>NC_091257.1:43772500-45022500 GCF_042477335.2 Ovis canadensis | reverse complement strand
GTAAGGGGTATTGCATAGCTCCACCATCTCTCATTTCCCTCTGCCACAGATCAGCATGTCCCAGAAAGGGATTTCTCCTTGACCTTGAAAGAGGAATGGAGCAGAGAAGCAGCCAACCTACAGAGACCATATACAGTACGTCCGCTACATATAAACCATCAAATGCCAACTTTCAAAGATGTGAACAAGTGTTCACATGTCAAATCACATAAAGGTGTAAGCGGTATTATAGCATGTAAAGGATATTATGTCTCCTTTGTTGACGATCCTTCAGCTCTACCATCTCCCATCTCCTCTCCCTCCTCCAGTCAGTAACTCTTCCTGCCTGTTCACTTGATGCCAGCCCGTGTGCCAGCTGTTGTACTGTACTACTGTTCTTTTCAAGGTTCTGTACTGTAAGAATAAAATTTTTGTTTTTTATGTATTATTTTTGTGAAACTATTATAAACCTATTACAGTATAGTACTATAGCTGAATGTGTTAGTTGGGTACCGAGGCTAACTGTTGGACTTAGGAACAAATTGGACTTACAAACACACTCTCAGAATGGAACTCGTTTGCATGTGGAGGATTTATTGTTAACTCAGTCCCTGTTTACATTATATGTAAACTACCTAAGCTAACTGATATACTGGTTTATTATATTTTCCACCAAAATGTAAGTTCCATGAGAGCAAAGATTTTTGCTTGTTTTATTCACTGCTGTATCACCAGTGTTTAACACACAGTGGGAACTCAATAAGCATTTGTTGAATGAATTACTCTAGCCAAGAATTTGTCAGAGGATGGGAAAGACAGATTAACAAATTGTGATTTAAACCGGTGATCAGGGAGAAAATACCACAACATTGAGATCACACAATAGTAAACCAGATCACACAAAAGTAAACCAGTGTGCTTAGAGAAAGAAGGTGAAAGTGTTAGTCACTCAGTTTTGTCCAACTCTTTACAACCCCGTAGACTGTAGCCGGCCAGGCTCCTCTGTCCCTGGCATTCTCCAGGCAAGAATACTGGAGTGGGCTACCATTCCCTTCTCCAGGGGATCTTCCAGACCCAGTGATTGAGCTCTGGTCTCCCTCATTGCAGGGCGATTCTTTACTGTCTGAGCCACCAGGAAAGCCCATGGTGCACAGAAAACACTGCATAAATGTGTGTTATGATGTCTGCTACTGTTTCTTGTAGGTCAAGGAGTATATCCAATTGAAATTAGGATGCAGTATAAATGCTCAAGGTATTTGGGATGGGAAAATTTTGTGTTGGGGCTAGAACACTGGGATGGTGCTAATTTCCAAATGGCCTTTCTCACAGCGCTGAGAGCTGGCACAGCTTACGGCTGGGAGTTTAGCTGCGGTTACATTCAGGGCCCTCAGTTCTTTGCCATGTGGCCCTCACCTTCCAGCTGCTTGGGCTTCTACACAGCATGGTAGCCAGTTTCTAAAAAGGAACATTCTGGGACTTCCCTAGTAGTCCAGTGGTTAAGAATCTGTCTTCTAATTCAAGGGACATGGGTTCAATCCCTGGTTGGGGAACTAAGATCCCACATACTTCAGGGCAACCAAGTCCATGCACTACAATTATACAGCCCATGTGCCACAACTAGAGAGATGCCCACACGCCAAAATGAGGGATCCCGAGTGCCGCAACTGAGATCTGGTGCAGCCAGGAATAGAAATGTATTAAAAAGGAATTCTTTTTTAAAAAAAGAAAAGAAAAGGAATATTCCAGAAGGACACATTTCAAACTGTAAGTGCCAAGCAAGTCTCCAATAATGTTTCATTTGCTGATGTTCCGCTGGCCAAGGTTAGACACATGGCCAAGCTCAGAAGCTATGAGGGAGGCAACTACACCAGGCTGTGAGCACTGGGGAATACGGGTCATGGTGAGGAGCCAAGGGGACATCTCAGGGAGCGACTGGAGCAAAGGCAGGCTGAACATCCAGCTTCTCAAATTTATCACTGTAGCTAAATGAGAACTAATTTGGGTGTCCACTTCACACAAACCAACTTTCCAAGAGTGTGGTTTATAAGTGATAATGCCAATTCATTTTTCTTGGGAAATCTGCCTGCATCAAAACTTGGAGCCACACACACAGGGGCAGCAGCAGGTCCCTGGTGGTGGGAAGGGTCAACAGGAGACCACATGGTAGTTCACACAGTAAGAAAAGAATCAGAAAAAAGGAAACTCTGCATTGTCAAAGGGGCATTTTCAGCAAACTAGTAATACCCAATGTGTTATTCTCCAAGTCCAAGAATATTTCCAACTCAATCTGTGGAACTGCCCTTTAGATTTAAAGTAATGAGCCCTCTGGACAGTGCTAGTCAGAGAAACCAGATTTCACTCTCTAAATTTCTCCTCAGGGTGGGCCTTCCCTGGTGGTCCAGTGGATAAGAATTCACCTGCCACTGCAGGAGACACGGGTTCAATCCCTGGTCTGGGAAAACTCCCCATGCTGCAGGGCAACTAAGCTTTCACGCCACAACCACTGAGCCCAAGTGCCACAACTACTAAAGCCTATGCACCTTAGAGCTTGTGCTCTGCAACAAGAAGAGCCCCCAAAATGAGAAGTCCACACACCAAAGCAGAGAGCAGCCCTTGCTCATCACTAGAGAAAGCCCACTTACAGCAACAAAGACCCAGCAGAGCCCAAAATAATCAATTTAAAAAACCACTCAGCGTGAATGTATGCAATTATTATTTCAAAATTAAATAACACCAGGTTACCAAGGACACACCGCCTGCTAGTTTAAATTGCTGGTTTCTGGATGAAATTCAAGGATATTGGTATCAACGGCAAAATACATACATAATACCTCCCAGTTGATTAATTGCCCAAATACATTCACTTCTTGATGCTTCTACTTAGCATCAGTTATACAGACTGGAATGTACCCTATTTGGCCATAAAATTTGAAAACAAGTGTTTAGAAACATCCATCTGGCATCACCCTCCAGAATGTTAGGAAAATATAGAAAGACAAACGTAGAAAAAATAGATCCATGATGTGGGCCATGACTAGGGGTGGGAAAAAGGAATCTGAAAAATCAGAGGAACAAATAAAGATGACTCCAAATATTGATTTAGGAGTTTGAAAACACTGGAACTTGAGGAAAATCATTTAGAATTGGATGGAAAAACACAGGATGATGACTTATTGGCAGAGGGGAGGGGCTGTGAGGGGCTGTATGTATTTACAGATATCTCTTTTTATTTATTTTTGGTTGCACTGGGTCTTCATTGCTGTGTGCAGTCTTCCTCTAATTGAGGCAAGTGGGGCCTACTCTCTAGTTGCAGTGTGCGGGGGCCTCTCATCAGTGCCTTCTCTTGTTGCAGAGAACAGGCTCAGTAGTTGCAACATGTGGGCTTAGTTGCTCCACGACATGTGGGACCCTCCCAGACCAGGGATCAAACCCGTGTCCCCACATTGGCAGGTGGACTCCCAACCACTGGACCACCAGCAAAGTCCCTCTCATTCTACAGATATTTTTTGAGCTCCCGCTATGTATTAGACACTGCTCTAAGCTCCAGGCTCCAGTGGGGAGTAGGATCCTGTCCTCGGGGAGCTCACCTTCTACCGGAGAGTGACAGACAGCAAACATATAAGCAAATAATTTGGGGTAATAATTTATGAACGCCACAAAGAAAACAAAACTAGGAAATGGGAGAGAGAGTGGATGGGACTGTCAGGGGAGGTGAGAACCACACTACCTCGGGAGGCCAGGGAAAATCTGAGTCCTGAAGGGTGAGGATGAGCTGGCAAAGGGAGTATTGGGGGAAAGCATTGCAGGCAGAGGGAACAGCAAGAGCAAAGGCCCTGAGTGGGAACTAGCTTTGTTTGAAAAGTTGGAAATGAAGAGAGGCAAGGTAAGACACTGGTTTAAGGAAGGGAGGCAGAGGTCAGATAAAACAGGAGCTCTAAGTAATGGTGAGAAAGATCGATTTTATTCTGATAGCAATGGGGCATCCCTGAAGAATATTATGTAAGAAAGTGATAGGATCTCCTTTTAAAAATCACTCGTGTTGCAATACATAGGTATACAAAATCAACATGTTGTACACATATCTCAGTTATACCTGAATAAAGCTAAGGGGTAAAAGATCACAATGGAGGATGTATCATTAAGCAGTAAACATGATGAACTTATTTGCCAAGCAGAAACAGAGACACAGTTTCAGAGAACAAACATACGAATGCCAAGGCGGGAAGAAAGGATGGGATGAATTGGAAGACTGGGGTTGGCACACATCCACTACTATGTATAAAATGGGCTTCCCAGGTGGCGCTGATGGTAAAGATCCTGCCTGCCAATGCAGGAGACAAGAGACACGGGTTTGACCACTGGGTGGGGAAGATTCCCTGGAGGAGGGCATGGCAACCCACTCCAGTATTCTTGCCTGGAGAATCCCATGGACAGAGGAGCCTGGTGGGCTACAGCCCGTGGGGTCGCAAAGAGTCGGACACGACTGAAGTGGCTTAGCACACACACATGCACGTATAAAACAGACAACTAAGGAGAACCTACTGTATAGCACAGGGAACTCTACTCAGTGCTCTGTGGTGACCTGAATTGGACAGAAATCCACGGAGAGGGGATACATTTATACACACAGCTATTTCACCTTGCTGCACAGCAGCAACTGACACAACAATGTACAGCAACAACACTCCAATTAAAAAAAAAAAGGAGTAAAAGTGGAGGTGAGAGACCAGTTTGGAAGCTATTGCAGGTCTCCAGGGAAGAGGTAATGGTCTAGATGAGAGTTCCAGCAGGAGAGGAGTTGAGACATATTAATGTCCTGTCAGTGGATATATTTTGATGAAGATGTGCTGATGGATCCAAGCTGGGGTGTGAGGAAAAGAAAGTAACCTGGCAAGACTAGCACCTGCAGAGCCCAGAGGGAGAGACAGTGAAAAGGAAGGAGAGAGAGACACAGATTTTGAGAGACAGTAAAAGAAAGGATTGTAAGACATTTACGATAGGACCATTGTCTAGGTACCTGGAAACACAGGGCTAGAATTTAGGTGGAAGGTTAGGACTGGAGCCATGAGTTTGAGACCTCTTGGACTATGTATGATGGTTGCACTGTTCACACATTCTAATAGATGAAGCATAGAGTGGGAATGGGAAGTCATGGCACTCTTATTTAGAAACTAGCAGGATAGGGCTTCCCTGGTGGTCCTGTAGTTAACAGTCCGTCTGCCAATACAGGGGAACAGGTTCCATCCCTTGTCTGGGAAGATCCCACAAGCAGTGGTCAACTAAGCCTGTGCACCACAGCTACTGAGCCCGTGCACCCCAGAGCCATACCCTACAAGAGAAACCACCGCCGCGAGAAGCGCATGCGCCACATCTGGAGCGCAGGCTGCATTTACCTCAACAAGAGAAAGCCTGTATGCAGCTGCGAAGACCCAGCGCAGCCAAAAACAGAAAGGGGGGAAGAAAAGAAACTAGGCGGATGGCTTTGGGATAAGGATGGTGAAATAGAAGGACTTGAGCTTACCTCTTCCCATGAAAACACCAGAATCACAACTAACTGCTAAACAATGATTGGCAGAAAATGACCGAAAACTACCAAAAAGATATTCCACTTCCCCAGAAACTAGTAGAATGAACAGTTAGGGGACCAGTTCCAAGAGAGAAATGGCCACAAGAGGGAGAGAGCCGAGTGGCCTGAAGCTGCATAAACACAGGCTCTGGGTGACTTTGTCTACTAGCGATGACCTTGTCAGTTTGTCTAATTTAAGATGACGCTCCAAAGGCCTTAGTGATGCAGGAGGATGATGGCATGGAAAGGGTCAATCTATTTTTAAAAGGAATTCTTAGCAATCATTGAAAATGGAATCAGATGAAATAATGAGATACCATGAAAGAGAAGAGTGAAAAAGTTGGCTTAAAGCTCAACATTCAGAAAACGAAGATCATGGCATCCAGTCCCATCACTTCATGGGAAATAGATGGGGAAACAATGGAAACAGTGTCAGACTTTATATTTTTGTGCTCCAGAATCAGTGCAGATGGTCATTGCAGCCATGAAATTAAAAGATGCTTACTCCTTGGAAGAAAAGTTATGACCAACCTAGATAGTATATTCAAAAGCAGAGACATTACTTTGCCAACTAAGGTCCGTCTAGTCAAGGCTATGGTTTTTCCTGTGGTCATGTATGGATGTGAGAGTTGGACTGTGAAGAGGGCTGAGCACTGAAGAATTGATGCTTTTGAACTGTGGTGTTGGAGAAGACTCTTGAGAGTCCCTTGGACTGCAAGGAGATCCAACCAGTCCATTCTGAAGGAGATCAACCCTGGGATTTCTTTGGAAGGAATGATGCTAAAGCTGAAACTCCAAAACTTTGGCCACCTCATGTGAAGAGTTGACTCATTGGAAAAGACTTTGATGCTGGGAGGGATTGGGGGCAGGAGAAGAAGGGGACGACAGAGGATGAGATGGCTGGATGGCATCAGTGACTCAATGGACGTGAGTCTGAGTGAACTCCAGGAGTTGGTGATGGACAGGGAGGCCTGGCATGCTGCGATTCATAGGGTCACAAAGAGTCGGACACAACTGAGTGACTGAACTGAACTGAACTGATGGAACATCCTGACACTGGAACATTACTGAGCACTAAAAAGAGCTGTCAAGCCATGAAAAGACTTGGATGATCCTTAAATGCATACTGCTAAGTGTAAAAAGCTAGTCTGGAAAAGTTACATAGTATATGACATTCTGGAAAAGATAAAGCTATAGAGACAATAAATAGATAAGTGGTTACCAGGCATTAGAAGTGAGGAAGGGACAAACAGAGCACAGAGGATTTTTAGGGCAGTGGAACGATTCTGTAGGATACTACAAGGGGGGATACACAAGTGTTTATTCTACAGCAATGTCCTAGTGGAGTTCTGCCACATAATTTTAGAACAAATGCCATATTTCACTATTTTATTAACTACAGAAGTTCTGTCCCTTTGATTATTCTGCACTGACTGACCAACCCAATATGTGTTTTATATCTTCGATATTTTAAAAAAAAAACTTTCAAGCTCATTTGCTTAACACAATATTTAAGGACCAAATTAAGTTTTTAGAATGCATGGAACTGATTATCAACTTCATCAAAGCCTGAACTGTAGAAAACCTTTGCCATTCAGTGTGATATTTTTGGATGTTTTCACTTGAACACTGAAAGAGAAATGACCACAAAACAATGGTTGTGTATATTAAAACCTGATAAACTTTTCAAACTACATTTATCATTAGTCTACAGCCAAAGCAAATTGCAAACAGGCCAAGTATGCTTTTGGTAAGACAGGAATTTGCTGCCACCAAGAAATTATAGCAAAATGAGAAATCACTTGTCTTTTTTTCCCCTTGCTTTAAACAAGTGTAAAATAGCTTAAATTACACTTACTGAGCAAACAGATAAAACCAGCTCAAGGCATCTAACAGCACCAGTAAGCAAGGGAAAATATTTATCACTGCAATTAAGCAAAGCCACTAATATTTTTATCTTTAACTATTGTTAACATCATCACTAAGGATAAAAAGGAAACCTTGGACTACTCCATTGAGACTCTGGAGAATGGGACCACAATTCCAGACTGGGTGATACCCTTACAATTGCAGCTATTTCTTTTCTATAGTTTTGATATTGCTGTTCTGTCCCCACCATCCCCTCAAGATCCCTTGTTTAGCCATAAAATACATGGAACCTAGTAAAATAAAAACAGGTGAAAGTATCTCAGTATTCTCCATGTGAAAGAACACCTGTGTAGCAATAAAACAGGCTAGAATAAAATAAATAAAACAGGCTAGAAGTTGTCTGTTATAGCTATTAAGAACTTTACAAGGTAAAATCTTACTGTAGGACTTCACAGCCTGTCTCTATGGGAACTGCAAAATATCAACATATGACTTTGAAATACACAGTGTTCCTCTCACTGAGCACAACAAACCACACTGGAGTCGGAAGAAATCTTTTATGGCTAAATTGTTATTTATAGTCCAAACTTACTCTCATGGTTCCTAAATTAGGGTTAGGTTTCATTTACATGTCTTCTACTCATCTGTGCTCATAAGAGAACTATAATACCTAACACAGGGTGATACACACCCGGGCACAGAGAGACGAATAAAGCAGGATGGAACATTCATAAATGAGCTCATCTGTGTGTGTAATACGTAGTATTTCAAGTCAAAGGGAAAAGGATGGTTGATTCAATCGCATGTCAATATACATATATTTAAGAAAACATTAGTTTGAGTTCTCCCTCATCCCCTGTAATAAAATATAGTTCAAAGGATTTTATATTGGAGTTCCTGGTGGTTAAGCATCTGCCTGCCAACGCAGGGGACATGGGTTCAGTCGCTGCTCCTAGAAGATTCTGCATGCTGTGGGTCACCAAGCCTGTGCGTCACAACTACTGAACCCACGTGCTGCAAAGACTGAAGCTCACTTGCCCTAGAGCCCATGCTTCGCAACGAGAGAAGCCACCGTGATGTGAAGCCTGCACTCTGCAGGTTGATCTGCCACAGGAGACCACTCCCTTAAGACTGGAAGCGGCGACTTTTATCTAATGCACAAAAACCACACAGAATCTGGGAAAATGAAGAAACAGAGGAATATGTTCCAAACAAAAGAAAAAGAATTCAAGAAACAAACCTTGATGAAACAGAGATAAGTGACTCACCTGATAAAGAGCTCAAAATAATGGTCAAAAAGATGCTCACCAAGCTCAGAAGAATAATGCATGTACAGAGTGAAAATGTCAACAAAGAGGTAGAAAAATATAGGAAAGTATTGAACAGAAATCATAATGCTAAAAAACATAATAATTAAGCTGAAAGTTTTAATTGAGGGATTCAAGAGCAGAAAAGATGAAGTAGAACAAAGATCAGGGATTTCCCTGGTGGTCTAAGGGAAAGAGCTTAGAAAAGTGGAAAGTGGCTAAGACTCCATATTCCAATGCAGGAGATCTGGGTTTCATCCCTGGCCAGGGAACTAGATCCCACGTGCTACAGTTAATAGCCTGCATGCCTCAACTAAAGATTCTGCACAGTGCAAAGAAGACTGAAGATCCTTTATGAAGCAACTAAGACCTAGTGTGGCCAAAACATCAACTATTGAAAAAAATGAAAAATGAAACATTAGCAAACTCAAAGAAAGGACAGTGGAAATCACTCAACTGGAGTAGAAAAAGAAAGAAAAACAGAATCAGAAAGTGTAAAGATAGATTACGGGAATTATGGAACAAGTAAGTGCACCAGTACTCAGATACAGGAGTCACAGACAGAGAAGGCAGGCAGAAGCTTATTTGATGAAATAATGGCTAAAAATTTCCCAAGTTGGGGAAAGAGATAGGCATATAGATCTAAGAAGCCCAAAACATTCCAAAAAAGATCAGTTCAACAAGACACACATGGAGACACATTATAATTAACATGGTAAAAGTTAAAGACAAGGAGAAAGTTTTTAAAGAAACAAGGGAAAAACAACATGATACACAACGGAATCCCCACAAGACCATCAGCAAATCTTTCAACAGAAACTTTGCAAGTTGAAGGGAATAGCACTATATATGCTAAGTGCTAAAAGACAAAAAATTGCCAACCAAGAATACTCTACCCAGAAAAGCATTTCTTCAGAATTTAAGGACAGAAAATGAGTTTTCCAAACAAGAAAAACTGAAGAAGTTCATGACCACTAGACTGATCATGCCAAAAATAAGTTTTTAAAAGTAAAAGCAGATTCTTTAAGCTAAAAAAAAAGGTACTAATTGGTAACAGGAAAACATATGAAAGGATATAAATTTCAGTGGTAAAGATAAAAATAAATTCAGAATATTCTAATGTCATCATGGTGGGTAAATCACACATAAATCTAGCACAAAGCTTAAAAGATAAAAGTATTAAAATATAATACATAATTTGCTAAAGTATAACAAGATAAAAATGAAAATTGTGACATCTAAACAAGCACGAGCACTTCAAAATGTACAGCTTCAGTATGCATTCTAACTTAAGTCATTATTAGCTTAAACTACAGAGAAGGCAATGGCACCCCACTCCAGTACTCTTGCCTGGAAAATCCCATGGATGGAGGAGCCTGGTAGGCTGCAGTACATGGGGTCGCTAAGAGTCAGACACGACTGAGCGACTTCACTTTTACTTTTCACTTTCATGCATTGGGAGAAGGAAATGGTAACCCACTCCAGTGTTCTTGCCTGGAGAATCCCAGGGACGGCGGACCCTGGTGGGCTGCCATCTACGGGGTTGCACACGACTGAAGTGAAGCAGCAGCAGCTTAAACTAGGCTGCTATAAGACATTTTGTATAAGCTTCACGTAACACAAAGCAAAAACCTATAATAAATACACAGCAGATAAACAGTGAGGAATCTAAGCATACTATTAGGGGAAATCATTAAATCACAAAAGAAAAGAGTAACAGAAGAAAGGAACAGAGAACTTCCAAAACAGTGAAAGAACAATTACCAAATGGCAACAGTAAGTTCATACCTATCAATAATTACTAAGATGATGCTGTTAGAAGTGCTGTACTCAATATGCCAGCAAAATTGGAAAACTCAGCAGTGGCCACAGGAGAAGACTCTTGAGAGTCCTTTGGACAGCAAGAGATCAAACCAGTCAATCCTAAAGGAAACCAACCTTGAATATTCACTGGAAGGACTGATGCTGAAGCTCCAATACTTTGGCCACTTTGATATCAAGAGCTGACTCACTGGAAAAGACCCTGATGCTGGGAAAGACTGAAGGCAGGAGGAGAAGGGGATGACAGAGGATGAGATGGTTGGCTCGCATCACTGACTCAATGGACATGAGTTTGAACAAGCTCTGGGAGTTGGTGATGGACAGGGAAGCTTGGCATGCTGCAGTCCATGGGGTAAGTCAGACACAACTGAGCAACTGAACTGAATTGAGACTAAATTCACCAATTGAAAGCAACAGAATGGCTGAATCAATAATAATAATAAAAACCTCAACTACACATGGCCTATAAGAGACTCACTTCACCTTTCAGGACACATACAGACTGAAACTGAAGGTATAGAAAAACATATTTCATGTAAACAGAAACCAAAAGCTAGCTGGGGTTGCTGTGCTTATATTTTAACACAAGCTATAATAAGAAAGGTCATCATATAATGATAGAGGGGGCCAATGTGAAACCGAGCAGGACCCCGTGGTGCCCAGTTGGTACAAGTCCTTTCTGTCCCCCATTTCTTGTTTGTAGGAAAGAGACTTCATTTAGCCTCCTTGGCAGATTCAAACAGTGGCTAATCAGAAAATGGAGGGAATATAGAAACAAAGGAAAGGCAAGCAAGTAATAGCAGCGTAGGGTTGTGGCTCCTTCTCAAGAAAAATATACATACTCAACATGAATTCAGATTTTTTTTTATGTGGACCATTTTTTAAGTCTCTATTGAGTTTGCTACAAATATTCTTTCTGTTTTACCTTTTGGTTTCTTGGTCTTGAGGCATGTGGGATCTTACCACCCTGACCAAGGATCCACCCTGCACCCTCTGCATTGGAAGGCGAAGTCTTAAACCACTGGACCACCAGGAAAGTTCCTCAAGATGAATTCAGTATCTTTGAATTCTTCTGCAGGAACTAAGATCACCCAGGTGGAGGAAGGTAACTTCAAACACAATACAAAATTTGAAGAACACCGCCCTATTACCTCCCCATCATCCAATCAGAAAAAAAGTCTGCACACAAGGGAAGATACTTAAGACTCTGATCTCTTTTCCAAATGATTAACTGTGATTAACCTCTCCTTTCTCCCTTTAGAATTTTCATGGTCAAGTAGAATCTTTGGAGTAGGCTCTTGGATATGAGTCTGCCTTCTCCCCAGGTTGTTGGTCTCTGGAATAAAGCAAACTCCCAATTAATACTTGTATTGGCTTTCAAGTAGCAAGCAGCCAAACCTGAGTTTGATAACAAATTTGACCAAAGCATGTAATATGCTTTGTTATATACAACCAACACAGGAACACCTAAATACATAAAGCAAATAATAACAAACCTGAAGGGATAAATAGACAGCAATACAATAATAGTTGCGGACTTCAATACCCCCATATTCAGCAACAACATCCAGACCAAAAAATCAATTAGAAAACACCGCGCTGGAACTACATGTAAGACCAGATGGAATTAAAGGACATTTTATACAATATTCCATCCAAAAGCAACAGAGCACATTCTTCTCAAGTATACATGGAACAAAACCCAGGATAAATCATCTGTCAGACCATAAAAGAAATCTTAATAAACTGAAGGCTGAAATTATGTCAGGCATCTTTTCTGACCACAGTGGTAAGAAACTAGAAATCAATTACCAGAAGAAAGACAAATGAAAATGTAAATACAACATACAAAACTCAACGGGACGCAACAAAATAAGTTCTAAGATAAATAATGATAAATGCCCACATTAAGACACAAGAAAAAAATCTCAAAAATCCTAACTTTACGCCTCAAGGAACTAGAAGAAGATGAAACTAAACCTAAACTTTGTAGTAAGATGGAAATGAGATCGGATTTTAATCCATGAAATAAGACACTGAAAAGGCAACAGAGGGGATGAAATTAGGAGTCGGCTTTTTGAGAAGAAAGCTGGAAGACTTTAGCTAGACTCACCGAGAGAAAGAGAGGACTCAAAATCAGTAAGGAAGGAGGAAACATTAAAAGGGATACCACAAAACTACAAAAAAAAAAAGAAAAAGACTATGGACAACTATGCCAACATACTGGACAACCTAGAAGAAATGGAAAGATTCCTAGACGCATACATGGTACCAAGACGCAATAATAAAGAAATAGAAAATCTCAACAGAATGATCACCAGTAATAAGATCGAATCAGTAAACAATAATCTCCCACCAAACAAAAATACAAGACCACCAACTTCATTGAACTTCATCAAACATTTAAGAATTAACCAATCCTTCTCAAACTCTTAAAAAAAAAAAAACAGAAGAGGAGGGAACACTTTCAAAATGGTTTTATAAGGCCAGTATTGCCCTGATATCAAAATGAGACAAGAACGTCCCTGGAGGTCCAGTGGTTAAGAATCTGCCTGCCAATGCAGGGGACTCTGGTCCGATCCCTGGTCTGGGAAGATCCCACATGCTGCAGAGCAACTAAGTCCGTGCGCCACAACTGCTGAGCCCACGCGCCCTAGAGCCCATGCTCCACCAGAACAGAAACCACAGCAGACAGCACTGCAGCTAGACAGTAGCCCCCGCTCGGCGCAACTACAGAAAAGCCTGAGCAGCAACAGAGATTCAGCACAGCCAAAACTAAATAGCTAAAATTATTTTTGCAAAAAAAAATAATAAGGTTAAAGCTTGGGGAAAATACCCCTGGAAGAGACAATATCCTTTAAAGCCTAAGGCCCTGAGGGGAATCCAACCACTGCTCAGCAAAGTCCTAAAACCCGATTCATTAGGCCCTGCCAGTGCCCCTGCAACACCTGCCTCTCCCTGTTCAGAAGCCTAACAGGGACTTTTCAGTTTGTGCAAGACTTATGAGCAGTGAATGAGGCCGTCATCCCCACTCACCCAGTGGTGCCAAACCCTTAACACCCTCCTCACCCAAGTGCCAGGGAGCACCCAGTGTTTCTCTGTTTGGACTCATAGACGCATTTTTCTGTATTCCCCTATATCCAAACCCTCAATACCTTTCCACCTTTGAAAGGAGGGACCCTGAAACCCTGGAGGCTACCCAATATACATGGATGGTGCTTTCTCAGGGTTTTTGGAAGGGCCCCCACTTTTCGGAAAAGCACGAACATGAGAACTGAGGGAAATGAGCCTTGAGAAGGGAACTCTGTTCCAGTATATTGATGATTCGGTGATAAGTAGTGAAACCAAACAAGATTCGTATTAAAATACTGTTGAGTCCTAAATTGTCTAGGAAAACCAAGGCTTAGGTCTCACAGCAATGGGTTCAATATTTAGGATTTGTTTTCACCTGGGAAGGCGGGATGTGGCACCAGCCCTGGTCACCGACCGGAAAACAGCAATGAGTGCATTACCAGCTCCAACCACAAGGCGGCAACTCTGAGGCTTTCTCAGGATGGCTGGGTTCTGTCCTAGCGAGTGAAAGTGGCTCAGTTGTGTCCGACTCTTTGTGACCGCATGGATTGTAGACCACCAAGCTCCTCTGTGCATGAAATTTTCCAGGCAAGAATACTGGAGTTATTTTCCATCCCCTTCTCCAGGGGATCTTCCCGATCCAGGAATCAAACCCGGGCTTCCTGCATTTCAAGCAGATTCTTTACTGTTGGAGCCACCAGGCAAGCCTGGGTCCTGTCCTTCTGGATTCCAAATTATGGCCTTAGAGCCAAAAGCCTACATGAGGCTCTAAAGGGAGGAGAAAAGGAACTCCTTCAATAGAATAAGACCCACTAGCTTGTGGGGGGTAGGGGGATTTTGAGACTCTAAATCCTGAGCTGAGTAGACACCAGCCCTGGGGCTTCCAAATTTGGACAAGCCCTTTACCCTCTATGTTCATGAGCGGTCAGGGATAGCAGTAGGAGTTCTGACACAAAGTTGGGACCTGATTAGAGACCAGTGTCTTACTTTTCAAAACAACCAAACTTAGTTGCCCTGAGTTGGCCAAGCTGCCTGCGGGCATAGCAGCCCCAGTCTTGGTGGTTAGTGAGGCTTCCAAGCTCCCCCAGGGCAACACTTAGATGTGTTAACCCCTCATCAGGTACAATCTGTGCTGGACATCACTGGTTGACTGGAGGAAGGGTAACAAGATATCAGGCCCTCCTAATAATAACCTGAAATTACCTTAAAGGTGTGCCAAACCTTGAACCCAGCAACTCTGCTTCTAGGAGTCAAGAGAGGAGACTTAGAGAATCAGTGTGTAGACAGCCTAGAATAAACTCAGTCCAGCAGGTCTGATCTTCTAGATGAGCCTCTCGACAGCCTTGAGGTCAGTTGGTTTACTGATCAAAGCAGTTTTGTAGAAATGGGACCCAAAAGGCAGAGTATGCCACAGTTAGTCTAGATGAAGTCATAGAAACCCAGGCCCTAACAGCCTGGACATCAGTCCATAAGGCTGAACTGACTGCATTCACAGCAGTTTTGTAGTTAGGGAAGGAGAAGAGATTCAATATTTTTACTAACTGTAAATGTGGGTTTCATGTGTTATATGGTGCCATTCGGAGAGAGAAATGTTAACCACTAGAAATTCTGCCATAAAAATCAAGATTTGGTTCTGGCTCTTTTAGAAGCAGTGCAGCTCCTGACCCTGGCAGCAGTAATCCACTGTGGGGGCCGTCAGAGGGGTGGATCCTTCGTGAGCCAAGCGCATGGCACAGTTGATCAAACTGCAAAACAGGCAGCTCGACTGCAGGAACCTGAACAAGTTACGGCTCTAGGGATGGGCTGCCCCCGCACTCCCCAGCCTCCCCCATTGCTCCCCACAGGAACACAATCATGCTGAGAAATGGGGCTCTGAGAAAGGAAGCACAGGCTGGTATAAGGAGGAGGACAAGGTTCTAGTTCCTGAGACCCAACGATGGAAACTCACTGAGAGCTTACATCCCACCCACTTTGGGAGGGATGCACTATGGGACTTAACACAAAAGGATTTTTCAGGGAAGGGGCTTAAAAGAACAGTAAAACAAGTAACATGTGCCCTTGATTTATGGACCCATAATAACCCATGTGTGCGTGCATGAATGCTCAGTCATGCCCAACTCTTTGTGAACCCCAAGGACTGAACCTGCCAGGCTCCTCTGTTCATGGAATTTTCCACACAAGAATACTAGAATGGGTTGCCATGCCCTCCTCCAGGGGATCTTCCCAACTCAAGACCAAACCCACATCTCCCACCTCTCTTACATTGGCAGGCAGATTCTTTACAACGGAGCCACCTGGGAAGCTCTGTGATAACCCACAGATCCATCTAATCTCTCCTTCGTTACTCAGGTCAGTTCAATGTGAAGGGCCATAACCAGAGAAATACTGGCAGCTAGATTTCACTCAAATGTCCTCATGATCAGGATGTATTAATATCTGCTCATGTTTGTCGATATTCTCATAGGATGGGGTGAGGTCTTCCCCACCTGACCTGAAAAGGTTATGGAAGTCTGTAAGTACCCCCTGGTTTTCTTTTTTTCATATTTTTTTTAATGTGGACCATTTTTTAAAAGTCTTTATTGAATTTGATACAATACTGCTTCTGTTTTGTTTTGGTTTTTTGATCACAAGGCACGTGGGATCTTAGTTCCTCAACCAGGGATTGAACCTGGATCCCCTGCATTGGAAGGTGAAATCTTAACCACTGGACCACCAGGGAAGCCCCTGTAAGTCCCTTTTAAAAGAAATAATTTCTTGGTTTGGACTCCAAAGTCCTTGCAGAGTGATAGCAGGCCCTCTTTTATACCCAAAATCACACTGGGGCTCACAACAGCCCTAGGGATACACTCCAAGCTACACACCTTGTGGCACCCCCAGTCTTCAGTGAAGGCAGAGAAAATGAACCACACTTTAAGGAAAACCTTAGTAAAAGCTCTACTAAGAAACTCACAAACCCTTGACAAACTTGCTTCCTACTGCACTCTTCAGGGTCTGTGTAGCCCCCAGGAGTGGTCTGAGGCTTAGCCCATTTGAAGTGACCTATGGGCGGCTTTTTCTTACTGATATTCTACCAGATGAGGATGTGAGCCAGAGCCTGAGAGATGCTATTAATCTAGGAACACCCCTTCCCAACAACACAAGAGATGACTCTGCACATGGACATCACCAGATGGTCAATACCAAAATCAGATGACTGCATCCTTTGCAACCGAAGATGGAGAAGTTCTATACAGACAGCAAAAACAAGACCTGGAGCTGCCTCTGACTCGGATTATCAGCTCCTTATAGCAAAATGCAGGCTTAAACTAAAGAAAGCCAGGAAAACCACCAGGCCAGTCAGGTAACTTAAATCAAATCTCCTATGATTATACAGGGGAGGTGATGAATAGATTCAAGGGATTAGATCTGGTAAACAGAATGCCTGAAGAACCGTGGACAGAGGTTCATAATATTGTATAGGAGGCACTGAGCAAAACCATCCCAAAGAAAAAGAAATGCAAGAAGGCAAAGTGGTTGTCCGATGAGGCTTTACAAATAGCTGAGGAGAGAGAAGGGAAAGGTATATTCAACTGACTGCAGGGTTCCAGAGAATAGCAAGAAGAGATAAGACCTTCTTCAACGAACAATGCAAAGAAATAGAGGAAAACAACAGAAGGGAAAAGACTAGATATCTCTTCAAGAATACTGGAGATATCAAAGGAACATTTCATGCAAAGATGGGCACAATAAAGGACAAAAATTATAAATACCTAATAGAAGCAGAAGAGATCAAGAAGAGGTGGCAATAATACATGGAAGAACTGCACAGAAAAGCTCTTAAGGACCATGATAACCACAATGGTATTGTCACTCACCTAGAGCCAGACATCCTGGATTGTAAAGTCAAGTGGGCCTTCAGAAGCACTACTGCCAATAAAGCTAATGGCGGTGATGGAATTTCAGCAGAGCTATTTAAAATCCTAAAAGATGTTGCTGTTAAAGTGTTGCACTCAATATGTCAGCAAATTTGGAAAACCCAGCAGTGGCCACAGGACTAGAAAAAGTCAACCTTTATCCCAGTTCCCAAGAAGGGCAGTACTAAAGAAAGTTCAAACTCCCAGACAACTGCACTCACTTCTCAGGCTAGTAAGGTTATGCTCAAAATCTTTCAAGTTAGGCTTCAGCAGTACTTGAATTGAGAACTTCCAGGAGTACAAGCTGGGTTTAGAGAAGGCAGAGGAACCAAATTGCCAACATTCACTGGATTATTGAGAAAGCAAAGGAAGTCCAGAAAAACATCTACTTCTGCTTCACAGACCATGCTAAAACCTTTGACTGTATGGATCAAAGCAAACTATGGAAAACCCATAAAGTGATGAGAATATCAGACCATCTTACCTATCTCCCGAGAAACCTGTATGTGGGTCAAGAAGCAACAGTTAGAACTGGACGTGGAACAATGGACTGGCTCAAAATTGAGAAAGGAGTACCACAAGGCTGTATATTGTCACCCTGTTTATTTACCGTACATGCAGAGCACATCATGCAAAATACTGGGCCGGATGAGTTACAAGCTGGAATCAAGGTTTTCAGGAGAAATATAAATAACCTCAGATATGCAGATGATACCAATCTAATAGCAGAAAGTGAAAAGGAACTAAAGAGTCTCTTGATGAGGATGAAAGAAGAGAGTGGAAAAGTTGGCTTAAAATTCAATATTTAAAAAGCAAGATCATGGCATCTGGGCCCCATCACTTCATGGCAAAGAGGAGGGTAAAACATAGAAGCAGTGACAGATTTCCTCTTCTGGGGCTCTAAAATCACTGCGGGTGGTGACTGCAGCCATGAAATTCGAAGATGATTGTTTCTTGGAAGGAAAGCTATGACAAACCTAGACAGTATATTAAAAAGCAAAGACATCCCTTTGCCAACAAAGGCTCATAAGTCAAGGTTATGGTCTTTCCAGTAATCATGTGCAGATGTGAGAGCTGGACCATAAAGAAGGCTAAGCACCAAAGAATTGATGCTTTCAAATCAGTGCTAAAGAAGACTCTTGGTAGTCCCTTGGACAGCAAGGAGATCAAACCAGGCAATCCTAAAGGAAATCAACCCTGAATATTCATTGGAAGGACTGATGCTGAACCTGAAGCTCCAATACTTTGGCCATGTGCTGCGAAGAACCCACTCATTGGAAAAGACCCTGATGCTGGGAAAGATTGTGTTGGGCAGGAGAAGAGGGCGACAGATGATGAGATGGTTGGATGGCATCACTGACTCAATGGACATGAACTTGGGCAAGCTCTAGGAGATGGTGAGGGATAGGGAGCCCTGGCGGGCTGCAGTCCATGGGGTCACAAGGAGGAAAACACGACTTGGCAGCTGAACAACAACAGGACAAGTTCAGAAAGTAATCCAGGACCATGCCCACAAGGCATTGCCAGAGTCCACTGAAAATACAGAGAAAGGGGCCGTTCCTTTGGAAATAAACCCTTGGGGACCAACTTCTTAAAACCTGGAGAGAGGGGTCTCCTGAAGATCAGCCATTGCCAAAATGGAAGGCCCCTATAATGTAACCTCAACCATTCCCACTGCTGTCAAGTGGCAAGGGATATCGAATTGGGTACATTTGTCCAGACTAAAAGCTTTTACCTCCGGAAGCCCTGCAGGTCACAAAAGAAGAACAATACACCTGTGAGCCAGTGGAAGATGTGATACCTGTTCAGAAGACAGGCACCATTCACATGAGTAAAATGACGTAGTGGGTGGGCTCCTATCTGAAGCTCTAATGGGACTTGGGACGTCTCTCGTTTCCTTGCCTGATGCGGTGCTTGACAATCATCTGGCCCTTGAGTACCTTTTGGCAGAACAAGGTAGAGTTTGTGCAATAACTAATCCTTCTTGCTGCACTTGGATCAAGGAGACAGGACAGATAGAAGTTGATGTTAAAGAAATATACACCTAGGCAGAGCAGTTTCATAATTTTTGCAGGGGTGATGCCACTTTCCTTGTGATGTCAACAGTTAAGGAAGCCCCAAATTAACCTGGTTCCTTTCCTTGCTAGGCCCTTCAATGGCTATTGTTGTTATTCTCCTTTACAGCCCTTGTTTTGTTTAACCTTTTAGTTAAGTTTGTGTCTTTTAGGCTTCAACAGTTTGACGTGAGGCTCCTGATGGCTCAAGGAATTCAGCCCAATCCAGTGGAGAATAGCCCAGATCCCTACAGGTCATTGGAACAGTCAGTGAGGGACTTCTGCACCTCTAGGGAAGGCTAGGGCCTGTGGCCCCTGTCCAGCAGAAAGAAGTTTCAGAAGAAGAGACCTTTGGCCCTTTAAGAAGGGGAGAATAAGACAGGCCTAGGACCTTTCGCTGCAGTGCTTTCTCTGGGCACACCTCTCCTCGAGCAACAAAATAAAGAGAAACTCTATGGGACTAAAAATAACTGTGCAGGCATAGTTAGGGCAAATTCTGGACGAAAAAAAAACATACAAAGAAACCAAGAAACCTAACTGCCACTTCTGAAGAGCCTGGAGCGAAAGCAGCATACTGCACAGGCCCCTATCCACACAATACCACCTAGAGGGGTGGGCAAACCAGCCCTCTGGCCCAATGCCTGGACACACCCCTCCCCTCAGCCAATATAAATCAGCAGCTCACTGCCCTCCCGCAGGGAGCCAGCAAGCAAGGGAACCCGATGTTTGTTCCTGCTCCCTTTGCTGCAGCAGGAGCCCAGTAAAGGCCTGCCTGAATTTCTTGTCTGGCCTCTAGTCAATTTCTATTGATTAAGGAGGTCAAGAACCCTAGTTGGTAACATAATTAGCTGAGAAAAAGAAATAAAAGGCATTCACCTTGAAAAGGAGGAAGTAAAACTTCTCTATTTGCACAGAAGACTAAAGACTGCACTAAAAAAATTATTAGAACTAATAGAAGAATTTAGTAAAGTTGCAATTACAAAATCAATTTACAAAAATGTGTTGGGTTTCGGTACACTAACAAACTATCAGAAAGACTTTAAAGGGGAAAAAGATCCCATTTTAATTGCATAAAAATAATAAAATATCTAAAAATAAATTTAACAAAGGAGGTAAAGAACCATACATGGAAAATACACAACACCGAAAAAAGAAGACACAAATAAATATTCATGGATTGGAAGGATTAAACTGTGAAAATTTCCATGCTACCCAAAACAATCTACAGATTCAATGAAACTCTTATCAAAATTCCAAAGGGATTTTTAATAGAAACAGAACAAATGATCCTAAAATTTGTATAGAACCACAAAGACGTTCAATAGCCAAAGTAACCTCAAGTACACAGCAGGAGGTACCACGCCTCCTGATTTCCAACTACATCACTTACATTGTTATATATAGTATCAGATAATATATGTAATTATTTGTCATATATAATAAATATATATTATAGCAATAAAAACAGTATGGTATTGGCATATAAAACAGACACACAGATCAATGGAAAAGAGAAAAGGGCCCAGACATAAACCCATACATATGTAGTCAATTAATTAACAACAAAGGAACAAGAATACAGAAGAGGAGAAAGAAGAGTTTCTTCAATAAGTTATACCGGGAATACTGGACCGCCTCATGCAGAAGAATAAAACTGGATCACTCACTACCTTACACTGCACACAAATATCCACTCAAAATGGATTGAAGACTTAACAAAAGATCTGAAATCATAAAATCCTAGAAAGAAACATAGGAAGTAAGCTCCTTGACATTGGCCTAGGCAATGATTTTTCTTGGATTTGACACCAAAAACAAAAGAAAAATAAAAAATAAACAAGTGGAACCACATCAAACTACAAGTTTCTGCACAGCAAAGGAAATCGTCAACAAAATGAAAAGGCATCCTATGGACTGGGAGAAAATGTCTGCTAAGGATATGGGGATTAATATCCAAAATATATAAAGAACTCATACAGCTCAACAGCCAAAAAAAAAAAAAAAACAAACAAACTAAACAATCTGATTAAGCTATAGGCAGAGGATCTGAACAGACATTTTTCTGAAGAAGATGACATACAGATGGCCAATAGATATGTGAAAAGGTTCTCAACATCAATAATCATTATGGAAATACAAGTCAAAACCACAATGAGATACCACCCACACCTATTAGAACAGTTATTATCAAAATGACAAGAGGGAACAAATGTTGGTCAAACTACAGAGAAAAGTGAACCCTTGTGCACTGTTAGTGGGAATGTTAACTGGAAAACAGTATGGAGATTCCTCAAAAAATTAAAAATACAGCTACTATGTGATAGCCTCACCAACTCAATGGACGTGAGTCTGAGTGAACTCCGGGAGATGGTGATGGACAGGGAGGCCTGGCGTGCTGTGATTCACGGGGTTGCAGAGTTGGACACGACTGAGCGACTGAACTGACTGAACTGTCTGAACTGAACTGATGTGATCCAACAATTCCACTTCTGGGTATTTATCCAAAAGAAACTAAATCACTACCTCCAAAAGGTTATCTGTGTCTGCATGTTCATTGTTATTCACAATAGCCAAGACATAGAACATCTCAAGGGTCCATGGATGTATAAACAGATACAGAAAATGTGAAATACATATATATGTATATATATAAATAAATATTATTCAGCCAGAAAAAAGGGAAATCTTGCCTTTTGTGACAACATGGATGAACCTTCAGGGCATTATGCTAAGTGAAATATGTCAGCCAGAAAAAAACAAATACTGTGTTATTTCATTCACATGTGGTATCTAAAAACACAAACTGAACTCATAGATACAGAGAACAGACTGGTGCTTATCTGAGGCAGGAGGTGAAGTGAAATGGCAGAAAGTGGTGAAAAGATGCAAACTTAACAATTATCACATAACAAGTCTTGGGATGTAATGTATAGTACAGTTACTATAGTTAATAACAGTGTATTGCATATTTGAAAGTTGCTAGAAGAATAATCCTAAAAGTTCTCATTAAAAAATTATAACCCTGTGACATGATGCCTCGATGATAACTAAACTTGCGGTAAACATTTTTCAATACATACATTTGTCAAATCATTATATTTCATACCATGGACTTATGCAACATTATATATCAAATATATCTCAGTAAAAACTAGAAGAAAGAGTATTAGTATTTTAAGAGTATTAGTAAAAGTTCTAAGTGACTTTATATGGCCTTGGGATGGAAAGAGATTTTCTAAACATTACCTAAACAGCATTGCCATAAAATTTTACAATTTCTGTGTAGACAACCATAACTAAATGCAAAAAGGAAATGACAAACTAGGGGAAAATACACATATGTGGCTGACCACCACCCTGCCCCAATGAGAAAACAGGCTCAGGATACAACAGGAAAATGCCTCTCTAAGCTTTAGTCACCCTCATGAATAACTGGGAATCATGATAATGCATGTCTAGAATTCACGGCTGGTCCAACATTTGAAGTTCCTAATGAAAATGATTTTTTTTATTAATGCATGTGTATGGTGTGACGCTTACTCTTTGGAAGGAAAGTTATGACCAACCTAGATAGCATATTCAAAAGCAGAGACATTACTTTGCCAACAAAGGTCCATCTAGTCAAGGCTATGGTTTTTCCAGTGGTCATGTATGGATGTGAGAGTTGGACTATGAAGAAAGCTGAGGGCGAAGAATTGATGCTTTTGAACTGTGGTGTTGGAGAAGACTCTTGAGAGTCCCTTGCACTGCAAGGAGATCCAACCAGTCCATTCTGAAGGAGATCAGCCCTGGGATTTCTTTGGAAGGAATGATGCTAAAGCTGAAACTCCAGTACTTTGGCCACCTCACGTGAAGAGTTGACTCATTGGAAAAGACTTTGATGCTGGGAGGGATTAGGGGCAGGAGGAGAAGGGGGCGACAGAGGATGAGATGGCTGGATGGCATCACTGACTCGATGGACATGAGTCTGAGTGAACTCCGGGAGTTGGTGATGGACAGGGAGGCCTGGCGTGCTGCGATTCATGGGGTCACAAAGAGTCGGACACGACGGAGCGACTGAACTGAACTGATATTTGTGTTTGTATGTGCACACACACATGCACATGCACAAATGCATTTACACAACCAAGGCATCTCCCATTTGACCTAAAACTGATCATTTTGAAAACTGAAAGCCCTAAGAAATGCTTCAACCCAACTGGGACAGCTGGTCACCCTACTACAGGCATATAGAAAAAAGGGGATGGAAGACTATGCACAAAGATTTCAAAAGGACTCATTTCTGGGGAGGAAGTTTTATAAATAGTTTTTCTTCTCTTTGTTATGCTTAGTTGTACATTCTAATTTTTTCATAAATGTTTTATGATAAGGAAAAAACCACATTTATTCTAATTTGACATTTTAAAAATGGAATAAAGCCTCTAGAACTATTCATAGCTATGGAATAATTTCCAAAATATAGACTGGGTCAAATATGAGCAGTGCTTATAATATGGAAAAATCTTCCAGCTCCAAGACACGACATGCTATCAATTTGCCAGAACTAAAGGAGTGTTCCCTGTGTGTGTTTTCTGTACTTTCATGTCTTGACAATTAGCATGGAAAATACAATATAAATGTTTCAATTCAAGGCACGTTACAGTTATATTAGCATGCAATGCTCTTAGTGCTGTCAGTAAAAATTGGAGATTCTTCACATTTCTATCCCACTGAATGCACTGACATTTGTGATATCATCATTTCAAAGACTGACTTATATGTTAAAGCTTTATCCATTAGTTATTAAAATTATGATCACATGATGAACTTGATATTATAAGGATGGATTTTTTAAATTCTTAAGTTGAGGGGGGTTATTTTTATTTAATTTCCTTAAAATTGGAACTGTTCCTAATTTTAATACATACTTGGAATTGTCTCTCTGTTTATTTTTTGGTGGAGGAGATAGGTCCCAGAACTTTGAGGAGGGGGAAAAAAAAATAGGCTATTTACATTATTCTTTTAGTACTTGGGGGCTGTGAGTTGCATGGAATACAGATATGGTAGAGCATGACAAACCATGGGGCAACCTCTTATTGTGACCAGAAAAAGCTTCACAACCCACACAAAGTTTCCCCAGTATCAGTGGGATTGTCTTGCATGTCCTTATTTAGTGCCAGCAAGCTGTTAATGGCTCAACTCAAGTCTCTCCAGTTATTGTATTTTTGAATACTTCTACATAAGAACTAGAATGTCTGAGTTGTTAAAAGAAAAAAAAAAATTTTGGGAACAGTGGAAGCACTCAAGACAGCCTCTGATGCCCTAACTGCTTCCTAGAACTAAACTCAAAATACAGGCACACAGACAGAGACACACACACACCCCTCTGCTGCCAGGACCTCATGGAAACACACCTAACCCAGTAACTCGGCCCTATTCAGGAACCCAGGCTCTCTGATTTAAACAGCTCACCTACATTACTTAAATCCATTGAGCCATAATTCCAGATACATTTGAAATCTCATCTTTGGAATCTAGCACCATTTTGAATCAGGCCCTTATACTTAACTGCCTCAGCCCCCTCTTCAGAGAATTGTCTGCACTTATCACTGCTGGCCTTCATTAGGGAGCCCAAATCACATACCTGGGATTACATTACTGCTGTATATCAACTCCTCAAAACAAAGGATCTCTTTGCCCAAGACAAAGGGCCTCTTTTCAGCAATTGCAGTTAATCAAAACCAAATTGAGCTGTGGGCTTTCCTGCTCTTCAAAACAAAACAAAAACAAAAGCCAAGCCGGACCAGAAATTACTCCTCTCTGTCGCTCCAAATGCACCTCCCATTCCTTCTTTCTCACTCCCTCCCCTTACCCCAGCACCCTCCATACACAAACTGAAAAAGAAGGCCACCAGGCAGACTTTCTGATGAATTCACGAAAAACTTACTTTCTGTCTACTATTATACTTTTTAGAGGAGCTCCACCAGATATATATGGAATACCCCTTCAAGAACATGCAACTCTGTGTCTTCACAGAACTGCATCAGAAATGAAGTCACCCGAGTCCTTGAGGATACATACAGGCTGACAGCAAGCTGAGCTCTATGAATGGCTGGGAGCAAGTCTAGAGGAAAGCAGCATGGCAACACTCAGCCTATAAAGTCTGCACCCAAAGCAAAGTGCTGGGGCTCAGGCGAACTCAAGATTGAGGAAACTGTGAGCTAATGGGCATGTTGACCTCTTGTTTAAAGGGCTGTCACAAAGGTAGCTCATTAACCCATGAAGAGCCCACTTTCACACTCTCTGTTTCTAAGTATGGGCAGCAGCATTCATGTTGTTTTGGACCACGTGGTACACATAGCTTCTCTCCATTCCAACCTGGTACCTGGTGGCAACCATTTCCTTTCTCCACAGTTAAGCAGCCACAGGCCTGGCTCCTGTAAGGGCTCCCCCCACCCAACCTTCCTGCCTCTGTCTCCCCCTATTTTATCTCATGCCTAGAAATAAGAGTTAAATTTCCTTAATACATTTTTATATATTTGACTGTAGTGGGTCTTTGTTGCTGCACTCGGGTTTTCTCTCTAGTTGTGGCACACAGGGGCTATTCTCTAGCTGCAGTCCATGACTTCTCATTGCTGTGGCATCTCTTGTGCAGAGCCTGGGCTCTAGGGTGTGGACTTCAGTAGTTGTAGCATGTGGGCTCAGTAGTTGTGGTTTACGAGCACAAGGGTCAGTAGCTGGGGGACACAGGCTTAGTTGCTCCACAGCAGGTGGGATCTTCCTGGACCAGGGATCAAACCAGGGTCCTTTGAATCGCAAGGCAGATTCTTAACCACTGGACCACCCGGGAAGCTCTTTTAACCTCTCCTGTCCCAGAATCGACAGCTGACTCTACATTTATTAAATTTATTAAATTGTATGCATTGTTTTGATTTTACAAAACTGTTTATGGTTTAAAGGGCTGTTCATGTTTTGATTTTACAAAGCTGTTTATGGATTAGAGGGTTATTTATGTTTATGGATTAAAGGGCTACTGTGCATTCCTTCCCCATCATGAAACCACCTTCATCTCCAATTACAAACAACAGCTCGCTCTCCGTCTCATCCTCTATCAACCACAGCTCCCGCAGGTCTGTCTTCAAGTCCAACCAGAGTGCGTGGAGACAACGCATCAGAGCTATTGGGTTCTGAGACACAGCGACAATGGCGCTGACGGAAACCCATTTGCAACTCAGACTCGAAGCAGAAAGTGATTACCCTGCCCCCCTCCCCAAAGCGGTTTAAAACAACCCGGAGTATGATAGTTGGATAGAATGGCTGAACTCAAGCTCAGAAATGAGAGCTGTATACAACTGAGTATGTGCTAAGTAGCGTTAGTTGTGTCCGACTCTTTGTGACCCAATGGACTGTAGCCACCAGGCTCCTACGTCCATGGGATTTCTCAGGCAAGAATACTGGAGTGGGTTGCCATTTCCTTTTCCAGGGAATCTCCCCAACTCAGGGATCCGACCTGCTTTTCTATATCTCCTGTGTTGGCATGTGAGTTCTTTATCACTAGTGCCACCTAGGAAGCAGTGATATATTTTTCCAAATCTCTCCCTCAGAGCTATAAGGAACACCTAGTGGGTTATGGTAACAAACTTTAGTTCCTCATTCATAAAAGAGAACCACAGTGCCCAAACAGAATAAAGTCCACAAGGAGAACCTAAACAGGTTAATCCACATCGAGACAAGAAAGAGAGATGTAATGTCAGTTTAATGGGTCTAGATAGCATTTGCAGAATCCAAGAAGACAAGCAAAATCTTTTCTTAAAAAAAAAAAACAATCAATTCATGAAGATTCACCAGTTAGAGACTACATTGGGAGCAATGAGATTAGATTCGTTATTTTCTGTGTTTAGGAACTTGGAAGCCAAAAAAAAGAAAAAAAAAATGTCACAGCATAGCAGGTGCAGATCAAATTGCTGGAGAAAGAAGATCCTACACAAGAGTCTTTAACCCACCTAGGTGACTGCTGTCACAGGGTTATGAATGAGGAACTAAAGTTTGTTATCATAACCCACTAGATGTTCCTTATAGCTCTGAGGGAGAGATTTGGAAAAATATATCACTGCTTCCCAGGTGGCACTAGTGATAAAGATCTCACATGCCAACGCAGGAGATACAGAAAAGCAGGTCGGATCCCTGAGTTGGGGAGATTCCCTGGAAAAGGAAATGGCAACCCACTCCAGTATTCTTGCCTGAGAAATCCCATGGACATAGGAGCCTGGTGGCTACAGTCCATTGGGTCACAAAGAGTCGGACACAACTAACGCTACTTAGCACATACTCAGTTGTATACAGCTCTCATTTCTGAGCTTGAGTTCAGCCATTCTTAGTAAATCCTTCTGTTGGGTTTGTAAGATACCTGCTCCCCTCCTAGAAGGGCTGGCTAGATTCTTACGGACTCTTCCCTAGAGGCCTCTGATTATTCAACTAGTACATTTCATTTAAAATCACAGATATTTCTCTGAGCCCACCCCATTTATGTCTCCTTCTGCATATAGCAGCCACCTGCCAAGGAAGGAGATGCAGGTTCAATCCCTGGGTCAGGAAGATCCCCTGGAGAAGAGAATGGCAACCCACTCCAGTATTTTTCCCTGGGAAATCCTAGAGAGGACAAAGGAGCCTGGTGGGCCACAGTCCATGGAGTCGCAAACAGCTGGACACAACTGAGTGACTAAACAACCACTGTATATAGCACTAGTTATATATATATATATATATATATATATATATATATATATCTGCATGTTTCTTTTTTAAAAACTTTATTTTGACTGCAGTGGGTCTTCATTGCTGCACGCGGGCCTTCTCTAGGTGCAGCGTGCAGGCTTCTCTTTGCTATGGCTTCCCTTGTTGCGCAGCACAGGCTCCAGGTGCTCGGGCTTCAGTAGTTGCAGCGCATGGACTCAGTAGTTGCGGCATGTAGGCACACTGCTCCACAGTGCGTGGGATCTTCCTAGACCCGGGACTGAAACCATGTCTCCTGCATTGGCAGGTGAATTCTTTACCAATAAGCCATCAGGGAAGCCCTCTGCATATTTCTTAGTTCTTAAATATATTGATGTAATTTGGTCCCATATTCCAAGTAAAAATCTATACCAGATACTAAGGGGACACAGCGTATACACAACACATTATTCTTACCCCAAAGGGCTAACCATCTAGTAAGATGAAAGAAATAGGAAGTCAAGAGCTAAATAATGATGAAGCAATTAAACACTAGCTTGGTCCTGGTGTAGCTGCTATGGGAACCAAAGGAAGAAATCCCACTGGGACTGGGTGTTCACATGCAGGAAGTTGTAACAATTTTCTTACTAAGTCTTACAGGACATTTTGGGTGTAGCCCCTTTACCTACACCCAAAAATGGAAGTTTAGGTGTTGAGCGTGAGTTGTGATGCTCCATCCTTCAAACGTGGAGAGGGTGTTGGGGAGAAGGTCATTGACCTCTAGAGACCCAAGAACTAGCACCTTTGCACGCATGCACACTAAGTCGCTTAAGTTGTGTCCGACTCTGCAACCCCATAGATGGCAGCCCACCAGGCTCCTCTGTCCCTGGGATTCTCCAAGCAAGAATACTGGAGTGGGTGGCCATTGAGAGGAATTTATATCAGAATCCTGTAGAATCTCAGTCCCCAACCTTTTGGGCATCAGAGGCTGGTTTCATGGAAGACATTTTTCCCACAGATGGGGTCAGGGAATGGTTTGGGGATGATCCTAGTGCATTGTATGTTTCATGCGCTTTACTTCTATTATTATTACATCAGCTCCACCTCAGATCATTAGGCATTGGATCTGGAGGTTAGGGACCCCTGCTGTAGAACATCCAATCAGAAATTCCATCCAAAGAGGCTAGAAGTAGAGAAAGAGAAGAGATGGAGAGAAAATAGAGGTAGGAAGGTGACCACTGGCTAGAATGCAAAGAAGCCAGGATAAGTGAAACCAGAGGATAGGCACAGAGTTTAGGAATATTCCCTGCGTCAAAGACAACACTGCAGTAGCTTTTATTAAAAAGAACTGCACCTACAGGTTTTAGTGGGCTGAGTCATCAAAGGGTTCACTGAATGTAAACATCACCTCCCACCAGGTGTGACCCTTTCCCATCAAGAAAGAGGAATGCACTATACCCAGGGTCAGCCCTAATGCATCCTAGAACATGTCTAAGGTGAAAGAGGAGTTCCCATGCCTATGTCTCTGATTGATTTTAGTGCCATTGGATGCTCAGAACCTCTTCCAGCACACACTCAGGGATCTGAAGTGGAGAAGGGAGTCTGGGTCTTAGTGATCTAGATGAACATTAACAGAATGCACGGAGGTCTGAAGACCTTGAAGACAGCATCTCCTGTTACCCTGGAGACCCAGAAGTTGCGGTCTTCTAGCAGCTGGCTCGAGCAGAATTACATTGTGTCTGGAGGCCAGCCCAGACTCACAAATCCCCCCAGCTCCTTCCCCCAAAGCCTAGCATTAGTTCTAAAACTCCTTATATGTATATGCTGACAGCTTCCTTAATACTAACCAGCTGTTATGGTAACAGCAGTGCCAGGGATGACAAAGGACCAGCAGAAGTGGAACACTGATGGATACCAAAGGGAGGATTCTGGCCAGTGAGCCATGGTGAGTCATTACAACTGAATTCTGTTGTGAATACAAACAGCCCATGTCTTTTTCAGCAAGAGGTGCTACTCTGGAGTTCTCACTTGTGCATTAACTGATGCAATCCATGTGGCTGATGGTCTGTGTAGAGTGGGCAGATGGAACCAGAAGGTCTAGGAGAGTCAGCTGTTTGGTCTGACCACAGAATCACCTGGGATATTAACACTACAGATGAATGGGACCCATCCTTGACCTACTGAATCAGAATATTCAGGGGTAGAGCCTTGGCGCACATGCATTTTCAAACTCCACAAGTGATTCTCAAGCATAGCTTGGGAGGAGAACTACTAGTCTTGAACAGTGCTCTACAAAGTTAGGGTACAAAATGAGGACTGAATCCTGGTATTATGCGGTCAGCTAAACTATGGAGATGTATGGGGCCAGGTCAAATGTGGTAGCAGAAGACCTTAACAAAAAGGGTGACAGCTGTTGAGCCAGTGGTGAGTAGATAAATATACCTTCACCATGTGGCTAGAAGGCAAGTATTGAGTTAGCCAAAAAGCTCATTTGGCTTATTCCATGACACGTTACAGAAGAACCCAAACGAACTTTTTGGCCAACCCAATACTTAATGTTGTTTCAGATTATCTCCCTTTAGGTGGTACCAGGGAAAGAATTATACATTTTAGTCTGTGCTCAAGCATTTCCCCAAGAACATTATTTCAATTATCTTTCTTGGAAGAGAAAAGAAAGTTACAGTGGACATGGTTAAAGTTAGGTATCAATAATTTTTTGAAATGTATCGTTAATCAGAAAGAACCTTCCTTTGGTCATCTTGAGCTAGCCAGATACATCTCTTATCCCTAAGTTAAATAAGGTGGTACCAACACGATTTGAATCACTGCTCTTCTGAATGGATTTGACTGAGTGAGTCAGTCCATGGCTTGTACACACTTGCCATCAGAACAAGAACCAACAGTGGAAACAAAGCTCAACTCTAATAATAATGGGAGGAGAGGGGAAGGAGGAGAAGCAGAACAGTTGTAAGAAGGCAAAGCTCTTTGACAAGGGAGATGACTACAGGGAGGATTAGCTGAGAATCACCTTCTTCTGAAGAATATCCCCATAGGAAAGACAAGGAGAAAATGTAATCTCAGCACCCAGGGTACAAGGAGATTATTAACCTTTGCCAGCCACCTACATCCCCACCCATGAAAACATCCTCCTTGTGAGCTTGGGTAGAATAGCTCATTGACAATTTATTGTTGCCACCAAATCCTTTCTCAGTAGGTCACATTTAATTTCAAAGTTCCTAATGTTGACTGCTCAATTTGATCAAGACAAGAACAGGTTCCAATGGTTCAGATTCTAACCAATTCAGTCAATCAATCCATGGACTTGTCCATGAGTTGACAGCATAATGTAATGTCATGACAGATATAAGGCCACTCAAAAAGTTGGATCACATTTAATGTTTTGAATGGGATCAGGGGTCAGCTGGAGTACTGCCATTGTACAGGCAGAGGACATGGGCTCAGCCTCCCTAGGTGGCTGTGTAGAACAATCCTTTATCCATATTCTTTTTTTCCTTTTGCACCCTTCAAATTCCATGACTGCCTCTTCATTTCAGGGAGGGGCCATGATACATAAGCCATCACTGAGAGTTATCTCATCACAAAGTTTTGGGGCTAAAAGACTCCCTGTGAGGACACTTGGTAGCCCAAATACCTGTTGACTAAGTATATCGGAGTTCCCTAGAGAACAGAACCACTAGGGTACACTGCATGTGTGTGCAGACAGTGTGTACACAGGAGAGAGAGAGCAGCATAGTGAGACGGAAAGAGATGTATTTTAAGGAACTGGCTCACACAGCTATGGAGGTTCAGTTCGGTTCAGTTCAGTCGCTCAGTCATGTCCGACTCTTTGCGACCCCATGAATCGCAGCATGCCAGGCCTCCCTGTCCATCACCATCTCCCGGAGTTCACTCAGACTCACGTCCATTGAGTCTGTGATGCCATCCAGCCATCTCATCCTCGGTTGTCCCCTTCTCCTCCTGCCCCCAATCTCTCCCAGCATCAAAGTCTTTTCCAATGAGTCAACTCTTCACATGAGTGTCTGAAGTACTGGAGCTTCAGCTTTAGCATCATTCCTTCCAAAGAAATCCCAGGGTTGATCTCCTTCAGAATGGACTGGTTGGATCTCCTTGCAGTCCAAGGGACTCTCAAGAGTCTTCTCCAACACCACAGTTCAAAAGCATCAATTCTTCGGTGCTCAGCCTTCTTCACAGTCCAACTCTCACATCCATACATGACCACAGGAAAAACCATAGCCTTGACTAGACAGACCTTAGTCGGCAAAGTAATGTCTCTGCTTTTGAATGTACTATCTAGGTTGGTCATAACTTTTCTTCCAAGGAGTAAACGTCTTTTAATTTCATGGCTGCAGTCACCATCTGTAGTGATTTTGGAGCCCCCAAAAATAAAGTCTGACACTTTCCACTGTTTCCCCATCTATTTCCCATTATGGAGGTTAGCAAGACCAAAATCTGAAGGGTGGGCTCACAGGCTAGAGACTCTAGAAAAAATCAGTGTTGCAGTTGAGGTCCAAAAGCTGTCTGCTGGCAGAAATCTCTCTTACATGGGGGTAGTCGATCTTTCATTCTATTCAGGCCTTCGTCTGATTAGATAATGCCCACCCACATGAGGGAGGGCAATCTATTTTACTCAAAGTCCACCCATTTAAACATTAATTTCATGCATAAACACCCTCACAGACACACCCAGGTTAATGTTTGACCAAATATCTGGACACTACAGTCCAGCCAAATGGACACATAAAATGAACCATCACAGTGGCAAATGGGTGCCCTAATCAATCTAGAAGGCCATCGCTCCTCAAGCATCAGAGGGCATCAGCAACAAGTGGTCAGTAGCAGGGGTGTCCTTCCCCAGGTTGTAGGGTGGTGGCTAAAATAAATAGGTATAGATAGACCCCAAATCCTTAGCACACCACCTGGCCAGAATGGGAGTCATTCTCTCTGAAAGTCACAGTGTTAGAATGAGAGAGACTAACACTGCCATCTGAATAGAGTCCTTATTTCTAGCACACATTAGCACAAGGTTCTGAATAAGGATGGAGAGATGCGTCATCTTAATGAGTTGGAGCAAAGCATCATCTCTATTAGGGTGAGGCCAAGAGTGGACTCTCACATACTTCAAACCCCACTCTGCTGGAATATTGGCTTTTCAATGCTTTGAGGGCTGTATCCCAGGCTTTTGTTTACCATTTGTTTTCCCAGAAATCAAATTAAAATCTCTCTGGAAAAACTCTTAAAAGTAACATTGTGGATCATGTCCACCTTTATGAGTTTCACAGGACTACACATGAATAGGAGAGTCTATCCTATAGAAGATTTTGGTAGAAGACTATTGTGTCTAAATTCAGGGCAGTTAAGGTTACCACTGTCTCTCTACTGAAAAGTGACCCACCCAAAGCCAGAAACAGGCTTCCCAGGTGGTGCTAGTGGTAAAGAATCTGCCCACCAATGCAGGAGACATAAGAGATGCAGGTTCAATCTCTGGGTCAGGAAGATCCCCTTGAGGAGCTAATGGCAACTCACTCCAGTATTGTTGCCTGGAGAATCCCTTGGACAGAGGAGTCTGGCAGGCTACAGTCCATGGAGTTGCAAAGAGTCAGACACGACTGAAGCGACTTAGCATGCATGCACAAAGCCAGTAAAACCAACAGGAGAGCAGAGAACCCACTGTCACCGCTGCAGAGTGAGCCACCATGAGGGGTCTTGTCATACCCTGCAGATTTGGAAGTTCTGAGTTTCAAGTTTGCTTGCACTGAGCGAACCCAACCAGGGATCTAAAGAACTTACATGACGTGAAGTAAATCAGACCAAGCCTAAGAGCAGTGAGTTCAAGGACAATATAACAGATCGTCCATCTCGCTCCCCAGCAGGCTGCAGACCCCCGAGACCAGGGTCTTGGTTTTGTTCTCTGTGGTGTCCCCAGAATCTGGCACATAACCTCTGCTCAGGAAACTTTTGTAGACTGACTGATTGCTAATTAAATCAAGTCCAAAGCAATCTTTTTGTAAGCATGAACACGTATCATCACAGTGGTCAAAAAGGAATGGGCTTTTTTTCGTAGGACAATTGGAATGATCTCAGAGTGATAATTTTTGAAATGAATTCATTTATAAAATGGCCACTGTCTCTGCCTGTCGAATTGGCCCTGTGTAAAATGAGACTGGGGAATGGCATATTTACTTAGCACCTATACAACACTTGGGGGCACATGTGATAGTTAAAATTTGGCAGGGTAGTGACACCTAAATTATTCATTCACAACAACCCTTTTCCTTCCTAGCAGAGAGACAGCATCCTAGAGGATTCTACCAAGCTGTTTAATCTGTCTGGATTTTTAACTCGTTGGTGGCAGAGACTGCATCTTATTCCCAAACCTACCCCACTGCTTGACATCTACAGAGTCAATGCTCAGATGATGACCGTCAAATGCTTATATTTTCAAAGTTTTCTTGCCCAATAAGGAGACTGGAGCATGGGGGAATTTCAGGAAGCCTGTGATAACAGAAAGTTGGTAAAGTGCACAAAGCTGATTACAAGGGAATATCAGAAAGAATTAAAAGGATTAACAGGATATTGACAAGGATATGTAAGGATGGGTATGATAAAGGACAGAAGTGGTAAGGACCTAACAAAAGCAGAAGAGATCAAGAAGAGGTGGCAAGAATAGCAAGAGTACAGAAGAACTGTACAAAAAAGGTCTTAATGACCTGGATAACCACAATGGTATGGTCACTCACCTAGAGTCAGACATCCTGGAGTGTGAAGTCAAATGGGCCTTAGGAAGCATTACTACAAACAAAGCCAGTGGAAGTGATGCAATTCCAGCTGAGCTATTTCAAATCCTAAAAGATGATGCTGTCAAAGTATTGCACTCAATATTTCAGCAAATTTAGAAAATTCGGTAGTGGCCACAGGACTGGAAAGGTCAGTGTTTATTCCAACCCCAAAGAAGTGAAAGTGTCAGCTACTTAGTCATGTCCAACTCTTTGTGACCCCATGGACTGTAGCCCACCAGGCTCCCCTGTCCACAGAATTCTCCAGGTAAGAGTACTGGAGTGGGTTGCCCTTCCCTCCTGACCTAGTGATCGAACCCACGTCTCTTTCATCTCCTGCATTGGCAGGCATATTCTTTACTGCTGTGCTACTTTACTGCTTTGGAAGCCCTGCCCCCAAAGAGCGGCAATGCCAAAGAATGTTCAAACTACCATACAACTGTGCTTATTTCACATGATAGCAGGGTAATGTTCAAAATCCTTCCAACTAGGCCTCAGCAGTACATGAACCAATAACTTTCAGATATGCAAGTTGGATTTAGAAAGGCCAGAGGAACCAGAGATCAAATTGCCAACATCCATTGGATCACAGAAAAAGCAAGGAAATTCCAAAAAAATCTACTTCTACTTTATGGATCAGTTCAGTTCAGTTCAGTTGCTCAGTCGTGTCTGACTCTTTGCGACCCCATGAATCTCAGCACGCCAGGCCTCCCTGTCCATCACCAACTCCTGGAGTTCACTTAGACTCACGTCCATCGAGTCGGTGATGCCATCCAGCCATCTCATCCTCTGTCATCCCCTTCTCCTCCTGCCTCCAATCCCTCCCAGCATCAGAGTCTTTTCCAATGAGTCAACTCTTTGCATGAGGTGGCCAAAGTACTGGAGTTTCAGCTTTAGCATCATTCCTTCCAAAGAAATCCCAGGGCTGATCTCCTTCATAATGGACTGGTTGGATCTCCTTGTAGTCCAAGGGACTTTCAAGAGTCTTCTCCAACACCACAGTTCAAAATGGATATGCTAAAGCCTTTGACTGTGTGGATCACAAAAAGCTGTGGACAATTCTTAAAGAGATGGGAATACCAGGCCATCTTACCTGCCTCCTGAGAAATCTGTATGCAGGTCAAGAAGCAAAAGTTAGAACAATGGACTGGTTCAAAATTGGGAAAGGAATACATCAAGGCTGTATATGGTCACCTTACTTAATTTAACTTATATACAGAGTAAAAAGTGTGAAAGTCACTCAGTCATGTTTGACTCTTTGCGATCCCATGGACTATACAGTCCATGGAATTCTCCAGGCCAGAATACGGGAGTGGGTAGCAGTTCCTTTCTCCATGGGATCCTCCCAACCCAGGGATCAAAACCAGGTCTCCCACATTGCAGGAGGATTCTTTATCAGCTGAGCCACCAGGGAAGCTCCATGTGCAGAGTACATCATGCAAAATTCTGGACTTGATGAAACACAAGCTGGAATCAAAACTGCCAGGAGAAATACCAACAACCTCAGATATGCAGATGATATCACTCCAATGGCAGAAGGCAAAGAGGAACTAAAGAGCCTCTTGATGAAGGTGAAAGAGGAAAGTGAAAAAGCTGGCTCGAAGCTCAATATTCAAAAAACAAAGATCATGGCATCCAGTCCCATCACTTCATGGCAAACAGATGGGGGGGAAATGAAAACAGTGACAGACATTATTTTTAGGCTCCAAAATCACTGTGGATGGTGACTGAAGACATGTAATTAAAAGATGCTTGCTCCTTGGAAGAAAACCTATGACAAACGTAGACAGTGTACTAAAAGAGCTGAGACATCACTTTGCCAATAAAGGTCTGTCTAGTCAAAGCTATGGTTTTTCCCAGTAGTCGTGTATGGGTATGAGAGTTGGACTATAAAGAAAGCTGAGCACCTAAGAATTGATGCTTTTGAACTGTGGTGCTGGAGAAGACTCTTGAGATTCCCTTGGACTGGAAGGAGATCAAACCAGTCAATCCTAAAGGAAATAAACCCTGAATAATCATTGGAAGGACTGATGCTGAAGTTGAAGCTCCAATACTTTGGTCACCTGAGGCAAAGAGCAGACTTACTGGAAAAGACCATGATGCTGGGAAAGATTAAAGGCAAAAGGGGAAGGGGGCAGCAGAGGATGAAATGGTTCAATAGCATCACCAACACAATGGACATGAGTTTGCACAAACTCCAGGATTTAGGGAAGAACAGGGAAGCCTGCCGTGCTGCAGTCCATGGGGTCACACGAGTTGGTCACACAACTTAGTGACTGAACGACAACAGGATATTGACAAATAGGGCAACACCCAAGGAGAATAACTAGAACATTAAGTAGGTGCTGGTAGTTCCCTGGCCATCCAGTGGTTAGGACTCTGAATTCTCACTGCTGAGGGCCCAAGTTTGATCTCTACTTGGCAAACAAAGATCCCACAACCCACATGGCAAAATAAATAAGCTAATGCATCTCACAACTCAAACAATTCCACAAGGACTTTGTCTTAAGGCAATTCTCATAGTTTGGGATGTGAAAAAGTACTTTATGTACACTTCTCATTAAAAGAAAACAAACATGTAAAGATAGGTAACCAGGCCATGAATAAGTACTTATACTACCAGGATGTTGAATAGATTCTGATTTATATGAAAGAATATAGAGCCAGAGGTTAGGTCTTACAGAGCTTCAAAGAACATGGAAGGTAGAGTTCCCAGTTTTAAAGAGCTTACACATTATACTTTTTCTTTTTGCCTGTTGAGGCACTTTATTTGCACAGATGTTTTACATCCTTAGCAAAAGAATCACAGGATTTTCCCTCCTGTGTGTTTCTGTCTTGCTTCTTCATGGTGTATGATGCAAGCTGAGGCTGTCCGTACAGTGAAACCAGACCAATACGACAGAAGCAGGTCATTCTGCCCTTTTTCTAGATCTCTGAGTGCACATCAAATCTGGGGCTGATCACTCCACACTTGCTTCACCTGCCTGTAAGGTTCCCAACAATTTTCCCAACTCTGTGATCATCAGTGATTTCAAACTTGCCAATGCAACCATGCTTCACCATCATAATTAGAAACCAAATGATGACAGGACAGCCTAATGAACCTGGGGTTTGCCTCTCTTGTCGGCACTGTTGATACTCTTGAGAGCATCAGCCAGACCTTCCTGCGCACCATGATGGCAATATGGAAAGAGGGCAGAAAGCTACGCTTTTTCCTTAACGATAACCTGGACCAAGTGTTATAGCAAGAAATAATAATAATCAGGGATTATTATCTGCTCAGATAACCGATATGTATAATTATATATGCAATCTTTAAATATCTAAAATATCATGTTATATACAAATATATATTACAAACATTATTTTCCTTTCATAAACCAAGTCACAGATTAAAACCCCACAGGTAAACAACAAGGTCTTACAATAGAGCACAGGGAACTATATTCAATATTCTGTGATAAACCATGTGGAAAAGAATATGAAAAAGAATGTATGTATATATATATATATCTCACTGAATCACTTCTCTGTGCAGCAGAAATGAACACAATCCTGTAAATCAATACTTGAATAAAATAAATTTTTTAAGTAAAAATTCAAACTTAAAGGAAATCAACCTTGAATATTTACTGGAAGTGCTGAAGCTGAAGCTCCAATACTTTGGCCACCTGAGGCAAAGAGCCGACTCATTGGAAAAGACCCTGATGCCAGGAAAGATTAAAGGCAGGAGGAGAAGGGGCGACAGAGGACAATATGGTTGGATGGCATCACTGACTCAATGGACATGAGTTTGAGCAAGCTCTGGGAGATGGTGAAGGACAGGGAAGCCTGGCATGCTGCAGTCCATGGGTTTGCAAAGAGTTGGACATGACTGAGCAACTGAACTACAACAAAAATCCACAAATATATTGTCATCTTATAATAGGAATGGAGGGATTTACTACTTTCAAATGAGTAAGCCTTAAAGTCATCACATTGAATGCTGCCAAAAAATCTCCAGCTCCTCTCAGAACCCACTCATCCCATTATAACTATAAAGTGGACCCATTATTAATGACTGTATTTTCATTCTTGTAGGGCAATGAATCTCAACTATTGAGGTGCATGAATACTTCAAGAAGCTCATGAAAGGTATGGACCTTTCTCCCAAGAAAAATGCTTATATATTTTACTTCATTGTAGATGATTTTTGTTTGCAAAGATCCAGTACTTCAAAGGTGTATAGCTGTGTTTTCCATGCAAAAATTAATGCATACTTCCTGAAATAAGGAATAAGTGCTTCCCTGGTGGCTCAGATGGTAAAGCGTTTGCCCGCAGTGCGGGAGACCCAGGTTCAATTCCTGGGTTGGGAAGATCCCCTGGAGAAGGAAATGGCAACCCACTCCAGTACTCTTGCCTGGAAAATTCCATGGACTGAGGAGCCTAGTAGGCTACAGTCCATGGGGTCACAAAGAGTCAGACATGACTGAGCAACTTCACTTTCACGAAATAAAAATTGAACTAAACTAAAATTCACAAACAGTAAAGAAAATCTTACCTCTGCTCACATTTCAGTAAGCAGCTGAATTTTGTTTGGCCTTGAACAAGAAGATGAAATTATAATGAGGTCCTGGTTACAGTAGTGATGTTCATGTTGAGGTAATGTTTGACATCTACTCAATTTTGACTTTTCTTTCTGATGGCCGTAATGGCAGAAGATCCCAATACACAAAAAATCTGATGAGGTGTTCAAAGTCAGAGTTCCACAGCTCATTTTGAGAAAGGCCTGGGACCTGGGATCTTTCACTGCTGTGCTGCAATGCTTGTACCTGGACAAACATCTCCTCAAGCAACAAAATGCTAAGAAACCATAAGGGACTACAAATAACTATGTGTATGCACAGCTGGGGCAAATTCTGGACAAAAGATACACAGAGATGACAACAACCAAAAAACCCAACTGCCAGACTGTGCGTGCCCTCTGCACACAATAGCACCAAAGGGGTGGGCAAATCACCGAAATCACCCCTCCAGCCCGACCTCTGGACACGCTGCTACCCTCACCCCATGGAAGCAATCAGCTCACCTCTCTTGGGGAGTGGGCAAAGGAATTTGCTTTTTGTTCTTCCTGCCCCACTGCTGCAGCAGGGACCCCAATCAAGCCTTGCCTGAATTTTTTGTCTGGTCTTTTCTATTGATCAAGGAGGCAAAAATCCTGGTCAGTAACAACTGTGTCAGAAGGGCCCAGGCTTATATCAATTCCTGAGATTCTAGGAAACCCCAATTCTCTGAATTGAATTAATGCCCCATCATCTCCTTTGTCTATGAGGCGACCTTAGGAAAATCTGAATCCTTGTTATTCTCCTCAGTGGTTTATTTTTTTTTTTTTTCAAAGGAGACCAATCATAAGCAGAGACCCTAAGGCTTAGGAGGATCTGGATTTCTCATCCCCTGGTTCTCTACTCACCTTGTTCACAGTCCCTCAATCCTACTGGCTTGCATACTTGAAAGTGAAAAAAAGTGATAGTTGCTCAGTCATGTCTGACTCTTTGCGACCCCATGGACTGTAGCCCACCAGGTTCCTCTGTCCATGGGATTTCCCAGGCAAGAATACTGGAGGGGGTAGCCGTTTCATTCTCCCAGGGATCTTCCCAACCCAGGGATCAAGCCTGCATTGACAGGCGGATTCTTTACCACTGAGCCATCAGTGAGCCCTTGTGTATTCCCACCCATCAACAACCTTCTCCACACAACTGTGTCCTAAGAAATAGCCAAAGAAGATCCCAAACCTACCGCAGCCAAACAGAAGGATAACAACCCGAGCGTGGTCTGAACCATTTTCTGCCAGAAGCACTGTTAACAGCGTGGTTGGGTTTTGTAATAAATGGTTCCCTTATGAGGCCATTATGAGCACACCAGGTGGGCTGGCCTTTCGCTAATTCCATTTGTTCCTATGAAAGAACACGTTCCAAGTTCCACACAACCCATAAACACTGGCTTTGGTAGCACCATGTGTTCAGAGCTCAGGCATTGCTTGCAGAGGAAGCCACGCTTGAACTTGACATAAGTTTCACCCTCTTTAGTTTTAATAGAACAGGGCAGAGATCCAAGTATATTTTATTCCTGTGGGGATAAATACATGATTTACGTCTATCCACAGCCCAACTGTCAGATACAGACGTTAACATCTTTTAAAGTTTAAAATTAAAAATGGAAGGTAAAAGGAATTCACACTCTGGACGTGCACTTAAGCCTTTAAAATATTTTATCAAAACCTGTACAAGAAACTTTACTGATCACAAAGAAATCTTAGCAGTAAGTTTTCATTGCTGACAGGATACTCTATTCAGTGCTCTATGATGACCTATATGGGAATAGAATCTAAAAGAGAGTGGATGCATGTATACGTACAGCTGATTCACGTGGCCAGACAACAGAAACCAATGCAACGCTGTAAATCAACCAGCGCTCAGTCATGTCTGACTCTCTGTGACCCCATGGGCTATAGCCCACCAGGCTCCTCTGTTTTAGGATTATCCCCATGAGAGTAATGGAGTGGGTTGCCATTTCCTCCTCCAGGGGATCTTCCTGACCCTGGGACTGAACCTGTGTCTTCTGCATCTCCTGGACTGCAGGTGGATTATTTACCACTGAACCACCAGTGGGAAAGGAAGCCTGTAATATCAACTATACTCCAATAAAAATTAATTTTAAAAAAGGAAGATAAGGGCTTCCCTGGTGACGCACTGGTGAAGAATTCACCTGTCAATGCAGGGACATGGGTTCAATCCCTGGTGCCGGGACGATCCCACACGCCATGGAGCAACTAAGCCTGTGTGCTAGAAATATTAAGCCTGTGGTCCAAGGTCTGGGAACTGCATCTCCTGAAGCCCATGGTCCACAACAAAGAGAAGCCACCACAACGAAAAGCCAGTGCACCACAGCTAGAGAGCAGTGCCCGCTTGCCGCAACTAGACACAGGCACACACGGCAGTGAAGACCCCGCACAGCCAAAAATCAGTAACTAAATCAGGAAGGTACAAGCTTCTAACCATCTGCTTTTTCACTGCCAGCCAGACCTCTATTTTCTCAACATTTTAAGAGCAGACTGGAGAGCTGCCATATTCACTGTGTTATCCTACAGGGCCCTCCTGGGCCAACCAGCCTAACAGGGAAGCTGAAAACATTGTGCTTTGTCTCAGCTTAGAGACAACTGCCATCTCTTCAGATCGCCATCTCCCCAATGTGGTCAAAGTTGAGCCTTGCTACGCAACAACTGATTCCTGATTAGCTTTGGCCTTGTGTCCTCAGAGGCTGAAACCTCCGCGGAACATTAAGTTGGACATAGAGAGAATGTCCTTGGAAGGGCGGGCACCCAGTCAGCCAGAAGGCAACTTTCCGTGCACTTTCGTGTCCTAATGCACGGCTAGCATCTCCACGCTCGGCGGCTAGTTAATAAGAACGAAGCCGCTGTTTGAAATCCGTCTAATGCATGATTAATTGAAGACACACAAGCTGACGTGTTGCCTCTCGCATTTTTACAATGTAGTGGTGTTTTCTGGTCTCACCAGTGGCACAGATCTTCATCATAGCAAGCTTTCTGTGTTTGGGGTGGCAAATCTCCAGAACAGTGTTGTTTGGCAAAAACAGGCGTGTTTTTAGCAACAAAATCCAAGACAATTGTGCACTACAATGTGAACCCAGCTGAGTGGGGGCCAATTAACTGAGCATCTGGTACATCTGGGCCCAAGTTATTAACCACAGTCTTGATTACCTTCACGTGTAAAAAAAACGAATCTACCACAGTCTAGGTCTATTTCACTTTTTTTTTCTTTTCACTGAAGTCAGAGATTCAAATTTGTCTGCAAATGTTCTCTGGACATTGGAAGTCCTCTGGATAATTCAGTGGGGGCTTTGTATTTTCTAGTTTCTTATGAAGGGTTTTTTTTAAAATCTACTTAAATATTTAGGTTTATATGCCTAATATAAGCAATTATTTGTGATAGCATGTTTTTGAATGAAACAAAAAGAACCTCCAAGTCAAAGTGATTTCAACATGAAAGAGTATTTAGGGGTCACTCACCTGAAATGTCAATGAGTGAGGACGACGTCAGACACGGTGCGGTCAGAACTTGAGCTCCATGAATCCGAGCTTTCAGTTCCTCCTCCAGAATGGGGGCCAACAGAGACTGGAGTTAGATACCACCTCCTTCCTACCCTGGAGGAGAAAGCAAGTGTCTCACGTCACGTCTATGGTTCTATAAACCAATCATATCATCTATTAGAATGATAGGCACTGATTGGCTTATGCCTGAGGTACGAGCTCCTTCCCAACCTATCATGTGGCCAGAAAGAGGCAAGGGGGCTGTTAAATTATGCCAATCTATCCGTGGAATTCCTGCTGGGTTCATCCCACCTGAAACATCTGAATACTCCCCAGAAGGGCGGAGGGTGGGGTGGGGTGGGGAGAGGTTCACTATAGAACTAGGAAAGAGAGGTAGCCATGCTACAAAAGCAACTATTGAACGCGAACGGCACCATTTTCTTAAAAAAAAAAAAAAAGCCGCTTTTTCTTTTTATAATTGTCATTAGACATTACAGATATTTTTTAGAAGCAGCATATTTTTTAAGAGTAGAAAGAGCAAGACAGAAATCAGACAGTATCTACGCAAAAGAACAATTTTATCAATATTATCATGGTTAGGAATCCAAGTGTTCTGGAATCTGAGACCTTTGATTTAAGTTGTATCTCCAGGGACTACCCTGGTGGCTCAGTGGTGGAGAGTCTTCCTGCCAAAGCAGGAGACACAGATTCGATCCTTGGTCCTGGACGATCTTACATGCCCAAGGGCAACTGAGCCTGTGCGCTAGAGCCCAGGAGCCACAACTACCTAAGCCTGTGCACCCTAGAGCCCATGCTCCACGGCAAGAGAAGCCACTGCAATGAGAAGCCCCCGACTCTGCCGCTAGAGAAAACCTCGTGCAGCAGTGAAGACCCAGCGCAGCCAAAAAGAAATAAATAAATAAGATCAGTAAAAAAAAAAAAAAAAATTGTATCACCATCACTAACTAGCTGCCTGATGTTGGGTAAGTCGTTTGGTGTCTATGTCTCATAAGTGAGAATAACAATTAGCGTCTCCATCATCAGGACTAATGAAAACATCCATTCAAGTAACTCTCCTAGCAGTATTAAGTGTGCTATGATGCTCTCCATCCTTCAGAATGTGGCTTCTGTGGGCAGGGACCTCACCTGCCTTATTTACTGCTGTCCTCAGTGACTGGTGCTCAGTAAATACTTGCAAATGAATCTCCTTTGCTCTAACTCTCAACACCAGAATAAAGAAGAGGAAAGAGTTAAAGAAATTAGGGGCCAGCACAGCTGGAGCCAGTTCTTGGTTGGCGGCCAGCACAAAATCCAGGAGGAATGGGGTTTGGAGCTGTTGATCCGCTCTGGAACAGTGCAGCTGACAGGGTCTGGAAGAGAAGAGAGTGAAGTGTTAGCTAAATCCCACAGCACGGGCTTTTCTTTCTTTCTTTCTTTCTTTTTTTTTTTTTTTTTTTTGAGCCTGAGAAGTAAAAGGCGAAACTGGATCATCTGGTTCAGTAACATAATCTTAAAATAAAATGAAAAATCTGGGAGTTTCTCTGTGGGAAAAAAAAAGAACAAGAGGATTCAAAGGAAAAAAAGACAATAGAGGATTCAATCCCAACCATCTAAAAGCAAATATTGTTTTCTGGGATTTTCAGAGGTCATCTACATAAACAGAAAAAAAATTAGAAGAGGAGGAATAAAACTGTGAAGATGTTTCAGATATGGAGACTCACATGCATCTTTAAAATATACCTATAGGAATTACTTACTCATACAGATAAACATGCTCAGTCTTATACTGGTCCTCCCCTGCTTCATCTGCTGGACTCCTGTCAAGATGTGGCAGAATACTGACTGCAAAAATGAGTCCTTTTTGTGAGAAGAAACAAAACTAAGCTAAACTCTGTTCCCAAGATAAGTAAATACTCACTTTGGAATATTCAGAGAAACAATATAAGACAGAAGTCATGTGGAAGATATAACAAAAACACCGTTTTGCATGTTTGTTTAAAGTAGACTTTTAGAAAGATTTATTTGGCTATGCCAAGTCTTAGTTGTGGCATGTGGGATCTAGTTGCCTGACCAGGGATTAAACCTGGGCCCCCTGCTTTGGGAGCACAGAGTCTTAGCCACTGGACCACCAGGGAATTCCTTTAAATAGACTTTTCATTTAGAATAGTTTTATATTTACAGAAAGCTTACCAAAATACACAGATATCTAAGCAGTTGCCATATATATCCTGTACCTAGTGTCCCCGGCTACGATCAAACATGAGTTTGATACATTTGTCAGGACCAATGAACCAATACTGACAGTTATTAACTGAAGCCCATACCTTATTCAGATGTCTTCAATTTTCACCTAGTCCTTTGTCTGCTACAAGATGCCATCCAGAGTGCCACATCACATTTAGTCATCAGATCTGCTTAGGATCCATTAAACTGTGACACTTTTAGACTTTCCTTCATTTGGTTGGCCTTGACACTTTGGAGAAATCTGGTCAGGTATTTTGTAAACTGTCCCTCAATTTGGGTTTGTCTGATGTTCTTCTTTTGATTTGACAGGGATTTTAGTTTGGAGGAGGAGGACAAGTGCCCTTCTTACCAGATCATATTAAGGATACGTTATCAGCTTGACTTACCACTGATGATGTCAGTCTTCTGTACTGTTACGCCCTTTCCATACTATATCTTTGGAAGAAAGTCATCAAACCCAGTGTGGAGAGCTATGTTCTACCTCCTCAAGGGGGCAGTGTGCACATAATTTTTTTTTTTTTTAAGTTTCTAATGTATAGGTATTTGTCTCTTCTTTCCACTTGTTTGCCCAATCACTTATATTGGTATGGACTTGTATTAGTCTACTAGCACTGCCATAACAGTGACTGGCAGCTTAAAAAATGGAAATTCATTTTCTCACCATCCTGATGGCTGGAAGTCTAAGATCAGTAGGGTTGGTTCCTAATGAGACCTCTCTCCTTGGTTTGCAGATGGCTACCTTCTCACTGCATGCTCATGGTGCACGTTCTGAGGGAGAAAGATTTCTGGTATCTCCTCCTCTTGAAAGGGCACTAGTCCTTTTGGAATAGGACCTCATCCTTAAGATCTTATTTAGGCTTATTTGCTTCCTTAAAGGCCCTATTTCCAAATATAGTGTCATTGGGGATTAGCTTTTCTTTGGGTAGGGGGGACACAATTCAGGCCTCATACCTCAGGGCTCATAATGATTTACTTTACACCTCGAGTTATAATCCAATACTATATTACTTATTTTGCTTTTCAAGTAGCCTTTGGGAGCTCTTTCAGTTGATTCTTGCCTCCCCTTGATAAACTCCATCAGTTTGGTTTTTGAGTACTTCCTTATTGTCTTGCTATAAGATATCCCAGGTTAATCTTGTCTATTACCTGCTCCCAGGATTAGCTGTTTCTCCAAAGGCTCTAGTTCCTTCTATTGGAGAATGGAATTAGAAACCCACATCTGGTACCTGGGTTTGCTTGTTGCTGCTGGGTATTGTTGCCTTTGGGCCCTCTCACTTCTTTCAGTGCTTCCTTGTATTGACTTTTCAAATAATCTGATACAGTGTCTTGTCCCAAACCTAGAAAAGAGAAATAGATTGATAGAAAAAGTAAGTTCTGAGGAATCAGACATCCTATGATTTACCCTGTTTTCACCACATACCTCCTGTAAGTAAATTCTTGCAAGTTACTTAACCCCATCAAATTTAGGTTTCCTTATTTTTATTTACTTTCTTAAATATGTATTTATTTATTTGGCTGAGCTAGGTCTTAGTTGAGGCATATGGGATTGTTAGCTATAGCATGTGGGATCTAATTCCCTGATCAGGGATTGAACCCAGGCACCCTGCATTGGGAATGTGGAGTCTTAGCCACTGACCACCAGGGAAGTCCCTAGGTTTCCTTATTTTTAAAATGGAATATTTAAAAAAATGGTAAGGGAGTTCCCTGGTGCCTAGGATTCCAGGCTTTCACTGCCTTGGCCTGGGTTCAATCCCTTATCAGGGAACTGAGATCCCACAAACCATGGGACCAAAATCATTAAATAATAATGTTAAAAGAGATTATGTACATAAAGGGCAAAGCAAAACATAAAGCTCATGACCAATAAATACTAATAATCCCTTATCATAAATAGGCCACCTATTATGTCTGCAATTTGGACTTCTGAGCAAGAGATAATTGCTTTCCACAATATTTTCTCCACATGCAAAATCCAATGCAAGAATCAGTTGATTTATTTATAAGGATTCTCTCCTGTATCTCAAACTATTGTTGTTCTTCAGTCACTAAGTTGTGTCCAACTCTTTGCAACCCCATGAACTACAGCATGCCAGGCTTTCCTGTCCCTCAGTATCTCCCAGAGTTTCCTCAAACTCAAGTCCATTGGATCAGATGCCATCCAACCATCTGTCTGTCACTTCCTTCTCCTCTTGCCCTCAATCTTTCCCAGTGTCAGGGTCCTTTCCAATGAGTTAGTTCTTTGCATCAGGTGGCCAAAGTATTGGTGCTTCAGCTTCAGCATCAGTGCTTCCAATGAATATTCAGGGTTGATTTCCTTTAAGATGGACTGGTTTTCTCTCCTTGCTGTCCAAGGGACTCTCAAGAGTCTTCTCCAGCACCACAGTTCAAAAGCATCAGTTCTTCAGCACTCAGCCTTCTTTATGGTCCATTAACCCATTTAGTTCTCACAAATCTATATGATTTGCTGTTTGTATCTTCATTTTACAGTTGGGGAAACCTAGGCACAGAGATGGTAAGTAACTTGCCCACAGACAGGTAAATGGCAAAGCTGAGCTATGGACCAGATATCTGGCTCCAGAATTCATATTCTTAATACCTACTGTTTCTACATGTATTAGCAGCACTGGTTTCTAACCAGAATCACAGTATGACTGAGCTGACAGCAATGATTAGAGTTCAAGAGAGAAATGTTAACTGTGTTTAAAGCTAATCTCTCTTCTCCCAAGAGTGAGATGCAACTGAATGAGGCCACACTGTAACTAAGGGCTAAACAGCAATCTTAATATCACTATAAAAAGAACTAAATTTTAGAGCTTTTCTCTCCCTGGGATTACCATTATTTACAGGATTTGGTATGAAAATATGTAGTGGCACAAGTTTTTCAAGGATTTCATAGGAAATCACTCTAACATCTATTTTGAACAAGTCCTCCTTGCAAACCAGTAGAAAAATGGCTAAGCTTAATCTGTTTGGTTTAGTTTTCTCCTTCCAGAAATGCTGCTTGGCATCTTTCTTTTTAACTTTATGAGAGTGTTTTAGCTTTCATCTGCTGGTTTTAATTTAACTTGTCATATTTCTATTTTTTTGTGCATGTGCCCAGAGGGCTTTGGGAAAAGGACACATTTTTTAATAAGCCGAAACAATAAAAGCCAGAACGGTCAACTTTAGTCAATTAGTCACGTTTCAAGCAATCTAAGCAGAAGACAAGAAATTCACTTCCGACCTTCAGATTGTTCTCTCAAAGACTGCTAGCCCTGGAAACAGACTAGGGCACTGCTGCACAGAGAGACTTAAAGTGGTCAAGGCCATGGGCACGGATGACTTACTGTCAGGGTAAGCAGGAGGCTTCCTTATGTAAGTTACACAGATGACAAAATGCACAGATACTACGGGAAGCTTGTTTTACATGGGCACTAAAAGTCTTAACTTGATTCCATATCTTAGTTACAATCTGCTAAAATTTAACTTTTCTAAGTCAGGGACACTGACGGACACCAAACCATAAGGTCCCTTATTTTCCAGATCTGGGTGAGCAGTGTAGCAACCACATCTGTTTTAAAAAGTTGCATAATGAATAGTCCATTATTCTTTGGTGGGTCATGTGGCTGTGTTCTTATTTGAAGGAAAATGATCTCCTAAAATCTTCCCTACACCCATTCTTCTCTAACCACACCCTATTAGTTCTGCTCCTGGCACTGTTCTAGTTAATTATATTCTCATCAGGTTGGCATCTCCTCACTAGAACGTAAGCTCCAGGAAGGGAAGGACTATATCTCTTAAATTCACAATTATATCTCCAGGGCTGGCACTGTATATAAGACACAGTTGGTACTCATATCTGTTGATGGGATAAAAATAAGAAATAAGCAAATAACAGGTAGGGCCGATGAAATTGAGTAGAATATAGTCCTTGCATGAGTAATATTGAAATCTGATTTGGATTTTGCAGTTAGCTGGGAAAATATGAAATATAGTTTCTATGAGCAAATTCCTTCCCTTCCTTCCTTTCCTCCCTTCTTCCTTCTTCCCTTTCCTTCCATCCTCTGTGGCTCTTTTGTTCTTTTTCCCTTTCATCTGATTTGCAAAATACCACAGGGAAATAAAGATGGTGATAAATGTAGGAGAGACCAACTCAGATTTGGGAACTTTGTAATGAAATGTTCATCTAAATTGTTTGAGACTAAATCATTTTCTCACAAGAAAATCCCACACACTTTAATAGGATCACAGATACTAGAGGGCAGTCCTAGACACCCTCATGACATCTTCCAACCTTGGAATAAACATAGCAGTCTAGTCTAGGGTTTAAATCACGTTCAGATCGCCAATCAGATGCTCTAGCCTTCACCTCCTCCCATAGGTGGAGGACTCGTTCATGACATCCCCACCTGTTTGTAGGAGATCTTTGAAGTCCTTTGTCCTCCTGCAAGGGCTGAATGAAGGGTATCAGGAGGCCACAGCTGCTGTCTGCCCCTGACGCCCACAACTATTATTCTTGTCCTTGGTCCATGGAGGTGCCTGTAGCACCATGTTCACAAAAGCCTCTCCTTTCAAGTCCTGATGCAATGAGGTGAAGATTTGTGTCCAGCACTCCACCCCACCTCCAAATTCACCTGTTGGAATCCTAACCTCCAGTGTGATAGTATTAGGAGGTGGGACCTTTGGGAGGTCATGAGAGCAGAGCCCCATGATGGAATCGGTGCTTATCAAAGGAACCCCAGAGAACTCTCTCAACCCCTTTCTGCCATACGGGAATACAATAAGAAGGTGGCAGTCTGCAACCTGGAGAGGCCTCTTGGGAGAACTCAACTGCGCTGCCATCTTGATCTTGAACTTCTAGTCTTCAGAAGTGAGAGGAACAAATTTCTGCTTTTAATAAGCCATCCAGCCTATGGTATTTACTTTCAGACACCTGAATGACTGAAGACACAAGTGAGGAGAATGCTCACTTCTCATCTTAAGTGACTCTCTTTACCTGGGACCAGAGTAGTGAGGCCCTGCAGCCCAACACCTCACTGAAATTTAATAATAATAATAAAGCCAATCTAATATATTCATTTGGCACTGGACTGAAACATAAGCTCTTGGGAAACTGGACTTCCCCATTGCCAGATTCCAAATTTACAACTAAGATGTTGTGAATTTTTCCCCCTGGAAGTTTGCCTTAGTCACTATGGCCAACCCATCAGATGTGTGTAGGTTTTTCAAGATTCTGGAGTGAACTGGCCCTAATTAAAATCTGTAAATCAAGATCCTTCATATAAACTCAACTGCCCGGGGTCTTTGACTCTCAGGAAGATTTATCCCCAGATGTCAGGGCTCTGGAAGAGCATCATTGGCCTCGTTTACCTTCCTTTTTTAGAGGAAGAACTGTTTTTATTTATTTTTATTTTTGTTTAAAGCAGAGTTGTATTTAAAAGGCTCATTCTAAAAAGAGATTGAGTCGGAGTCTGGTTTTGACTAGTGGGAATTTTCCTTCAGCTAAACCAACTGTTGACTATGCTTGAACAGCTGCCAACACAGGGACCATGGGCTGCAGCACTTTTAACTTAAAAGTGGCTAATAAAATCATGAAGGGAAATCATAAAAGAGAATTACAAACAAAATTATCAAAAAGAAAAAAAAAAGATTTTACTATAATGAGATTCACCCTCCAGGGACCAGAAATAGGAAATTTGCAGACATAAGCTTATGCTAGCAGAGACACTTGACAGATTTAAGAGTTGTTTGCCCAGTGAAAGTTTAATTGACCAGTTTATACTAATAGGTAGTTTCTAATATTGCAGAAACACTGAGTCCAGTGGACAAAAAAACAAAAACCAAAAAAAACCTTTGAGATCACCTCAATTACCACAAATACAAGAAGAGACTGAAAAACTATCCTGCATTAGGCGCTTCATTTTTAAAGCTGATGGAATCTTCAAGAGCGTATTATTTTTACCTGGGCTTATTTTGTAAATGGTTTAAATAACATATTGAAATTGTGGTGTATTAATGAAATAATCAGGTATGGACTCTCTTGGTTCTTGATTTGGAGGCAAGATCATTTTTTTGGGGGGGGGGGGTGTTGCTATGTCTTTAATCATGCCACACAGCATAAGGTTCCCCAACCAGGAACGGAGCCCATGCCCTCTGCAGTGGAAGCATCACGACTTAAACCGCTGGACCACCAAGGAAGTCCCAGGATCACATGGGAACCACACCAATCAGTAAGGATCACATTTTATCATGTAAGGAAATAGATTTAAACATAGCGGGGAATGGTAATTGGTTATTAAGTAACAAATATATTTGATCTTCTGTTAAGAAGTATGCACTAATGGTTAAATGTTACAGCATCTCTATTTTTAAACATTTTGTACATGGCTACAACCCAGAGAGCATATTTTTTTCCTGTGGTACTCTTTACTTATTTATTTTTGGAAAGTTTGGGCCAAATCTGTTCCATCTTTGACCTTTGGGTTCTTTTCTTTTCTGTTTAGGGAAACAACTATGTATACCTTTCTCAGCATTAAACATACACACACACTCACATGCATGATAAACAATTACCAGACTTGCTTTTCTGACAAATAAATCAGTGCTAGAAGACCTTTAAAATGTCAAACTTCTCATTCAGCGTAAGACCTGTCATTGTCCATGTGTTTCTCTGACACTATCCCAGGTTTTACTGATTGGCGTGGTTCCCATGTGTCAGAATAGTGAAATGTACAAGACTCCGATTCAGACCTATTCTGTCCCTGTAATTATTACAGGTTTTTGTTGTTGTTTTGTTTTTGTTTTTGTTTTTTTTTCCAGCTTCTTGTGAGATTTTACTCTTCTCCCAGGTTTTCGGTCTCCCAGGGGAGGTCAAAGAGCTTTTCCTTCACTCTCTGAATACCAAACAGAAACAGTGACAGACTATTTTCTTGAGTTCCAAAATCACAATAGATGGTGATTGCAGCCATGAAATTAAAAGACACTTGCTTCTTCGAAGAAAAGCTATCACAAACCTAGACAGCATATTAAAAAGCAGAGACATCACTTTGCCAACAAAGGTCCATATCGTCAAAGCTATGGTTTTTCCAGTAGTCATATACAAATGTGAGAGTTGGACCATAAAGAAGGCTGAGCGCCAAAGGATTGATGTTTTTTGAACTGTGATGTTGGAGAAGACTCTTGAGAGTCCCGTGGACAGTAAGGAGATAAAACCAGTCCATCCTAAAGGATATCAACCCTGAATATTCATTGTAAACACTGATGCTGAGGCTGAAGCTCCAATACTTTGGCCAACCTGATTCAAAGAGCCAACTCATTGGAAAAGACCCTGATACTGGGAAAGACTGAAGGCAGGAGGAGAAGGGGACGACAGAAAATGAAATGGTTGGATGCAATCACAGATTCAATGGACGTGAGTTTGAGCAAACTCTGGGAGATAGTGAAGGACAGGGAATCGTGCACGCTGCAGTCCATGGAGTCACAAAGAGTCAGATAGGACTGAGTGAGTGAACAACCAAACCCTTTGCTGTGACCTCTTATAAAAGTACACAGCTGCTATCATGACTCGAAGCCTACCCGAAGGGCCAGACCAGAAGAGCTTAATACTTCAGAAAAATGACTTCTCATTTTTGCCATAATTTACAAAAATATGCCTATAGACCAAATAGCCTGAGGAACTGGTTTTAGCATCTGAGAGGCCTAGGTTCAAGTTACACCAGTGGGGCTTCCCTGCTGGCTCAGTGGTAAAGAATCCACCGGCTGATGCAGGAGATGTGGGTTCAATTCCTGGTCCAAGAAAATCCCGCATGCTGCACAGCATCTAAGCCCCTGCACCACAACTATTGAGACTGTGCTCTGGAGCTGGGGAGTAGATAGCTACAGAGGTCCACCTGCCCTCGGAGAAGGCAATGGCACCCCACTCCAGTACTCTTGCCTGGAAAATCCTATGGATGGAGGAGCCTGGTAGGCTGCAGTCCATGGGGTCGCCAAGAGTCAGACACAACTGAGCGACTTCACTTTCACTTTTCACTTTCATGCATTGGGGAAGGAAATGGCAACCCACTCCGGTGTTCTTGCCCAGAGAATCCCAGGGATGGAGGAGCCTGGTGGGCTGCCATCTATGGGGTCGCACAGAGTCGGACACGACTGAAGCGACTTAGCAGCAGCAGCAGCCACCTGCCCTAGGGCCCATGCTCTGCAATGAGAAGCCCATGAACCACAACCAGAGAGTATCCCCCGCTTGCTGCAATGAGAGAAAAGCTGGCACAGCAATGAAGCCCCAGCACAGCCAAAAATAAATAAATAAAACTTATTTTTCAAAAATAGCACCACTTACTTGCTCTGTAAATTTGTATATGCTTGTAGCTCTCTGAACCTTACGGCCCTCATCTGTACAGTGAAAAGTGACACTGTATAAAATGGAGGCTTGTTGTATAAATCAATAACAAGTGTTTTAGAAGAAAGGAACAAGTATATGAGTCCAAATATGTGGCAATATAATATAATATAATATATATCATATAATATAATTGGCTGCATTGGCAATATAATGAGGCTGTGTATCTTCACCCTGCTTATTTAACTTATATGCAGAGTACATCATACGAAATGCCAAGCTGGATGAAGCCCAAGCTGGAATCAAGATTGCCAGCAGAAATATCAATAACCTCAGATATGCAGAAGACACCAACCACCCTTATGGCAGAAAGAGAAGAATTAAAGAACCTTTTGATGAAAGGTGAAAGAGGAAAGTGAAAAAGTTGGCTTAAAACTCAACATTTAGAAAACTAAGATCATGGCATCTGGTCCCATCACTTCATGGCAAATAGATGGGGAAACAATAGAAACAGTGACAGACTTTATTTTGGGGGGCTCCAAAATCACTGCAGATGGTGACTGCAGCCATGAAATTAAAAGATGCTTGCTCCTTGGAAGAAAAGCTATGACTAACCTAGACAGCGTATTAAAAAGCAGAGATATTACTCTGCCAACAAAGGTCCATCTAGTCAAAGCTATGGTTTTTCCAGTAGTCATTTACGGATATGAGTGTTGGACTATAAAGAAAGCTGAGCACAGAAGAACTGATGCTTTTGAGCTATGGTATTGGAGAAGACTCTTCAGAGTCTCTTGGACTGCAAGGAAATATAACCAGTCAATCCTAAAGGAAATCAGTCCTGAATATTCATTGGAAGGACTGATGTTGAAGCTGAAACTCCAATACTTTGGCCACCTGATGCAAACAACTGACTCATTGGAAAAGACCCTGATGCTGGGAAAGATTGAAGGTAGGAGGAGATGGGGTGACAGAGGATGAGATGGTTGGATGGCATCACCGACTAGATGGATATGAGTTTGAGTAAGCTCTGGAGTTGGTGATGTACAGGGAAGCCTGGCGTGCTGCCGTCAATGGTGTCGCAAAGAGTCGGACATGACGGAGTGACTGAACTGATGTGGCAATAAGTAGAATTTTCTTCCCTGACCTACCCATATCTTGAATTAAAAGATCAGGAACATGCTGGAAATATCAAAAATCAAGAGAGTAACAAAAGGGGATACCCTGGTCATATGCTGATTTATACAAATTGATGCTTTTTAAAGGTGATATTGGAGAAGATTCTTGAGAGTCCCTTGGGCTGCAAGGAGATCCAACCAGTCAATCCTAAAGGAAATCAGTCCTGAATATTCATTGGAAGGACTGATGCTGAAGCTCCAATACTTTGGCCACCTGATGTGAAAAAGTGACCCATTGGAAAAGACCCTAATGCTGGGAAAGATTGAAGGCAGGAGGAGAAGGGGATGACAGAGGATGAGATGGTTGGATGGTATCACCGACTCAGTGGACATGAACTTGAGTAAGCTCAGGGGGTTGGTGATAGACAGGGAAGCCTGGTGTGCTATAGTCCATGGGGTCACAGAGTCAGATACAATTGAGCGATTGAACTTAACTGAACTTCTGTCCAGTAAGTTGGTATGTGGACCAAGTGCATGTCTAAGATTATGCTGTTACTTTCTACCTTTTCAGGTGTTCCATTCTTCCATTAAGGTGTTCCAGTACCTTTGCTTCAACCTAAATCTTGCCTGCAATATGATGAATTTGCAAATTTCAGCATGCAGTCATAGGAAATGATGGAGTTGGGGCTATTTCCCAGCCTCACTGTCTCCCACAGCTCTTTATCTGCCCATGTATATATTGCGTGTGAATTAGTCATTGAAATTTACTCCAGGGAACATCATGTCTGTGACCAATAGTAACCTGACCCAGAGTAGCAGACTTTGTATCCAACACAAATGGACTTTTGGACTGAGAAAAAAGTTTTCTACCCTCTACTCTTAAGTCCTTGTCTGGGAAAGGACTATTCAGTTAGGAAATAATCCAGATGTGATGATTTGCTAGGTAATCCTCTGATAGCTTATTAATTTTTAGCATTTTTACAGGGATGAGACAGGCAAAGAAGAAAATATAAAATTTAAATCAGTCTACCAAGTGTGTTCTGATGTAAGACAAAGTCTAGCTTTTCAATGGGAGCACAGATTTTCTGTGGGTGGACTCCCACATCTGCTCCATTAGACTAGATCACTGCTCTGAATCACAGTTTATGGCTCCAGCTTCTTGGGGATCCCACACTAGTAACAGATTCAACAGGTCCAGAAACTAACTTACTATATTCCTCCCATTCTGTTCTCCTTGCCCCATTGTTACTGTCTGTGATTCTCCTCTTCTAAATTGAAACCTGTAGACTCACCTTGGGTTTATCCTTCACTTTCATTCTGCCATCAGTCTGTGGGCCCTTTTCCTGTTAATTAACATTGTGGGCTTCATTTCCCTTCCATCTGTTTATCATGTCGGAGCCCTCATCACTCTGGGCGTTTTGGGCAACAGCCACTTGGCTTTCTCTTCCTTCTGACAATTGACCTCCTGCCCCAACACACACATCCTCCACTAAACTTCCAGAATCCCTGTAGAACCCACTACCTTTGCCTCAATAATTGTTCTTGTTATTAAGATCCTTTCTTAGGAGGTCCATCCCTTCCTTCCACTCCTCCCTAACCCACATTTTTATTCAAATCCCTTGCACAACCCTATCATCTCAGCCTCTGTGTCCTTAATACTTTGCCTCAATCACTCCTCCCACAATGTCCAAAGCCTTGCCTCCTATTCAAATTTCTGCTTAAATTACCAACGAATCTCATTAAAATACTGTGGACCCTATTCCCCTCTCTCCTCTCTAGTCTTCATTTTCATTTAAAGCCAGCGGCATCCTGTTTAACGCTTAATTGCTCTCTTTCCCGGTTAATTCTGTTTCCCTGGAAGACTGCACGTTACGAAAAGGCTTCTGGTACTACGCTTCTCCTTTGCCTTTTCCCCAACTCATCTTTCACTCCCTCTCCCAAGCAGAAGACACAGAAAGAAATCAATAACACTCATGGATTGGAACTGACGTTTGAACTCCTGCAGATTTCAAGATTGCAACCTACACCCCCCTACGCCTGCTGTGGGTAAACTATAAATTCCAGCATTCCCAATTTTGCTAGTCCTCACCACAATTACACAAGGTCACAGAAATTTAAGACCAAGGCGTGTAACCTGCACCACGTGTCTTTGAGAAAGACCTAAATAAAATCTCCAGGATTGCTTTATTAGTTACCTCTGCAGGGAAGTGGAGGTGAGGGAGGAGAGGATTGTTGGATTTAAACTTTTATTCGGATCTTTAGGCTGCAGAGGTAATGCCAAGATCTCGGCTTTGTCTGGTCTCTTCCCTCGTGGTGGGGTACGCTTTCACATCCTTCCATTTGGGAGAAACCAGAGCAAACCCTCGCCCTACCCTGAGCAGAGGCGGGTGGAGCGGCTTTTGGGGCGGGGGGGATTGTTTCCAAAGCCAATGGCTTGAATTGGCAAGCGGGAGGCTCAGATAGTTCTTAAGATGCAACTGCAGTAGAAAGCCAACCCGCTGTAACAGGCGCCTGGCGCCGGCCGCCCGCGGGGGCGAGGACAGTCGGTGAGTTACCGGCTCCGGCCCGCAGTGCGCGGGCCGGCCACTAGGAGGCGTCCCGAGCGCACCGGGGCCCCCTCCAGCCGCCAGAGGAGGGCTCGCATCCCCTCCGCCAGCCCCCAGCCGCGGGATCGGGCGGCCGGCAGACCGCAGGGGACACGCGGAGGAGCGCCCGGGGCTGTCACCGCGGACGCGTCGCGCGCATCGACCCGGGACCGGGGCTCCCGGGACCGCCCGCCGCCACGCCCGCCGTTTCCCAGCCGGGGTCCTCGGCTCGCACTGCCCGGTGAGCACCACCCGGCCGGAGGGCGATGTCTGCCCGGCCCCGCCGCGGTCCCCGGGTCAGCCGGGCACCGCCGCTCGCGCCCCTCTGCTGCTTCTCGGCCGCTCTGGGGATGCTGTGGTCCCCCGCCTCGCAGGCGTTCAACTTGGACGTGGACAAGCTCACGGTGTACAGCGGACCCGAAGGCAGCTACTTCGGCTACGCGGTGGACTTCCACATACCTGCCGCTCGCACGTAAGTCGCCCCAGGTGCGGGTCCCTGCCCCTCTGCCGGGGGACCCAGGCCTGTCCCCGCAGCCTGCTGGCAGGCGATCCCAAGCGTCCATCCCGCTGCCCACTTGGGGTCCCGTCCGGTTCCCCGCCACCAGCCTCTACCCTCCCCTTCTATGCTGGATGTCCTTGTGAACTTTGAACCAGGGACATGTCACTTGCTTCGGATCCGAAAGTCCTGGGAAGCTCCAGGGACAAAGACCGGAGCATCGTACAAAGGGGAAACACAGGACCAAACAGACTCAAGCCAGTTAAAACAAGGACCACAACACTGCCTGTTTATACATAGCCTGTAACAAGAGTCTGGGCTCAAGTGCTGTCTGCTATAAGCGGCTGGGCTCTGTCCTTTGCTAATTCTCACTACCACCCACCACCCACCCCCGTCCCCCGGCCCCCCGCAATCTCTCAACTCACTGTATACATAGCTCCACCTAGAGAAGAATTAGGAATATTTGCGCCCTCTTCCAAACCAGGTTTCAGACGCCCGTAGTTTTCCAAGAGGAAATCTAGTTTGACAGTCTGTCTCCATCATAAGTACGTTTCCGATTCCAAGGAGTGATTTTGTCCAACCTCTTCTCAGGGCGAGTGTCTTGGTGGGGGCGCCCAAAGCCAACACCAGCCAGCCAGACATCGTGGAAGGGGGAGCAGTCTACTACTGTCCTTGGCCCGCCGAGGGGTCTGCGCAGTGCAGGCAGATACCATTTGACAACACCAGTAAGTGATATTTGTCATTCTCAACTGTTGGTTCTGGTTTCAAAGTGCCAGAGCCCTCTGGGAGTCAAGTCCCCACTTTCTTTGTAGAATTTGGCCTGTCTGATGGGTCGGTGTTGTGGGCGGTGCAGATTCGGAGAGAAATCAGCTTTTTAAAGCCCTAGTGAAGGGGAGGAAGATGTTAAGTGCACCCCAGAGAGGGAACAGTATTTTGAGCTTGGGTATTTGAATGCATCCTGGTCACTTCAGTTTCCTTACTATTCTGAGATAAGGGTGTTCTGGGTGAGTGGATGGTTTGGAGAACACAGATGTTACTCCCTAATCTTGATTATGGAGAGAATTTGGTTGTTTCCCAAGAACAAATCTGGAAAAAGACATAGCCTTAGAATTTCCAGTGCCCAAACTCGGGAGGCAAGAGTCAGCTGCTGCAGACCCAGACATCACTCCATGTTGCTATTTAATTCTTTACAGAAAGAAAGCATTTTCTTTCAAAATATTGGACACTGGATGCAAACTAGTACAGGCAGAGTGTGGATGGATTACATTCATTTCCAAAATCCCTAGACAGATGTTTCTTATTTAATTAAAGGGAAAATACATTTTAAACAATTCAGGCTGGTTATGTTTCCTCTGGTGTTTTCTCCTTGGGTCTTGAGAAAATAATCTAAACTTAATGCTTTCAAAAACATTAACACTGAATGTTTTAATTTGTACCTCCAAAACTTTATGAATTCAAAAGGTATATGTTATTGGAAAGCAAACATCTCTTTTCAGAAAAATGTGAACATGTTAACTCAATGTTCTTTGATGAACAATCAATTAAGGTACCTTTTGCACCATGGAACTATTTTATGACATCATTCTTCATTATTGTTATATTAGTATATATTTAGAATTTATGTAGAATGTCAGTTTTCACAGAATTTTGATGAAGTTGGATGGATACCTGTTACTTTAGCTGATTTGCATTTTTTATTTTAAAGGAGAAAATAATTTCTATTCTAAGAATGCGGAAATAATGTCACAGAGAAAAGTCCTATGCAAGCATTACCTTGAAATATGACCAAATTAGGAGATATTTTATAAATGCACTTTAAAATTATGTTTTTCATATGTGCCTATATATGGTCACAGTAGCTCTTTTACCATTTAATTAAATAATTCAGTTATTTCATACCAATTTTCACAAGCTTTTACTTTAAAGTTCATTAGAAACTGGAAAAATTAAACCACTTGATATTAATTTGTGAAAGCAATCTTTTAGTTAGTGGTTGAATCAGGACTTCAGATGCTTCTAAATACTGACTTCTAGCTTAATTTTAAAATAAATTTCCTGAATCAGAAAAATTAAGCATAAAATTAATGGTATTCTACTAATCCATATCAAAAATTTTATTTTTAAAGTATTTTAAGTGTAAGCCTTGATAAATAAAAACATAGATTTTTGGCATTATTTGAATTTAAACTGTTTTTACCAAGAATCAATCTATAGTCATGCACATGAATTTAATAACCTTCTAGAATATTCCCATAACATGTCAACATATCAAATCAGGATCTGGTTAGTACATTTTTCCTTTGATAAAGGAAGAATCAATGTCTGTTCAGGTAAGTCACACCTGAAGACCTAAATATTAATCCCAGATGTCACAGATGAGGAGTATGAATTTTTAAAAACTGACCACTCCCATCCCCAAAGTTCTGATGTTACGACAGTAGGTAACATTTACCAAAAGTTCATTCTAAAGTAACTGTTTGGATCTTCAAATTCAGTTTCCCATAGAAAACTAATGTTGAAAGATTGTGCTTTGATTTCCAGAATAACCCACAGGAATGCACTTAACCCTTACTCCAGCTGAATTGTATTTGCAATGAAAGAATAGGGGACAATCTAGTACGATTCTGGCAATTAAATCAATAGGAAAACAGTAAGAATGTTGAGAAAAGATCAGCATTCCTTGGAGAAAGACAGGGGGTAGATGGCATCTTCTGGGCAGGTTCTCAGGAAGACATCTGAACATCTCAAAGGGCTTTTGAGATTAATGTTGTTGGTTCTGCGTTATGTCTTATTTTACTTCTAAATGGATGGAGGTTTTTTTTTTTTTTTTCCTTGAGAGATGCATGCATCCTACTATCTTATATTCACAATCATAATTGCTGCAATTTGAGAATTTGTTAATGGAACAAAGTCAGGGAAAGAAACAAGGAGGTAGATAAGTGGTTCTGAAATATTTCAGCAAGAAATTTAAAAAAAAAAATAGCAAGGCAGAGGAGGCCAAACAACATTAGTAAGAAATGAATGGTCTGTGATGGAATGCACAAAGCAGTGACCTGTGAAAGCCTATGGGAGTTTCCAAGAGCGAAGATTAAGAATGATAGAGAAAAGGAAGTTCCTTGTGTTAGCCATCAGAGGGTACTGTGGGCCCAGGAACCTTGGCTGCTCGTGGGAATGGCCTGAGAATGGGTGGGGGAAGAGGAATCAGAGGATTGTGGCTCAGGGGTTTGCTACTGAGTGGGAGCCAGTACACTACACATCATTTCCACCAGTGACTTTATCCATGAACCCTAAGACAGTGGAACTGCCAGTGAATGCCATTTGCTGCAAAACTGTGAAAGGGAGGGACAGCAGGAGCCCTTTCTAGTCCGAGTGTCAGTTTTGTGGGCAGAATATGATCTTGGAACCAAAGATAGAAGGCAGAAATAGGCATTCTGACTCTGGGTGTTGCAGTCAGCTTTACCAGATGCATTGCATTTATTCATCACCTACTATGTACCCGTCACTTATCCACACTATTTCTAATCCATAGAATGAAACAACCATGTAAATCCTGTTTCATGAGTAAGGAGGCAGACATCAAAGGTGTTAAAAGATACATCCAAGGTCACACAATGGTAAACAGTAGATGCAGGACTGGTCCTGCTACTGCTACTGCTAAGTCACTTCAGTCGTGTCTGACTCTGTGTGACCCCATACACAGCAGCCCACCAGGCTCTCCTGTCCCTGGGATTCTCCAGGCAAGAACACTGGAGTGGGTTGCCATTTCCTTCTCCAATGCATGAAAGTGAAAAGTGAAAGTAAAGTCACTCAGTCGTGTCCGACCCTCAGCGACCCCATGGACTGCAGCCTTCCAGGCTCCTCCATCCATGGGATTTTCCAGGCAGGAGTACTGGAGTGGGGTGCCATGATCCTAACAGGCTGCAAATTCAAGGTCGGATCCTGTGGAACTGAGGCACTGCTCATCTTCCTTCCCCTTCCCCCACTTTCCCACCCGAAGTTAGCTTCACACGTTCCAGTTAAAATGATCTTCCAGAGAAGATCTGAAAGGTGAAATGGTTTGGGTACAGGGTTATGGAAGCCAGAGGTCATAGAGGTAGCCATTGTCAGGGTGGGAATGATGGCTTGTGCAATATACGTCCCCTCAGAGTCCCCATCCACTGTCTCCTGTCTTACTCTCTGGCCATGAGCAGCAGCGTGCACGTCCAGCATGCACCAATCCCCTCCCCCTGCCAGAGGAAGAAAATTCCTCTGCTTGACAAAGTAGTAGCTCCAAGTGCTGGACACCCACAAATTGACATGCACGTAATAGCGAATGATGTGTCAGGCATCAATGAATATCACATTGCAAATATTCCTTTGTACAGAAAATCCTGACTGTCTCTGTCTTCCACCCTGTCTGCTTTTACTATTACATCTAAATTCAAGACATTCTGAATGAATTTGACCTTTTAATGATGTAGCTTCAACTTGTTCAGGCCCCTGGGGTGTCTACAAATTAATATTTGCTGTGGTAACCTACTAAACTCTCTCAGCCTAGACACTGGAGGAAACTGGCCTATAATTTAGTCCCTGAATCTGGTTGTGATCTTGAACTTCAGTTTATTTAAGGTCAACTGCCTGTTTTTTTGTAAAGCCTGCCTTTGAGTTTGAAATTTTTTTCATTAAATAGTCATTGATTTTATTTGTACTTTATCCTGTAACTGGGATTTAAAAAAAAAATTACTTCTCATCATAAATGCAAAAACAGAGGAAGCTGGGAATTGCCTAACACTTCAAATGCATGAATACTATTAAAATCTGTGGTCCTTTCAAGTATGGAAAAAGGAAACTTTCGGGAAGCATATGGTGGTGGGGGAGGTGCAAAGTGCAAAGAGTAGATAATTTTCCTGCTCTGTGCAAAATCAAGTGGCTCCAAAAATCCCCTTCTCTCTTCTCCCTTCTGTCTTTCCCCCTTACTTCACTAGAATAAAATTCCCCCACCCCCAAATTGATTTCTTTCCTTTTTGGTCCTAAACTGTGCCCCACGTCTTAAATGTAAAACATCGCATCTGCCAAATTCATGCCTTTCCTTTCTAAATCTATTCCAAGGTTCATTGTTTTTCTACTTCCTACATTTTCCAAACCCATGTGTGGATTACAGAAAAAGCCCTGAATCACAGCTCCCCAGCTAGAAGAGTGGTGAATGAAACAGATACTCCATCTTTGCAGTGATAAGAAGGCAAATTGCAACAATGGTAACAAAAGCATAGAATACAAGTATCTGATTGTTTTAAGTACTCAAATGAAACAGTTTGAGGAGAAAGATAATAGCATGAGCTAATGAATGATCATCATCACAGCATTAGTAATACAGCTGGGAACGCTCCCAATTAGAGACCCACTTAAAGAAGAAACAAGAGGAAGTGGGAGGTACCATTGAGATTTGGGAGTCATCTGAGAAAGACTACCAGAATTTGCCTGACCTTAATTTAGCATCATATATATATATATATATATATATAAAGCTTAAAATGGAAGACAGTTTGGTTAGGATATTTCAAAGCTCTAGGAAGCTAAGATTTTTGTTGGAATTGTGTTATAGCTTGGAGACCGGAAGCCTTTGTTGGAGGGGGCAGGCAGGAGTCCGTTTTATTTTGTGCCGAGGGAGCCACAATAAGAAGCAGCTTAAAGCATCTGGTGCTGTGATGGGTACAGGGTTGTATTTTGATAGTATTGGGTGTGCCCTTTTTTCTCATGTGAGGGTTGGGAAACATATTGGTCACATAAGCCTTGCTTTTCTAACTTCCTCAGAAAGAAATCAGTTTTTGTTCAGTATCAAAGCAGAGGCAAATGGAGGGCACAGCTCCCTCCAGTAAATGACAGAGGAAATAACAGAAATGTGATAGAATTCAGACAGCAGAAATCTGGACTCTGGTGAATTCAATTGAAAGTGGAAAAAAAGAGGTGAAAGCTCAGTGATAACCTACACCTTTGAGAATTAATAATTGCCAGAGTTAGTGTTTTACTACTTGTATACTTATATATACATACACATACATGAACATGCATACACACAGACACATACATATATGCACACATGCCCACACACATACACTCTTTAGGGCAGAAAGCTTACTCTGCCAAGTACTTCTCTTACTGAGTCATCAGGGGTAATTAAGCTGAAAGGCTTATTTTCTCTAGAAGCATTCTTGATGGCTCTCAAACTGATGGGCTGACCTGACAGATGCAACCAGCATCCCTCAGCTTCTCCCAGTTGACTCAGACTTTCATGTGACAAAATGCAATAGCTGTCGAGTCCTGATATGAGCCGGGAGGAGGCAGTGGTCCCTACAATACACAGCCCTGGAGGAAGCAATTAGAAAAAAGGAAGTCCTTGAAACTCTAACCAGAAATGGGAAACAGATCTGCTCTATGGCTAGTTGAGTAGAATGAGCATTAGGCGCCTGTTGCTTAATCTGCAAAATTCTTTCAAGAAGCTGGAAGTGTGTGTGATGGAAGAGGCTTCCAGGCTCTTGGCAGGAAGAATCCATGCAGCAGCTGTAGCATTCTGGGAGAAATGTAGGAAATTGTCTTGAAATTGTTCTGAAAGCAAGAAAAACAAACTGGCACATTGAAGCCAGCTGGTTGAGATGTGCCCATTGAAACTTTACCTGTTGTGTGTAGAGTATTGTATCTGTGAGTTGTGTTGATGGAAAGAGTTGCCAACATTCCTGACAAGCTGAGCTCAGCAGTGCCCTGAAGTCCACCATCCAGAAACACAAGCATGGATGTTTGAGAAAGAGAGAGAAAAGACTAATTATAGATCTTTTTAAAAGTGCTCCCTTTAAAAATATTTCATTTTCAAAATTCAGTTTAAATACATCTTCAGAAAACATATTAGTGTATCAATCAAGGTGTACCTGTATAATGAAACACTGAAATAGATTAAAAGTAGTTTTGATTCTGGGTTAAATTATATGGGGATTTGAGGTAGATAAGCAAATTGTGATGCACAGATAGGTATTGAATACTTTAAACACTGGTGTTGCTCTGTTAGGGACCTCAGCCAGGCAACTCTCAGACTAGTTGAAAAGGAACAGGGCTTAACCCCAGCCCTGCAGAAAGCTCCTGGATCTCTGAGATTTGAACCCAAAGGTCTGCAAGTTGAGAAACTCTTCTAGGTCCACAAATACTGGTGGAAGTGATCACTTACCCTTTTAATTGTTTTAGTAAAAGTAAAGCATAGCTTACAAAAACAAGTCTTTGCAGAAAGTTGGGCTTCCCCGGTGGCTCATCCACCTACAGTGCATGAGATGCGGGAGACATGGGTTCGATTCCTGTGTCAGGAGGGTTCCCTGGAGGAGGATATGGCAACCCACTCCAGTATTCTTGCCTGGAGAATCCCATGAACAGAGAAGCCTGGAAAGCTACAGTCCATAGGGTTGAAAAGAGTCAGACACAACTGAGTGACTGAGCAGGCACACATAGACATAGTTGCCAGGCATTAGAAGCGAGAAGGAGGGGTGGTCTCCAAAGGGGAAGATTGAAGGAATTTGGGGAGCTAATGGAACTTCCTATGTCTTGATTGGGATAGTGGTCCATAACTATATGTATCAAAAGTTGTTGAACTGGGAACTTTGCTGGTGGTCCAGTGGTTAAGAATCCATCTGCCAGTGCAGAGGACATGGGTTAATCCCTGGTCTGGGGAGATCCCACATGCCTCAGGGAAGCTAAGCCTGTGTGCCACCACTACCAAGTCTGCACTCTAGAGCCTGTGTGCTGTAAGAAGAGGAGCCACCACATGGAGAAGCCCTGACAACGAAGAGTAGTCCTTGCTGGAGACAACTAGAGAAAGCCCACATATAGCAATGAAGACCCAGCGCAACCAGAAATAAATAAATGAAGACAAAGAAACAAGACTGTTAAAAGAAAAAAGTCATTGAACTGTACGTCTCTAAGAATGAATTTTATTGCATGTAAATAAAACCAAAAAGAGAGAAAGAAAACATTATGGAGGATGCTAGAGAGTTATATATTTGCTGTGATATTAAAGCGGGTTGCATGGCCATTGCTATGATCATATGAGTTTAAACTGTTAGACTACAGGAAGGTCTGATGTGATAATAGCTGAAAGTATAAAGACGCATCCCTGGAAGGCTAAGTAAGTCGCCTTACTGCCCCCAAACAGGGGAAAACAGCACGTCAGCTCCTTATGTAGGACCCTCTTTACCATTCTTTAAATGAAGAATACTATGACCAGAATGTGTGTGGCAACACACCCAAGTGAATGGAAACATGCTGAATCAGAATAAATCTTTGCAACGAAGCATCATATTTGGTAATTCTCATGTTGTTGCTGAAATTCAGGCCTGGGGTCTCCCATTGATCATCACTGAACTAAGGAGCTCTCACTTCAGACACATTATCGTAGTGACCAAAATTCATGTAACTGCACTGCAGGGCATTAACTTATTCGCATTACATCAATTTTATTCTTAAGCTCTGGTGTTTGACATATGGACACAGATCTGTGTGTGATATTGCAAAATTCTCTATATCAGTCAGCCCTGATTTCAGGACAGGTCAAAATGAAAGAAAAGGACACACTCCATTGCAACAGGAATGGGTTTCTTTGAGAGCCCTACACGGTCCACATTAGTCACATCATCTCACTCCAGGTGGAGCAGGTCAGAGCTAACTCTGCGTCCAGCCTGCCCAAGTTATGGCTCCATTTCTAGTCTATTGTCATTCCCCATGATTTGCCCACATTTCTCTGTCACAGTCCACCCCTGTCTCTTGCCACATGGCTTCTACAGTATATCATGGCAAAGCTTACCTCTCAAGCATATATTACATACACCCATGTCCCTACTCACTCTGAGTCAATGTCCTGGTTCCTCTCTCATAACCACTCAGAACATTTTATTTTCCAGCAATGATTTTCTGGTGTTTTTCTGGCTTCTCTCTCCCTACAATTCCCGATGGAATATGTGTTTCAGAAATTAATTCTAAAGTTGCTGCAAATCCTAAAATCCTAAAAAAAAAGGGGCATAACACTAAAAAACAACATTTTCAAACATCCTAAATGTGGATGTATATCCCATAAATGATACTATAAATCACACAATTGGGTATTATAGAACTTTAAAAATGAAGCCCACTGAGAATCAAGATTAAAATGGGGAAATGCTTTTGTTTTAATGTTAAGTGAAAAAAATGTCAAAATTGTGTCTACAGCCTGTGGAAGAGCACAAGAGGAGGAGGGCAATGAGAGGCTATTGGGAAATATAATTAAAACTGTTCCTTTCTTCTTTTCCTAGTGCATTTATTACTTATTTTTAAAAACCATGAACAGATATTCATTTATGATCAGGAAAAATAATAATAAAACAAAACATGCAAAGATTTCTAAATGAAATTATTGAGTTCACTGAAGTATTATGAAGATTAACAGTGGGAGACCACAACTCAGGTTTTGTGTTGACTGAAAGCAGTCTTAATGGTTTCCTCTTTTCTCTTGGGTATACATGGTAGAGTAGTTTATAAATGTACTTATTTATGTATAACTGCTTATGTTTCAAAATACTGATGATCAAGGATGTTTTCAATGCCAATTGTGTCTGTAAAAATAAGACGCTATTTATCATCTTTTTCTATTCTAGATTCTACATCAATAGAAACATAAGCTTGGTGGTCTGACAGTTTCTAGAGACTTTATTTATTATTATTATTTATTTATCTACTTGGCTGTACTGAGTTTTAGTTGTGGCATGTGGGGTCTTACTTGAGGCATGCAAACTCTTAGCTGCTGTATGTGGGGTCTAGTTCCCTGACCAGGGATTGAACCTGGGCTCCCTGCTTTGGGAACATGAAGTCTTAACTTCTGGACACCAGAGAAGTCCTGAGACTTTTAGAATAAAGAGAGCTGTTAACAGGGGGCAAACTGTCTTCCCGAGTCTTCCAGAAACACCCTCACAGACACATCCAGAAATAAGGTTTAGTCAAGTACCCAGACACCTCATGATCCAGTGAGGTTGACACATAAAATTAACCAGCACATCTTTGTGACTCACAATATGTATTCTCCTAGAAAAAGGCACTGAGAATTTGTGAACTAAAGAAACCCATTGGATTCATAGGGTAGAATATTTTTTTTGACAGTCATTATTTCTCCTCACATCTCTTAAGCTAAAGAATGCCCAGGGATTACTCTAGTATCAAATAACTCCGGATCTCTTGGCGTAAATCAGCCAAGGTTTATTGCTTGTTCACACTGTCTGGTTAATATGAGCTGGAGAGGAGCCTCTGCTTATACAAGTGACCCAAAGACCTGGGCTGATGGAGATTCCTGATTGACATGTGCTTTCAAGGTCACTCTAACTGGGAAGACTTATGGCAAATTGCACCTCATCTATTAAAGCTTCCACGTGGAATTGACATTTACTGCTTCTCCTCATGCTTGGTGGCCAGACTACTCCCTAGGAAGTTGGCCATGCCATCTTATTTGAATATCTAATTATTTGAATATTTGATTATCTTTGTGTTAGATTGGTGTGTTTATGCACACCTGTCAAAGTTGTTTATACACAATTTTTAAAAGAATACTAGAAATGAAATGCTATAGAATTTAATCTTTGCAAATGTTATTAAAACAGTTTTCTTCTACTTTTCTTTTTTGGCATGCTGCTGGCAGTATCTTAGTTCCCTGACCAGGGATTGAACCTACTGGATTGCCAGAGAACTCCCTAAAGTTGATTTTTTTTTCTCTTTTTTTGTTGACTGCACCTTACAGCCTGCAGAACTTCCCCAACCAGGGGTGAAACCCATGCCCCCTGCAGTGGAAGCATAGGGTCTTAAGCACTGAACCACCGGGGAAATCCTAATATTCTTCTATTTCTAATGGACATACTCTTTAGGGCATATTTTTTGGAGGCTCTGAAATAAAATAGTTCTTTGGGGCTACAGTTCTAATCCTTACGTTTGTGGTAAGGAGCAGACAAGACACATGGCAAAGAAACAAAGGTGTTCCTATCAATAGATGCAAAGATAATGGGTGAAATGCATACTGACAATAAATTCTCAACTTGTTCCACCTGGTGTCCAGTCTCTGGCACAGATACTGACTAGGGAGACTAAATACCCTTCATCCTTTAAGTCAGGCTCTTTGGGTGACATATTAAATCAGAATGTCTTTTTCCCTCAAAGCTCCCTTTGGTTTACTTTAATTCATTTTTACTTATACAATGCAGTTGACCCTTGAACAACAGAGATTTGGTCTATGCCAATCCACTTAGGACACGACTTAGTGACTGAACAACACTTCCACTTAGGAGGACTTTTTTTTTAAAGTAAATACCACATTATTACGGGGCTTCCCTGGTGACTCAGATGGTAAAGAATCTACCTGCAATGAGGGAGACCTGTGTTTGATCCCTGAGTCGGGAAGATCCTCTGGAAAAGGGAATGGCTACTCACTCCAGTATTCTGGCCTGGAGAATTCCCTGGACAGAGGAGCCTGGTGAGTTACAATCCATGGCGTCGCAAAGAATCAAACATGCCTGAGCACCTAACACACATTATTACAGGATCCTCAGATGGTTGCATCCGCAGATGCAGAACCTCATTATGGCAAGCAGACTATCTGCCTCCATAAGGGCATCTGGAAAGGAGAACATCTGAGGTTTTGGTATCCATGGTGGGTCCCAGAACCAATCCCCAGAGCTGCCCAAGGGTCAACTATGTTCTCTTAAGAAACAGCAGAGTTGAAATTAAAGCTTGGATTTGTTGTCGTTTTAATTGCTAAGTCATGTCCAACTGTTTTGTGACTGACTACATGGACTGTAGCCTGTCAGGCTCCTCTGTCCATGGGATTTCCCAGGCAAGAATATTGGAGTGGGTTGCCATTTTCTTCTGTAGGGAACCTTCAAACCTAGGGATCAAACCTGAGTCTCCTGTATTGGCAGGCTGAACCACCAGGGAAGCCAGTAAACTTAGATTTAGCAGTAAAACCAAATTTCAGCAACAAGAGAAATGTTAAGAACTCTCTACAAGCAGTTGTGGTCCTTGACCCTGCTTGTATGGCCATGAACTTACCCTTATGTAATTTACAATGAATAGCCAGTGACAAGTTGACAAAAGTATGGTAAGGCCAAAGGGAACAGAGAGTGGTGTGTGTGTGTGTGTGTGTGTGTGTGTGTGTGTGTGTGTATACACACACATGCACTTTTTTCTGATTCACTGGGGTATTATTTTCCTGTTGCTGCTGTAACAACTTACCACATACTTTGTGGCTTTGAACAACACAAGTTGATTATCACACAGTTCTGGAGGCCAAGTCTATAATATTAGGTCTCACTGGGCTAAAATCAAGGTGCTGGCAGAGCTGTGCTCCTTCTGGAAGCTCTAGGGGAGGATCTGTTTTCTTGCTTTCTTCAGCTTCCAGAAGCTGCTCACATATCTTGGTTCATGGCCCTTTTCCATTTTCAAAGCCAGCACTGTCAGCTTGAGTCCTTCTTAAACTGCTCTGCCTCTGGTTCTGTTTTTCTACCTCCTTCTTTCACCTTAAAATATCTTTGTTGTTACTTTGGACCCTGCAGATAATCCAGGATCATCTCCCTATTTTAAGTCAACTGGTTAGCAACGTTAATTCCATCCACAAACTTAATTGTCTTTTGTCGTGTAGCCTAACATAGTCTCAGGTTCGGTGTATTAAGATCCAGACATCTGAACTTCCCTGGTGGTCCAGTGACTGAGACTCTGCACTCCCAATTCAAGGACCCCAGCTTCTATCCCTCAGGAGAGTTGGATCCCATATGCTATAACTAAGAGTTCACATGCTTCAACTAAAAGATCCTGCATGTCACAGCTAGGACTCAGAGCAGCCAAATTTAAAAAAAAAAAAAAAAGGCAAAAACATGTAGACATCTTGAGGGCTATTATTTTGCTTACTAAAGGTGGTCAGAGAAAGTTTCACTGAAAAGGTCATAGTTGAACAGAGCCTAAATTAAGTGAAGGAAGAACCATGTAGCGGAAGGGGGGAAGTTTTACATTGTAGGACAGTCAGTGTTAAATCTGAGAGAGAAGAGTGTTCTTGGGAAATGGAGAAGACTTGCTGAGTTAAAGAGAAGTAAGTCAGGAAAAGAAAAATAGAAGATGAAGCAAGACTATTTAGCACCTTAAAAGTCAGTAGGACTTTGGATTTTATTCTAAGAGTAATGGGCAGTCAAATGTGGTTTTGAGTAGGCAAGTAACAGAATTTGATTATGTTTTAAAAAGCATCAGTTTAGTAGAGTGTAGGCAACCACAGCAGAAGCAAGGGGATGCGGTAGGAGACATTCCCATCGACTGGTGAGAGAAAAGTATGGTTTGGGTTGAGTGATAGCAGTTAGGGATGAGAAATGGGTGGATTTGGGATTGATTTGAAAGTGCAATTGGTAGAATTTTCTTTATGGATCAGATGAAGGGTACAGAAGAAAGAGAAAAATTTGATCTGAGTAACTGGAGGGATGGGACTGAGACAAGGAACAGGGGATGGAGCAAATCTCAGAGAAAGTATCCAGTTGAGTCCAGATAGGAGAAACTGGAGATGTTTATTAAACATCAGAGTGATATCACATAGGAGGCTGGATAAATAAACCTAAAGTTCAGGCAAGAGGCTTGGAAATTTAAATACGGAAGTCATAGGTGATATTTAAGGCCATGACTGATGGAGCTGATGTGAATGAAGAGAAGTGAGGGGAAACAAGTGAAGCAAAGAGAAGAGAGAAAGGGAGAGGATGGGAAAGGTCACTTTTTTATCTTAATTTTTTTTCTAAATTTATTTATTGTTTTTGGTTGCACTGGGCCTTCGTTGCTATGCACAGGCTTTCTCCAGTTACAACAAGTGTGGGCTACTCTTCGTTGTGGTGTGCAGGCTTCTCATTGCAGTGATTTCTTTTGTTGCAGAGCATAACCTTTAAGCATGTAGACTTCAGCAGTTGCAGCACGTGGGCTCAGTAGCTGTGGCTTGTGGGGAGACTGGACCCCCCTTCACTGGACTACCAGGGAAGTCCTAGAGTCCCTGACATTTAAAGAATAATCAGTGTTGAGGAGGATGTGTAAACAATGCTAAGAAGAAGCTGCTGGCTAGGCAAAAGAAGTCAAGAAGCCAGGAAAGAAATTCATCTGAGGACTTTGCTGCGGACCAGTGGTTAAGAATCTGCCTGCCAATTCAGGAGACATGAGTTCGATCCCTGATCCAGGAACTAGATCCCCCATGACTCAGAGCAGCTAAGCCTGTGTGCCACAACTACTGAGCCTGTGCTCTAGAGCCCAGGAGCTGCAACAAGAGAAGCCACCACAATGAGAAGGCTGTGCACTGCAGCTAGAGAGTAGCCCCTGCCCACCGCAACTGGAGAAAAGCCTGCGCAGCAATGAAGACCCAGCACAGCCAAAAAAAAAAGAGAAATTCGTGTCAGTTGGAGTAAACTGTGAACATCTGATTTGATAATAGAAAGTAATTGACAGCTGACAAAAGCAATTGCAGCCGTGTGTGTTGGGAGAGGATGAGAGAAGACCGGCAGGAGATAGCCAGTCTATAGAGTCATTTTTTTCCCAAGGAGTTCTGCCCCAAATGGGACTCCAGAAATGTAATCATCAAGGAGACATGAGATCGTGTTTGTGATCTCAGAGGAGTTCTTCCATCCAGTGGGAAACAATGATGCTGGTTAAAGGAGGAGAGGGATGTGCGAAACAGATTCCTAAGTAGATGAAAAGCGATGAGTGGGACTTCACACGGATGGAGGCACTGGCTTTGGAGGAGCATAAAGGTGGTCCATCCTCAGTGAGCAGAGAAGGCAGGGTGAGAGTAGGCTGGCGGGTTTGGTAATAGAAAGAAGAAAGTGATCCTTTTTCATTTCTTCTATTTTCTCAGTGACATAAGAAGCAAAATTATCAACTGAGAGTGAGCAGGTAGACAGAGAAGGCTGGGGATAAGGAGAAAAGTTAAATAGTAATAGCCAAATGGCTGAATGAATGGAGCAACCAGGGACTGCCTGGCAGTCCTATTTAAAATCTGAATTTATTTGGGGAAGGAGGTGATTCTTTCATTTCTTGATATCTTCTTTAACTGTATTATGTAAATGAGCAGAACATCCATCCAAGAAATTCCTTTTGTCATACCAACAGAAGTCCGAAGGTATTTCTAGAACAAACCTTACATATGGCCTGAGTCAAATTACATATGAAAAACATTTCAAATGATTCTATATGATGTAGAAACAAATGTCTGAAGAACACTGGCTAGGCCCTATTGGTTATTAAAAACAAGAAGTTGGAAATGTGATCTTTATTCTCTGGAAGACAATATAGATGTGGAAATAATTGTAGCAAAACATTTATATTCTCATCATGATTGGGTAAACTGTATAACAGCAAGATTGTAATACATTTACTATTGCTATCCCAAGGCCGTATTTATGAATGTTATTATTAGAATTCTAAAATCATACTTTCAACTCACTTAACTTTATTCATTACTTAGTTATGTAAGGAACCAAACATTTAAATAGTGATATGAAAAAATAAAATAAAGGCTTCATGATTTCCAGAAATGTGTTAGACTAGAGGAGTGAGCTACAAGTCTCTTAAATTCTAAATGGCTGGATGGGTTTAGAAAACAACAGCAAGTGTATCCATGGAGGAGGAATGCCAATGACCTTTCAGTTACTACTTTATACATTTCTTTAGGCAAGTTTTCTTACTTTATATTGTTTGAATTTTTAAAAAATGGTAATCTCAAAGAATTTCAGTTTGAAAAGAATTTTTGGCCCTACATTCTATTGGATTCTATTCCATTCCACTTCTTTTTTAAAGTCACAAGCATTTCTCTACTACATTTTGTCCTATATATTCTCCACTTTCTTACCCCTGTGTGGGTGACTATTTGTCATGCATGGCCCTACATTTTAAAGCATGTTTTTAAGGAAGCAATTTGGGTTATTTGGCAAATAAGGAGGAATAGAATTTTGCAAGAGCAGCTTCATGAATAAAGTCTGGAAGTGAGACTCAGTAGGGACAGGGAAGGAGCTCTCTGAATGGCAGGCTATCTGAAGATCAGATGCAGGGTCTGGGATCTACATTGTGGAGGGTGGGATATTTAGATCTGACCTAAGAGGTAAAGGCAGGAAAACATGTGTGTGTATTTGTACATGTGTGTACATGCATACATTTGTATATCGTATACATATATGATACAAGTAATAAAACTCAGTTATATAGAATGTTTCATTGGAATAACATATTTCTGTCCATCAGTAGATGAATGTGTAACACACACACATACACACACACATTGTTGTTGTTCTTGTATAGTTGCTAAGTCATGTCCAGCTATTTTGCAACCCTATGGAATGTAGCCTGGCAGGCTCCTCTGTCCATGGGATTTTCCAGGCAAGAATACTAGAGTGGGTTGCCATTTCCTTCTCCAGGGGATCTTCCTGACTCAGGGTTTGAACCCACATCTTCTGCATCAGCAGGCAGATTCTTTACCACTGAGCCACCAGAGGAGCCCTGTATATATATACATATATATACACACACACACACACACACACTGGAATATTACTCAGCCATTACAAAGGAGAGATCCCCTGCCATTTGTGTCAACATGGATGAATCTTGAGGGCATTATGCTAAATGAAATGAAATAAGTCAAATCAGTTCAGTTTCGTTCAGTCACTCAGTTGTGTCCGACTCTTTGTGACCTCTTGAATTGAAGCACACCAGGCCTCCCTGTCCATCACCAACTCTCAGAGTTCACCCAGACTCATGTGCATCGAGTTGGTGATGCCATCCAGCCACTTCTCCTCCTGCCCCCAATCCCTCCCAGCAACAGGGTCTTTTCCAGTGAGTCAACTCTTCGCATAAGGTGGCCAAAGTATTGGAGTTTCAGCTTTAGCATCAGTCCTTCAGAGAAAGACAAATACTATATGATCTCTCTTATATGTAGAATCTTAAGAAAAAAATCTCACAGAAAAAGAGATCAAACTTGTTGTTACCAGAGGTGGGAGATGGGGGGCAGGACAAATAGGAGAAGTGGGTCATAAGATATAGATTTCCAATTATGAAATAAGTAAGTACTAAGGCAATGGCACCCCACTCCAGTACTCTCGCCTGGAAAATCCCATGGACAGAGGAGCCTGGTAGGCTGCAGTCCATGGGGTCGCTAAGAGTCAGACATGACTGAGCAACTTCCCTTTCACTTTTCCTTTCATGCATTGGAGAAGGAAATGGCAACCCACTCCAGTGTTCTTGCCTGGAGAATCCCAGGGACTGGGGAGCCTGGTGGGCTGCTGTCTGTGGGGTCACACAGAGTCAGACACGACTGAAGCGACTTAGCAGCAGCAGCAGCAGGGATGTGATGTGTACCATGTTGACTATAGTTAACACTTTTATATGGCATGGATGAAAGTTGTTAAGAGAGTCAATCCCAAGAGCTCTCATCAGGAAAATAATTTCTGTGTGTGTGTATGTCCATATGAGATAATGGATTGTGGTGATCATGCCATGTTGCATGTAAGCCAAAACGTTACGCCACACACCTTAGACAGTGTGTGTGTATGAGTCACTCAGTTGTGTATGACTCTTTGCAACCCCACGGACTGTAGCCCACCAGGCTCCTCTGTCCATGGGATTCTCCAGGCAAGAATACTGGAGTGGGTAGACACTTCCTTCTTCAGAGATCTTCCCATCCCAGGGATTGAACCTCGTCTCCTGCATTGCAGGCAGATTCTTTTACCATCTGAGCTACCAGGCAAGCCCTAATACAAGGAAGCCCTACACAATGCTGCATGCCAATTATATCTCAATACAACTGGTGGGGAGAAGAATAACACATTTTTTAATATTAAATGATAAATGAATTAGTGTGGTATTTCCTTAAAGACTTGAAAATTCACAATAAGATGATCAAGAGTATAAAGTCTGAAGAGGTATTCTTTCATGGTTTTTAATTGTGATTTGGGGATATAAGGAAGCATTCATTTGGAAGTTTCATTTTCCCGGACATAAAAATTGATCCAGATTCTTTTCTTTTATTTGTTTTTTTTAGACACAGAGTTCTCTGGCTACCAATATTTCATTTTGAATTTTACATAGATCTATTCCTTGTTCTCTGATAGTATAATTTAAATGAAACATTTATAGCATATGCTGATCAAGGGAAAGATTACAAACAAACAGTTAAAGACTTCCTTTCCCCTTTTCCTGATGAAAAATGCCTGGACAGCTCCTGAAACAGCTTGAAGAAAATCCCTAGTGTGAAACACGGAAGGTGATGACTGGAAGTTACAGGGAAACTTACTGTTTTTCTGGGACAAGGCTGAGGACTTTATAATAGTTTTCAAAAGTCCTCCATCTGCCACAGAGTTTGGTTGCACCTGTGTTGGTTTCAGCTCTCTCTCTACTGGTGATCTATCCTCACTTTGTGTAATCCCCCCCATTCTACTCAAGGAGATTAGAAAAATCTGCTTGTGGCCCATGTGTGCACCATACCTACACTCCCTCACTCCTGCTCAGAAATTAATACTCATGAAAAAAGAGCCACCCACTGGGTTGTACCTTGATTGCCCAGAGACCAAAGCTATCAATTTAGAGAGACAGCTTCAAAGCCCAGAAATGTCAGACAAACCAAATCTACTTGATTGCCACCACCCATCACTCAGATTAGCCTACAGATCTGATTGTTTTTTCTTTTCTTTTTTTTTTTTTTTTTTTTTTTGCCACATGGCACAGCATGCAGGATCTTAGTTCCTAGACCAAGGATCAAACCCCTACCTGCATTGGAAGCTTGACCACCCAGGAAGTCCCCAAATCTCTAGGTTTTTATCTTTAGGTTTTCTTTTTTTAGATCAAAGATGTAACAATGTTCACTGTAACAACTCAAATAGTACAGAAATATACACAATTGAAATATAAAAAGTCAATAAAACATGTACACTCCCTGCCTTCAAGAAAACCATCAGGAACAGTTCTGGGTCTATACATTTACACACCCACACACAGAACATTTTGAATTTAAAGGATTATACTGAACAATATACTATACAAGCTTCTGAATGAATAGATGGAAGTTTGGTAATTAATTCAATAACCACTACGTGTTAGGCACTGTTTTAGAAGTGGAGAGTACAGAGGTGAAGCAGAAGACATCTCTGTTCATGGGATTCTTGTATATCTGGAAGGGAATGGATAGCCAGTAAACAGGCAAACTAATAAATAAAGCCATCTCAATGAATGGTAAGTGCTGTGAAGAAAAGTCTAAAGGGTAACAGGAGAGAATGACTTAGGGTGGGATGAGCTAGCTGCTTAGGGAGCGAGTCTCGAAGGAAGTGGCATTTGAGCTAAAACCTGAGTGACAGGAGGGAAGCAGCCTTGCAGAAAACAGCGGAAAGACTATTTCAGGCAGTGGGAGTGAGGAGACAGTCATATGCAATGAGGAGACCGAAAAGCCTGGGCATGTTTAGGAAAGGCGGTGTGTCTAAACTAGGAAAATGGGAGATGAGGTTGGACAGACAGGTGGGGGGCCAGGTCATGCTGGACTCCCCCAGCTATGTCAAGAGGTACCATCGCAGAGGTGCTATGACAACAATTCAGGGGAAAAAAAGATGGATTTTTCAGTTAGTGGTGCTGAGACAACAGGCCTTTCCAACTGAAAATAAGACACCCATGCCACATCCTATATAAAAACAAATTCTGGGTGGACAACAATCCACATAAACAAAGTTGAAACACTAGCAAAGATTGAGAAGATACTAGCAACATATATGTGGGGAAAAAATCAGTACTCAGAATATATGTTGAATTCTTCCAATCAATGAGACTAAAATTAAACCAGGAAATGAGGAAAGGATATGAACTAGCAATTCAGAGAAGAAAGAAGTATATGGTCCATAAGCATAAAAAGATGATCAACTCTACTTATAATCAGGGAAATGCAAATGAAAACAGAAAAAATGAAAGACCATTCCATAGTCCTCCAGACTGACTAAAGTCCTGCAGTGGCAAGAGTTGACAGTCCCTCTCTCATTCCTTGCTAGTGGGCATGGAAATTGGGTACTTTGGAGGTCGATTGCCATAGCTGATAAACAGATATGATGATTGTCTATGACCTGGCAACGTTATTTCTAGTCTGGTGTGAGAGAAACTCTTCTCCATATGCAGAAGATGGGTGTAAGGACTCGCAGGGCACCTGTTTGTTATAGTAGAAAAACTGAAACACCTAATGTTCATAGGCAAATGGAATGGATAAATAAAATGCAGAAGGCTATTCAATGGAATACAATACTGCACAGGAATTTAAAAGAATGAGTCGGACCTGTTACTAATCATCAAAACGTGGATTATCTCCCCAAAACATAAAATTGAATGTTAAACACAATTATACCCTCTTCTATACAGATAGTATAATACTACCTTTTTCTGTTCAAAAGAACACAAAAGAATAGTTTGTCAACAGTAAATTGTTGACACACCACAACAAAATCTGATCCACCACCTGCTTGTGTCTATCTGTAAGTGAAGGATAGTTTCTACATTTTGTAATGATTGGGGGAAAATATTTTTAGAGTAATATGTAAATGACACACGAAAATTACATGGAATTCACCTTTCTTTGTCCCTAAGTCAAGTTTTACTGGAACACAGCCAAGCTCATTTTTAAAAATACATATCCATTTTTTAAATAACATATCAATTTAAAAAAAAACAAATTGTCACCTATATGGGTGGGGTGGGGAGGGAGGTGGGAGGGATGTTCAAGTGGGAGGGGACATGGGTAAACCTATGGCTGATTCATGTTGATGTTTGATAGAAACCAGTGCAATACTGTAAAGCAATTATCCTGCAATTAAAAATGAATAAATTTAAAAACTATTATCTGTGGCTGCTTTTGCTACAGAGGCAGAGGTGAGTAGTTCTGACAGACCACAGAGAGTATAAAGCCTGAAGTGCTGATCCTCCATCCTTTATGGAGGATATCTGCAGACCTCTGTCCTGTGTTTTACTTGGACATTGTTTTTTAAGTGTTTGGGAGTATACACTTCACATTCATGATGATGGCTACCTCTGGAGAAGGAGGGGGAGGGGAGTAGAACTGGAGATAGATGTCAAAGGGTATTGGGATGTCTGTAACTGTGAAAAAACTTTAGTGTTCAGTTCTACCTGGTGGGAATACAAGTGTTTGTTACATAAGACCTTGTATCTTCCTGTACTTTTTCTTTAAAGGCTCAGAAAAGCTAAATACGAAAATATATTTTATAGACAATATTTGATATTAATGCATCTAAATCTGTCATATATATGTATTTTTTTAATTTTAGATTGAAGTAGAGTTAATTTTACAGTGTTGTGTTAGTTTCAGTTATCAATGTTGTTATTCATCAATGGACATGAGTTTGAGTAAACTCCAGGAGTTGGTGATGGACAGGGAGGCCTAGCGTGCTACAGTCCATGGGGTCACAAAGAGTTGAACACTACTGAGCAACTGAACTGAACTGAAGTGACAGGAGACTATCAACAAAGTAAATAAATGAAAATCCAGATGATTCAGTTGTACATATACCTGTATCTATTCTTTTTCAAATTCTTCTACAAAATATTGAGCAGTTTCCTGTGCTATGGAGTAGGTCCTTGTTGATTATCTGTTTTAAATATAGCAATGTGCTCATGTCAATCCCAAACTCCTAATACATGTTTTAATAGTTGAACAGTAGTCTTATTTTATAGATAAGGGGAATTTCTTTTTTTTTTTTTTAAAATTTTAGTTTTTTATTTTTTAAATTTTAAAATCTTTAATTCTTACATGCATTCCCAAACATGAACCCCCCTCCCACCTCCCTCCCCATAACAACTTTCTGGGTCATCCCCATGCACCAGCCCCAAGCATGCTGCATCCTGCGTCAGACATAGACTGGCGATTCAATTCACATGATAGTATACATGTTAGAATGTCATTCTCCCAAATCATCCCACCCTCTCCCTCTCCCTCTGAGTCCAAAAGTCCGTTATACACATCTGTGTCTCTTTCCCTGTCTTGCATACAGGGTCGTCATTGCCATCTTCCTAAATTCCATATATATGTGTTAGTATACTGTATTGGTGTTTTTGTGATGGTTTTAATTTGAGATTCAGGATCGCTCCATGAATTTATGAAGTATCTGATTTCTTCATCCCTACAGTAGCTGTTTAGGTCCTAAGACCTATTTTCGATTGAAATTTAGTCTTTTTCTCTTACTGATTTGGGGACTCTTTTACATATGAAATCTATTGATTCTTCCTTTGAAAAAAAATCATCTGGATTTTCATTTATTTACTTTGAGCAGTTTCCTGTGCTATGGAGTAGGTCCTTATTGGTTATCTGTTTTAAATATAGTAGTGTGTTCATCGGAGAAGGCAATGGCAACCCACTCCAGTACTCTTGCCTGGAAAATCCCATGGACGGAGGAGCCTGGTGGGCTGCAGTCCGTGGGGTCGCTAAGAGTCGGGCACGACTGAGCGACTTCACTTTCACTTTTCACTTTCATGCATTGGAGAAGGAAATGGCAACCCACTCCAGTGTTCTTGCCTGGAGAATCCCAGGGACGGGGGAGCCTGGTGGGCTGCCGTCTATGGGGTCACACAGAGTCGGACATGACTGAAGCGACTTAGCAGCAGCAGCAGCAGCAGCAGCAGCAGCAGCAGCAGCAGCAGTGTCTTCATGTCAATCCCAAACTCCCAATATATATTTTAATAATTGTCCTTTGAGAAGGTGATGCCATCCAACCATCTCATCCTCTGTCGTCCTCTTCTCCTCTTGCCTTCAATCTGTCCCAGCATCAAGGTCTTTTCAAATGAGTCAGTTCTTTGTATCAGGTGGCCAGAGTATTACAGTTTCAACTTTAACATCAGTCCTTCCAATGAACATTCAGGACTAATTTCCTTTAGGATGAACTGGTTGTATCGCCTTGCAGTCCAAGGGACTCTCAAGAGTCTTCTCCAACACCACAGTTCAAAAGGATCAATTCTTCGGTGCTCAGCTTTCTTTATGGTCCAACTCTCACATCCATACATGACTACTGGAAAAACCATAGACTTGACTAGATGGACCTTTGTTGGTAAAGTAACATCTCTGCTTTTTAATATGCTGTCTAGGTTGATCATAACTTTTCTTCCAAGGAGTGAGTGTCTTTTTATTTCATAGCTGCAGTCACCATCTGCAGTGATTTTGGAGCCCCTAAAAATAAAGGCTGCCACTGGTTCCCCATCTATTTCTCATGAAGTGATGGGACTGGATGCCATGATCTTTGTTTTCTGAATGTTGAGCTTTAAGCCAACTTTTTCACTCTCCTCTTTCACTTTCATCAAGAGGCTTTTCAGTTCCTCTTCACTTTCTGCCATAAGGGTGGTGTCATCTGCATATCTGAGGTTATTGATATTTCTCCTGGAAATCTTGATTCCAGCTTGTGTTTCTTCCAGTCCAGCATTTCTCATGATGTACTCTGCATATAAGTTAAATAAGCAGGGTGACAATATACAGCCTTGACGTACTCCTTTTCCTATTTGGATCCAATCTGTTTTTCCATGTCCAGTTCTAACTGTTGCTTTCTGACCTGCATACAGATTTCTCAGGAGGAAAGTCAGCTGGTCTGGTATTCCCATCTCTTTCAGGATTTTCCACAGTTTCTTGTGATCCACACAGACAAAGGCTTTGGCATAGTCAATAAAGCAGAAATAGATGTTTTTCTGGAACTCTCTTGCTTTTTCGATGATCCAGTGGATGTTGACAATTTGATCTCTGGTTCCTCTGCCTTTTCTAAAACCAGCTTAAACATCTGGAAGTTCACAGTTCACGTCTAGCTTGGAGAATTTTGAGCATTACTTTACTAGCATGTGAGATGAGTGCAATTGTGCAGTAGTTTGAGCATTCATTGGCATTGCCTTTCTTAGGGATTGGAATGAAAACTGACCTTTTCCAGTCCTGTGGCCACTGCTGAATTTTCCAAATTTGCTGGCATATTAAGTGCAGCACTTTCACAAGCATCATCTTTTAGGATTTGAAATAGCTCTACTGGAATTCTATCACCTCCACTAGCTTTGTCTGTAGTGATGCTTGCTAAGGCCCACTTGATTTCACATTCCAGAATGTCTGGCTCTAAAGTGATCACACCATCGTGATTATCTGAGTTGTGAAGATCTTCTTTGTACAGTTCTTCTGTGTATTCTTGCCATCTCTTAATATCTTCTGCTTCTGTTAGGTCCGTACCATTTCTGTCCTTTATCGAGCCCATCTTTGCGTGAAATGTTCCCTTGGTATCTCTAATTTTCTTGAAGAGATCTCTAGTCTTTCCCATTCTATTGTTTTCCTCTATTTCTTTGCACTGATCGCTGAGGAAGGCTTTCTTATCTCTTCTTGCTGTTCTTTGGAACTCTGCATTCAAATGGGTATATCTTTCCTTTTCTCCTGTGCCTCTGGCTTCTCTTCTTTTCACAGCTATTTGCAAGGCCTCCCCAGACAGCCATTTTGCTTTTCTGCATTTCTTTTTCTTGGGGATAATCTTGCTCCCTGTCTCCTGTACAATGTCATGAACCACTGTTCATCAGGCAATCTGTCTATCAGATCTAGTCCCTTAAATCTATTTCTCACTTCCACTGTATAATCGTTAGGGGTTTGGTTTAGATCATACCTGAATGGTCTAGTGGTTTTCCCTACTTTCCTCAATATAAGTCTGAATTTGGTAATAAGGAGTTCATGATCTGAGCCACAGTCAGCTTCTGGTCTTGTTTTTGCTGACTGTATAGAGCTTCTCCATCTTTGGCTGCAAAGAATATAATCAATTTGATTTGGTGTTGACCATCTGGTGATGTCCATGTGTAGAGTCTTCTCTTATATTGTTGGAAGAGGGTGTTTGCTATGACTAGTGCATTCTCTTGGCAGAACTTTTTTAGCCTTTGTCCTGCTTCATTCTGTACTCCAAGGCCAAATTTGCCTGTTACTCCAGGTGTTTCTTGACTTCCTACTTTTACATTCCAGTCCCCTATAGTGAAAAGGACATCTTTTTGGGGTGTTAATTGTAGAAGGTCTTATAGGTCTTCATAGAATCATTCAACTTCAGCTTTTTCAGCATTACTGGCCAGAGCATAGACTTGGGTTATTGTGATATTGAATGGTTTGCCTTGGAAATGAACAGAGATCATTCTGTTGTTTTTGAGATTGCATCCAAGTACTGCATTTCGGACTCTTCTATTGACTATGATGGCTACTCCATTTCTCCTAAGGGATTCTTGCCTGCAGTAGTAGATATAATGGTCATCTGAGTTAAATTCACCCATTCCAGTCTAGTTTAGTTCACTGATTCCTAAAATGTCAATATTCACTCTTGTCATCTCCTGTTTGATCACTTCCAATTTACCTTGATTCATGGACCTAACATTCCAGGTTCCTATGTGATATTGCTCTTTATAGCATCGGACCTTGCTTCTATCACCAGTCACATCCACAACTGGGTGTTGTTTTCGCTTTGACTCCATCTCTTCATTCTTTCTGGAGTTATTTCTCCACTGATCTCCAGTAGCATATTGGGCATCTTTCAGTGTCCTATTTTTTTGCCTTTTCATATTGTTCATGGGGTTCTCAAGGCAGGAATACTGCAGTGGTTTGCCATTCCCTTCTCTAGTGGACCATGTTTTGTCAGAACTCTCCACCATGACCCGTCCATCTTGGGTGGCCCCACACGGCATGGCTCTTAGTTTCATTGAGTTAGACAAGGCTGTGGTCCATGTGATTAGATTGGTTAGTTTTCTGTGATTGTGGTTTTCATTCTGTCTGCCCTCTGATGGAGAAGGATAAGAGGCTTATGAAAGCTTCCTGATGGGATAGACTGACTGAGGGGGATACTGGGTCTTGTTCTGATGGGCAGGGCTATGCTCAGTAAATCTTTAATCCAATTTTCTGTTGATGGGTAGAGCTGTGTTCCATCTCTGCTATTTACCTGGGGCCAAACTATAGTGGAGGTAATATAGATAATGATGACCGCTCTCAAAAGATTCCATACATGTAGTGCTACAGTCTGTGCCCCAACCCTGCAGCAGGCCACCACCAACCCAGGACTTTTCTGGAGACTCCCAGACACCCACAGGCAAGTCTCCTGTGGGTCACCATTCCTTTCTCCTGAGTCCTGGTGCACAAGGTTCTGTTGTGCCCTCCAAGAATCAATTTCCCATCCTGTGTAAGTTCTGGCAGCTCTTATGGTGGGGTTAATGGCGACCTCCTCCAAGAGGACTTATGCCATATCCACACCCAGAGCCCCTGTCCCTGTGGCAGACCACTGCCGACGCGTACCTCCACAGGAGGTGCTCAAAGACAGTTCTATCTTAGTCTCTGTGGGGTCCCTGGGTCCTGTTGTGCACAAGGTTTGTTTGAGCACTGTGAGCATCTCTGGCAAGAATGGGGTTTGTTTCTAAATGCGAATTCGCCCCTCCTGGCACTTCAGAAGCTGTAGATCACATGCAGTCACTATAAAACTTTCCTCTAGCTTTTGGCTTAGTTTGGGATATACCAAGGAGAGAATTGCTTTGGTAACTAATGGCTCCACCATCTCCCACTGGCCCTTCCAAGAGTTCTCTGGAGTTGACAATGCACTTCAGGTAACCTATGCCATCCTTCTGCTTCAGAGGGATGTGTGGTCCTATCTGAAATGCATTGCCTCATGTCACAGGAGTTTGGTCAGCAAATAGAAACCACTTTGGGCTTCCCTGATAGTTAAAATGGTAAAGAATCTGCCCACAATGCAGGAGACCTGGGTTCAATCCCTGGATCGGGAAGATCCCCTGGAGGAGGACATGGCAACCCTCTCTAGTATACTTGCCTGGAGAATTCCGCAAACAGAGGAGCCTGGTGGGCTGCAGTCCATGGGGTCACAAAGAGTCAGACATGACTGAATGACTAAGCACAGAGTATTATAGCCAGGAAGGAATTTCATGCAGACTGAGAAGTATATGTTGGATCATTGGAAAGACTGGGGCTGGGAAGGTCAGAAAGGTCACTGCCTGCAGATCAAGGTATCAGAAAGAGAAGAACAAGTATCCAATACTAATACATATATGTGGAATCTAGAAAAATGGTCTGACAGTGAAAGTCACTCAGTTGTGTCCAACTTTGCAACCCCATGGACTATTAGCCCACTAGGCTTCCTCTGTCCATGGAATTCTCCAGGCAAGAATACTGGAGTGGTTAGCCATTCCCTTCTCCAGGGATGATCTTTCTTGCCTAGACACAAATAGAAATGTTTATATTTTCTTTTTGTAATATTTATTGGTTGCACTGGATCTTCATTGCGACATGCGGGATCATTTGTTGAGGTGCACAGATTCTCTAGTTGTTCAGGGTTCAGACACACAGGTTCAGTAGTTGCGGCACACCGGCTTGTTTCCTCCACGGCACGTGGGATCTTAGTTCCCTGACCAAAGATCAAACCTGCATCTCCTACATTGCAAGGAGGATTCTTAACCACTGGACCACCAGGGAAGTCCCAGAAATGTTTATGTTTTCAACGTTATGCTCTAATCTGTAAGATGCTCCAGTTCTTTGCCTGTTGTGTGCCTTTTAGGTGAGGATTTCCAGAACTTGCCTTTTATATTTTAAAAGTTCAGAAATGTCTAAAGCATAATATTTTAAAGAAGGAAATTCACAATTTTCTTCTGACGTTTCAAAGTGTCATTTTTTGATTGACTAAATATATATATATATATATATATATATATATATATATATAGTTTCTTTCTTTGAAAAGTCTGTAATCACATGTAAACTCAACGGAATGTTAATTACATTTATACTTTGGCCTCACTTAATAGAAGTTAAAAGTTCATTTGTAATGCATTCATTATAGAGTCAAGGAGGGAAAAGCAAAATGCATACCAAAGAGAACACATACTAATAAGATGCTTTAGTATAAATGTCTTTTTGAAATTCATTAACCATTACTGAGGAAGTTCAGTTAGAACCATGTGGTTAGAACCACGTGGGAAATAAGTCGATTGGCAACAGGAGTGAAAGAAAAGATATTTGCTTTTTATTAAGACCTGAAGTGTGTCATAATTGGGTTGAGTTTTTACTCAGATGGTCCCCTCGTGCTGACATCTGCCAAGTGTGGATAAAGCTGTGTTGAGGTATTTTTTCTGTGGCTGCATAGACATATGTTACTCAGTTAAAAACCAGGAACCTGGAATCCTTCAAGTTTCCAGCCAAGCCATGCCTAGAAAGCTGTGCTTCCTGGACCAAGGGGATTCCAGGTAGTTTTACTTTCAGAAAAGATTTGGAATTCCTCAGAGTAGTTATGGAATTTACTCAGCGTTTAAATGTTCTTTTGATGAATTTGTGGGGGAGAAAGTGGTCTCCCCGTCCTATTCCTCTGCCATCTTAGGACCGCCCCTCAGAGTAGTTATGAATGTTTGGTCTTCCATCTGATACAAATCAATGACCAAAGTGTAGATTCCAGACTGTCAGAGTCTACATCAAGTTTGTAGTACCCTTATCCTTGAAAATGTAAGTCATTTAAAAAAATGCTTTAAGGTAGGAACTGTCATGTTCAAATATGTATTTCCATTTGACTGGTATTTTTCTAAGTGGAAGGTCTAGCTTAGACTTAATCAAATAACCGCCCCCTCATATGTATGGAGATTGTTTTTTAATGGGCAGATTCATTATAACGTATTTTAATTGGCTGCCAAGTCTTACAATGATTAACGATTTATGTGTCCTCCTTGCCAGACAACAGAAAGATAAGAGTTAATGGAACCAAGGAACCTATAGAGTTTAAATCGAATCAGTGGTTTGGAGCAACAGTGAGAGCTCACAAAGGAAAAGTGGTGGTGAGTATCAGCTGTGTGCTGTTGGGGCTGCTATGGAGTAATATGTATGCTGAAATGTTTTAAAACTCGTATGTACAAAAATCCATTCATGTAGGAACATATCAGATTTTCAAAGATAAGATTATCAGCATTACCAAAAATATTAGTGCTTAAAATTAAAGAATCTATTTTAGTCTTTAAAGCAATGGGAAATAAGGCTGGTTTTCCAGAAAATTGGGTAGATCTTTTCAAATATTTCAAAAACTAATAAGGAAGAGAGAAAAATAAAAGCTAAATCCTAAAAAGGTAAATATTTTATTGCCTAAGATTGACTTAAAAGGCTGATAGAAATTTGACCTGAAAAATAGTATTACTACTATTAGGATTGTTTTAAAGTTAATCCCTGTGGTATCATTGATCCTCTTTAGAACTATCAGAAAGTTTTCTTTAAAAATACGGCAACCATAGAGGATCCTACTGTGATTTATGTCACAGAGTGTTCTGCTTATGTTTTCCTCTAAGAGTTTTATAGTTTCTGGTCTTATGTTTAGGTCTTTAAATTCATTTTGAGCTTATTTTGTATATGCTGTTAGAAAGTTGTTCTAATTTCATTCTATTACACATAGTTGACAAGTTTTCCCAGCACCACTTGTTGAAGAGACTGTCCTTTCTCCATTGCATTGTATATCTTTGCCTCTTTGTCAAAGATAAGGTGAACACCTTATAGGTGCGTGGATTTATCTCCAGGCTTTCTATTTTGTTTCATTGATCTATGTTTCTGTTTTTGTGCCGGTACCATACTCATGTATGTAAAAAATCATCACAATATTATAATTATCCTATTTAAATAAATATATAAAAATATATAACTACTGATTGCATGGTTCTCTGAGTTCACTGATAATTTTTAAAGATTTCTCACTCCCAGATAGAGATCTTTGGCTTTAAAAAGCTGTGACTTTATGATTCTCTTCTCTGTAGTTCCAAGTGATAATACATGTCTAATTTATTGAGGAAAAATGATATTAAGCTGATCTGAAAATATATATTTGGGGGGAATTTTTTTACTGTTGGCTCTAATTTACTTACAAAATAAAGCAGTAACTTTAGTTTTTAGAATTTGTTTAAAGCTCTTTGAATTATGATTTAATAAGTATCTAAAAGGAAATGCTTTGCTTTATTTGACATAAAACAGGTATCAAATATAGATAACCCTCTTTAGTTACAAATACAGCATTTATAGTATCTCTGTAGAATTGTTATTTGCTTTAATATAGTTCTCAAATTCCAGAATTGGTTAAAAAAAAAAAAAAAAGCAAACTCTTTAATCATTTAGTGCCTTACAATGTTTGTGAATAACTACTGAAAAGCTGATTCCATCTATAGCTGCTTGGGGTTAAAAAAAAATCTTTGGATACCGTATTGATTTTAAGTCTTCAAAATTTATCTGTAACACTATTGTGCATTTATTCAATATTTGTAGAAGTCTTCAGAATCACTGAAAATATAAATGACACGCCGTGTTCATAATAAAAAGTTTAATTTGAGGGCATGCTTGCAATTTCAAAATTATGAGATAGGAAATAGAATACTGTAAAGTCCCTTTTCAGTTTTAATAAAGAATTAAATTCTACCCTATGTGACAATTATTAGAACACCAAATTGCTATGAACAGAAGTATAGTTTTGAATATTCAGGAATCATATGTGTACATGTTTAAATCTGGGTCAAAGCCCGAATATTGCCATATCATTGTGCTTCACATCTGTGTGAAACTGAGCTGGTATAAAAAAGATAACTTTTTAGGACAGAAAGCAGGCAAGCACTGGAAAGAATCTTCATGGCACTGAAATATTCTATGGTGATGTGGAAAGTGAGGCGAATTGGCTTATACTGAGTCACATAGGTAGTGCTTTCCCTGTTCAAACTCCTTAGCATTCCACATTATGTTAAATGTCTTAACCATATACCTTCTCAGATCACTAATAGGGCCCTAAGTTAAGAAACTTAGATGAGTCAGAGTTTTTCAGTATTGGCCAAGACATTACAATCTAGAAGGAGACAAAAAAAAAAAAAAACACAAAAAAACAAAAAAAACAAACTTAAGTTTTTGAGCAAAGATGATTTATATTCTCAAGTAAGAAGAGTGCTACTTTGTAAACTAATCTTTACTAGAAGTCGTTACACATTAGACTGATTACCAAGGATGTGTTTGGAATTGTGAAAAGACTTTAAAATTGGGATCTGCTTTCCATTTTCCGGCATTGTTTCAAGTGTGATGTCATCAAATTTGGAGAGGAGCTAGTGGTTCCATTATTCTAGAAAAATATGTATTTCTGTATCCTTAGAGGTGATTCTTGAATATTCAGAAAAGAACACACTTATGTAGGATTCAAACTAGCGAAACAGAAGTCAAAAAGGTGCATGTGTTTTTATTGCTTCTCTCGTTCCTAGCAGTGTTCTCTGCTTAAAGAAGATTTCATATATCATCTTTTATATCTGATAATCTTTCCAAATAGCATGCTGTTGTTATAATCCAAGCTTCTGAAGAAGCAACCAGAGGATTTCACTCAAGAATCGTATTTTTCTTACCATTATTTAATTTTTGTTTTGTCGTGAATAAAAATCATTAAATGAAAAATAAGCCCATTGCGATAAGGGGGCATCAGCCCAAATGTAAGTCATTGTTTAAAAAAAAATCATCAGATACACCCTCACTGAGAAACCAAGGGAATCCACAAAACAGAGGTTTATAAACTCGTCATCATCTTTTGATTTGAAAAGAGTTTTCTTCAAGTAATAATTAGACAAAGAAAGGACCTAGTTCTTATTTTAAGACATTGCGCTAATTCATTCGCTGTTTAAATGGTCATTTGCTTTTATGCAGGTCCAATTTAAAGAAAAAAAAAGAAAATATGAGTTCTTTACCTTTCGTAAATATTTACTTTTGTCAGGCTACTTTTATTTGATTTAATATCCTGTGGGACAAAATCTCATTCTTTTGTATATGTTTAATTTGTTCCAATTCTATGGTGTATTAATTTTGAGAAATTGACTTAGGAAGTTTAATTAATTCTGACTACCAAGGTACTGATTAGCATACTGGAGGCCAATTAAGTCATCTAATAATTTAGTATTGTTTGTTACAGATTTAGGTCCATTCAACAAGCCAAATCAAAGCATAGTATGTGGAATCTACGTAAAAAAAATATTTATTGTCTTTGATGTTTCACAGGCTTGTGCTCCATTATATCACTGGAGGACTCTTAAACCAGCACCAGAAAAGGACCCAGTTGGCACTTGCTATGTAGCAATTCAGAATTTCAGTGCGTATGCTGAGTACTCTCCTTGTCGGAACAGTAAGTTATTTTTATTCTTGAAACTGAACTTAGCTCACTAGTTTTTCTGCAGTAGCCCATGCAGGTGATCCCCAAACACCATTGCTAAGGAAAAAAGCAATGATGTAAAAGACTGACAGTTTCACAGGAGGCCTAGCTGTGACATGGGAACCAGGACATGGAATTCTGCTGATCCTCTTCTGTATTTTAGAAGAATTCTGCAGTCAAATTGATTGGCTCCTTATTGTAGGCCTTAAGCTCTCCGACTTTACTCAAAACTCACTCTGCATTTGAAAAATGCTAACGGTCCACTTGTTAATTGCAGGAAAGGTGTTAGTTAGCATGGTTGTACCTAGAGGCACCTGAGCAGGTCTCCATCCTGCCTGGTTCTCACTGGCTATTGTGTTCTTTGGCATCTGTGTACTCAGGTTGTCAGCATGATATACCTTCCTTCTTTATGTGTTTAATCCCATTTTTCAAAATATTCTGTACATTTGGAGTCCATGTCTCATCTGGCAGTTCTGGGAATCTTCTGGTGAAGTATCCTTTAAAGCAAGCCTGTAAGCGCCATCTTTGGAGCACCACTGTTCAACCCTTTCCTTTGGGAATATCACACAAGGACCTTGGGACAGCACTCTGGATTCATGGATCTACTCAGAGTCCTTTTGTGAATTTTTCCCCTTTTCTGTCATGTAGAGCATTGGGGTTTATCAGTAAGAAACTAGTGGATTTTTATTCTTATTCTTAAGAATTCACAAGACCATGTTAGAGAAAGTAATGCCATTGAAAAGAACATTCTGATGACTGATTTCAGAATATTGATTTTAAAAAACTCAACCTAAATTAGATTCCCAAAACTATAAGTTTACCTATTTCATGTGAATATTTTTAAATTTCAAGATTAATTTAGGCCAGATAATGAGCAAACATATCAGAGATCAAACAGTGAAGTAAAGAATGGATCAGGGGCATTAGAAGGTTCTTAAAGAGGCCTCTAAAGTGTAGAAATCAAAAGGGCTGGGAATGAAATAGTTAATTCTGGGAGCTTGTGGTGAGGATTTTGGTAAGAAGAAGATTATAACTTCCTGTTTTAAAATACTGAAATAAACCAGGCACTTTCTCACATCTTGGCAAGTGTCAGCTGAATTGAATAATCAGTCAACTCAGAATTTTTCTTTGAATGGCTTTAAAAGAGGTGTTGCTCATAGGTAATAGGCTCAATGATATCCATAGGTAATAAATTCAATGATGTCTGTGGTCTCAGTGATGAGTACTAATTAGTCTATTGTTAAGGGAATAAAGCAGAGAACAAGAGAAAGCAAATCTGTGCCTTCAAAAAACATATTCTAGTCCAGAAGAGAGATAGCATATGTGTAAATAAGAAAGTTCAGGTCCAGCAATTCAACTTCTAGGTATTTATCCAAAAGAAATGAAATCACTGTCTTGAAAGGGTATCTGCCCACATGTCCATTGCAGCATTATTTACAATGGCCAAGACATGGAAACCACCAAAGTGTCCATCAGTAGATGAGTGGATAAAGGAAATGTGGAATAGAAATGGGATATAGATATATACACAATGGAATATTATTCAGCCATAAAAAATAATGATAAAATCTTGCCATTGATGACAACATGCATGGGCATTACACTAAGTGAAATAAGTCAGATAGAGAAAGAAAAACATTCTGTATGATATCATATGCAGAATCTTTAAAAAAAAACACAAACTCACAAAAAAAGAGTACAGATTGGTAGTTGACAAGGTAGGGGTGTGGGCTAAATGGGTGAAGGTGGTCAAAAAGCACAAACTTCCAGTTACAAGATATATCCTGGGGATGTAACTATAGTTAGTGATCCCATATTGTACAGTTGAAAGTTGCTATGAGAGCAGATCTTAAGAGCTTTATAAAACAGTCATTATGTGGTGGTGGATGTTAACTGCATATACCATAGTAATCATTTCACAGTATATCCATATTATTGTTGTTGTACACTTTGGACTAATAAAATGTTAAATCAATTATATCTCAACAAAAAATTTTAAAAATAAATGTTTCTAATAAAACATCAGGTAGTGAAAAGCACTACAGAAAAAATATAGCAAAGCAAGAGAGTAGGGAGTGACATGCCTGGGTAGGGAGAGGAGCCTGTTTGAACAGGACGGTGGGAAGGGCTTCTCTAGTAGTTATTACAGCTGGAAAGCAGGGGCTTTCCAAGCACAGGCAACAGTCATTAAGAGGGATATTTCGTGTCACGTTCCACTCAAGGTGTTGTGCCCCTGGGTTCAATAAGAGGTCATTGTAGTAAGTCCCCTACATATGAACCTTCAAGTTGCAAACTTCCGAAAATGTGAATGTGGGTTCGCATCTGCAGTCACGTAAGTTAGTTCACACGTCTGGCATACATTGCCCCATGCATGCATGCTCTCCAATGGCTGTGCTTTTGTGTACTTTACTGAACAGTACAGTACAGTAGTACGGTACCTTTATTTCAAGCCCAGGATATCTGGAAGCAAGTGTAAAAGCAGTGATGATGTAGCTGGTACTACGGTATTGTTAGATTAAAAATGTTTGATTTTTTGTCTTTTTTTTTTTAACGTGTTATTTGTGTGAAAAGTTTTATAAACCTATGACAGAGCAGTGTTATATAGCCGATTGTCTTAGTTCAGTATCTAGGCTGTCTTTGTTGGATTTACATCTTATAAACAAATTGGGCTTACCAACACTGAGAACTGAACTTGTTGGATGTCGGGGACTTACTGTATTATTATGCTTATGATGAAAGTCAGGTAGAGCAATAAATAATTTCTGAATTTATTCATACAATTAATGATAGAGCTTAGATTCAAACCTGAACTTGTTTCATCGATTTTTACACCTATCCATATCATATTTCTCATGATTTACTAAAAATACCTCCCATAGCAGTAAACTATTATGGCTGAAATGACAAGTCCACGCTTTGCATGCCTCCTGCCTCGATGATATATCTTATTCCAACCACCATCAGGGATGACTGTTTAGGAAACTTGTTACTGCTTCTTGTTTTGCCTTTTATCTGACTGCCCATGTGATGGGAGAGCTCAGATTAAAATACTGCACAAGGCATCTAAACTTGTGGGATAAGAGTTTCAGGGGGAGTTTGAATTATTATCTAAAAATTTAAATTATAGTATGCTTGCATTTTGAATTACATGGGTACATTGTGTTGCCAATTTATTTAGCACTTACTTTCCTAAATCAAAGGATAGCTTGACAAAAGTAGTGGTTCAGTTTATGTTGAATTGAAGAGTAACCAAACAAATGGTCCAGAATTCTTCCCTCTCTAGCACACAACTCCAGTGTTCACATCCTCCTAATCTCTCTCTTACTGGGCGTACTTCCTCCTCAAAGGCACCCAAGCAGCCCACTTCCTGTGTTCTCTGAGGAGTTCACAGTTCATTAACACAAAGCAGCTTGTTCATGAGCGTGTGGTCAGTATCACAGAACAGAAATATTACTTTCAAAAGCGGATTCTAAGAAGCCGCTCATGTTCATTTCACACCATAAAGCCCCGCTACTGACACTTTGAGCGTTTTGGGTGGTAGTCTGCTCATTCATGCTAATGACATGCCTGTCACTTTACGGTCATTCATAATTCAGGTGGCAATAGTTGGCAGACACCCTTCCAATCTCCTTGGAAAGCAAACACGTGAGAGCATCATTCCCTGAATTCCTGAGTTTACTCTGGGACATAATTGTAAAGTTCACAGAAGCTTTGAAGTTCTGGGAAGAAAGATTCCTTCAGCTCTCATAAACAATAATTCTAAGAGAAAAACTTACTTTACAAAGGAAATAACCTCCCATTTCTATCATAATCACCACTTCAGCGTTTGAAGTTAGCTATTTTCTTAATGAATTTTGTGAAAAATTATTCAATTTTTTTTAGTTTCCTGTTTTGAAGCAAAGTGATTTCAAAGAATGGTCCTGTTTCTTCCTTTCTGAATGATTTACAGTATTGAAAAAATCAGAGTTGATTTTCAAAAGAATTTCTAAAAAGGTTTTTGCATTAAAATTTATTTCTTAAATATAGTCAAGATTACACATGTGTATTTACATAATCATATATCATGTATTAATCTATATTTCTGAGTACATACAAATATTTACACACATGGACTTCTAGAAGAATGGTACCTGGACATCTGAGGTTATACAGATGAGACTTTAAGGAACTCTGCAACATTCAGAATTATGAACCAGAAATATAGTTATAAAATAAAATATATTGTAAGGTACTGTGCAGTAAACATCTGTTATGAGGATAGATCTGCTAACTGTTTTCACCAGAAAAAACAAACAAAAAAGCAATAGCTGTTTTGCAGGAGGTGCACAGGAAACTTTTGGAGGTAATGAATATGTTTATTCCCTTGATGGTGGTCGTGGTATCGTACTATCAGGCATATGTCTAAACTCATCAAAATGTACACATTAAGATGTGCATTTTTGTATATTAAATATACCTTAGCAAAGCTAGAAAAATAGAACTTAGCCTAAAAGAGCCCACAAAACATCAATTGACATTTGAATTAAAAACAGATCACACACAAAAAAAGCAAAATAGAGTATATGAGGTAAAAAGTATTTTAAAATATAAAGGGAGCATCTGGAAAGAATGGCTGATGACAGTGCTAAAATTAGCTAAGAACTAACCAAAGAAAAGAAAAAACAGAAGACATTCTAGGAAAAGCTGCAAAGGCCAGATCCATTTCAGAAATCGTCTGCAACAAGCACATGTCCAGCCTATAAATTCTTCCTGTGATGATATGCATTTCCTTTCCTGCCCTCTTATTTTAGTTTCCATTCAGGAGTATCCTTGATAAGAAAGGGGTAATTATTTTCATGTTTAAATCTAACAGTATAATAACTGAGATTCCTTCCACTGAACTGTATTTTGGTTTTAATTTAAGTGCTTGAGAAATTGTAGATGGTCTTTTAAAGTGCAATTGACAAGTAGTACATTCTTCATTCTGATGTCCCAGGATTCTAATATGCTGGGAATCCACATGTTGACGGGCTTATGGTTTAAAAAGCTGTGTAATAAAATCCAATTGGACATACACTTAGTGAATTGCACTGCAGAGAGTATAAAACAAGCCATTTCTAGAGAGTGTTCTCTTTTGTAAACACTAGTGTCCCTGTGAGATGCCTTGTGATCAGAAATGCAATGTCCAAATTTACCTAACGATAAGAGAATAATTTGAAGTTAATTTTGTATGAGAGATCATGAAAATTAAAACTCTCTTCGGTGCTCCCAGCAGAAACTGGCTCCACACACGTGAGCCAGTTTAGCTCTCTTTTTCTTGTAGCATTGCTTCAGTCAGAACACATGGGTGCCCTGGAAACACATTACTGCCATTTGCAAAACTTGGGACATAACTGAGAGATGGACATATTATTTCTTCAAATAAACATGAGTTGTAAAACCTAGTATCATAACTTCGAGGAACATTATTCCTATTGATCTTAGTATAAAATGACAGTGCCATTTGGGATAAGAAAACAGATTGAACTCTTTAAGAAATTACTTACAATAAATTTTTAGAATAAGTAATAGAACACACACTGATCATTTTAAATTTAGAAGTATATTAAAAATATAAAATATATTAAAATTTAATTATTAAAAATATATCTTGGCAATGATAGCATTATATGTTTGTATCTTTTGATCATTCCAGGCAATGCTGATCCTGAAGGCCAGGGTTACTGCCAAGCAGGACTTAGTCTGGATTTTTATAAGGTAAATTCTTTTGGTCTTATAGTTTCTAAAATTTATTTTACCTGTTTGATTTTTTTTTTTACCCCCTGCCTCTCATTCCCGCTTCTATCTACCCCCTAATAACTGCCACCATCAAGAGAACATTTAGGTATATACCTAACCTGTTTTGGCAATTTAAATTTTTTTGTTTGTAAAAATCTCTGCGTGTGATAATCTGTTAATAGAAAAGAAATACACAGGTTGAAAAACAACAGTCTTTTTAAATGAAAATCGCAAAAACTTAGTAAAGAAATATGTTTCTAAAAAGATCACAAGAATCTATAATTTTTATCTCAGCTGTAATTGGATGATTAGATTTCACATTACTGTTGAAATTCACATATCCTTTCACAAAATTAAAAACAGATATCTATAAGAATATAGGAGGCAAAGATGCCATGGTTTTGACATCTAAACATCTAAATTTCAACATCTAAAATCTTACTTTCTTTGTCTTGTGTGTTTTTCCTCACTGAAAGTTAAGGATGTAGGATATGGAAGGTGGGGTGATAAGGAAAACAAAATTTTTATCTGGAGTTTTCACAGTCTCTCTTGGGAAAGGATGGGTTTGCAGATGTGTAGGAAAAGATAGGCATAACTGTGACCTTGAAATAAACAGGAACCAAATTTTCTTTTCATTGCTATAGTCTCGAAAGACCATGTCTGCAGAACTGTGCATCATGAAACATGTAGATCTTTTGCTTACCTGAAAGTGTTAGTTGCTTCAGTGGTATCTGACTCTTGTAACCCCATGGACTGTAGCCCGCCAGACTCCTCTGTCCGTGGAATTCTCCAGGCAAGAATACTGGAGTGGGTTGTCATTTCCTTCCCCAGGGGATCTTTCCAACCCAGGGATCGTATCCAGGTCTTCCACATTGCAGGAAGATTTTTTACCATCTGAGGCACCAGGAAAGCCCTTTGCTTATCTGAGGCAGTGCCAAAAGCCTGAATATATATATTCTCAGGGGAGAAAATTTTACTTACCTAATTGAACCTAATTAAAATTATTTAATGTGATAACACATAAGTAACAAAGCTATAAAAGGAAAGAAAATGACTTGCATGACTCAGATATAAGGGCCTCTTTTAAAAATTACTTTATGTATGCAAATTTTGGGGGCAATGCTTATGAACAGTCATTTCTCACCCAAATACCAACACAATATACTAACACATATATATGGAATTTAGAAAGATGGTAATGATAACCCTGTATGCGAGACAGCAAAAGAGACACAGATGTATAGAACAGACTTTTGGACTCTGTGGGAGAGGGAGAGGGTGGGATGATTTGGGAGAATGGCATTGAAACATGTATACTATCATGTAAGAAACGAATCGCCAGTCTAGGTTCGATACAGGATACAGGATGCTTGGGACTGGTGCACTGGGATGACCCAGAGAGACGATATGAGGAGGGAGGTGGGAGGGGGATTCAGGATTGGGAACTCATGTACACCTGTGGCAGATTCATGTCAATGTATGGCAAAACCAATACAGTATCGTAAAGTAAAAAAATAAAAATAAAATAAAATGACTTGCTTAAAAAAAAAATCTCAGTTTTTCAATTGTTATTGCTGTTTCTGTTTTGTAGAATGGAGACCTTATAGTTGGAGGCCCTGGAAGTTTTTATTGGCAAGGTATGTCCTGTTAGCAGAGAAGAAATCCCCTTGGTTGTTTCTAACAAGGAGATGAAACAGAAATAACATCAAGTGCTGACTTTTTATTATGTTAATTTTATCTCCAAATTGTTAGTTTCTCCAGTGAAGGAAGCATCATTTCAGTTTACGTTGATACTCTGTGATATAAATGATACTTTACAATACTGTGACAACTACATTCCTTTATTCAATAAATGCATATTGAGGCCATGCCAGACTTTGTGCTGGATGCTGAGGATATAGTAATGAGTAGGAACTTGCAGAGGTTACCATCTGGAACTTTTCGGCCAGCCTAATGCTTGAGAAACTCCAGGCACGATACTAGCAAGGAAAGGTATGTCAAGACAGGGCTGTGAGAGCATAGGAGGCTTCTCTGGGGTGGTCCCATGCAGGGGTGTCATGTGTTCTGAATGCTGGCTGACATGAAATATAACCTGTGCTCTGCAGTGAAAGCACCAAGTCCTAACCACTGGACCACCAGAAAAGTCCCACAAATGTGTTTCGGTCTTTTGTAACTGAATAGGTGTAGGTGAATCCTAGTCTCTGAGATGGAGAACACTGGAAGACGAAAGACGATGGGGTGGGAGGGGGCTGGGGAAGGCAGATGATAAGTTTGCTTTTGGTTATGTTGAACATGAACATGTCTGAGATGTCCAAGACTTTTCATATAAGTATTTAGATATGTGAGCGTAAACTCAGAGACGATATCTAGGCTAAAATAAGAACTAGCATACTGGTGATAACTGAAGCCAGGAATGTGAATGGGATGCCTAAAGAGAGATCACAGAGAATACAGACAATTTGGCTGTCAAGTTTAGCATAAAGATAGAGTAGAATATGAGAGAGATGAATAGTTGAGTGAAGTGGTTTTTGTTTTTAATGGAAGACACCTGATCGTGTTTAAAATGCCAATGTGAAAGATACAGGTGAGATCGATTTATGGTAAAATTTTACATGAAATTACTGTACTGTTTAGCTTAATTCATAAGTATACAGATATAAACATCAAAGAATTAACCTTTGAAGCCTTTAAACATTATTTTGTAAACTGGAAAGTAATATGTTTTGTGTAGGGGTTGAATAAAACGTGTGTCTTTGAAAAGATTTTGTTTAAATCACTTGATTAATTTCACATAATTCTTTCTTTACGTTGAAAAAAGGGTATTATACCAATGACAGACTGAAAATCAGCCCTATCAAGGGCACAGGGATTTGTCTGAGATAGATACTTTAAATTTTTACTCAGTCTTAAGATTATATCTATAGAAGCAACTAAAGGAAATAAGCAAAGACAGTGTGTTCATGGAAAGAGGGAGAGGGTATTCAACTTTTACCCACAGAAAATTGGCACATTGTACAGACATTGTTCAGAAACGCATGTGTAAATACAATCATCTTAATATAAGAGCAGTCATTTCAGTCACGGCCACTTGGAGATAGTTATGGCCTGGTTTAACAGTTTTATTCTTTTGGAACTTCAAACAGAAAAACTGTGGGAATGGGTGAATTCCCAAGGAATAATTTGGCTTTAAATTCAATATTCAGTGTTAGTCTCTTGAAAGCAGTCCTCCAGTTTTCTCCCAAAGAACATGAGATCACACTTTTTCCTTAGATGTCCATAATACATATGGGAATGCATAAAAGTTTTAGTGGAACATTGCTGGCCATCTTTTTGATTCATGTCTATCTCAATACAATCATGTTTCAAGACTTCTGATAGTGACTTTATTTGGGGAGATTAGCCAGTGTTCTTATCATATCAATGTTGGCAGCCATGGATTCTCTTTTTGCTAAAACTCTGTATTTACTGGGCCTCGCTGCTTTCCATTGTCTTACTTTTATGTTTTGTGCATATATTTTAGCATAAAGTGTGAATGACTTAGAGATTATGTAATTTCTTCCTTTAGCTTAAGTTGATATGTTTTATAGTCTATTAACTTAGTAAGTGATTTAGAGCTAATACATCTGTACTCTGAGAGAACACAAAAAGTATTACAGGAAGGCCAAAAAGGACCTTGTTTGTAATGCAGAATATTCCAACAGCAAAACCCCATGACCTTAGGGAATGTACTCAAACTCTTTCCAGAGGTCCCCAACATTTTTCACGCCAAGGACCGGTTTCATAGAAGATAATTTTTCCACAGACTGGGGGTGGGGGATGGTTTCAGGATGATTCAAGCACAATCGAGTTCACACTCTTATGAGAATCTGATGCCGCCACTGATCTGACGGGAGGCAGAGCTCAGTTGGTAATGTGAGCTATGGAGAGCAGCTATCAATACAGATGAAGCTTCACTTGATATCCTGCCTCTTACCTCAGGCTCAGAGACCCCTACTTTAGGTCACAGTTTCCCCATCTGTAACAAGATATATTTTGGCTAGATGATCTCAAAGCTAGAGGGTGTTTCCTATAGCTAGAATAGTCGAGAATAAAAATTTAGTCAAGTAAATTTTGCCTACAGGTGTCTTCACTCTTAGATATGTTTATTATTTGGATGTGGAAGGAGTATGTAAAGGCAGGAGAAAACAGATACAATTAAAGGGTACAGGATTAACAGATGCAGACTACTATATGTGAAAAAAATAAGTAGCAAGGATATACTGGATAGCACAGGGAATTACACCCATTATCTTGTACTGATCTCTGAAATATTGAATCACTATGCTGCATGCCTGTAACTAACATAGTATTGTAAATCAACTATATTTTGATAGAAAGAAGGGGAAGGTGAGACGAATCAGGAGATTAGGGTTGACATACATACACTGCCATGTGTCAAACAGATAGCTAGTGGGAAGCTGCTGGGTAGCACAAGAAGCTCAGCTCAGTGCTGTGATGACCTAGACGGGTGGGATGGCGGGGGTGGGGTGGGAAGGAGGTCCTAGAGGGGAGGGGATATTTGTATACACATAGCTGATTCACTTCATTGTACAGCAGAAACTAACACAACATTGAAAGCAATTATACTCCAAGAAGAAAACAGAAGAAACATATTATATTAAAAAAATTACATAGTTCATCTTTGGTTCTTCTGTCAGCATGGAAAGCTCTAAGCAACTGTTAGTGACTTTACCTTGCAATTCTAGTCAAGGCAGGGAAATTCACTGTCAAAATTGCAGAGCAATCTCATGATCATTTTCAAGAGCATGAATGTTGTTCAAATGCCTTGTGTCTGCATGGGGAGGGCCTGACTCACGCATTCATTCAGTTAACCTATTAATCTGTTTGACCACAGGTCAGGTGATCACAGCCAGTATTGCAGATATCATTGCAAACTACTCATTCAAGGATATCCTAAGGAAATTGGCTGGAGAAAAGCAGACAGAAGTGGCTCCAGCTTCCTACGATGACAGTTACCTTGGTGAGATGCATTGCTTGAGATATTTATGATTTCTCAAAAGAAAAGTATATGAAATGCTGAGGCAAATTTTATCCCTCACTTAGCTGATAATATATGGCACCTTATGGAAGTTTTCTTAATAGCTTGACGTGGACTGTTAACTTTCTTGTCTTCTGATTCAGCTGTTATATATAATCGACATAGTTTGATAGCTATTTTATAGGCTCCCTGACAGTCTATTGCACATAAAATATTTTGCCAATTGTAGATATTGTGTATCAGTGAGGATGCCCTGTGCCACCTGGACAAAATGATGCTAGTCTTTTCCAGTTTCTAGAAAGAACAAAAAACTTTCCAGTTGCTGAAATGTTCTCAAAATGTGCAGCCACCCAATGCCATTTCATCACTATTGTCTCTTTGGTATTGTATTGGCATTTTGATTCCTTAATGAACTTTAGAAAAGTGTAGTTCTCTTTTATCACCTTACCTCATTTTAGAGCCAAGTAAAATTCGTGGGGAATTATCATCGAAGGTTCAAGTACAAATTGACACCTGCTATGGGCACTTGTCATCTCCCTCGGGCAAGGCTTAAACCATGTGCTGCTGCAGCTGCTGACCTTCAACATGCCCCTGAAAGGAGTTCAGGGTGGAGAGCAGAAATGAGGCGCTCTATACTCTGGGAAAACTGGCAGAACAAGTCTTCAGATAATTAGATATTCTCAGGAGATGATTTTATGAGCCCCAGTTCCTGTATCTCCTCATATCTAGAAAAGCATGAAATTCCTTCATGGTGATGACTGCTCCTTTTGACTAGCAGAAACTTTCAGTGAAAAATTATGTGCTTGAATGCATATACTCCCCCTCCACCAAAATCACATATATACTTACCTTCCTTCGTAGCTCTTTGGAGCAGTTGCTTAGAGCTATCTGAAATGCTGTCTCCTGAGCTATAGTCCTCATTTTGCCCCCAATAAAATTTAATTTGCAACTCTCACATTGTGCATTTTTCTTAGGTCAGCAAAGGTATAAGAAGTAGGCCTTGTTGGTGATCAGAAATAGCAAAACCTGAGCGTAAGAGTTAGCCTTTTAGAGTAATGATATCTGATTATGATGAATCAGCAGCTCTTGAAAGGCAAAGACCACAATTCACATGTAAAGATGGGCAATGGAGCATTCCTGCTTCTCAAAGGGACCTCAAAATCCAATCATGTAGCCACACTCAGAAGGCGCAGATCTATTATACTTCTAAGATTTAGTGTACGTCTTGGCTTGATTGGTTTTCCTCTTTATAGAATTCTAGACTTTTATATTACAATATTTGTCAGGATTTCTGCACCGAGTAGTGCTATGATAGTTCCTTCATGTTTCTAGATTATGGATTATTTGTAAAGGCATCAAACATCTGATTCTCTTGTCTCTTTTCTTTAAAACAGGATATTCAGTTGCTGCTGGGGAATTTACTGGGGACTCTCAGCAAGGTGAGAGACATGGTTGAAATCAAGCCATCTATAAAACATGGGAAAAGTAGAGTGATCTGAAAAATCTCTTTTAGGAATGTGATTTTTAAATGATTCTGAAACTTTTAATCAATATTACATTTGAATAATCTTATAGCATTGTAGCCATATGAGGCTGCAAGCTCCAAAGTTCCTAGTATGATGGTTGATTTCTATTTTTTTCCCCAAACTTATTTATTTTTTATTGAAGGAAAATTACTTCACAATACATTTCTGTTTTTTTAACGAAATTCTGAATGTTTATGGGATGTGAGAAGCAGTGGTTGCCATGTATCTCAGATGGCATAATGCCCCTTCATTTTTATTATTTGACAAGTCCGATCCTGAAATAAGTCAACTCCATTTTCTCTGACCATGGTGTCTTTAGGTGCCCATAGTAAACATCCATACATGTATCTATACTTGTACCCGTGAAGCTGGAATGTAGTGTAAGACCTAGAGTCTCTACGCAAAACTTAACATCGCTATTTGAATGGCTTTTGCAAACTTAATGTGCTTATACCTGAACTCCTGATCATTGCATTTAAACGTGCTCTCCCTTCCATCAGCTCCATCTCAGTAAGTGACAATGCCATCTGCCAAGCTGCTCAAGCAGAATACCTTGCAAGTCAGCCTTGGATTGTGCTCTTTCCTCCACTCCCCACCCTTATCCAATCCATGAGCCAATTCTGCTAATTAAACTCAAAAGACAGCCAGAATCTGACTCTTACTTCCTCCACAGCTACCACTCTCAGGTGTCCATCAGCACGTTTGCAGTAGCTTCCTAACTGGTCTCCCTGCTCTCATCTTTGCCCTCCTGTAGTCTAGATCCAGTAGGCAACTGGTCCTTTAGGAACAGAAGTCACATTGTGTTACTTCTTTGCTGAATGATTCCCCAGTTCACTCAGTGTAAATCCTGAGTCTTCACAATGACCTAAGAGACTCTGTTCATGAGAGCCCATTTACTTTAACCTCATCTCCTTACCCTTTACTCCTCACCCCAGCCATCCTGCCCTCCTTGCTGTTCTTGGAATTCTCCAGACACACGTCTACCTCAGGACCTTTGCATGTGATGTTCCTTCTGATAAGAATGTATATCTCCCAGATCTCCATAATATTTACTCCCTCACTTTCTTCAGTTTTCACTAACCTGTCATCTTCTTGCCAAGACCTCCCCAATCACCAGGTAAATCCTAATTCCTTCTTCCTCCCAATTTGAACATCCCCAGTACCATTTTACCTGCTTAGTTCTTCTGCTCTACACTCATCCCCTTCTAACACGACATTAATGGACTCTACTTTTCAAATAACTGCCTCTTTCAGCTCAAGTATAAACTTTATGAGAGTAGAGAATTTTGTCTTCATTCCCTGCTATAGCCTATGATTGCTTGTCAATGTTGATTGAATGACTGAATTTACTGATACTACTTAAAAGTCCAGCATCTAAACCCAAATGAATCTTCTCTGATTATTAACACTCCAAGAGCATGAATGCCCAGCTCTGCTGGAGTTTAGTATATGAGGTAGAATTAATGCTAGAATTTGTGCTATACATTTAGGAGCAGGTTTGAGGAAAGGGAAATTCGAATGGAAGGGGACTTTTTTTTCCCAGGCTCCCTTCCTTTAAATTAAACTAACATTTTAACCCCAAATGAATCAAAGGATAGTTTAGATTTACAGAACTGAGAACTGGAAAGATCTTTGATAATCAATGAGTTCCAACTCCTGTCTTTTGCAGGTGACTGGAAAAAGTTAGGTTCAAGGATTGATCCTGGGTTTATGGAAGACCCAAGGACTAAAACCATTGCTTTCAGAATCTAGAGCCATATCATTGTGCATTGGAACATTCAGTCCCCTTTCCACCAGAGTTGCTGCTTCTATCTCTATTACCAAAGCTTCCTTCTTTGCATACTCTTGGCTATGAGGATGCCCTAGAATTCTGTTCCAGGGTGGCCAGGCTCAATCATTTATTCTATGTGGTTTTTCCTTAGGTAACTGAAATTGCTTGAACACTGTCCCTTTGTGGGACAGGAGATGTTATTTTGTACACTAGCATAGGAGACTAGTTCAGAAGACAGTGAAAGCTGGAGAAACCAGAGCGAGAGGTTTAATTGACAAATCACACACAGATCTGAGAAGGCAGGCTTATGTTCTAGAGGCTGAAACGCATGGAGGCTCTGGTGGAGACAGGTGATTCTCAAAGTACAACGTTGAGTCCTGTTTTCTTTTTCTGTAGCAAAGGCAAAATCCAATGCAAAACTGTAACTTCAAACTTTCAGCTGTCCACGTGATCCATGATAATTACTTATTTAAAAAGTACCAGCTTTAGCTGATTTGTTGACTACCTTTAAAGTAGACTGTGTAATTTACCTTCTAAATGACTTTTCATCACAGAATTGGTTGCTGGAGTTCCAAGAGGCGCACAGAATTTTGGATATGTGAGTACTAAAAATGTGTTAGAGGATATTTTGCATATGTGCAAAGAATCATTTTTTTAAAATGATGTTAAAGATTTAAATCTTTGAAATCTTTCAAAGTGCCCTTAAAGATCCATACTTGTTTGCTTATGAAAAGGGAGGCTAGATTATTTTCTGACCCATGTATAGGATCAACTCCATTATTTGTGGGACCCAGTATGAAGTGAAAATGCCTGGCCCCTTGTTTGAAATTCTTAAGGATTTCAGGACAGTGACAGCTGGGCTATCCAAAGGATAGGGCTCATCTGAGTGTGGGGCCCTGCCTGACTGCAGAGGTCACATACCCGTGAAGTTAGCCCTGTCCTTGTGCATAATTTGGGAGTAATTGCAGAGGATCCCATTGTTGACATAAGCATCATTTTAATATGCCTCACACAGTAAACACAATAAGGTTGATTGTTATGTCACTAGTGTATTAGATTTCAAGGGCTGTCATAAGAAATGACCCCAAATTGGGTGGCTGATAACAACATAAATTTGTTCTCTCCCAGTTCGGTTCGGTCGCTCAGTCGTGTCCGACTCTTTGCGACCCTATGAATCGCAGCACGCCAGGCCTCCCTGTGCATCACCAACTCCTGGAGTTCACTCAGACTCGCATCCATCGAGTCAGCGATGCCATCCAGCCATCTCATCCTCTGTCATCCCCTTCGCCTCCTGCCCCCAATCCCTCCCACCATCAAAATCTTTTCCAATGAGTCAACTCTTCGCATGAGGTGGCCAAAGTATTGAAGTTTCAGCTTTAGCATCATTCCTTCCAAAGAAAACCCAGGGTTGATCTCCTTCAGAATGGACTGGTTGGATCTCCTCACAGTCCAAGGGACTCTCAAGAGTCTTCTCCAACACCACACTTCAAAAGCATTAATTCTTTGGTGCTCAGCCTTCTTCACAGTCCAACTCTCACATCCATACATGACTACTGGAAAAACCATAGCCTTAACTAGATGGACCTTAGTCGGCAGAGTAATGTCTCTGCTTTTGAATGTGCTATCTAGGTTGCTCATAACTTTTCTTCCAAGGAGTAAGCGTCTTTTAATTTAGGAGGTTGGAAATCTGAAATCAAGGTGTGATGGCAAGGTCATGCTCCCTCCCACACACAAGGGAAAGGACTCTTCCTGCCTCTTCCAACTTCAAGCGGCTCTGCCTTCCCTTGGCGTGTGGCAGTTTCACCCCCATCTCTGCCCTGGCCTCCGTGTGGTTTTCCTCCATCTATGTCTGTGTGTCCTCTCCTCCTTTTATAAGGACACCTGTCATTGGACACAGCTGCTAAGTTGCTTCAGTCATGTCCGACTCTGTGGGACCCCATAGATGGCAGCCCACCAGGCTCCCCAGTCCCTGGGATTCTCCAGGCAAGAACACTGGAGTGGGTTGCCATTTCCTTCTCCAATGCATGAAAGTGAAAAGTGAAAGTGAAGTCGCTCAGTTGAGTCCAACTCTCAGTGACCCCATGGACTGCAGCTCATCAGGCTCCTCCATCCATGGGATTTTCCAGGCAAGAGTACTGGAGTGGGTTGCCATTGGACACAGGGCCCACCCTAAATCCACTATGATTTCATTTCAAGATCCTTAACTTTACTTCTTTCATCTACAGGGACCCATAAGCTCATCTTCTGAAGTTCTGGAAAGATATGAATTTTGGAGAGCTACTATTCACACCCATTACACTAGTTGCCATAAAAATAGGAAAAGAACATAAGTAGATCTTATGAAAAGAAAAGCATTTAAAATACTTTTTAAAAGTCTGGTCAGCCTGTAATAACTATAGATTTTAGGCTGGCTGGATAGAATTGAAAAGGAATATTTTTGCTATATGTATAACACTTTCAAATTTCTTTTTTTTTTTTTTGCAAGAAGCCATAATCATCAATGTCCCATAATAGCATATGTAAAGAAATGAAATTTAGACTAAATTTTTTATTAGATTAACTGACCATCAAATTAGTTGCTCTCAACATTCTTGAATTCAAATATAATTTCTTTACATCTAATTAGTGACTTGCATTCCGTCAGAAAGGATTCCAGAAACCATAAATAAAAAGTTCAATTGAATTTTTTTTAAGATCATTCTATAGGCTTACTTTTTTTTTACGTATAGAGCTAACCATTTATGACTTTCCACAAACATTTATAAATGATTTAAGTTATACATTTAAAAGAGTTCTCTAGTTCTATGCCAAATGAAATAACCTATCTAATTTCTCTGATTTCAGGTTTCAATCATTAACTCTACAGATATGACCTTTATTCAGAATTTCACTGGTGAACAGGTAAAGACATTTTAATGTCAAATAGTGAATGTCACTCTGCACTATTATAATATTCATATTGTTCATTCATAAAATAAATATTTACCTAGTACTTACTATGTTCTAGAAACTCTTCTAAGCAGTAGGAGTGTAACCATGTATCAGACAAGATCCCGACTCTAACACAGCACTACAGGGGAGGCAGTTGAGGAGATAACAGTTCATTAATAAACAAGTATGTGCCCATGATGATCCCAGATACTGCTAGGTGATGTAAAGGCAGAATATGCTTCCTAAAAGCTAGTGGGAAGCTGCTATATAGCACTCAGAGTTTTGTGGGGACCTAAATGGACAAGATGGGGCATGGAGTAGGAGGGTGGTCCAAGAGGGAGGGGATATATGTATACATACAGCTGATTTACCTCATCATACAACAGAGACTAACACAATATTGTAAAACAGCTATACCCTAATTAATTTTCCAAAAAGCCACTGATGGCTGAAATCTGATATCAGTCCTATTATGTTGCAGTCCTGTATATAATCTGCCTGGTGATTAGTTCTGGGTACCCGCCTTCCCTCTGAGAAGACAAAAACTTCTTCTGGGTTCCACATATTGGTCGGAATCAACGGGTCTGGACTGTCCTCCTGCCCTCATAGTAAATGGAACCCTCACCAACCCCAAAATATATGGAAGATGACAAAGTGTCTGATTCCGGTCCCTTCCTCCCAGGGACTAGATTTTTGCCCCTTACCCGCTGTCACTGGCTAGGGTCTTATCAATGGGTAAATTCTCTGAAAGCAGGCTGCTGGTATCCTGATGACCTGGGGTCACACTTCATTCTCCACTCTGGGTTTTCCTGGGTCTTATGACCTGTTGAAATTTGGCACATTTTTTTAAAAGGATGAATGTAGCCCTGTTGTGTTAGGGAGGCATTTCTGAACTGAATTAGTCTCTCTAGGCCACCAACTTTCTCTCCTAACCACCAACCCAGGTTCTGGAGCTTCTAGAAGCCTCGCATTTGAATCTGGCCAAGTGACTGTCTTGGCCTGCTGGATCCCAGAAGCATCCAGGTTTAAGATCCTGAAATGCTCAGCTCTTAGCTAGACACAGAAATTTGGAATCATATATTTGTCAAGCAATTTTGATAGTTTTTTGTTAAGAATACAGAGCATTTTTGACATTTCTGCCCCAATTGGGGCTTTAGTCTATCCATGACTGTGCAGTTTTCAACAAAGCATTTAACAATGCCTCTCATGAGACTCTTGTGGTAAATACAGAGATATAAGGCTTCGATGATTGTGCAATTGGCTGAATTTATACATTTTGAACAATCAAGTGGTGATAATTAATGGTGTATGAAAATATGGCAAGACTTCTCTATTGTCTTTTTGTTTTACATTTTTATCACTAAAAACTCCTTAAACATTGTTAAATTTGGCCTTTCTGTAACTTTTCATCCTCAATACCACCTAGTTCTTCAATCTTGAACCTCAGAATTTAATACATAAATGATGAAATTCCTCTGAGTGAGGTCACAGTGCCACACAGGAATAAGAATTTCACTACATGTGTGCGGAATAAAGAAAAGAAGTGGGAGAACTGAATTACTGCATGACACAGTCAAAGGAGGCATTCATTTCCTCAACAAAGAGAATTTTGCACCTGGTCCCTGGGGCTTAGTCCATAAACATACTGTAGACTGGATGGCTAAAGCAACAAACATTTATTTCTCATGGTTCTAGAGTTTGAGAAGTCTAAGGTCAAAGGGTAGTCAGATTTTGTGTCTGGTGAGAGCCTGCTTCCTGGTTCACAGCCAACTTCTCACTATGTCCTCACATGGAGGAAGGGACAAGGCAGCTCTGTGGGGTTCCTTTTCTATGGACACTCATCCCATTCATGAAGGCTCCACCCTCATGACCTAATTACTCCTGAAGGCCCCAGCTCCTATAACAACTGTATATGTTTGGAATAGAGAAAAGAGGTGGCAGAATTAAATTATTGTGTTATACTTGTTAACTCATCTATTTATTTCTTTTGCAAAGAGTATCTGGCACCTACCCTGAGTTACACCTGGTCAGACAGTGCAGAAACAAGAACAACACAGGCCAAGATCTCTGCCTTCCATGGAGCACACTTTACAGTAGACTGTAGGCTGGTTAGATTTGGAGGTGATCAGAGGCTACATAAGCTAAGGTGTTGGATGGCAAATGTGGGAACGAAAAACCCTGGCAGGCAAAAACTATGGGCCAAATCTGAAAAGATTATAAATCTTGAAAGCGTAGGTTGAAAAACAAAAATATAAGAGCTAGAACGTGGAGAGATTAGGTATACTGGTCACACTCACAAACGACTTAGAAACCTTCACAGATGATAAACTCAGTTTGAATTGATACTGAGACATGGTGTAGCCACAAATGAAAACGCTTCAGTGGTACAAAGAGACCAAAGCAGAGAGTGTCTGTCCTGCTTAACCTCTGTCAGTGTGCTCATGAGGGGTCATCTTCTCTTTGGTATCACATATCTGTAAGCAAGATGGTGGGCTGCAATCATTTCCATGTGAGATTTCATATGGAAATGGAATTAGATTTATTCTGTGATGTTCAAGATTGCAGAACTAGGCAGGAGGATTGAGGACTAGATATTATAGAAGGACCAGTTTTAGCAAAAAGTGTTCTAAAAGTTGTATCTGCAAATTGAATGGATTGATTGTTGAACGTCTCCAGAGGTTGTCCGAGCAGATGTCTGGGCTGTTGTGAGGAGCATTCATTATGCGTTAGGTCAGGGGTTAAACTAAATGACTCTAAGACTCTGTCCATGTCTAAGGGTCTATGAATTTAAATGCAAAAAATGTGCTGCAATGTGGCTAATCTTTCAGGGGAAATTGAGAGATGACTTTTTGAACACAAAATATGTTATTTATGGTTTTTCTTTGCAGATGGCATCTTATTTTGGATATACAGTTGCAGTATCAGATGTTAACAATGATGGGTAAGTTTATAAGAACTTCCTCACTCACTGAATATTATAGTCATCCTTAAAGATGTTATACTTTTTTCTTCATGACATACATCCTTCTATATTTCCTCAACAAAATAGAGGCTCTCTTGTTTTGTTTTTTTTTTAGTTCAGGGCAAGAGGATATAACTACTGAAGAACTCTCTATCATCCTTTTTAATGTCTTTGCCACATCTGCACTTCTAAGAAAACACTATTTTACTTAGTTTTATCTTTAATTTCATGAATTGAATAGTCCTTGGCCATTTGAAACCCATAGCCATTGAGGAATTTGCTCATCTCTCTTTTTAGCACATGATTTATTCATAAAATATTTGCATATAAATATTGTTTCTCCTGTTATTGCATACTAGAGACATCCATGCAGAAGGTAAAATAATAATGCTATTTTTTCAGATTATGGCAGTAAATTACAATTGAACTTGGATCAAACAGCATGATAAATTATGGTTGTGTTTAAGTCATTACTTCAAAGAAACTTATTATTAAGCATCTCTCTGATCCACTAAAAGCACCTGACAGATTGAACAAATGATTAAATAAGAAAACCAATAAACTGAGATGAACTGATTACCCATCCAACATGTATTGTTGGAGCACCTACTATATACCAGACATAGTTCTTGGGTGCTCAGAATGTAGCGATGAATAAGAAAGAATAGGGCTCTGCTTTCATGGAGCTTACATTTTCATAAGAAGCACAGCTCTGAAAAATCTTATCTGTGTTCCCAGATCTGGGTTAAGCACTTTAGATACATCGTTGATAGACATTAGCTATGACCTCAATATAGCTAGAAATGAACTTTATTTGTTATGTGATGGCGTATGATTGGAGATAAGTTTGGTAACTTGTATCTTTTGGAAAATATCTTTTCATTATTCTTTCATTCAACATATATCTGTTGAGCATCCTTTTAACACCAGCTCTGTTCTAGCACTTAAACCTGTGTTTAAGTCTTTACTCTGTTTTGGCTTTGATGAGAATCTGTTTATTAAATGTGCATTTTATTAGTTTCCATTATTTTTATAAAGAAATTCAGACTTCTACTTTACAAAAATATAAAATCATAATTTCAGTTATTTTCACCCAAAGAACTTTAATATTATCCTTAATGATGCTAAAAAAAATTGGTTATCAATGGTTTTTATTGTCATGGCCTATAAGAAAAATCAGTTTGTTGGATTATATTAAAACTAGGCATACTAGGTTGCTGTATTTCACTGTCATTAGTTTAACTCATAAGTAATTTTAGAGAGTCTATAATTCCTACAATTTTTTAAATTCACAAAGCCCTTTCTAGCTTTCCCAGCATTTATCAGTGATTAAGGAATGATAAGTGAACATTATTTAGCAGAGTTCAATACTAGAATTGAAATTTAATTCTTATTCTTTACCCAATCTCTAGTTTTCCCAAATCTTTCAAGTCCTGGACCCGAGTGAATGTTGTGCAGTGACTCAGACTAGGGTTAAGAACATCATCGAGCTAATTGATCATTCACGGTTCAGAAGTTAGGACCCAGGTTCTGTGGGATTGAAGCAGACTTTCCTTTCTCCCTCTGAGTGATAATTAAGTACTGGTGTATGTGAGATCACCTAGTAAACACGTCATCCTATCTATCTACTATGCAACAAAAGCAAAGTCCCTACAAATGCTTCAAAACCCACCACTGGGGAAAAAAGGTGGTGTCATTAACTAATGTAACCAAATTAATAAACTGGTGAGGATTTCCCCAGTATCTTTATTTAAAGAAACACCCAGGTATCAGAAGTGGACTTCAAAAATTTAGACTAAACAGCTGTGTGCATGCTGACTGGTCATTGATAGGGTCAAGCCTGGGACTGTTTTGAAAATATTCACAAGCTGCTGAAATTAATTTCAGTTTAGTTGTCTTAAAACAGCCAGAGCAATGAAGTCTTTCTGTGTAAACTCTGTTAGGAATTTCTGGACAAACTTAACAACAAACGGAGATAGTATTTTCCTCTTGAACTTAAGCAGATCTGTTTTTTATTTTCTTATGGCTTTTTGACCCTTTTAGTATTTATACTATTTCAGAAATTCACAGAAATACAATTTAATCCATTGGATTGTTCTAGCCTCGGCAGATCTCAAAGGAACTAAATTTAGAGATTCTTAGCAGTTGGTTAACTTGAGAGCACTTTAGAGAAAATTTATTTGAAAGGAAGCAGCTTTGAGTAACTCTGTTTTGGTCAGATTTAGTCTAAGTGGATTCTGTCATAGAGGAGAAATCGTTATGATGTGATTAAGTAGAAAATCTAGAAAATTAAAGCATAAAGAAGCTGCAGATTAAATTGATTTCTGTAATGTAATTGATAAGCCATATTAGTTTTTGCCTGTCATAAAATAATTATATTGATTAGATATCAATTCTAATATAAAGCCTCCTAACCTGCCTTCTCTTAATAAATAACTACATTCTGAAAATCAGTCTTGGGTATTAGCATACACTAAGAACTGTTGAGAAAGAAGAAGAAATGGAAAATTTTATGGGTTAAAGTTAAATCAACGTATTAAATACTGTTTGGCTGTAGAAAACTTAAATTCAGAGTCTTCATAATGAATATTCTCGTTGATGGGTTCCCTCATCCCCCACCTCTCTCAGTATACTTATGCTTTTCTCTTCAGAAAAAATATTTATAATGTTTTGTCTCTAACAACACATGAAAGGATGAGAACCTGTGCCTTACATTATATTATTAGAGTGGACATAATACTTTTTTAGACATAAAAAAGAGACACAAATAAATACATAGAAACTGAAAGAAAACTATGCTCAAATATTAGACAATTCAGATAAGCTGAAGTTGAGTGTATATATCCTACTTTCATACCTTAGATCTCATCCAAACCTCCAACATGACCCAAGCAGAGAAGGTGGCTTTTAGTGAAAACCTCATCATAATAGTATTTCTTCATCATTGTTCTTTTTGAGATTAAGTAATATTATATGTATATTATATATTTTTAGAATAGTACCCAGCTGTTATACAACTGCTTTTTCAGAAGTTCAGTGAAAAGCATCCTTACTACTAAATATTGTTAAACTTTAAACTTGAATTGAGTCTATTCAAAAGAAGGATTTGAAAAATAAATTTTGAAATAGGCTAATAGCATGCATGGCCTACTGCAATAGTTTTTCAGTGGCTTTTTGGCCTGTGGGTTCATAATTAGAAATACATTTGACATTGCAACCCAGAATATACACACAACTGAAACAAAAGGTTTCATGGAACACGATTTACTCTATTATGTGCAATGCATTCACTCGTGTTTTCTATTCTATTTCATTTTTCAAAATTGCTTGTCAAGACCATTAAATTGATTTCACAATTCACTAATGAGCTGTAAATCAAGATTTTAAAACACCAGCCTAAACAATAATATATACTGTGACAGTTAAGTAGTATTATTGCTGACATAAAATAATATTGACACTAAGTGCAAACTATTCTACAAGGCACATTGAACCAATTGAATCCAAGACAGTCATTGTCTCTCAGCTTTATGAGAACACAGTTATACATTGAGAACAAATGTCTTTCTCCTTTCTGGCGTTTAGAACATTTTAGACGACTTACACTTAAATATCTAGGGAACTGTATCTCTATGAAAATAAATCAATGTTGTCATAATCCTCCAAGAATCCAAAGATCACATGGATGTGCTAATCTTTCACAATGATAGGTCGAACAATTTTGCATTTCTAGAACTCCCCAGTGTTGGCGGTGAGAAACACAGTGAGGCAATGTTCCAGTCCCCTGCCATGTCTCTGTCCTCAGGGACCAATTGTATGGCTTTGTTCCTTCTTTGGAGAATGGGAAAATGGTCCCCATCAATCTCTGCACTAGAGAACCAGGGGATTTAGATGTCTTTGAACTACAAGGCTGCAGCACACACAATTAGGTGTTTAACAACTACCTCTTCGTCCTGGCAATAATAATAACAGAAATTTTGAAAATAAATAAATAAGAAAATAAAGATTTTCCTCCAAGGAAAATCCTGAGGCTTGGAACAACCCCAATCCCTACCTCCCTCTTGGCCCAGACTATGGAAGCAGTGAGCAAATGCATTTGGAATATTTTTAAGAAAATATTTTACCTAGTGGCTTAGTTGGTAAAGAATCCACCTGCAGTGTAGGAGATACAGGTTCGATCCCTGGAAAAGGGAAATGGCACCCACTGGGAAGATCCCCTGGAAAAGGAAAATGGCAACCCACTCCACTATTCTTGCCCGGGAAATCCCATGGACAGAGAAGCCTGCCAGGCTATACCCCACAGGGTTACAAGAGTCAGACACGACTGAGAAACTAAACAACCACCACCAGCAGCAATCAATTGCTATTTCTTTCTTGAAACATAATCAGTCCGAAAAATTATCTCCTAATTTTCTGTGATAATATCTACTTTCACAAAGGAAAAACCTAAATCTACATTTGGGAGGAAAATTTTGTTTTCTGCCTTTCTAGCCAGTATGAGAACCTTCTCTGGCCTCTGTTTTATTTAAATGAGGTGCCAAAAGAAAAGAGGAGGATAGGCTTTATTTTAAACCTTATCACTGCAAGAAAACTTCATAATATAAATGTACAATTAAATAAATTGTGGACAAATTCTCATCCACGTTTTCAAAAACCTAGTTAAGTCTTTCTGATATGTTTTACTTGTGTAAGTACGTTTCCTGGAAATAGGCTAAAAAGCTGAAAAGAGTGAAATATCTGTGGTTTTCTTAAAGTAGTCATTTTTAACATAGTTTGAAAGGTTCAGTGTGATAATTCAGCAACTCATTTTCTTACGGCATTCTATTCTGAAGACATAACAAAGCAATGAAAGAAATATGATGACTGTAAAATGTCTCCTGGAAAAGGAAATAAACCAGTGGAAATGTCCTCAACTCGTTGATTAGAAGTCTACCCAAAAGCAGCTCATGTCTGTGCTGTTCTCACTCTCTGTTCCCTGCAGGATGGATGACATACTGATTGGGGCACCTCTCTTTATGGAACGTGAATTTGAGAGCAGTCCCAGAGAGGTAGGGCAAGTTTATCTGTATCTGCAAGAGAGCGCCCTCGTCTTCAGAGACCCGCAGGTGCTTGCAGGCACCGAGGTTTTCGGTAGATTCGGCAGTGCTGTGGCACATTTAGGAGACCTGAACCAAGATGGATACAATGGTAATTTACACCACTGCATGGAAATTACTTATGCGCCATAAGATCATGTTACTGTTACGTGAAGTAAGCAACAGATTTCACGGTGCTGTATGTGAAACAGTTCTTATGACTGGTCTTTAATAAATTATCTAAAATTTCAAGGTAATTTAAGCTTAATTTAGTTTGGGCTAATATAGATGTTGGGGCTTCCCAGATGGCGCAGTGGTAAAGAATCCACCTGCCAATGCAGGAGATGCAAGAGATGCAGGTTCGATCCCTGTGTCAGGAAGATCCTCTGGAGGGGAAATGGCAACCCAATCCAGGATTCTTGCCTGGAAAATTCCATGGACAAAGGAGCCTGCCCCACGGATCAAACTTAGAATGCCTTCTAAGTACCCTCTCCTCAGTAAAACATGACAGCTCACACAAAATTTTGTATACATTTTCAGGACCTTTAAATTAAGGACCAAGGTATAATGGGTTTCTTGACATTCAAGGGAGTAACAGGATTTTGCTCCAACAAAAGAGCTTAGGGAGTATTCTCATCAAATCAAAGTATTCATTAATACCTTTGGCACATGGTCATGTACTTTTATGATTTCTTTGAAAAACATGTCTCAGCAATGTATGGTAACTTTTAAAGCACTATAAAACATAAAGTCATATTAAAAGCTCATGGTTCCAGGGAAATTTTTTTTTTTAAAGACAAGTTCATCTTCAACTGATTTGTTGCTTTCAAAAACTGCCCTATTCCTGAACACCACATGAAATAAATAATGCTAAATTATTGGTGGAATCATCTTTCTCATTATCTTCTCTTTTGTCTTTTCTCTCAAACCTGTAACGATACTTTTAAGAGCTAAGAGAGACATACATAATGACCTAAAAGGGGTTCTGCCTCTCTGAGCTTTGGTATCTTTAAAATGATGCCAAAATGGGATGAAACCAGGGGACAGATGTCAACTCATGGACTCAGAGGATATGAGAAAAGTACCCCTTTTCATCTACCATTTGAGAATATATTTATTTTCTGCAACAGGCTGAGTTTTTTGAGAGTTTATCCTTACCTGTTAAGTGAAAGTGGATTTATGATCCTTGTTATATAGTAAAAATCAATTTACAATTTATTTAGTCTTATCAGACTTACTTAGGAACAAAAATAAATAGACGAATGACAAAATGAGAACACACAGTGATGCCCGTGGCACAGAATTGTTCTGTTATTGTGTTATTGGTGCTCTCTTTCATGTAAACCTAAGTAGTTAGGTGCAGTGTTTAGAACAATCCTGTTGAACACAATAGGATTTTCAGTTAGTTAGGTGCATTGTTTAGAACAATCCTGTTGAACACAGAAGGTCATTTTCATTTAGTGCTAAGTTTAGTTGGAGACAGTCGATTGGGCTCTTTCCCAGTTTCTCAGAGGCCTTGACTATGAAATGAACCTTGCCTACATCATGGGATGATGTCATCATTCAAGAATATAATCTTTGTGAAAAAATATGTTTATTTCTTTTAACAAGAAACTCTAAGTACCCTGCAAATGTGCCTCAACTGGTCTATCCTGCCCGCTGCTCTGACCCAACTCTTCCCCATCCCTTACTAAGTTTCCACGTAGACCACCCTCTGGCTGCTCTTCAGGAGGGCAAAGCTCCTTGCATCCCTGGGCCTTTATACAGTCTTCCCTTCTTCTTGGACTGCTTTTCCTTCTGATTCCACATGGTTCGTTTCATCTTGTCCCCAGACTTCTGTTTCTAGGTCAACCTTACAGACACCTTGTCTGAACACTTCATCTAAAATAAGAATCCAGTCACTCTCCATCACATCAGTATTTTTAAGATCGTCATTTTTCAATCTTTCCTTGATTCTTTGTGTGTGTGTGTGTGTGTGTGTGTGTGTGTGTGTGTGTATGTGTGCTTTCAACCATGCTGCACAGCAAATGGGATCTTAGTTTCCCAAACAGGGATTGAACCCGTGCCCCATACACTGGAAGCACAGAGTCTTAACCACTGGAAGGGCAGGGAAGTCCCCCCTGATTATTTCTTTGTTCAAACTGTCTATTCCCTGCACTAGAATATAAACTTTTGAAAATCAGTGTCTGGTTCACCATTGAATCCACTGTACCCAACACATAGTAGGCACTTGGTAAATATTTTTTGGATGGATGAAAGGCAATGGATAATTTCCTCTTGCTGTAGTCCTACACATTTTTCTGGAAAATGGAAGAAGCCCTTTGGATTGTTGCTGTTTGTACTGAATTCTCTAACATTCTTCTTTAATGAGAAATGATGTGTCTCTGTCTGCAGACGTTGCCATTGGTGCACCCTTTGCAGGCAAGGATCAAAGAGGCAAAGTGCTCATTTACAACGGGAACAAGAATGGCTTAAACACCAAGCCTTCCCAGATTCTGCAAGGAGTATGGGCCTCCCAGGCTGTCCCTTCTGGATTCGGCTTTACTTTAAGAGGAGATTCAGACATAGACAAGAATGATTACCCAGGTAAGTTTTTCTTCCTTTTTGCATGAGAAAGTCTGCTTCCTAGAAAGGACTATTCTCTGGACCACGCAGCATGTTTAAGCAGCTCTCTCGTGCAGCCTGAGCTTGCCCATGGCACAGGTTCTTTGGGTACGATTCTAGAGCAACTTTCAGGAGAGTCTGAAGACAGACAAAACAAACACTCCTTTTCCTGTCAAGAGATGATGTTAAGAAAGCAAGTTGGCTTAAAAAAAAACTTCATTGGACATAAAACTTATCAACTTTGTAGCAAAAATTTTTATTTGAAACCCCGAAGTAATCTGGTCTCCATCTACCAAGACAGCTTACGTTAGAGTTCTTTTTAGAGTGATTTATTTTAACCCTATAATTCCCTGTTGAGCTCACAGTTCCTATGAATTGACTTATGAACCTCAACATTTCTATCCTAAAACTCATGGTTTGGGAGCATAAATATTTTCCACCCTTGTTTGGGGGTTGTCCAAAGATAGATTGTTTTAAAGCGAAGCAAAAGGAACTGGTTCTTTATACAGATGGTAAACAATTCTTGATTGCCTAATTCATTGTGAGGATTCATCAGGAATCCATGTAGCACAGCAAGATAATTCATGTTTTATGCATGCTGTCAGAGAGTACGGATATGTCTTAAAGGATTGTTTCAGTAATCAGGGTTATTAGAAGAGAACATTAGACTTCTTGGTTTTGTGGTTCAGTTCTGCACCGAAGAACTGATGCTTTTGAACTGTGGTGTTGGAGAAGACTCTTGAGAGTCCCTTGGACTGCAAGGAGATCCAACCAGTCCATTCTAAAGGAGATCAGCCCTGGGTGTTCTTTGGAAGGAATGATGATGCTAAAGCTGAAACTCCAGTACTTTGGCCACCTCATGTGAAGAGTTGACCTATTGGAAAAGACTCTGATGCTGGGAGGGATTGGGGGCAGGAGGAGAAGGGGACGACAGAGGATGAGATGGCTGGATGGCATCACCGACTCGATGGATGTAAGTCTGAGTGAATTCCAGGAGTTGGTGATGGACAGGGAGGCCTGGCGTGCTGCGATTCATGGAGTTGCAAAGAGTCGGACACGACTGAGCGACTGAACTGAACTGAACTTTCCCTTTTGTGTTGGTCATTTCAAGATGGTTTCAACAAATACTTAGAGATCATTAATAGTTCACTGACAGTTTTGACCACTTATTGAGACCTTATCTCTTTCCATCACTTCTATCCTCATTGAGTATTTTCCATATGTAGAGCTTTTCTCTGGCTTGGGGCAACATTCCAAGAAACTGGTTGCTGAAATATACATTACTAATTTTAATCCTTCTACTTTCTTCTCCCCTCTGGATTGGGCAGAAAGGATACTACAACAAATTCTTATAAATTTGCCAGGAATGTTTCATGGCACTAACATAAACACTGTAGTGGGCTCATAGCAGATGTAGAATTATATTGTATATGAATGTGTTCTAGCTGAGGCAATTTCAAGAGCATCTAGTGAAATTTACTTTCTTAGGTTTTACTATACTAGTCTAATCAATGATGGTTAGGTTTTCTTTGGGGGAGGGGAGTCTCATAAATACTTTATTTTAAATAATCCCCAAATTAGATTCCCTATGTGATTTCTTCCCAAACTATGTCATCTCTTAATTACATCTTTTTTATCCCTTCTTAACAATTAGCAAATGGTCATTTGAGGCCATTCACTGGTCAGTAACTTTGTCCACTGAGGCTGATTCACTTTACAGTGATTAATGATATTAATGCAGTATATCCATCTGTCTATAGGTAAATATCCTGTACTAAGACAGGATGCTGCTTAGGTGGTTTCTTAACCTCAAGATAGTCTTGAGGGTTTCAGAGTTCATTGGTACATCTCAGTTAGTAGACCCGAGTTCTGGCCCCAGGTCTCTCTCAGCTATAGATGGCTTGCTTATGCGTCATTATCTTGTAACATTTTCCTTCATCCTCATCCTCTTGCAAACATCCTCTCACAAAATGAATGCCATTCAAAGAAGCCTTTTTGTCTTAACACCAAGTCCCCAGGGACCTAATGAGAGGAAAACTGCCTTATAGGCAGGTGACTAGATCCTATTAGCTAGTGCAGCAGATTGGAAATTTGCAGGCATATTTCAGGAATCAAACATGGAACTTTCCTCATTTTTTTATAAGCAAATGCCCTTTAATCCTCAAGCCTCCATTCCCACTGTGGTATTGGAAAACCTCAATCTTGCAGTCACATCTAGATTCAGACTTAATATCCCTTGGGTAAGTATGTGTTTGGATTCAAGACTCTCTCTTTCCTCCCTCTGCAGCAACTCTGCCAAGGAATGGAACAGCAAAGGTGGGGAGCCTTTTGTCCCGGGATGGAGAAAGGGGTTCCTGGACCAAGGACATAGCCTGCAGTTGTTGGCCTCTGGCTGAAGAATGGCCCAGTCTCTCAGTGTTTGACATGTTGCTCAAGCTTCAGTGATTAATCCAGTGGTTTGCGCAGTGGCTGCTGCTCAAAAGTTCCATGTGTCCTGGTTCCTCCTTGTCCTATTTTGGCCTCTTCTGGTTCCCCCTCAGCAGGTGCTTCTGCGCCACCATTGGGACTCATAGGTCAGGGTCTTCAGGTTTCAGAAATTGCCTTTAAGCTTATTCTTCCTTTGGCCATTGCTAATTTTCTACCCAAGCATCTGTTACTCCAGCACCTAAGAGGGCTGCAATCTTCTTGGGTTTTGCTTGAGAAGTATTGTAGCAAAAACCCTCTTTTCCCCCAAAAGGTTATTGGGTGGCATGCTTCCTAGACTCTGTAGTTCACTTTGCAAACTCGGTGTTCTCCTTATCCATGATCTGTCTTGTGATTTTCCAAACCAGTCAGTCTTTTCGGGAAATTATAAAGAAATGCAGTTTTCTTTCCCTCTGGGGTCTTGCTCCTTCAAGTCAAAAGAAATCTGTCTTCAGATCATTGTCCCTTCTATGAGCTTCAAAATCCATTTGACAAATTGAATTTCTTCTCCTAGGGTGTATCTCCTCGTACCTGCTAAACAGTGGTTCTCAATCTTGGCTACACATTAGGATCCTCTGGGGAAATTTTAAAAGTCCTTACACTCAGGTCACCCTGCAGAGCAGTTAATTCAGAGTCTCCAGGGAGTGGAACTCAGACCACGGTCATGTGTTTAAGTGACCTGGGTCTTTCTAGTGTACAACCAGGCAGGGAACTAATGATCTTAAGCAAGATTCCCCTACTTTAATGAACATTTGGATCACCTGGGCATCTTGTTCAAATGCAGATCCTGATTCAGTAGGTCAAGTGGGTGAGAGAGACTCCTCATTTTCAGCACGTTCCCTGGTGACACCCTCACTGGTGACACTGCAGGTCTTCACACCACATCCCGAGTAGCAGATTCTGAAACAGCATGACGCCAGTTACCTGTTGTGCCTGTTACAAGCGTGCGTGCTGTTGCCTTCATCGTGCCCAACTCTTTGTGACCCTCTGGGCCACAGCTTGCCGGGTTCCTCTAGCCATGGGATTCTGCAGCTGAATGCGTTGCACCGTTCAGATGTTTTGACTTCCTGGGTCTGGAATGGGGTTCAGGGATTTGTGCTTTTACCCGGGACTGTACTTTGAGAAATGCTGCTCAGGAGTGCCTTTTTCCCATGCTCACAATAGAGGGATGTGAATCCTAACCCTAACCTACTAGCTGAGCTCCAGCATTTTATTTACTCTTCACTCAGCCGTCAAACCAACCTGAGCCTCTTTTCTGTGGATTGCCTCTGGGTGGTGATGCCAGAGGCATCTGTGGTCATTTAGAAAATATGTAGTCGTATTTACTATGGGCTAGACACTGTGCTCTGCAGATTTGGGGGAGGGGTACTGTGCAAGGAAAGACAGACAGTTAATCATAACTAAGTGGTAGCTCAGCTGGTAAGAATCCACCTGCAATGCAGAAGACACCAGTTTGATTCCTGGGTCAGGAAGATCCGCTGGAGAAAGGATAAGCTACCCACTCCAGTATTCTTGGGCTTCCGTTGTGGCTCAGCTGGTAAAGAATCCACCTTCAATATGGGAAATCTGAGTTCAGTCTCTGGGTTGGGAAGATCCCCTGGAGAAGCAAAAGGCTACCCACTCCAGTATTCTGGCCTGGAGAATTCCATGGAATTGTACAATCCATGGGGTCACAAAAGACTCAGACATGACTGAGCGACTTTCACTCACTCACTCACTCACATGGCTATTTCATCCCCCAGACTGATTAAAAATCAGATCACTTAGTACCTTGAAATAATCAAAAGCATAGACATGCAAAGGTGGTTTCAATGACATCTGTCTGCAAGTTATAGACATTCTGTGTTTGGGCAGGACCAGACACTTAGTCTTCTTGTCTTAGGGAAAAAAAGAATGCTGGCAAAAATCAGGCATGGCCCAGTTATGTTGCTAACATTATTACAATTACAGCCAGTGTTACTCCTGATAATTAAGAGCCCAAACCATGCCAGCCACTGCATAGATAAATATAGTTCATATATTAAGTTAAATATAGTTCATATTCCTTAGAATATTATTTCTGAATCTCTCTCCTCTGTATACCTGGCTTCAGTCTCTGGGTTGGGAAGATCCCCTGGAGAAGGGAACAGTTACCCACTCCAGTATTCTTGTCTGGAAAATCCCATGGACAGAGGAGCCTGGCAGGCTACAGTCCATGGGGTTGCAAAGAGTCAAACGTGACTGAGTGACTTTCAGTTTCACCTTCCCACTTATATGTGTATATACATATGTGTGTGTGTGTGTGTGTGTGTATACACATATAGCAGGAGAGTACATGGAGTAAAGTTGGATGATACTACTCCCTTTGGGAAAACATCAAACCAATATCAACACAACCATGTTAAAATTGGCAAAATGGCTGTGAAGGGTCACGGAAATCGGACTGTCTGGGTTCAGATCCCCATGTGTCACTGATAAACTGTGTGATAATGGAAAGTTGATTGATTTCGCTGAGCTTCCATTTGCTCAGTCACTCAGCTGAGTCTCTTTGTGTCCCTTTGGACTACAGTAGCCCACCAGGCTCCTCTTTCCCTGGGATTTCCCAGGCAAGAATACTGGAGCAGGTTGCCATTTCCTTCTCCAGGGGATCTTCCTGACCAAGGGATAGAACCCACTTCTCCTGCATTGCAGGCAGATTCTTTACCGCTGTGCCACCTAGGAAGCCTCCTTATCTGGTATTATGGGGCCAAGAATACCGACTTCACTGGGCTGTATGTGCTCTCACTTTCTAGGTTGGGAGAGGAATTTCATAAAATGTTGTAAAATGGCTTAGAGTAGGAATGATGGCTTGCCTGACTAACATAATCAAAGCTACTGTACTTCCAGACATGGACCACATAAGACACTGAAAAACTGCATTCTAGGATTCTAGAGATGGACAGTATAGGTTTGAAACATGGTTCTGCTATCTTCTAGCTATATAAGAATAAGACAATTCCTTACCCTCTCTGAACTTGAATTTTCTTATCTGTAAACTCAAATAGTAGTATGTTGGTATAAGGATGAAATGAGATCATCTATGGTAAATAAGTTGGGGAAACAGTGGAAACAGTGGCTGACTTTATTTGGGGGGGCTCCAAAATCACTGCAGATGGTAATTGCAGCCATGAAATTAAAAGACTCTTACTCCTTGGAAGGAAAATTATGACCAACCTAGACAGCATATTAAAAAGCAGAGACATTACTTTGCCAAGAAAGGTCTGTCTAGTCAAGGCTGTGGTTTTTCCAGTAGTCATGTTTGGATGTGAGAATTGGACTATAAAGAAAGCTGAGTGCAGAAGAATTGATGCTTTTGAACTGTGGTGTTAAGAAGACTCTTGAGAGTCCCTTAGACTTCAAGAAGCTCCAATCAGTCCATCCTATAGGAGATCAGTCCTGACTGTGCATTGGAAGGACTGATGCTGAAGCTGAAACTCCAATACTTTGGCCACCTGATGTGAAGAGCTGATTCATTTGAAAAGACCCTGATGCTGGGAAAGATTGAGGGCAGGAGAAGGGGATGACAGAGGATGAGATGGTTGGATGGCATCACCAACTCAATGGACATGAGTTTGGGTAAACTCTGGCAGTTGGTGATGGACAGGGAGGGCTGGCATGTTGCAGTCCATGAGGTTGCAAAGAGTCGGACATGACTGAGGGACTGAAATGAACTGATGTAATATTAAATGAAGTTTAAATTACTATGAGATTATATAGAGCATAGTTTAATAAACAGTAGCTTTCAATCATGTCTTTAAAACAATGAAATATTTTGGATATATTCTTTTTTTAAATTAATTTTTACAGGAGTACAGTTGCTTTACAATGTTGTGTTAGTTTCTGCTGTACAGCAAAGTGAATCAGTCATACATGTACATACATCCCCCCTTTTTTGGGGTTGCCTTCCCATTTAGGTCACCACAGAGCACTGAATAGGGTTCCCTGTGCCATACAGCTTCTCGTTAGTAATCTGTCTTATATGTGTTAATAGTATCAGTAGTGGATAAATGTCAGTCCCAATCTCCCAATTCATCCCACTCCCCTGGAGGTAGTCTTTTTCTTACACACATTAGCTGATATTATTTTCTTTTGCTTGTTCAATGCCCATGGTTTATTTTGCTTGTTCAATGTCCATGGTCCCCAATCTTAATTTGTACTACTTCATTTGCTTCCCCTGCCCCTGACAAACAGGAATATGAGAACAAGAACATAGTTATTGGAACTCTGCCAAGTTGAGAACCATATATCAAATTCCTGTTACCGCAGACTGGATGGGAGGGGAGTTTGTAGGAGAATGGATACATATATATGTATGGCCGAGTCACTCTGCTGACCACCTAGACTATTATAACATTGTTAACTGGCCATGTGCATGCATGCTAAGTTGCTGCTGTTGTGTCTAACTCTATGTGACCCTATGGACTGTAGCCTGCCAGGCTCCTCTGTCCATGGAATTCTCCAGACAAAAATACTGGAGTGGGTTGCCATGTCCTCCTCCAAGGGATCTTCCCAGCAGGGATTGAACCCACCTCTCTTATATATCCAGCATTGTCAATATCTATTGGGGTTGAACTGGGGTGATGATAGCGGCAACCAAAAGGAAGGAACTGAGGGAATCGTGTAAAGAAAATGGGCAAGACTCGATAAAGACTGGCTCTGATGGAACATAGAGGCAGTGAGGGTGAATAAGCAGTGATGTTAAAGATGACTCTGGGGACTTCCCTGCTGGTCCAGTGGCTAAGGATGTGCTCCCAAAGCAGGCATCCTGGTCGGGGAACTAGAGCCCACATGCAGCAGCTGAGTTCACGTGCTGCAACTAAAGATCCCACATGACACAAGTAAGAGCCGGCACAGCCAAATAAATAAATATATTTTAAAAAAACATTTATAAAAAGATGACCCTGGAATTTTGATCCAGTGTACCTGAGAAAAGTCGAGTATAATAGATCAGCCTGGAGAGATTCAGCTATAGAGACGTAGAAGTTCTACTCTAGAAATATTTGGAATAATCTTCCTAACATCTTGCTTAACCACACAGTATTTTTTAAGACATCTTCCAATAAATATTGTTATCGCATACATACATAAATAGTAGTCCTAAGTACTTTCATTTCTGGTGCCCAAATTCTTTTTTCGGAAAAAGAAAATGCAAATTTGTTCAGGTATCTATGTTGGTGCTTTTTAAAACTCAAGCTGACCAGAGGAGTATCTTGTATACATTATTTGAGTGATAGCATTTCAGAGAAGAAATAGCTGTGGTAGTGAAGAATCTCTAAAATTCAGTGATCTGGTCTAATCCCATTAAACTTGATTGTATAACAAGGCCATCTGGTAGATGCATAGTCCAGACTCTGTAGGGTGGAAAAGGTTTTGTTGAGAAATAGAAATCTTACCGGCAATAAAAACTGAAGGTAAACATGGGCTGAGTGCCAAGACTATCATTGTCTTGCTCTGGCCCCTAATACACATGATTATATCATGGAGCCATCTCAGACAATTATACCAAATGACATAAAATGACCCATCATATTTCATATTTTAACGAATGCTGTGTGTGTGTGCATGTGTGTGTATGAGAATGTGAGCAAACACCCAAGCAAACTTACATGCAAGAAGAAATGAAAGGATGGCTTTAACCAAAGGGAATAATGAATTTTAATCAAACCCTGAGCTCCTTGAAATTGATTTGTAGTTTGAACTAAATTCAATCTTACAAAGTTTATTTTTACTTCTCAAAGTGCTACTCAAGGTTTTATGAAAAGCAAAACATTGTGTTCTTCTTGAGCAAGATTTTCATAATTTCATTATAACTATATTAGGTATTAGAATATTATGTTTCTTGTAAAATAGCTTATAAATTTAGATTAAATTTAATTAATTAAATCAAGTGAAAGTACTTGGATTTCAATCCAGCAGTGTAGACATAAAACTGAATAGACAGATGAAAGACGAGTTCTAGAACAAAGACTTTAGTAACTCTGTGCCTCTGGGTCTTACTCTCCACACCTGAAAGTGATGTGGAATGCTTATCCAAGGGTCTTTTTAAACTCTAAAATCTGATTCTGTAATCCAAGGGCTAGACTTACTGACTTCCAGATTTCTCTGTAATATTGAGTAGATTATTAAGGACCCATCTTTGAAAAAATCATTTAATAAAATCATACAAGATTTTTCCTTAACTTTTTCTTAAAAATAATTTTTGACTGGCAGACAAGTTGATAAAATAGTAGAGAGAGTCCTTCACTCAGCTTCCCTTCATATTAGCATCTTGTATAACTATCAAGATGTGATCACCTAGAGCCAGACATCGAGAAGCCTGGCGGGTTACGGTCCATGGGGTCACAAAGAACTGGACACAACTGAAGTGACTTAACACACATATAACTATAGTTGACACTTTTGAAAAGTATGACTAGACATTTTGAAGAATGTCCTTGAATTTAAGTTTGCTTGATGTTTGCTCATTAGATTGAGGTTCTGTATTTTTAGCAAATGTGCATATGCGTGTGTGTGTGTGTGTGTGTGTGTGTGTGTGTGTGTGTGTGATGCGTGCGCATGCTCAGTCATGTCCGACTCTTTGCAACTCCATGGACTGTAGCCTGCCAGGTGCCTCTGTCCATGGAATTTTCTGTGAGAATACTGAAGTGGGCTGCCATTTCCTCCTCCAGGGGATCTTCCTGACCTAGAGATTGAACCCACGTCTCTTACATTTCCTGCATTGGCAGGTGGATTCTTCACCACTGAACCACCTGGGAAGCCCATTTTTGGAAAGAATACCACAAAAATGTGATGCCCTTCCCAGGGTATCCCAGCAGAAGGCACACGATGTCTGTTGTCCTTTTGCACTCTGACCACTTGTTTGCAGTGATGTCTATCAACCAGGTTTCCCACTGTAAAGTTACTGTTTTTCCCTTTGCATAATAATTACTTTTGGAGAAATACCATGAGACTATGCAAATATCCTATTTTTCATCGTGCATTTGCCCACTAATCTTAGCATTCATTGCTGATGCTTGCCTACAACCATTACTATTATTGCATTGTGATTTTCTGTTTCTATCATACCTTCTACACTTATTAATTGAAATTCTAATATAATAAAAAGATTTCTTTTATTTATTTATTCCATTTTTAAAATATCTGTGTTAACTTGTGTATATTTTATTTCATGGGCTATAATCCATTACTGTATTTATTTTTGTTGCTTGAATTGTCCTATATTTGGCCATTAGTAATTCCATCCAGTTGGTTCCTGTGTTCTTCACCATTTCCCATTCTTTTATGAGCATCTTCCTTACTTTCTGATAACATAAGATACTGCAAGCTCATTTTTCATTTTCCCTGGAATCAACCATTCTTCAAAGAGCTCTAGTTCTTTTTATTGAAGAACGGTATCTAGAAACCAAGGTCTGGATACTAGGTGTTCTTATGGCTTAGGGTGTCAAGATAAGACTTGTAATGCACTGAATGCTATAGATTGCCATATTCCCATACATTATACTAAATTTCAAACCATGAATATTAACTTGAAATCAACAACTTACATTTTTATTTTTCAACCTGTATCTTGTAAGTTAGCATTTTTGCATTTGTCAACAACAGGTATTTTGGCAATGTTAATATTATTCAGCTAATGTTGAGAACAGCTACTAGTTTTCATTTTAAATATGATAATAGAATATTTTCTGATGATGTGGTGGCTCAGAGGTAAAGAATCCATCTGCTAATACAGAGATGCAAAAGCCATGGCTTTTTTTATATTGCTTTTTTTTTTCAGTTTTTTATTTTTTAAATTTTAAAATCTTTAATTCTTACATGCGTTCCCAAACATGAACCCCCCTCCCACCTCCCTCCCCATAACATCTCTCTGGGTCATCCCCATGCACCAGCCCCAAGCATGCTGCATCCTGCGTCAGACATAGACTGGCAATTCAATTCTTACATGATAGTATACATGTTAGAATGTCATTCTCCCAAATCATCCCACCCTCTCCCTCTCCCTCTGAGTCCAAAAGTCCGTTATACACATCTGTGTCTCTTTCCCTGTCTTGCATACAGGGTCGCCATTGCCATCTTCCTAAATTCCATATATATGTGTTAGTATACTGTATTGGTGTTTTTCTTTCTGGCTTACTTCACTCTGTATAATCGGCTCCAGTTTCATCCATCTCATCAGAACTGATTCAAATGAATTCTTTTTTACAGCTGAGTAATACTCCATTGTGTATATGTACCACAGCTTTCTTATCCATTCATCTGCTGATGGACATCTAGGTTGTTTCCATGTCCTGGCTATTATAAACAGTGCTGCGATGAACATTGGGGTACATGTGTCTCTTTCAATTCTGGTTTCCTCGGTGTGTATGCCCAGCAGTGGGATTGCTGGGTCATAAGGTAGTTTTATTTGCAATTTTTTAAGGAATCTCCACACTGTTCTCCATAGTGGCTGTACTAGTTTGCATTCCCACCAACAGTGTAGGAGGGTTCCCTTTTCTCCACACTCTCTCCAGCATATATTGCTTGCAGATTTTTGGATCGCGGACATTCTGACTGGTGTGAAGTGGTACCTCATTGTGGTTTTGATTTGCATTTCTCTAATAATGAGTGATGTTGAGCATCTTTTCATGTGTTTGTTAGCCATCCGTATGTCTTCTTTGGAGAAATGTCTATTTAGTTCTTTGGCCCATTTTTTGATTGGGTCGTTTATTTTTCTGGAATTGAGCTGCATAAGTTGCTTGTATATTTTTGAGATTAGTTGTTTGTCAGTTGCTTCATTTGCTATTATTTTCTCCCATTCCAAAGGCTGTCTTTTCACCTTGCTTATAGTTTCCTTTGTTGTGCAGAAGCTTTTAATTTTAATTAGATCCCATTTGTTTATTTTTGCTTTTATTTCCAGAATTCTGGGAGGTGGATCATAGAGGATCCTGCTGTGATTTATGTCGGAGAGTGTTTTGCCTATGTTCTCCTCTAGGAGTTTAATAGTTTCTGATCTTACATTTAGATCTTTAATCCATTTTGAGTTTATTTTTGTGTGCGGTGTTAGAAAGTGATCTAGTTTCATTCTTTTACAAGTGGTTGACCAGTTTTCCCAGCACCACTTGTTAAAGAGATTGTCTTTACTCCATTGTATATTCTTGCCTCCTTTGTCAAAGATAAGGTGTCCATATGTGTGTGGATTTATCTCTGGGCTTTCTATTTTGTTCCATTGATCTATATGTCTGTCTTTGTGCCAGTACCATACTGTCTTGATGACTGTGGCTTTGTAGTAGAGCCTGAAGTCAGGCAAGTTGATTCCTCCAGTTCCATTCTTCTTTCTCAAGATTGCTTTGGCTATTCGAGGTTTTTTGTATTTCCATACAAATCTTGAAATTATTTGTTCTAGTTCTGTGAAAAATGTGGCTGGTAGCTTGATAAGGATTGCATTGAATTTGTAAATTGCTTTGGGTAGTATACTCATTTTCACTATATTGATTCTTCCAATCCATGAACATGGTATATTTCTCCATCTATTGGTGTCCTCTTTGATTTCTTTCATCAGTGTTTTATAGTTTTCTATATATAGGTCTTTAGTTTCTTTAGGTAGATATATTCCTAAGTATTTTATTCTTTTCGTTGCAATGGTGAATGGAATTGTTTCCTTAATTTCTTTTTCTACTTTCTCATTATTCGTGTATAGGAATGCAAGGGATTTCTGTGTGTTGATTTTATATCCTGCAACTTTACTGTATTCATTGATTAGCTCTAGTAATTGTCTGGTGGAGTCTTTAGGGTTTTCCATGTAGAGGATCATGTCATCTGCAAACAGTGAGAGTTTTACTTCTTCTTTTCCAATTTGGATTCCTTTTATTTCTTTTTCTGCTCTGATTGCTGTGGCCAAAACTTCCAGAACTATGTTGAATAGTAGCGGTGAGAGTGGACACCCTTGCCTTGTTCCTGACTTTAGAGGAAATGCTTTCAATTTTTCACCATTGAGGATAATGTTTGCTGTGGTTTGGCATAGATAGCTTTTATTATGTTGAGGTATGTTCCTTCTATTCCTGCTTTCTGGAGAGTTTTTATCATAAATGGATGTTGAATTTTGTCAAAGGCCTTCTCTGCATCTATTGAGATAATCATATGGTTTTTATTTTTCAATTTGTTAATGTGGTGAATTACATTGATTGATTTGCGGATATTGAAGAATCCTTGCATCCCTGGGATAAAGCCCACTTGGTCATGGTGTATGATCTTTTTAATGTGTTGTTGGATTCTGATTGCTAGAATTTTGTTGAGGATTTTTGCATCTATGTTCATCAGTGATATTGGCCTGTAGTTTTCTTTTTTTGTGACATCTTTGTCAGGTTTTGGTATTAGGGTGATGGTGGCCTCATAGAATGAGTTTGGAAGTTTACCTTCCTCTGCAATTTTCTGGAAGAGTTTGAGGAGGATAGGTGTTAGCTCTTCTCGAAATTTTTGGTAGAATTCAGCTGTGAAGCCATCTGGACCTGGGCTTTTGTTTGCTGGAAGATTTCTGATTACCGTTTCAATTTCCGTGCTTGTGATGGGTCTGTTAAGATTTTCTATTTCTTCCTGGTTCAGTTTTGGAAAATTGTACTTTTCTAAGAATTTGTCCATTTCTTCCATGTTGTCCATTTTATTGGCATACAACTGCTGATAGTAGTCTCTTATGATCCTTTGTATATCTGTGTTGTCTGTTGTGATCTCTCCATTTTCATTTCTAATTTTATTGATTTGATTTTTCTCTCTTTGCTTCTTGATGAGTCTGGCTAATGGTTCGTCAATTTTATTTATCCTTTCAAAGAACCAGCTTTTGGCTTTGTTGATTTTTGCTATGGTCTCTTTTGTTTCTTTTGCATTTATTTCTGCCCTAATTTTTAAGATTTCTTTCCTTCTACTAACTCTGGGGTTCTCCAACTCTTCCTTTTCTAGTTGCTTTAGTTGTAGAGTTAGGTTATTTATTTGACTTTTTTCTTGTTTCTTGAGGTATGCCTGTATTGCTATGAACTTTCCTCTTAGCACTGCTTTTATAGTGTCCCACAGGTTTTGGGTTGTTGTGTTTTCATTTTCATTAGTTTCTATGCATATTTTGATTTCTTTTTTGATTTCTTCTGTGATTTGTTGGTTATTCAGAAGTGTGTTGTTCATCCTCCATATGTTGTAATTTTTAATAGTTTTTCTCCTGTAATTGAGATCTAATCTTAATGCATTATGGTCAGAAAAGATGCTTGGAGTGATTTCGATTTTTTTGAATTTATCAAGTTTAGATTTATGGCCCAGGATGTGATCTATCCTGGAGAAGGTTCCATGAGCACTTAAAAAAAAGGTGAAATTCATTGTTTTGGGGTAAAATGTCCTATAGATATCAATTAGGTCTAACTGATCTAATGTATCATTTAAAGTTTGCGTTTCTTTGTTAATTTTCTGTTTAGTTGATCTGTCCATAGGTGTGAGTGGGGTATTAAAGTCTCCCACTATTATTGTGTTATTGTTGATTTCCCCTTTCATACTTGTTAGCATTTGTCTTACATATTGCGGTGCTCCTATATTGGGTGCATATATATTTATAATTGTTATATCTTCTTCTTGGATTGTTCCTTTGATCATTATGTAGTGGCCTTCTTTGTCTCTTTTTACAGCCTTTGTTTTAAAGTCTATTTTATCGGATATGAGTATTGCCACTCCTGCTTTCTTTTGGTCTCTATTTGCGTGGTATAACTTTTTCCAGCCCTTCACTTTCAGTCTGTATGTGTTCCTTGTTTTGAGGTGGGTCTCTTGTAAGCAGCATATAGAGGGGTCTTGTTTTTGTATCCATTTGGCCAGTCTTTGTCTTTTGGTTGGGGCGTTCAACCCATTTACGTTTAAGGTAATTATTGATAAGTATGATCCCGTTGCCATTTACTTTATTGTTTTGGGTTCGGTTTTATACACCCTTTTCGTGTTTCCTGTCTAGAGGATATCCTTCAGAATTTGTTGAAGAGCTGGTTTGGTGGTGCTGAATTCTCTCAGCTTTTGCTTGTCTGGAAAGCTTTTGATTTCTCCTTCGTGTTTCAATGAGATCCTTGCTGGGTACAGTAATCTGGGCTGTAGGTTATTGTCTTTCATCACTTTAAGTATGTCTTGCCATTCCCTCCTGGCCTGAAGAGTTTCTATTGAAAGATCAGCTGTTATCCTTATGGGAATCCCCTTGTGTGTTATTTGTTGTTTTTCCCTTGCTGCTTTTAATATTTGTTCTTTGTGTTTGATCTTTGTTAATTTGATTAATATGTGTCTTGGGGTGTTTTGCCTTGGGTTTATCCTATTTGGAACTCTCTGTGTTTCTTGGACTTGTTTATATTGCTTTTTAGTATGTTCTGTAATTCCTTTGATAGCCAGGCATGATGTACTGGGTAAAAGGAACTGCTGTAAATAGACCTATACTAATATGGTGGTAGGTTTTGGCCGGGAGTTGGGGCAGGTGATGTTTTATGTGATTAGATCTCAGTCTTTTTTCCTGTATCATTTTTAACTAAAGTTTTTCAAAATAATTTGTAGATGTTATAATACTTTATTATTATTTTTTATTGGGGTATAATTGTTTTAAAATGCTGTGCTAGATTCTGCTGCACAATGAAGTGAATCAGCTATATGTATATACACATACATCTCATCCCTCTTCCTAATATCTGCTGAATCACCAAAAAAGCAAGAGAGTTCCAGAAAAACATCTATTTCTGCTTTATTGACTATGCCAAAGCCTTTGACTGTGTGGATCACAAGAAACTGGAAAACTCTGAAAGAGATGGGAATACCAGACCACCTGACCTGCCTCTTGAGAAACCTATATGCAGGTCAGGAAGCAACAGTTAGAACTGGACATGGAACAACAGACTGGTTCCAAATAGGAAAAGGAGTATGTCAAGGCTGTATATTGTCACCCTGCTTATTTAACTTATATGCAGAGTACATCATGAGAAACACTGGGCTGGAAGAAGCAGAAGCTGGACTCAAGATTGCTGGGAGAAATGTCAATAACCTCAGATATGCAGATGACACCACGCTTATGGCAGAAAGTGAAGAGGAACTAAAAAGCCTCTTGATGAAAGTAAAAGAGGAGAGTGAAAAACTTGGCTTAAAGCTCAACATTCAGAAAACAAAGATCATGACATCCGGTCCCATCACTTCATGGCAAATAGATAGGGAAACAGTGGCTGACTTTATTTTGGGGGGCTCCAAAATCACTGCAGATGGTGATTGCAGCCATGAAATTAAAAGATGCTTACTCCTTGGAAGGAAAATTATGACTAACCTAGACAGCATATTAAAAAGCAGAGACATCATTTTGTCAACAAAGGCTCGTCTAGTCAAGGTTATGGTTTTTCCAGTAGTCACATATGGATGTGAGAGTGGGACTCTAATTAAAGCTGAATACAGAAGTATTGATGCTTTTGAACTGTGGTGTTGGATAAGACTCTTGAGAGTCCCTTGGACTGCAAGGAGATCCAACCAGTCCATCCTAAAGGAGATCAGTCCTGGGTGTTCATTGGAAGGACTGATGTGGAAGCTGGAACTCTAGTACTTTGGCCACCTGAAGTGAAGAGCTGATTCATTTGAAAAGACCCTGCTGCTGGGAAAGATTGAAGGCAGGAGGAGCAGGGGATGACATAGGATGAGATGGTTGGATGGCATCACCGACTCAATGGACATGAGTTTGGGTAAACTCTGAGACTTGGTGATGGACAGGGAGGCCTGGTGTGCTGTGGTTCATGGGGTCGCAAAGAGTCGAACACGACTGAGTGACTGAACTGAACAGCCCTCTTGGACCTCCCTCCCACCAACCCCTTATCCAGCCACTCTAGGTCAGCACAGAGTGCTGAGCTGAGCTCCCTGCACTATACATCAGATTCCCATGAGCTGTCTGAGCTCTCAGTCTTTTAATGAGCCTATTCTTCTGGAATGTGAGCTTCACATATGCTTCTGAGTTGAGACAGGATGGCTAAAGTGGGCTGAAGTTGGGTATTTCCCTTCCTCCAGGTTAGACTCTGATAATACCCCAGTTATCTCTGGTTGACTACCTTCTGCTGGCAGACCTTTATAGGGAGAATAGAGTGCTCCGGTATATTTCTGTTGGTTTCTTCTCTCCTCCCCTCTGCCAGAGGCAGGAGGAAACTGTTTTCTGATGTTCACTGTGGAGATACTGGAGAAAAAACTCACAAACATGGCCCTGCCTCCACCCCTTAGTGACTGGACCTCTGGAGGGTTTAATTCTCAGTGTTGTCCACCCTGAGCTGCCTGCACTTCAGCAATACAGTCTGGGTTTCCATGGAGGCTGCTGCTCTGAGAAGTTGTGTCTCTCTGCATTTGCCTGAGAGTCTCTCCAATGTGGAGGCAGCACTGTGCCCTGTGACCTCACTGCTCTTATGGATCTAAGAGGAGTTGTTGATTTTTCAGTTTGTTCAGCATTTTACTTGCTCAGATGGAGCGGTGACTTCCAAGCTTTTTACATGCTAGACCAGAAACCAAAAGCTGGACAGTTTAAATCCCAACTGACTACTTTCCAAGCATTCAATTGTAGGAGTTGGCTTCTTTCTGAAACCCAAGGCACCATTAATAAGGCAGGATATCATGTATCCTTGATCTTTGTTGTAAGTGTTTAGTTAATAAAAACTCTGTGGCCAGCCATGGCTCCTTTTTTTAAGAGGGGTGGGGTGAGTGGGAGTGAGTTCTCCTGTAGTTAGAATCTCTCCTTATTTCTGACTTTCCAGTGTCTGTTCTTCACATAAGTCATTTTTAAAGTTATGAATATATGATTTAAAAAATGTAGTTTAGTGTCATTCACTGAAGCATCCCTTCTATCTTTGCACATCCTGGATATCTTCCCGGGAGTTCACTTCCCACTTAGGAACCCAGTTCAAATGTCACTTCCTCGGAAACCCTCTCCTGACTCTTGTCCTTCCTCTAAAAACACTTCTCTCAGATTGAAATGACTCCAGTACTCCTGCCTGGAAAATCCCATGAATGCAGGAGACTGGTAGGCTGCAGTCCATGGGGTCGCTGAGGGTCAGACACAACTGAGCGACTTCACTTTCACTTTTCACTTTCATGCATTGGAGAAGGAAATGGCAACCCACTCCAGTGTTCTTGCCTGGAGAATCCCAGGATGGGGGAGCTTGGTGGGCTGCCGTCTATGGGGTCACACAGAGTTGGATATGACTGAAGTGACTTAGCAGCAGCAGCAGCAGATTGAAATGACACATTTTTTTGTGGTCTTTTGATAAATGCTTCTTTTGCCCCTTGAGACTGTCCCCTTTATTAGTTGAGGGCAAGCCCTGGATTTAACTTTTCTTGTTATGGAAGCCTAGTACCCCAAGCGTGGCTGGCACTGGAGGCAGCTAGTAAATGTTTGTTGAATGAATGAATGAATACGTGAATAAATGAATGAATAAACCCGTTTCCTCATAGCCACATACATTGGCATATAAACTCTTCCCTCATCTCCTTACCTGGCAACTATCTTAGAACTCTAAGTCCAGTGAGCTATCTTATTCTTGTGTAAAATAAGAATAGATGTGGACAGAAAGACAATTACCATATGATATCACTTATATGTGGAATCTAAAATGACACAAATGAAGTTATCTGTGAAACAGAAACAGACTCACAGAGATAGAGAATGGAGTTGTGGTTGCCAAGGGGGAGAGGGATGGGAGAAGGATGGACTGGGAGTTTGGGATTAGCAGATGCGAACTATTATATATAGGATGGATAAACAACAGGCGGTTTAGTGTACAACAGAGGGAACTACATTCAGTATCCTGTGATTAAACCGTAATAGAAAGAATGTGAGAAAAGAATGTTTGTATCTGTTTAGCTAAATCACTTCCTTGGGCTTCCCAGGTGGCTCAGTGATAAAGAATCCACCTGCCAATGCAAGAGACATGGGTTCAGTCCCTTAGTTGGGAAGATCCCCTGGAGAAGGAAATAGCAACCCACTCCAGTATTCTTGCCTGGGAAATCCCATGAACAGAGGAGCCTGGTGGGCTACAATCCATGGGGTGGCAAAGGAGTCTGACATGACTTAGCAACCAAACAACAGAAATTAATGCAACATTGTTAATCAGCTATACTTCAGTAGAATTTAAAAAATAGATATGGAAGTCAAGATGGTGATGATCCTTTAAATAAACTTGGGCTTCTTCTCCTAGGATTATGGGAGGTGCCACTCAAGATGGTGCACTTATTCTTGGCAAGCAGAACCCTTGACCTTAATTCCATAAGCCCTGAGCATTTCAGTGCCAGATTTCTAGACCAAGAGAACCAGCTTGATAGAAATAGCACCAATAACATATGGGAGTCAGGGGGCCCATATTCTCATTTCTTCACCCATCATTTTCAGCTCTGTAACCCTGCATGTAACATTTATATCTCTGAACTTAGCTTCTCTAGCCTTAAAAGGAGGGTCATCAGAGCAATGCCCTATGGCTCAAGATTGTTGTGAAGACAACTTGCAAACCATAAAGAACTCTACACAGTCAATATATGTTATTTCTTAACCTCACTCACTAAAGAGAGGTGAGAGGGACCCGAAAGAAGCTCTAATGCTGAGATTCAGATGCTCTAATGCTTTGCACCAGACCTAGCCCTGTGCCTTAAGGCAATGACTCCAGTAACATTCCTAGAGCTTCCTTCCTATGAGAGGAGGGCAAATGATTTCCAAGATAACTAACACAGCAGCAAAGTCCTCTCTAATATTTCCAATCTGCAAGCCCTGCAATTTCCAGGCTGCAAGGGGCTTCTCTTCTAATCTCTAGAACCAGAGAAGCTCCTCACACTCTTCTTTCTGTATATGGCCATCATCTTTTATTTTTTGCTCACAGTTTTCTGGGGTGACACTAGTAATAGCCACTTTCCTAAAAACTACCAACCTTAATAGAGTTTCATGAGAGCTTGAGTGTACAACAGAATGCGTGGGGCCTGGCCAGCACTTTGGCTAAATTGTGATTAGGTGAAGCTCATTTGAGGGGTGATCAGCCCCTCTCATCTCCAGCTTTCTTTTCTTTCTATCCTTAACAGCTCCTCTACATCAGCTGCGGAAGCTGACACTATTTCCTCTTCTCAAATGGGCAGTGGAGAAGGACCTAACATCCTTGTTCCCATCCAAATATAAATGATGGGTGTGGGGGTGGGGTGGGGGAGGAGAGTAGGTTGCACCCAGGGACTCGGATCCAGTGAGTGCTGGCCCACATCTTTAACAAGCCCCGGTGGAGAGCTGACTGATAGACTATCAGTACTCAAAGGGCAGAAAATGTGTCAGTTTGCTCACTGCTGAATCCTTGGCAGCTGGGACAGGACTTGGCTCATGCTGAGAGTTCAATCACAAGTTGCTGAATGAGGGTGTTCAGTAGAGGGAACCTTCATACATCTCTTTTCTTCCTCTCCTCCCTCTCTGGCAACTCTATACATTTGTATCTTAGTGTATCAGTTTTCTTGGGCTGCCATAACAAAGTACCATACATTGGGTGGCTCAAACAACAAAAATGTCTTTCCTTGAGTTTCTGGAGGCTACCAGTCCAAGTTTGAGATGTGGGCAGGAGTGGTTTCTCCTGAGGCCTCTTTCTTTGGTTTGTAGACAGCATTTTGTTTTTGTGTCTGCAGGTTGTCATTTCTCTGTGTGTATCTGTGTCCAACTTTCTTCTTCTTCCAGGACAGCAGCCAGATGAAATGAGGGTCCACTCGAATGACCTCACTTTAACTCACCTCTTTAAAGACAGTTCAGTTTGGTTCAGTTCTGTTGCTCAGTCGTGTCCGACTCTTTGCGACCCCATGAATTGCAGCACACCAGGCCTCCCTGTCCATCACCATCTCCAAGAGTTCACTCAGACTCACGTCCATCGAGTCGGTGATGCCATTCAGCCATCTCATCCTCTGTTGTCCCCTTTTCCTCTTGCCCCCAATCCCTCCCAGCATCAGTCTTTTCCAATGAGTACTGGAGTTTCAGCTTTAGCATCATTCCTTCCAAAGAACACCCAGGACTGATCTCCATTAGAATGGACTGGTTGGATCTCCTTGCAGTGCAAGGGACCCTCAAGAGTCTTCTCCAACACCACAGTTCAAAAGCATCAATTCTTTGGCACTCAGCTTTCTTCACAGTCCAACTCTCACATCCATACATGACCACTGGAAAAACCATATCCTTGACTAGATGGACCTTTTCTCTAAATAGAGTCACATTCTAAGGTACTAGAGATTAAGACTTCAATGTCAAACTTTGGGGGCTGGGGAGATACAATTCAGTTCATAACATTTAGCAGGCTTTTAAAGTCCCACACTGTTTTTAATCATAGGATTTTCTCTGTCAGGATGGATATGAGAGTAGTGTCTTAACGGGACAGTGAAACCAGCAGGACCTCCTGGGGCTCCTGGACATGAAAGCGTTTCTTTGTCCCCCTGTTTCTCATTTGTAGGGAATAGACTTCACCCTCCACAACCTACCCTGAGTTCCAAAGGGCAGGTTCAAACAGTTGTTGCTCAGGGAAGGGAGGGGATCCAGAGACAAGGGAGGAGCAGCCTTGGGGCAGAAACAATAGTGCAGCCTTGGGGCAGGGTCCTCATTCCACCTCAAGGGATATACACAGCAATATCTTTGAGGTCTTCAACAGAACTAAAACTCCCAACATTTAGAAAGTGTTAATTCATGAAGCATTCTTAATTTTAGAGAAGGTCACAGTTTGATAATCTCTAGAACCAGAGAAGCTCCTCAGGAGACCACCTGAGGCCGGATTAAAGGAATGCAGGTCCTGCACACACCGGCATTCTTATCAGCAACCCCACCCTTGAACCATCCCACCCCCCTGCCACTCCTCCCCTGCCCAGTTGGGACACAGTTTTGAATGGCATGAGTCCCTGTGTCCCCCTTTGTCTGGCAGAGCAATAAAATTATTCTTTTCTACTTCACCCAAAACTCTGTCTCCAAGATTCAAATCAGCACCGGTGTTCAGAGGCTGAGTTTTCAACATCAATACCAGACTCTTTTGGAGACTGTGAAATCATTCCCAATAGGCAGCCACTTATAAATGAGAATGGTCCTAAAGAAATAAACTTTTCTCCAAAACGGTTTTAGCGACTGACTGGACAGTACATATATTATAAGTGTGACCACAACAGGATAAAGTGAAATGCCTTTGATCCAGTGACATGGACCACAACTAGCAAAGCATCAATCAGTGGTGGAGAAAGGGCAATGCTTATAGCCACAGGATGCTAATAACATGTAGAAAATGATTTTCATAAGGCAGACTCAACATTTGATAGTTCACTTTTATTTTTGTGGGATTTTTTAAAAAAGAAAATAAACTCTCAGTAAATTAGAATGTTGCAACCTAATACCACAGTCCAGCTCATAAATGTTTTCCTTCAGAGTTCATTTGGAAGCATTTCAGACAGATTGTTAGGATTATTACTTTCTGGGATAAAATTATGCATTTTTTTTCAAACATTTCTTCCTCTACTCGTAACCCTCCTCTCAGTAATGTTTTGCATGTTGCAATAAAAAAGCAAGAAAAAAAAACTGTCTATTTTTAGATGAACACATTTGCCAAACTCAAGGAGACTTATCTAAATGCCTGCTTCCCACAGACATGGGCTGTTTTTCCAGTGCCAAACTCATAAGCCAATTTTTAAGAGTCAACATGGCCATGTTTCCACCCATCATTTTACACATTAAGCCCATCATTTTACACATTATCTTTAATCCCATCAATTCTCTTAAAATCATCCTTGTATGAAAGTGAGCAGATTCTGGGTGGGTCCAGGTAGACATCTATACTTAACAACCCTCATTCATCTTTAAAATACTGCAGGAAGGGGCTTAACAGAGATGGAGCCAAGAGGGTGATGAGGAGTGTCTGGAGGAGATGCTGTGGGCTATGAGCATCAGCAATGCCAAGACAGGAGCCAGAAGTCTATGGATGATGAGCTCAGGGAGCTGAGTCTTAGAGGTGGGCCAGTGGGATGTCCAAGTCTGGTTGAACCAGGGAGAAAGCCAAACACTGTTCCATAAAGGAAGCGAGATGAGACAAAAACTGTGCAGAAGCCCAGATGACTCAAGAGACAAAAGACAGTCCTGGATTGTATATCAGAGCTGAGAAAGTGGTCTCACGTGACCCCCAACAAATTCTACTGAGCTCTTGGCTCTCTTGTCTGGAGAACCTTGAAGACTTCTCCAGACTTTGAGCAATCAAGAGCAACTTGTCCAAAGTCGATAGGAAGCCAGTGGCAAAATGAACTGGAATTTACAATTCCTAAATTTTTACCCTCTATTCAGAAATTTTTCACTTGAAACTGACCACTGCATTTAAAAGAGGACTTTAAAGACATTATAGAGATTCAACCAGAGACAGTTTACAAATCAAAATCAGCCTATAGGTACAAAAACCTGTACACAAATGTTTATAGTGACTTTCCAAAAATTGGAAACAATGCAAATTTTCCTTAGCCAGGGATGGATAAACAAACCATGAGCGAGTGAAATACAGCTCAGCAATAAAAATGAATGAATTACTGACACATGCAAGATCGTAGATGAATCTCAAATGAACTAAGCTCAGTGAAAGAAGCCAATTCCAAAAGGCTACAACTATTGGTACAGCCACTATGGAAAACTCAAAAAGCTAAAAATAGAGTTGCCATATGATCCAGCAGTCCCACCCCTGGGCATACACCCAGACAAAACTATAATTCAAAAAGATACATTCTCCCTTATGTTCATTGTAGCACTTTTTACAGTAGCCAAGACATGAAAGCAACCTAAATGTCCATCGACATATGAATGGGTAATGAAAATGTGGTATTTGTGTGTGTCTGTGTACACGCACACACTGGAATATCATTCAGCCATAAAAAGAATGAAATAATGCTATTTGCAGCAACATGAATGGACCTAGAGATTATGATACTTAGTGAAGTCAGAAAGGCAAATACCATATGATATCACTTATATGTAGACTCTAAAATCTGACACAAATGGACTTATCTATAAAACAGAAGTAGACACACAGACAGACTTCTAGTTGTCAAGGTCAGGGAGAAGGTTGGCGAGGGGTAATTTGGGAGTTGGATTAACAGATGTAAATTATTGTATAGATAATGAATAAATAACAAGATCCTACTGTATAGCACCTGAATTATATTCAATAACCTGTAATAAACCATAGTGAAAAAGAATATGAAGAGTGTGTGTGTATATATATACACATACATATAAGAATCACTTTGCTGTACAGTAGAAATTAATATAACATTGTAAGTTATACTTCCATAAAATAAATTTTAAAAAATTAAAATAAAAGGCCATATAAGGTGAAAAAAGGGCTACTTGCTGTATACCTCCATCTATGCAACATTCTGGAAAGCAGAATAGAGGATCAAGAGGCTAAGAAGGGAGTGGGGGCAGGCTTGACAGCAATGTGCAGGGGAACATTTGGGGATGATAGAGTTGTTCTATATCTTTGTTGTGTTGGTAGTTCATGACCAGATGAATTTATAAAAGCTCTAAGAGTAGTATATATTTTCTTAATTTTATGGAGTATAGTTGATTTACAATGTTTTATTAGTTTCAGGTGTCCAGCAAAATGATTGAGTTATACATATATATATATATATATATATATATATATATATATATATATATATGCCTTTTTTAAAGATTCTTTTCTCATGCCTCCCTCTCATAGGGAAGACCCAGGTTTGATCCCTAGGTCAGAAAGATTCCCTGAAGAATGGAATGGCTTACCCACTCCAGTATCCTTTCCTGGAGAATTCCATGGACAGAGGAGTCTAGTGGACCAATAACCCACTATTACAGTTCATGGGTCGCAAAGAGTCGTACACACACACAGGCCATTGGAGAGTATTGAGTAGAGTTCCCTGGGCTATATAGCAGTTTCTTCGTAATTATCTATATAAAGTGGTATGTATATGTCAATCTCAATCTCCCAATTTATGCCCACTCCTCCCTTACCCTGGTAACAAAAAACAAGTTTGCTTTCTACATCTTAACTCTTATTTCTGTTTTGTAGATGTTTCATTTGTACCCCCCCTTTTTTTTTTAAGATTCCACATATTAGAATACTTTTCAAGGCTGACATTTACTTTATGTAAAAACATCTGAATTTTAAGTTTTTTTTTTTTTTTTTAAGAGAGAAAAGTAGCCTGTAGCTATGTTCCTGGGAAGCCCTGGGATGAAAATAGGTAACAGCCAGACTGCCTCTCTAAAACTTGGCCCGGCCACTTACTTTCTTTAGCTTTTATGAACCTTATTTTCCCTATTTTATTTTTTTATTTTTATTTTTTATTTTCCCTATTTTAAAATGAGGATAATTATGGTATCTACCTCACAGGATTGTCATAACAAAGAAATGCATATAATTAAAGTGTTTAGAAAGTTAGCTTTTATTTGATATGTCTCTGCACATTGTCCAGTTTATCCTCAGGATAAATTCATAGAGATGTAAATTCTGGGTCAAACATTTGCATTGTTACAGATAGATAGTGTTAATCACTCAGTTGTATCTGATTCTTTGTGACCCCATGGACTATAGCCCACCAGGCTCCAATGTCCATGGGATTATCCAGGCAAGAATACTGGAATGGGTAGCCATTCCCTTCTCCAGGGGATCTTCCTGACCCACGGATTGAACCCAGGTCTCTTGCGTTGCAGGCAGATTCTTTGCCATCTGAGCCACAACTGACATAGCACCTTCTAAGAAAACTGTGCCAATTTATATTCCCTCCAACAGAGGATACATGTGTTTCTGATCCTCTTCTATTGTGCCTAATACTAAACTTTTCAAACTTCAAAAGTAAAAAATGATATCTCATTGTTTCTTCCATTTGAAATTCTTTGATGACAAATGAGGTTGAACATCTTTTCCTGTATTTATTGGTCATAGCTAATTATTTTTACATGAATTGCCTATTTATTACCTTTTATTGAAATTAAAAGATGCTTACTCCTTGGAAGGAAAGTTATAGCATATTAAAAAGCAGAGACATTACATTGCCAACAAAGTTCTGTCTAGTCAAGGCTATAGTTTTTCCAGTGGTCATGTATGGATGTGAGAGTTGGACTGTGAAGAAAGTTGAGTGCCGAAGAATTGATGCTTTTGAACTGTGGTGCTAGAGAAGACTCTTGTGAGTTCCTTGGACTCCAAGGAGATCCAACCAGTCCATCCTAAAGGAGACCAGTCCTGGGTGTTCATTGGAAGGACTGATGCTGAGGCTGAAACTCCAATACTTTGCCCATCTCATGCAAAGAGTTGACTCATTGGAAAAGACTCTGATGCTGGGAGGGACTGAGGGCAGGAGGAGAAGGGGACAACAGAGAATGAGATGGCTGGATGGCATCACTGACTCGATGCACATGAGTTTGGGTGAACTCCAGGAGTTGGTGATGGACAGGGAGGCCTGGCGTGCTGGGATTCATGGGGTCGCAAAGAGTTAGACAGGACTGAGCGACTGAGCGACAGAACTGAACTGACTGATTGGACTATTTATAGTTTTATTGGCTTCCCTGATGGCTCAGATGGTAAACAATCTGCCTACCATGCAGGAGACCAGGTTCAATCCCTGGGTTGAGAAGATCCCCTGGAGAAGGGAATGGCAACTCACTCTAGTATTCTTGCCTGGAGAAATCCATGGACAGAGGCACCTTGTAGGCTGTAGTCTGTGGGGCTGCAAAGAGTAGGACACGACTGAGCTACTAACACATACACTCATAGTTTTATTATTAATATATATGAGTCTTTCATAAAATAGGGTTATTAATAATAATTAAAATTTATTTTTTCATAGGTGCCCGACATTCTTGAGAGCATTGACAAATATTCCCATCTGATCGGGGGCTTCATTGTAAACATCTACCACTATTTCTTTCACTTACCTTTAGAACTTGAATTTTTTAACGTTTCAATTTTAAAATTCCTTGGTGATTTCTACATTTGGGGGGGTTGTGTTTAGGCATGGGGCCTTCCCTTTGGAAGGGAACTTTTCATACAACTCCTAGTTTTTCGTTCCCATGTTTCTCATTCATTTGGAAGCTCTTTATGGCAGTTCTCACTATCTAGAATTATTCTGAAATGATAAATGTCTTTTAACTCCAAGATTTTAAAGGAGGTGTTTGGTGGCATTTTGAGCAAGAGATTTCAGAATGTGTATATTTCTTAGGAAGATGGGAGAGTTAGAAGTAGGAAGAAAGAAAGTAGCAGAGAAGGTGGCTTGCAACTGATGATGCTCTGGGGACCGGGGAGTTGTCCCTCCATGTAACGCCTCTGGGAGATTTTCTCATCTAATCCTGTCCACACTCTTCCTGTTATCTTCCCCTTCCCTCTGTCCCCCATCTCAGAAGTTTCCATTCTCTCTTTCTGCCCCCTGCCCACCTGGGCCCAGACTTCAAATCCACACTCAAAACAACATTGATGTTTTCCTATTGAACTTCTTCTAATTCTAAAATTTCCTTTGGAAATTAATGAAATCAGATCCTATAGTCCCAGCACCCTTTAAAGACTTGGCTCTTTACTGCTTTCTTGTTTAAAACCAACAATTTTGAAGAAATAAAATACAAAATAGAGGTGTAATATGTCTCGTGTTACCTCACATTTTTTAGGGTTATTTTTTCTTGCCTACTGATCCTGCATTCATGCTAATGTCTCCTTCTTTTATCCTTAAAAGTACTTGGTTCCATCAAAAACCAAAAGGAAAATAAACTATGTTTCTCCGGCAGTGTGAGGTGATAAAAAAGGACTCTAGCATTTTTAGAACCGTTTTTGATTAAGGGGAAAGAACCAATTTTAGTTGCCAAGTGTTTCTTCAAGGGGGAATAAAAGGCTAAATGTCTTTGCAAAAAGAAAGGAAAAGGTTTTTGTTTGTTTTCAGAATATACTTTTAAGAAGTTTCAATAAGAAAGGAAAATAGATAAACACTAGATAAAGGTATAAGATCTGTTGTCTCAAAGTGAGGGGGAAAAGTCCACTGATTTATGACCCAGTTATTAATTGCATAATCAGTTACTGGATTATGCAAACACTAGCACCAAAATTTGTCATCAGGTTATCACTGAAATTCCTTGGGATTAACATATACACACCACTATATATAAGGTAGGTAACCATCAAACGCCTACTGTATAGCACAGGGAACTCTACTCAATATTTTGTGATAACTTAGGTGAGAAAAAAAATCTAAAAAAAGAATGAATAGGTATATGTATAATTGAATCACTGCTGTACATTTGAAACTAACACAACACTAAATCAACTGTACACCACTAAATTAAAAGTTTTTTAAAAAAACAGTAAAAATCCTGAAGGGAAGGAAGAAATTCCTAAGTATGACAGAATTATGGGAAAAAAATTTTTAATTGGGTGTCTATATATATATTTGTATATTCACACATATATAAACAAGTGTGTATATACATATATAGATGCATCCATAAACACATAAATATAGGTGTGTATATATATTTGGAACATATCTATAATATCATATGTATATTTGGAAATGACATAATACTTATCAAAACAAGTCACATATTTTGGAAAGACAGATTAGTTAGAAACACAAATGAGCAGATCCATTCTCCTCCCCTAGAGAAATCTGATAATTTTAAGACCCTGAGCACAGATGCTTCTGGCCTTTTCCAGAAGGCACAATACCAAGGTGGTATGTCAGAAGACAAGCATACTTTAGTGGTAGATAACTGTTTTCTCAGCCTCTGAATAACTGTGGCCACATTCTTATGAAAAATAATAATAATAATAAAATCATGGCCTGTTTTGCCAGTTACTTGAGTTTTCCTGAGCAGGAAAATTCCCACCCTGAGGCCTAGGAATCAAAGTTCCCAAAGAAAAAGCACTCCTGCCCCTAATGGTCAGGAGTGTGACTCTCACTTTCTCCTCTATAGTGACAATCTGATCATGATGCAAGCTCTGAAGTGTGTGTGTGTCTCCCAACACTTTCAAGTGCACATGCAAAAATTCAGCAGAATTATAGTTGACATTAGCCTGTGTTAATAATTGTTCCATTTCCTTCATCTCTCTCTTTTTCAGGATATTATCTCATGATTACTTTTCCTCCCATTTCATAGGAGGATAAAGTCCCTGCCCTGTTTCTGACACTATGCCTGGTGCTGTGGATGCAAAGATTCTTTCTTTCTTCCTTTATTTCAGCCCCTACCATTCCATAAAGTCTTTGTGATATGCAAACCCAAAGAAAGATTCCTGCCCTGGAAGAGCTTATAGTCTTTTTTCTTGGTCATTTCCAAAGAGTCAATGTTTACAATTTGTCTGTTATTTATAAAGTGTCCAATCTCAAGATATAAACATTTCACCTTATTTGGAGACAAAAACAAAGTGCATGATCCCTTGGAATCAGTTTTCGTAATGGAACTTTCCTGTCTGACGTTGTGCAATAGACGCAGATCAGACCGAGTGCCACCTGTACTACACTTGTCTAAATATTGGAGTTCAGATTACACAGGAAGAACAGAGTCCCTGTTTCTTCAAATCAGTAGCTCTTTTTCCTCTGACATAGCAAAAATGCACTGTTGTGCAGGGAGAGATGAATGTCAACAGAAAAAAACGTGAAAAGCATTGAAAATGGTGAAATTCTAATATGTTTTCAAAACTAGTAGACTTAGAAACTTTGCTTGCTGACTTTATAGGTTTGAACCCTTGGAAAAGAGTGTTTTATTCCATGGGTCATAGATACTCAAGTTGTAGCCCTTGACTTACTGTCTTCCTTAATCTCACACACGGAGCTCTTTTCAGTAGTTCCCAACCTTTCTGGCACCAGGGACTGGTTTCATGGAGGAAACTTTTTCCACATACCAGGAGTGGGGGCAGGGATGACTTGGGGATGGTTCAGGGGCCTTATATTCATTGTATACTTTATTTCTATTATGATTATAACATCAGCTCCACCTCAGATCATCAGGCATTAGGTCCTGGAGGTTGGGGACCCCTACTAGATGACCTTCATTTGACTTGTTGAACGTTGTTGTTATTTAGTCACTCAATCTTGTCCAACCATTTGCGATCCCATGAACGACAGCCGGCCAGGTTCCTCTATCCATAGAATTCTCCAGATTAGAATACTGGTTGCTGCTACTGCTGCTAAGTCGCTTCAGTTGTGTCCAACTCTGTGCAACCCCATAGACGGCAGCCCACCAAGCTCCCCCGTCCCTGAGATTCTCCAGACAAGAACACTGGAGTGGGTTGCCATTTCCTTCTCCAATGCATGAAACTGAAAAGTGAAAGTGAAGTCACTCAGTCGGGTCTGACTCTTCGCGATCCCATGGACTGCAGCCTACCAGGCTCCTCCATCCATGGGACTTTCCAGGCAAGAGTACTAGAGTGGGGTGCCATTGCCTTCTCCGGAGTGGGTTGCTATTTCCTTCTCCAATTAAACATTAGCATCAGCTCAGTTCAGTTCAGTTGCTCAGTCGTGTCCGACTCTTTGTGACCCCATGAATCGCAGCACGCCAGGCCTCCCTGTCCATCACCAACTCCTGGAATTCACTCAGATTCATGTCCATCGAGTCAGTGATGCCATCCAGCCATCTCATCCTCTGTCGTCCCCTTTTCCTCCTGCCCCCAATCCCTCCCAACATCAAAGTCTTTTCCAATAAGTCAACTCTTCGCATGAGGTGGCCAAAGTACTGGAGTTTCAGCTTTAGTATCACTCCTTCCAAAGAAATCCCAGGACTGATCTCCTTCAGAATGGACTCGTTGGATCTCCTTGCAGTCCAAGGGACTCTCAAGAGTCTTCTCCAACACCACACTTCAAAAGCATCAATTCTTCGGCGCTCAGCCTTCTTCACAGTCCAACTCTCACATCCATACATGACCACAGGAAAAACCATAGCCTTGACTAGACGGACCTTAGTCGGCAAAGTAATGTCTCTGCTTTTGAATATTAGCATGCACATCTTTTAAACCATGGATCTTTGGAGTCCAGTCCTGATAGTCCAGTCTATCATCTGAATCCGATGCTGTGTCTATATAACAAGAAACTTTCAACTTTTTAAATTGAAGTATAGTTGATTTACAATATTGTGTTAGTTTCAGCTATACAGCCAAGTGACTCAGTTATATGGATATATATATGTTCTGATTATTTTCCTTTATAGTTCATTTAAAAATGTTTAATATGGTTCCCTGTGCTATACAGTATATTCTTATCTATTTTATGTATAATGATGTATTTCTGTTAATCCCACACTACTAATTTATTCCTCCCCCTTTCCTTCCCCTTTGATAATAAGATGTTTCTTTCCTATGTCTGTAAGCCTATTTCTGTTTTGTATATAAATTCATGTGTATAATTTTTTAGATATCAGTAAGATCATATAATATTTATCTTTCTTTGACTTCACTCACTATAATCAACTTGTCCATCCATTTTGCTGCAAATGGCAATATTTCATTTTTTTAATGACCAACTAATAGTCCTGTGTGTGTGTTCTGTGTATCCATCTTCTTTACCCATTCATCTGTTGATGGACACTTACATTTCTTCCATGTAACCAGAGATATTTTGACTGATTTTAATCCTGAAGATATGAGTCTATTAAAAAAAAAAAACATTTTTCACAAGAATTATTATCTTTGGTTGGGTTCTTTAAGAGCAGACATTAAATATTAGAAAATAAGTAGTTTATTTGAGGAATAACCCCCAGAAACCATTGCTAAGGAAGTAGGGAAGAGAGATGTGAAAAGGAAAGATTATTATCACGACCCTGACTGGGTGGGCAACTAGGGCTTTGTCTCACTGGGGAAGTCTGGAGACAGGAAGCACATGCCTTAGAGTCACCCTAAGAAAGAAGCCTTGCTAGCTCGTGGACCTAACTATCCATCCAGTCCCCATCCATCATGGGCTGAGGGTAATGCCCTGGCCCAGCCAAGAGAAGCCCCTAGAGAAGAATCATAGTTGCTTGCAGTCTGACCAGTTCCTTTGTCTGGAAAGGTGAATGCCAAGGGCATGTGGCTACAAATCATTTTCCTGTACAAACTCCATTAAACCAATTTAATTCCTTGATTGGTTTTCCATATGGCATGGCCAAAAAAGTTTCCCCATCTTTTTTTCTTTTCATTTTCACCTCAGTTCTACTGGAATTAACCAATTATGGTTTCAGCTACTATAAGTTTTCTTCTGTGGCTGTTAATTCTGCCAATCCAATTTTCCCATCTCTGCATCTAAATTTTACTTTGCAGATATAACCATGATCATTTTCATTTGTGCTTGGTTGCACCTCCTGAGAAAAAATAAGCATCAAACATGAGATTAAGAAAAATGGAGAGTTCTGCCTGTGTATTAGCCAATCACTGAGATTGTTGTGAACATTACTCCTCAAAGAGTCTAAGACTTCTCTGTTGCCCAGTCCTGCTGTAACCCAGCTTCACCTCATCTGAATGTGTGTGAAAGGGAAATGATCTCAGTCATGTCTGACTCTTTGCGACTCATCAGTGAATTTATATGTAAGCCTCCTCCCTAAGCCTCAAATTCCTCTTCTGCCAAAACATAGAGGCAGAGAACAAACGTATGGATAGCAAGCAGGGAATGTAGGGGGGAGGAGTGGATTGGAAGATTGGGGTTGATATGTATATACCCTATGTATAAAATAGAAAACTAGTAAGAACCTACTGTATAGCACATGGCATTCTACTCAATACTCTGTGCTGATTTAAATGGGAAGGGAATCCAAAAAGAGGGGATATATGTGTACATACAGTTGATTCACTTTGTTGTACAGCAGAAACTGACACGACATGGTAAAGCAACTCTACTGCAACAAAATAAATGAAAACAAAAAGCAAATTCCTTTCCTGCAAAATTGTGCTAATAATAAAGACTTTTTAACTTGCTGCTGCTGTTAAGTCACTTCAGTCGTGTCCGACTCTGTGTGACCCCATAGACGTCAGCCCACCAGGCTCTCCCGCCCCTGGGATTCTCCAGGCAAGAACACTGGAGTGGGTTGCCATTTCCTTCTCCAATGCATGAAATTACAAAGTGAAAGTGAAGTCATTCAGTCATGTCTGACTCTTAGCGACCCCATGGACTGCAGCCTACCAGGCTCCTCCATCCATGGGATTTTCCAGGCAAGAGTACTGGAGTGGGGTGCCATTGCCTTCTCCTTTAACTTACTAGGAATCAGTTAAAGTAAATTCGTTAAAAGGATTCCTGGCCTAGAATAAGTGTTCAATATGTTTTGTTGATTATTAGCATTGTTGTTATTATTTAATATTATTATAGTTTCCCTGCTTATCCATGGGGGCATTTCCAGAACTCTCAGTGGATGCCTGAAACCTCAGAGAGTACTGAACCCTCTAGATACTATGTTTTTCCCCTATACATAAAGATGAATTTATTAATTAGGTACAGAGATTAACAATAATAACTAAGAATACAGTAGAACAATTATAACTATATACTATAATAAAAGTTATGTGAATCTGGTCTCTCTCACTTAAAACATCTTATTGTACAAATTCAATGTTTTTTCAGTCTTAGCTAATTACTTCTCACCTACTTCTTAACTTTTGCAGCTTGTGGTGTGACCACAAAACTAGCATGAGTGTTTTTTTCCTTCTTCACAGTTTCACATATATAAGATTTGTTCTTACTGTAGCTTTTAGCAGCTTTAGTGTAGGATTTTGTTTCTTACTAAGTGGAGAATGCTCACCTTTTCACTGAGAGGAATCACTTAGGGCTTCTCTTTAGCACATTTTAATTGCTAGCATCACTCCTTTTTAATTTTTTTTGGTCATGCCCTGCAGCATGCAGGATCTTAGTTCCCCTGACCAGGGATCGAACCCACACTCCCTGCATTGGAAGCGTGGAGTATTAACCACTGGAACACTAAGGAAGTCCCTAGCATCACTCTTCTCGCAGTTTAGTGCTATTATTAAGTAAAATAAGTGTCACTAGAAGAAGCACTGAGACACCAAGTTGGCCACTAAGCGACTACAGATAGGACATGCTGGACCAAGAGGTCATTCACATCCCAGGCAGGATGGCGTGAGATTTCATCACGCTGCTCAGAACAGCGTGCAGTTTAAAAGTTTGATGATGAGTTGTTTATTTCTGGAATTTTCCACTTAATATTTTCAGACTGTGGTTGACCACAGGTAACTGAAACCAAAGAAGCAAAACCATTAATAAGGAGAGACTGTTATAATGATATGTCAGTTATTTCATATACTACCAGTCACTCTGCCAAAACCATACTCGCCACCCACATATTTGTAAGAGCAAAAGGCTGAGGTAAGATGGCAGCCAAAATGCCCTACTTCACTGGTAAAACACTTGCCTTATAGGACTGTTGCTGATAGGGGGATGATAAAACAGTATGTGTGATGAGCCTGGTACATAGTAGGCACTTAGCATATGCTTCCCTCCCCCTTTTTTCTATTTATTTATTTAGCTGCAGCATGTGGGATCTAGTTCCCACCAGAGATTGAACCCAGGCCACATGCATTGGGAGTGCAGAGTCTTAGCCACTGGACCACCAGGGAAGTCCTTTTTTCTTTCTAAATTAGTTTTTCATTGGAGTATAGTTGCTTTACAATCTTAAGTTAGTTTCTACTGTATAGCAAAATGAATCAGATATACATACACATATATCCCTTCCCTTTTGGACTTCCTTCCCTTTCAGGTCATCACTATGATCTTATTTACAAATCAGAGATAGAGACACAGGTGCTTCTTCCCTTATGATGTAAGGTGTGTGCCTTGGGCCTGGAGGATATGGCATTATGACGAGTATCTAAAGCATTTCCAGAAGGCTGGCCTTCCTGAGTCCAGTAGGGTTGGAGATCTGTTGATTTATGTGTCATACTGAGTTACAGTGAAGTTCCTATATTTTTTCCAAAATGCCTTAAGAAAGCCGTGATTTGCTGTTCTTGTTTGTATGACTCTCATTCTGCAATCGGCATGTCAGGTTGCTCTCTGTGCTATTTATAATTAATTATGAGTTTTGATCAATTCTATAAAATTTGTGCTTCTATTTTGTGTTTTTTTTTTTTAGACTTAATTGTGGGTGCATTTGGAACAGGAAAAGTAGCAGTTTACAGGTATGTGGTTGATGGTCTGCAAATGTTCTTTTTTTTTATTATAACATATTAACTTCAGGTATATGACATTCAATATTTGTATATATTGCAAAATGATTACCATGATAAGTCTCGTTAATTACATCCATCACCACATAGTTACAACTTTTTTTGTCCTGTGATAAGAAATTGTAAGACCTACCCTCTTGGCAACTTTTCAATATACTGTATATATAACAATAACATGGTATTATTAACTATAAACACCATGCTGTATGACTTATCTTATAAATAATAAATCCCCAAGACTTACTTATTACTAGACGTTTGTACTTGTGACCACTTTCACCCTTTTCTCACCCCCTCTCACTGCCATCTCTGGCAACCACCAATCTGTTCCCTATATCTGTATGTTCATCTTGTGATTTTGATTTTTGTTTTTAGATTGTACATGTAAGTGAGATCATATGATATTTGTCTTTTTCTGAATTTTTCACTAAGCATAATACTCTCAAGGTCCTTCTGTGTTGTTACAAAAGGCAAGATTTCCTTTTGTGGCTGAATAGTATTCTGTTGAATATGTATACCACATTTTCTTCATTTCTTCATTGATGGACACATTCTTCTAGTTGTTTCAGATACATTTCCTCTTTGTTTTTAGTTTTGCCTTAAAGTATATCCCAATTATTTATTTTGGAGAACATTTAGATGCTCTTTTTTAAAGTTTGCAGGAATATTTTCCCCTCAGTATTTTTCCCTGTCTTTCAACCTTTCTGTTTTTGTTCTCATATCTCATGACCAAACTTCCAGCCTCTACTAACATAATGTTAAATAAGATATGAATCTTAGCGGAACTTACAAAATGACACACTCTTTAGATGGCCCTCCATTTAAATACTTCTCTTTGCTTTCAAAATGCATTAAAATGTGCTTATAGATAAGGAAGGTGGGGTGGGGGAATGGTATTATGTATCCTGGCCTCTGTAATCAAGTGTGGACACTAAATTAGGGAATAGAAATACTATCCAAGAATCAGTAGTCTTCAAAAGCAAGCATTGAACAATTCAAATAGGACAGATCTGGATTTTAAAATACTTAGCCATCGCACCTCTAATCCAATTTGACTGTTTTTCTAATAAAAAGAATGCGCTGTGAAGAGACAGACATACATACAAGGAGAAGACCATGTGAAGATTGGAGTTAGGCTGCCACAAGTGAAGAACTTTCAGAAGCTAGGAGAGACCCCTGAATGAATCCTTCCTTCGAGCTTTCAGATAAAACATGCTTCTCCTGATCCCTTGGTGTCAATAAATTTGTGTTGCTTAAACAAAAAAAGAAAGAAAAGAAAAAAGAAAAACCTGGCCATTCCAGACACTCACCCATTTGTAATCTTGGGCCAGTTTCTATAACTTTCTGAGCCTCAGATTTTTTTTTTCATATGTCAAATGGGCATAATACTTACATTATAAAGTTATTTTGTTAAAAGGATTGAGACTCTGCATGTAAAGTACACAGAATAATAAGTAACCAGTAGGCAGTGATCGAAAATTGAGATTGTTTTCTTGTTTAAAAAAGTGTTACAGGAATGTAAGACACCAGGTTAGTGTGTATCGAAAGGCAGAGAGCTGACCCAGGTGTTCTGGGCACATGACCTAGCACAAACCTAGGTCAGCTCCCCGAGGGATTCTAAAGTTGGTTTCCTCAAGGAGGTAGGATTATGTCCATCAGTACTAAGACATCCTCAGAGAGCTGATGTATACCAACCACTCTCCATTTCAGGGAGTAGCGAATCAGGTGATTGGAATGCTCAAAATACAGGAAGGATTGGGGCTGTGTTTGTGGCCATGAAGCAGCACCACTTGGAGGCTCCCCCGTCCCTGGGATTCTCCAGGCAAGAACACTGGAGTGGGTTGCCATTTCCTTCTCCAATGCATGAAACTGAAAAGTGAAAGTGAAGTCGCTCAGTCACGTCCGACTCTTAGCGACCTCATGGACTGCAGCCTACCATGCTCCTCCGTCCACGGGATTCTCCAGGCAAGAGGCACTTGGAGCTGATGGAGTGCAACTGACTCGTGGTCCAGCCACTATGCTCTGAATCTACATTTGCAACAAGGCCCTGTTTCCCATAAAAGGCTCCCAGTCAATTACTGGACACAATAGAGATACAAATGTAGGCCCACCTAGAGCTCCACAAACAGGCAACTTTGGCTTAAGACCTTCCTCCCCAAGTGCCCCAGCTGGAGCTTCTTTCCCAGGTTGCCTTTTCTTTCCTTGTTCATTCCCAGGGATCAGACCTACATCACACTCTTGACTCCTAGCCTCCTGTCTCCCCTTTTTCCTTCATAGGTATTTACCTTAATAAATGTCTTGTGTGTCTAATCCTGTCTAACCTGCTTTTCAAAGGACTGGAGCTCATACAATATTGAAAATAAAAATCACCTAACAGTGTACAGATAGCATAAAGGAGTTTAGGAAAATTCCCACTAGGTACCATTATGGTAATCATGAAATCCTTTAAACCAGTGCCCTAAACAACACATTGCCCCATGGCCCAGCCCTCCCACCTGTCAGAGGAAAACTTAATCAGCATAGCATCATCTCACATTGTCATCTGGAGATCTGGCTCCCAGCTCTCCTGTCTTGGCACCAAGCTTTAAAAATTTGCCCCATTCTCTTTCCCAGTGATTTACTTTCTGGTCTGGTTTATCCTCACCTGGGTGGTTGGAATTGAGTTTACTCTGTATTAGTCCCTCTCCTCCAGCTTGGCTGCACAACAGAATCACCTGGAGGGTGTGTTTGACATTCCAGTGCCCGGCCTTGACCCCCCCGGGGGTTCTGATTCAATTGATCTGTGGTGAGCCTGGGTCTGGTTTCTGTTTTAAAGCTGTTGGCTGCTTCTGTTGTGCAATCAGGATTTGAGAACCACTGCTCTGTATGAAGCACAGAATGAGTCCACCCACCCTCATGGGTTTAGGTCAATCTGCAAAGCTTGGCTAGAAAATTGCCAATCAACATTTAAAAATCCCCACTGGCTATCTATTTTACATATGGTAGTGTGTATGTTTGCATATTACTCTCTCCATTTGTCCCACCTTCTCCTTCCCGCTGTGTCCACAAGTGTATTCTCTATGTCTGCGTCTCCGTTGCTACCCTGCAAATAGGTTCATCAGTACCATCTTTCTAGAGTCCATATACGTGTGTTTATATATGATATTTGTTTTTATCTGACTTATGAGTCAAGGAGCTCAAACTGGTGCTCTGTGACAACCTAGAGGGGTGAGATGGGGTGGGAAGTTGAAAGGAGGTTCAAGAGGGAGGATACACGTATATACCTATGGCTTGATTCATGTTGATGTATGGCAGAAACCAACACAATATTGTAAAGCCATTATCCTTCAATTAAAAGTAAGTAAAAATTTTTTTAAAGTAAAAAGATAACAAAGCAAAAGACATTTAAAAGTCCCTATCCAGGGACTTCCTGGGTGGTCCAGTGGCTAAGACTCCACGTTACCAACGCAGGGAACCCAGGTTCAATCCCCTTTTAGGGAACTAGATCTCACATAGCACAACTAAGACCTGGCACCTCCAAATAAATGAAATAAAAATTCAAGTACTTACAGATGTGACGCAAATGACTGTAGGATGATGTATTTCTTCATATTCAGATGTGAATGTGGATAGACTAGCAGATCCCAGGGAAGTATTTCATAGCCATGTCACCAAAATACTGTGAGCACTCCATAGACAGAGCAGGTCCTTGAATGCAGCTTTGCTCCACAGTCTCACAGCTCCACAATATTCATGAGCAACCAGAGGTGTCTGAACATAGCTGGTTGAGTCCTGAGGCCACCTGTTCATGCAGTGAGGGGAACTCTTGGCACTGGGGCTGGGAATGCTGGCAGTGGCTTCTGCCTGCTGCTCGCAGGACTGGTTAAAGCCGTGCATCTTCTCCCTGCAGAGCGAGGCCAGTTGTGACAGTGGGGGCCCAACTTCTCCTGCAGCCGGTGATCATCAATCTGGAAAACAAAACCTGCCTGATTCCAGAATCAATGGCACCTGTAGCCTGGTGAGTTTCTACAGTGCTTCTTGCCCTCTTGTGTGAACTCAGATCACCTGGGAATCTTGTGAACCTGCACTTCGGGGGCCATAAATCTGGGGTGGGACCTGAGACTATGTTTCTGAAGATGCTCCAAAGTGGTGCTGATGCTGCCGGTCTGAGCACCACATCCGAGTAGCCAGGAGTTAGTCTATTAAAAAAAAAGTAACTGACACAATGCTGATCTTTCGCTGTCGACTTATGTGAAGGGTATGTCTCCATCTATAGGCACCACATGAGATGAGAAACAAAACTAACCTGAGAAAATTCTCACCCAAGCAAATCTTGGAGTTCTTTTAGAATCTTGGCATACGAAAATCAACTTTAAACAAATTGAAAATATAATAAGAAAAATCTTGATGCTTGTATTTGCATATGCTTATAGACACTTTCCAGACATATGTATTGTCTATTTTTTTTTTTAATAGTGGGTCAAATTGGGTCCGATTACTCACTTTCTGTGCTGAAGACAGATGTAAGTTTTATAACCTCACATGTACAATGAGATGGAAGGTAAATGTTATAGAGATTTTTGTGTCCTCATGTATTTGGGGGGCCATGATCTCATCATCAGAAGCAGCAGTAAAATTATGGTTCCTTAGCCTGTACTGTAGGAGAACACAGCTTAGACATCTGAGAATTTTCCTGTTGATCTGGCCAGTCACCTGAAAGGACCAAGAAATAGAACCTGAGTGTAACACAGCTCAAGAAACTGCCAGTTTGCTTCTCGGTATGTAGGTCCTCCAGGGTCAGAAGTCTGTCCTATTGGGTAGTGCTTTAGGGTAATATTCTCTGATATAGACACAACTTGGCCCAGTGTCTCAGCCTATGCAATTGCCCAGCTTGACCCCAGAACCACAACTTTTGGGCCGAACTATATAGGATCCTTGTTTCTCCAGATTTTAAAAGAACATATAGAACTCATTCCTGGAAACTTATCAAACCCACAACCTGGGCATTTTATAACCAATTTAATGGAGGCTATAACATACCCTTCTGCTTTGAAGGCAGACACCCACAGGGGTATCCCATTGGTAACATCTCCACACAATTCAATCATACCATCACCCTGACTCATCCTCTGACATTAGAACAAAACTGGAACACAACCAAACCCACTGTCCAAACCAAGATCAAGAAATTTAAAAAAAAAAACTACTCCCCGTCCCAAGGATCGTGACTTTTTGGTCTCTAAAATACAGGTATCACGTAAGACCCTCTTCGCTATAGATTGCAATAGTTGCTCACCCCCTATCGTCTGCACAGGGTAGGATGCAGTAATCATCTCCGACTGCTCCACACTTCTCACACAGTCACTAGTCTGGGGAAACAGACCCACTTCTTAAAGTTCTGTGCAGCATCCAGGGCCTCCCACTTGCAATGGAGGAGATGCCAGAGACATCTCAATCCCTGGGTGGTGGTGGTTTAGTCACAAAGTTGTATCTGACTCTTATGACCCCATGGACTGTAGCCTGCCAGGCTCCTCTGTCCGTGGGATTCTCCAGGCAAGAATACTGGAGTGGGTTGCTGTTTCCTCCTCCAGGGGATCTTCCCAACCCAGGAGTTGAACCTGGGTCTCCTGCATTGTAGACAGATTCTTTACTGATTGAGCTACAAGGGAAGCCCCAATCTCTGGCTTGGAGAGCTCAGTCCTCGGGTTGGGAAGATCCCCTTTAGGAGGAAATGGAAACCCACTCCAGTATTCTTGCCTGGAGAATCCCATGGACAGAGGAACCTGGTGGTTTATAATGTACAGAGTCGCAAAGAGTCAGACACGACTGAGCACATACACACACTCTGAAAAATCAACAAATATTTGGAGTGTTTGAGATTTGCCCCCATTTTCTAGAAGATATGGCATAACTCAGATGATATGGTCAGTTCCTGAGAAGGTCAGAATGCAGAACACATCAGTCTAGACCCTTGGAACAGTCCCCAACCTCCAGACTGTGGACCGGTACCTCCTGTCAAACTAGCATCAGCATTAGATTAGAAGTAAAGTTCACAGTAAATGTAAAGCACTTGAATCATCCCAAAACCATCTCCCCCAACCCCTGCTCCGTGCAAAAACTGTCTTCCATGAAATCAATCCCTTGTGCCAAAAAGGTTGGGGACCACTGTTACAGAATGTATTCCCAGCCAGTTTCAGCATGTTGCTCATGGCCTCTGGACAGGGCTTCATACTGGAATCAGAGCCTTTAAGGGTGGAGGATAAGGGGTGTGGATGACCATGAAGAATTCCTTTGCTGGGACCTCTCAGTTTGGGGAGGACTGTCTTCCCCTTAACCAGCTTCTGAAAGTAACTGGGAAATGCCCTGGGCACATTTTAAAAGGGTTATGAAACCATAAAATATTATAATGAAAGCCTGATCTGAGAAAATAAGTGAAAAAGCCAGCATCTCTCTGAATCCTGGATGAAATGAACATGAAAGGAAGAATGAGTGCTACTTGAGCACGTGCCCCACGTCCTCCGTTTTCACATTCATGACTGAATGGACTTCTAGGCTGAGTTCTTTAAAGTATTTGTGTAGGGCACACTCTGGTGTAAAATCTTCCTATGAACTAGATTATCTTTTCTAGGGATTTTTTGGTTTTTGAATTTTTTTCTTTTTTAAGTTTTGGTGTTTTCAATGGATCATAGGATCTGTTTGGTCTTGTGGAAAGAATATTACTTTTCAACGAGAATTATTTTTTCATGAACTCTTGTTGCATTAAATCAGATTACTTAGATAAAATGCAATTTGTTATGTGGGCAAATAACAGTTACTTATTTAATTCTGTTGCATCCATTTTCTGGAAGAGGTTTCATTTTCACATGAAAAAACTTTGAATGGGTGACTCAGAGTGTTAGAAGATGCAAAATTAACAGCAGGTTCAGTCTCAAATGTGTTTCTCGAATACTTCTTCAGATTTATTATAGGAATTTAGTTCAGTATTTCCAAAATGACTGAAAGGTATTTGTTGATTATCTTTTCTGTAGTTTTTGTCTGTATTTGATATAACTTTATATTGTACCTATGAAAGTCAACCTCTAACTGGGAAATAGTTCTCCATTTCCCTCAATGTAAATTTCTGTACCTTTCAAACAGTTATGTAGATTTATAAAGTTTCTGCTACTTGCATTTCTAAACTAGAAAACAAAATAAAGCCAGCCTATACATATTCATATACTTGTTATTGAATGAGAAATATAAAAATTAATAAAAAATATTTTACAAATGTAGAAGTTCATAAACTGCCCTTTTCAAATTTGAAAAAAACTTTTCAGTTACATGTAACTTTATGTAAAATCTATTATTATTTTATGTAAAAATGTAAAATCTATTATTTTTACATAAAATTTTACATAAAATCTTTACGTAAAATCTATTATTTTTCTTTATGTAAAATCTATTATCGTTGAAAGAGTATTGATGCAGCTCGATTGAAAACTGAAGTGCTTTGTATTTTTAAGTCCCGTTTCACATTTATTTCATTCCTCCTCCTCCATACATGGATGGCTATGAACACCATTACTTCACAGAATAATTATTGTGTCAGGTTAGGACTAATGTTAGAGGATTTGTGATATACTGTCCTGCTTTCTGATGCACCAGAAGTATAGCCCAACAGTTTAAAATTTTAATTATAATTTAATAATCATTCACAGCTTTCCCCGACAACTCAAGTGTTTACTGTAATTAGATGAAGACCTGTAAGTGTACTTAATAATCTATTTCATAAAACATATGGTGGGCAGAAAATTACTAGAGCTAATCAGTGAATATAGTAAAGTAGCAGGATATAAAATCAACACACAGAAATCCCTTGCATTCCTATACACTAATAATGAGAAAGTAGAAAAAGAAATTAAGGAAACAATTCCATTCACCATTGCAATGAAAAGAATAAAATACTTAGGAATATATCTACCTAAAGAAACTAAAGACCTATATATAGAAAACTATAAAATACTGGTGAGAGAAATCAAAGAGGACACTAATAGATGGAGAAATATACCATGTTCATGGATCGGAAGAATCAATATAGTGAAAATGAGTATACTACTCAAAGCAATCTATAGATACAATGCAACCTCTATCAAGCTGCCAATGGTATTTTTCAGAGAACTAGAACAAATAATTTCAGAATTTGTATGGAAATACAAAAAACCTCGAATAGCCAAAGCAATCTTGAGAAAGAAGAATAGAACTGGAGGAATCAATCTGCTGACTTCAGACTCTACTACAAAGCCACAGTCATCAAGACAGTATGGTACTGGCACAAAGACAGACATATAGATCAATGGAACAAAATAGAAAGCCCAGAGATAAATCCACACACCTATGGACACCTTATCTTCGACAAAGGAGGCAAGAATATACAATGGAGTAAAGACAATCTCTTTAACAAGTGGTGCTGGGAAAACTGGTCAACCACTTGTAAAAGAATGAAACTAGAACACTTTCTAACACCATACACAAAAATAAACTCAAAATGGATTAAAGATCTAAACATAAGACCCGAAACTATAAAACTCCTAGAGGAGAACATAGGCAAAACACTCTCCAACATAAATCATAGCAGAGTCCTTATGATCCACCTCTCAGAATACTAGAAATAAAAGCAAAAATAAACAAATGGGATCTAATTAAAATTAAAAGCTTCTGCACAACAAAGGAAACTATAAGCAAGGTGAAAAGAGAGCTTTCAGAATGGGAGAAAATAATAGCAAATGAAGCAACTGACAAACAACTAATCTCAAAAATATACAAGCAACTCCTGCAGCTCAATTCCAGAAAAATAAACGACCCAATCAAAAAATGGACCAACGACCTAAACAGACATTTCTCCAAAGAAGACATACAGATGGCTAACAAACACATGAAAAGATGCTCAACATCACTCATTATCAGAGAAATGCAAATCAAAACCACAATGAGGTACCATTTCACACCAGTCAGAATGGCTGCGATCCAAAAGTCTACAAGCAATAAAGGTTGGAGAGGGTGTGGAGAAAAGGGAACCCTCTTACATGATGGGAATGCAAACTAGTATAGCCACTATGGAGAACAGTGTGGATATTCCTTTAAAAACTGGAAATAGAACTGCCTTATGACCCAGCAATCCCACTGCTGGGCATACACACCGAGGAAACCAGAATTGAAAGAGACACGTGTACCTCAATGTTTATCGCAGCACGGTTTATAATAGCCAGGACATGGAAACAACCTAGATGTCCATCAGCAGATGAATGGATAAGAAAGCCATGGTACATATACACAATGGAGTATTACTCAGCCATTAAAAAGAATGAATTTGAATCAGTTCTAATGAGGTGGATAAAATTGGAGCCTATTATACAGAGTGAAGTAAGCCAGAAAGAAAAACAATACAGTATACTAACACATATATATGGAATTTAGAAAGATGGTAATGATAACCCTGTATGTGAGACAGCAAAAGAGACACAAATGTATAGAACAGTCTTTTGGACTCTGTGGGAGAGGGAGAGGGTGGGATGATTTGGGAGAATGTCATTGAAGCATGTATAATATCATATAAGAAATGAATCGCCAGTCTAGGTTCAATGCATGATACAGGATGCTTGGGGCTGGTGTACTGGGATGACCCAGAGAGGTGGTATGGGGAGGGAGGTGGGAGGGGGGTTCAGGATTGGGAACACGTGTACACCCATGGTGGACTCGTGTTGATGTATGGCAAAACCAATACAGTATTGTAAAGTAAAGTAAAAATATATATATATATATATGGTGGGGACTTCCTGGAAATCCAGCGGTTAAGACTATACACATTTCCACTGCAGGGGATGCAAGTTCAATCCCTGTTTGGGAAACTAAGATCCCACATACTGTGTGGCCAAAAAACAATATACACATGATGTACATGTGTGTGTTTATATAGAAGAGAAATATTTTTCTAAATTCAGAATGAATATTTCAGTGAGGTTTTCTTTTTCCATCAGAACAGAGTGCTGTCAAAGTTATAATTTGGCAACTCTTTGTTGTTTTTTTTTTTGGCTTAAAAACATCTGTAAACAAAATATGTAGGTTGGACTGCTGTTATCAATAATTCAGTATGAAAAAGCTAAAATCGTCCACTTAATGATATAAAGGTAGCAGAGAGGGGGAACTAAGTTTAGAGTAACACTGATGGATCCCAAGTGGCACTAGTGTAATGTAGGAGACACAGAGATGCAGGTTCAGTCCCTGGGTTGGGAAAATTCCCTGGAGAAGGAAATGGCAACCCGCTCCAGCACTCTTGCCTGGTAAATCCCATGGACAGAGGAACTTAGTAGGCTCTAGTCCATGGGGTCACAAAAGAGTTGGATGTGACTGAGCACATACACACGCACACACACATAATTCGTAAATCAAAAGTAACCCTTCAACTGATATCATCATTTCTCAATCAAATTCTTCTCCCAAAGAGAAGATAACGTTCCCATTCATAACTTTATTTTGCAAAAATTTTCTGTTTCTTAATTGTGTTAAAATACTATATGTAAAATGATTTCAGTCTACGTATAGATCATTTTATTACAAATACGAATTTATCTTATACAAGCTAATGAGTTTTGTCTGTTTGGCGTAAGGATAAACAGAAAAAAAAAAAAGCCAATGGACAATTTTAACACGTAACCAAGTACTTCCAAATAAAGTCAGACACAGAAAAAAATTCCAGCTTTGAAAGCCAGACCTGCTACAAAATTTAAAGATGTGATTCACTATTCGTCTTTCTTGAGTAATTCCAACTGAAGTAGAAGTGGGCTGGAATTTGTGATTTCTCTGGGGAAGTGGTACAAACACTTGAAATAGCAGAGATGTCTCGGGAAACGTTTGGCTTAATGGTATGTGGCAAATTATTTACCCTGAAGGGAGACATTGACTGAGGTCACAGGAGCTCGATGAATCCCAGATGCGACACGTCTTCATTATGTTTGACACAGGAAGCTGACACATAATTAAAGCACAACGAAGGATTATTTACTCCTTTTGGATTCTGTAGAAATGTTCCAATCATACTATAGTATTTACTAATAAACAATGTTAAGGCTGTCATTAAATCATACTTAGGTATTTTGTTGTATTTTCACTTCCTTATAATTGTGAAAAAGCCTCCTCGTGAATGCTGGCTTTTAGAGCTTGACATTTTTCCGTAGGGAGTTTAGCACAAGCAAGAGGCAGACGGAGACCACCTCTTTCCCTGCATGGCCAGATCCAAGTGCAGGCTGTCCTACAAGCCACAGCCGGCCCCTCCTTGGATTGGGTTTAAGGCACGTTCGAGGAAAAACTATAAAGATCTCTCTTGCGTATCTATCTTCTCTCTTTTTTGGCCATGCCAGGCAGCATGCGGGATCTTAGTTCCCCGACCAGGGATTGAACTGAGGCCCCCTGCACTGGGAGTACAGAGCCTTAACCACTGGATCCCCAGGGAAGTTCCCTCCATCCTCTCTTTATTGTCCTTACACACAGTATTATTGTGCCTACAGAGCCTGAGACAGCCATTCTCCTCTCCCCATTTTCTTTCTTTTCCCTTCCTCTTCTGGTATCTGTCTCAAATTATATCCCAACCCTGGCAAGTAACTGCCGAGTCCCCACCTGCTTCCAAGGAAAGTGGATTCTGGTTCATTGTACTGTGATGCTCCATGCCTCTCAGAATTAAGTCTAAATCCTTTTTTTTTTAAATTGAAGTGTAGTGGATGTATAATGTTATATAAATTACAGGTATACAGAATAGTGATTCACAGTTTTTAAAGGTTATACTCCATTTATAGTTATTATAAAACAGTGGCTATGTTTCCCATATTGTACAATATGTCCTTGTAGCTTATTTTTTACCTACAAGTTTGCACCTCTTAATCCAGATTCTTTAATGTGATTTTCAAAGTCCTGTTCTCTACTGATAGACCAACCCTCACTTTCTTCAGCTTCTTGGTCATGCTCTAAGGCACCAAACATGCCAGATTCCTTCAGATTCCTCAAATTGGGGTCACCTCCAGGTTGTATCACTAAGCTGCCCCCTTACTATTCTGCCCAATTCTTTACTTCCTGGCGCATGGAAGATACTGATATATATTTCTTGAATAAAGATAGCACATAATTGATTAATGAATCCACTGTTTAAATTAGTTGACCTCTAGTAATACTTCCAAGTATTACCTTCCTAAGTAATAATATCACCTTTCTTAATTGTATTAGACTTGTGAGATATATATATGTATATATATCAATCAATAAATAATAAATATGTGCATATTTATTTGTTTAATTGTGTGTGTGCTAAGAGAAGTATAGAGGAAAAAGAACATATCTGTTTATCTGGGGTGGGGAAAAGAAAGATTGCTGCTTCAGACTGAAAAGTTTATTAACCAGAAAACTATTAACTATTATTTTCTCTAGCTTTTCTTTAAAAGTGTGTGCATCTGTGGCAGGCCAGAACATTGCAAACACAATAGGTGAGCACATTCTCATTTTCTACTCCTCTACCATATTAAGAAAATTTACTTTAAGTAAGTGGACTTCCCCGATGGCTCAGTGGGTAAAGAATTCACCTGTGATGCAGGAGGTACAGGTTTGATTCCTGGGTCAGGAAGATCCCCTGGAGGAGGAAATTGCAACCCACTCCAGTATCCTTACCTGGAAAATCCCATGGACAAAGGAGCCTGGCAGGCTACAGTCCATGGGGTCGCAAAGAGTCAGATATGATGAGCAACTAAGCACAAGCACTTCACTGCTTCTCAAAGAGCTCTTTATTCACACAAAAATTTCTATTATATATATGGGAACTTCTACTTAAATATTCCTTGAATAATTGGTATTGTCTGTAAAAACAGATACAATTATGGGGGAAAATGACTGTGTAAAACCATCATAAAACAAGTTTTTAAGTTTGGGGAGTGTTTTATCAAATCTACACAGCTCATGTATTGTTTTTGACCCCAACTATGGCAGAAATGTTTCCTGAATAAGCAAGTTGAAATAGGAATTCTCTCTGATAAAGCATTGCATTCACTGAATACTTTTCCTTTCCGGATTATATTTGCTTTATGTCTTTCTGTTCTTTAGGCCTGACCGCTGAGGTGCAGTTAGACACCCTGAAACAAAAAGGAGCCATTAAACGTACGCTCTTCCTTGATAACCATCAGTCACATCTCGTCTTCCCTCTCGTGATAAAAGGGCAGAAATCCCTCCAGTGTCGGGATTTTGTCGTTTACCTTCGAGTAAGTGTTCCAGAATCAAACCTTTTTGGCCTCTCACATTCAAATCAAAACTCCAGTCATTTTTCTCCATTGAAACCATCACAGTGGTCTCATGGGCTTCTCTGGTGGCTCAATGGTAAAGAATCTGCCTGCAATGAAGAAGACCTGGGTTCAATCCCTGGGTAGAGAAGATCCCCTGGAGGAGGACATGGCAACCCACGCTAGTACCCTTGCCTAGAGAATCCCATGGACAGAGGAACCGGGCAGGCTGCAGTCCATAGGGTCATACGGAGTCAGACACGACTGAAATGACTAAGCAGCAGCGGTTCTCATAGACCCACACCTATTTTCACTTGATCGGAGGAAACTTGAGGGCCACACACTCCTATGTTGAGCCTGACTTCAGTCAACCTAATAATGTATTGCTGTTACTTCCTAAGCTGCTGCTTTTTGTTTTTCCTTTTAATTTTTATTATAGTTGATTTATAATGTTGCATTAATTTCTGCTAAGCTGCTTCTTGTTTTGAATATACTCTTAGTCTTAATACTAACTCAGGTGGTTTTCATTTCTTCCTCCCCCTCCCTAAAACATGAAAGTCAGACACAATTTATTTGAACTTTTATCCTGCATGAGGATGTTTGGCCAGATTTTATCAAGGTGCATCTCTGAGCCAACTCAGGAAAAGGGTGAGGCAGTCAAAGGCTTTATTGAAAGTAAGTTATAATTATATTTTTAAAGCAATGTATTCTTTTTTAAAAGACTTTTTATTTTGTATTGGAGTATAACAAAGTTGTGATGGTCTCAGGTGAACAGCAAAGGGACTCAGGCATACCTATACATGTATCCATTCTCTCCCAAACTCTCCTGCCATCCAGGCTTCCACATAACATTGAGCAGAGTTCCTTGTGCTATACAGTAGGTCCTTGTTCAGTGTGTACAGGCAACTATTAGTTCCTCCTCTAAGTCTGCAAGTCACTTTCTGTTTTGTAAGTAAGTTCATTTGTATCATTTCTTTTTAGATTCCACTTATAAGAGATGTCATACAATGTTTCTCCTGACTTAACTTCACTCAGTTTGACAACCTCTAGGTCCATCCATGTTGTTGCAGATGGCATTATTTCATTCTTTTTAATGGCCAAGTAATATTTCATTGTATAAATGTACCACATTTATCCACTTTATCCATTCCTCTGTCAATGGACATTTAGATTGTAAGCCAATGTATTTTTACAATAATTCATAAGCCTCCATTAAAAAGCCAAAACGTGTATGACACAGTTATTTCATCTTCTTACCAATGGTAAGGTGGTAAAGACTCTTTTCAGTTGGTCTTCTCTTCGAGGGGACATAATAACGGAAAACCCACAGAAAGCAGAGTTTACAAATAAAGCAGATGACTGTTGAGAATCTACTGTATAGCTCAGGGAACCCTACTCAGTGCTCCTTAGTGACCTAAATGAGAAGGATATCCAAAAAGAAGGGGTCTATGTATATGTATGGTTGATTCACTTTGCTGTACAGCAAAAACTAACACAACATTGTAAAACAACTATGCTCCAATAAAAGTTAATTTAAAAAAACACATTCTGGAATGAAAAGCCAGCACGACCCTTGTGCCTCATTATGACTGATGCTGGCATGCATCTGAAGGCTGGCATGCCCACTGCACAGTTTGGGAGCTTCTGTGTGCCCAGACCTTATTGCTGGAGCTACCCCCTCACTCCCAGGAAAGTTCTGGTTCTTTTTTAAGGGAACTTCAGATGTGCTGAAGGTGTTTTGAAATTCATACAAATGAGAACTTTAAAGAAATAATGAGAAAGGAAGAGAATCGAGAGGTTTTTCTTCCTCTGAGCACAAGAGGGCTTATAAATTCTGCCGACCTCATCAAAATAAAAATCCCAGTTCATGAAACTCTCAGTGACTTTTACTATGCATCTATTTTTTACGTATAGAGCTTCTGTGGTGGTTCAGTGGTAAAGAGTCCGCCTACAGTGCAGGTTCCATCCCTGGGTTGGGAAGACACCCTGGAGAAGGAAATGGCAACCCACTCTAGTATTCGTGCCTGCCTGGGAAATCCCATGAGCAGAGGAGCTTGGTGGGCTACAGTTGATGGGGTCACAAAGAGTCAGAAATGAGCATGAACATAAGCTTTTACCTATGTGATTTGACCCATTCCTGTGAGTTGTTGAAGATCTGGAGAACCTAAAGATTGCCACTGGAAGCATATACTTCATCAAAGGCGCAGCTCTAAATGATTCCATTTCTGAACATAGATTCATGAAGCTGGCTCTTCTGTTCTCCATCCATCAGCATGTGCCTAAGCCTGCTGGGGTGGTAATTACTTCATCATTCACTTGCATTGAGCGAAATTAAATGTTGCCTGCCTTTCACCAGCTAACATCTTGCAGCCATTTTACAGAGCCTTTCTTGAGTCTGTGATTATTTTCTCTAGGATGAGACTGAATTCCGAGACAAATTATCTCCAATCAACATTAGTTTGAATTACAGTTTGGATGAATCCACTTTTCAAGAAGATCTAGAGGTGAAACCAATATTGAACTATTACAGGGATAACGTTGTTACCGAACAGGTAGGTCCTGGACCATCTTGGATGGTATAATCTCAATCAGGCCCTGGGCACTGCTCCCATGACCTTAAGACAAAATCCATTTCATTTTGTTTTCATTCCTGCACACACGCTTGTAACATTTGGGAGTTTTTCCGAACACGTTTCTTGAAATACTGCATCCCTATGTTTTCGGAAGCCCTTCCCCTCGTGCAACCAAGATTTAATTTGTTCAAAATGTGACTGTAATAGAAGCAATACAGCCTGTAATCCTCAAAACACTGCCAGAGTAGCATTCTTTACAGACATTTCAGATTGAATTGCAATCGGGCTCTTAAGTAAACTAACCTATATGGGACGGTCACTGCCAAACAGAGTTTCTAGCTGAATGGACTCAAGCAGAGTGCAAGGAAAGCTTTGGTTTAACTTGTGGGATCATTCATAAATTTCAAGAAAAAGGATGGGATGTGGGTTTTCTCAGATTCTTTCTGATATGTGTTTGCACAACTCAGGCTCACATCCTGGTTGACTGTGGAGAAGATAACATGTGCATTCCTGACTTGAAACTGTCAGCTAGACCGTAAGTTTAAATAAATAAACTTGTCCATTTTATCTAATGGAATACAGGTGTTTATTTAAAGCTTCCCTGGAGAAAGTATACACTTCCAACTACTACCCAAAATGTGCTGCCTGAAATTCTTGAGCTCAGCTACCCTTTGGGCTAGCCTGTGGTTTGGGTCAGTATCTTTGTCATTGGTGTCAAGTGACACACCCTAGGACATTGCCTGAGCTGTTTCATCTTTCAGCAAAAGTAGGGGGAAATGTTTTTTTTCGAAGTTAACTCATCTCTGGGTGGTTCCGGTTGTATGTATTTGCCTCCGTCTTCTGGGCAAAGGATTCAGACAGGCTGGTTCCATCAACACCTTTGCTGAACCTGTTTTTGCAGCTCCCCATGACTCAGAGGCATCTTTAAAATGGTCAAAACAAAAGTAATTTTGATTTACTGGAAAAAGATGTTAATGTCACTTAATGAAGTAAAGCTGAAAATGTCACAAATCAAATAGGAATCAAAGGGCAGTGTCCTGGGACTTCCCTGGTGGTCTAGTGGTAAAGAGTCCACCTGGCAATGCAGGGAATGTGTTGTTAGTCACTCAGTCATGTCCACCTCTGTGACCCTATGGGCTGTAGCCTGCCAAGCTCCTCTGTCCATGGAATTCTCCAGGCAAGAATACTGGAGTGGGTAGACATTTCCTTGTCCAGGGGATCTTCCCGACCCAGGGATTGAACCTGGGTCTCCTGCATTACAGGCAGAGTCTTTACCATCTGAGCCACCAGGGAAGCCCTCCCTACATTGGCAGGTCAAAACAAAAGCAATTTTGATTTACTGGGAAAAAGATGTTAATGTCACTTAATGAAGTAAAGCTGAAGATGTCACAAAATCAAATAAGAATCAAAGGGCAGTGTCCTGGAACTTCCCTGGTGGTCCAGTAGTAAAGAATCCACCTTGCAGTGCAGGGAACATGGGTTCAATCCCTGGTGGGGAAACGAAGATCCCATATGCTGTGGAGCAACTAAACCCGGGCACCACAATGAGAACTGTGGCAGTGAAAAATCCTGCTCTCTACCACTCAATCCAATACAGCCAAGTAAATAGTAAATAAATGCATTTTTTAAAAAATGGCCATATGCTGTTAATAGGATTCATTATAGTTTTCAAGATGTTACCTTTGGGGGCAACTGAGGAAAGGGCACATGGGATCGCAGTGTTATTTCTTATAAGTGCATGTGAATCAATAATTGTCTTAAAATAAAAAGGTTTTTTTTATGTCACACACATAAAAGTATGTTTTGAAATAATGAAGTGGAATTGTTTCAATTCTGAATAAACCTTTACTATCAAAAATTCTAGCGTTTTCCCCAGTTGGTTCATATAACTCATTATTTAAGACTTCTTAAAGTATTTAGTTAAAACTTTATGGCTTCCCTGGTGGCTCAGTGATAAACAATCCTCCTGGCAATGCAGGAGATGTGGGTTAGATCCCTGGGTCAGAAAGAGCCCCTGGAGAAGGAAATGGAAACCCACTCTAGTATTCTTGCCTGGGAAATCCCACAAACAGAGGAACCAGGTGGGCCACAGTCCACAGGATCACAAAGAGTTTGATATGACTTAGGAACTAAATAGCAAAGAAATAGAAACTACATTTTCACTTACAAGCATTCAGGGGGTACATAGACACATTCAAGGGGCACATAACAGATAATGTGATTATTTCTTGCAGTAAAAATATCTTAATTTATTAAATTTAAATAAATTTTATTTAATTTATTGATTTATTAAAAATATCTTAATTTATTAAATTTAAACTAAATGTTATACTTTCTAATAATTAAAAAGGAATGGCAATTAGAATACACAAGGTAGTACTTTCCGAATTCTGGCATTATAATACTATACCCTTTGTAAAGTCTTGTTTAATTTTCACCTTATTTAGCCATGCCCAGGGTATGTATGCAAACTAGCTTGTCACAGATATCAACTTGTCATCAGATGGAATCTTATCTTTTTTTGTTACAATACCATGAAAAATCTCTATATCAAAAAGTTTAAATAAAACATTCATATCCAAGAAATGTACTATTGGAATAGTCTAAAGAATAAATTACAAGCTATTTCATTAAAAAAAAAAAAAAAGAATCAAAGGACTTCTCTGTGGCTTGTGATGGAGATACAGCAGTCCAGCACTGGTTCTGACTGTACTGTATTAAGGAAATAAATAGGTCTAAGGGGTAAAATATCCTATGGCAGAAAAAGCATAGGAAGAAACATTTGCCTCTGTCTTGTGGACAAAGGATTCAGACAAGCCGGTTCCATCCACATCTTTACTGAACCCATTTCTGCAGCACCCTGTGACTTAGAGGCATCTTTAAGACAGTCAAAACAAAAAACAGTTTTGATTTGCTGGAGGAAAAAAATGTTAATGGCACTTGATGAAGTAAAGCTGAAGATGTCACAAAATCCAATAGGAATCAAAGAGCACCCAGTAAAAATGTGCTCCTCCCCACCTCCTTCAACCCAGACCCACCCCAGGAACTATCTCACTGCCAGTGTGGAATCTCTTTGGTAACCGCTCATGGGGACCTTTTCCAAATTTCATAATTTAGTGAGTGTCCAAACCAATATCTTTGATTAAGGGTCAAAAGTAGGCTTTTCCAAATGCTGGTTCGATTAGAAGTTTGGAGAGAATTAAATTTCTTCAAAATACCCCCCAATCTTCCAGTAGTTGTTTGAGATCTTCTTTTGTCTGCCTCTTTCTTGCCTTAGGTTCCCCTTTGTGTTGCCCACGCCTCCTCCTCGTACTTTCTAAATCACCTCTCTCCTTCTCTTCCTGCTGTCTGTCTTCCTCCTATGGGAGGTTTTCATGGATGGGCCGAAGCTCCCTCCTTCTGACTTGTGAGCTGAGTTTTAAAATGTTCAGTTTTTGCTGGTAGACTGTTAAGTATGTGGGTAGCTGAAAATTGATCACAATGGGGGGGATTTATACCACTGGAATTAGCAAATGCTGTAGGTCGTAGTTTTGTTTTTTTTTTTTTTTTTTGAGAACTGGTTGTTTATTTATTTATTATACAGGTTTTAAAGGTTACTTTCCACTTATAGTTATTACAAACTACAGGCTATATACCCTACATGGTACAATACAATCCTTGAGCCTAACTTAACAGCCAGTAGCGTGTGCCTCCCACTCCCTGGCCTCAATATTGCCCCTCCCCCCTCCACCAGTAACCACTAGTTTGGAGAACTGGTGGTTAAACATTTACCCTGGGGTGTTTTCGTACCCTTCCCATCCAGACAGTTTTAATTCTTCTGATCACCCCCTCATGACAATGAATCTTATTTTTTTCTCAGTCTTGCATGTTCTCATCTTCCTCTAAGTCCTTAAATAAAATATCCATGCATCCAGAGATATATCATATCTAATGATTCTTTTTAAACTTCATTTTTAGAGATAAGCATCAGGTCATCATTGGAGATGAAAACCACCTTATGCTCATAATCAGTGCGAGAAATGAAGGGGAAGGTGCCTACGAAGCTGAGCTCTTTGTGATCATTCCGGAAGAGGCCGATTATGTTGGGATTGAACGCAGCAATAAGGTAATGCCAGGAGGTGATCTGAAGGAGGAAAGAGCTAGGTGTATTCTGAAATCAAATCCATGTTAAGTCATCTTAGCTCAGAGTTTCTTCATTAATAAAAGGAAACAAGATGGCACCCCATTTTGTTAAGCACAATAGCAATGGCCCAGGAAAGGTGATGGTCTTAAGTAAGTATTCATATCTTTCTTGGCCCCAGTGCAAAGATAAAGTGACCAAAGATTGGGCACTGAAATGAGGAAGACCACTGTCTCAAAGAAGCAGCCCATCAATGTGATGCATCACCATCACATTGATGACCCCCAAGCTGACTCCCACCAACCCCAGCTGTTTTCTGGCCTTGACTTTGAGCTCCTTTATGCTTCAAGCAGGTCCCAGGAGGTCTGGTTTTCATTACTGCTTTTGGAGGAAGGTCCTGCCAATCCCAGCTGGGCACTGAAAAGAGCCTAGACAGGCACTGGAAACGAAATACATTCATTTTTTTCCTTTCTTGTTAGTCTACCTTTTCAGGACCAGGACCAAGAAAAAGCCGAGCTTTAGTCATTTAGTCATTAGCCAATCCTGAAGTGCCTCTGTTTGTTAAACTGACCCTGATGCTCTTTATAGCTTTCCTTTCCTTATCAGAATATGAATCTTCCCATGCAGAATATCTTTGGGTTCTGATAGAAAATCATTATAAATACACCAAAGGATAACAGAGAGAGTCCCTTGGTTTCAGAGATATACAGACTCACATTTAAGAGCAGAGGCCAAGTTTCACACTTGCATAGTCTTGCCTGCAGTTTTCATGGAAGTCTGCACAATGAGTATTATTTAAATTCTTGCTGATGGGTATGGTTCTTTTAACTGATGTTTATTAAAATTCTGCTACTTTCCAAAAACTGCACCATCTTGGAAATATGCACATTCTAATGATTATATCATCTAATGAAATATAATTCCTTTAAAGAAATGCTAACAACTGTTGTGATGTGGATATTTGAAAGACATTTACAAATGTGAGGAATACAGAATTCTCTATGCACACCTCTAGTCTCATGATTAATGTTTTGGTTAAATTATCTTTTCAGTAAATAAACCCAGAAGAACAATAATCAAGTATATTTGACAGTCCTAAAGTCATCACAAATTTCTGTTGTTTCCAGGGAACATATCATCTAGGAACACTTACAAGCAAATAATACATAAACAAACAAACAATGAAGCTCAAGTATGTTATTTTAAAAGCTGTTCCAGGGCTCTTCTTCTGGTTTTATTTCAATGCCCTTTCTGTCACTCCACTCCTGACTTAGTTACACAAAGCATCTATTCAAAATATTCTTCTTTTAGCAAAACATCCAGTTTACTATCCACTTTGTTGCATGGAAAACATAGGAAACATTTATCATTTCTATCTTTAGGGCTTTAGACATTACAACAGACATTATCCATAATCTCCAATGAGTCCTTAACTGTTTTCCTCCATCAATTTCCCTTGGGCAGAATTTGAATTTGACATGACTAAGCCACATTCTAATTCCTTCTTTGTTTTTAAGCAGTTTGAGGTTTGTGTCCCTTTTTCTTTATACTCAGTTCAAGTTTAAGGCTTTTTTAAAGCAATTTTCTCTCAAGAGGAAAAATATGAGGGATTATCTGATTGTTGGTTTTGTTGTTCTTTGATTAAAATCATTTTTTTATTTGAGCATAATTGCTTTACAATGTTGTGTTAGTTTCTTCTATACAACAAAGTGAATCAGCTATATGTGTATATATATCCCCTTCCTCTTGGACCTCCCTCCCACCACCCCATCCCACCCCTCTGCGTCTTCATAGAATACTGAACTGAGCTCTGTGTGCTATACAGCAGATTCCCAATAGCTACCTATTTTACACATGGTAGAGTATATATATCAATCCTAATTAAAAAGACTAAAAATAGGGATAAAAAACTAAAAAGTTAAAAATGGAGCTACCATACGACCCAGCAGTCCCACCACTGGGCATAAATCCTGAGAAAACCGTAATTACAAAAGACACGGCATCCTGGTGTTCATTGCGGCACTGTTTACAATAGCCAGGACCTGGAAGCAACCTCGATGTCCGTGACAGAGGAATGGATAAAGGTGTGGTACATATATACAGTGGAAAGCATACATCTTTTCAAAAATGTAGATGTTGGTCATCTCTTGCCCTAAAGACCTGAATGGAGTCAGACTTTATGCTTTTTTACAGTGACCTTTCTTCTAAATGTTTCCAGAAATAAAAGCCTATGTGCGTTATCTTTTTATTATCGTGGTAAAATATATGTCACATAAAATTTACCATTTTAACCCTTTTGAAGTGTACAGTTCAGTGACATGAAGTATAATGCCATTGCTGTATCACTACTGACCAGCTCCAGAACATTTTCATCATCCCAAACAGAAACTCTGTACCCAGGAAACCTGGGCTCCCTCTTACCCCCTTCCCCGGCCTCTGGGACCCAGCATTCCACATTCTGCCTCTATGAACCTGTCTATTCAAGAGACCCCATATACACTCCATTCTTCTGTCGCCACCCACTTCACACTCAGTGTGTCCAGAACTGGATTTCATGGGCACATTATTCAGTTCATCACAGGTATGTAGTTGAATATAGCCATCAGGTTTTAACCTACCTCAATTTCCCCCTGGCTCCAATAATAAAATGTTTCTAAATCATCCCAATACTCTGGTCCCTAAACCTATGATCTTTTTCTTTAACAGCTTCACTGAGGTTCAATGTGTATCCTGTAAAATCTACCCATTGTAATTACATAAGTTCAATACACACACAATTCAGTTATTTTAGTAGATTTATAGAGGGATGCAACTATCACAGCAATACAGATTTAGAACATTTCCATCACCTCAAAAAGTTGCCATGTGCTTATTTGCAGTCCCTCACCACCCCTAAATCCAGCCAAGGCAGCCACTGATTTACTCCCATCTGTGTAAATGTGCATTTTCTGTACACTTCATATTAATGGGGCCATACCATAAACAGTCATTTGCGTCTAGCTTTCACTTAGTGCAATGTTTTTGAGGTTCATCTATGTCCTAGTATGTATTAGTCATCAGTAGTTATTCCTGTATATTGCTGAGGAATATTCCATCGTTAGAACAAATCTTGTTTATCCACACACACACACACATACAAAAAGAACTGGACTTCATCTTTCCACACTCCTCTCCATAGCCTGTCTCAGGGAACTCCACTAGTCTCCACTCAGTTTCTAAAACTTAAATCCTCTCTCCATCTCACTGCCTTTCTCCAGACGGACTCAGTCTTCTCCTGAGATGACTACAACAGTCTCCTAAGTCATCTCCCCATCTCCCAGCCTCTTCCCTACACAGGAAGCCGCCTTTCTAAAATGCGAATCAAAGCATATATGTGGAATCTAGAAAAATGGTACAGATGAAGCTATTTGCAGGGCAGGAATAGAGGCACAGACGTGGAGACTGGACTTGTGGACACAGGAGGAAAGGCGAGTGTGGGACAAATTGGGAGAGCGGCACTGATACACATACACTGCCATGTGTAAGACAGATAGCTGGTGGGAGCTCAGCTCGGTGCTCTGTGGTGACCCAGAGGGTGGGCCGGAGGGGTAGGGGAGGGAGGTCCGTTAGGGAGGGGTGTATGTGTACATACAGCTAATTCGCATGGTGTACAGGAGAAGCTAACACAACGTTGTAAAGCAACTAGACTCCAATTAAAAAATACACACACACACACAAAACCCTTCCTAGCTCCCCACTGCTTGTAGGATAAAGAGCAAATCCCTAAGATGACTTATGAGGCCCTTAATTACACCCCTGCTGATCTCCTCTTGGGCTTCTCAGGTGGCTCAGTGGTAAAGAACCTGCCTGCCAATGCAGAAGACACAGGAGATGCGGGTTTGATCCCTGGGTCAGGAAGATCCCTGGAGGAGGTAAAGGCAACCCACTCCGGTATTCTTGCCTGTAAAATCCCATGGACAGAAGAGCCTGGAGAGCTACAGTCCATGGGGTTGCAAAGAGTCGGATACAGCTGAGTGGCTGAGCACACATGCACACTCAGCTCCTCAGCCGCATCACAGGTGTTTGGGTCCTTCCTTTACCCACGCCCTAATCCTAGAGGGATGGAATTCCTTTCCAGTTTCTGTATTACCCATGAACCCTCCCACCCTCCCACCACAGAGGGCTCACATGTCCTGCCCCCTCAGTAACTCCACTCTCTGTCCCCTTTTTCCAGCTTACTTCTTACTACTCACCCGTCAGGCCTCAGTCTAATAGTGATGGAGCAATTGCTGTGAGCTGTGCTCTGCTCTGAGCTCTTGCAAGTATTCAACTTACTTAATCCTCCTAGCAGCCTGATAGAGACACAGCAAGGCTATCATAGATAAGAAGAAACAGAAACATGCCCGAAGTCACGCAGCTATTATGTAGCAGAACCAAGATTTACACCTGAGCTGTCAGGTCAGGCCCGTCCTCTTAACCTCTGAGCTGCCCTGTCTCTGCACCACCACCCCCCGCCCCCCAGGAATTTAGATGTCTCTTCCTCCAGGGTGTCCTCTTTGACTGCTTCTTTTTCTTTTTTTTAAATATCTTTTTATTTTGCATTGGAGTATAGCTGATTAGCAAACAATACTGTGATAGTTTCAGGTGAACATGAAGGGACCCAGCCATACATATACATGTATCTGAAAGTGAAAGTGAAAGTCACTCAGTCATGTCTGTCTCTTTGCGACCCCCATGGACTATACAGTCCATGGAGTTCTCCAGGCTACAATACTGGAGTGGGTAGCCTTTCCCTTCTCCAGGGGATCTTCCCAATCCAGGGATTGAACCCAGGTCTCCTGCATTGCAGGTGGATTCTTTACCAGCTGAGCCACCAGGGAAGCCCATGTACGTATTTTCCCCCAAACTCCCTTCCCATCCAGGTCGCCACACGACATTGAGCAGAGTTCTGTGTGCTATACAGTAGGTCCTTGGTGGTTATCCATTTTAAACGTAGCAGTGTGTACATGTCTATCCCAATCCCCCCCAACTATCTTTCCCCCCTTCTTTCCTCCAGCAACCATAAGCGTGTTCTCCAAGTCTGTGAGTCTCTCTCTGTCTTGTAAGTTCCGGTGGCTCATTTCTACATGTGTGTGCTCCTCCGTCACTGTGAATTTCTCTATCATGAAACTTAACAAACTATGTCTCCATTGCTTGCTATGATTGCTTGTGATTCTTTATTATAATTCTTTCTGTAATAGGAAGTTTAAGGAGGACAAGGTTTTGTTTTGTTGTTGTTGTTTTTTAATCAGTGCCTGGTTAGTGGCAGGTACACAGTAAATATTTTCCGTGAATGAATAATGATCTAAGAGCTATAAATGGATGAGAACAAGACAGTCTCAGGAACAGTGAGGAAAATAGTCTAGAAATATCTAGAAAAACAATCATTGTTTCTCCCACTCAGAGAGAGGAAATAAAGGTTAAAAAAAGAAAAAGGGTGGGACTCTGGGGAGGAAGAAAGATCTTTGATTGATGTGAAAAAGCTATTTCTAGACAGTTGGGGGAAAATGTACATATAACTTTCAACCTTCAGATAAGATAAAAATACTTACTATAGAAACCAAATCCTTGAATTATGTTCAAGGGACGCATGGGTATTTTGGAAAGCTTTTGCTGGGTTCTTTTTTTTTCCCTCCTGTTTTCAGGATTGAGTAATTCCAACAACAACAACAAAAAAATCTCTTACAATTAGGGTTAGTTTTGGATCCTTCAGAACTTAAATAGATGCAAAAGCTAAATTTGAGAAGCAAAAATATAACCAACTTTTAAAAAATACGTTTCTTACTTAGGATATTAACATGTCGCTCAGGTTATTTGGAAAGAGCAGATATTAAATGCTTCCTCTGGACATCAGAAATTTTGCTTCTTTCTCATGAATTGGACCAGACCTTTCAATGGCTGGTGGCAGGAAAAGGGTTTTATACTTAAGTATGTGCTTGTCCATGGGGCTTTCCTGGCACACAGCGGTAAATAATCCATCTGCCAATGTAGGAGACACAAGTTCGATCCCTTGTTGGGAAGATCCCCTGAAAAAGTAAATGACAACCCACTCCATTATGCTTGTCTGTAGAATCCCATGGACAGAGGATCCTGGCAGGCCATAGTCCATAGGGTCACAGAGTCGGAACCTTAGCAACTGAACAACAACAACATGTGTTTGTCTATTTTATTTCAGGCTCCTCGTAGGAGAGATTATGAGCTACTTGTGCTCTGTATCTCCAGATACCATCTACTGCTTTGTGCTGGACATTGTTCTAGCCTCTGGGAATAGAACAGATACAAAACCCCCTGCCCTCTTAATTTTCTTAAAGTGTATGATTTACCCACGGAAATCTTGACTTAGATGTCTGAGATTTGTTTGCCTTTTCTTTGTTTTGATTCTTGGTTTTTCTCAATGAAGTGGGAAGAAGGGAAAGGGGATGGTTTCTGAAACTTCTACTTGAAAATTCACATGACTTTCTTAAATGAAATTTCAGTAGGGCTGACAGATGGATAAGAGGTCCTCATATTTGGATCCCTTTTCCACGGTCCTCTCATGTGGGCCTTTGTCAAAGTCCTCATTTTGCAAGCTTATCTTTGGCAGTGAGGCTGACAGGTAATATATCAGTGGCACTTAACAAGTTACAGTGAAAGAATGGATGAACATGTCTAGCTGCTCAAAGCCAGAGCAGGGCCATAGAGACATTAGGTTTTGAAAGATGGAAAGCAGCTCTGGGTGTAGATCCAGCTGTGGACTTCCAGACAAATGGGAGTAGCCTGAAGACACAGGAAGAGCTGTGAGTAGAGGATAGGAGTCCAGTGATAAACCTCCTTTACTTTCCCCTCCATTGAGTGTAACCTTCAGACCTTCTCCAGCACATAATTCTAAGCATCTCTTTGAACTTGACTTTATATATATTCTAATCAGAATAGGATGTGGGGCACAAAAGAAGATGAAAAGCAGGGGGTAAACATAAATGTGCTCTCTTGTCATCTTAAGTATTTATAAGACTGAACTAAGATTGGGTGTGTAATCTCAACATGGAACCAATGTAGGGAGAAATGTGTGTTCAAAGCAATTCTCTTGCAAATGGTCATTGGGTCATATGATAACCTATATATCTTGCTGTCATTCATTTTTGCAAGAATTGGCTTAGTCGTGTTTAATTATCTGTAATATTCATGCCCCACATTAAACAGTAGTGCAAATCATTTCAAAAGTGTGCATATAAATATTCTGCACAGTGTTTTCTTCCTCTATGAAACACAAAAGATGTGTTTACCCATCCGGCACATTACTTCTTAAAATTAAACTTTGGTCTTTTCTCACACACTTCTCTTCCAAGTTGATGGTCACACACGAGTCTTTGGGCTCAGGCATTCACACAGGTGTTTGAAATCAAGAGAAGCTTCCCGGCTGCCCCATTACTTTTGTGACAGGATGTCGTTTATTCTGCCCCCTGACTCCGCACTGGTGTTCCTCCTTGTTGCAGGCATTGCGCCCACTGAGTTGTGAGTACAAGATGGACAATGTCACCCGAATGGTGGTGTGTGACCTTGGGAACCCTATGGTGGCTGGAACAAATGTAAGAAAAAACCAGATGCCCTTAACTGATTTCTGTCTAATTGAATTGTAAAGAGAACTAGTGGAAAGCCACTCCCCTCCCCCACCACCAATTAGCACTCAGCAACTTAGCACCTGGCAACTAAAACCAATTTGTCAGGAAATTCCCAGGGTGGTGGGATTTTGCATCATAAGCGGTGCCAACTGGATAAACTGAGCTTAAATACACAAAATGATGAATGCTTTCACATGCCTTCTCTTTTGATGTCATTCTCACATAGCTTCAGTCTCAACAAATTTCTAAAGGCTATTTTTTTTTTTTTACTGCAGACTTTTTTTTAATATTCTTTCTTTGAATCTCACTACAGTTTTTTTCCTTTGAGTCCAAGAACTATGATTGAAAGGATTTAAGAAATAACAGAATTAATAATTTTAGCAATGATGATTAAACTTTTATTTTAGATATACCTCCCATGTGAATATATTCACAGTATTTTCACGTTAAAATATGACTATAATCCAGGTTTTAAAGCGACTTTACCAGGTCCATATTTTCCATGCACCTTACTTGATGAAGAATAATACAGAGAATTGTAGCAAAAATAAAGAAAGGGTTAACCAAGATCTGTAACAGGCTTATAAAAAAATAAGGAGTCCTTTTTCTTCCCTTTGTTTCCAGATTTAGGAACTTCCCATTCACAATTACTTGTGGGCAATAAATTCATTTTATGCCATTGTAGTTTAAGTATATACAGAGTAACTTCTTGTAATAAATATCATAGTGAAAGTCATTATTTTATGGAGTCATAAATCAAGGGAGAAAAAACTGAAATCTACAAATGCTACGTAATTAAGTGTTACAAGTTAAATGTATGTATTTCTGTGTTTTAAAATAGATGTTTATGAATCATTGATAATGAAATTACTTGTTTGGAAAAAAATTTTTCTGGAAATGTGTAAGTGTGTAGGTTTGTATTAAAAACAGCTTCCCAAAGTATCTTCCAAAGAGTGTTATTCCTTTGAGATGAGCCTTTTAAAGGGAGTCCTGTAGTCACTGCTAAGAATCATATCCTCTCTGGGACCTTCTGCTGCTGCTGCCGCTATTGCTTCAGTCGTGTCCGACTCTGTGCGACCCCAAAGACGGCAGCCCACCAGGCTCCCCCGTCCCTGGGATTCTCCAGGCAAGAAGACTGGAGTGGGTTGCCATTTCCTTCTCCAATGCATGAAAGTGAAAAGTGAAAGTGAAGTCACTCAGCCATGTCCGACTCTTAGCGACCCCATGGACTGCAGCCTACCAGGCTCCTCCCCCCATGGGATTTTCCAGGCAAGATTACTGGAGTGGGTTGCCATTGCCTTCTCTGCTGGGACCTTCAGGTGCCTGCATTTTAAAGTGCTGAGAAGTTCTGCAGTAAGGAAACCTTCTATCCCAGTGTTTCTCACATTTATTTGAGTGTTTGAAACTTTCTATCAAGTAATACTTATTCCCAGTTTATACTCTAGGATACTGTGCTAGAATAATATGTTTACTTTCTCACATTTTAAATTGATTATCCTTCCATTGATCTTGGGTATGTAAAAGATATGCCAAGCTGTAGTCTAATAAATTCACTTCTTGAGTCAAAAAAAGTAAATATTTAAATGAAAGATAAACATTTATAATAGGTTTTTATTAGCTAACATGTATTGATTGCCCTCTGTGTTATAAACCCTTCACTGGGTGGTTTGTGCATGTGTTATCTCATTTAATTTTTACAACAACTGGTGATCCTATGAGTCAGGTGTTTCTCTCATATTACAGATGAGGAAACGGAGACTTAGAGAAATCAAATGAATTACCCAAAGTTGCATGTAATGAGGAACAGAACCCAGATTCGAACCAGGTCTCAACAGAAAGCCTGCATTCTAGTGGGCCTACAAAAATTGGATAAAAATTAATGAATAACAGATGAGATATTTCAAGCAAGCCATGAAAGATAGAATGGGATGTCTAAGCTGAGATAGTGGAACAGCTTTCATTAGAATCCTTTTATCTAGAAGCTTATAAATCCTTTGGCTAGTTTTCAAGAAAAATCTAACTGCCCAATTTGATAGGAAAAGGTCTACCTAAGGTCAGAGAGAAATGAGTTGACATGGTATTAATGGTATTAGCTTCTATAAGTGACCGAGCACATTCCTTTTTTAGTATTAAAAGTATTAAATCCAGACCAGAGATCATATAAGTTCAGCAATAACTAAGGATAGTCTTAGAACAAAAACTGGACACCAGTGCTGTTCAAAGTGGAGGGTAAAAATGGCAGTGTGGTCTTAGCCACAAATGTGTTTTTGTGAAAAGACGTCAATCCATTTTACCAGCAAATAATCTTTAGAAGTCAAGGAAGTAAATTGTTTGTATTCGTTTATCTCTGAGGTCTATAGTAGGGGAAACCTAATAGCTTTCTTATCTCACCCTTGAATGCCCTTAAACACATCAAATTTTATTGCATTCTCTTTTGTTATAAAACACTTTGATTTATTTACTTCTTCATCTTATACTTCTGAAAGAATACTCGCAATGGGTTTTAATAAAATTCCAAGTGTAAAAGCAGTCCTAAATATTAAAAAGCATCACAAACCGCTAGGATTAATTATTCCAGTCCCAGGATTTTTTAGAAAATAGTTTTCAAGTGACTTTTTAACAGAACATTCAAGGTTGTATTTAGAAGTTTCACCTCTGATTTGTAAGCTGATCATTTTCATATATTAGCTTTAATAATATAAAAATATTTATATACCAATAAGATTTGTAAAAATTCTCAAAGCTTCTCAAGTAGAATAAAAAAAAAAAAAAATAGTAGCTCAACAAAGACTCTTTAGAATCAATGCCCAGAGATATGACTTTTGGTTCTAGTTAAGATGATATGTGTCTCTTATCAGTATGAAATTGTCACATTTTCATTGTATCTTCATCTTGTGTTGTATATATAATAAAAGACCAACATCAAACAGGCCTCACCACAATATAGTAAGCACCCACCACTGGAAGTGTGCAAACAAAAGCACACTTTTTCACCATTCTGTCAACTATTTTTAATTACACCCCTTCTATATGCCTTGTATTAAACTAGAGTCTGATAATATCAAGAAAAAATGTATAATCCCCACTTGATAAGAAACCTAAAATTTGAGGACTTCCCTGGTGGTCCAGTGGCTAAGATTCCATGCTCCCAATGCAGGGGACCCGGATTTGATCCCTGGTCAGGGAGCTAGATTCTATATGCCACAGCTAAGAGTCCACATGCCTCAACAAATGATCCCTCATGCCACAGTGAAGCAGTGCAGCCAAATAAATAATTTTTAAAAAGAAACTTAAAAATTTTCAGTACCATAGGTTGAGTCCTGGGAAAGTACCAAAGGAGACAAAGAATAAAGAGAATGTTTCTGCCTGACTTGGCCTGGAAGATTGGAGGATGTGCTGCAGGGTGATCTCGCATCCTGAACTTTGAAGCATTAGTAGGAGTTCTCCAAGTAGGAAGCACAGGCAAAGACTTTAAAAGTTTCTAAAGAAGAGGGAAGAATATGTGCAAAGTCCTAGAGGTCTGATAGAAAATTGCACATCTGGAATTTTAAAGGAATTCTTCCCGGTTGGGGGATAAGGATCCATAGGTTTAATAATTAGGCACACCTGGGTTTAAGTCCCAGTTTCTTCAGTGACAAGCAGTGATCCCTTGGGCAAGTCAAATTGAAGTGGGTGAATACCTATTGTAGGAATATTTTGAGTAATCAGTGATGTGATGTAAAGCCCCCAGGCAGTTAGAACTTCCCTGGTGGCTCAGAGGGTAAAGAATCTGCCTGCAAGGCAGGAGACCCAGGTTTGATCCCTGGATCAGGAAGATCCCCTGGAGAAGGGAATGGCAACCCACTCCAGTGTTTTTACCTTCAGAATCCCATGGACAGAGGAGCCTGGCGGGCTATGGTCCATGGAGTTGCAAAGAATTGGACATGACTGAGTGACTAACACACCAGGGCATACCTGACTTGCAGCTCATTCAGTACAGGCTGATGAAATCATGATGATTTGTGATAAAAATGATGATTAATTAGCTCATATTATTACTGGTTCATGACAACATGAGTTTTTATTGCTGGTTTGATTCTCACAGTGTAGTGGCTGTGAGTTTCAGGTTCTTGAGTTGGCTTGTAGTGATTTCAGTTCCAGCTCTAGAGTTCATTTGCTCTACACCTGGAACAAGACACTTAATCTCCTGAATCTTCGGATGGCTATGGACAGTAAAATGTCAATGATCAAGGTACCTATTTTGTAGTGTGGTAGCTGTGACTTTGTGAGACTTTGCGTGTAAGGCTTACAGACTTAGACTTTGCACTTAGAAGTGCATGGGAGAGTAAGTAATATATGTCTTAGCTTTTATTTTTTACTTCCTTTTTATATTATCATTGGATTCATTTTTCTTCAGGTTTTTAAAAATCTGTTTTCAAACTGTAAAAACAATACGGACAGTTTTAAAACTTTGGAAAAGGAAGGTGGAAAATATAATCCATACACTTACAACTTTAACTGTAACATATTATCCTGGTTATTTTCTAACAAGACATCCTCACTCCCATGCATTAATTTTTCCACTGGCAGCCTTTTAAAACTGTAGCTGAAACACATGGTACATACAAGTGTGTAACTTTTTTTCTTTATTGATCGTCATTACATTAGAAGCATTTTCTACATTGCATAGGCGTCACGGTTATACATTCAACAATGACATGAATTTCCATCAAACGGAACCACCACAGTATTCTAAATCAATCTCCTCTCATATATTTAGGTTGTTTTAATTTAGCACGTAAAGAAGGTGGCAGGAAAAGAGAGATAAGAGGCTAAATGAAAAAAGGACAATGTATAGGCACTTCCATGCCCTGGAGGGACTTTCCTGGTAGCTCAGCTGGTAAAGAATCTGCCTGCAATGCAGGAGATCCCCGTTCAATTCCTGGATGGGGAAGATCCCCTGGAGAAGGATAGGCTACCTGCTCCAGGATTCTTGGACTTCCCTGGTGGCTCAGGTGGTAAAGAATCTACCTGCAATGTGGGAGACCTTGGTTCAATCCCTGGGTTGGGAAGATCCCCTGGAGGAGGGCACAGCAACCCACTCCGGTATTCTTGCGTGAAGAATCCCATAGACAGATGAGCCTGGCAGACTACAGTCCATGATACAATGAGTCAGACATGATAGAGCGACTAAGCGCAGCACAGCACTGCATGGCCTGTGCCCTGAAGTCTCAGCTCCCCCGGCGCAGAAGCAACAGCAGCCTAGGATGGGGATTCACAGGGATGACGTAAAAAGATTTTTAAGCTGTATGTAAGGTTCCTTTCATGTAATAAACTTAATGTCTTGTGATTTTGTTTTTAAGTCTTCTCTGGGCCTCCGATTTACAGTTCCACGTCTCGAGAAAACAAACATGAGCATTAACTTCGATCTTCAAATCAGAAGGTGAGACCTTTATATGCATAAATTATTGTCAGTGTTTAGTATGAATGAGATCCATGGTGAAATGAATGCTCCTTCACCTTAACAGGTCTTCTAAAATTAGAACCCATATGTTCACAGGCCATTTTCCTTTGTTTCTATTAAACCAGTTCTTTCTTTCTTTTCCTTTTTATTTATTTATTTTTTCTTGCTTTTGAAGAAGAGATCCATTCTGCAGGCTGTGGAGTGAGAGTAAAATCACTTCTTTGTATCTACATAGATATATATTTTTCGAAAGGTTCAGGTGGTTCTAAGTATCCTTATTTGTTAAACCTCTAGTTTATATGTCTGAATTTTCAGGGGGAAGAAAAGGAAAAGGTAAAGAGTTGCATGAGGAAGGACCACCATCACTCCAGACAATAATATGTTTCTCACCATCATTGTCTGTGACACTGATTCTACAGTAGCATGAAGCTTTGTATCACTCCAAAAAAGATTCCTAACTTATAAAAGTCGCAGCATTTAACACCTGGTACAAAGATGCAAAGCAAATTCCTGACGTTTGCTTCTCACTTTTGATTGCAGTTTCAAATAATAGAATGGATGTAACTAGTAGTTCAATCAAGGAACAAAGAACACTGAATAATACTGTTAATGCCTTCCCCCAAATCGTCCTATAGATAACCATTCAAATAATGAATTCAGGGACTTCCCTGGTGGTCCAGTGGCTAAAATTCCTTGCTCCCAGTGCAGGGGGCCCCAGGTTCAGTCCCTGGTCAGGGAACTAGATCCCACATGATGCAACTAAGATTGAAGATTCTGAGTGCTGCAACTAAAACTCATTGCAGCCAAATAAATAAAAATATTTTTAAATGAAGAATTCAGTGAGGAAGTGCTGAATTTGATGGAAAATAGAAATGGTCACATTTTAAACATCCCTCTTTATCTAAAAGAACAGTCCATGATTATATTCCATCCTTATATGCTATAGAAACTCACGATTATTTTAACATTATTCTGAAAATGCAGAAATAACTAGAGAGGCAAGAGCTTTTAGTAGCCATCAAATTCCAAAAACATATGTTATAGATAAAAGTATTTGAGAATACTTTTAATACTTAAATACGCTAGTATGTGAGTGATGAGCATTTATCTGCATGCTTTGCTGGCGGACTCCAACAACATAAATAAGTGTTTAATGGATGGTTTGTATTCAGCTTAAACCAAAAATAAATTAAACCAAGTCCTCTGAAGTCTGAACTCAAGTTTTTGACCATATTGACCACGGGTACCCACATTTAATACCTCTTTCCACAAATAGAACCCCAAAGAGAAGAGGGTTGTGTAAATTAATAAACTTTAAATATTTTGTGTCACCAAATGTTTGCATTAACTGGTCTCTCCATGCCCCGGCTCTGTGTGACATGTAAACATCTTCCTCCCTGTTTAGAGCAGGTCTCAGTTTGTGATTCCCACAGGCAAACAGATCTTTATGACCATCCTTGAAGCTGATCCTGGTAATGGTAAAACGAACATTGTATTTTTTTGCCAACAGAATGCATAGAGGGAATGTTAGCAAATAGAAATAGGAAACAATAAGGAAGAAGAAAATAGTATCAAAGTAATAAGTGAAAGACATGTTTATCCTTGGTTCCTGACATAGGCTATAGTCATGGAGAGGAAATTCATCATTCCTTGGGAAGAACTAGCACCGAAGGTATAAATAGTTGAACATCCAGGCCAATGATGAACTGCTTGTTTGAATGGAGCAGTGGTGTTAGTGAGGGAGGGTTCATTCCTTCCAGGAAAGAGGTGAAAGATGCCTCTAAGTTATATATCCGGCCTGGCGTCTTTCTTACCAGGAGATTTGCTGACCCTGCTGGTTGCTGACACCACCGCTGGTGCCAGCAGGCATGTGTGTGGAGGATGATTTAAATTAGCCATCCAGGTCCAGCCTCTGATTCCACCACTGCTATTGCAACTTTTCAAAACAGCTTCTGTAAGCCCCGTATTAGACTCCTGTCCCAAGACAATTTAATACTTGTCATCTATTTATATTTTTAGGATGTTGCCATGAAAATTGTTTTCATTAAACTACTTGGAAGCAAAATGCAATAGAATTATAGGATAACTTAAGTGAAACTTTTTTATCATTATTCTAATTTCTACTGTTGTAAAGCAGTAGTGGCCTAGAAACAAGGTGGAACAATCAGATTTAAGCTTCCAAACAGCAACATTCCCTGTAATGCAGTTGGAACCGCAGTCTGTAACAAGCGGAATTACTTAATGACTTCTCAGTGGTAAGTCAGAATCCTGCCTTAAAAAAAAAAAGCCTTTTTAGGTGGCTGATCCTCCCCAGATGTGATAATAATAAAGTGGCCTGGAAACTGGGGTTCAAACTTTGGTGAACAAGTCCCTCTAGCCTTGTCACAAGCTTAGCAGTGATACCCATTTGCAGGAAATGAGCCTGACATTTGCCTGTTTATATCTTTTATGTGTGTTTGCCATTTAAGTTGCCTTATCAGTGTATACAATCGAACAGGACTTTTCAAAAGCGTTGTGGGAACAATCCTGTCTCCTCCTGCTTTGAAAGCAGACTTTATCATATCTTTTCCTGCTCCCACATTTGGAAAGCTTCAAAAGCTAGTCAGGACATGCCCCATTACCATCGTCAGTATGAGAGCTTGTTCATTGCATCTGCGTGAGATTTGATGATGAAAAAAGGGGAAGCTTTCTCTTCTTAATGAGACCTGAATATAAACATGACCTGTTAGCGGTGGTGTCACATCCTGGTTTGCTGTTTGCTAAGAGCTGCATGAGTTTTTGGGGTATTAGGGTGACTTCAATGACAGCCCAGGAAGACAATGAACACAAATGGCAGCTGCATCAAAAGCCCACCTACTGGTCCAGCCTTTTAAGAGACCACATAGTTTCTTTACAGTAATGGTTGTTTAACACATGCATTTTTTAAGTTAAATTTTATATCTATTTATATTTGCTTGAGAGAAAGAAACAGAAAACTTAAAAATAATTTTGCCACTGTTCAAAGAACTGTTATTAAACATGGATCTTCTATCTTGAGTGTCTTGATGTACTTGGTGAACATCTATTTTGTCTCCTAACTGCCCAGCTTCCTTGGGTCTTGCTTCTTCACACCATCGGCCATGCTTCTAATTCACTCCTCACCTCTCATCTTAGGTAGCCAGTGAGTGTGCAGTAAAGCTCACTTATTTTAATATTACACAAAAAATAAACCATAAGGAAGATAAATTTGCTGCCAAAACAATGTATGGGATGATGCATTCCAGAGCCAAATAGAAATGCTTTTCCCATTATGTGCTGCTCTTGGCTTATTCATGCCAGGTCTCCTTTCATTAGCATGGAAAATCAGGAGTTGACTGTGCTGTCCTTTCCCATTTGATGGACAATGAACTTGGTACACAAAGAAGTTAAGGAATGTGTTCTTCATAGAAGCTGGACAATGAACTCAGCTCACTGCCTTTTGGGCTTAGTCATTGAAAGGAAGAAGTGTTGGCTTCTCTAGAAATCTGTTATGTTTTCGGATAAGGTGTCTCATCTTTGAAAGTTATGACTTTCTAAAGTTATTCAGTTCAGTTCACTTCAGTCACTCAGTCATGTCCAACTCTCTGCGACCCCATGAATCGCAGCATGCCAGGACTCCCTGTCCATCACCATCTCCCGGAGTTCACTCAAACTCACTTCCATCGAGTCAGTGATGCCATCCAGCCATCTCATCCTCTGTTGTCCCCTTCTCCTCCTGCCCCTAATCCCTCCCAGCCTCAGAGTCTTTTCCAATGAGTCAACTCTTCGCATGAGGTGCCCAAAGTACTAGAGTTTCAGCTTTAGCATCATTCCTTCCAAAGAAATCCCAGGGCTGATTTCCTTCAGAATGGACTGGTTGGATCTCCTTGCAGTCCAAGGGACTCTCAAGAGTCTTCTCCAACACCACACTTCAAAAGCATCAATTCTTCGGTGCTCAGCTTTCTTCATGGTCCAACTCTCACATCCGTACATAACCACTGGAAAAACCATAGCCTTGACTAAACTAAATCTAAAAAATTTAGATAAATCTAAAGTTATTACTTTTGATCATAGAGGATCTTAGTGTTTCCATTTACAAATGGTTATGATTTTGTAGAATGGATATGCCTTTGTTTTCCAAATGATCATATTGGTAAAACATGGTGCTCCTTCGATATATAAAAGGTTTTTTATGATCATGTAGTTAACACGTCTGAGAAACTATATTTAAATCATTTGTCACTGTATTTTAGTTCCAACAAGGACAACCCAGACAGCAATTTTGTGAGCCTGCAAATCAACATCACTGCTGTAGCTCAAGTAGAAATAAGAGGGTAAGTAATAAACAAGATATTATAGTAATTATATTTTAATAGCTCTCTGTATATGAGTTATGATAAAATACTAGTAAAAACAATATGGAATTTTCCTAATATATTAGAGATGACAGTTCCCTTTGGTTATAAAGTTTCATTCTTTTCAACCCATCATTAGCTTTCCATTGGAAAGTGGAGTCAACCCTGAGATCACTTTACCCCCGTACTCCACAAACTGATAGTTCAGTATTCAAACTATAAAAGCTAGTGATAAGAAGCCAAATAAAATAAGCAATGTGATTGCCTGAAAGTCTCACTTTTCCAGTAGTTATTTTGGCATAATGAAAATTCAGCATCACCATACCACATCTTGAGTTTAAGAAATGGCTAAGCCTTAGATGTGAGGGTTGATGGGCTCCACACTTTGTGTCTTTTTCCTCCTGCCCCGCTCTTTGAAGAAGTTGCCAATAAGCAATCAGTTGAGAAACAGGAAGAAAGTGGTCAAGCAAAAGGCTTGGAATAAATACCATCTGGGAAATCTGTGCCTGGGGGGAAAAGAAATCGGAAATGGACTACATGTAGTTCTTATCTTGTACCAAGTGTGGACTTGATTGATTTTATTCTAATTCTTGTTTTATCAGAACCATCAAGGACTTAGCTACAAATGTCAACTGGTATTTTAGGCTGAACTGTCCCCAGGGCTCCGGAAAGCTCAGTTCCCCTTTCTTTTTCATAGGTCCTGAGACCTAGGAGTTCACACTCCTCCATGACGCAAACTGTAGATTTCTGCACTCAAAGGCACTGTCACTGTGCCTTCTTTTCCTGCTGCCCCAGGTGCTCAGTGGCAGCAGGGTAGGGGTGGGGGTTCCTGTATGCCATCCCGGCACCACTGAGGTTCTGCCTAGCGGGTTGCTGCTGCTGCTGCTGAGTCGCTTCTGTCATGTCCGACCCTTAGGGAATGATAAAAATGCCTTCATTTGTGAATCCTTTCACATGCTACCCTAGCATGTTAGCATCTCTTAATATGTACTAGTACTCTCACTGTGCAAGTGAGGAAATTTTGGTATAAGGAGTTGAAGGTTACACAGCTAGAAAGTGAGCAGCTGGAGTGTAAATACAGGCAGCTTATGTCCAGCTACATGTTTCTAAAATAATGGTGATCTACAGCCTATGAGAGAGAAGTTTTTGAACCTTGTCTGCACAAATTTTGTGTGTGCTTCTGTGATTTCTTTTCATGCAAGTGAATGTTTTTGACATTTGCTCACTTTAATGCATGTGCCTCTAGTTCATTCATTTTAATTGCAGAAGAATATAGCATTATAAAGCTATAATTTAACTTATGTTATCTAGTCTACTTTTGGGGTTGTATTTTTGCTTTTTTACAAATGTTTTTAATTTTTTGTGGAAAAATCACATAATATAAAACATACTATTTTAACCATATTTAACTGTACAGCTCAGGGACACTAAATACATTCACATTGTTGTACAACTCTCACCATCATCCACCTCCTAAAATTTTCAATTTCCTAAGCTGAAACTCTGTCCCCATTAAACAGTAAATCCCCATTCCTCATCCCCACACCTCATCCCTCCCAATCCTGGCCCCTGGCATCCATCAGTGCACCCTGCAACTCTATGAATTTGACTACTCCAGGTACCTTGTGTAAGTGGAATCAAAAAGTATTTGTCTGCACCTACTGTATGTTGGAATGCATTTTAAGGCTAACTTAAAATATTCCCTACAAACAGCTTGAACCTTTCTTTTTTTCCCCCATGCTGTATAGTAGGTTTTCATTAGTTATCTACTTTATATGTATCTTCAAGTACACTCATGGCAGAATGTCAGAAAGGTATATGTTTAGAGGTGGAATTTCAGCATGAGAGAGTACATAGTATTTAACTTTACTGAGAATACCAAATTGTTTTCCAAAGTAGTTCTACCAGATTACAGCCCTGAAAGAAGTGGATTGACATTTCCATTGCTCCTCATTAGCTAGCTTTCAGAGTGACCTAGTTTCACATTTTGAGCCAATCTGATGGATAGGAAATAGTATTCAATTGAAGGTTTAATTGGCTATTCCTTGATTTCTAAATGAGATTAAGCAGCTTTTTTATGTTTGCTTGCTTTTTAATGTTTGTTAACTTTTATTCTTCCTATCAGGCAATTTCTGTGACCTATTTCTATTAAGAGACTTGACTTTTTATTAGTTCATAGGTATTCTTTCATATTCTAGAGTTGAGACACTATTTCTTTATTAGTTACACATACTGCAAATGTCTTTTTACAGTCTATGGGGTTTGCGATATTTTTTAAGTCCAGTTTATTGAAATATACATTATATAAAGTAAAACTCACCATTTTTTTAGTATCTAGTTTGAAGAGTTATGGCACGACAAGAGCATTCACTATAAAACAGTTCCAAAACGCCAAATAGTATCTTCATGTACTTTTTTGGCAATCCTTCCCCCACTCCCAGGCTCTGACAACCTTGATCTATTTTCTGTGACTCTGTTTCTAGAAAGTCATATAAATATACTCATATAGAATGCAACCTTTTGAGACTGACTTCTTTCACTTAGCATAATGCATTTGAAAAAATATTCCATGTTCTTACATGTATCAATATTTTGGTTTTTTTTTTCTTTTTTTAAAGAAAAACAATGTTGTGCAGTTCTTTCTCTGAGAGGTCTTCCACTATCTGGACTTCCCTTACATTGCTCATCCATTCACCAGTTGGTGAACATTTGGGTTGTTTCCTGTTTGGGGCTATTAATACTAAGTCTGCCTTAGGCATTCACATATGGGTCTTGGGACACTTGTTTTCACAAATAGTGGTACTGACTTATATGGCAAGTGTGTGTTTAGCTTTATAGAAACTACTGAACTGTTTTTCAAAGTGGCTGTACCATTTCTATTTTGCATTCCCACCAGCAAAGCACAGAAGTTCTAGCTGGTCTGTATGGTTGCCAGAGTGTGCTTGAGATTGGTTTATTTGTTTTTAGCCATTTTGGTGTGTCAATGAGAAGTATCTCACTGAGGCTTTAATTAATATTTTCTTATGACTAATGATACTGAGCATCTTTTCACTGGTTATTTGCCATCCATATCTCCCTTGTTTTGTAAAGTGTCTTTTAAAATTTTCACCCATTTACCCATTTATTACTGAGCTTTCTCTCCTACTGTCAAGTTGTAAAAGTTCCTTACACATCATGGATACAAAATCACTTATCAGAACAGTGTCCTACAAATACTCTCTCCCAGTTCATGGTCTGGCTTGTCACTTTCTAACAGTGATGTTCAAAGAGCAAACATTTTACATTTTGATGAAATCCAACTTTTAAACATTTTACAGTTTGAGGTCTTTGTGTCCTGTGTAAATCTGTGCTTTATCCAAAGTCACAAGATTTTCTCCCGTGTTTTCTTCTACAAGTTTAATAGTTTTACATTTTGGTCTATGATTCCTTCTAAGCTAATTTTTATATCTGGAGTGAGGTTAGGGCTAAGGTTCATTTTTGCATGCGAATATCCACTTGTTGTGCCATTTGTTCAAGACTATCCTTTCCCCCATTGAATTACTTGGCACGTTTGTCGAACAAAAGCTTCCCTGGTAGCTCAGCTGGTAAAGAATCTGCCTGCATTGCAGGCAGACCCTTTTTTAATTCCTTGGTCAGGAAGATCCGCTGGAGAAGGGCTAGGCTACCCACTCCAGTATTCTTGGACTTCCCTGGTGACTCAGACAGTAAAGAATCCGCCTGCAATGTGGAAGATCTGGGTTTGATCCCTGAATTGGGAAGATCCCCTGGAGAATATTCTGGCCTGGAGAATCCCATAGACAGAGGAGCCTGGCAGGCCACAGTCCATAGGATCAGAGTCAGACATTACTGAGCGACTTTCACTTTCTTTGTTAAACAATCTGTTGTCCACCTGAGAGTCTTTGTACCTCCTGTTCTGTCTCATGGAGCTATGTGTATACATAGACAACACATCTTGAAATGCAGTAGTGTATTCTGAGATCTTGGTGAACTCACTAAACAATTTAGAAGCTTTTTGTTTGATGATTTCCTAGGATTTTCTACAGAATTATCATATGACCTGCGAATAAAGACAATTTCATTTCTTCCTTTCTAATCTGTATGTTCAAAAGTTTAACCAGATACAAAGTTAGCAGAGCTCACCCTTGCCTCTGACATGAACTGCAGATTTGGGTGGTTCCCATCCACCCACAGGTTCAATAATTCACTTAGAAGGACGCACCACACTCTGACAGCTATTATACTCATGGGAACAGTTTATCCCAGGGAGAAGATGCAGATTACAATCAGCCAGGGGCCAAAAGTGCATAGTTGAAGTCGGGGGAAGTACCAAACACAGGGCTTATATTATTCTCGTCTGCAGAGGCAGGATGGGTTACTTTCCTGGTATTGATGTGTAACAGTATGCTGTAACCAGAGAAACTCACTCAGGCCTGTGTTCAGTTGTGGGTTTTTTGGAGGACAGTGCTCCATAAGATAGGTATGATTGACTGACCAGTTAAATTTTTTGGTAAATATTTATATTTATTTATTTGTAGCTTCCCTGATGGCTCAGAGGTTAAAGCGTCTGCCCGTAATGCGGGAGACCCGGGTTTGATCCCTGGGTCGGGAAGATTCCCTGGAGAAGGAAATGGCAACCCACTCCAGTATTCTTGCCTGGAGAATTCCATGGACAGAGAAGCCTGGCGGGCTATAGTCTATGGGGTCGCAAAGAGTCGGACACGACTGAGCAACTTCACTTCACTTTACTTCACTTCATAATTGCTCTGCACTGTTGCGTCAGTTTCTGCTGTGAAGCAAAGTGAATCAGCCATACATATACATTTATTTCCTCCTTTTGGAATTTCCTTCCCATTTAGGTCATCACAGAGCACTGAGTAGATTGAGTTCCCTGTGCTACATAGTAGATTCTCCTTAGTTTTCTATTTATGCATAGTAGTGTGGATTATACACACTATATTAATTGGTTATGCATACTTAATTGATCTCAGTGTCCAGGATGACTGAGATGATGTGATAGAGCCTCCCATCATGAATTACTCTGTTGGTCTTCCTGATGTGAGCAACTCCGAAAATTATCTTTAGACTATCCAGTGTGACCTCCCCACCCCCACCCCCACCCCCCGCCCCCCATGCTCCCGCCAAAAGCAAAGATATTCCTTCTCTCAGGCATAAAATTTTGAGAGCTTATCTCTCAGAAGTTGAGGGCAAAGACCAGACCTCTTTGTGGCAAGGTTAAACCATTTGCTATGTTCTGTTCAGTGCAGTCTTCCAGTCTTGTCTGACTCTTTGCAACCCCATGGACAGCAGCACACCAGGCTTCCCTTTCCTTCACCATCTCCCAGAGCTTGCTCAAAGTCATGTCCATTGAGTCGGTGATGCCATCCAACCATCTCATCCTCTGTCATCCACTTCTCCTCCTGCCTTCAATCTTTCCCAGCATCAGGGTCTTTTCCAATTAGTCAGCTCTTCACATCATGCGGCCAAAGTATTGGAGCTTCAGCTTCAGTATCAGTCGCTTCAATGAATATTCAGAACTGATTTCCTTTAGGATTGACTGGTTTGACCTCCTTGCAGGCTAAGGGACTCTCAAGAGTCTTCTCCAACACCACAGTTCAAAAGCATCAATTCTTCGGCGCTCATCTTTCTTTATGGTCCAACTCTCACATCCATACATGACCACTGGCAAAACCATAGCTTTTACTCTATGGACTTTTGTCAGGAAACTGATGTCTCTTGTCTCTGCTTTTTAATACACTGTCTAGGTTTGTCATAGCTTTTCTTCCAAGGAGCAAGCATCTTTTAATCTCCTGGCTGCAGCCACCATCCACAGTGATTTTGGAGCCAGAGAAAATAAAGTCTGTCACTGTTTCCATTGTTTTTCCATTGTTTCCCCATCTACTTGCCATGAAGTGATAGGACCAGGTGCCGTGAACTTCATTTTTTGAATGTTGGGTTTTAAGCCAGCCTTTACACTCTCCTCTTTCACCTTCAAGAGGTTCTTTAGTTTGCTGTATAGCTACACCTTTTCTTTCTTCTTCTTCTCTTACTGCCAGTAGAGACTGCCAGTGCAAAACTAGTAGAAGGGGTAAAAGTAAAATGTAAACCTGTGTCTTGTTGAGAGACCCTGATTTGATCTTAAGGAGAAAATATTCAGTCTTTTACCATTAGGTCTGATGTTAGCTGCAGAGTTTTTATAGATGCCTTTATTAGGTTGAGAATGTTCCCTTCTTCCTTGTCATCTTAACAGTTTCTGACATGAATGTGTATTCCATTTTGTCAAATGTGTTTACTGTGTCTATGAAGAGGAAGTCTGGGGAAGTACCAAACACGGGGCTTCTATTATTCTTATCTGCAGAAGCAGGATAAGTTAAATGATTTCTCCCTTTTTGCCCACTCAAGTGGTGACTTGGTTAATTTTTGTTTCTGAATTTTAAACCAAACCTGCACTCTGAGCAAGAAGCACACTTAAGCATGATGATTCTCTTTTTTATATATTGTGGGATTTAACTTGCTAAAATTTTGATAGTGACGTTTGCATACATCTTCATGGGAAATATTGATCTGTTGTTTTCTTTTCATCCAATTTTTGTTCTGATTTTGGTGTTAGGAGGATGCTAGCTCCTTAAGATGAGATGGAAGTATTCACTCATCTTTTCTTTTTTCTGGAACACTGTGTGTAGACTTGGCATTATTTCTAACTTAAATATATAGGAAGATTCACCAGTGAAATCATCTGAGACTGGAGTTTGGGGCTTGTTTTTTGTTTTTTTTTTTTCAGAAGAAGATTTGTTTCTGTAGGAAGGTTTTTTAACAATTCCATTTCATCCTTAGATATAAGGCTATTCATATTATCTATTTCTACTTTAGTGAATTTTGGTAGTATTTCAAGAAATTTGTCTTTCATTCATCTAAGTTGTTACACATTTTGACATAATTTTCTCTCATTGTCCTTTAAGTGTCTGTAGGACCTCTAATAGTGTCCCTTCATTATTTCTAATATTGGCAATTTGTAACCTCTATTCCCTATATTTTTCTCTTATCAGTCTCACTAGTGTTTGGTGATCTTTTCAAAGAACTAGGTTTTTTTTTTTGTTTGTTTCATTGATTTTTCTTTCTTTCCTTTTTATTCATTTATTTTGCTTTTATTTTTGTTTTCTGTTCCATTGGTTTCTACTTTCGTGATTATTTTTTTCATTCTGTTCATTTTAAGTTGGATTTTCTCTTCTTTTTCTAGTTCCTCTATGTAAAATTAAACACTTTCTTCACGTTTTTCTTGCATAAGCATTTACTGCTATAAATTTTTCTCTAAAACTATTAGCAGCATACCAAAATTTTGATATGTTGAATGTTCATTATAACTCAGCTCAAAATGTTTATCAGTTTTCTTTGTAATTTCTTTTTTAACTCATGAGATGACTCATGGGAAGTGACTTGTTTGATTTAGAGATATTTGGAACTAATCTAGATGTTTCATTTTTGTGCATTTCTAATTTAATTCTGCTGTCCCTCTCTTGATGAGATAAACACTATATAAAAAAATTAGAGACAAAAAGCACAAGCATTATTTTTACCATCTTATTTTTATATCTTTTTACAGCTAGTATATATGAAATTTTATCTCTTTAAGCTTAGCTTATCTTTGTTTTGCTAACCAAAAATAAATTTAAACTGTTTCTTAATTCCAAAATTCATTTTAGTCCAAGTAAGCTAAGTGCTTCATTTAACTGGATATCCCTGGTGGCTCAGATGATAAAGTGTCTGCCTGCAACATGGAAGACCCAGGTTCAATCCCTGGGTCAGGAAGACCCCCTGGAGAAGGAAATGGCAACCCACTCCAGTACACTTGCCTGGAAAATCCTATGGACAGAGGAGCCTGGTAGGCTACTGTCCAAGGAGTCACATAGAGTTGGACACGACTGAGTGACTTCACTTTTTTATTCTCACATATCCATTTAAAGAGATTAATATTTTTAATTATATTTCTGCCATCATTTATGACACCAGGGTTTCTAATTTAAAATGGAAGTAAACTTTCTATTTGCTTTAGCAATGATCAAAACAGGTAATTAAAATTTGGTTTCTCATGTGTATGCAGTTATTTCATTGCTAGATTAATATCCAACAATTGACCACAGTTTGTTTTCTAAGATAGTGTTAAAGTTTTCTGAAGCCATTTTTCTAAGTAAAGCTCTTTCCTCCAAATAGTTAGCAATAATATTTGTTCCAGCGTTTAATTTTTCAAGGAGCAAACAGCTAATGTGTTGAAAATCTCATGTTCAGTCTTTAGGAAAATCTAAATTTCTTTTTGGCCAATGGTGTTTATTCCAATGTATTTTAATTATCAATTTTTTAAAAAAATTTTACTGTCATTTTTATAATTTGAAGAATAAACTCAAATGGATTTATTTCTTCAAATGGAAAAAAAAATGTATTGAGAATTGTCCCATTTGTTTCAAAGCCAGATAATGTCAACACTGTCTTTAAGCAGATTTACATGTCATTTGTTGGTACAAAGGATTAATTCAGCATACAACTACAGAGAAGTAAATTGGCTATAAGACCAACATGCAGTATTAAGCTCATGAAGAGTAATTTAATCATGTCCTTGATAAACAACAAGGTCCTAGTATATAGCACAGGAGATTATGTTCAATATCCTGCAATAAGCTATGATGAAAAAATATGAAAAACACGTATATTGCAATATATATGTTGCTATTGTTCAGTTGCTAAGTCATGTCTGACTCTTTGTGACCCTATGAACTGTAGCTCGCCAGGCTCCTCTGTCCTCTAATATCTCCTGAAGTTTGCTCAGATTCATGTCCATTGAGTCGGTGATGCTATCTAACCATCTCATCCTCTGCCACTCCCTTCTTTTGCCTCCAAACTTTCCCAGCATCAGGGTCTTTTCCAGTGAGTCAGCTCTTCACATCATGTGGCCAAAGTACTGGAGCTTCAGCTTTAGCATCAGTCCTCGCAATGAATATTCAGGGTTGATTTCCTTTAGGAGTGACTGGTTTGATTTTGTAGTCCAAGGAATTCTCAAGAGTCTTCTGCAGCACCACAATTAAAAAGCACGCATCTTTTAATTTCATGGCTGCAGTCACCATCCACAGTGATTTTGGAGCACAAGAAAATACAATCTGTCACTTCTTCTAATTTTTCCTGTTCTCTTTGCCACAGTAGTAGATATAGTGGTCATCTGAATTAAATTCACCCATTCCTGTCCATTTTAGTTCACCGATTCATAAGTTGTCAGCGTTCAATCTTCTGCTTGACTGTGTCCAATTTACTTTGATTCATGGACCTACTATTCCAGGTTTCTATGCAATATTGCTCTTTACAGCATTGCACTTTACTTTCACCACCAGACACATCTGCAACTGAGAGGCATTTCTGCTTTAGCCCCAGGCTCTTGGTTCTTTCTGGAGCTATTAGTAATTGCCCTCCACTCTTCCCTAGTAGTGTACTGGACACCTTCTGATCTAGGGGGCTCGTCTTTCAGTGTCATATCTTTTTGTCATTTCATCCCTTCCATGGGGTTCTCCAACAAGAATACTGGAGTGATTTGCCATTCCCTCCTCCAGTGAACCACGTTTTGTCAGAGCTCTTCACTATGAGCCATCCATCTTGGGTGGCCCTGCACAGCATGCCTTATAGCTTCTTTGAGTTACACAAGCCCGTTTGCCATGCCAAGGCTGTGATATCCATGAAGGGGGCAATATATATACATACACACATATATGTATAACTGAATCACTATCCTGTACACCAGAAACTGACACAATATTGTGAATCAACTATACCTAAATTTTTAAAAATTCTTAAAAGAAAAATTGTATCGTTGACATATTAATCAGGATTGAGTGGGTTTATGTTAAGAGAGACTGCAATCATGAGTAACTGTGGTCTACATAGGGCTGTTCCATACAATAAAGGATAATCTCTGTTATTTGGGACTAATGGGGGTGGAAAATGGGATTATGAAAATAGGGCTTACTACCAAATCATCAGATCTGAACTCCCTGATAACATACAGACTTTAACTTATCAAAGGTAGAATTCCTTACCTCCTCTTACATCCCCTCCTCATGTCCAGTGTTACCGCTGAGTACCACAGTCTTATTACCAAGGAGTCTCCGTGGAATAACACTCTCAGAATGTGAGGACCATTCAGGAAGGGTTGTTTGATCACTGTATTGGCTGTACATCCTAGGCTAGGTAATTGCTCATATTCTCTTTTTTTTTCTTCCTCACTTGCTACCTTCTTAACAACTTTGAAAACAATAAACAATGTTTCATGTATTTAGTTGGGAATCTTTAGGGAGCTATTCTTTGTCCTTGGTTTCCCTAGATTTGAAAGGGTCTTAGAATGTAGATAACTTGATTTTTGTGAGACATAGTTTTTTAATTTTTCCCATGCCCTGTGATAGATTGTATATTTCTTTATATATTTCTATTTGATTTTGCTACACAAATGGACCAGGAAGTTTCTTTATGTTGTATTTACTAAAACCACTGCCACTTAATGGCCCCTGTAGTGTACAGTATATTGGAAATACAGTGAATAGTGCTTAGTGAATCTGAGCTCTCGTCTTCACCTGCAACCAACTCCCTACTTTTCTGGACATCAGTTCTTCTTTCATTGAGGGGATTTGAGCACATTGTCTTCACAGTACCTGTCAAGGTCTATATTTATGACTCTCTGGTCCAAGGAAATTTATGACCAGTCCTATAGGATTGATGAACACAGGAACAAAACTTTTCAGAGAAAATGGGCTTAGCTTCTATTCCATATTTTTTTTTCTTGATGCCAAAATAAATAAAAAGTTTCCCTAGAGCCTCACAATGGATGTAGATCTTTTAGAATCAACTGTTGCTAAACTGAGAGCTGAGTGAAAATGTGGGTGGTGAGGTTGTCAAGATCCCTTGGGAATGGGAGCCCAAGCTCTCTGGGCAGTCCTTTGATGAAAGCATCCTGCCATCTTCTCTCCTCTTCTCCTCACTGAGTCTCCTATGCAATCAACACTTGGTTTAATCAAATCCAGTCAGAAAGGGGAGTGTGGCATAATACAATCTGATCTATAAGTATAAAATATTAAGGCATCAGCCCAGGAGGCTGTGCTCTGCACTTTTTATTTAATAGTGGTATGTGAAGGGTGAATGCAAAGGGCTTTACAGTTTGGAAAAATTTTTGTGGGTAGTCAGCTTAAAAAATATACTTGTCCCACCAACTCCTAGAAGACAATGCAGGATAATTGACTTTGACCAACAAGCAGGTGACATATTTTCCAATCATTTGAGGTATAGAGCCCAGAGTTTTATCATAATTTTCCAGATAAAGAAATGGAGACAAATAGAAATTAAACTATTTGCCCTGCAGTCAGAATTTAACCCAATATATTTTGCTTTCTGCTTTAGAAATATATTACCCAAAGAAGAGAAAAAATAACGTTTGAAGTTACTAAAGGCTGTGCTAATTACTGGGTATTCTTAGAAGGGCATTTAAGACTTCAATTGCCGAAAGAGATATTTTCTATTGAAGTTAGCTGAAGGTCTAAGAATTCTTTGAAAGATACCGTTTACCTAAAAACTGCTAGAAAGCATTGTTTTTTGGGGGGGGGAATTATCATTTTTAAGATTATAAAACAATAACAGTTTGGTTTACAATCAGCTTTTGCTATGGAATAACGCCACGTGCTGTATTTCATCCCTACAGTGCTCACTTTCTAGGTGTAAACTGCAGGGAAAACTACCTGTATATCCAATTAATAGGGCTTCCCAGGTGGCACTTGTAGTAAAGAACCCGCCTGCAGACGTAGCAGACATAAGAGACATGGGTTCAATCTCTGGGTCAGGAAAATCCCCTGGAGGAGGGCATGGCAACCCTCTCTAGTATTCTTGCCTGGAGAATCCCATGGACGGAATAGCCTGGCTAATATCCTACTTACACGATTCTACCACTTACCTCTCCTTCTCTCTGTGTCTCATGCTTCAGTAATATATAAAATAACTCTAGAACTTGATCAGGCTTTATGTTGGCTCTGGGCCTGGCCTTATAAGAGGTATGGCTGCATTCATGGAAAGCTAAAGAAATCTAAGAAGGAGAAATATACAAGTGGCCACGTTTCTACTCTGAGGTAGAAACAGTATTTTGTTACAACTGGACATTTCACATAGCGCACAGAATTCTAGATTTTTTTATCCATAAAAATGTCCTATTTCTTGATATGACTTAAAGCATGGATTATAGATCATGTATACACACACTTATACTTACACAGGATCTATGGATAGATGTGTATTTATGTATATGTGATATTATCCATCTCAGTTCAGGAATGTGCTCTGCTCTGCCCCCTAGTGCTTAAGAGAGGAGATGCTATAAAATAAGTCGATCTGAGTTCCAGACCAGTTAATTAAGAGATGTTTCAGACCCTTGAAGGCTTCCCTGGTGGCTCAGACAGTTAAGAATCTGCCAGCAATGCAGGAGACTGGGGTTTGATCCCTGGGTTGGGAAGATCCCCTGGAGAAGGGAATGGCAACCCACTCCAGATATTCTTGCCTGGAGAAGCCCATGGATAGAGGGGCTCGGTGGGCTACAGTCCATGGGGTCACACAGAGTCGGACACGACTGAGTGACTAACACTCTCACTCAGACCCTTACCTACTCCTTTAGTGATTCTGCTAAACAAAAACTTTCAATACTTTTTCCTTGTGGATGATGTCTGTTCAAATAAATTGGCAGTCACTCTTTGCTGCTGCTGTTAATGTACTCCACACAAGTAAGACATTGTTTAAACGTGCCAGCACCAGCGACTGACATCACGTTCCATGTTTCAGAGTGTCCCACCCTCCGCAGATCGTCCTGCCCATTCAGAACTGGGAACCAGAAGAGGAGCCTCACAAGGAGGAGGGAGTCGGACCACTGGTGGAACATATTTATGAGGTAATCGTTGTCTCTGTTGAAGCTGTGTTCAGGGTTTGTTCTTATGCTCTTTGCTAATAAACTTTTCACAGTGTTTTAAAAGATGCCAATCCAAGATCCAGCCTAGATTTGTGCTGTTTTGCTCTCATGTTGCAGTGGGTGGTGGGAGGGTGTTCTACTAAATAACCACTGGCTTTTTACTGGCAAGAGCCATTATACAGTGAGAAGCATTTTATCTTGTTCCTGTTCCTGTTCTTTTTGTTGTTGTTCAGTTGCTCAGTCGTGTTCAACTCTTTGTGACCCCATGGACTGTGGCACTCCAGGCTTCCCTGTCCTTTACTATCTCCCAGAGTTTGCTCAAACTCATGTCCATCGAGTCAATGATGCCATCCAATCATCTCCTCCTCTGTCGCCCCCTTCTCCTCCTGCCCTGAGTCTTTCTAGTATTCCAGTCTTTTCCCATGAGTCAGCTCTTAGCATCAGGTGGCCCAGGTTCTTTATTTCCTCTCTTTTGCTGTTTGGACAGCCTAAGTCTAGAAATGACACACTCCCTAGACTTTAGTTCATTTCTTCCTACACCTTTACCTATTTTTAAAACCCATCCACCTTTTAAATTAAAAGTCACCAACCAGAAGGTACTAGACAAAGCCATATGGACTATCTGCTATTTTATAGTCCCCAAATGGGTGTATAGCATGGGTGGAGGTTTGACAGATAAGAATAATTTTACTGTTCATTCGACTAACCTCAATCAGATATGTATGTTATTCTGAGATTTGAAATAGTCCATTTATTTTTCAGAAGCAAACCAGCAGCTTGTGATAAAGACCTGTTGATCTGTTTCCACTTCAAGTGTTAAAGTGTTCATAGAGAGGAGCTTTGTTGACACATTATCCGAAACATTAATTTTTTTTTTTTTTTTACAGTTAGAAACCAAGATATAGTAAATGGTTAGTTTAGTAGTTCTTTTTTTTTCTTAATAAAGTGTTGGGCTGGCCAAAACGTTCGTGTGAAAAACCCAAATGAACATTTTGGCCAACCCAGTACATGCTGCCAGTGGAGAAGTTATTCCTGTTCATCTTCACGGGGCCAGCAAAACAATGTTCCGAGCCATTTTCTATTTGAGGTTCCTTCTTGGTTAATGCCGCCAATCTCTTTCTTGTGTCATGCATGCCGCTGACCTAATAATTCTGGCTATATCTTTCATCTTAAGCTACAAAGGACTTGAGTAGCATTCTCTAAGAATAATAGTTAAAGCCAATTCAGAGCTGATGAGATGTTTACATAGATGAGAAAGAAGCATCAACTCCTGCATAGTGTCAACATGAAAGCCTCCCATCTGCCCAGCCTGTGGTCCAGAATCAGACACCCTGTCCAAAGCTGGATCAAGGCTTTGGCTTAAGCTCTCCTGATAACAAAAGGATAATGCAGTCCCAAGGCCATTCTGATCAAGAACCTCACTGGGAAAAAAAATTCTGTCAAGTAATTTATTAAGCCTTGTGTGCACTAGTCTCTCCTTAGAATGGTGAAACTTTAAAGTTTGAAAACATTCAAACGCAATCATTCTCAGGGCAACCCTGCTTCTAATCTGAGCAACAATGGATCATAAAATTTAAGGGTAATACCCAGTAGTGCCAAAAGCAATCACTGAACATTGCTTACAGGCTAGTTTCATGTCTCAAAATATACTTTTATCAATGGATGGCATGTTGCTTTGATAATGTGAATGAAATGAGCCACCTAATAAGCAAAACCAATTATAAATTATTTTATGGATCATCATAATTGTCAGAACTGTGAAAAAAGAAAAGGGCAAAAGGTCCTAGCTAACTTTGAAGTGAATTTTCAAAACCACAGTAAATTTAAACCCATTTAGTGGTGTTCCCAGGCTGTTTTGTGTCCTGCAAGTACAGGATTCTTGTGTTCAAAGACTTCATCTCTTTATGCAACGTGGCCTTTCTTTCCTTGAGATTCACTGATTAAAACAGAAGGAGCTCAGCTTTGAAATGCGCACTTGAAGTGAACTGTGGTGAGCCTGGGCCATCTCTGGTATTTGATGGATAGCCATTTTTCCAGGGGGTAAGGGAAAGTGCATCGCATATGGTTACAATCGACAAGTCAGTAGTCAGGAAAGAGGCCAATTTCAATGTAAGGAAAGAATAACCAAGTTTAGAAAGCAGATAATTAAAGTGAAGTTTCTCTCGCTGTGATTAGATTAACATAAACGTAAGGGAAATGGCACAGTTATCAGACATGGTGAAGGTGGCCTTTGCAAAGGAATTCTGCACTGAGAGCTCCACAGACTGAACTGTCTTCTCTAAGCATCAGCCCATCTTGCTTCCAGGATTCCTCTTGCTTAAGAGACTCTTCCTATTGTCACAGTCCTAGTGCAGATGACTTAAAGCCAAATCCATGCTTTTTTAGAATGGGTTCTGAGTTTATGGAGTTTGATTTCAACTTGCTGCCTTGTGCTGACCGTTCTGTGCCATGTTCCCTGCTTGTAGCTGCACAATATTGGCCCAAGCACCATCAGCGACACCCTACTGGAGGTGGGCTGGCCCTTCTCTGCCAGGGACGAATTTCTCCTCTACATTTTTCATATTCAAACTCTGGGACCTCTGCGATGTCAAACAAATCCTGGTATCAACCCACAAGATATAAAGGTAAGGAGTCTGCTCTAATCAGCAACTTCGTTTATTTTTCATAGTAAGGAGAAAATAACAGTGGCTAATTAAAAAAAAAAAGTGAAATAATTCAGTGACTTCAGTGAAAATTGATCAGATCTTTGTTTTTAGTTTTACAGTTAAAATGCCAGACCTGGGACTTCCCTGGTGGTCCAGTGGTTAAGACTCCATGCTTCCAATACAAGGGATGTGGGTTCAGTCACTAGTTGGGGAACTAAGATCCCACAAGCTATGTGGCCAAGAAAACATTAAAAATAAAATAAGAAAAGCCAGACCTAACTTAAAATATCACTCCTAGAAAACAGGAGTTTTATAGCTCATGGCAGCCTGTCATTCATTTAGCCTCTTTCAGTGCAGTAACTTTTACATATGGTTTGACTAGCAGTACAACCCAACCCAAATCAGAAATCGACTCCTTGTCATGTTTTGGAGAATGTGTCTAAAATGCTGTTTTAAAGTCTTTTTTGGTATATTGCCAAAAGGCATAAGAATCTTGGCCAAAACGGGGTTTTCCAGATGTTTCCAATAGCAAGTGGTAAAATGTGATTATTTGCCAAAGGCCATCTCAATGCCCTTGAGAACCCCCAGCCTGGAGTTTTCAGGACCCCAGCTTTCAGAGGTGCCTAGGGCAGGGCTTCCCAAACTGTGAGCATATTGGAATCACCTGGAGGTCTCTATAAATAAAACACGGGGTCTGTCTGGGGTGGGGTCTGAGAGTCTGCCTCCCTGCAGACCCCCACTCAATCACCTTGTGAGTCACTCTTTAATCAGAAACTCAAGGTTCCACAGAGCTGATTCTGTCCAGATTAAGACCCAAATCTGGCTTTGGGGTCCTTCTGGAAAGGAAAGAAATTAATGAGTGTAAGCCCTTGAAAATGTCACATTTGAATGAAAGAAAAAAAATTCTTGTTAATGTGATGTTGTTCTCAAAAGAAGACTCCATTGAAGAGTCAACACTCTCAGTACTGGCAGGGACAGAGTATCTCCATAATCAAGCAGGCAGAGGCAGACTTGGGGAAATACTAATTCAGCCATCCTGGGTGCAGGACCGCCTCTGTTCTCAGCCAGTGGCACTGGGGCACTGACGCTATGAAAGAATTTTTTCTTTAAGCCAACATGCCTTCTATTCAGAAAGAGAAAGACTAAAAGGAGGTCCAGTATTCACGGATTTATGGGGCATCAAGACTTCTTCCTTCTTTTGGGGGAAATAATAAGGCCACTTGTCTTCCACAAAATGATTTAAAATACATCCTCCTTGGCATCCTTCACCCCTGCCCCACTTCCTCTCTCTTCACTCTTCACTGAGATAATTTAACATCCTCAAGGACAGTAGCTTATTATAAAATAGTATATTCAAATGTTAATGGATAACACCCAAGTAATTAAGATGCTCACATCTCCTGTTCTAGAAAAGGAAATGGCAACCCGCTCCAGTGTTCTTGTCTGGAGAATCCCAGGGACGGGGGAGCCTGGTGGGCTGCCGTCTATGGGGTCACAAAGAGTCAGACATGACTGAAGCGACTTAGCAGCAGCAGCATCTCCTTTTCTCAGCTACCTTAGACCCCATTTTAGTCCTTAGCTTCTTGGAGCAAGTGGTTATGCAAATATTTTCTAACTCCCTTTGAGTGTCCTGCTTTGTTTGTGTCTGATACTATTTATATACGTTTGTATATATTATGTAACTTGTTTAATACCCCACAATAAACTGGCCCAGGCATGCCCATGAGTGTCCAGGAGTCTCTGGCAGAGGCGTGGGTCAGCAAGGGCGTGCTTCAGGGTCTAAGGCACTGACTGCAGCAGTGCCAGGGTGCGAGGGTGGGAGTGTGAAGTCATTCAGTCATGTCTGACTCTTTGCGACCCCATGGACTGTAGCCCAACAGGCTCCTCCACCCATGGGATTCTCCAGGCAAGAATACTAGAGTGGGTTGCCATTTCCAGGAGGTTGCCATTATCTTCATTATCTCCACCATGGTTTGGCCTCAGGTCAAGCAACAGGGAAGAAACAAAGCCTTGCTGATCAACAGAAAATTGGATTAAAGATTTACTGAACATGGTCCTGCCCATCAGAACAAGACCCAGTTTCCCCCTCAGTCAGTCTCTCCTATCAGGAAGCGTCCATAAACCTCTGATCCTTATCCATCAGAGGGCAGACAGAATGAAAACCGCAATCACAGAAAACTTACCAAACTGATCACATGGACCACAGCATTGCCTAGCTCAATGAAACTATGAGCCATGCCGTGTAGGGCCACCCAAGATGGATGGGTCACGGCGGAGAATTCTGACAAAATGTGGTCCACTGGAGAAAGGAATGGCAAACAGCTTCAGTATTCTTATCTTGAGAACCCCATGAACAGTATGAAAAGGCAAAAAGGTATGACACTGAAAGATAAACTCCCCAGGTCAGTAGTTGCCCAACATGCTACTGGAGATCAGTGGAGAAATAACTCCAGAAAGAATGAAGAGATGGAGCCAAAGCAAAAACAATACCCAGTTGTGGATTAGATGGGTGATGGAAGTAAAGTCTGATGCTGTAAAGAGCAATAGGAACCTGAAATGTTAGGTCCAGGCAAATTGGAAGTGGTCACATAGGAGATGGCAAGAGTGAACATTTTAGGAATCAGTGAACTAAAATGGACTGGAATGGGTGAATTTAACTCAGATGACCATTATATCTACTACTGTGGCAAGAATCCCTTAGAAGAAATGGAGTAGCCATCATGGTCAACAAAAGAGTACAAAATGCAGTACTTGGATGCAGTCTCAAAAATGACAGAATAATGTCAGTTCGTTTCCAAGAAAAACCATTCAAATTCAGAGTAATCCAAGTCTATTACCCAACCAGTAATGCTGAAGAAGTTGAAGCTGAATGGTTCTATCAAGACCTACAAGACCTTCTAGAACTAACACCCAAAAAAGATGTCCTCTTCATTATAAGGGACTGGAATGCAAAAGTAGGAAGTCAAGAGCTACCTGGAATAACAGGCAAATTTGACCTTGGAGTACAAAACAAAGCAGGTAAAAGGCTAACAGAGTTTTGCCGGGAGAACTCACTGGTCATAGCAAACACCTTTTTCCAACAACACAATAGAAGACTCTACACATGGACATCACCAGATAGTCAATACTGAAATCAGACTGATTATATTCTTTGCAGCCAAAGATGGAGAAGGCTCTATACAGTCAGCAAAAACAAGACCAGGAGCTGACTATGGCTCAGATCATGAACTCCTATTGCCAAATTCAGACTTAAATTGAAAAAAGTAGGGAAAACCACTAGACCATTCAGTTATGCCATAAATCAAATCCCTTACAATTATACAGTGGAAGTGAGAAATAGATTCAAGGGGTTAGATCTGATAGACAGAGTGCCTGAAGAACTTTGGATGGAGGTTTGTGACACTACAGGAGACAGTGGTCAAGACCATCCCCAAGGGAAGAAATGCAAGAAAGGCAAAGTGGCTGTCTGAGGAGGCCTTACAAACAGCTGAGAAAGAAGAGAAGCTAAAGGCAAGGAGAAAAGGAAAGATATACCCATTTGAATGCAGAGTTCCAAAGAATAGCAAGGAGAGATAAGAAAGCCTTCCTCACTGATAATGCAAAGAAAAGGAAAACAATAGAATGGGAAAGATTAGAGACCTCTTCAAGAAAATTAGAGATACCTAAGAAACTGAGGGAGTGAAGTCGCTCAGTCGTGTCGGATTCTTTGTGACCCAAATGGACTGCAGCCTACCATGCTCCTCCATCCATGGGATTTTTGAGGCAAGAGTACTGGAGTGGATTGCCATTTCCATGAAGAGAAACTAAAAAGCCTCTTGATGAAAGTGAAAGAGGAGAGTGAAAAAGTTGGCTTAAAGCTCAACATTCAGAAAACGAAGATCATGGCATCTGGTCCCATCACTTCATGGGAAATAGATGGGGAAACTGTGGAAACAGTGTCAGACTTTATTTTTCTGGGCTCCAAAATCACTGCAGATGGTGACTGCAGCCATGAAATAAAAAGATGCTTACTCCTTGGAAGGAAAGTTATGACCAACCTAGATAGCATATTCAAAAGCAGAGACATTACTTTGTCAACAAAGGTCCATCTAGTCCTTGGCTATGGTTTTTCCAGTGGTCATGTATGGATGTGAAAGTTGGATGGTGAAGAAAGCTGAGCACCGAAGAATTGATGCTTTTGAAGTGTGGTGTTGGAGAAGACTCTTGAGAGTCCCTTGGACTGCAAGGAGATCCAATCAGTCTATTCTAAAGGAGATCAGTCCTGGGTGTTCTTTGGAAGGACTGATGCAGAAGCTGAAACTCCAATACTTCGGCCACCTCATGTGAAGAGTTGAGTCATTGGAAAAGACTTTGATGCTGGGAGGGATTGGGGGCAGGAGGAGAAGGGGACGACAGAGGATGAGATGGCTGGATGGCATCACCAACTCGATGGACGTGAGTCTGAGTGAACTCTGGTAGTTGGTGATGGACAGGGAGGCCTGGCGTGCTGCAATTCATGGGGTCGCAAAGAGTCGGACACGACTGAGCGACTGAACTGAACTGAACTGAACAAAAGCAGAAGATATTAAGAAGAGGTGGCAAGAATACACAGAAGAACTATACAAAAAAGATCATCATGACCCAGATAACCACGATGGTGTGATCACTCACCAAGAGCCAGACATCCTGGAATGCAAAGTCAAGTGGGCCTTAGGAAACGTCACTACAAACAAAGTTAGTGGAGGTGATGAAATTCCAGTGGAGCCATTTCAAATCCTAAAAGACGATGCTGTGAAAGTGCTGCATTCAATATGCCAACAAATCTGGAAAACTCAGGAGTGGCTACATGACTGGAAAAGGTCAGTTTTCATTCCAATCCCAAAGAAAGCAATGCCAAAGAATATTCAAACTACCGCACAATTGCACTCATCTCACACACTAGCAAAGTAATTCTCAAAATTCTGCAAGCCAGGCTTCAACAGTATGTGAACTGTGAACTTCCAGATGTTCAAGCTGAATTTAAAAAAGGCAGAGGAACCAGAGATCAAATTGCCAGCATCCATTGGATCATCAAAAAAACAAGAGAGTTCCAAAAAAACACCTTCTTCTGCTTTATTGACTATGCCAAAGCCTTTGACTGTGTGGATCACAACAACTGTGGAAAATTCTGAAAGAGATGGCAATACCAGACCACCTGACTTGCCTCTTGAGAAATCCGTATGCAGGTCAGGAAGCAACAGTTAGAACCAGACATGGAAAACAGACTGATTCCAAATCGGGAAAGGAGTACATCAAGGCTGTATATTGTCACCCTGCTTATTTAACTTATATGCAGAGTACATCATGAGAAATGCCAGGCTGGATGAAGCACAAGCTGGAATCAAGATGCTGGGAGAAATATCAATAACCTCAGATACGCAGATGACACCACCCTTATGGCAGAAAGCCAAGAAGAACTAAAGAGCCTCTTGATGAAAGTGAAAGGGGAGTGAAAAAGTTGGCTTAACACTCAACATTCAGAAAACTAAGATCACGGCATCTGGTCCTATCACTTCATGGCAAATTGACGGGGAAAATGGAAACAGTGAGAGACTTTATTTTGGGGGGCTCCAAAATCACTACAGATGGTGACTGCAGCCATGAAATAAAAAGACGCTTGCTCCTTGGAAGAAAAGCTATGATCAAATAGACAGCATATTAAAAAGCAGAGACATTGCTTTACCAACAAAGGTCCATCTAATCAAAGCTATGGTTTTTCCAGTAGTCATTTATGGATGTGAGAGTTGGGCTATAAACAAAGCTGAGTGCAGAAGAATTGATGCCTTTCAACTGTGGTGCTGGAGAAGACTCTTGAGAGTCCCTTGGACTGCAAGGAGATCCAACCAGTCTATTCTGAAGGAGATCAGTCCTGGGTGTTCATTGGAAGGACTGATGCTGAAGCTGAAACTCCAATCCTTTGGCCACCTGATGCGAAGAACTGACTCATAGGAAAAGACCCTGATGGTGGGAAAGATTGAAGGCGGGAGGAGAAGGGGGTGACAGAAGATGAGATGGTTGGATGGCATCACCAACGCAATGGATATGAGTTTGAGCAGGCTCTGGGAGTTGGTGATGGACAGGGAAGCCTGGAGTGCTACAGTCCATGGGGTCGCAAAGAGTCGGACATGACTGAACAACTGAACTGAGTTGTGTTGGTTGTGAGTTATTTTTTCTTTGTTGCAATTTAATGATCATTTACACTGGCTGGAACTTTACCAATAGTAACTAGCCTTAAACTTTGACAGATTGGTGCAAGCTGGGTGGGAGTATATCCCCATTACCTACATTCCCTGCTACCCAGTTATTCCTTAAAGTATAGATTTTGATTAAAAATCTTTCCAAGGCTAGTGCAAAATGCAGCTTAGTTATGCTCATTTTATAAAACTTTTTCTATAGAAACATAATACAAGATTTGTTTAGAGATACTTTTCTGGTGGCCCAGTGGCTGAGACTGTTCTTCCAAAGCAGGGGGCCCAGGTTCAATCCCTGACCAAGAAACTAGATCCTGCATGTGCAACTAAAAATTCTAATGCCACAATTAAAGATCCCATGTGCAGTAACTAAGATCTAGCTCAGCCAAATAAATAAATAAATATATATTTTTATAAAAACCATATCATTAAAAAATAAGATTTGATTACAATAGAAAGTAAGACCATGATAAAATAACTAATTATAACAAGTCATGAGTTTTTGAAATTCTGAATTCATGGAAAACTTGAAATATTATTACTTTCAGATCTCAAAGTACTTTTACCTATATTTAACAAGCGTGACCCAAAGAGTCTAAATGACCTTTTATCAATAAATAGATTTTAAAACTTGATAATGACCATATTTTTTACATGAAGAGCTATAAACAATTGAGAGTATTTGAAAATTACTTTCAAGATAGTAAATAATTTCTTGGTGAAGTTACTATTAATTTACTTGGAAATTTCTTTCTGGGTAATGCAAAGCTAAATAGTCTACTTGCTGACTTAAATGTAAATTGGAAATTAGCAAATTATTTATTATATTTGTTACCATCAAAAGAATAGGCTGGGCAAACTTTTAAGTCTAATATCAATTTCAGATTCTTGTAACAAAGCTAATTTGAAGGGTATTTTTAATTGGAGTACTGATAGTTTTATCTTAAACTAGCTAATTTTTTAAACTTAGCTCTTTAACTGAGAAGTAGAGAGATGGTAGATCTGTAATAATGAAAAGGGAGGCAGAAATATGTTTGTATAGGCAAAATTAAATCATAGCATTATATCTTGTGGCTTCCCAGGTGGCTCAGTGGTAAAGCATCTGCCTGCAATACAGGAGACGCAGGTTGGATCCCTGGGTCTGGAAGATCCTCTGGAGGAGGAAATGGCAATGCACTCCAGTATTCTTGCCTGGGAAATCCCACGGACAGAGGAGCCCGATGGGCTAGTCCATAGGGTTGAAAAGAGTGGGATATAACTGAGCAACTGAGCACACACGTGCACATTAAATCTTCCCTACTGAGTGGACTAAGGTGAATTTCCTTACTATATGGTTCTGTGATTCCTTTATCACAGAAGGAATCAGACCATAGGAAGTGAGTGCCTCTTGAAACCTCTGCATCTGCAAGTCTTTTCTGAAAATGCTCCAGTCTCCACTGGATGAGCCACCAAAATGTCCCAACCGTGGACCTGTCAGAGGAAGAACTGTCTACTTTTTGAAGTTTCCTCCAGAGGATTTCCAAAGTTCCCCATCATTTTCCTCTCCAGACAGTCAGTTGATTTCCCTTCAGAAAAATCTCTTTCTCTTGTGTTCACATACAATTTTTTAGTCAGCTTCTCCTCCTGTTTAATATATAAATATCTCATTTTTATTCATTTCCCTCCTTCACTGACTCTAACTCTCACATGTTCTAAGGAAATTGGCTTATGAATTAGAAACCATCAGATTTCCTTTGAAACATTTTCTAGGCCACTCACTTTAAGGAATCAGTGCCACCAACTCTAAAACTTTTGAAATTCCCCAGATGTCCTCTGCAGAATCTCCATAAGGCTTACTCTCATTAAATCTATCAGAATTTAATGTAATTAACACAATCATTTTTTTTTCTATTTAAAAAAATTACTCCTGGAGTAACCTCCCCAGCTTTATTTTTTATTGCAAATACTTAGTTGTATGCATCAAAGCCATATTGTGGATGATCTAGGTTTTCCTGTGGGCTGGCCCAATTTCCAAAGAGAAAGGTATTTGAAGTGCCAAACTTCTAGCTGCAAATCTTCTGAAATATAACCTGCCTATAAATTGAATATGCATTCCAAATGCCACTGTGCTCACATAAGCCTCTAAGTCTGAATAGGCCTGACGGGATTCAGTTCTAACAGGAAGTATTACTGTCTGGTTATCCCATCAGTGACCTGAATGTCCACAGGGTTTGATGAACAAGACACTGACCATGTTGAAAAGCCACCACACTATTCATGTTCTCCTAAGACCTGTGATTGCCTCAGGAGACACTGCACACAACACCTCATTTGTTGCCCAAATACAGACCATCAACAACTAAGTTAGGGCTGGGGGAGATGGAGGATACAAGCAGAAGTCAGTGAAGTTTTTATAAAGTATCAGTACTTGCTTTATATTAGACTTCGTGGGGATTCACTCAGTCTTCTCTGTGACCCTGTTCAAACATGTGAGTACAGGGGTGGATGGATGCCCCAGGGAGATGATGCAGTTCAGGAAAAGCTTGAGCAAGGTGCACAACCCCTGGTGATGCACAGCTCAAGCAAGCGTGAAGTGTGGCACTTGGGGGGGTCACTGTCACCCCTGCTCTTACTCCTGCCTCCCAATGAAAAGGTTGTAGTCTTTGGTTTTCTGTTCCTCCCATGATGGCGCCACTTTATTTATCGGTCTTCTCTAATCCCAGGGGCAGAAGCAGGTTCTGCCTGCTTCGGGCAGAAGCATCCGTAAAGGTCTGTCTCCAGGCTTCATGGTCCAGGGCAGGGACACAGGATTTGAATGTGGTGATTTCCCCATATTCTGCCATTTAAAGCATTTTGAAACAAACTGTCTGCAACACTCAGACCAATCCATTAAATCTAATTTGTTCCAGATCCTTCTTGGAATAGAATTTTGGAGTTGGATAAAGTATTTTTAAAATATTCTAAAGGCAGTAAAGTAATGATTTCAAACTACCAAATTTCTTATTTTGGTGGACTCTCTCCTGGGGTCAGTAAGGTCCTTCAGATAGGCTACAATCTCTCAATACAATGAAGCTAAGTAAGCAAACAGGGTTAAGGAACCAAAGCTGCACAAAGAGACAAGGCCTATTTTTTTTTTTTTTTAATTGGCAAGATTTCATCAGCAACAGCCAAGTATGAGATGCTGGGAGACAGGGCTACAGATTGTAAGAGTATAGCCCGAGGAGGGAGACACACAAGGTGGTCAGATGCAACCTGTGTTAAGATCTATTGAATCTTCTGGGGCTAAGTTCAGGAGAGGGAAATCCTGAGGTGAAAGTAATCTGACAGGGACTAGGCTAGGATAACCGACAGCAAGAGAAAAAGCCAAGGTGTAAAGAACTGTCCTCGGAGCTCTGGAAACCAGAAAGTTACAACTGAGAACTGATCTCTTGAACAAGACTGTTCCCACAGGAAGTCCAAATTACAACCAGATAGCGCAGACATGGAAAGCAGAAACAGAGAAACTGTTCGTCAGGGAGTATAGCCCGGCAAATTGTTCTTTTTTAAATCAGCGGGCCGCAGACAGTGGCTTGGCAAACTTGCATTGGTTTGTCTTATCCTTAAGAGAATTTTCTTCCTCATCACTGCCTCCGTTTACAGTACTTACTGCAGCTTGTTGATCAGAATGCGGGATACTTGTTACTTCCCAGGTCAGCAGCTCTCAGACCAAATTCTCTCTCCCTTTCTCCTTCCTCCTCCTTTTTTTCTTTCTTTCCTCCTCCCTCCCTCCTTTCTTTCTTTCTCTCTGTTTCTCTCACTCTCCTGTTCCCTCTGATACAGGAATTTCATCCACCTTTTACCTAAAACACTACCTGTAGAAGTCTTACTTACAACATTACCATTTTTCAGCCACCAAAGACAATATACTTTCTGGGGTCTGTTTCTCTTTGCCTTATCATCTCTTTAAGATGGTTTCCAAATTCTCATCTATATTTCAAAATTTTTAAAATACATGTCCAGCAGCTAAGCTTCAAAATCACCAAGAGAGTAAATTGCTTCTTTCAGCTCTGCTTTGCTGTACTGTTCAGGAGCTTAAAAGACAATTGTGGCTTTTATCCTCTCCCAGCAAATCCTGAACGTTTACATCTTAAAGAAAATGACATGGTGGACTGACCCCCTGGACTCATCTCTGTGTCGATTTAATTATAGACACAGAGTCACATGAGGAAAAGGCAACTGCCTTTTATGGATGAGAAATACCTGAAATCCAAAGACAAATGACAAACAGGCTGAAAAAATACTATGTGCTGTGTTTCTTTGGATTCACGGAGCTTTTATCTAATTTCACCCAACTCTTTTCTTCCAGAGATGCATTTCCAACTATATTGCATGTTCCAGCCACACAGTATCCCTTTAATCCATAAATTTAAACCTATACCAGAGTGAAGAGTTTGTGATGATTTATGAAAATAGAAAACTCCTGTTGGGGTCAGAATCTGACTAACAGCTGGGGAGAGAACCCTATTTACTAACAATTGTTTCCTTTATTACAGAAAGAAGTGATTTTCATGTTTGTTCTGGAGAAATATGTTAGTGTTTACCACTAGCTTCCCATAGCACATAGCAAACATTACCCTGAACTTGAAAGTCTGCGTAACCTGGGTGCTAAGAGGCCAGCCTCCCTCAGCCCGAAGGATTTCAGCTTAAGGAAAAACTTGACCTGTAGATTTGTGATCCATGGTGAAACAGGCTAAAAAAGTTCATCTGGAAAATAGCCTTTAACTGTAGTTTACATTTCTTGGATAACTTCTACCTTGTTTTGGGGGTTGTATTTTTGTTTTGTCTTCTGAAATAATTTCTGGAATGCCATTTGAGGAAACTGGGTTGCGAGCCATTGGACTTTGATGATGGTACTTGAGAGCAGTGTTGCTCTATTTGTAAAACACTGTCACTAAGAGGAAGAAATACATTTCATCAACCCCTGTGGTGTGATACGTTCATTCCGTATCTCAGAGCAAGTCCTGGGTTTTATGGAGAAACCACGTAGAAATGTTTGTGAGTAATGGTACACCAGGGAGCACCACAATAGGAGGTGTCCTAACTGTTTCTGAACACAAGCTGCATCCAGTATAAACACAGAGGAAGTTGAAGGGTTTTCTTCTCTTTGGGCTGTTGTTTTGCTGCAGCTGTTATACTACAACTACCGCTGCTGCTACTACCACTAACGAGAATAGCAGACTGAAAGTGTTAGTTGCTCAGTTGTGTCCAACTCTGCGACCCCATGGACTGTAGCCCACCAGGCTCCTCTAGTCCATGGAATTCTCCAGGCAAGGAGAATTCCCACTGAAGTGGGTTGCCATTCCCTTCTCTAGGGTATCTTTCCCGACCCACGGATCAAACCCAGGTCTCCTGCATTGCAGACAGATTCTTTATTGTCTGAGCCACCAGGGAAGCCCAAAAGTAGGCAATACCTTGAGAATTTAAAAAAAAAAAATTCACTAGTTCTTCTCAGCATCTCTGCTCTATCGTTTGGTTGCCCTACAGGGTTAACATACCTTCCAATGACCTATAAAAAGAAGAAATTGCACATGCTAAATCTCAAAAACTACACACATAGCACACACCACACATACACACACAAACACCTGAGCATATGATGGAAAACATATAAGGGAATCTTAAAGATTCCCACAATTCTGAATTTTCTTTTAATCTTACACGGTAAAGCAGCGGTCCCCAACCTTTTTGGCAACAGGGTCCAGTTTAGTGGAAGATAATTCTTCCACAGACTAGGGTATGAGCTGATGATTTGGGGATAATTCAAGCATATTACATTTATTGTGGACTCTATTTCTATTATTATTACACCAGTTCCACCTCAGACCATCAGGCATTAGATCCCGGAATCTGGAGAACCCTGCAAAGACTTCTCTACCAGATTCTCCATCACTGAGTTTCCCTGAGCTAATGCATCACCCACCTGCCATTGTCCTGAAATATTGCAAAGTCCATATGGCTGACCCTCACGCTCACTCCCATGCATCCCATTAGCCCAGTACTTTGAACATCTCCTCTACATCCTTACCTCTGAAATATCCAGTTCAGCATCCAAGACTCTAATAAATCAGTCTCCTATTTTTCTATTTTTCTCACTTCCTTCCTCCACTAGTCCTTTTCTTCCTTGATACAAAAACTTCCTCTGAGTCAGTTAACCCACCCCACTCTCAAGACTGCCTTTGGCCATACTTTCTTTCCTATCAAGCCTGGAATCTGTGAGTTGGTTACAACATCCTTTTATGAGCTCCCTTATATCACCTCCCTTGTCCTCTGTGCTTTCCAAGTCCCTGGCCTGACCATCTCCCTCCTGCTGGATCCCAGAGTCTGGCTTCTCGACCACTTGGCCTGTGGACATGTTACAGATGGATGATGCCTGGTGCTCACTGGGAAGAGGCATCTGCAGAGTCTCCTCGGCCAGCTGATGGCCTCTCCCTCTCATTCTCCTCATCGGCTTCTCCAAACCTTCACGACATTCCCTGTACCTCCTATCCCATCTCTCAAGCATCACTACCATTAGCCAGTGACCTTAAAGCAAAACAGTCTTCAAATGACCTATTTCCCATCCCCACCAGCTTCTAATCATCTCTCCCTCATCCTTAGCTCCTCTCCAGCACTTCCAGAGGAGAGTCCTTCTCCCAATTCTGAGTTTAACTTTGCTGTCTAAAGTATTCCCCGTTTCCAGTATCTGCAACCTCTTACTCTTTACTTATTCCTTCCTCAAAGCAAGTTAAAGTTACTTAAATTTCCTGTCTTCAAAACAAACTACAAGCAGTAACTTGCCTCTGTATCCTCTTCCAAGAATGGATTGTCTTTCCCTCCATTTGTTAGCCAAGCTGTATTGCTATCCCTACTTCCTCATTTCTCTTTTACTCTTATTATAATCTTCTTGGTTTTCATATTGAGAGATACTAAATTTCCATCAAAGGAATGTGTCAGGCAAGATGCAAAAACATGAAGAAGAAAATATTTGATTTCTAGTAATGTCGTTGCCCATTTACTGTTCTATATTCTATTTATCTGTTAGTTTATGTTTTTGTTTCACCCATAAACATTTTGTTGTATATTGCCAATAATTAAGGACACTCTTTAGAAATCCATAATACCATTGTCATACCTAAAAAGTAATTAGCAAAACTTCTTTAATATCATTTAAACTCCACCACTGGTGGCAACAATTAGACGGCTATTCTAAATAGTCCTATGTTTGATACACAATGTAAGTAAGCATTCATTTTTTAAAATCTTATATGCGATTTTGTAATCTGCATATAAGATCACGGTATCTTGATCTTGTAGATCATAAGATCATGTATCTTTCTAAATTATTGTGTAGCTCTCCCTCATTTTAAAAAGCTGTCAATAATCTTTTCTATAATGGTCATAACTTTTTTCACCAGTATCCTCTGCTGCTGCTAAGTCGCTTCAGTCATGTCTGACTCTGTGCGACCCCATAGACGGCAGCCCACCAGGCTCCCCCGTCCCTGGTATTCTCCAGGCAAGAACACTGGAGTGGGTTGCCATTTCCTTCTCCAAGGCATGAAAGTGAAAAGTGAAAGTGAAGTCACTCAGTCGTGTCCGACTCTTCGTGACCCCATGGACTGCAGCCTACCAGGCTCCTCCATCCACGGGATTTTCCAGGCAAGAGGACTGGAGTGGGGTGCCATTGCCTTCTCCCCTATATGCCCATGAAGTTTTGCTACTATCTTTTGTCTCCTTACAAGCAGCTACTAAGAATATTCATGTTTTATTTTGTTTTGTTGCCTTCACATTTGGGGGGCGGGGGATGAAGATGTATCTCATCTCTTCACCATTAGGCATTAGTTCATATGAGAAGAAGACTGAGATTTAATTTCATACTTCTTGAAATAATTATCCATTTCTCTAAATCCATTCATTCTTTAGTTTGGTGATTCAGTTTCCATCTCTTCCAATCTTCTGCTCAGGAGAGGACCTCCATAACTTGTTGGTATTGTTCTTTAGTTGAGACTTAATTGACATGTAACATTTTATTGGATTCAGATGTACAATGTAGTCAATATCTAGATATATTGCAAAATGATCACAATGTCTAGTTAACATCCATCACTTTACATTGTTACAAATTTCTTTTTCCTTGGAATGAGAACTTTTAGATCCACTCTCTTCAGTTCAGTTCAGTTCAGTTCAGTTCAGTCGCTCAGTCATGTCCGACTCTTTGCGACCCCATGAATTGCAGCACACCACGCCTCCCTGTCCATCACCATCTCCCAGAGTTCACTCAGACTCATGTCCATCCAGTCCGTGATGCCATCCAGCCATCCCATCCTTGGTCATCCCCTTCTCCTACTGCCCCCAATCCCTCCCAGCATCAGTCTTTTCCAATGAGTCAACTCTTCGCATGAGGTGGCCAAAGTACTGGACTTTCAGCTTCAGCATCATTCCCTCCAAAGAAATCCCAGGTTTGATCTCCTTCAGAATGGACCGGTTGGATCTCCTTGCAGTCCAAGGGACTCTCAAGAGTCTTCTCCAACACCACAGTTCAAAAGCATCAATTCTTTGGCGCTCAGCCTTCTTCACAGTCCAACTCTCACATCCATACATGACCACAAGAAAAACCATAGCCTTGACTAGACAGACCTTAGTCGGCAAAGTAATGTCTCTGCTTTTGAATATGCTGTCTAGGTTGGTCATAACTTTCCTCCCACGGAGTAAGCGTCTTTTAATTTCATGGCTGCAGTCACCATCTGCAGTGATTTTAGAGCCCCCCAAAATAAAGTCTGACACTGTTTTCACTGTTTCCCTGTCTATTTCCCATGAAGTGACAGGACCGGATGCCATGATCTTCATTTTCTGAATGTTGAGCTTTAAGCCAACTTTTTCACTCTCCTCTTTCACTTTCATCAAGAGGCTTTTTAGCTCCTCTTCACTTTCTGCCATAAGGGTGGTGTCATCTGCATATCTGAGGTTATTGATATTTCTCCCGGCAATCTTGATTCCAGCTTGTGTTTCTTCCAGTCCAGCGTTTCTCATGATGTACTCTGCATATAAGTTAAATAAGCAGGGTGACAATATACAGCCTTGATATACACCTTTTCCTATTTGGAACCAGTCTGTTGTTCCATGTCCAGTTCTAACTGTTGCTTCCTGACCTGCATACAGATTTCTCAAGAGGCAAGTTAGGTGGTCCGGTATTCCCATCTCTTTCAGAATTTTCCACAGTTAGCAAGTTTCAAATATACAATACAGTATTATTACCTGTAGTCACCATCTATAATCCCCAGAACTTACTTATTTTATAACTGAAATTTGTACCCACCAATTTGCAACCACCAATCTAGTCTCTGTATGCTGCTGCTGCTGCTACTAAGTTGCTTCAGCTGTGTCCGACTATGTGCAACCCCATAGACGGCAGCCCACAGACTCCTCCATCCCTGGGATTCTCCAGGCAAAAATACTGGAGTAGGTTGCCATTTCCTTCTCCAATTCTCTGTATAGATATGTTTGTTTCATAGATTTGGGGGGGGGGGGGGGCGGTTGTTTGTTAGTTTAAGATTTCACATGTATGTAAGATCATAAGGTCTATCTCTGATTTATTTCAGTTAGCATAATGCCCTCAAGGTCCATCCATTTTGTCACAAATGGCAGAGTTTCCTCCTTTTTTATGAGTGAATAATACTGCATTGTATATCATTGTATATGTATACCACACTCTCTTTGTCCATTCATCTGTGGACACAGAGGTTACTTCCAGGTTTGGCTATTGGATGTAATGCTGCAGTGAACATGAATGCAAATAGCTTTTCTAGTTAGCATTTTTGTTTTCTTCAGGTAACTAACCAGAAGTGGAGTTGCTGGATCATATTGCATAATTTCTTAGGTGACAGATTCAATGAATCCTTTTAGTCCTAACCTTTCTTTATTCCTCTGCAGGCTTTACATTCTTAGTCACATACTTTTATTTGTTTTTCTGTTTTGCTACACTTTTTCAGTCAAGAAAGTCCCTGAGACCAACCGAGAATTAAGGGGGGGCGGTGATTAGAGTCCACCTCTCCTTGGGAGGAATAGCAAAGAAGGAATTGTCACTTATTTTGGCAACTTTCTTTTACTTAGGTTTCTATAGAATCACACTTCTCCTGGGTTGTCTCCTACATCTGATATCCGCCCCCGACCCTGACTTTTCCTTGCCAGTCTCCTTCCTCTCTGTTTTTTCGTTATTGTTTGGTTGGTTGGTTGGTTGGTCTGGAGTTTTGGTTTCTTTTTTTATGTTTGCTGAGATGTATTCTTCTATGCTCTTCATCTGACATTTTCCTCATGGGGCAACTCAGATCAGTTGGCAGGCAATGACTGTGCAGCTTGACAGGTGCTGATGGAGAACAGAGCCATCACCTGGAACATCAAACAGCCTCAGGGAATCAGCCTGCTGCAGGGCAGGAGTGGGACATGGTTCTACTTGCTGGGGAGCAGGATGCTCTGGGCCCTTGGTGAAAAAGGACACTGGAGCACAGGTGGAGGTCAGCACACACATGGCTGAGCAGTCTTACTAAGAAGCCTGGACTCTATCTTTCTGTTTATCCAGATTTTTCGAGGTTCTTAGGCTGTACTGAGCACTATCATTTCAGCTGCAGTGTAGCTTGTTTTCTTCCCACAGAGATGAGCATACTAGGATTGCTTCTGTGACTACAAAAAGAGACCAGGCAGAAAAAGATGTGCTTGTGGGGAGGGGTAGCAGGAAGCCAAAAATTCAGGCTTTATACTCAGTCAGTCTAAAATAAAATATTTTAATGGGATAGTATTTGTGATTTATTGGGATTCTCAAAATGTTCATTTGGCGAGCAGATATGACTGGCATGGAGCCTGAGATAACATCGTAAGTTCTGGACCACTTGCCAAACAAACTCAGGGCTGAAAACAAGCTCCATTACAACACAGTGTACACATGGGGTGTTAGAGAAGAGTCATTTTCATTAGAATATGGTTCATCAGAGGGGGAAGAAGGGTAGGAAGAACTGGAAGATTGGGATTGACATATAGACACTATTGATCATGCACATGCTCAGTTGCTAAGTCCAGTCCACCTCTTTGTGACCCAATGGACTGTATCTCAGACAGGCTCCTCTGTCTATGGAATTTCCCAGACAAGAATACTGGAGTGGTTTTCCATTTCCTTCTCCAGGGGATCTTCCCAACCCAGGGATCGAACCTGCATCTCCTGCTTGGTGGGTGGATTCTTTACCACTGAGCCACCTGGGAAGCCCATACACTATTGATAATATGTGAGAAGGGAATGGCAACCCACTCCAGCATTCTTGCCTGGAGAGTCCCATGGACAGAAGAGCCTGCTGGGCTTCAGCCGTGGGGTTGCACAGAGTTGGACATGACTGAGCAACTAACACATAAAATAGATAACTAATGAGAACCTACTGTATAGCATAGGGAACTCTACTCAATGGTCAGTGGTGACCTAAATGGGAATGAAATCTTAAAAAGGGCTGTGTGTGTATATGTATATATATGTACACATACATACGTACATATAGTTCATTCACTTTGCTGTGCAGTAGAAATTAATACAACATTGTAAAGCAACTATACTCCAAGAAAAATTAATTTCAAAAAACAGAATATGGTTTTCTCCTGAGGGAGCACTTCTTACAGTTACAGGGTGTGGGGCTCAGACATGCCCAAGTCAGTCCTTGACCACATCCAGCTGTTTTCCCACCATCAGCACCTCTCTTTTCTGCCACCTCAGAATCCATCTCACCATACAGAATGCTCCTCAGTTCCCTGACAGACAGCAAGAGGAAAGTAGTGAGAAACTGCTGGCTCACACTTAGAAAGTCACTTCCACATTCTCTCTGTCCTTACAGGGAAATAACTCCCACTTAAAATTTTATCCTTGCAAGACAAACGTTCCAGCAGTGCATTCCCTGGGATTTAGGAATTCCTATTACTGGACAATGTTGAGGCTCGTTTCTCGCCAGTGTAGTTCATCTTTTGTTTGTTTTGTTTTGGCTGCCACGTGGCACATGGGATCTTAGTTCCCTGACCAGGGATCGAACCTTCACTCCCTGCAGTGGATGCACAGAGTCTTAACCACTGGACCGCCAGGGAAAGAAAGAGTAGTTGCTAAGTCGTGTCCGACTCTTTGCGGCCCCATGGACTGTAGCCTGCCAGGCCCCTCCGTCCATGGGATGTTCCAGGCAAGAGTACTGGAGTGAGTTGCTATTTCCTGGACTACCAGGGAAGCCCAGTGTAGTTCATCTTGCTGATGGGGATGCTGCTGATTAATGAGAATGTGTCTGAATTCTTAGGTGAATCATAGTCAATAAAAGAAATCGCCTGGTGCTCAAGGCTAATGAAAAAGGTAACAAGTGTTTAACAAGTATTCTTGTACCTGGTGTAATGTCTCTGGCTCTCTGTGCAGCCGGCTGCCCCCCGGGAGGACACCCCTGAGCTGAGTGCATTTTTGCGAAACTCCACCATCCCTCATCTGGTCAGGAGGAGAGACGTGCCTCAATTGGAGCCTCACAGACAGAGCCCCGCAAAGATCCTGGTGAGTTGTCTCAGAGCGTGGAAATCTGAGAGAGGAGGTTGGACCAGACAGAATTCCCAAAGGCAGGAGGTTTCAATTTTCAACTTTAAGTACCATTTTCCAGTCACCCCCCAAACTCAGACATGACCAATTTTTTTTGCAGTATGTATTTCAGATGCAAAAGAGACTTTTTTTTTTTTTTGGAATATAATTTTTTCACTCTTCTGAACCTGCCCTGGAGGCTACATGGGAGAATTAATAATGGAGACATAAAACATGACCTTTCATACCTTTCAAGAAGACAAAGATTCAGTCGTCATCTGGTCCCCAGATACTGAGCTGGTGAGAGTTGGAGTGAGCCTGGAGAAACACTGCCCATGCAGTGGGTCTTGAAGTGTTTCACCCCATCCCTGGATCTCATAGTCCTCTGCTCCACTGGAGGAGTCAAGAATGGTGTTTGCAAATGTTCTGGGCCCAAAGCACTGGGGTCTGCGGTGGATCTATCCTGAGCTTAGTCAGCTCTTTGTAAAATTGTGGATGGCATTCATGACACAGCACTTTCTTTAAAAAAAAAATTATTTATTTTTGGCTGCCCTGAGTCTTTGCTGCTGCTTGGGCTTTCTCTATTTGCGGCAAATAGGGGCTACTCATGGTTGTGGTACATGAGCTTCTCATAGCTGTGACTTCTCTTGTTGCAGCACATGGACCTAGGTGCTTTGCAGCATATGGAATCTTCCTGGACCAGGGGTCAAACCAGTGTCCCCTGCACTGGCAGGCAGATTCTTACCACTGTACTACCGGGAATTCCGTGCTCAGCATTTTCAATTCAGTTGCCCACTCAGCCTACTGTGAATATTAATGCCATTAGCTGTATGCTTGCGTGCGTGCATGCTTCAGTTGTGTCGGACTCTTTTTGACCCCATGGACTGTAGCCCACTAAGCTGCTCTGTCTGTGGGATTCTCCAGGCAAGAATGCTGAAGTGGGTTGCCGTGCCCTCCTCCAGGGGATCTTCCCGACGCAGGGACTGCACCAGTGTTTCTTACATCTCCTGCATTGGCAGGCGAGTTCTTTACGACTAGTGCCACCTGGGAAGCCCAGCTGTATGCTTTAAAAGGATTAAAATATTGTTTTGTTTTATTTGATACATGTGTTTTAAAATTTTTATTTTTAATTTTAAAAAATTTTTTGCCTATGCCATACAGCATGTGGGATCTTAGTTCACAAATGAGAGACTGAACCCATGCCCTCTGCAATAGAAGTAGAATCTTAACCACTAGACCACCAGGGACCTAAATGTATGTGTTTTTAAAAATATATGCCAGGCCTGACAGATAATGAGGGTGCTGCCCCAAGAATCTTTGATCACTGCAACAAATGATGATAAAATCTACATAATCTAACACTTCAGAAGTTGAGACACATAGGGATGGGTAGGGCAAAAAGTAACCAAATATATAGAAAAATAACAGTATAAAACAGAATTTTTCAAGTCAGGGTAACAGACTGAACACTTGTATTTGCCTAATTTTCTCCCCTAGGTCCCACTGAAAAGACAATAAACATTTAATTAGTTAAAATGTATGTCTTGGACATACTTTCATATTCACTTATTTTATCCCAACCACATAAAAGGTTTCAAACATGAAACCCTTTTTGTTTCATGTCCATTGACACAAAAGTGCAAGGAGTGAGTCTGATGTAATCAGTTAAATGAAGAGAGGAACATTTATTATAAAAGAAGTACCTGCAATTACAGGGCAAAAAACTATAGCAGTTGGCAGATACGACTCAAGTTTCTGTAAATCTTTATGGCACTGTGATGTTTTTCAAAATATAACAGTAGGGAATCTATATGCTATTCAGTTTAGGATAAAATAATGGAATTAGTATGGTATGATTATTTTCAAAAAGCTTCCAGGAAGAATGAAAGAACAGAAAACAGTGATTTTAAGTTACGAGGGTATAACACACAGCATGGTAACTACAATTAACAATACCACATTGCATATTTGAAAGTTGCTAAGAGTGTAGATCTTAAAAGCTCTCATCACAAGAAAAAAAAAATTGTAACTATGCGTGGTGATGGATGTTAACTAGACTGACTGTGGTGCTCATTTCACAATACATACAAATATCAAATCAAGACATTGTATACCTGAAAGTAATAATGGTATATATCAATTGCGTTAGTTGCTCAGTCATGTCCCATTCTTTGTGACCCCATGCACTGTAGCCCACCAGGTTCCTCTGTCCATGGAATTCTCCAGGCAAGAATACTAGAGTGGGTAGCCATTCCTTTCTCCAAGGTATCTTCCTGACCCAGGGATCAAGCCCAGGTCTCCTACATTGCAGGCAGATTCTTTACTCTCTGAGCCACCAGGGAAGCCCAACTATATATATTAATTATAACTCAATTTAAAATTTAATAAATAATTCCTCTTTAAAGAAAGAAAACAAGGATTGATAGCTGTAGAATTCTCATATTCAGTAGCAGTAAGAAAGCCCTCTGGCAAACCAATGTCCCAAACTATGAGGATCAACAATTTAGAAAATTGAGATTTGAATATATTTTACATTTTCCACTTTAGCATATTTTTCACAAGTACACCAAGGCAACAGAGATAAACTAAAATTCATTTGAAAATCATATGCATTTCTGTTGGGTCAGATTTTGACCAATCTCAGTAAAGAGCCTTTACCCAATCTCAGTAAAGTCAAAATCTGTAGGGTCAGATTTTTCCCTCCTATTTTTTCTCATTAAAGATTTTTATTTCAAGACAGTTTTTAACTTCTGAACATCATAGAAAATTATTACTTACAGATGAGAGCAAGATAATCTTTGATTTCCATATCTGAAACTCGTGTTTTATTCCCTTTCTCTCTTATTGGTTCAACAATTGCAAATCATCCACCTCCCCATGTCCTCAAGTCAAAGCAGTTCTGGATAGGGAGTGATTATGCAAAGTTTATTCTGAAATCAAAAGCTAAATAAGACCTCCTACAGTTTTTGTTTAGTTAAAAACAACTTACTGAATCCCATTTCTGATTAGGAATTTGAAAGTGCAGAATGCCAGCATCCTGTATTGGGATCATAATTTCCAATTTGCATAGGAAAAAATTTGTATCTGTTAACGCAGAGCTATAATATCTCCTCTGCCTGAGAACATCCTAGCCTTTCTCATCTTGGCCCCCGCTGGTTTTGTGTAATAGTTATCATCGCATCTGCCTAAGCTCTATTCTCCCTTTTGTAACTCAGCTTACAGAAACCTTATCTTTCTAACCCTCCTCAAGTGTGATACTCTTGATCACTTCTTGAAATCATCGTATCCCTTGCCATCCCCAAAACATTCTCTCCTGGTTCTCTTCCTACTTTTTGGACTGCCCCTTCTTAGCCTTTTGCACAGACTTTTCTTCCCATCCCCAGATGTTCCTTTACCTCAGGATTCCATCCTCAGCCCCTCCTCTTCTCTCCCATTGAGTCTGCTCTTTCAGAGAAATTCTTGCCTGACCCTAAGTCCAGTCATGCCTAAGTGCCTCCTGCCATCTCAGCCTCCAGCCTGCCTATACCCTAGACCAGGGATCCCCAACTCCAGGATCTAATGCCTGATGATCTGAGGTGGAGCTGATGTAATAATAATAGAAATAAAGTGCACAATAAATGCAATGTGCTTGAATCATCTGGAAACCGTCACTACCCACACACACCCTCATCCATGGAAAAGTTGTCTTCCATGAAACTGGTCCCAGGTACCAAAAAGGTTGGGGACCGCTGCTCTAAACTGTGTCATCTGTCTGGTTGTCTGATCAACACACCAGACCCAACATGTGCACAACTCTCTCAGTAAAGCCAGTTACCTATCCACTCTATCACCAAGCCCAAAGAGCTCTCCCATTTCTCTCTCTCCCTTGTGCCAATTTTAAGTTGGCTGCCATAGATCTATTCTACTTCCTAAACTTCTCTAAAATTCATCTTCTTCTCTCCATTCCCATTGTATCAGGGTCCCATCATCTCTTATTTGGCCTTTATCAACCTCCCTGCATCCCACCCTCCTCCTTCTATTCTTCCTCACCTACCACCTCTCTTCTGAAATACACACTTGATCAGACCCCTTGCTTAAAATGTTTCAGAGGCTTCCTCAGGACCTTCTGAATCAAATGGAAACTTCTTAGCACAAATAGGATGATTCTTTACCACCTTTCCTTACCTCCTTTCCATCTGCCCACCCCACTCCCAAACACCCTTCTCTCCACTCTTCTGAACATGCACACAACTTATACAGAAGAACCAATTCCCCATTCACTTTAATGTACAGCAGAAACTAACACAACATTGTAAGTCAACTATACTCCAATAAAAATTATTAAAAATAAATACCAGCTTAATGGCTGGAACTTGCAGAAGATTCTGCTTTATAACTAGAAAGTAATTTAGCCAGAAGAATGTTATGGAACAAATACTTGTCAATGGGTTAATATCACTGGGTCTCTGAGATAATACGGACTCATGGACCTTCCTCTGAAGCTGTTTCAGGATTTACTTAGTTCAGGGTCAGGGGCTGTGACTGTCTATAAGTAGTATCTTCCTGAGTTCTGAGAAAATGAAATGGAGCAGTTCAGTTGCTGTTGTGGAAAGATTGTTTTGAAGTCCTTAAAACAGAGCTTAAATTTCACATTGTATTTTATGATCCATTTTAGCTCTACAGTACCACCAATGTGGATATGTCTTGCCTACCAAACTGTGTTTTTTCTTAATCGTTTCAATGCATTTGTTCTTTATTTAAAGTACATGGATTAAGCAACGACTTCTGAGGAAACAGAATGTAAATAAACTGAGTCTAGTGTTGTTTCTCTACCGAGATTTAAAGATACCGATTCACCACCACTGCTGTTGTTTTTTGCAGAATTGTACAAACATTGAGTGCCTACAAATCTCCTGTGCAGTGGGACGACTAGGAGGAGGAGAAAGCGCCGTCCTGAAAGTCAGGTCACGGCTTTGGGCCAAGACATTTCTCCAGGTAAGAAGGCCCTGAAGCACTGACGTGCCACTCACAGGAAACCTCTTCTCAAAAGCTCAGAGAGAAGTGTTTTTTAAAAGGATTTTTAAATGTTTTAATTTTCAAATTTTTTCCATTAAATTTTTTATTTTTTAATTTTTAGATTAATTTTAAAATTTTTTTAAAAATTTACTTCTTTAATTTTTAAAAAATTTAAAATAAATTTCTGTGGAGGAATTGAGCCAAGGACAGCTGGTCATCTTTCCCACTACATGAAGTTGATACTTTTCCAGATTTATTAAGATCTTATTGACATGTGAACTATGTAAGCTTAAGGTATATAATATGATGATTTGATCCTATATATTGTGAAATGTTTATCACAGTAAGGTTAGCTAATACCTCTGTCCCCTCACATAATTACCTTGTGTGTGTGTATGTTGAGAACTTTTATGATCTAATCTCTCAACAGCTTTGGTCTGTTCTACAATGTTGTTGACTAGAATTTCTATGTTGCGCATTAGATCTCCAGGACTAATCCATGCACTAATTGCAAGTTTGTACCTTAAACATCATCTCTCCATTTCCCTGACCCACAGACCCTGATAACCATTGTTCTCTATTTCTATAAGTTTGGCTTTTTTTTAGATTCCACACATAAGTGGGATCATACCCTATTTTTTTTGTCTGACTTATCCCACTTAGCATAATGTTCTCAGGGTCCATCCTTGGTGTTGCAAAAGGCAAGATTTCTTTCTTTTTTATGGCTAAACGATACTCCATTGTGTGTGTGTGCATGTGTGGTATGTTGGGTGAAGATAGTTTATATCCTGAGTCCCTGAGTCCTTCAGATAGTGACTTAGATTTAAACAGATCTATTTAACTCACCACTGTCTAGTAGTTCCCTGGTAGATAGTAGTTAATGAAATGATGGCGAGTACAATTACATAATTCAAGCCATATGCCCAGAAAAATTAAAATATAGTCAACTTAGAAGGGGAAAGTCTTAAGTCCTAAGTCTTTCTTGTCCTAAGCCTTTCTTGTCTGGTGATACCACATCCTGGGCTTCAGCGAGACGAGCTTTTCAGTACAGTGTCAGGGACATAGATTTTCAGACTTCTCACTGCTTTGGCTTGTCTGGACCATAGCATCCCACACTTCTAGAGATGACTGATTGATTATGTGAATTTTAAAGGCTTAAAATCTCTTTTACACTAAGCAGATTAATTTTTTCCCTGTGGAAGTTATTTAAATGATACTGTGTTGTGACCTTGTTGTCTGGGGAAGATCTGCGGGGGGAGCGGGGGGTGGGGGGTGCGGGAGGCAGAGCTAAATTAAAACCCCTACCAAATCTATGCAATCTTGCCCCTATTTTAACTACTCAAAAATTCATTTGGCTCATTGTACCATAGAAAAATCCAGTGGTAAATCCTTTTGAATCTCGTTAAAAATACAGAATTTTGTAGGTCCAGATTCTTATGTTTTCTATGATTCAGAATATTTCTATAGTCTTACAAATCTTACATAACTTTTTCTATAATAAACAGGAAGAAAATTAAAGGTATTTTAAAAAATGTTTTTATGAAACCTTTAAAAAAAAAAAAAACCTAAGGCAGGATTATTCAAACTCAAACTCAGCACTATTAATATTCTGATTCAGATAATTCTTTGTTGTGAGGTGTAGTCCTGGGCAATGCAGGATGTTTATCAGCATCCCAGGCCCCTGCCCTCTACATTCCAGTAAAAACCTTCAGCCCAGTTGTGACAACAAAAAATGTCTCCAGACATTGCCAGTGTCCCCTGGGGGCAGAATCATCTCCAGCTTTGAACAAGTGACCTAAAGAAAAGACCAGTGTACTGTGTCTTTCTGCTGTTGTTGTTAAACCATTATTTATTCATTTACTCAACAAATATTTATGAAGTGCTGACTGCCAAATATGTGCCAAGCACTGCTTCAGGTACCACTGGGATGCGAACAATTTGCTCATTGCCATTCTGCCTTTTTGGCTGTTACTTTTTATCTAAGAGTTGGGAAACATGGGTGTTACTGAATTCCCAAGCCCACACAATGTGAATGATAACCGTCTATCCCTAGGATTACTTTGAGCATCACATCCTACTGAAATGAAGAAGCATAACTCTTTAATAAAGCAGGACTAAAATCATTCTGACCCTGTGGTCAAGAGGGGAATGACTATCCTAGATGACATGCATCAGTTCTGGGCATGACACACTATTCCAGTAGAAGACCTATGGAGTGAAAATTGCCTCTCTAAGGAAGACAAATACCATATGTCCCTTACATGTGGAATCTGAAATATGACACAAATGAACTTATGTACGAAACAGAAACAGACTCACAGACACAGAGAACATCCTGGTGGTTGCCAGCGGGGAGTAGGAGGTGGGGGAGGGATAGACTGGGAGTTTGGGGTTAGCAGATGCAAACTAGTATATATAGGATGGATAAACATCAAGGTCCTAGTGTGTAGCACAGGGAACTATATTCAATATCCTGTGACAAACCATAAAGGAAAAGAGTATGAAAAAAGAACATATGTAATATAACTGAATCACTTTGCTATACAGCAGAAATTAACACAAAATTGTAAGTCAACTATACTTCAAAAAAATAAATCTTTGAAAGAAATTTAAGGACTTCCCTGATGGTTCAGTGGTTATGAATGCACCTGCCCACACAGTGGACATGGGTTTGATCCCTGGTCCTGGAAGATCCCACATGCTGTAGGGCCACTAAGCCTATGCACCACAACTACTGAACCCCAAATGCCCTAGGGTCTGTGCTGTACAACAAGGGAAGCCACTGAAGCCACTGCAACAAGAAGCCTAATACCGCAGAGAAAGAGGAGCCCTTGCTCACCACAACTGGAGAAAGCCCACAGACAGCAACGAAGAACCAGCGCAGCCAAAAATAAATGATAAAAAATTTGTATACAGAGTACTTCCACCATATATAGAAGTTAAAAAAGCAAAGAAAATTGCATCTTTATCTACCTGTTGAAGACCCAGTGGATGTGGAAGAAATCAATAGCAACTGAGGGATTTTCTAAACAATAACTATTTAGCCCAAGTAGAGTCAGACCAGAACAACCTTCAGGGACATTCTGAGGTTTTGCCAGATCAAAGTTAACACTTCCAAAGATCCTGGAGAGCCTGACACAAGTCACTTCATGTCTACTCACAGCTGGAGCCCAGACCTCTGTACTTCCACAGCTTTTGCTTATTCCAGTCTCAGAGGCTGATGGCCAAGAGGAGAGCATTACTGCAAACTGCCCCCTACCTGCTGGTCAAAGAACATACTAAGTCGTGGAAGTCTAACAGTCTTATCCCACCACCCAGGAGAAGGCAAACATTTTCTGCCCTCCTAACCCAGGGGTTCCCTCATACGGCTTTCCTCATAGCTCAGTCAGTTAAGAAATTGCCTGCAATGCAGGAGACCCGGGTTCGATTCCTGGGTTGGGAAGATCCCCTGGAAAAGGGCATGGCAACCCACTCCAGTATTCTTGCCTGGAGAATCCCATGGACAGAGGAACCTGGTGGGCTACAGTCCATGAGGTCGCAAGAGTCAGACACAACTTAGTGATTCAACCACCACCACCACCATGCTATTTAGTGCCACAGTTCCCTGGTGGTTCAGACGGTAAAGCATCTGACTACAATTCAAGAGACCTGGGTTCGATCCCTGGGTCAGGAAGTTCCCTGGAGAAGGAAAAAGCAACCCACACCAGTACTCTTGCCTAGAAAATCCCATGGACGGAGGAGCCTGGTGTCCATGGGATCGCAAAGAGTCGGACATGACTGAGCAACTTCACTTCACTTAACCCCAGGGAGAAAGTTGACAATTCTTAGCTGATATGATTTGCTGCATTATTTTTGGTTTGCCCAAGACTCCTGAGAGTCCCTTGGACTGCAAGGAGATCCAACCAGTCCATTCTGAAGGAGATCAGCCCTGGGATTTCTTTGGAGGGAATGATGTTGAAGCTGAAACTCCAGTACTATGGCCACCTCATGCGAAGAGTTGACTCATTGGAAAAGACTCTGATGCTGGGAAGGATTGGGGGCAGGAGGAGAAGAGGACGACAGAGGATGAGATGGCTGGATGGCATCACTGACTCGATGGACGTGAGTCTGAGTGAACTCCGGGAGTTGGTGATGGACAGGGAGGCCTGGCGTGCTGCGATTCATGGGGTCGCAAAGAGTCAGACACGACTGAGCGACTGAACTGAACTGAAACATGCATGTGCTTAGTCACTCAGTCATGTCCAGCTCTTTGTGACCCCATGGACTGTAGCCCACCAGGCTCCTCTGTCCATGGGGATTCTTCAGGCAAAAATACTGGAGTGGGTTGCCATTCCCTTCTTCCGGGGATCTTCTGAACCCAGGGATTGAACCCAGGTCTCCCGCATTACAGATTCTTTACCATCTGAGCCACCAGGGAAGCCCAAGAATAAACATGCATACTGGTCAGAAAAATTTTTTTCTTCAATTCTAAATGATGCCCTGTGCTGTGATTGTTACTTGAAAGAGCGACCTCTTTAAGAGCTTAAAGTTTGATCAGTAATTATTTAGGTTTTGTTGTCCCACATGGCTTTGTTTCTGGGAGATGTTGAGTATTTAAACAAAGCCTTTATAAAATGAATGTGTGGTTAAAGATAATTCTTGAGGAGGAATTAAGCAGCAGGGAAGGTGGGAGTGGGGGAAATTCTTGATGGTCCTGGCCACCCTCACTCTCCATTCAACTCAACTCAAAAGCCTCACTCCCCATTCTCTTTGTTCCCAACTCTGTATTTTTTTACTAGTACCATGGCCATAAGCCAATCATTGTGCACTAGTACATAACTGAGGCAGCTGGTGGGCTGCAAACCACAATTTAAATGATGTGGCAGGGAATTCCCTGATGGCCCAGTGGCTAAGACTCCTCACTCCTAACGCAGGAGGCCTGGATTCGATCCCCGGTCAAGGAATTAGATCACACATGATGCAGCTAAGAGTTCTCATGCCTAAGCAAAAAAAAAAAAAAGATCCCACATGCCACAGCTAAGACCCAGTGCAGCCAAATAAATATATAGATAAAAATAAATGTAAAACATTAATGTCATGGCAATGACAGAAGGATAGGGCATTCCCTAAGGTTTAGTAGCTACCTGGGGCCAGTTAAAAGTTCAACATATCATCAGTGGGTATTAACCAGCTGCTTTTTCAATCCAAACTTGGCTACAATATGGCAATGATAGCTCTTACAGGAGTAGATTGCCACAAAAAAAGAAGAGACAAGTTTTTAATGTAAGAATAACATCATTGTTATGTAAAGATCATGGCTGAAAGCATTCAACTTTGAACATGAAATCAATAAAAGGACTCTGCTCATGTTTTTCATAAATTAAATACTTACCTGTGCCAGGTTTTTGACTTGCAGACAGAGGACTTCTGTACCTTTGGTGCCAATCCCGCCAATCACAGCATAACAACTCATGTTTCACATTTCCCAAGGGCTCCAGAGCATCTTGGAAAAATGAGAAAAATTTTTTTCTACTGAAACTGGAAGAAATGCTGCATTTGGAGAATATTTAAAATAAAGAACAATGAATTGCATTGTTTACAGGCTGTTGCCTACCACTAAGTCTGTTCAGGTCCCAGATGGTGCCCTTTTGCATCAGTGAATTAGGTAGCAGAGGTGAAAGCATGTCCACAGCCCCTTGTCATGAACAACAGCCTTCATCTTATGTTACAGCCTTCTCTTACAACTTCCTGAATTTCCTAATCTCATCAATAGGAGCGGAGGTCCAACTCAATAATTGAAAGAATTAAACTTTTTATAAGGTGCTATCAAATGGGTGACAGATTTTATTTTCTTGGGCTTCAGAATCACTGTGGATGGTGACTGCAGCCAGGAAATTAAAAGATGCTTGCTCCTTGAAAGAAAAGTTATGACAAACCCAGACAGCATATTAAAAGCAGAGACATCACTTTGCCAACAAAGGTCCTTATAGTCAAAGCTGTAGTTTTTCCAGTAGTTGTGTATGGATATAAGAGTTGGGCCATAAAAAAGGCTGAGCACTAAGAATTAATGCTTTCGAATTGTAATGCTGGAGAAGACTCTCAAGAGTCCCTTGGACAGCAAGGAGATCAAACCAATCATTCTTAAAGGAAATTCACCCTGAATATTCATTGGAAGGACTGATGCTGACGCTCCAATACTTTGGCCACTGATGTGAAGAGCTGACTCATTGGAAAAGACCCTGATGCTGGGAAAGATTGAAGGCAAGAGGAGAATCTGGCAACAGAGGATGAGATAGTTCAATAGCATTGTCAACTCAAAGGACATAAGTTTGAGCAAACTCCAAAAGATAGTGAAGGACAGGGAAGCCTGGTGTGCTGCAGTCCATGGATCGCACAGTCAGACATGACTTACTGACTGAACAGCAACAGCAATAGTCAAATGGGTGGATATGGGATAACCACTGAATAACCCAACTATTGGATGTGTTTGTTCACCATCCGTTCACACTGTCAGTCAAGAAGGATTGATGAAACCCTCCTGGGCACGCTGTTCTAGGTGCTATGGAAGGTGTAAGCTTCATATTCCATGCTCTATGCCTTCGAGTTTTCTATAATCTTGGTGGAGAGAAAGTAATCAAGAAAGATAAAAGTTAAACAAAAGTGTGGAAATTCCAAACAATATAGGGCATCTATAGTCTCATTCCAGACATACTGAATCACAATCTCTAGGCCCGACCCCAGATGTTTCTGAGGTTCAGCAAAGCACAAAGCAAAGTGGCTTGTGAGCCATCAGAAATGGTGGTGATGAGTGGAAATGTGAGGAGGAGTCAGGCTGGTCAAGAGCAAAGAAGGTAAAGGGAGGAGAGAAGACCGCCACAGAGAAACATGTTTCACCACATTCTAGACTTCAAATCCCACCTCTCTTTAAATTTCTATTGGAGGGTAGCCGATGTGTAATGATGTGCTAGTTTCTACTACACAGCAAAGTGAATCAGTTATACAAACACATATATTTACTCTTTTTCAGATTCTTTCCCCATATCAGTCATTACAGAGTATGGAGTAGTGTTCCTTGTCCTTATTAGTTATCTATTTTATATACAGTAATGTGTGTATGTCACTCCCAGTCTTCCAATTTATCTCTTGCCCACCCATTTACATTTGTTGTTAAAACTTAGCAACTAAACAGCAATGGCAACAATACCCCTTTACTTCCTGACAACTATGTTTGTTCTACATGTGTGACTCTATTTCTGTTTTGTTAATAAGTACATTTGTTATTCATTAAGAAATTTCCATGTTCATAAATGCAGAATCATGTTGGAGAAAAACTTTCCATCTAGAGTTGATTCAGAGATAAGTTCTCCCATGATTTGTTTCCCAAAGATATTACTTCAAGAGCAAGGGAATTATTTTCTATCAGTGTTTTTTAATATTTAATTTGGAGACAAAAGAAAATTTACTCTTTGAAGATTTGGGAGCCTGGATTCACACTGGAGTGTGTGATTATAACTCTTGTGCACAGAATCTCATTCCTGGCGTTTGTCATGTCTCTTCTGTGTTTACCAGCCAGGATAGTAACAAAAGTAGATTTAAAACACCAAGTATCCACAAGATTTTATGAGTGAGCATTTTTAAATTTTAAAAAACACTTCTCACACAAACAAAAGTCCAGCTTTCAGTTAAAGTGGAAATGCCAGGAGACAAGAGAACACAGAAAAAATAACAATCAAAAAAGAATTTTTCCAAATGAACAAAGTTCCTTACCCTCGAATGTCAGGATAGGAAAAGAAAACAAAAAGGCCAAAGATATAGTGACTTTAAGTATACATAGAAGTTTTGTTCTAACTTGTTGTTTTTGGGCCCCAAAATCACTGCAGATGCTGACTGCAGGCATGAAATTATAAGACGCTTACTCCTTGGAAGAAAAGTTATGACCAACCTAGATAGTATATTCAAAAGCAGAGACATTACTTTGCTGACTAAGGTCTGTCTAGTCAAGGCTATGGTTTTTCCAGTGGTCATGTATGGATGTGAGAGTTGGAGTGTGAAGAAGGCTGAGTGCCGAAGAATTGATGCGTTTGAACTGTGGTGTTGGAGAAGACTCTTGAGAGTCCCTTGGACTGCAAGGAGATCCAACCAGTCCATTCTGAAGGAGATCAGCCCTGGGATTTCTTTGGAAGGACTGATGCAGAAGCTGAAACTCCAAAACTTTGGGCACCTCATGCGAAGAGTTGACTCACTGGAAAAGACTCTGATGCTGGGAGGGACTGGAGGCAAGAGGAAAAGGGGACGACAGAGGATGAGATGGCTGGATGGCATCACTGACTCGATGGACATGAGTCTGAGTGAACTCTGGGAGTTGGTGATGGACAGGGAGGCCTGGTGTGCTGTGATTCATGGGGGTCGCAAAGAGTCGGACACAACTGAGTGACTGAAATGAACTGAACTGAACTGAGCTTGTTGTTATCACATAGAAGAAATGGGGTTTATTGAAGGGAGGAAAAAGTCAACCACAGGGGCAAAAATACCTTGTAAAAATATGTAACTTATTACAATACAACCTAATGAATTGGCCTCAAGAAACCCAACATTGGATTCTAGATGGTGAAAATATTAGTAAAACTTTGATATGTAGCACTTGCTGATTCCTGTGATGTAACTATCCCCACTATGGTCAACTTCAAGCTGCAACACGATGTCACAGAGGACAGAGTTGGCCAGAGACGCAGAGCAGCTCAGCATCCTACAGTGCTTTCCCTACAGATGCAGCAGAGCTAAATACTACCAAGGGCATGCGTGTGCATGTGTGCTAAGTTGTTCAGTGGCGTCCGACTCTGTGCAACCCCACGGATTGTAGTCCTCCAGGCTCCTCTGTCCATGGGATTCTCCAGGCAAAACTACTGGAGTGGGTTGTCATGGCGTTTTCCAGGGATCTTCCTGGCTCAGGGATTGAGCCTGCATCTCTTGTGTCTCCTGCACTAGAGCCACCTGGGAAGACCATCAAGAGCATAAAATGCAATAAAATTATTACTCAGAACTGAGGTTTGAGTGTTTATTATCTTTTTAGAAATATAATTTACTTAAATTTACATGTATCTATAATTTGTCTCAATAATGGCTCTCTTTAACAATGGGTACTCAAAGGTCTTCAAGTTTTAGTGTTGTGTTCACAAGAGCCACTGTGAGCCAGCTGCATCCCACCACTGGTTAGATCGCATCACTGTCTCAAGCTAAGTGGAGGAAAATCACAGAAGCTTAAGTTCTCAGAGTGGTTTTCCTTGATTTACTCTTACATACTCTCCTTTGACCTTCAGTTAGTTCAACCGCTCAGTCATGTCTGACTCTTTGCGACCCCATGGACTGCAGCCCGCCAGGCCTTCCTGTCCATCACCAACTCTCGGAGTTTGCTCAAACTCAGGTCCATTGAGTTGGTGATGCCATCCAACCATCTCATCCTCTGTCATCCCCTTCTCCTCCCACCTTCAATCTTTCCCAGCATCCAGGTCTTTTCGAATGAGTCAGTGCTTCACATCAGGTGGCCAAGGTACTGGAGATTCAGCTCCAGCATCAGGCCTTCCAATGAATATTCAGGACTGATTTCCTTTAGGTTGAACTGGTTTGATCTCCTTGCTGTCCAAGGGACTCTTGAGAGTCTTCTCCAACACCACAGTTCAAAAGCATCAATTCTTTAGTGCTCAGCTTTCTTTCCAGTCCAACTCTCATATCCATACTCGACTACTAGAAAAACCATAGCTTTGACTAGACAGACCTTTGTTGGCAAAGTAATGTCTCTGCTTTTTAATATGCTGTCTATTTGACCATAGCTTTTCTTCGAAGGAAATGGCAACCCACTCCAATACTATTGCCTGGAAAATCCCATGGACAGAGGAGCCTGGAAGGCTACAGTCCATGGGGTGGCAAAGAGTTGGACAGGACTTCACTTTCACTTTCACTTTCTTCCAAGAAGCAAGCATCTTTTAATTTCATGGCTGCAGTCACCATCTGCACTGATTTTGGAGCCCCCCAAGATAAAGTCTCTCACTGTTTTCACTGTTTCCCCATCTATTTGCCATGAAGTGATGGGGCCAGATGCCATGATCTTAGTTTTCTGAATGTTGAGCTCTAAGCCAGCTTTTTTGCACTCCTCTTTCACTTTCATCAAGAGGCTCTTTAGTTCTTCTTTGCTTTCTGCCATAAGAGTGGTCTCATCTGCATGTCTGAGGTTATTGACATTTCTCCCAGCATCTTGATTCCAGCTTGTGCTTCATCCAGTCCAGCATTTCTCATGATGCACTCTGCATATAAGTTAAATAAGCAGGGTGACAATATACAGCCTTGATGTACTTCTTTCCCAATTTGAAACCAGTCTGTTGTTCCATGTCCAGTTCTAACTGTTGCTTCTTGACCTTCATACAGATTTCTCAGGAGGCAAGTCAGCTGGTCTGGTATTCCCATCTCTTTCAGAATTTTCCACAGTTTATGGTGATCCACACAGTCAAAGGCTTTGGCATAGTCAATAAAGCAGAAGTAGATGTTTTTCTGGAACTCTCTTGTTTTTTCGATGAGCCAATGGATGTTGACAATTTGATCTCTGGTTCCTCTGCCTTTTCTAAATCCAGCTTGAACATCTGGAAGTTCACGGTTCACGTACTGTTGAAGCCTGGCTTGGAGAATTTTGAGCATTACTTTGCTAGCGTGTGAGATGAGTGCAATTGTGTGGTAGTTTGAGCATTCTTCGGCATTGACCTTAATCAACAGTTAATATGAGAACCGATTAAACAAAAGAACTTGCTGAAATGTTCTGTCAAAAACACCATACAGCTCTAGGTCAGTGGTTCTTAACTAGGGGAATTTTGCTCCCCAGAAGACCTTGGCAGTTAATTGAGACATTTTTGATTGTGACAACTGTGTGAGGCGTGCTACTGGCATCTAGTGGGTGGCTGCCAGGGATGCTGCTAAACATTCTACAATGCATAGGACAGTTCCTTAACCAAACTTACTCCTACTCTGAGCCTTCTGTATAAGAGGCAGTTCAGTTCAGTTGCTCAGTCATGTCTGACTCTTTGTGACCCCATGGACTGCAGCATGCCAGGCTTCCCTGTCCATCTCCAACTCTTGGAGCTTGCTCAAACTCACGTCCATCAAGTTAGTGATGCCGTCCAACCATCTCATCTCATCCTCTGTCGTCCACTTCTCCTCCTGCATCCAATCTTTCCCAGCATCAGGGTCTTTTCCAATGAGTCAGTTCTTCACATCAGGTGGCTAAAGTACTGGAGTTTCAGCATCAGTACTTCCAGTGAATATTCAGGACTGATCTCCTTTAGGAGGGACCGGTTCCATCTTCTTGCAGTCCAAGGGACTCTCAAGAGTCTTCTCCAGCACCACAGTTCAAAAGCATCAGTTCTTCGGTGCTCAGCTTTCTTTATAATCCAACTCTCACATCCATACATGACTACTGGAAAAACCATAGCTTTGACTAGATGGACCTTTGTTGTCTATAAGAGGGAATATGATTAATTTCTTTGTAACTTAGCAGCAGTCTCTCTCCTAAAATATTTCGTTCTATTAGACAACAAGAATTTGTACTCACGATGTCTCCCCACTATGTTTTTCAGTAAGAGCACTTGTGCTTACTCCTTTAAGGATGTCTGATTTTCTGTTTTATTTTAATTGTGCCAAGTCTTTTGGTAATAAGATAGATTATCTTTAGAAATAAGATGAATGATTGGATGGACGGTTGGATGGATGTCTAGACAGATAATGGATGGGTGATGGATGAATGGATGATGGATAATAGACGGATGATGATGGATGGATGGATGATTTATGAATGGATGAATGAATGATGGATAGATAGTGGATAATGGATAGATAACTGGATGGATGGATGAATGATGAATGGATGATGAACAGATGGATGGATGGATAAATAAGTGAATGGATCGTGAACGGATAGATGGATAGCAAAAAAAGTAAGAGAGAGAAAAGGAAGAAAGAAGGAGGATATTTTTCTTTGGAAATGGAAGACACTGAAAACAACTGGATGACTGCCAATATAACTTAAAGGTTTTACATGGAATATATTTTAAACAAATATTTTTAATTTCAGAGGAAAAATGATCCCTATTCTCTTGCATCCCTGGTGTCCTTTGAAGTTAAGAAGATGCCTTATAAAGATCAGCCAGCAAAACTCCCAGAAGGCAACATAGCAGTAAGTATCTTAAAGTATATAGGTACAAATAATTTCACTGAAATTATTTTTTAAAACCCTGTTTTGCTTGTGTTAGGTCAAGTGCCTATTACATTGACTTGAGAAAACTTTCCCTCTTAAGACTACTGTTTTCTTATTTCAATCTGGAAATTCTTCAGTGTCCTTTGATCATATTTTTAAACCTTCAATGTAAATTTCTACTCCACCCCACTAAAAAAAAAAATCACAGGGCAGGACTAATACCATTTTTTAATTAGTCTCTTTTGTTTGAAAGAAGTTCAGATACTAATTATGATCATAATGAAATCATACTTATTGTGAATTTTAAAGACAGCCTGGTGAGTAAGGTGAGAAGAGAAGACTGTCTTCTTTAGGGACAGTTGCCACAGACCAGCTGTATGGACAGTGATTTCTCCTTTCTAAACAAAGACCAGGCTTCCCTGGTGGCTGAGACTGTAAAGAATTTACCTACATTGCGGGAGACCTGGGTTCATTCCCTGGGTTGGGAAGATCCCCTGGAAAAGGGAATGGCTATCCATTCCAGTATTCTTGCCTGGAAAAATCCATGGGGACAGAGCAGCCTGGCGGGCCACAGACCAGGAGTCGCAAGAGTTGGACATGACTGAGCGACTAACACATGCACACACACACACACCCATACCCACACAGCAAAGACCAGTATTACCTGGAAGAAAAGTACACCAGGAGCATCATCTGAATTGAAGCTATTAAATGTTAAATCAATCACAAGGTCATGTCTGACTCTTGAGACCCCATGGACTGTAGCATGCCAGGCTCCTCTATCCATGGGATTATACTGGAGTGGTTGCCATTTCCTTCTCCAGGAGATCTTCCAGACCCAGGGATTGAACCCATGTCTCCTGCATTGGCAGGCAGATTCTGTACCACTGAGTCACTAAGGAACATTACTGATACCCAGATATCTGTCACAGCACAACTGCTGGCATCCTCAGCAACGTGGCAAGGCCATGCAGAGCAGAGAGGAGGGTGAGTAACAGGGGATGAACAGGCCCCATCACCGAAACGCTGCCTTTACAGTGAATATGACCACAGCCAGAACTCTAGGTCAGGATTCAAATACTGAGATTTCAACCTTCATCTCTTGGTCTCTTCATAGATATTTACAACCTCGACTTGGATTCTGGTCCCCAGGTCTTTGTCACTCAAAATATGTTTTTGCACACCAGCAGCATCAGTAACACCTCAAAAATTGTTCAAAATTCAGAAACAGACCTCACCACAGACCTGCTGAGTCAGAATCATCAGGGTAGCAGGTACACTGTCATCTTTGAGGAGCGTTGCTTTGCATGGTGTAGAGGTCACCACTCTCATAATTTCTCATCAGCCTAGGTCTTAAAATGGAGCTATTACTCTTTCCAGCCTAATCTACTTTTAGTAATTGAAATTCATCCATTGATTAGTGATTTCCAACCCTGAGCATGCAAAGAATCACCATTCATATGACTTTAAAGGTTTATACATGCTATGTGCTCAGTTGCTAAATTGTATCCAACTCTTTGCAACCCCTCAGACACTAGCCCGCCAGGCTCCTCTGTCCATGGGATTTCCCAGGCAAGAATATGGAGGTGGATTGCCATTTCCTCCTCCAGAGGATCTTCCCATCCCAGGGATTGAACCTGAGTCTCTTACGTCTCCTGCATTGACAAGTGTATTCTTTACAACTGAGCCATCTAAGAAGCTCCATACACGTTAAGACCCTATCCAAAATATCAGGATTGAGTGAGTCTGGCATGGGCCCCTGGCACTGTGCTTTAGAGGCTCTACAAGTGATGCTTCTGCAGTGAAATTGGCATTGGGCACCTCTGACCCAGGCAAGCAGTGTAAAAGAAAATCCGCAGATTCCAGAACAGGTTCATTGCAGGCTTCACCCTGGCTCCATTTGGCTCTAAGTGGAAACCTTCAGGAGATCACTCTGTGTACCTTGCTGATGCCCTTAACCACATTTACCTGAAAGCATTGTTAAGAAGAGTATTTACATTATATACAAAAAGCTTCAGTATTTTACCTAAAACAAGATAAGTCTTAGGTGTTGATAACAGTAACCTTCCCAAAATGTCCTGCCCTCTCTGGCAAAGTTCAATAAGCCCAATTAGAAGCATCCATAGATTCAAAATATCTCAGTAGACTTTGGTGGTGTTTAAAGCAAGCACTACACATCTTTCTCCGCTTAGCACGCCTCTCTTTCTCTCACGAGATGTCTGCCAGAGTTTGAATTTATGTTCAACCTAGAAGACAGAGGCTTTGGATTTTTAATATAGAATATTCATCCAAGGAGGTTCAAAGGCTTGTAACTCCAAGGGAGATAAATGTGGGTCCTTTGTTTTATCTGAGCACATGCTCCATAACAGAAACATATGTGACAGTCGGTTGCATCCACAGGATCATGTCTTTCTGTCCTGGCCACAGGTGCTAGCCTGCTGTTCTCAACTCATCTCAAAAGATTCACAGGATGATGAGATACAGGCTTGCCTCCTCCCCACCACCCTTGTTCCTGCAGCTTTGAAAAAGTCTTGTTATCTGATGTAGATGATTTACTGCATCATTTGTGGAGAGGTTATGGGAAAACCTTTTAGGTCTCCGAGTCTCTGACTGCCTGAAGGAGATGTGGCCAGTAGGTAGTCAGCTATGCCCTACAGGCTTGGTTTGAGAGGACTGTGCTTGGAACCAGCAGATGTGTTTTAGAGTGAGTTCTCATCCTTATCTTGAAATGGACCCAGCAGGAGAGAAGTACTTCTAGATAGCAGAATCAGTTGGACAAGGTGTTGGAGGATCTTCAGAGCTCCAGTCCACAGTCTGCCATTGGGGAAAGGGTCTCGGTTCCTTCCTTGGTAATAAGACAAGAATATTTGCTTGTTTTCCTAGTTGCTTGTAGGTGATGAGGAGTCTGCTTGTGCTTCCTTCTCAGCGTGGTCATAACGCAGCCATTTCTTGAGCCCTAGATAAGTTTTCCATATTGAAAAAAATAGTAATCCCCAGCTGCTACTTGAATAGTGTCTGGGTTTGTAACAAATGAACTCTCCGTGCCACGTGACACTTTTCATGTTCAGAAGCAAGGGAAAGGTTGCATTATGAGAGGGGCTATGCCTAAATGCAGTATCATTACAGCAGAAAAAATTATTCAGTTATTGGAACACTTTTTTTGCCTATTCATAAACTTTGGTGTTTGTATTATGTGACTAAAGCCAAATTCCATAATTTACATCTAGAAGAGCTTATGATTGTCTCATGTAACTCGAAGTTCAGTTCAGTTCAGTGACTCAGTCATGTCTGACTCTTTGTGACCCCATGGACTGCAGCACGCGAGGCTTCCCTGTCCATCACCAATTCCCGGAGCTTGCTCAAACTCATGTCCATTGAGTTAGTGATGCCATCCAACCATCTCGTCCTCTATCATCCCCTTCTCCTCCTGCCTTCAATCTTTCCCAGCGTCAGGGTCTTTTCCAATGAGTCAGTTCTTCTCATCAGGTGGCCGAAGTATTGGAGCTTCAGCATCAGTCCTTCCAGTTCAGGACTGATTTCCTTCAGGATTGACCAGTTTGATCTCTTTCCAGTCCAAGGTACTCTCAAGAGTCTTCTCCAACACCATAGTTCAACAGAGACAGTTATTATAAAATATTTCAGTAATCCTTAATTAAGAAATCACATGCAAATTTGGAGTCCGTTTGACTTTTTTGAATTGTTAGCAAAACTTTAGGATCTTAAAATGGAACTGTGATATTAAACAATTATCTGGAGTTCAAACCTATCACAGGGACTTCTTATCTCATAAGGGCTGTTTGAATTTTGTTAAAATGTATGTTCAGCTGGTCCGCTTCATGTTATTATTTTATTCTAAATGGCACTGTCGGTAGAGTGTCTTGGTACATTCATATAAAACATTCTCGTGACCCCACTGAAGTATGTTTACACAAGATTTTGAGATGCATAAATACAGATGTCAACATTAATTACCATTGCAAATCCGAGGGAGTTTTTTCTTCTACCTTGGTATTTTTTCAAAATATACAAAAACATATCATAAATGTCAGTGATAAAATGTAGGCATATTAAAGATTTATTTATGGTCTTTCCACCATAATAAAGAACAACAAGATTTACGACATGATGAAGGTAAGATTAAATGTTCCCTACTTAACATCACTTTAAGAACATCTGAACTGCTTATGATTCATGCACCCTACTTCCTAAAATTACAGATAGTTATATAAGTGGAGTGTTAAAATTTTATACTATTTTTAAAAATAGCTACAGGTTCTTGGTACATTAAAAAATGAAAAACATTTTGTTGATTAGTTTGCATGTAATTGAATTTTTCTCCCTATGTTTTAAGTACTTAAGTTGCTCAATATGAACCTTTCTTAAAGCAGTTGAAATATGTAGCCAAAACCCAAGTTTTTAAAGTAAAGCTTTAGTCTTAAATACACCTCATTATTGGCCTTGGGACCACCTTCTTGATGAATGAATAAAGAGGGTCTTGGGTAATTTGGCTTATCACACTACTGTGTGAAATTATACAAAAGTTGTCAAGCTATGCAATTCAATATGGTACCCACTCGCCACATTACCATGGATGGTGAGGACCTGAGATGTGGGTGGAGTGACTGAAGAAGTGAAGTTGTTTTACTTCATTTTAACTTACTTAAATGTAAACTTAAAACTATAGCAGTATAAGGTATTTTTTTTTCTTTAATGCAGTTTTATTTTTTGGGTAAGACAACATTTCACTTTAATCATTGAAAATCTCATGGTTGTCACTTGCTACAAGTGTAAAATAAACACTGGACTTTGGAGACTTAGTAAAAAGAAAAGAGGAATAATATTTTTATATCAGTTATACTTTGAATAATAATTTTGATGTTTAGTGTTAAATAAAATATATTGTTAAAATTTATGCCCCATGTTTCTTTTTACTCTTTTTAACTTGACTATGTCAAAACTTTAAATGATGTGTGTCACTTGCCTTATATTTCTGTTGGACAACACTGATCTATAGCAGAGTCATAGAAGGTTCCCTTTTGGAGCTGTTGGTAATACCTATAGAACTTCAGAGAATATGGATGTTTAATAAATCTTATTTGAAATGAATGAAAATTTCTTACTATAACTCAATGTTTAGTAATTAGAAACTGTATAAATTAAGACCTGTTTTTCTCATATTTATTATCCAATAGATAAGCTGCTTGTGGGTTTGTCAAAATGAGCTGCCAGACAAATATAAACATTAGAAATAACAGAATTTGGGTATTTTTCAACATGTTATCTCTTGGCCAAGCTTCCCCTAAACCATCCTACGGTTTCTACAGGACTAAAACAAATTTAAATAAACATTGGCCTTATAAAAGTGATCAATTAAGTCTTTTCTCTTAAACCTGCTTGTAGGGTTCAAGTTTCTTGTCTATACAGAGTACTGAGTTTTAGGAAAAGCTTGGCTTTATCTGTTTCCACTTGCAGAGGAAATGCTCCGTTTCCATTTACAGACCTGAACATGTCTCCTGACTTCCTAATCAATGTGTTCTCAGAAAGACCTCTCTTTTCAAGACCTGGATGACTCTTGAAATGATGTGATACATCCACCCTTTTCTAGCAACAGCCATCTAGCTCCTTAGGCCTGGAAATCTGAAGAAATACTTCAGGGCACCATTGTTGTTTGTATTTTTACTGTCCCTAGTCTAGCGGCTTCTCAACTATGTAGTGAAAAACCTGGAAGCCACCAGGGGCAACAGAAGTTCTCTGCAGCTTCCCTGGTTTAGGGGCTTCCCTGGTGGTTCACATGGTAAAGAATCTGCCTGCAATGCAGGAGACCCGGGTTCAGTCCCTTGGTGGGGAAGATTCCCCTGGAGAAGAGAATGACAACCCACTCCAGTATTCTTGCCTAGAGAACTCCATGGACAGAGGAGCCCCAGTTAAGATCAAGAAGATCGGGCAGCCTCTGTGCCATGTAGACACCTTAAAGGCAGCAGGTTAGGAGAGTGGAATGCAGGTGAGGGAGCAAAGTCACTGAGCTTGTCTTTCTCTAAAACTGAAGTCCCTTCCTCTTAGTTACAGGCAGTGAATATATATGACATGCTTAATCCTTCCATTGAAAGTGCTCACAGAAAGGATGCAAAATGGCATTTTTCAAATAAAAATAATGTTGCCAGGAGCAAACTGACAACAGTTTTGGTGATGAGAATTTCAGATTTTGGAATGGATGAGGATAGCAGTGATCATCTATCTACTCTGAGACTGTTTAAAGACTTTTGTCAGAATCTTTGGAACTGAATGCAGACAAAAAGCCAGTAGGTTTTGTAATTATACCTGATAAAGCTGTTTTCTGCTTCTAGAGACCCTAATAAGCATATCCTGTCCAGTTTCATGTTTTATTGGTACTTTTCCATCACTGCTGTGAAAAATCCTTCAGATATCATTATTAGATCTTTATGAGTGACTTCCACTGCTTGTTTCTACAGATGGACCAGTTTCATAGATGATACATCAAAACCTGCAATACCACTCTCCACCCAGTTCCTATATCCAAAAATCAGTTGTCCCCTACAATCCATTTATTAAGAAGTGGGCATTTTTTTTTTATTTTTTTTAATTTAAATTTTTATTTTACAATACTGTATTGGTTTTGGCATACATGGACATGAATCCACCACGGGTGTACATGAGCTCCCGAACATGAATCCCCTCCCACCTCCCACCCCACATCATCCCTCCGGATCACCCCCATGCACCAGCCCCAAGCATCCTGCATCCTGCATCAAACATAGACTGGTGATTCGTTTCTTACATGATAGTATACATGTTTCAATGCCATTCTCCCAAATCATCCCACCCTCTCCCTCTCCCTCAGAGTCCAAAAGTCTGCTCTACACATGTGTCTCTTTTGCTGTCTTGCATACAGGGTCATCATTACCATTTTTCTAAATTCCATATATATGTGTTAGTATACTGTATTGGTGTTTTTCTTTCTGGCTTACTTCACTCTGTATAATCAGCTCCAGTTTCATCCATCTCATTAGAACTGATTCAAATGTATTCTTTTTAATAGCTGAGTAATACTCCATTGTGTATATATACCACAGTTTTCTTATCCATTCATCTGCTGATGGACATCTAGGTTGTTTCCATGTCCTGGCTATTGTAAACAGTGCTGCAATGAACATTGGGGCACATGTGTCTCTTTCTATTCTGGTTTCCTCAGTGTGTATGCCCAGCAGTGGGATTGCTGATGGGTCATAAGGCAATTCTATTGGCAATTTTTTAAGGAATCTACACACTGTTCTCCATAGTGGCTGGACTAGTTTGCATTCCCACCAACAGTGTAAGAGGGTTCCCTTTTCTCTACTCCCTCTCCAGCATTTATTGCCTGCAGACTTTTGGATCGCAGCCATTCTGACTGGTGTGAAGTGGTACCTCATTGTGGTCTTGATTTGCATTTCTCTAATAATGAGTGACATTGAGCATCTTTTCATGTGTTTGTTAGCCATCTGTATGTCTTCTTCGGAGAAATGTCTGTTTAGTTCTTTGGCCCATTTTTTGATTGGGTCGTTTATTTTTCTGGAATTGAGCTGCATAAGTTACTTGTATATTTTTGAGATTAGTTGTTTGTCAGTTGCTTCATTTGCTATTATTTTCTCCCATTCAGAAGGCTGTCTTTTCACCTTGCTTATATTTTCCTTTGTTGTGCAGAAGCTTTTAATTTTAATTAGATCCCATTTGTTTATTTTTGCTTTTATTTCCAGTATTCTGGGAGGTGGATCATAGAGGATCCTGCTGTGATTTATGTCAGGGAGTGTTTTGCCTATGTTCTCCTCTAGGAGTTTTATAGTTTCTGGTCTTAAGTTTAGATCTTTAATCCATTTTGAGTTTATTTTTGTGTATGGTGTTAGAAAGTGTTCTAGTTTCATTCTTTTACAAGTGGTTGACTAGTTTTCCCAGCACCACTTGTTAAAGAGATTGTCTTTACTCCATTGTATATTCTTGCCTCCTTTGTCGAAGATAAGGTGTCCATATGTGTGTGGATTTATCTCAGGGCTTTCTATTTTGTTTCATTGATCTATATTTCTGTCTTTGTGTCAGTACCATACTATCTTGATGACTGTGGCTTTGTAGTATAGCCTGAAGTCAGGCAAGTTGATTCCTCCAGTTCCATTCTTCTTTGTCAAGATTGCTTTGGCTATTCAAGGTTTTTTGTATTTCCATACAAATCTTGAAATTATTTGTTCTAGTTCTGTGAAAAATACTGCTGGTAGCTTGATAGGGATTGCATTGAATCTGTAGATTGCTTTGGGTAGTATACTCATTTTCACTATATTGATTCTTCCGATCCATGAACATGGTATATTTCTCCATCTATTACTGTCCTCTTTGATTTCTTTCATCAGTGTTTTATAGTTTTCTATATATAGGTCTTTAGTTTCTTTAGGTAGATATCTTCCCATTTTTAAAAAAGATTTAAAGGACACACAAATTGGAAATGAAGATACAAAACTGTCCCTGTTTGGAAAAAAAAAAAAAAAACCTGTAATATCCAAGTGGCAAAGAAACCCAGGAAAAACTCAGTAGCTGTTCTTCCATTTCTTTTTATTAAACCAACAATTTGAACAGTCTATGGTCTATGGCCCTTATTTCAACTCCTTTAGTTTAGCTTTTTTTAGCTTACAAAACTAGAATTGTTTCCTATGTTATAATAAAACATAGGGAGGTACCTTCAGATATTAATTAGGTCAACTAGAAGAGGGAACATGGAAAAGTATTGTTGTCTGTCTTCCTAAATTACATATTAGTCAATTTTGGTTGTCTCTAACACATGCACAAAATACAGGCCCAAACTACGTTGTTTCTTCAGTGAACTTAGAGCTTCAGGGGAAGAAACAGTTACAAGAAACCTCAGAATTGCCCGTGGCTTCAGATTTTCTCTTTTCTAGGTCACTGTATCTGGCTTATGAGTGCACGACCACTACTACCCTTGACAGTTCCAAAATTCTGAAATTCTCATTATTAAAACTGTACTGGTCTGCTTCCAGTAATATTAGGGTCATTTTATTTTTATTTATTTGGCTGTGCCAAGCCTTTGTTGAATCATGAGAGCTCTTAGTTGCAGCATGTGGGAGCTAGTTCCCTGACCAGAAATCAAACCCAGGCCCCTACACTGGGAGCACAAAGTCCTAGCCACTGGACCACCAGGGAAGTCCCTTGGGTCATTTTAAATGGTCACTTCGTGCTCTTTCTGTGAGCACCATAAGATGCAGGATTGAGCACTGATTTCACACGTTATCCAGTGTAATTCACCAAGGGAGAGAGATGTGAAGAGAAACGATCCAGAAGTGATTTCGTCCTCCACTGACTCATGTGGCCATATTGTGCAGAGGATCACTTCAGAGGGTATTACTTGGGTGGCAGAATCCAACTGGCATAATAATGCTTTGAGTCCTTCCAGTGCATTTCATCAGAGTATGTACTGTGTGTTCTGTTTTTAAACTGGCAAGCACAGAGAGTGTGACCCCATCGTGGTCATGGAATGTTGCACTTCTCTTCTATATGCTGGACGAATAAGGGCAGTGCCGGCAAGGGAAGCAAGGAGGAAGGTAAAAGGGCAAGTAGGTTACACTGGCCTTTCTCTCACTGAAAGCATTGGTCAGGTCCCTGGCATTCTTGACCACGTGGAATCACTAACAGCTTCACTATCATCAACGTCATTGTGTAACCTGGATGTAAGTGATATTTGGGGCTGGAGGATCAAGTGAATTAAGTCATCAGGATGTCTGCTGCACAGGGGATGTGGACCAAAATGAAGGAGTTATAAAAACCTTGGCCGGTTAGGAACAGCACATGCAGGATGCTCAGATCTAGTTAAGAAGGCAGAAGGAAAGATGTTTTCATAGCACAGGCTATGAAAACACCAAGGTTTCCAGCCAGGGGAACACCAGAGCCACCAACCCACCCTGAGTTCACCCTCAACTCCTGGTGGGTTAGAGAAGCATGGCCCAGAGTTTCTGTATGGGAGTCAGGAGGGGCTCAGGATTCTTTCAACCAGCCCAGTTAAAACAAGGAACATGTGGGCCAGTTTAACCGAGGTGATGCTTGCGTGTGTGCATGCTCAGTTTCTTCAGTCGTGTCCGACTCTTCGCAGCCCTATGGACTATAGCCCTTCAGGCTCCTCTCTCCATGGGATTTCCCAGGCAAGAATACTGGAGTGAGTTGCCGTGCCCTCCTCCAGAGATCTTCCCAACACAGGGACTGAACCAGCATCTCCTGCATCTAATGCATTCAAGGCAGATTCTTTAGCCACTGAGCCACTGGGAAACCCCCAGAAGTAAGGGTGATGCTTACTTCTCTCTAAAACCAAATAATCCTGCTTTGGTGAATAACATTCTAGATTCAAGAATATTTTTCTTTCTCTTTTCTTTGACAGAGGGTGTGAGCGGCAGGGCTGGGTCTCTGCTTGTTTTGTTTTGTTTTGTTTTTATTTGGATGTCTCCAGAGGCTGTGCCTGCAAATGATAGGAGAGCTTCTCCTGCCTACATGGGAGACAGGGGTGGTTCACACATACAGAGCGTGCAGTCCTGCTGGAAAGGTCTCTTTTCTCCTCCAAGTTTCCTTGCAACAGTGGGGCATTCAGTGAGGTCCAACAGCAACTGAAAATGGGATTTAAGACCGAAAGCAGCCTCAGCACACTGAGACAATTAATGCTCGCGTCAATGACTACAGTTACTTTCATGAAATGGGAGATGGTTAGTCTTTCATGACTGTATTAGTAGAGCAACAATGGTCTCTTCCTTGATAGGACACAGAGACAGAGCCTAGGGCTAAAGAGGTGGTGACACTGATTAGATCTGTGGATCACTTAGCCCCCTGGGACTCAATTTTCTCATCTGTAAAATCGGGACTTAGGTGATGTCTACCCACTTGCATGTCCAGTAGGTTGTTTGCAAGTTCACTTCTCAGTGAGGTGAGCTCAGTTCTGTGGAGAAATGTGTGGACGGACTTGGCTTTTTGTTGGATTTACTTTGCTGTAAAAAGGTCCATCCCAATTCAAGGTCATTCCTTTCCACCCTGTTGCTTTGTGCTCCACCTCAATTCTATTCTAGGCTTTTTGGGTTGGTGTAAACCAAACACCCACCAAGTGTCTGTAGTTGGACTTACATCCAACTTGAGAAGCCTGAGAATGTGTTAATGGTTAAGATTCCAAGTTCAAGTGCTGTAAACTCTCAAATCTTCCCCCAGGGTGACCAGCTAATGTATGGATTCTTTCAGAAGTACCCACTCCCCCAATGTTATATTGGTAGTTACTGCTTTATTTTTTATTATACTATATTATATATATATACTAGTATTTACCATACTAGCTGAAACTCCAATACTTTGGCTACCTGATGTGAAGAGCTGACTCATTTGAAAAGACCCTGATGCTGGGAAAGATTGAGGGCAGGAGGAGAAGGGGACAACAGAGGATGAGATGGTTGGATGGCATCACTGACTCAGTGGACATGGGTTTGGGTGGACTCTGAGAGTTGGTGATGGACAGGGAGGCCTGGCATGCTGCGGTTCGTGGACTCGCAAAGAATCAAATATGACTGAGCTACTGAACTGAACTGAACTGCTTTATTTCACTGAATAGTTTTTTAAATTTGAGCTCATTTCTTTTGTTTTCCATTCCAGATTAAAACATCGGTTATTTGGGCCACCCCAAATGTTTCCTTCTCAATTCCATTATGGGTAATAATACTAGCAATACTTCTTGGATTATTGGTTCTGGCCATTTTAACCTTGGCTTTATGGAAGGTAAGTGTATTTGCTTTCTTTTCCTTTTTGAGTAGAGAGGCCACTGGGAGGATTTAAAAGGATATACCTAGGATTTCAAAGAGCCAAAGCTAGAGGCACGATCTGGGAATTTCCAACACAGGGACCTGAAGGGAAAGCTGGATCTTGTTTGCTTTGGCAAACTTAATATGCTTGTGTAACTGACATTTAAGAAGATTGAGGGTGTTTAATGCTGCTTTTATCTTGCAATTTCTTATAAATAAATATAGAGTTAGAATTTATTAACAAAGACCTATGATCTTCTTTCCAATATGCTTAGAGTGATCATGTTATGATGAAGACTTCTCTTTCTTGTTTAATTAATCAGGATCTTAAGCTTTTTGTTGACACAATTCTATCAGCAATACTTGAGTTTTGTAAGCACTACACAGATGCAATTAATATAGTAATTAGTTGATATATGGGCTTTCAATGACACCACATAGATTATGCATGTTCTAATATTCTTGGACTTGTTTTTTTTTTTAATCTTTCCAACTAGTCCATCTCCATTAAGAAGCCTTAACTTCCTCTTTCATGTGTTTTGCTGAAGTTTCTGCTGAAAGTCTGCAATGGGAATTAATTTCTGGTCCCCAAACCAACAGGACTGCCAAGTTTCACAGAGCTTTCCATTCCAAAATAGAAACAATGTCACAGTGACATGATCATAAGAGCAATTAATCCAGTCACATCTTCAGTTCAGTTCAGTTCAGTCGCTCAGTCCTGTCTGACTCTTTGCGACCCCATGGACTGCAGCACACCAGGCCTCCCTGTCCATCACCAACTCCCGAAGTGTACATCTTAGTTTGGTACTATTGTTGTCATTCTCCAAAATCATAATGTATTTTTATTTTTAAACAAAATGAGACATGCTTAACAAACTGAGAAAACCTGAGTTAAGAAAAACAAACTGAGTTAAGTAATGGCTTTTCTGATCTTCATCAGCAGTTTTGTGCCATCCTGAGCCCACACAGGTCTAATGCATAGTCTATCTTTAGAAATAGACTTCTGTGTTAGTCTGTTATTCATAGTAACTTTATATCCATAAGTGATGCAATGGTATGCAGCAATTGATAGAGTAATGCACTAGTCCTACGAGAGAAAGATGACTCAATGGCTATAAGTGAAAGTTAATGAATTGGGCTTCCAACCTAAGAAACAATAAGAATTAAGATTTTAGGTTGCTAGGGAAAGTTGTACTCTCCAAAACCAAATCCTCATTTGAAACTCAGGAGAGTGAAGATTCAAGAATCACCTCTTCCCCGAGTTGCTGATTGATCTCTGGAAAGTTGAGACAGCTCACAAAGCTGCTGAGATGGAAATAAAAGACCCATCTAATTGTCCTCCATGTACTAGATATTCCACCAAGTGCAGAGAGAGAGACAAGCATCTCTCCACCTCCTCTTTTAGTCCATCTTTATGTAGCCCATAGTATGCTTCAGGAATCTGCTTCCCCTGGTCAGGAATTCACATTGCTGCTGGCTCCAGAAACATGCAGAAAAAAGCAGAGAAAAAATCCTTGGGCCAGGTTGCTGTAAGCCCAGAAAAATATACAAGGTCTATAAGTGGTTTATACACAATGAACATTCTTGGGACTTCCCTGGTGGTCTACTGGTTAAGATTTCCCCTTTCAATGCAGGGGGTGCAGCCTGGAACACTGATCGGGGAGCTAAGATCTCACATACCTTGAAGACAGAAAACCAAAATATAAGACAGAAACAATATTGTAATAAATGCAGAAAAGACTTTAAAAAATGGTCTACATCAAAAAAACAAAAAAATCTTTCAAAGAGAAAGAACATTCTCCCACCACCACAGGCAGGGAAGGAAGAACGTGGACACTCTGCATAGGCAATGAATTCCTCTCTGCAGGTAAACAACACACTGCTCTCACCTCCTAATCTGGAGAATTGAGCAGATTATAGTCTCAGAGCACCAGATTCCTTAGACAACATATAAAAGGGGGAAAGTTTTTTTTTTTTTTTAAGATATTTTATGTGGACCATTTAAAAAATCTTTATTGAATTTGTTACAATGTTGCCTCTGTTTTATGGTTTGGTTTTTTTGGCCGTGAGGCATGTGGAATCTCAGCTCCCTGACCAGGGATCAAACCTGCACCCCCTACATTGAAAGGTGAAGTCTTACCACTGGACCACTAGGGAAGTCCTGACAAAGAGAACACTCTTTGAATGAGGGGTTTCATGAATTCTCAGGATGACCTGACTGGCTGGCCCATTTCTGTCTTCCCTAGTGCGGATTCTTTGACCGAGCAAGACCACCCCAGGATGATATGAATGACCGGGAACAGCTGACCAATGAGAAAACCCCTGAGGCATGAAAAGGAAAGCCAAAGACAAAAACAACTTCAATACTACAGTTCAAAGCAAAGAAGTATCATGAGGGTTCAACCCAGGTTGTCCTGCACCTGCCAGTGTCCTCAGACATGGGAGGGCCATGTCATCACCTCATCTATACTGTACTCTGGAGAAGTTTCCATGGGTCCTGGTGATCCTGTGGGGAAAGGAAGCCTCCTCAACACTGCAGAAACGCTGGGCAGCCGTGGAAGATATCTTTGGCTTGAGTCCTTCTGTATTTGGCTGACACTTTGAAATGGGTATGGGAATGTGAGATTGCTTTCCAGGTAAATCCGTCTGAAGTCTCGAAAATGCAGTGTCTGAGTTAGGATGGACTTTAGAAGGTGAACTCGGACCAAACCTTCCAACACTACTGTATACAATGGAATATTTGACACCTCCCTCTGGAAAAGACACATTTCTAGTGACGTTGCAGCTCAGGGAGACCAGCCTATGCTGCTGGGACTGTGAAAGGGCCTTGGAAATGGCAGAGATCATCTTTGTGAGCGAGGATAACGATTTATTTATTTATTTTCCATGACTCTAGGCTGACACTCTAGAGGATCTGGAAATTAAAGATTTGGTTCGCTGGTTTTTGAAATCACTCACTAAATTTCCCTCTGAGATGTCTGTTTTGTGCAGAATACATAACTTAACAGGACTTAGGATTTAGATAGGGTTAAGGAAAAGTGAATTGGTATTAGAAGACTGTTTCACTTTCATGACTTCTACCTGAAATTACTTTTATTCATGCTTTCAGGGACTCACATCTGCTTAATTTAGCCTTGCAAAAAGTTGCATTGATATCTACTTTTACAAAAAAAAAAAAAAAATCATCTTTCCGTTAACTTAATTAGCAATATACAAATTTCAAGGGACTCTCAACCCTGAGTGGTACTTAAAAATAATGGTAAAATTTCTAGAGTCCATTCACAAAAAAAGCAATTTAATAATTTGGGCAGGCATATTATTTTTAATATCTATGAGGGAATAGCAATATTTTAATTTGGGATTAAATACCTTTTTTACTATACGTCAAACTTACATTCACAGAAAAGACATGTTAAACATAAATAAGAAGAAGCATAAAGTTAGGCATATGTGTGATGAACCTAGAAAACAGATTCCTATGGATTTTATTTAGAACTGCCTGTTCCAACTTTACTTTTCATTTTTCCTGCTAATCGTTATAGTTCGTGACTTTGGAAAATAATTTTTACTTAAGCTATTTTCCCATCATCTTGAATTTAACCATCACAGAAACTTGATGTTTAAAACTCTTGTAAATAATCCATAATCATATGTAACAGTATCGTTTTAAGTAAAATAGACCAGCCAAATTTATATAGTCTGCACAACTTTGTATCCTTTTTATAATAATGAAAAATTATTATGAAGAAGTGCTGAACAAATTTTATATTTATGTGCAATATTTTATAGACCTATGTATCAAAAAGCATGTTTACACTGGCATTAGTTATTTTTAAAATTAATATCCTGAATATTAAGTCTGATAAAACCAGTAGACCCCAATCCTTCAGTTTTCTAAGCAGCTGGAAAATTTATGTCCCAATTTCAACAATCACACTTGATTCGAAAGATGAGCCAAACTCACAGACACTACATTTTTGGTCATGCCTTAACCTGGAGACCAGCCATCTGGCTCCAGCCGCAGAATTTCTTTGGAAACCAAATCAAAGGCACATGGGTGAATACACTGAACAGTTCATACTCTGCCTGCTCATGAATTAAATCCTGTCATGGTAGCAGTTTCAAGGCTGTCAGGAGCTGAAGTCTGGCTCCCAGCGTGTGTGGCTGACTTGGGGGTGAGAACTGCACATGTTTCAAAGAGTTTGAGGGTCTCATGTCAGCCTCGGGGGGTCTTAGGTGGTCGTTGTCTGGGTGGAAGTGGTTCTATAGGCAGTGGCTATCTCCGAGATGAGTGGAAGGAGGGCTCTCTGCCTCCAAAGTGACATCCCAACTCCTGTCATCATGCCTGACTTTTGGCCAAGAGAGAATAGCTCCTCAAGATTTGGGGTCACAAAAGAGCCCTGAGAAAACACACCTGTTGTCTTTCAAGCTAACCTTCAAAATGGAACACGGAACTCAGGGCTGGGACAGTCAAAGTCAGGTCATACAGACACCTGGAGGAAGCGCAAGATGCCAGGAGCAAGGCTGGGATCCAGAACAGAGCAAGGTGTGAGCACTTCAAAGGCAAACTACAGCATCCTCACAGTCTCAGCCCAAAGTGATCCCCATCTAGAAGGACAGGCACTGCTATCTATAGGCAGTTTGCAGAGGGCCATCAATGCACACTGAGGTCAGGTGAACCCTCCACACCTCAGTCCTTGAGTGTCCCTCCACGTGGAAAATATTCTAAAAATGCACTGAGCAAATCTGCTTCTCATCATATAAAGCCAATCACTTTCATCATTTATAATATGCTGTTGCTTCTCTTAGAATCTATCTATATATTTCAGATATATCTTTTGAAATACTTGCAGCTGGTTTTCAAGACATGGGAAAAAATGGACAAATCAAGTTTTATACACTTGGAGATTTTTATACAGTAAATAAACAACATGGACCAATTGCCCACTGAAACCCCACTTCTTTGAACTCAACCCTTTTCTTGTTTTATTTAAATATATGTGTAGAATCTGTGAAGATTTTCATGTACCTATTTACCTTGTCACTAATAAAATTAAAAACTAAAGACCTGATGACATATTTGTGGGGTTTTTTGCAAGCAATGTAAAATTTTTCCATGATGGCAGGTGTCAAAGCTTTGCATCTTCACACTTTGATTCTTTACCACCAAAACATTTAACATTGAAAGAAATTTGAAAGAGCAAGGACATGACACTACTTTGGAATAATGAACATGTTCTAAATTTAGATTGTGGTGATGTTTGCGTGAATACACTAAAAAGGACTGGACTGTATGCATTAAACGGATGAGTTTTATGGGAATTAAATCTCAATACATATGTTTAAAAATATGAGTCATTTCGGATACCTACACTTTCATATAATTGGTATTTTTTTCCTTTGCATTTCCTTTCCTTTTTAAAATATTTATTCACTTGTTTGGCTATGTTGCGTCTTAGCTGCAGCATGCAGGATCTTTGTCACATCAGTCAGGACTCTCTAGGTGTGGCATGTAATCTGGAACATGTAGGCTCAATAGTTGCAACACACAGACTTAGTTGTTCTGTGGCATGTGGGATCTTAGTTCCCCAACCAGGGATCAAACCCAAGTCCCCCTGCATTGCAAGGCAAATTCTCAACCACTGGACCACCGGGAAAGTCCCTACATTGTCTTCCCAATTGTGTTCATATGAAAACTTCATGTTTTAATGAAGCCTTCCTTTGGGTCATTGACCAATTCAAAAGCTGCTCCTAGTCTCCAATGGCATTTTGTGAATTACTACACTTTTCCAGTTGTTCTCATGACTATTTTCCAGCTGGGCCAATCCTCTGTGCAAGCAGGAATATCTTTTCACCTTGTGTTCCCTACATTAAGCCCCACCATCCGTTACATAGTCAGTGCTCAAAAACCATTCTAAAGTGAATGAATGAATATATGTGCACAGTAATAATCATGTGATATGTACTTTTGTAATCTTTGCTCCTATTACAAAGCCTGGAGGTACACACCTTTTTATATCCTATTTATAGTGTTCATATAATATTGTTATAATAGTTACCCAATGTTTTATCCAATTAGCAGATCATCATTTATCTAACAATACTTCTTATTGGAAATATTTCTTCATAAATTCATTTATTAAGAATAGCATGAATACTTTCATACATGAGGCTCTTTTTGGTTATTTCAATAAATGAACTTCACAAGAGTGAGGTAGTTTGGTTAAAGTAGATGAATATTTTTGTACTTCTTGATAATATATTGTTTCTTAAGAGGACTAGATACATTTGCATTAAATACACCACTTCCTTCACAACTGTCAGTATCCTAAAAATTTTGGTAATGATTTTCAAATATTACTTTAATTTGTGTTTCACTGGTTATTGTTGATCACAGTCACTCCGTCATGTCCAACTCTTTGCAACTCCATGGACTGCAGCACATCAGGCTTCCCTGTCCTTCACTATCTCCTGAAGTTTGCTCAAACTTATATCCATTGAGTTAATGATGCCATCCAACCTTCTTGTCCTGTCGAATTCAGTACATTTAATGTATACACTTAATTTTGATTTCTAATATTATTGAATATTCAATATAGACCAATTTATTGGTTGTATATTTAAATACTTGCCACTTCTCTGGTTGGTATTCATGAATTCCAGTGAAAAAAATCCCAGTGCCTGGATGCTTCCCTTATCGCTGAAAACAAGAAGTAAGATGAACCCTTCACTTCACACTATATATTACTCACACTTTAAAGCCTACACATATCAAAAAGCTCAGGATGGTCCAGAGGCACTTATGTGTCTAAAGTAAGAAGATACAAAACCAAATCTAAGATTTAGGAACATTGGTGCTGAAGATCAATGCATCTTCCTAGTAGAAACTATCTGAGAGGGGCAAGACCTCCTGGCACACACTCAGAATGGCCTATAATGGGCGAGCCCACCCGTTACAGCCTGTGCATGCTCACAGTTGGCAAATAAAAGAACTCTTACCATGTCTTATAGAGTAGTCAGTTCAGTTCAGTTCAGTCACTCAGTCGTGTCTGACTTTTTGTGACCCCATGAATCGCAGCACGCCAGGCCTCCCTGTCCACCACCAACTCCGAGTTCACTCAGACTCGCGTCCACTGAGTCAGTGATGCCATCCAGCCATCTCATCCTCAGTCGTCCCCTTCTCCTCCTGCCCCTAATCCCTCCCAGCATCACAGTCTTTTCCAATGAGTCAACTCTTCGCATGAGGTGGCCAAAGTACTGGAGTTTCAGCTTTAGCATCATTCCTTCCAAAGAAATCCCAGGGCTGATCTCCTTTAGAATGGACTGAATCTTCTTGCAGTCCAAGGGACTCTCAAGAGTCTTCTCCAACACCACGCTTCAAAAGCATCAATTCTTCGGTGCTCAGCCTTCTTCACAGTCCAACTCTTACATCCATACATGACCACTGGAAACACCATAGCCTTGACTAGATGGACCTTTGTTGGCAAAGTAATGTCTCTGCCTTTGAATATGCTATCTAGGTTGGTCATAACTTTCCTTCCAACGAGTAAGTGTCTTTTAATTTCATGGCTGCAATCACCATCTGCAGTGATTTTGGAGCCCAAATAAATAAAGTCTGACAGTGTTTCCACTGTTTCCCCATCTATTTCCCATGGAGTGATGGGACCGGATGCCATAAGTGCTTTGTAATTGGATGTATGCAGCTAGAGCTCAGTCTTCACACAAAATTCTGTTGATAGCATTTTATATGTAGACACTGAGCTGCATCAATACTTTCTAAAGGTTGAGTTGATGTTTGGGTACCTAAAGTGAGCAAAATAAGATCAAGATCGCTCCTTCCAGAATTCTGAGACAAAGTAGAAGTCCCTCCGGAGTTGCACACTTCCTCTGTGAAAGTTGCACCCTACTCCTAGATTACTTCTATTAGACACAGCATCCTGGTGACCTCAGGAAGAGCCCAAACATGGAAACCTTCTGTTGCTATCCATGAATGCCAAGACAGCACCTCTCTAGAATCTAATGTTCTTTTCTGCATGTATAGCAGGTTTTCTCCTTCACAACTCTGTTGACACTAAAAGGTTGATTGCTTTTAAACATTTTTTAAAAGAATTCTGGACTTTTTTTTTGGCTGTTCTGGGTCTTTTCTGTGGTATGCTGACTCAGTAGTTGTGATGTGTGGGCTTATTTGCCCCAGGACATGAGGGATCTTAGTTCCCTGACCAGGGATTGAACCTGCACCCCCTGCACTGGAAGGCAACTTCTTAACCACTGAACCACCAGAGAAGTCCCTAAACTCATTTTGGAGCTAAGTAAAATCCAAAGGCTGCCTCCTAGTGATGCTTAAGTCAATGGCAAGTTGAGAATGGCCAGAGTACATGTGGCACAATTCTGATTATCACGTTAAGCTCTCCCCTTCAGTGCACCCCACAAATACCATCTGCCTGACACTCTGCCTTTTGGAATTGTTTATAAGTTCTCTGTTGTTTAGGGCTGTTGGCCAAAATCCACATGAAAATGTAACCTGATACTAGCGCCTCTTGACACTAAATAGTCTTGACTTTAACTTCTGTATGTGCCACCACGATACAATAGGAATGTTCTCAATATCTCCGTGCTGCTGCTCATTTCGACCGTGTACTATTTTGCAGGAACCACCAAGTCTTCAGCAGGTTGTCCTGCTGTCCAACTTTTAGGCCAGATGTTTTCTTAAGCAGTAACAATGGACCTTCCTGGTTTTCAGTTTTTAGATTACAGCTTTCATTCACTGAGTCAACTTTAGGATATGAGCAAGTTTAACAATTTGTATTTCTATGTGCATAGTCACTTTAGTCAGTCATGTCTGACTCTTGGCTCAGCCCACCAAGCTCCTCTGTCCATGGGATTTTCCCAGCAAGAATAGTGGAGTGGATTGTTATGCCCTCCTCCAGGGTATCTTCCCCACTGAGCCACCTGGAAGCCCTTTTATTTCTATAAGAATTTTTAGTTTTTGAATATATATACATGTCTCCTCTTAGTTTCCTAGGGCCGCCATTATAAAGTGCCATACATTGGGTGGGTTAAAACCAATAGAAATTTGTTGTCACAGAGTTCTCCAGGTCAGAAGTCCAAGCCAGGCTGTAGCAGGGCCACGCTCCCTCCTAAGGGGACAGGGAAGAGATTGCTTTCATGCCTCTCCTGTAGCTTCTGCTAATTTCAAGCAGTCCTTGCATTGTGAAGGCATCACTCCACTCCTCCCTCCTCACCTGGTATTCCTTCTCCCTCCCTGCCTGTCTCGCATCATCTTCCCTCTGCATTTGTGTCCATGTGTCCCTCCACTTTTTTCTTGTTTTCATGTTTTGTTCTAATGAAAAAACTGATTTTTATGCTTCTTGAGAATAGTGAACACTATTACACTTTATGTTCCCCCAGCTAGAATGCAGACATCGTAAGGGCAATTATTCTGTACCAGTCTGATATGCTTTGTTTTCTTCTTCATAAAAATTAGTTTTATTTTCCCTATCTAAGCATCACTAGGAAGGCAGCCTTTGGGTTTTACTTAGCTCCAAAATGAGTTTAGGGACTTCTCTGGTGGTTCAGTGGTTAAGAAGTCACCTTCCAATGCAGGGGATGCAGGTTCAATCCCTGGTCAGAGAACTAAGATCCCACATGTCTCGGGGCAAATAAGCCCACACAGCATAACTACTGAGACAGCATTCTTTTTTATGCATATGTTTTTATTTTATTTATTTTAAATTGGAGGACAATTGCTTTATAATGTTGGGTTGGTTTCTTCCGTACAACAACGTGAATCAGCCTTAAGTGTATATATACATATAGATAGATAGATATCTATATGTATGCATCTATCTATATACATAAATAGATATAGATCCCTCCCTGTTGAGCCTGCCTCCCTCTCACCACTCCCCACTGCCCCCACATCTCACCCCTCCAGGTCATCACAGAGCACCGAGCTGATCTGCCCACTCTACACTGCAGCTTCCCACCAGCTATCTGTTTACACATGGTAGTGTATATACGTCAGTGCGACTTTCTCAGTTCGTCCCACCCTCTCCTTTCCCTGCTGGGCATGTATCCCCTTCTTATAAGGACATCAGGCATATTGGATTAGGGTCCAACCTAACGACCTCATTTAACTTGCTCACCTCTGTTTAAAGACCCTGTCTCCAATCCGGTCACATTCTGAGTCAAGTTAGAACCTCATCATGTCTTCAAAGGAGGATACAATCACATCCTCCTTCAAAAGTTTCTCTTGCGTAGAACAGTTTGGCAAGTGAACCCAAGAGGACAAAGCACATCTGAATTAAGGGAAAGCCTGAGGAATTTAAAGAGAGCATCTTTCTATCAGTCTTTTGATTTCTGCTCACTCAGGTAATGTACTGGTATTGCTGAGTATATAATAAAATCATAAATATTTGGATGTCTTTCCCTCACTTACTGCCTTCACACACATATTAGAAGATGAAGACAACTCCATTTTTAAAAATTTTATATATTTGTTTACTTTTGGCTGCACCGAGTCTTCATTGTTATGCATGAGCTTTCTCTAGTTGCAGCAAGTGGGGGCTACTCTCTAGCTGCAGTGCATGGACTTCTAACTATGATGGTTTCTAACTTCTAACTATGATGGCTACTCTTGTTGTGGAGCATGGGCTTTAGAGCACAGGCTCTGTAGTTGTGACCCATGGGTCTAGTTGCCGGGGGTTCAATCCTGGACCAGAGATTGAACCCACATCCCCTGGATTGGCAGGCGGACTCTTAACTACTGGACCTTCAGGGAAATCCAACAACTGCATTTTTACGTAATTCACTTATCTGCTCTACTCTTCCATTTCTTTCTACCAGCACTCACACTCTCATTCTGTTTTCTTCTCCCTTGAAATAACCATCTTATTCTCATGGATTCTATGGATAAATGTGCATTTTGTGATATGAGAGAGGAGATTCCTCACCAGTTGGAAATTAAAGGCCACTGATCACTGAGTAAGTGGGGAGCTGAAGGAAGTCCTTATCTTGGGGCTGTAAGGTTTGCTCCCCATCCCTACTGCTCAGCACAGGGAAAGTGTGGCTTAGATCTGCCGAGCTAAGAAAACAGCTATCATAATGGAAGACAGAACCAAGAAAACAAAACAAGGGTGACTAGCCTACCCTGGACCACACACTTGCTGGTAGGAAGGAGTTTACCCCCCAGAAGAAAGCCCCTCAGTGCACAGATGGATGATGTGTTCACAGTGGACATTGGTCTCACAGGCTTGGCCAATAGGGAGATTTAGCCCAGGAAGCCAGCCTTTTTTCTTTCTTCCTCTCCACCATTTCTGCTCTTTCCACCATCTTCTTTCCCAGTCCTTATCCAGGAATCCCACCTGTTGACAAGTGGGATGACTTCTGATCAGGATGGAGGACATTGAATATTTCCTTTTGGCCGGTGGCCTTTCACCCCACTCAGCTTCAGGAGTTTATCCAAGCTGACAACCTCCAGGCATCAGCTGCACTGTCTGTATTTCATTACTGAAAGAAAATCCACAAGAATAGGTGCCTCCAGCTTTCTGTGTGAGGAATGGTTGAGGGACCTGGGGTTGTTAAACTTGGGGAAGACAATGTCTGGAGGGTGCCTATCACCTGACTCTAACTATCTGAAGGATTATTATGAGGAAGACGAAGTAGAAGGGGTTGAGGATGGAATAATACAAATAATCATAATAAAAATGAAATGTATGAAAGCATTCACTGTGTTAGTCCTCAGCTAAGTGCTTTACATGCAGTTTTCATTTAATCCTCACAACCACTGTATGAGAGCAGATTCAAGGATTATCCCTATTTTATAGATGAATTGAGGTCAACAGAGTAAGTGGTTTGATGGTTTACACCATAGCTGATGGCAGAACTGACATTCAAACCAAGGTCTGCCTGATTCTAGAGGCCAGGACTGTACAACCTGCCATTTTCAAGAAGTTGAAAGTAACTACTCTATTCCATGTCGAATGTAGAGAAGGAACCATTTAAGAAAATGAGGTTAAAATAGTTTTCCATAAGCTTGATGATCCCTTTCAGATTCTCCCAGAGCCAGAAAATTTAAAATATGAGGGCTTCTAGTATAAAAGTACAAAGCAGTATCATTCATCTAGTTTACAGAGAGACAGAAATCAGAACCACAGAACTTTTGTCCCCTTTTACTTTCTGAATTCTATTTATATTCATGCATGTGATAAAATATTCTCAACATTTTTCAACCCCTACAGTTATATACAGGCTGTTTGACAACAGAGGATGAGATGGCGATGGCACCACTGACCTGATGGCCATGAGTTTGAGCAAGCTCCGGGAGTTGGTGACGGTCAGGGAGGCCTGGTGTGCTGCAGTCCACGGGGTCGCAAAGAGTCAGACACAACTGAGTGACTAGTTTTAATGACTAGAGATTAGTTTTAATGAGTAGTTTAAATGAGTGACTAACTGATTTTAATTATTAGAATAAGTTGATAGAGAAACTCATTCTTTAGGTCATTTGCCAAGATTGAAGCTAACTTGCAAAGTCTAAGGGATTTTAGAGTTTGAGAACAGTGTATCTTAAGTAGTTCTCTTCACACCAAAAAAGCTATTGGTTAGAAACCTAAATGACACTTTAAGTTTCCAGATCAAATTTTTTGGTTTTATTTCAGAAAACTGTGACCTCATATAATATTCTCCCAAGGCTTCAAACAATAGCTGTCTACCAATCTTACTACTTGGGAGTTTTCACTTTTGGAAACTAGAGCTAATGAAGGACTGGTGTGGTGATGGTTTAGGTGCTGTCATGACCAGCTCTTGCGGCTCCATGGACTGTAGCCCGCCAGGCTCCTCTGTCCATGGGATTCTCCAGGCAAGAGTACTGGAGTGGGCTGCCATTCCCTCCTCCAGGGGATCTTCCCGATTCAAGGATCAAATCCACGTCTCTTGCAGAAAAAAATAGATACAGAAGGCATTTTACTTTCTCCTTGAGTGTTTGGATCACACTGTCTTCAGAATTCGTATCTATCCTTAGGAATAGGAAGGGATGTGTGTGTGTCTGTGTGTGTGTACAGAGGAGAGTCTACAATGAATGCTGGTAGACAACATGGAAGGGAACCGCACGTGCAGACTCAGAAGGTACTGCACACCCTCCTGAGGTGCATTCTTCCAGTGTGGATGCTCAGACTTGAGAAATGTGCTCTGGAGCAGGATGGGCACCGTGGGGAGGTCCAGTGACTGAGAAAGGTTCCAGTGAGGTAGCTGAGACTGGCAACATGGAGATCAGAACCGGGAAGCTTTGTGTTGGGATAGAACTGAGGACGAGGGAGTGAGGAAGGAAACAGGAATCCCTATGAGGACCTTGTCTTAATCCACTTAACCTGCCCTTCAAGGACAGACTGCACAAATGGTCCCAGTTCTTCACTCCGCCTTCTACCTGTGCTCTTTGACACCTAGCTTTAAGGCCCCCTATCCTTCTCTATGTGTGATTCTGAGTTCACCATCCCATGCCTTGGGCCCTGGGATGTTACCAGATGGACAGGTAGCAGAGGCCTGAAAAATACCCCATGCATAATAAGATTTGCTTTTCATTAACTCAGCCATTCCCATGAGAAGGACATGCCAGAGTTAACCTCCCCATCCCAGGAGGACCCACCCAAGTCCAGTGTGAATCAGCTTATCCCCTGCCAACCTGTAGATTCATGAGAAATACTGGGTTGACCAGTATTTTTCCATGAGATGTTAAGACTCAAACAAAATTTTTGGCCAAGCCAGTAATATATATAATAATGTAAGTAGCTCATCTGAGAGCAGGACAAGCTTGCAGGGAACCAGAGTCCACTCTCAGCCTCAATTCTATGCAGTTCCCCTGGAGGATGAAGGTGCAGGGCCAAAAAAGAGAGGCGGGACATGCCCTGACACCCAACCCCACTACAGCTTGTGAAAAGGAGCAGTGTCCCACGGAGGGGGCCTGGCCAGGAATCCCCTGGGATAGGAGGGGCCACAGTCACCTGGAGGCAGAGCAGGGAAGAGATTCTCTTCATTCCCCACCCGCCCCCCACCCCCCACTGCCAGTTATGTGCCAGATCTGGAGAAAATCCTAGGATAATTCTCTATAATATACATATATACTAGAGAAGGGTTCCAGGCAGAAGAGGGAAAAATACCCCTCGGGCTACACAATATGACTTAAGTATAATGAAGTATCACATATATACACACACAGGCTTCCCCAGCGGCTCAGTGGTAAAAGAATCCTTCCTCAATGCAGGAGCTGCAGGAAATGCAGGTTCAGTCCCTGGGTGGGGAAGATCCCCTGGAGGAGGGCATGGCAACCCTTTCCAGTATTCTTGCCCAGAGAATCCAATGGACAGAGGAGACTGGCAGGCTACGGTCCATAAGGTCGCAAAAAGTCAGACACAACTGAAGCAACTGAGCATGCGCGAATGTACACGTACACACATAAATGTATTGAGCATTTTTTTTTTTGGAAATTTGTATGGGCAAGTATCAGGAATATATATGAATAGGACTATAAACAAGGAAGCTAGCATAAAAGTGGGGTTCCATGATAGCTCAGTTGGTAAAGAATCCCCCTGCAATGCAGGAGACCCTGGTTCAATTCCTGGGTCAGGAAGATCCACTGGAGAAGGGACAGGCTACCCACTCCAGTATTCTTAGGCTTCCCTTGTGGCTCAGCTGGTAAAGAATCCATCTGCAATGTGGGAGACTGGGTTTGATCCCTGGCTTGGGAAGATCCCCTGGAGAAGGGAAAAGCTACCCACTCCAGTATTCTGGCCTGCTGCGACTGCTAAGTTGCTTCAGTCATGTCCGGCTCTGTGCGACCCCATAGACAGCAGCCCACCAAGCTCCCCTGTCCCTGGGATTCTCCAGGCGAGAACACTGGAGTGGGTTGCCATTTCCTTCTCCAATGCATGAAAATGAAAAGGGAAAGTGAAGTCGCTCAGTCGTGTCCAACTCTTCGCGATCCCATGGACTGCAGCCTACCAGGCTCCTCCATCCATGGGATTTTCCAGACAAGAGTACTGGAGTGGGGTGCCATTGCCTTCTCCGATTCTGGCCTAGAGAATTCCAAAGACTGTATAGACAATAGGGTCGCAAAGAGTCGGACATGACTAAGCAACTTTCACTTTCACCTTCAGCATAAAAGTAACTTTTCCATTCTTTAAAATGTTGTCATCTTCAGAGGACCTTTCTTTCAGAACTGTTACTATAACTGTTACTATAATGACAGTATTACAAGACTGAAGTTGCTTGGTTAACTGTAAAAGAAACTCCTCCTTTGGACTTCAGACCCTTCTCCAGTCAAAGAAACATGTCTATTTATAAGATATGTTCCACAAAGAGACACAATGACATCTTGTGTTTTGTTTTGACCAAGATTTTCCTGTGATAAAAGTTATTACAAGTTTTTTTGATCTTGTGTTTTTGAGGACTTCAAGTCTTCTTTTTCTGTCATAATACTTTTTTCCCCTTATGTATCTCTCCAAGGAGCAGAAGAGAAAGTACACTCAACAAGTGTGCTATCCCTGTAGCTGAAATTCAGTGTCTCCTGCTTCTGAGGTCACATGAGGGGAAAAAAAAAACAAAACTCTCTTTTAGTTGTGTTTTAGTCGAGACAAAAATTATGAGGAGGGAGAAGGAGTGAAGGGTTACATCTGGAGAGAGTTAAGTTCCGTGGCTGGAGAAGCAGCTGGGACTATGTAACATAGCCGCTTCCATCATGCAGCCATTGTGCTGTTTGAAAATGCGTGAGTTTTCGGATGGTGTGGGTTTTATTTGGAAAGGAAGAATCCTGGGTGTTTTCAGAGAGGAAATTCAACGGCTGATTCATGCTCTTAAAACTTTTTGCCCTAAATTTATTGACCAGGAAGATGCTGTTAACTAAAATTGGAAGATCTTAGAGACACTAAATCTTGCACAGCAGTTAACTATTGGACACTATTAGAGCTTCTGATAAGATTTTGTGGTGTGCCTTTTTTAAATGGTTCAAAAACATCTGGTCTTTTTGTCTGTTCCTCTTTGATGCCTGTGCTCCTCTCGCTTTAATAACTTCAGGGACCAGCAGCCTGATAATCCAAGCTGAGGTCATCCAGGGATGGTGGCTCATGGCTGTGAGTGTGGCCAGCATTAATGCTCCTCAAATAGCCAAACCTTTGCTGGAATCATCAGAGGATTTGTCATCCCTTCTCTTTCTCTCTTATCTGTCTACCTGCACTGTTTGATTAATGATGAAGAATTATTCTGGCACGTAAAGTCATTTTGAAATGGAAAAGTTTCAACTTGAGTATAAAACAGTATCTTAACTGGGCTAAAACATGATCTACTATCCAATTTACTTCCCAGGTTGCTTAGAGGAAAACAAATGGACTAAATGTATAATCTTTAAGTTCAACAAATTGCTAGCCTTCTCCTGGAAAGTTTTAGGTTAATAGATATCTATTTTGTAGGTTGAATCCTACAGCCAACACTCAAAATTTTCCTATTTTATCTATTTTTTTATTTTGCTAATGTTGAAAGTTGTATATCATAGACTTTTCACATTTTAGGAGTCTTTCTCCTTCAGAACCATATTTATTCCCAAATAATTCATCCACAACATAGGTGCGATTTTTGTTCTTTTCTCCCCATTTCCTTGTGTTGTCTTTTCTCTAATATCCTCCCATCACAACATTACCAGCTTTGGGTGTTCTGCTTCATATGTTGAACTCACACTGGTCATCTACTTTACATGTGGTAATGTATATGTTTCAATGCTATTGTCTCAAATCATTTCACCCTCACCTTCTCCCCAAGTCCAAAAGTCTGTTCTTTACATCTGCATCTCCTTTGCTGCCCTGCACATAGGATTGTTGGTACCATCTTTCTAAATGCCATTTATATGCATTCATACACAATATTTGTCTTTCTGACTTACTTCACTCTGTAAAATAATTATCTTCCAATTAAAATAAATTAATTAATTTTAAAAATTAAAAAAAAAAAGCACTACCGGACCAGGTTCATTCAGCTAGATGTGCAGTGAGCAAAATGCTGAGATGCAAAGGTTTGCACTGAGGGTTTGTTCATTAGGCAGTCAAGAAAAAACAGGTCTTAGGTCTACCTCCCTGAAGACCAGAGGTTCAGGGTATCCTTCGGATAAGGCAGCAGAGAAGTCTGAGGTGTGGGAAATGTGGGGAAAAGTGACTGGGAGAAGGTGTGGTCATCATCATGGTTCTGTGGAGGTGTAACTAAGCTACGGGGCTCTGCACGTTCAAAACTGGAGTTTGCAATTAGTAAATGCAAACTATTATATACAGGATGGATAAACAACAAAATCCTACTAAATGGCACAGGGAACTATATTCTATACCCTGTGACAAACCATAATGGAAAAGAATATGAAAAGAATGCGTATGCATATGACTGAATCGCTTTGTTGCACAGCAGAAATCAACGCAACACTGTAAACCAGCTATACTTGAATCTTAAAAATGGAGGTGCTTAGCATGATTTGAGGGTGGAGTTTTCAGCCCTCTGAGAACAAAATGATGCTCACACAGGCCCAGGTGGAGGCTTAGCGGTCCCAATCAGTATTAACCAGCTCAGCTCCAATGATATGCAGCTGACTCCAAGTTTCTAGACAACACCTCAGGCAAACGCCTTACTGTATAGGCTACATGCTGCTTGGAGGACACAGGAATCTTAAACGACCTTGATTACTGGAGCTAGGTGAAATGGATTTGACTAACAATTATCCGTGCTAAAGAATGTTCAAAATACCAGACAATTGCATTCACTTCCCTTGTTAGTAAGATTATGCTCAAAATCCTTCAAGTTAGGCTTCAGGAGTACTTGAATCAAGAACTTCCAGATGTACAACCTGGGTTTAGAAAAAGCAGAGGAACCAGAGATCAAACTGCCAACATTCATTGGATCACAGCAAAAGCACGGGAATTCCAGGAAAACATCTACTTCTGTTTCATTGACTACTCAAAAGTGTTTGACTGTGTGGATCACAACAAATTGTGGGAAATTCTTAAAGACATGGGAATACCAGACCATATTACCCATCTCCTGAGAAATGTATATGCAGGTCAAAAAGCAACAGTTAGAACCTTACATTGAACAACTGACTGGTTCAAAATCAGAAAAGAAGTATGACAAGGTTGTATATTGTTACCCTGTTTATTTAACTTGTATCCAGAGTACATCGTGTGAAATATGAGGCTGGATGAGATACAAGCTGGAATTAAGGCTGCCAGGGAAATACCAACAATCTCTGATATGCAGATGATACCACTCCACTGGCAGAAAGTGAAGAGGAACTAAAGAGCCTCTTGATGAAGGTGAAGGAGGAGAGTGACAAAGCTGGCTTAAAACTCAACATTTAAAAAACCAAGATCATGGCATCTGGTCTCATCACTTCATGGCAAATAAATGGGGGAAAAGTGGAAGCAGTGACAGAGTTTTCTCTTCTTGGGCTCCAAAATCACTGTAGATGGTGACTGCAGCCGTGAATTTAGAAGATGCTTGTTTCTTGGAAGGAAGGATATGACAAACCTAGACAGTGTATTAAAAATCAAAGACATCACTTTGCCGACAAAGGTCTGTATAGTCAAATCTATGGTTTTTCCAGTAGTCACGTACAGATGTGAAAGTTGGACCATAAAGAAGGCTGAATGCTGAATAACTGATGCTTTTGAATTGTGGTGCTAGAGAAGATTCTTGAGAGTCCCTTGAACGGCAAGAAGATCAAACCAGTCAATCCTAAGGAAAACAAACTCTGAATATTCACTGAAAGGACTAAAGCTGAAGCTGAAACTCCTATGCTTTGGCCACCAGATGTAAAGAGCTGACTCATTGGAAAAGACTGGTGCTGGGAAAGATTGAAGGCAAAAGGAGAAGAGGGTGGCAGAGGACGAGATGGTTGGATGACATCACTGATTTAATGGACATGAATTTGGAAGAATTCAGGGAGATGGTGAGGGACAGGGAAGCCTGGCATGCTGTAGTCCATGGAGTCGCAAAGAGTTGGACACAACTTAGGGACTGAACAACAACAACAGTAATTACCCAGAGTTTCAGCAATTACTAGTGTTTTGGCAATGGCACCCCACTCCAGTACTCTTGCCTGGAAAACCCCATGGATGGAGGAGCCTGGTAGGCTGCAGTCCACGGGGTCGGTAAGAGTCAGACCCGACTGAGTGACTTCACTTTCACTTTTCACTTTCATGCATTGGGGAAGGAAATGGCAACCCACTCCAGTGTTCTTGCCTGGAGAATCCCAGGGATGGGGGAGCCTGGTGGGCTGCCATTTATGGGGTCACACAGAGTCGGACACGACTGAGGTGACTTAGCAGTAGCAGCAGCAATGTTTTTAACAGTGTCATAACCTTTGTACTTATTGGCCATGTCAGGGTTAATAATATCCCAAAGCATGTGAAAATGAAATACCAGCACAGTGAACACAATTGGATTGATGATCAAACTGAAGCCGATGCCATCTCTTGATGCAGGAGACGAATCAGTGTATTCTGGAAAGACAAGCTTGTGGTCTGGGAGACATAGTGTAGCCTATGGACTTGACTTCTCTTGTTGGGGATTGATTCAGCCCATAAAGTATTTTTTTACATCATAATCTGATTCCTATATGCAAAGTTTTGGAGCTGCACAAAAATATCAAGATTTATGCCCTCTTGAAAAGCTAGAAGATCAACAACTGGGTCCACATCCTGCAGTAACAAGCAGCTGGTCTTTAGCAGCAGGGCCCTTTCAAACACCAAGGGCTTGCAGAGTTGGATATGACTTAGTGACTTAACAACAATGTATAAGATCATGTTCATGAGTTTTTAAGAAATATGTTAGTTAAATATGGATGAACCATAAGAAAACCAAGCAAAATTACTTAGTGAAGACAAATCATTTTTTAAAAAGTATTGCACTTTAAAAATGACCTCCTGGTAATATTTAAAGTGTTTATTAGCTAATGTTTTCAAATAATGAAGAGTTTAATTATGCTAATAAATAGCATCATGAGGAACACACAAAGATGAAAGATTTGTTACAGCAAAGTTGTAACAAATATCCCAATATCTCTATAGTCCTGCCTTCCTGATACAATCTTGAAACTAAGGGTCACACAGATTCAGGCTGACTGCCTGTCTACAAAGAGCTACAATCAGAGGTGCTTGGAAAAGGGGTGCCTTAAGTCAAACCAGTCAATTCTAAAGGAAATCAACCTTGAATATTCATTGGAAGGACCGATGGTGAAACTGAAACTCCAATACTTTGGCCACCTGATGCAAACAGCTAAGCCATTGGAAAAGGCCCTAATGCTGGGAAAGATTTAAGGCAAAATGAGAAGGGGACAGCAGAGGATGAGATGGTTAAATAGCATCACCAATTCAGTGGACATACATCTGAGCAAACTCTGGGAGATTGTGAAGGATGGGAGCTTGGCACGCTGTGGTCCATGGGGTCACAAAGAGTCAGATATAACTTAGCAACTGAACAACAACAACAAAAAACCTCAGATCTTTATAAAAATGAAAAAGGGACTGGTTGGGACTGGCTGAACATACACTCTATGATGAGAATATATGTAAATGTATATAAAAACTATAAAAGACTGAATTTGTTTCTCTCACTTTGCTCTGCCTCTTTACTAAAAACTCACTAACAGAATTGGAAAACTAAATTTAAAGCCAGAACCCAATTCTGGCTTATGCAAAAAATATTTCTTGGCTCATGTCATGGAAAAAGTCAGGAGCAGCTTGACCTGGATATCCAATCTGTCTCCCTTTCTTGGCTCTGAGCTCCTCATGTTGCCTTCAGTTTCTGGCTCTCCATGGTGATAAGATGGCTCCCCACATCTTTAGGGTTCAAGCCCATAACTCTCTCTCCCAAAGGTCCCAGAAAAAGTCTTTTCCTTTTAATCGACTCAGGTAAGTCCCACCCTTCACTAATAATGATGACCAGACAAATGCAATGGTCTAGTTGGTCAGATCTGAATCACATGCTCATATCCAATATAAAGGAAGACATCTCCAAGTTCTGCAGGTCAGAAGTCTGAAAGGGGTCTCACTGGGTTAAAATCAGTGTTAGAAGGGTTGTATTCCTCCAGAAGCTCCACAGGAAAACCTGTTACCATGTATGTTCCAACTGCTGGAGGTGGCCTGTGCCCCTTGAACCATGGCCCCTTTCTTCATCTTTAAAGTCAGCAGCACAGCATATTCAAATCTCTCTGACTCTGACCTCCTCTTCTACCTCCCTTTGTCACTTTAAAGGACACTTGTGATTACACTTGGGCCCATTCAGAAAACCCAGGATTATCTCCTTACTTAGAATCTGACTGTTTAAAATAGTGATTTCATTATCCTATGGCCAACTGAACAAGGAAATGAAGATTAAAGTTAAACTGTAATTACTGTTTTTAAAAAAATCACTTAATTAGCACCCTTAGTTTCATCCGAAACCTTATTATCCACTGGCATGTAACATGGTATATTCATAGCTTCCACGGATTTGAACATGGACATCTTTGCGGAGAGGGGGATATTTTATCTATCCTGAAGTCCAAACTGAATTATCTTTGGCAATCTCAAGGTGATCTAACTCTACACTATCTGTTCAGGATTTCTTCATTCTTCAGAGTCCTTTTTGCTAAGCCACTGTTGCTGAATTCATTCACTCATTCATTAACAAACAGGCATTGAGTAGCTACCATAAGCAAAGCATTGTTTAGGCACTGAATATACAGTGATAAGACACAAATCTGATCCCTGGGTAGGGAAGATCCCCTGGAGAAGGAAATGGCAACTCACTGCAATATTCTTGCCTGGAGAATTCCATGGACAGAGGAGCCTGGCAGGCTACAGTCCATGGGGTCACAAGAGTGGGTCATGAATTAGCGACAAAACCACCACCACCACCATACAATAATAAACAAAATGTTTCCTCCCTTCATGGAGTATGAGTCTCATGGATGAACAGACCACAAATAAACCAACAAATAATATTTAAATAGTTATTATACATCTATTTCTATGGGGGCTTTTTAAATCTCCAAAGTGGTTTGGAAAATACTGGCTATGTCAGAGATTCTACTGCTCTCTGTTTTTGTAACTAGACTCTTATTAGCCCCTTAGTCATTATATCATTGGCAAATACTTCCTCCCATTCAGTAGGTTGTCTTTTTGTTTTGTCAATGGTTTCCTTTGCTCTGCGAAAGCTTTTAAGTTTTATTAGATCCTTTTTGTTTATTTATTCTTTTATTTCTTTTGCCTTAAGAGACAGATCCCCAAAATCATTGATATGATTTATGTCAAAGACTGTTCTGCCTATGTTCTCTTTTAGGAATTTTATGGTCTCAGGTCTTATACTTAGGTCTTTAACCCATTTTGAGTTTATTTTTCTATGAGGTGTGAGGAAATGTTCTGATTTTATTCTTTTCCATGGAGCCATCCAGTTTTCCCAGCACTACTTATTGAAGAGACTGTCTTTTCTCCATTGTATATTCTTGTCTCCTTTGTCATAGATTAATTGGACATATGTGCATGGGTTTCCATATAACATCTTTAAATGACAACACTTCCCCAACCCATGCTCCCCATCTCTGCCAGACTAGCAGTTCAAGGGTTAGTTACATTTCAGTCACTTGACATCTGATATCATGTTAGTTAAGTAAATAGGAAGTACTTAGAACGAATTAAAGGGGAGAAAGAGCACCATTTTCATAAGTCAAGTTAATGAGCAATAAGGAGATAATCAGAATTAGGCAGGATGGATTCCGATTCTTTAAATATCGTTTTCCAATACTTAATATACCATTACATCAGGAACTTTCAAGTTTTTTTTATTAATAGATAAAGCTAAGCTTTATTGTCATCCCAAAATAAACCAAGACACACAAGTTTGATAAGTTTTAGACCTGAATGTGAGATTATTTAATAATTATAAAAAATAAATATCTTTATCATTTTTGTTGGTTTTTATTTTATTATTTTAACTTTTTGTTTTGTAATGGGATATGGCTGATTAATCAATGTTGTGATAGTTTCAAGTGAACAGTGAAGGGACTCAGCCATCTCTGTACATGTATCTATTCTCCCCCAAACTCCCCTCTTATCCAGGCTGCCACATAATATTGAACAGAGTTCCCTGTGCTATACAGTAGGTCCTTATTGGTTATCCATTTTAAATATACCAGTGTATACTTGAATATATATATGAATAAATATACATAGTAAATTACATGTGAAAATTGTAGGATATTTTAACACAGTATTTGGGGTTTAATAGATAGATAGTCGCTCAGTTGCGTCCAACCCTTTGCCACCCCATGGACTGCAGCACGCCAGGCTTCCCTGTCCATCATCAACTCCCAGAGCTTATTCAAACCAACTTCATTGAGTCAATGATGCCATCCAACCATCTCATCCTTTGTCATCCTCTTCTCCTCCTGCCTTCAATCTTTCTCAACATCAGGGTCTTTTCCATGACTCAGTTCTTTCCATCAGGTGGCAAAAGTATTGGAGTTTCAGCTTCAGCATCAGTCCTTCCAATGAATATTCAGGACTGATTTCCTTTAGGATGGGCTGATTGGATCTCCTTGCTGTCTCCTTTGCTCCTTGCTATATTCTGATGGGTTTAATTCCATCAGAATATAATGAATGTATTGAGGAAAGTATTTTTAATTAAACTTCCTTATTTAAGGGAGCTTTAAGTTTTTAGCTTAACCTTTTTGCTGTATCATTGTGACCAAGTCCATGCCATACTGTCCTTATTTATAAGAAGTGGGTAAAGTTGGGGCAATCCTTCACACAGTTATAATGAGGTTAGTTTTAAAGGAGTTTTAAAGCTCAGAGAATGTCTCAGTGCACGTCAGAGGGTTTTGTATACAATCACTAAAAATTCCTTCAGTGCCTCCATAGCTCAAGCTGCATTTCATCCTTGTTATCTCATGAGAATCATAGGTCCCTAAAAAACATGACCTTGAAAAAATCCTTTTAATTATGTGTTGACAGCAGCACTATCTACTCCCTCCCTTTTTAGTTCACTTTCCTTCCCCAACAAAAATAACACAAATATTCACCCTGAAAGATAGTTTTATGCTAGGACACAAGACCACAAACTTTAAATCTCAACTGAGCACCTCATATTGTTGAAACAGTTAGTTAACCTTTGCCCAGAATGACCATCATCACAAGAATGGCCATCAGCTGTAGACTTTATTCAGTGCATTTCTTTACAGTGCTCAGATTCCCCCTCCCAGCATGAGGATTCACATTTTGCTTTTACTTTCATTATTATAAGACAGTGCATTTTTGCTAAAATATTTCAAATGTAATACACAGAATTATAAGCGAGTAAAAATTCCATCAGCCAAAAATAATCACCTTTAATATTTAGAAAAATAACTTCAGATGTGAATGAGTATCTGTGTATTCATACTAGTACACACAGACACACATTGTACAAAATTATATATAATTTATATATGAAAATCATCATATGATAGCTTCTATTCGGCAAGCTCTTTTCCCACAAAGACAAGGCCCATTTTCAAGGGAATATGTGGAGTCGGGTGCAGAAATGAGGCACCATGTAGAGAAGAAAGAACATCATTTAGAAGCTGGATGGACACAGTTAAAGTCCAGGCTTGGTAATTAACTAGCTGGATGGTTTTGGGCTCAATGATAGTGCTCAGATTTTCGAGGGGCTTGCTAACCAGTTCTATTACCTGTGTCAGCCTTAAAGCCTTCCTCCTTTGTGGTTTCACATTTTCACTTATTTCATTTCCATCGCTATATTAATCAAAGTTCCAGCAGGACACTTACAGAACTTTCAAAGGATTGAACTGAGGAACATTCAATGAAGAATTACTTACAGAGGGCAAATCTGTGACTGGACAGGGGAAGAAGAAGAGGAATAAATAAATAATCCAATCTCTCTTTAATCTATCTTTTGATCTTTCAACAATATTTCTCATTGGCCAGCCCCAGATGGAAGCCAAAAGGGCAAGCAGCCTGGGGCCATTAAAATCTTAGACAGCAGCATCCTGGAACACAGACAGGACGTGTGCCATCGACTGTTGCCCCTGAGATGATCTGTGGCCCAACATTGATTTTCCCTCACTTACCACTCAGGGTGCCCCCCCAGCCCACAGCAGAGACCCAGCTCAGTCCCCAGAAAGGGGACTGGCCATCCTGAGGGCAGACGATCCACGTGAACTGCCTCTTCCACACAGCGGGTAGATTTCTATCTTGCAGTAGACACAAACATAAACTCCAGATGGATTCGTGAGAAAATACATGCTCTGTCAACGTTAAAATAAACAGAATTTGTTCGTAACCTTAGGCTAGAGAAGCTTCCTTCAGAAAAGACATGAAATGCAAGCTCTACAGAGATGGAAGAGTTTTATTCAAAAATGTTTAATTTGCTCCTCACGAAAGACAGCACAAAGTGAAAGAAGAGCAGCAGGTAGGAAAATATTTGCAGCAAATAATAATAACAACTGCTTCATATGGAGCTTTTTGTTAGGTGCCAGATATGACTATTCTACTGTGTCCTAATTTGTTGAATCCTATGGCAATGTGAGATAGGCACTATTATTATCTTTCCCATTTTTCAAATAAAGAAACAGCTCAGAGAGGTTGGGTAACTTGGCCACGAACACACAGCTAGTAAGTGGTAGATCCAAATTATGAATGCAGCCAGCCTGGCTTCAGATCCAAATTGTGAATGCAGCCAGCCTAGCTTCAGAGCCCAAGTTCTTAACTTGTACCCTAGCTCATTCTTTTTAACGCTCCCTGAAATGAACGGTGAATTTCTACCCAAAATACATAAAAGAATCCTGAGACCAATTAGAGAAAAAATAAAAAACTGCATAGAAAAATGAGAAAAGACTATTAATAGGCGATTCACAGAAGAGAAAGTTAAAGTGACCAACAAACATACCTGTACTAGTAATAAAGCAAATGCAAACTTTTAATGAGTTTTTTTCACCCATTTTGTTAAGCAAAAGTTGAAAGATTGTTGATCTATATTGGCAAGAAAACAGGTATTCTCAGAGGACAGGTTGGAATACAAATTGGCAGAGCTTTTGTGGCAGTACACTAAAGGCGTGTTGATTGATTCAGCAATGTACATGGTTTGATATCATTTTTAGAGAAATATGTGTGTTTCTACTGAGATATCTCTATAATATTATCTGTAATAGTAAAATGTTGGAAAGTACCTAAATATCAATTAGTATTGTTAGCTTAAAAGAAAAAAAAAATATATATATCTATATATATTTTTTAGACTATGTAACACTACCGAAGTTTAGAAGCCTGGAAGGCAGAACAACATGGTGTGAAGCTCGCAGAGTCTGGATTCAGATTGGCAAATACCTGGTTCCAGTCACACCTCTTTCTGTGAACAGCAAGCCCTGAACTTCTCTGTGCCCCAAAGTCTTTGAAAACGGGACTTCATAACAGCACTCACTTCATCATGGGAATTGAATATCACGGTCCATGCAAAGTTCTCAGAACAGCAGCATCTGATAACATAGCAAGGGCTCTATCCATGTTCCTGTTACAGGCAACAACATAAAAAGTATCTTAGATGTGTGGCTTAAAAAAAAACACATATACATGCACTCATGTATTCACACAATATGATTGCAATTATATAAATATATATATCTGCATAAATACAGATGAATAAAACAATTACTTCTAAGTGTTTTAGTTGTCTTTAATCCTTTCTGGAACAAGATGGAGTTTAAAAATAAATTATTTTTCAAACTCTCTATGGGGAAAAAAACTGGAAGAAAATACATCAAAATGTTCACAGTGATAACTTTGGATGGAGAAATGATTTATTAATTTTGCTTATTAATGTTGCTTATTAATGATTTATTAATTTTGCTTATTTTTTCTTTCTCTTCCCCAAACTTTCCTTCAGGTTTATATATTACCTTAATGAAAATACTTAAGTATTCAAGGTTCTAAACAAACACATTGATAATCTGTATTGGAAATAATGACATTTAAAAACAGAGAATCAATCAATTATACTTCAATTGAAAAGAAAAAAAGAAAGAGGCACTTTCCTGGTGGTCCAGTGATTAGACTTCATCTTCCAATGAAGGTGATGTGGGTTCGATCCCTGTTCTAGGATTTTACACGCCTTGTGCATGCATCCTCGGTCACTCAGTCATGTCTGACTCTTTGCGACCCCATAGACTACAACCTGCCATGGGATAGACTGCTCCTCTGTCCATGAGATTTTCTAGACAAGAATACTGGAGTGGGTTGACATTCCCTTCTCCAGAGGATCTTTCTGACCCAGGGATCTAACCCATATCTACTTCATCGCAGGCAGATTCTTTCCACTGAGCCACCCAGACATGCCTCATGGTCAAAAAAACAAAATGTTAAGTAGAAACAATATTGTGACACATTCAGTAGAGATTTTAAAAATGGTCAACATCAAAAAAAAAAAAAAAACTTTAAAAAGAAAAAAGGAAGACCTTTTCACAGCACTAATGGTTTTCATGTTATAAGATGAACTTCGGGAGAACTTCCTTCTCTACCTTCTTGAAGAGACAGAAGGATCTGAAAACAAGTAGCAAAACAACTCCTAGTGAAGAGGTCATGTGAATAAAGAGGAAAGGAATTAGAATCATTTTATCTGGATAGAAGAAGAGATTACTTATCAAAGGCTCCAAACTCACAGCCTCTATTGTTAAATATGGCCTTGAGACACGTTCTTTTGTCTGGCCACGGCAGTGACCACAGCTATAAGTATGGAAGCCTTTACCTGAGCACACATGCCCCATTTTCTCATGGATCCCATCATTTCTAATTGATTAAATCTGTCTGCAGCTTTTGCTTATGATACCTGCACAGCCCCTCAAACCACTGGAGCTTGCAATGCCCAACTAAATCCTTAGAACATAACCACAAAGGAACTGAAAGCATTTCAAGAAATTTTGATTAAATATGAAGAAACAGTTTTAAATCAAAGAGAGCTTTTGCAGGCCCCGTTTCTGGTGACCTTTCACAGGAGGATTTCTAACTCTGTCTCGATCTTTGAGACAAAGATCTTTGTACAAATGTTTGTCAAGATCAGGCATTAAAACACCATTGAGAGTGTTAGGACAGTGGTTCTCCAATTTCAGAGAGCATCAGCATCACCTAGCATGTTGTCAAACATGCAGATTTCTGGAGTCACCTCACCCCTCCAGCCCTGAGAGTCTGATTCCCTAGGTGACACTAAATCAGGGAATCATTTGACCACATTTAAGAAACAGAGTTGTGGTAGATACTCTTAGGGGTGCATGTGAGGCTCACAACTCCCTTTTCTGCTGGGGGGCCCACAGCAGCCCCCAGCTTGTAGACAGGTCTTAGCAGACTGGCACAGGCGAGGGTATCTGCCTCAAGTGGGACCTCTCAGATTCTCTTGTCTCTAGAGCTTGGTCACAGAATTCAGCCATACTGATAATCTCCACTAATTTCAAAACTGGAAGCAATGAAGGGACATGCAACTTTAGATGTGGCTATCTTCTCTCTTTACAAAATTATTTATTCGTTTGTTTTTGGCTTCTCTGGGTCTCTGTTGCTGCATGTGGGCTTTCTCTAGTTGCAGTGAGTGGGGGCTACTCTTCGTTGCTGTGTATGGATTTCTCACTGTGAAGTTTCTCTTGTTGTGGAGCACAGGTTCTGGGTGTGAGGGCTTCGGTATTTGTGACATGTAGTTGCCATGCCTGGGCCCTAGAATTTAGGCTCAGTAGTTGTGGTGAAGGGGCTTAATTGTCCCAAGGCATGTGAAATCTTTCCATAGCAGGGATTGAATCCATATCAGGGATTGAACCCGTGTTCCCTGCATTAGCAGGTGAATTCTTAGCCACTGGACCACCAAGGAAATCCAAGAGATGGCTGTCTTCTGCCTCAGGTATGCGGAAGCTAAGAAAGCTAATCCTCCAAGGAAATGAAGCAGCCGAGCCGAGAAAAACGAAATTGAAAGATCGTGCAGCCCTGTGTTAGAGTCTAACAACTATAACAAATATCCCCAAATTTTAGTGACTTGATAGAATTTTCTTTCCTGCTCATGCAAAGTCTGCCATGGGATTTCTTGGTCAGTACCAGATTCCTTTTCTCTTGTAGCTCTGCCCTCCCATGGGTCCTTGCAGTCTTTTCCATTTAGCTAATGGATGGTATACAAAAAGCAAGAAATTTTTATGAGCCAGGCCTAGGAGCAGCAGATATACTCTGTTGGCCAGAAGTCAGCCACAAGGCCCTGCTTACCACAAGTGTTACTTGGAAATGTCATCTAGCTGTGTACTCAAAGAAAAAGGGAAGGTGGAAATAGTTTGGTGGATATCCAACAATCTCTGCCACAAGCTCCAAAGAGAGAAAAGTTAAAATTCGTTGTTATTCAGTCGCTCAGTTGCTTCCAACTCTGTGATCCCATGGACTGCAGCATGCCTGGCTCCTCTGTCCTCCACTATCTGTCAGAATTTGCTCAAATTCATGTCCATGGAGTCAGTGATACTATCTAACCATCTCATCCTCTGCCACCCTCTTCTCCTTTTGCCTTCAATCTTTCCCATTATCAGGGTCTTTTCCAATGAGTTGGCTCTTCATGTCAGGTGGCCAAAGTATTGGAGCTTCAGCTACAGCATTGATTTCCTTTAGGATTGACTTCTTTGATCTCCTTAATGTCCAAGGGACTCTCAAGAGTCTTCTCCAGCACCACAATTTGAAAGCATCAGTTCTTCAGTGCTCATTCTTCTTTATGTTATTTATAAAATAACAGTTGCCAAAAAATCATTCAGTTGTGTCCAACTCTTTGTGAGTCCATGGGATGGGAACTATAGCCCATCAGGCTCCCCTGTCCATGGAAACTCTCCAGGCAAGAATACTGGAGTGGATAGCCATTTCATTCTCCAAGGGATCTCCCCAACCCAGGGATCAAACTAGGGTCTCCTGCATTGTAGGCAGATTCTTTACCATCTGAGTCACTAGGGAAGCCCAAGAGTTGCCAAATTATTATCAAATCAAAAACCAAAAAATAAGTATTAGTGAGGATGTGGAGAAATTAGAACCTTTGTGCATAGTTGATGGGAATGTAAAATAGTGTGGTCACTCTGGAAAACAGTATGGCAGTTCTGCAAACAGTTAAATATAGACCCAGAAGAATTGAAAGCAGGAGATCAAACAGATACTTGCACATGAATGTTCATAGCAGCAGTGTTCAAAGAGTCAAAAGGTGAAAACCTTAATGTCCATCAACTAAAGGACGGAGAAACACAACGGTACATCCATACAATGAAATGTTCTGCCTTAAAAAGAAGGAAATTCTGATATGTGCCACATGACAGAAGGACAAATATTGTGTGCTTCCACTAATATGAAATGTCTAAAGTAGTCAAATCCATAGAGACAGAAAGTGGAACAGTGGCTACTGGGGGCAGGAGGGAGGGAGGAGTTCTCTAGATCAGAGTTCATTCCTAAGCTACAGACACAAATACAAAAGTATACTTAGACCCCATGCACCCAAGGCAGACCCACTCTACCCTACTCCCTCTTCTCTGTCTCAACCAACAATTCTGCTTTCACGCGAACCGCCCAAACACCCGAGAAGTCATTCTAGACCCTTCTCTCTCTCCATCCTCACCATCAGTGAAGCTTGCCGAGTCAAAAGCATCCTCTACATCCTCTGTCACTCTCTGGTTGAGGCTTGCTTTAGTTTTCACATTCATCACAACAGCCTGCTAATCGCCTTTACCACCTTCAATCCCTGTTTGTCCTTCTTCCACCCTTTGGCCAAACTGTTCATGTCAAAGTATCAGTCTGATCATGAGTCTCCTGCCTGTCACCCCAACTTCACTGCCTGCTTCTTAGAGGCTCTGCTTACTCCTCAAGAAAACGGGATGTGAGGTCCTTCATGAGGCTAACATGTCTACTTCCCACAAGAACCAACTTTCTCCCCACGCTGGATTCCTGATCGTGTCTCCCTGACTTTGTGAGGTGCTTCCTCCTGCCTGGAGCACCTTTCTTGGCCCCTCTTTCCCTTGGCCCAAACCCACTTCTCTGTCAAGTCAGTGAGGACATAACTGCATCCCCATCCGTAATCCTGTGTTTTCTCACAGCATCCCAGAAGGTCATTCTGTCTTCATCTCTCTATCTACACACTTACTCAGGAATTCTGCCTTTGCCTGTGTACCACCAGAGCCCATCTCTGTGACTGGCAGGTCTAAACCCTCAGTAACCTCTTGTGGTCACCATGAAGGAGGTACCCTTTCTTCCAGAGATAGTTAATAAGAACAAGCTGCCAGTTAAAACTGAAACCAAATCAACAAACCCCAGTTGTACACTGATGGCTTCATTGCCAACAATTGCATATTCAGTTGCATTTCAATTTGGGAAGAAGGGGGTTTTTTGGACTATTAATTGTCAAGCAAAATATTTTCCTTTACTAAAAACATTAAACTGAAAGTATCTTTCTTTCTCTTTTCTTTTTTTCTCTCTGAGGACTGATTGGGAGTCAAGAATGCAGACAAAGGAAAATCATATAACACAATTGAGAGTTAAGGAAGTAGTCATTTTTATGCATCCTGGCCAGGCTTGTACATGGGAATAACTCCGTCTGCATCTCTAGAAGGAAAGTCTGGGTTTCATTTTGCAAACTCAGAGCAGAATCAGATGCCTGAAGACATCCTGACATTCTAGCAACATTTTGGAGAAATCCCATGTATTGTACATTTCCTGATGACACCACATCAACGAAATGTGTTGTTTTCTAACGAAAGAGAAACCACCCTCCATCCACAATCTTACAAGTCACCTCTGAAGGCCGAGCTTAAGGCTGATTTGCTCCTCATTCCCAGAAGAACATATCCATGCAATTTCTATTTGTACGTTAAATCTAGTCACCACAAAAATGCAGGGTAACAAAAGATTGTTATACCCCAAGGGGATAATCTACTTAAAGGAAAATCATTGATCACTGGGAAAGCACAGACCACGGAAGATTGAACCCAAGCCTTGCTTCAGTGGAATTTGACCTGTGTAACCCTTTCCCCTCCTCACGTAACTGCTCTACAGCAGAGCTTCTTGGCAGGCTTAATCCAAACCTGGCCTGCTGCTTTCCCTGCTATTTCTGGCAGATGGCATTTTGCAGGACTGGACTGAGTTAAGATAGCAAGACAGTTTCAGTGGCCAGAAGCGTGAATATGTGAATGAAGGCATGGTGAATTCAAGCAAATTCCTCTTTCAGGAAAGAGGTGAATTCCTCTTTCAGGAAAGGTTAGAACAGAACCCATATAAGGCAGTGGGTTAAACTCTCCCCCTTCTTGACCCTAAAAATATTAAAAGAACTTCATGGTATGAATAAACAACACTTCATTCCTTCCATGAATGAACATTTCACACAATGTTCTGGTCCCCAGTGTTCACGTTTGCAATCCATCCTCTCCCACATTCTTATTTGAAGAGTAATAGATCCACTTCAGTGTCCCAAATTTCTGAATATAGAAATAGAAAATAATCTTTTTTAGAGATCATGTTGTTACTAAGTATAAATCAGAATGACAACAGAGTTCAAAATCAGATCATTCTTTTTCTGGCCCTCCTTCACCTCTGTCCTTACCTTCTACCATCATCAATCTCCAGAAGATCCACACCTAGTTTCTAGAACCTCCACTGTTACAGAAATAGCCTAAACTTGCACAGGCCCTCCTGGAGGTTCGGGCCTCAGGTCTGAGGCTATCTCCCAGTGATGAGGATTTCTAAAAGAACTCACTGATCCAGGCCATGAATCTATCGAGGTTGCCAGTGTCCCAATCAACTTCTGGGACTGAAGAGGGTTAGGAGTCCTTTCCTCACTCTAGGATGATAAGGCCATAGGAGAATTACAGAAAATAAGCTGGTTTAGGGTCGACTTGCCAGATATCAACATACATTATCAGGCCACATTAACTGAAAGAGTATAAATCTCATAAAGAAACAGAAAGACAGACCAACAGATAAGAATGAAGAGTTCAGGAACTAGATGTGAACACACACACACACATGAATTTGTTACATGATATAGATATCTTAAATTGGTAATTCATGGAGAAAAGACCCAACACTGTTGAAATAACATATTATGTGTTTTTCAGAAAAATAAAGATTGATCCCTATCTTACATCCTCTATCCAAATAAACTGTGAATAGGCCAAGGATTGACTGTTAAAAAAAATTCCATAAAGTTATTCTAAGAACATTGGATACAATATTTTTAAAAATCCTACAGTGAGGGATGTCTTTCTAAGTACAAAACAAACCTCAGAAATGCAAAGAAAAAGATTGATAGGTCTTAAACTTTCTCATGGTTAAAAACAAAAACAAAAAAAAAACTACATACAACGTAAGTTTATAGGTAAATAATAAATGAGGGGAAATAGTTGCAATACATCTTTGCAAAGGTAAATATAAAAACTCATTTTACAAATCAACAAGGGAAAGAGGAATTTTCCACTTGAAAAATGAGCAAAAAGCAAAGAAGCAATTCACAAAGGTAGAACTACAGATACCACAAAGTGTTAGTGATACTAGGAAGTGTTAGCGATCAAAGAAAGTCTGATTAAACTACAATGATATATCAAATTTTTCACCTATCAGCCTAGCAAAGACTAAAAAGAATGGTCCTACCCAGGGTTAGTGAGGCTGAGGGAAATAAAATTATTTTATCCCGTCCTTATGGGAGTGGAAATTGATACTCCTTTCATGAGCACAATCTGGCCCTGGGTATCTAAATTCAAAATACAAGTATCATTTGACCTGTGATCGCACTTCGGAAAATCTATCCTGAGAAACAGTCAGCTAGGTATGGGAAGAGGTAGGGACACACCCTGGAAGGTTAGTGCTGGGAAGGATGAGAACACGAAAGGGATGCACAGTAGGCCCTGAGGACCAGGGGGGACTGGGGCAGGTTTCCAAGAGAAGGGGATGCTGGAGGTGAGTCTTGAAGGACAGGCTAGAAGGAGGCACAAAAGAGGAAAAGAAGGCAGAGGTGAGGTTGGGAACAACAGCAGGGCCTGGAAGCTGGGCTCAGGATGCAGGTTGGCAAGAGGGACAACCCTAACAAGAATGCAATGACGGTTTGCTAATGGTGTTGCTTTCCAGATGAGAACACTAAGGTTTGGTTGCAAATCTCAGGTGAACACAGCTAGTCCTAAACTTGTAAACACAGAGCAAGAATTGGAGCCCACGTTTATGTGACTATGGAGCGTAGGTCATGTCAGGAATTTGGACTCTATCTCCATGGCCATGGGCCTCTGAGGAAGGCACGTGGGAGAGTTTCTGTTGTTCAGTCACTAAGTCATGTCCGACTCTTTGCCACCCTGTGGACTGCAGCACGCCAGGCTCCTCTGTCCTCTATAATCATCCAAAATTTGCCCAAATTCATGTCCATTGAATTAGTGATGCAATCCAACCATTTCATCTTCTGTTGCCCCCTTTTCCTCCTGCCCTCAATCCTTCCCAGCACCAGGGTCTTTTCCAATGAGTCAGCTCTTCGCATTGGGTGGCCAAAGTATTGGAGCTTCAGCTGCAGCATTAGTCCTTCCAGTGAATATTCAGGGCTGATTTCCTTTAGGATTGACTGGTTTGATCTCCCTGCAGTCCAAGGGACTCTCAAGAGTCTTCTCCAACACCACAGTTCAAAAGCATCAATTCTTTGGTGCTTCGTCTGCTTTATGGTCCAACTCTCACATCTGTGCATGACTACTGGAAAAACCATACCATAGCTTTCACTATATGGATCTTTGTCAGCAAAATGATGTCTCCACATTTTAATACCATGTCTAGGTTTGTTATAGCTTTTCTTCCAAGGAAGAAGCATCTTTTAATTTTGTGGCTGCGGTCACCATCTGCAGTGATTTTGGAAACCAAGAAAATCAAATCTCTCATTTGTCTATTTTTCCCCCATCTATTTGCCATAAAGTGATGGGACCAGATGCCATGATCTTAGTTATGTGAATGCCGAGTTTTCACTCTCCTCTTTCACCTTCATCAACAGACTCTTTAGTTCCTCTTCACTTACTGCTGTTAGAGTGGTATCATCTGCATCTCTGAGGTTATTGATATTTCTCACTGGAATCTTGATTCCAGTTTGTGGGTCATCCAGCCCAGCATTTCGCATGATGTACTCTGCATAGAAGTAACATAAGCAAGGTGACAATATACAACCTTGACGTGCTCCTCTCCCAATTTTGTTGTTGTTGTTCCAGTCCATTGTTCCATGTCTGGTTCTAACTGTTGCCTCTTATTCTACATACATGTTTCCTAGGAGACAGATAAAATGGTCTGGTATTCCTATCTCTTTAAGAATTTTCCACAGTTTGTTGTGATTCACACAGTCAAAGGCTTTAGCATAGTCAATGATGCAGAAGTAGATGTTTTTTTGGAGTTTCCTTGCTTTTTCTATGATCCAGCATACACTGACAATTTGCTCTCTGGCTCCTCTACCTTTCCTAAATCCGGCTTGTACTCTAGAAGTTCTCAGTTCACATTCTGCTGAAGTCTAACTTGAAAGATTTTGAGCATTACCTCGCTAACATGTGAAATGAGTGCAATTGTATGATAGTTTGAACATTCTTGGCAGTGTGTTTCTTTGGAATTGGAATGAAAACTGACCTTTTCCAGTTCTGTGGCTACTGCTTGCTGAGTTTTCCAAGTTTGCTGGCATATTGAGTGCAACACTTTAACAGCATCATCTTTTTAGGATTTGAAATAGCTCAGCAGGAGAGTTAGATCTGCTTTTCAGGAAGTCTGTTCTGGAGGCAATGTGAAGAGAGATAGGAGGCAGCCCAGAAGGAAAAAGGGAAACCAAACAGGGCTCAGCTGCTGGAAAGGATGAGCCAGGAATGGAAGTGAGGGCATTGGAAGATACTCAGGAGATAAAATCCACAACTGGGACCAATCAAGTAAAAGGTGATGGGAGGCAGATCAAAAGTCAAGAAAGACTCCTGACTTCTACCTGACAATATAGGTAAGTGCTAACATCCAGACGATTGCTTATTGCATCTTTTTTAAAATTTTTTAATTGAGGTATAGTGGCCTTATAATGTTGTGTTTCTGCTGTACAATGAAGTGAATCAGCTATATATGTATATTTTATATGTGTATATATATATATATATATATATATATATATATATATATATCCCCTCCCTCTTGAGCTTCTCTCACACCCTCCCCCACCCCACCACTCTAGGTCATCACCAAGCACCATTGCCTACTGCATCTTCAGCACACCTCATTTTCACACCTGCGCTCTCATGCTTCCCTTCCCACAAAACAGCATCCCCAGAAGGTCTTCAGGGTGAAATCTCAACCATCCCTCAAAGGCTGTCTCCAAGGCTACCTCCTTTCTCAGGAAATCATCACAGAAAACTCTCCCTTCACCCCACTTGGGGTGTGAGTCTGGGGCATCTTGTTATCTCCTATCTGCCTTTATTTGCCTGCCTGATAGTTAATAATTTGTGCATGTTTCTTGTTTTCCTCACTTATCGGACTCCTGACCGCAAGGGCCACATGGCCACATCACATATCCCCTTCCACATTCTTTTTGCAGGGAACAGCAGACTTGTATGTGGTAGACATTTAAATGGTTGAAATCAAGAAAACAAATAGCACTCCCACTTTCCTCTCCTAGTTTTTGCCTTCTCAGCTTTTAGCAAAGAAAGAACTTAAATGTTTCTTGCTCCAGAAGAAACCAAAAGAGTTGGAAGGAAGTTTTGGAATGCCTGCAGGAGATTTTCTTAATCCTAAACTGGCTGATAACACTGCAGGAAACTATCATAAGGAAAACACCATGATGAAACAGGAGGGTCCTATTACCACTTCCTTACTTTACTGAACAGGACGTTTGGAGAGTAATTTTCAGTGGAATGTCTTCCAAATGTATATAAATAGTCATGGTCAGCTTGGTGAAAGTGTGTGTTTCCAAGATGAACTGATAAGTGGCATGAGATAAAAGAGGTCAAGTGTACAAGATGGATTGCATGAGACGTTTATAGACAAAATTTGCTCATTTTGCTGGGAAGCAAGTGAGCAAGCAAAGACACTCTATATGAGCCTGCCTCATTTTGGAGAGCACAGTGCAAAACTTTAATCTCATTAAAAAATTATACATGAATGAATGAGTGAATGAATGGATGATTCTTTACAGAACTAAAATAGTCCATAGGTGAGGCTTAAACAGATATTCATGCAAGAAAGAAACCTGGTCCTTGGTTAAAAAGGAATCAGTCTAATATGCTCTACAAACGTCATGCTTTCATCATCACAGTGATATAATGGGGTCCCTCCTGGAGTTGCATTTCCTTTCACTGCTCACTCCATCCTCCAAACCAGAATTTCCCAAAGTGTGTTGCCTGGAACACTAATCCCAGAAAATTGTCCACCGAAGGGGTTCCATGGTCAAATATAGTTGTGAAATGTTTAATGTTACAACATCTCTCAGAGAACCACAGTGCATCTTGGCATCACAGAGACTCTAAACAGTCCTATTATAAAGAAACTTTGTACTTTATAAAGTTTATATACATTTATATATGCATTTATAAAGTTTATATATGCGTTTATATAAATTTATATAAGCATTTATAAAGTTTATATATGCGTTTTCCCAACTGACTTGGTCCTGGGACCTTCTGAGTGGAGTAAAATTAGGACTAGTAACCCCAGTTGGAAATAATGTCCCCCAACCTAGTTGGGAACCTCAAGACCTTCCCATCTCTGGTTTTCCTTCTTCTGAACCTCACCTCCTCCCTTCAAATTTTGACAGTTTTCTTGCTCATTTTCCCAGAACCCAGAGAGCTGACAAGAAAACATGAAGAGAAGATTTATTTCACCTAAAGTTGCTAATGGGTAAAGATGTTTTAATCATGTCTCCCTGGCTTCCCATGTGGTGCTAGTAGTAAAGAATCTGCCTGCCAATGCAGGAGATGCCAGAGACTCAGGTTTGATCCCTGGGTCAGGAAGATACCTTGGAATAGGAAATGGCAACACACTCCACTATTGTCATTGGAATAATCCCATGGAGAGAGGAGACTGGAGGGCTACAGTCCATGGAGCCACAAAGCACACACCCAGGGAGCATTTACATTTTTACCCAGGCCTTCTGAAATAATGGCTACATTCAAAGGAACAGTGCAAATGCCAAAACTCTCACACTTGTATGTCATAGAAGAAAAGTTGCCTGTTCTTTCTATGAGCAAGGGCGCCACTGGGAAAGTGCAAGGAAATGACGCCTTCTCTCCCAGTCATCAAATCAACTGTGGCAATGACAAAAATCAGGCACCTCTCCTTTGTGAATCATGTGCTAAGATTCACTCCTCCTCATCTATTTTTTAATATTTTTTAAAATTTATTTATTTGACTGTGCTGGGTCTTACTTGAGGCATGCAGGATCTAGTTCCCTGACCAGGAATCAGACTCAGTCCCTCTGTATTGGGAGTAGGGAGTCCCAGCCAATGGACCACCAGGGAAGTCCTTCACCCCTCATCTTTACCTGGCTGACTCCTTCTGGTTCAGGAATCAAATCAGAATTGCTTCCTCCTTCCTGACCCCTGGGCTAGGCTACAAAACGGGCTGTTGTTGTTATTGTCCAGTCAGTAAGCCGTGTCTGACTCTTTGCAGCTCCATGGACTGCAGCATACCAAGCTTCCCTGTCCTTCACCATCTTCCAGAGTTTGCTCAAACTTATGTCCATTGAGTCAGTGATGCCATCCAACCATCTCATCCTCTGTTGTGCCCTTCTCCTCCAGCCCTGAATCTTTCCCAGTGTCAGGGTCTTTTCCAGTGAATTGACTCTCCATATCAGGTGACCAGAGTATTGAAACTTCAGTTTCAGCAGCAGTCCTTCCAATGAATATTCAGGACTGATTTTCTTCAGAATTGACTGGTTTGATCTTCTTGCTGTCCAAGGGACTCTCAAGAGTCCTCTCCAGCACCATAATTCAAAAGCATAAATTCTTTGGTGTTCAACCTTCTTTACGGTCCAAATCTCACATCTGTACATGACTACTGGAAAAGCCATAGCTTTCACTGTATGGATCTTTGTCAGCAAAGTGATGTCTCTACTTCTTCATACGCTATCTAGGTTTGTCATATCTTTCCTTCCAAGGAGCAAGCATCTTTTAATTTCATAGCTGTAATCACCGTCCACAGTGATTTTGGAGCCCAAGAAAATAAAATCTGTCACTGTTTTCACTTTTTCCCCATCTATTTCAAACCCAGTACCTCCCCCACCCTTGATCCTATAGGATTTATCACTCTAAAACAGTTGTTTATTTCTCTGCCTCAAACCAGATTTTAATGCATTTGGAGGCAAAAATGTTATCTGTCTTATTCCTTCTGTTTGCTGAGAGTCTGGTCCAAGATAGAGTCTATAGGAAATCAGAAACTAAAGTGTAGAGATATATGATTGTTTTTAACTCAATGGAACAAAAAAACTCCATTTTAAAGAAGAAATTTAAAAGGAGAAGATGAGTATATGAAGTATATGAGTTAGTTGGTGGAAATCCAATGGTCCCATTCAGTTCAGTTCAGTTCAGTTGCTCAGTCGTGTCTGACTCTTTGTGAATGGTCCCATTCAGGCAAATACAATATTAATTGAGCACTGCATTATATATTATATATAATTATTACATATATATTGCATTATATATATATTAATTGAGCATGGCATTATAGGAGAAACTGTAGGAAAATAAAAGACATAGAAGATTTGATTTCTGTCTTCAAGGAACCTAAAATAATGACATGATCATCATACTCTTTCATTGGACTTTGAACACAGCTGACATGGGAGAACATTTCTGGGATGTGAGAATATCCTGTGTATGTGGGTTGGCCAATTCCCTCTCAATCCACTAATAAGAACTCAAATGTTTATCAGACTGAAATTTTCACCCTGGTCCCAGGGCTGACAGCTAACAATTTGGAATTTCCCAGTTACAAGAAGAGTTGCCCACAGGATACCTAACCAACTTGGTGTGTTTTGGGGATTTAACACCATGTAGACATTAGGTCAGTGGGCCAAGTGAGGGGGACTTGGCTTTCAGGCTGAGGAAGTCGGGGGTGTGGGGCTCTGCTGGTGAGTGTGACAACTGGACAAAGAACATCTGGGTCCTGTCAGCATTTCCCAGAGATCTCCTCTGTCTAACTGCAGCGTGAGCAAATTAAGATTGATAAATTGTGTGGCTCCTTCTGGCTTTAAAGATCCCAGATGCTCTGCAAAATTAATGGATGCTCTATCTCCACTCAATCTGACACCAAAACAGAGCCTTGAAAATGTACCAGACCCCTACTCCCCCAACTGCTGGAGCACAGGAGGGCAGTTCTGCTTCTTCAGATTGGATTCCAGTGTGCAGACTCGTGCATTTAGTTAGTGTGTGTGTGTGTGTTTGTGTGTGTGTGTATACACATACATGCATTTTCAGGCTAGAACTCATCTTCACTGTAGGGCACGGGTACACAGGCTTGGCAATGAATGTACATCTTCAAGAACTCCACTGGCCCAAATTTCCTTAAACACCAACCTGTCCTCCACAGAATAACTTCAAGGAGATGAGATCATTTGTGTTGTTTGGAAACAATTGTTTTAGGCAAATAGAAAATACTGCTAATACTAAGGGGAGAAGGCAATGGCATCCCACTCCAGTATTCTTGCCTGGAAAATCCCATGAACAGAGGAGCCTGGTAGGCTGCAGTCCATGGAGTCACAAAGAGTCGGACACGACTGAGTGACTTCACTTTCACTATTCACTTTTATGCATTGGAGAAGGAAATGGCAACCCACTCCAATGTTCTTGCCTGGAGAATCCCAGGGATGGCAGAGCCTGGTGGGCTGCCATCTATGGGGTTGCACAGAGTCAGACACAACTGAAGTGACTTGGCAGCAGCAGCAGCAGATAATACTAATACCTAAGACTGTTCTGAGGTTATTTCTAAAACCACTTTCACAAAGCGAAGAGTAACTAAAAAGCCTCTTGATGAAAGTGAAAGTGGAGAGTGAAAAAGTTGGCTTAAAGCTCAACATTCAGAAAACTAAGATCATGGCATCTGGTCCCATCACTTCATGGGAAATAGATGGAGAAACAGTGGAACCAGTGTCAGACTTTATTTTTGGGGGCTCCCAAATCACTGCAGATGGTGACTGCAGCCATGAAATTAAAAGACGCTTACTCCTTGGAAGAAAAGTTATGACCAATCTAGGTAGCATATTGAAAAGCAGAGACATTACTTTGCCAACAAATGTCCGTCTAGTCAAGGCTATGGTTTTTCCAGTGGTCATGTATGGATGTGAGAGTTGAACTGTGAAGAAAGCTGAGCACCGAAGAATTAATGCTTTTGAACTGCGGTGTTGGAGAAGACTCTTGAGAGTCCCTTGGACTACAAGGAGATCCAACCAGTCCATTCTGAAGGAGATCAACCCTGGGATTTCTTTGGAAGGAATGATGCTAAAGCTGGAACTCCAGTACTTTGGCCACATCATGTGAAGAGTTGACTCATTGGAAAAGACTCTGATGCTGGGCAGGATTAGGGGCAGGAGGAGAAGGGGACGACAGAGGATGAGATGGCTGGATGGCATCACTGACTTGATGGACATGAGTCTGAGTGAACTCTGGGAGTTGGTAATGGACAGGGAGGCCTGGCGTGCTGCGATTCGTGAGGTTGCAAAGAGTCGGACACGACTGTGTAACTGAACTGAACTGAACTGAAGACTGTTCTGTTCTTTTCTGGGGGGAGGGGGGTGCTGTGCTGGGTCTTTGTTGCTGTGCACAGGCTTTCTCTTGTGGCTCAGCTGGTAAAGAATCTGCCCTCAATGTGGGAGACCTGGGTTCGATCCCTGGCTTGGGAAGATCCCCTGGAGAAGGGAAAGGCTACCCACTCCAGTATTCTGGCCTACAGAATTCCACGGATTGTATAGTCCGTGGGGTCACAAAGAGTCAGACATGACTGAGTGACTTTCACTGTCACTTTCAAGACTGTTCTTTTTTTTTTTTTTTTGGTGGGGGTGTTGCTGTGCTGGGTCTTTGCTGCTGAGCACAGACTTTCTCTAGTTATGGCGAGTGGGGACTACTCTCTGGTTTCAGTCAAGGGCTTCTCATTACGGTGGCATCTCCCAGTCACTGGACCACCAAGGAGGTCCAAGACTGTTCTCTTCTTATTCTCCAACACTTTGTTCACTAACCCAGTTCTCCACATGGCTGACAGCGTATTTCGTTTCCAACAGCAGAAAAATAACAATCAAAAACAGCTTGTGGAAAAGTCTTTGTGGCACTGATTGGTTCTGTGAGATTGTAGAGATCAAATTCAAATATCCTGTTTGTGGCCACCCAGGTAGCCCGAAGTGTGCAAATTGAATGAAGTATCTCTTGTAATGGCCTTTCATGTAGAATGCAACTGACTAGGAGGAAACATCCCTAATAAAGGAAAAGCAGGCGAGGAAGACACTAGAGCCAAAACAGAAGAAAGATCCTGCAAATGCAGACCACTGGATTGTTCCAATAAAACCACTGGGCTGTCTCCCACTGTCATCTCTTATAAAGGTACTAAAGGGAATTAGACAGAATTTACCCGCTATGACATCATCCTCAAAAGTTTAAAATGTCCCTGTTCCCTGGTAAGTGTTGGAAGAATGATTTAAAGCAGTGATTTTGTGTGCACAAGTTCTCTGCTTAGCAAACCACATCTAGACATGGGCCACAAGTCAAAGGCCTTCAGTGTGGGAACTAATTTGGTTTCCTCAGTGGCTACTTACTTGGTTTTCAAAGTTCTCCCATTTCCACAGCCCAGTGATCCTATCTGCCAACCAGCTCACACTCTCTCATTCATTCATTCATCCATCCAACAAGTACTCACAGAGTATTTACGATTCCACATGCTGGGACATGTTAGCTAAAAACAGACCCTTGGTTCCCAAGATGGGGTACCAGAGCCAGGAGCATCAGGATCACATGGGATCTTGTTAGAAATTCAAATTTACTGAGGCTCCATCTCAGATCTACTGAACTACAACCTCTGGGGGCTGCCCCAGAAATCCGTGTTTTAACAAGCCCTCCAGGAGGTTCTGACGCACATCAAGTTGGAGGACTGCTGGTGTGGCCCAGACCCCACTCTCTCAGAGCACGCCTTCTCCTGGAGAAGAGCCGTAAATAAATAACAATGTGTGATACAATGTCAGGCAGTGATCAACGCTCCTTAAAAAAGAAAATCAAGGGAACAAGGAGAGAGTGGTGGGGTACTGTTTCACTCAGGCAATCAGGAAAGGAAGACATCCATTCTGAGCAGTGAATGAAGCAAGAGGACAGGATGGCATGGCTGACTCCACATCCGGACCCTGCATCCCATTTCCCTTCAGAGTTTCCAGGTAGATATCAGAACACAGTGGGAAGACACTTGTCTTGCCAGCCATTCCAAAATGTCTCTGGGAATCTGAATCCTAAAGAAAAGTAGAAATCTAGTACCTGCTCCAAACCTCCAGCTAAGTTTTGAAATCGGAAAAGACCAAAATAGCCAAGAGTGTCATTGATTTCACGAAGACCGTTTGAGACAGACATAAGGAAGAACTTCTCGACAGCAAAGATTTTGAAAACACAGGGTAGCTGCCAAAGAAAGCGGAGGAACGCTTTCTTGGAGGGAAGGTTAGTCTCCAACACTTATGGTTCAAGTGCAGTTTTAGTGGGAGGCAAGCCTGAAACAGATAACACTTTGGGGTCACAATTATCGCCAAGATCATACACATCTACTCTGTCACTTTTTCCAATGCTTTCTATGAAAATCCTCCAACATAGAGGAGAATAGGAGCACAATCATACACAGAACTGTCATCTAGAATCCAAAAATTTAAACACTTTGCCATATTTGTTTTATCTACATAGATAATACTGCAAGTCATTTGAAAGTAAGTTACAGATATCATGACATTTTACCACTAAATATATTATCATGCAACTCCTAAAAATAAAGACACTTTTTACATAATCACAATATTATTACTCCTAAGAAAATTATTGATAATCTTTTGTTATCTAATCATATCTACACATTTAAGTTTCCACAAATATTCCAAAGGTGTCTTTTTTCAAATTAGGGTACAAGGGCTTCCCTGGTGGCTCAGATGGTAAAGAATCCACCTGCAATACTGGAGACCTGGGTTCAATCCCTGGGTTGGGAAAATTCCCTGGAGGAGGGCATGGCAACCCACTCCAGTATTCTTGCCTGGAGAATCCCCGTGGACAGAGGAGCCTGGTGGGCTATAGTCTGTAAGGTCACAAAGAGTTGGACATGACTGAGTGACTAAGCATATAGTTGCTTTACAATATTGTGTTAGCTTCTGCTGTACAACAACGTGAGTCAGCTACATGTATACACATATCCCCTCCCTCTTGGATTTCCTTCCTACCTCTCTAGGTCATCCCAAAGCACTGGGCTAAGCTCCCTGTGTTACCCAGCAGCTTCCCTATACTAGCTACCTATTTTACACATGTTCATGTACATAGGTACATATGTCAATCCAACTCTCCCAATTCATCCACATCCCTCTTGTCCACTGTGTCCACACATCCATTCTGTCTGCATCTCTATTCTTGCCCTGCAAATAGGTTGAATTCATCCCCTAAAGAATTAACTAAAAGACACCTTTGGATTCATATTTAAAAGACACCTTTGGATTCATATTTAAAAGACACCTTTGGATTAATTTTTTTTTGGTTTTTTTTTTTTGGATTCATATTTAAAAGACACTTTTGGATTTATATTTAAAAGACACCTTTGGATTCATATTTAAAAGTCACGTTTGGATTCATAAGGGCTTCCCTGATAGCTCAGTTGGTAAAGAATCCACCTGCAATGCAGGAGATCATGGTTCAATTCCTGGGTCAGGAAGACCCACTGGAGAAGGGATAGGCTACTCACTCCAGTATTCTGGACTGGAGAATTCCATGGACTGTATAGTCCACGGGGTCTCAAAGAGTCGAACAAGACTGAGCAACTTTCACTTTGGATTCATATATGAGGAATCCAAAGGTGTCTTTTAATTATTTCTTTGGAGATAATTGCAACATGCTTGCCTTATTTGGATAGAGATTTAAACTCCATTTAGTTTTAAATATACATGTAGATACTGATATTTAAATTATAACAAAATTTAACATGAAATTACCTCAAAGTTTCACAAGGTTATAATTACAAACCCAATAGTTATGACTAATGAACAGTTCATGGAGTAATGTGAGAAAAGGAAAGAGGAATCCCAGAAAGAGACTGAGCCTGTTATGAACTGAATGTTTGTATCTCCAAAAACTTATAATGCTGAAATCCTAACCCCTCAATGCGAATGTGTTAGGGAATGGGGTCTCTGGACGATAAATAGGATATGGGAATGGAGCCCTCATGATGTGATGGTTGCTGTTGTTCAGTCACTCAGTCGTGTCCAACTCTTTGTGACCCCATGGACGGCAGCACACCAGGTTCCCCTGTCCTTCACCATCTCCCAGAGCTTGCTCAAACTCATGTCCACTGAGTCAGTGATGCCATCCAACCATCTCATCCTCTGTTGCCCCCTTCTCTTCCTACCTTCAATCTTTCCCAGTATGAGGGTCTTCTCTAATGAGTTAGCTGTTTGCATCAGGTGGCCAAAGTATCGGAACTTCAGCTTCAGCATCAGTCCTTCCAGTGACTATTCAGGACTGATTTCCTTTAGGATTGACTGGTTTGATCTCCTTTCAGTCCAAAGGACTCTCAAGAGTCTTTTCCAACACCACAGTTCAAAAGCATCAATTCTTCAGCACTCAGCCTTCTTTATGGTCCAACTCTCACATCCATACATGACTACTGGAAAAACCATAGCTTTGACTTTACAGACCTTTGTTGGCAAAGTAATATCTCTACTTTTCAGCATGCTGTCTAGATTTATCATAGCTTTTCTTCCAAAAATAGAAAAAGCTTTCTCTCTCTCTCTCTCCACCCCTAACTATGTCCAGGATACAGCAAGAAATCAACCAACTATAAATCATGTATCAGGACCTCACCAGACGCCAGACCTGCCAGCACCTTGAACTTCAGCCTCCATAACTGTGAGAAATAAGTTTGCTGAGGGGCAGGGGTGGGCTTTTTGTTATGGACCATTTAAAAGTCTCTAAGGAATTTGTTCCAGTATTGCTTCTGTTTTGTGATTGGGTTTTTTGGCCTTCAGGCATGTGGGAATCTTAGCTTCCCAACTAGGGATTGAATCCACACCCCCTGCATTAGAAGGCAAAGTCCTTACCACTGGATCACCAGGCAAGTTCCAAATTTACTGTTTAATCCACTCAGTCTGTGATCATTTGTTTTGGCAGCCCCAGCTAAGACAGTGGCTGAATGCCTTCATTCATCTGTTCAGCCAATGGGTTTGCCCTTGGAACTGTGGTCAATGTGCTAAACACTCTACCTTGTGTTCTAGAGTCAGTTGGGCCAGTAAAGAAGCAGTCAGGAGAGAGGAAAAACATTGCCATGTAATTTGGATACCTTCATTGGCTCAAGACCTACTGGTCACATACCTCTTTCATCTTACGGCCATCCAATAAAAATCTTTTTTACCTATCATGCGGGATTTTAAATTTGCAGTGGACTTACTTACTGTCTGGGCTTCCCTGGTGGCACAGACAGTAAAGAATCTTCCTGCAATGCCAGAGACCTGGGTTTAATCCCTGGGTTGGGAAATTCCCCTGGAGAAAGGAATAACTACCCACTCCAGTATTCTGGCCTGGAAAATTCTATGGACAGAGGAACCTGGCAGGCTACAGTCCATGGGGATGCAAAGAGTTGGACACGACTGAGAGACTAAGCACAGCACTCATTGTCTACAAGGGCTCTTTGTGTCAGGGAGATAACCTGGGCTACTGGGGTCAGAGTACCAGGCAGAGGAGTACTGGATGACCTCAGTCAGTGGACCAACAAATAAAAGTGCCATACATTCACATGAATCAGCCATGGGTGTACATGTGTTCCCCATCCTGACCCTCCCTCCCACCTCCCTCTCCATCCCATCTCTCAGGGTCATCCCAGTGCACCAGCCCTGAGCACCCTGTCTCATGCATCGAACCTGGACTGGCGATCTATTTCACATATGATAATATATATGTTTCAATACTAGTCTCTCAATCATCCCACCCTTGCCTTCTCCCACAGAGTCCAAAAGTCTGTTCTTTATATCTGTGTCTCTTTTGCTGTCTTGCATACAGGGTCATTGTCACCATCTTTCTAAATTCCACGTATATGCATTAATATACTGTATTCATGTTTTTCTTTCTGACTTACTTCGCTCTGTGTAATAGGCTCCAGTTTCATCCACCTCATTAGAACTGATTCAAATGCATTCTTTTTAATAGCTTAGTAATATTCCTTTGTGTATGTGTACCACAGCTTTCTTATCCATTCATCTGCTGATGGACATCTAGGTTGCTTCCATGTCCTGGCTATTGTAAACAGTGCTGCGATGAACATTGGGGTACATGTGTCTCTTTCAATTTTAGTTTCCTCTGTGTGTATGCCCAGCAGTGGGATTGCTGGGTCATATGGCAGTTCTATTTCCAATTTTTTAAGAAATCTCCACACTGTTCTCCATAGTGGCTGTACTAGTTTGCATTCCCACCAACACCCTCTCCAGTATTTATTGTTTGTAGACTTTTTGATAGCAGCCATTCTGACTGGCATGAAATGGTACCTCATTGTGGTTTTGATTTGCATTTCTCTGATAATGAGTGATGTTGAGCATCTTTTCATGTGTTTGTTAGCCATCTGTATGTCTTCTTTGGAGAAATGTCTGTTTAGTTCTTTGGTCCATTTTTGATTGGGTCGCTTATTTTTCTGGAATTGAGCTACAGGAGTTGCTTGTATATTTTTGAGATTAATTCTTTGTCAGTTGCTTCATTTGCTATTATTTTCTCCCATTCTGAAGGCTATCTTTTCACCTTTCTTCAGTTTCCTTTGGTGTGCAAAATCTTTTAAGTTTAATTAGGTCCCATTTGTTTTTTTGTTTTTTTTTTGCTTTTATTTCCATTACTCTGGGAGGTGGGTCATAGAGGATCCTGCTACGATTTACATCAGAGAGTGTTTTGCCTATGTTCTCCCCTAGGAGTTTTATAGTTTCTGATCTTACGTTTAGATCTTTAATCCATTTTGAGTTTATTTTTGTGTATGGTGTTAGAAAGTGTTCTAGTTTCATTCTTTTACAAGTGGTTGACCAGTTTTCCCAGCACCACTTGTTAAAGAAATTATCTTTTCTCCATTATATATTCTTGCCTTCTTTGTCCATAGGTGTGTGGATTTATCTCTGGGCTTTCTATTTTGTTCCATTGATCTATATTTCTGTCTTTGTGCCAGTACCATACTGTCTTGCTGACTGTGGCTTTGTAGTAGAGCCTGAAGTCAGGCAGGTTGATTCCTCCAGTTCCATTCTTCTTTCTCAAGATTGCTTTGGCTATTCGAGGTTTTTTTGTATTTCCATACAAATCTTGAAATTATTTGTTCTAGTTCTGTGAAAAATACTGATGGTAGCTTGATAGGGATTGCAATCTATAGATTGCTTTGGGTAGTATACTCATTTTCACTATATTGATTCTTCTGATTCATGAACATGGTAAATTTCTCCATCTATGTGTGTCCTCTTTGATTTATTTCATCAGTGTTTTATAGTTTTCTATATATAGGTCTTTTGTTTCTTTAGGTAAATTTATTCCTAAGTATTTTATTCTTTTCATTGCAATGGTGAATGGAATTGTTTCCTTAATTTCTCTTTGTATTGTTAGTGTATAGGAATGCAAGTGATTTCTGTGTATTAATTTTGTATCCTGCAACTTTACTATATTCATTGGTTAGCTCTAGTAATTTTCTGGTGGAGTCTTTAGGGTTTTCTATGTAGAGGATCATGTCATCTGCAAGCAGTGAGAGTTTTACTTCTTTTCCAATCTGGATTCCTTTTATTTCTTTTTCTTCTCTGATTGCTGTGGCTAAAACTTCCAAAACTATGTTGAATAGTGATGGTGAGAGTAGGCATCCTTGTCTTGTTCCTGATTTTAGGGGAAATGTAAAGCATACGTTTCTTAATTTCCCACCAAGGCCATCTCCACCAGGCCATGCTGGCCTTGATGAGATTTGACTTTACATGAACTCTTTGTTCATGTCCTTCCATGTAAGTTTCAGGAGGACAGAAACTTAGATTTGTTCCCTATTTCATCCCCTACCCAGTGGTGAACACACTGTATGTCTGGAGCATAATAGGTGAAGGATTCATTTTTAAACTAAAAGAACATGCACACATGAGGTCATGCAATGTATTACATCTCCTCATGTGTTGTACTAAGCACTTTTCTTTTTTTGACTGTGCTGGGTCTTTGCAGGATCTTTTAGCTGTAACATGTGGAATCTTTTTTTTAATTGCAGCATGTAGGACTTTCGGTTGTGGCATGTGGGATCTAGTTCTGTGACCAGGGACCCCTGGCTGGGCCCCCTGCATTGGGCACACAAAGTCTTAGCCCCTGGACTACAAGTGTGAGGTTAGTCGCTCAGTCATGTCCAACTCTTTGCAACCCCAAGGACTGTAGCCCGCCAGGCTCCTCTATCCATGGGGATTCTCCAGGCAAGAATTACTGGAGTGGGTGGCCATGCCCTCCTCCAAGGGCTCTTTACCATCTGAACCACCAGGGAAGTCCCTAAACACTTTTAATTTGTATTTAATTTACTTTCCTTACCATCCTTTACACAGAGGTGAAAGGGTGATGTTGTTGTTGTTGTTGTTTAGTCACAGTCCTGTCCCATTCTTGTGACCCCATGGACTATAGCCCATCAGGGCTCTGTCCATGGGATTTCCCAGGCAAGAATACTGGAGTGGGTTGCCATTTCCTTCTTCAGGGGATATTCCTGAGCCAGGGATCAAACCAGCATCTCCTTCACTGCAGGCAGATTCTTTACCTCTGCACCACCAGGGGAGCCCCTGAAGACACTATGTACCACATCTCATTATCTGCAAGGTAGGCAGGAGACTGGGTCTGTGGGGACCTGGCCACCTTCACAGGGTGATGACAATGATTTGTATAGCTAGGGATATTTTGTTTTTCTCAGATCTGGTCTTACTATTCAAAAGTGACCTTATTCTCAATTTAGCCTTAAATAATGAAAACCATACAGGCAGAAACTATTTGATCCAACTCTTTGGAGAAAAAAAAAATCAACACCGCAACAACATTAATGCAAGTTATTGTTGTAGCTTCAACACTAACCCATTAATCCTCTCCATTTTATTAAAGCAAGAAGAACTACATCATAGATTTTCTGTGACTTGACAAGAAACCAAAGCTATGTCTAGATCACCTGAGTAGTTCATGTATCACTTGGATAGTAGCCTAACTGACATTTAACCCAAAGTGGTATTCTCAATACTAAATACAATTTAGAGACATCACTAGCTTTGTTGCTGAAAGCCTCTTCTGGGCTTAATTTTTAACTCTGATTGAATTTCCCAAGACAGTGAATGCCTTTTCAGTCTCCTCTCAGTCATTTGAGACTCACAGACTTAGAGAATGAACTTATGGTTGCCAGGGTGAGGGAAGGATGGTGAGAAAGGATAGTTATGGAATTTGGGATGGACGTGTAAAACCTGCTAAATTTAAAATGGATAACAAGGACCTGTATTGTAGCGGGAACTCTGCTCAATGTTATGTGGCAGCCTGGATGAGAGGGGAGTTTGGGGGAGAATGGACACATGTATATGAGTGGCTGAGTCACTCTTCTGTCCCCTGAAACTATTACAACATTATTAATTGACTATACTCCAATATAAAATAAAAAGTTAAAAAAAAACAAATATGCCAGTCATTTGGGATAAAAAGTTAATAATTATTATGACTTTGAGATTCCTCAGTTATGAAATCATTTTTATAATAAACTGAATAACCAGACAGATAGCTCCCATCAACACTCTCAGTGTTTCACGGTAAGTGGAGCATTCACCAAGCCCCACCATTTACTTTTCCTATTCTGTTTGCAATTGTTCAAACACTCCCTGGAGAGGTTAGGGCATCTCTCTGTGGAGGTGGGATATCCACCCACAATAACCAAAGTCTTATCCCTGGGGTTTCTCAGACTCAGAAACTCCAGCTGAGCTTCTGCTCCTGGCAGGGAGTCAGTGGGCCTGCCTCCCATGGTGCCATTTTATTAACTCAACCCAGGAGATGATTCATTCCACAAGGAGACTTTGATCCTCCTCATCTGCTCATCAGCCACAGTGGTAAGGGAATGATCCCTTGGCTCCGATTTCACTGGGCCTCATCCTTTCCTCAAGCCTTTTAACACACACCATCACGGATCATATTTTCCACTTAATGTGGAAGGAGGGTGAATGGACTGGAAGGGGTTGGTGAGAGCACAGACCCTCGGTGGCTGGATGGGGCTGTCTGAGCCCTGGTTCTCTTTCCAACTATGCTCCTGATCCGCCTATGTCAGCCATGGGCTCTGCTGTCCCAGCGTCCAAGTCCTACAGATCAGTCACCTCTCAGGGTCACAAGTTTCTAAGAAGGAGCAAAGTTAGGGGGCAGGATGTGGGGAAAGACACTGCCTGAAAGGCGTAGGAGAGCCTTGCTTTCCATCCTTTGCCCATCAGCCCCAGCTCACCTTGAAGTGCACCCAATATTCTCAGGCCCTCCTGGGGCATTTTTATCCAAATTCTAATCACCAGCCCTTCTGTCTTCTGCAGAGACTGCGAAGGCTGGGCCTCTGCCCCCTGGTTGGGGAAGAATGACAAGGGCACTTTCTTACCCTCTAAAGCTCCCTCTGCTGAGAGAGGCTGATGGCCTTGGATTCTAAGAGGAAGCAGCAGACTTGCACCCCTGGGAACTATGCATGATGGAACAGGGCATCTGGCCTGGCCTGGCCTGGCAGGAGTTGCAAGAGTCAGTAAGGAAGGGAGCTACAGAGAAGACACTTACTCACCCCAAGATCCCTTTCTGTGTCTCAGACAATAGTGCTCCTTGTGGATTACAGTCACATGACTGAATTATCTGGCTTGTACTTAGTGCTGGAATATTCCTCAGAATGATGAGTAGACACCAAGGAACTAGTCGCATGCTCCGGTTCCTTACCTGAAGAGGCTGCTTTGAGTCACTCAGTGGTTCCTTACCTGACAAGCATGGCCTCAGTCATCTGGCCGCTGCCTCACTCTCCAGCCCAAGCTCACAGGCTTGTCCTGGAAATTCTGAACTCTTTGTAGTTCCGGTACACTAGGCCAGGAATCCAGAAATTTTATATGTAAAGGTCCAAATAGCAAATATTTTAGGTTATGCAGGCCCTACAGACTCTGTATCTTGTATATCTTGCTTATATGAGAAAGTGAAAGTGTTAGTTGCTCAGTTGTATCTGACTCTTCACAACCCCTTGGACTGTAGCCTGCCAGGCTCCTCTGTCCATAGAATTCTCTAGGCAAGAATACTGGAGTGGGTAGCCATTCCCTCCTCCAGCAGATCTTCCCAACCCAGGGATCAAACTCAGATCTACATTGCAGGTGGATTCTTTACCATCTAAGCCACAGGGAAGCCCATCTTGCTTACATACTTGATGTTAATTTCTATTTGTTTTTATAATGATCTGTTTTTATATAAATTTCCCCATCAGCCTCTGATCTTGCAGGCAAAATTACTTATCTTTATATAAAACCAGTCAATCCTAAAGGAAATCCCAGTCCTGAATGTTCATTGGAAGGACTGGTGCTAAAGCTGAAACTCCAATACTTTGGCCACCTGATGCGAAGAACTGACTCATTGGAAAAGACCCTGATGCTGGGCAAGATTGAAGGCAGGAAGAGAAAGGGAAGACAGAGGATGAGATGGTTGGATGGCATCACCAATTTGAAGGACATGAGTTTGAGCAGGCTCTGGGAGTTGTGATGAACAGGGAAGCCTGGTATGCTGCAGCCCATGGGGTCACAAGAAGTTGGACACAACTGAGCGACTGAACTGAACTGGTATTTCCACAATCCGGCAAGTATCTGGCATATCTAGTGTTGATTAAATAATTTTTAGTGAACAAGCCAAATAACAATACCAAAGAAAGTCAAGCTATATCCCCTCCCAAACTGCCTTTAAAAGAAAGAAAACTGAAAGATAAAAAGAAAGAGATAAGAAGAGAAAAGAAAGGAAAGGAAAAGAAAAACGAAGACAAACAGTCAAATGCCAGAACCTGGGAGGAATTTAACTCTAAGTCGTACAGAACCAAATGAAGAAAACCAGTCAGCTGCTCATGTGTGCTACAGAAAGAGAGACACCTAGACCTCCCAGAAGAGAAGAGCTGGAACTCATTCTGTCTGCCTCTGGACTCAGAGACTCAGGGTCTGTAGCATCTGGAACAATCATTTCTTACACATGTAGATTCTGCTTTGGGAGGTGGGATGAGTCTTCATAAATTCTCCCTTCCCTCTTCATTCCCTCCCATTCTCTCCCTAACTTATAGCCTTCCCATCTTTCTGTCCATTCAGATACCGGGCATAATTCCCAGAAACAGTGGGGCAGGAAGTGGGGAGTGGATGTGGTTCTCCTGCAGATCAGAGTGAAGGCAAAGGAGGTGCCATAGTGCACGGTCTTCCCTGTGTTAGTTTTTCAGAAGACAGGGCAGTAAAGCAAGAGATAACTTCACCTCAGCTCATCAGAATCACAAGTATGTACTATGCTCACTTCAAAACTGACAGTACAGAAACAATTAGCATAGTACCTGTACAAGGAGGACACATGAATTCCTGAAGCATAATTAAAATTTTTATGCTAGGTGAATTTTATTTCAACCACAAAAATGTATTATACATAGGGACTTCTCTGGAGCAGCCATGAAGAGATACCCCACGCCCAAGGTAAGAGAAACCCAAGTAAGATGGTAGGTGTTGCAAGAGGGCATCAGAGGGCAGACACACTGAAACCATACTCACAGAAAACTAGTCAATCTAATCACACTAGGACCACAGCCTTGTCTAACTCAGTGAAACCAAGCCATGCCTGTAGGGCAACCCAAGACGGGTGGGTCATGGTGGAGATGTCTGACAGAATGTGGTCCACTGGAGAAGGGAATGGCAAGCCACTTCAATATTCTTGCCTTGAGAACCCCATGAACAGTATAAAAAGGCAAAATGATAGGATACTGAAAGAGGAACTCCCCAGGTCATTAGGTTCCCAATATGCTACTGGAGATCAGTGGAGAAATAACTCCAGAAAGAATGAAGGGATGGAGCCAAAGCAAAACAATACCCAGTTGTGGATGTGACTGGTGATAGAAGCAAGATCCAATGCTGTAAAGAGCAATATTGCATAGGAACCTGGAATATCAGGTCCATGAATCAAGGCAAATTGGAAGTGGTCAAACAAGAGATGGCAAGGGTGAACGTTGACATTCTAGGAATCAGCGAACTAAAATGGACTGGAATGGGTGAATTTAACTCAGATGACCATTATATCTACTACTGCAGGCAGGAATCCCTCAAGAAATGGAGTAGCCATCACGGTCAACAAAAGAGTCTGAAATGCAGTACTTGGATGCAAGCTCAAAAACGACAGAATGATCTCTGTTCGTCTGCAAGGCAAACCATTCAATATCACAGTTATCCAAGTCTATGCCCCAACTAGTAATGCTGAAGAAACTGAAGTTGAATGGTTTTATGAAGACCTACAAGACCTTTTAGAACACCCAAAAAAGATGTCCTTTTCATTATAGGGGACTGGAATGCAAAAGTAGGAAGTCAAGAAACACCTGGAGTAACAGGCAAATTTGGCGTTGGAATGTGGAATGAAGCAGGGCAAAGACTAATAGAGTTTTGCCAAGAAAATGCACTGGTCATAGCAAACAACCTCTTCCAACAACACAAGAGAAGACTCTACACATGGACATCACCAGATGGTCAACACCAAAATCAGATTGATTATATCCTTTGCAGCCAAAGATGGAGAAGCTCTATACAGTCAACAAAAACAAGACCAGGAGCTGACTGTGGCTCAGATCATGAACTCCTTATTACCAAATTCAGACTGAAATTGAAGAAAGTAGGGAAAACCGCTAGACCATTCAGGTATGACCTCAATCAAATCCCTTATGATTATACAGTGGAAGTGAGAAATAGATTTAAGGGCCTAGATCTGATAGATATGAACTATGGAATGAGGTTTGTGACACTGTACAGGGATCAAGACCATCCCCATGGAAAAGAAATGCAAAAAAGCAAAATGGCTGTCTGGGGAAGCCTTATAAATAGCTGTGAAAAGAAGAGAGGCACAAAACAAAGGAGAAAAGGAAAGATATAAGCATCTGAATGGAGTTCCAAAGAATAGCAAGAAGAGATAAGAATGCCTTCTTCAGCGATCAATGCAAAGAAATCGAGGAAAACAACAGAATGGCAAAGACTAGAGATATCTTCAAGAAAATTAGAGATAGCAAGGGAACATTTCATACAAAGATGGGCTCGATAAAGGACAGAAATGGTATGGACCTAACAGAAGCAGAAGATATTAAGAAGAGGTGGCAAGAATACACAGAGGAACTGTACAAAAGAGATCTTCATGACCCAGATAATCACGATGGTGTGATCTCTCATCTAGAGCCAGACATCCTGGAATGTGAAGTCAAGTGGGCCTTAGAAAGCATCACTATGAACAAAGCTAGGGGAGGTGATGGAATTCCAGTTGAGCTCTTTCAAATCCTGAAAGATGATGCTGTGAAAGTGCTGCACTCAATATGCCAGCAAGTTTGGAAAACTCAGCAGTGGCCACAGGACTGGAAAAGGTCAGTTTTCATTCCAATTCCAAAGAAAGGCAATGCCAAAGAATGCTCAAACTACCACACAATTGCACTCATCTCACATGCTAGTAAAGTAATGCTCAAAATTCTCCAAGCCAGGCTTCAGCAATATGTGAACCATGGACTCCCTGATGTTCAAGCTGGTTTTAGAAAAGGCAGAGGAACCAGAGATCAAATTGCCAACATTCAATGGATCATCGAAAAAGCAAGAGAGTTCCAGAAAAACATCTATTTCTGCTTTATTGACTATGCCAAAGCCTTTGACTGTGTGGATCACAATAAACTGTGGAAAATTCTTCAAGAGATGGGAATACCAGACCACCTAATCTGCCTCTTGAGAAATCTGTATGCAGGTCAGGAAGCAACAGTTAGAATTGGACATGGAACAACAGACTGGTTCCAAATAGGAAAAGGAGTACATCAAGGCTGTATATTGTCACCCTGCTTATTCAACTTATATGCAGAGTGCATCATGAGAAATGCTGGGCTGGAAGAAACACAAGCTGGAATCAAGATTGCTGGGAGAAATATCAATAACCTCAGATATGCAGATGACACCACCCTTATGGCAGAAAGTGAAGAGGAGCTAAAAAGCCTCTTGATGAAAGTGAAAGAGGAGAGTGAAAAAGTTGGCTTACAGCTCAACATTCAGAAAATGAAGATCATGGCATCCGGTCCCATCACTCCATGGGAAATAGATGGGGAAACAGTGGAAACAGTGTCAGACTTTATTTTTGGGGGGCTCCCAAATCACTGCAGATGGTGACTGCAGCCATGAAATTAAAAGACGCTTACTCCTTGGAAGAAAAGTTGTGACCAACCTACACAGTATATTCAAAAGCAGAGACATTACTTTGCCAACTATGGTCCGTCTAGTCAAGGCTATGGTTTTTCCTGTGGTCATGTATGGATGTGAGAGTTGGACTGTGAAGAAGGCTGAGCGCAGAAGAATTGATGCGTTTGAACTGTGGTGTTGGAGAAGACTCTTGAGAGTCCCTGGACTGCAAGGAGATCCAACCAGTCCATTCTGAAGGAGATCAACCCTGGGATTTCTTTGGAAGGAATGATGCTAAAGCTGAAACTCCAATACTTTGGCCACCTCATGTGAAGAGTTGACTCATTGGAAAAGACTCTGCTGCTGGGAGGGATTGGGGGCAGGAGGAGAAGGGGACGACAGAGGATGAGATGGCTGGATGGCATCACTGACTCGATGGACGTGAGTTTGAGTGAACTCCGGGAGTTGGTGATGGACAGGGAGGCCTGGCGTGCTGCGACTCATGGGGTTGCAAAGAGTCGGACATGACTGAGTGAACTGAACTGAACTGAACTGGTGGTGCAGTCGCTAAGACACCATGCTCCCAAAGCAAGGCTCAATCTCTGATGAGGGAACTAGATCCCATGCTGCAACTAAGACCAGTACAGCCAAATGTATATGTATATATATATATACACACACACACACACACACATACACACACACACACACACACAAATAAATGAATAGGTACCTCCTTAACCCTGGAAACAGAGATGAGAGTTATACATATTAAGCAGTCCTTCAGCTATAAATCTCAGGATATACCATAACCAGCATTCAAGTGGACAGTAAATGTAGCCAAGAGCAATCTTCATTCTCTATAGCTATCATTCTAGAATAGAAAACAAAGAAAAGGCAAAAGAAGCCCTGAAAGTCAGTAGAACTATGGGAAGGAAATTGTTTCAGAAAGAACATCTGAAAAAACAATTTAATATAGTAAATGAAGAAAATTAAAATAATATCACAGAATGCAGAGTCAAGTTGAAAAGGAGAGATTAATGACAGATGTGACAGTGTTCCAGGCTAAGAATGAGAGTAGATGTTTTCATTTGAGATAGAAGCAATAATGTAAGCAAATTTCCAGGAGCTAGGGAACCAAGCCTGTAGATCAAAAGAACATTCCAAACAAAATCACTTGAAACAAATTCACAATTAGATATCCCATGAGGGGAAGTGGATTATAAGAATGTCTCAGTCATTGTGTTGACAGGCACAACAATCTCTACAAGTAGATTAACTGCCTAGCTATGGGGAGGATTCAGGAGAATCTATAGAAGTCAGTTGATGGTGGAATAGCTGGGCTTAGTGGGAAAAAGCAACCATCAGATATTTCCCCCTCCTTCTTCTGCTCTCCCCCTCTCGCTCTTATTCCATAACTGTTTCATCCAAATTTTTCAACAAACTGGCTTCTTTGCTTATGCATACATTTATACATGGCTCATAATGGCTGCCTCCAAATGAAACTTTTAACTGCCTACAGGTAACAAACTCAGTCTCCGCTCTCCACTTACAAGTTTCTGGATAAGATTACTGATGGTCAATGAACCAAACAACAATACCAATGAGGGTCAAGCTATAACCAACCCAGTTTTGGATAGTTGTCACCCATGAGCCAATTAGCTGTGCCTCTAAGTTCAAGTTCAAGTTTAGTCGCTTAGTCGTGTCCAGCTCTTTGCGACCCCATGAGTCGCAGCACGCCAGGCCTCCCTGTCCATCACCAACACCTGGAGTTCACTCAAACTCACGTCCATCGAGTCAGTGATGCCATCCAGCCATCTCATCCTCTGTCGTCCCCTTCTCCTCCTGCCCCCAATCCCTCCCAGCAGCAGAGTCTTTTCCAATGAGTCAACTCTTCACATGAGGTGGCCAAAGTATTGGAGTTTCAGCTTTAGCATCATTCCCTCCAAAGAAATCCCAGGGTTGATCTCCTTCAGAATGGACTGGTTGGATCTCCTTGTAGTCCAAGGGACGCTCAAGAGTCTTCTCCAACACCACAGTTCAAACACATCAATTCTTCGGCACTCAGCCTTCTTCACAGTCCAGCTCTCACATCCATACATGACCACAGGAAAAACCATAGCCTTGACTAGACGGACCTTAGTCAGCAAAGTAATGTCTCTGCTTTTGAATATACTGTCTAGGTTGGTTACAAATTTTCTTCCAAGGAGTAAGCGTCTTTTAATTTCATGGCTGCAGTCACCATCTGCAGTGATTCTGGAGCCCCAAAAAATAAAGTCTGACACTATTTCCACTGTTTCCCCATCTATTTCCCATGGAGTGATGGGACCGGATGCCATGATCTTCATTTTCTGAATGTTGAGCTTTAAGCCAACTTTTTCACTCTCCTCTTTCACTTTCATCAAGAGGCTTTTTAGTTCCCTTCACTTTCTGCCATAAGGGTGGTGTCATCTGCATATCTGAGGTTATTGATATTTCTCCCAGCAATCTTGATTCCAGCTTGTGTTTCTTCCAGTCCAGCGTTTCTCATGATGTACTCTGCATATAAGTTAAATAAGCAGGGTGACAATATACAGCCTTGATGTACTCCTTTTCCTATTTGGAACCAGTCTGTTGTTCCATGTGCCTCTAAGGGCAGGGTCATAGACTAAACAGAGCTCTTCCACCTGGACTGAGGATAGAGTAAGTTCTTTGTGCAGGGGTTAAGGGATTGGAGGAAATTTTCTTAATCAGGTAGATTAAAAAATTCTATCAGCATGCAGGCAGGAAAAGTTTTATCAAAAATGGAATTAAAACTAGTGTGGCCTTCAATGGCTCTGCAACATTAAATACCAGATAACAAAAAAAACGCAGTCCATTGAGTTTTGAGTGGGAGAAAGTTGTGACCCAAGAATTTTATATCCAGCCAATATAAATATATTCTTACACCTGAAAGACATTCTTCAATCTGGGTGATTAAAAAAAAAAAAAAATCTGTAAGACATGGTCCAGCTAAACAAAAGGAGAGGCAGGCCCTACCAACAATGCTGGAGGGACTTCCCTGGTGGTCCAGTGGTTATGAATCTTCCTTGCAATGCAGGGGATGCAAGTTCGATCCCTGGTCAGGAAACTAGGATCCTACATGCCTCAGGGCAACTAAGCCCATGTGCTGCAACTACTGAGTCCACAAGCTCTGGAGGCCATGCTCCACAACAGAAGACCCCACATAATCCAACACCACCACTAAGATCTGACACAGACAAATAAATGTAAAAAAAAAAAAAAAGTGTTAGAGCTGTGGCACCAATCTCATGCCACATGGAAGTTATGAATGAACCAACAGAAGAGTATAGCCATGGAGCCCTGCCAGTTTGAATGGAAGTACTTTTCACTGAATATGTCACTGAGGCATGTCCCCTACCTCACTACAGCTGGAACAGGATGCCCCACTCACAGCCATGCTAGCTGTTGGAGCAATGCACCAAAGCTACTATGATTTCATAGCATAGGCTAAGGCCAGCTTCTGCCCAGTGGTCAAGACCTCCTAACACAGAGGTAGAATTGGATGGGACAGGACTTCTCAGTGTGTCACTAGAATCCAGTGAACACACCAGCATTCCTACACGTGTGAAAAGAAGTGAGTTAGATCCCAGAAAGGAGAAGGCAGTGGCACCCCCCTCTAGTACTCTTGCCGGGAAAATCCCATGAGTGGAGGAGGCTGGTAGGCTGCAGTCCATGGGGTCGCTAAGAGTCGGACATGATTGAGTGACTTCATTTTCACTTTTCACTTTCATGCATTGGAGAAGGAAATGGCAACCCACTCCAGTGTTCTTGCCTGGAGAATCCCAGGGACGGGGTAGCCTGGTGGGCTGCCATCTATGGGGTCGCACAGAGTTGGACATGACTGAAGTGACTTAGCAGCAGCAGCAGCAGATCCCAGAAATGGGTTAAACTAGGGCTTCTGCTGTTACCTGTACTGGGAGCTTGATAATCCAACTTTGAGATTGAGGTACACTATTTTACACATGAAGCTATAAACAAATGCTCCCTGGTTACAGGAGACACTGGTCACAGTTAATAATTCAAGTATTGATAAGCCATAGACTGGATGTTGGTGCTTTACTGTAAGATTTCTGTGTATTTACAGTAATAAACCTTATCCAGTTGATTGATAATGAACCTTTCAAGTGGAGATGGGTCCTGGCAATGTCATTGACAGGGAAAAGAAACGTCTGGCTTTACTGGATGAATGAGATACGCCATTCTGGTTAAATCATCAACAGATTAAAAATTAATAATAAATAAAACATTAACAAACAAAGCCTAAGACAATGATAGTGGTGACTTTGTTTAGTCCTCATCCACATATAAGATCTCTGTGAAGGATTTTCTTTGCATTAATCCTTGTGACCTTCACATAAACCAAGTGAGATATATGCTGTTTTTTCCAGTTCATAGATCATTAAACAGAAGCTCACAGAGATTAAAGAAAGTATACATTGCACAACTAGGACCAAGCTGAGGTTCATACCCCAATCTGTCTAATTCCAAAGTTCATGTTTTTAACCACTTTTTGCTCATCTTCTTCTGATATTTACAATCACCAGGAAAGGCTGGCTAGGAAGGATTCTCTTCAGTTCAGTTCAGTTCAGTCACTCAGTTGTGTCTGACTCTTTGCGACCCCATGAACCACAACATACCAGGCCTCCCTGTCCATCACCAACTCCCGGAGTCCACCCAACCCATGTCCATCGAGTCGGTGATGCCATCCAACCATCTTATCCTCTGTCATCCCCTTCTCCTCCTGCCTTCAATCCTTCCCAGCATCAGGGTCTTTTCAAATGAGTCAGTTCTTCGCATAAGGTGGCCAAAGTATTGGAGTTTCAGCTTCAACATCAGTCCTTCCAATGAATACCCAGGACTAATCTCCTTTAGGATGGACTGGCTGGATCTCCTTGCAGTCCAAGGGACTCTCAAGAGTCTTCCCCAACACCACAGATCAAAAGCATCAATTCTTCTGCGTTCTTACTACTACTACTACTACTACTACTAAGTCACTTCAGTCGTGTCCTACTCTGTGCGACGCCATAGATGGCAGCCCACCAGGCTCCGCCATCCCTGGGATTCTCCAGACAAGAATACTGGAGTGGGTTGCCATTTCCTTCTCCAATGCATGAAAGTGAAAAGTCAAAGTGAAGTCGCTTAGTCATCTCCAACTCTTAGCGACCCCATGGACTGCAGCCCACCAGGCTCCTCCGTCCATGGGATTTTCCAGGCAAAAGTACTGGAGTGGGGTGCCATTGCCTTTATGCCAGGTCAATTCATCTGAAAATTGCAAACCAATTTTCAACTCTCAAAATGCTAATGAAACAAAATAAAGCAAAAACTCCAAAGCATGAATAGGTAGCAAATACCTCAAAATAGCAGAGAACAGGAAAAATGTCCTTCTTATCAAAATGTAGTATTCTGAAGTTTAGAAACTCAGATTGAATGTTTTCTTTAAACATCAGACAAAGGATATTCTAAGAAGTGAACTAGAATTACTGTAAATTTTGCCCATCTGATAAAAATCCCACATTGAAATAATATGATTCAGAAATGTTTCTTTGAAAGGTTAATACTCAACCTAAATGTTCTTAAATTTTCCTTTGTTTTCTCACATAGTTCATAATTGAATCAAAGATGGATGAGTTACTTAAGTTAATGAAGTTTTTACAGCATAGGAAAGGCCTGCATCATGATGCCATATGGAAAAACCAAGATACAAATTTTCTACCGTCTGACCTTCAATATATTAAAAAATTCATAGAAAAACTATAAGGAAATAATACACTAAAAGGTTAAGAAATGAGGGGTTTGGTTAGGCAAGTTATGAGTAATATGGTTCTTGTTATTTCTCTTTATTTTCCAGATTTTCTAGAATACACAATTTTATCATCAGAAATACATTTTTAAGAACTGTGATCTAGAGGCTCTTCCCTGGTGGCTCAGTGGTAAAGAATCCGCCTGCCAATGCAGGAGACACAGGTTCAATCCTTGATCTGGGAAGATCCCACGTGGAGTGGAGCAACTAAGCCCAAGCACCACAACTACTGAGCCTGTGCTCTAGAGCCTGGGAGCGGAAACTACTGAAGCCTGCACGTCCTAGAGCCTGTGCTCTGCAACAAGAGAAGCCACTTCAGTCAGAAGCCCATGCACCACAAGAGAGAGTAGCCCCCTCTCACTGCAACAAGAGAAAAGCCGACACAGTGATGAAGACCCAGCACAGCCCTAAATAAATAAATAAATAAATAAATTAAATTATTTTAAAAAAGATCTGTGATCCAGCCCACAACTTTTAGTGACACTAACTCAGTGGAAAGAACATGAGAATGAGAATATGAGAGTCAAAAAAACTAGAACATTCCAAGAAAATCAGCTCCATTTCCCTAGGTGCCCCATACTGAAAGTCATCCAGCTCCATGTACCCAAGTCCTGGGCAAAACAAGAGGGTTGAACAATAACCTTCAAGGTTCCCTTTATTTCCACAGAAGATCATACTGCTATTATGAATACTCCATTGAATAACGATGATGGCCACGGGAATTCATGGTGAAATCTTCCAACTACAGGAAGTGTAATTGACCTAACCATCCAGCTGCATGCTCTGAAATCTATCATCATGTTCACATCAAGGTCATGCTTCCCATAGGTTGCTCCCAACCAATGACTGAACATAGCTGGGCACACCTGGGGGACATGGGACTCCTTTCAGACATGGGGCCTGTCTTCGGCTCAAGGATTCCCCAACAGCCTTGTTGAAACTTCCTCAAATGGCATAGCTATTTGGCACATTTCCATCCAAATTTTCTTCCTTGTCTCCTTCACTCAGGGTCAGGCTTGCGCTGTGGTCTGATGGCTCTCCATTCCTTCCTGGCTTTCTCATTTTTTTTCTCACACAGGTGTTTCCTCTATAGACATCTTTGCACATTAATCTCATCTTGGCATCTACTGCTCAGAGGACCCAGACTAGCCCAGCCTATTGGTGGACCCACAATCTACACCTGTGTATAGAAAGACTGAACAGGAGACACAGGATGGCACAGCTCCTCATTGGACTGCACACCTGATTTGTGCTTTCGTTTGTTGTTGTCATTGTCATTTTCTCCCTTTTTAAAACAAATGTTAATTATAGTCCCAAAAGAGCATTATTCTATTGCTTGTAGAGCAAAAAAAGAAAAAAATTATATTTCAATAAGCGTTTCCTGGGTTTATTTTAAACTCGCTCTTGTTTCTTCAGCCCTATCAGCCATATGTATCTCTTCAGCAACTTCTAACTCCCTATTTCAGATCAGATAATAAGGTTCATTCTTCATTTCTGTCATGCACAACATTAGAGGAATCTTCCTCTGAGATTTAGAGTATAATTAATCACTTTCATACAGTGTGACCCCCTTCAGATGGCTAAGGGAACTTTTCTCCCTAAAGTCCTTTATTTTCAATACAGTGGCTTCCGCCTCCCATGGTTGTTTGTCAGTCTTTGTCCCGCTTAACCACTCCTTTGAAAATGTCAGCAAGTCAGTATCGCCACCCTTCTGCTCACCTCTCCCAGGTTGAGGAATCCTTTGAATTCCTGCTGAGCTGTTTAGAATATCTTTCGCAAGCTAAACGAGGCACAGCTTTAAATTCAGAATCTCCAAATCAACATTGCAGAAAAGACACCCTCATGCTTTGGTAATTAGGAGGAAAAATAAGCAACTCTGCAGGAGAGTACTGTCCTTTCTTTGATGAGCTCTGAGTAATTCAGGGACTCCTTGGGAGACATTTCCTCCTCTGAATGAGGGCCAGGGGAGTGCCCCCTTCTGTCCCCTGAGCAAGGGTCCCGCGTCTGCGGACCTTGCATAAGGAGCATTTCCTCTCCTGGGTGATGTAAGATTTGGCTCTGATTCATGGATTCTTGTAGCTGTTGTCCCTGTGCCAAAACCCTTACAGAACTGGTACTCAAAGAGAGTAGGGAGGAGAGAGCGCTGTGCACGTGCACAGACAAGATTGCACCTTTGTCACAAAAGGTGCTTTGGATTTGACCCGTTCTCTCTCTTAGCCAGGACGACAAAGCTGTCTGCAAACTCATACTGCACCAGAAACCTTGCACTGCAGCAGCTGAAATGGAACAGACACAGAGTCAATACGGGACAGCCCTGCCAGTAACACAGAGAAAGAGCTGATCCAGTCTTGGAGGTGGGAGTGGGTCTCACAAACCAGGTATCTAACTCCAGGGTCCCAGAGCGCTCAATTAGCTCAGCACCAAATGTCCCTCTTCCCTTGTCTGACCAAAATGACCCAAAGAGAAGGCTGACTCAGCGAACCAATAAAAGATTTTTTTCCTCCTTCTTTGTGTTCCTGTTTCTGTTTTATTGTCCTCAGGGAACGTAGAAAAAGCAAATATTATCTAAAGCAATTTCCTCTTCTTAGAGGCCACATGCATGAGGCTTTATGTCCCCAAAGAATTCATAGCCTTCCCCAAGGAGACTTTTCCTAACATCCTCTCTTCAGTTATTTATTGCGACATTTCCAAAACAAACAACTAGACAACTGAAACGCAGTCTTGGATAGAGAGGCTCTGGGATATTAGTGGTCATAGATAGCAGGGAAGATGCCTGCCCGCGGAACCCAGGAGGCCATCTCGTCAACCTCTTGAACCTGTTCAGTTTCTCCAGTCACCCGTGAGGATTTAAACAACACAGACCAGCTCCCTCTCTTCCCCCTTGTAAAAGACCACTTTGCAACAGAGAGACTCTGATTTCTGGACATAAATCTCCTGCTAATACTGACATTCCCTACACGCCATTCAGACAAGATCTGGGATTTTCTTAGCGAACTTGGACTGAAACTTTAATGCTTGTTGTTGATCAAGTTTAATCCCATGTTACAAACCATCTCACTAAGAAGGAAGGAATTCTATTCCCAGTGGTATGGATGCAATTCTCTTTCTTCTTAAAAGTATTCTTTCTAAATCTAAACTCTACTGTAAATCTCCTAACATGGAAGAAATCAAGCAGTGGGTGTCAGAGGAGGGAAATTCTAGCGTTAGCAGCTAAAAGCATAATGAAACAGACCAGACTTTGGGGACTATGAAAATGTCCTGGATTTAGCAAAAGAATGATGAAAGAGAGAGAAGACACTCCTAGCCAAGTCTGGGGATTTAGAATACATTCTATATTATGGATGGTGTCTCCAAAGGAACTATCTTTAACTACATTTACCTCAATCATGTACATCTCTGGAGAATATTTCAGAAATGATTTGTTGTTTTACAGGTGAACAAAAAACCAATACTTATCCCTGAGAAATTAATGGGAAGCTAAATTTTTAACCTGGATAATACAATAAAATGGGATGATCCAGTGCTATAAGTTAGTGTCACCAGCTCAAACTTAAAAAAAAAAAAAAGCTTAACTGAAGATAAATGAAAAATGGGTCAGAAAATACATCATACAATTTTCTCGAGACATTGGGTAGGTAACACATAAATAGTAATCTCATTTGAGGATGTTTTTGATCATTGGGCATCTTTGTTAATGACCTGGATGATGAAGAGTGGAGAAAATAAACAAAATGTAAAGGAAACCTGGAGAGAAACAAAATGGAGCTTCAGATGTGAGGTTTAACTCAAGAAAAATTCTACTTCCAGCAGAAAATCACTCAAAATGCAGACCTCTGAAAGCAAGGGTGAGAATGGAGCCGAGTAAAGAAATCTGAGGAGGCTGTTGGAAACCCATGACTGGATTCCTGCTGTGTAATAGGGAAACCAAAGGCCAGTGTTCTTTAGGGATCAATGACACCACTCCCTATAAGAAAAGATGACTAACCTACTCCCTAAAAGTTAATTTTCACTTCCAATTCTATTGAATAGAATAACTAAATTCCAGTGACCTGAGGACAGTAGAAATTTGGGCTGTATTTACTATGATGGGTGTTGGGACCAAGATTCTCACCAGCCTTAGGAATGATAACCCACATGATACCAGAATGCTGGGCTTATGTTTCAAAGTCCACAATGCTTGTATTACATTTATATGGTTAGCTTGAATCCACACATAATGACAATGATCTAAGGGAAATTTTTTTAAAAAAACTCAATGTACATGTTTTGCCTGAAATAGCAGTGGGGAAGAACGGAGTGAAAGTGGAAATTGTTACCTGAGAGTTCTTAGCGCTCCTAACAGGCAGGGACTAGGCAAGGGAGATATTTTAGTGCCCTTTAAAGGAAATATAAGAACACTGCTCACATGAGTGACTGGGTTATGAAAAAAGGTTTCCAGGGGAGTAGCTTAAGCCATTTTGTGCTACCCCTTTAATACCAAAACAGACAGTCTCCTAAGGATGTGAAAATTATCTTGGAGTAACTATGACAAAAAGAATAAGTGCTATGTTTGTGGAACTGACTGTCATCTTCATCAGTGACAATGCAGAATCAATCAAACAAAGATGACTTATTTGGAATTATTATAGTCCTGGGACTGCTGGGAACATCTTAAACACACTGGAGAAATATGTAACAGAATTATCATTTAAACAAAATTTTTTAAATTTGGAAAATCAAGATTTGGAAACAATTAGTGGATAATAGAAGTCGATACAAAACTCTCTGAGTTATTGGAGAGTTAGTCATGGAGCTCAAGAGAAATTCATAGGAGAGTAAACACAGAAACATCCATGGAGGCTTCTTGGAGTATATGGTCCTGAAGACTCCCTGGTAGTTCAGCTGGTAAAGAATCTGCCTGCAAGGCAGGAGACCCTGGTTTGAATCCTGGATTGGGAAGATCCCTTGGAGAAGGGATAGGCTACTCACTCTAATATTCTTGGGCTTCCCTCATGGCTCAGATGGTAAAGAACCTGCCTGAAATGCAGGAGACCTGGGTTCGATCCCTGGGTTGGAAAGATCCCCCGAGGAGAGCATGGCAACCCAGTCCAGTATTCTTACCTGGAAATTCCCCATGGACAGAGGAGCCTGGTGGACTACAGTCAGTCCATGGGGTTGCACAGAGTTGCACACAACTAGCAAAATCACTGCAGATGGTGACTGCAGCCATGAAATTAAAAGACGCTTACTCCTTGGAAGGAAAGTTATGACCAACCTAGATAGCATATTCAAAGGCAGAGACATTACTTTACCAATAAAGGTCCGTCTAGTCAAGGCTATGGTTTTTCCAGTGGTCATGTATGGATGTGAGAGTTGGACTGTGAAGAAGGCTGAGTGCCGAAGAATTGATGCTTATGAACTGTGATGTTGGAGAAGACCCTTGAGAGTCCCTTGGACTGCAAGGAGATCCAACCGGTCCATTCTAAAGGAAATCAGCCCTGGGATTTCTTTGGAAGGAATGATGCTGAAGCTGAAACTCCAGGACTTTGGCCACCTCATGCGAAGAATTGACTCATTGGAAAAGACTCTGATGCTGGGAGGGATTGGGGGCAGGAGGAAAAGGGGATGACAGAGGATGAGATGGCTGGATGGCATCACCAACTCGATGGACGTGAGTTTGAGTGAACTCCAGGTGTTGGTGATGGACAGGGAGGCCTGGCGTGCTGAGATTCATGGGGTCGCAAAGAGTCGGACATGACTGAGTGACTGAACTGAACTGAACTGAAGCACAGCACAGGCAGAAGAGAAGATAAAGGGTTAGTCACTCAGTTGTGTCTGACTCTTTGTGACCCCATGAACTATAGCTCTCCAGGCTTCTCTGTCCACAGAATTCTCCAGGTAAGAATACTGGAGTGGGTACCCATTCTATTCTCCAGAGGATCTTCCCAACCCAGGGATCAAACCCACGTCTCCTTCAATGCAGGCAGATTCTTTGCCATCTGAGCCAGCAGAGAAGCCTGAAGAAAAAGTACACTCCATAAAATAAAATAATGAAATTTAAATAAAATATAAAAGTAAAATCAAATATGACAGCAAGCAAGCTTCAGAGAAAATGCTCTGGAGACAGCAAAGAACAGAGGGTCTGTGATGAAGTGCAGACAAAATATGACTCACCTTTGAAGGGCTTGTGTGAGCTCAGATGAGGAGGGAGCCTAGACCAAGAGCCTGATTTGCTAATGAGACTCATGCCAAAGTCCAAGCTTGGGTAATGAGAATCTAGATAAAACATGGTGTTTATGGCAACATAGGAGGCAAGAGAAGAGAAATATTCCAAAGGGGGAAAAAAATGAGAGAGGCAGTTCGAAAGCACATTCCTGAGGACATTGTGTCTAACTATCTAACCCAGATCCCCAGGGAGGCAACCCCTGGAATGCCTACCATCAAGGGTCTACTGAGTCATCAGAGGACACCAAGTGTAACTCATTTTCCCAAAATGTTCTTTGAAGATAGTAGATGCAGAGAAGAACCCGGACTCTGTCAACTCAAAAGGCAATGTCTGAGTATTTGGAATAAAGACGACAGTACATGTTGCTAAAACAAAGACAACTTAAACCTTAAGACCACATATTAAAAAGAAGATGGAACGAGGCACAGCATAGCTTGTTATATGAGCCAGAAGCTTTGAAATGTCTACACTGAGGTTTCCCCCATCAACAACATCACTGGTTCCTAAGGAGAAAGCAATGAGACAAATTGGTGATAGAGCCCCTTTATCAAGGGGAAAAAAAATGGTTACATAGGTAAGAAGCACGGCTGGTCTTATCATACTCCTACGCTTCCCCAGTCCAGCCCTCATACCCAAATCCACTGGAATCTCAGGCTCTGGTATTTGCAATGGCACCCTCTCCCCCAGTAGTCTCAATCCTTACCACTCCTGTGGCTCGCCCACTGGCTCAGCAGTAAAGAATCCACCTGGAGCCACAGGAGATGCGGGTTTGATCTCTGGGTTGGGAAAATCCCCTGGAGGAGGGCATGCCAACCCTCTCCAGTACTCGTGCCTAGAAAATCCCATGGACAGAGGAGCCTGACGGGTTACAGTTTATAGGGCCACAAAGAGACAGACACAGCTGAAGCGACTTAGCACACACGCACGCATACCGTGCCTATGCCTTTCCATACAGGAGACCCTTTCAGAGTCCTGACTTTCTATCTTATGCGTCCACTTCACTCACATATTCTGGGTAAGGGTGAAGCAGTTAACGCTCTATCTTCTCTGCCTGTAACCAATTACAATAAGTCGAGAGGAAAGGCTGGTTAAGACACCTCACTGATTTCAAGATTACCCTATGTCTCTGTTTTCATGATTTCCTGATCATTTGTTCTAGAACATTAACCAGAAAGCAATAAATGTCATTCTAACTGAAGTCAGATGACTAATAGAGATGGAGAAGAAGCAATTACTGGAAGACAGAGGCAGTGCAGATTTCCCCTAACTCTTAGTCCCTGCTTAAGGCTATTCTGCAATGCTTCCAAGGTCTCTTGGAGTATAATTTTTCTTTTAATTAGAGTTCACCAGACGATTCTGAACACACTTCCCTAAACTCCTAATTTTTATTACTTATCTTAAAAGTTAACTGTGTGAGTAAAATCTCATCTAAATGAATAGACTAAACATAAAACAATTTGTTAGGACAAACAAAACAAAAGCAAAATATATGGTATTTGTGTAGGAAATTTTAGAGAAATCATCTCTGCAAAGACATGCTTCATAGAAATCTCATAAGAAAATGTCAGTGCAAGCATCTTTCAGTTATCCCTAGGAATTGTTCTTTTAGAATATTATCTATGAACATTTTTAAACCATAAGCTGACTTAACTCATCATGTAGCCTATCTGGAGCCCTCCTTCCTTCATGCTGGGTCACTATGTGCTCAAAGCAAACAGTTCTTCATTGAGGCTATTCCTATCTCTCCTCATTCCCCAATCCCTAAACTCCTTAGATACAACCAGAGCAGATTAGACCATGGAAACCAACAGCTTTATTCTTGCCAACATAGGGGGCTTACTTGACCTGGAACATTACCAGCTAAAGTGGTCATCGCAACAGCAAGAGAAAGGAAGAGAAAGTCAGTCCAGTAGACTAAGATTGTTGTCCTGTTTGGATGGAGCAAAGATTGGCAGATGAGCTAGGAATTTAAAAGGCAGTTCTAAGTGGAAACATAGCTCTGAGGGCTTGGTAAATTTTCCAGCTATCCCAGGTTGGCTGGAATCTGTTTGTATATAGAGCAGAGTCCAGAACAAGACCAACTCATTCACACACTGCTAGCCAACAGATTGTGCCCAAGCACAAAGTAGACGTAAAGGAGCCTGAAGGGAAAAAAGAACACAGACCAACTTGAAAATGGCCTGAAGTTTGAATTTTGTCCACAGCCCTCTTCCCCTATAGATATCAGCAGACAGTAGAAGCCTTACAATCTGGCGGGATTAGAGTACAACCCCTGATGTATCTTCAGATGAATGCAAACACACGGCAGCAACTCCACAGAAATGAGACTTAAAAGAAAAAAGCAAGAAAAAAATTAGTGTCCACACAGGGCAGGAGAGATAGAATTCACAGATTCAATCCAGGTGAGTTACCAAAGGAAAAAAAAAAACTTTTAGAAGGAAAGAAAGTCAGACTTGATAGTTGCTACAATGTATGCGCTAAGTCACTCAGACATGTCTGACTGTTTGCAACACCATAGACTGTAGCCCACCAGCCTCAGAGGAGATCCAGCCTCAGAAATCCATTGGATTTCTCAGGTAAGAATACTGGAGTGGGTTGCTATTCCCTTCTCTAGGGAATTGTCCTGACCCAAGGATCGAATCTTCAACTCCTGTGTCTCCTGCATTGGCGACAGATTCTTTACTGCTTAACCACCTAGGAAGCTCCAAGGTCAGCATTACCCTGGTACCAAAGCCACAAAAATATACCACAAGGAAAATAAATCCTTAAAGAATAGAGACACGAAAATCCTTAACAAAATATTAGCAAAGTGAACCCAGCTACATATAGGAAGAATTATACACCATAACCAAATGAGATTTACCCCAGGAATGCAAAGTTTGTTTAACATCCAAAAATAACATAATATATAATATTATTAACAAAGGAGAAAATTAACAAAGGAGAAAATTCACATGATCCTCTTAAGAGGTACAGAAAAAGCACTAAAATGACTATAATCATAGATAAAATACTGGCAAGGACATGGAGCAACAGGAACTCTCACACATTGCTGATAGGAATGTAAAATGGTACATCCACTTGGGAAATTAGCTTGGCAGTTTCTTTAAAAGTTAATAGCTTCCCATAGAAACACTCTTAGGGATGTAACCAAGAAAAATGAAAACATGCATCTACAGAAAGACTTGTATGTAACTGCTCATACCAGCATTATTCACAATAGTCAGAAACTGGAAGCAGTCTTTGTGCCCAACAAGAGGTGAATGGATAAACAAAAAGTGGTACATCCATACAAAGGGATATTATTCAGCAATAAAACAAATGAAGTAGTGATGCATGTCACCACATGAATGAAGCTCAGAAACATGATGCTAAATTAAAGGAGCCAGATGCAAAAGACTGCATATTTAATGATTCCATTTACACAAACTATCCAGAATAGTTAAATTTATAGAGCTAGAAAGTAGAATCTATGCTTTACTGGAGGAAAGAGTAGAGATTTACAGTACATGGTCTCATGATCATTTTTTGACATGATAAAAATGTTCTAAAAATGGATTATGATGAGAGTTGCAAATATAATGTGTGCATGCTAAGTCACCAGTCATACAACCCTGTAAACTGTAGCCCACCAGGCTCCTCTGTCCATGGGATTCTTCAGGCAATAATACTGGAGTGAGCTGCCATGCCCTCCTCCAGGGAATCTTCCCGACCCAGGGATGGAACCCAGGTCCCTTACATCTCCTGCATTGGCATGCAGGTTCTTTACCACCAGCACCACCTGTGAGCCCCACAAATATAATACATTTATTAAAATTCAAAATATTTTTTAAAAACTCTTTACAGGTAAATCAGAAGGAAAAGTGGGGGTCAACTCAGGTAAGACCTTGTTAGTCATGGTAAGGAATTTGAATTGGAGTCTGGTGGAGAGCCATGGGGCAGTTTCAAGAAAGAACTCCATAATTTAATTTCTTGGGGTTTTTGTGGGTTAGTTTTTATATTTGTTTTGCTTTATTTCTCTTGCTACTATGTGGACAATGGACGATAAGAGAATCAGAATGAGACCAGTTGTATGGACTCTTACTCATTCAGGCAAGAAACAATGCTTGCTCAGATGAGGATGACAGCAGTGGGGATATCAGAATAAATTTTACACTCAAGAAAATGGAATTATTGCTGTTTAGTTCAGAAAGCATGAACCAGGAGACCAGAGGATGAAAAAATACCAGACTTCCGTTACCTCCAGACACACACATACAGTGAAAAGGCAAAAGTCACCTAAATCACCTTCAAAGAGAAAGCTGGATGAGTGTATGACTTACTCAGTGGTTTCTAAGTGAAGAACATGGAGTAAACAAGAAAACAGAATGATTTCTAATCATGCAGCAGCCAGTCTGGTATTCAAAACGTTATTTACATTTCAGGAATTTTTTTCCTCCAAGTGTCTTATGTTTGTTTGTCCTAAAGAAATCACCATCATCAAAAATCTGGGGGGTCTGTCTACAGTTAGGGAATTGCATGTCTGAGAAGTACACACATGCCTGTTGTTTGCATGGACGTGTAGAGTCTTTGACAGAGTCAGTAAAACTAGGAAAAAAGAACAGAGGCTAATGAGAGATGCCAATTTTATATCCCTGTGCTGGCGTTCAAAAGTCTTGATATTTCCACGTGTATTTGAATCTCCTGCTTGTTTTAATTATGTTCATTCAGTTCTAAGTGATGCATGGTATCAAGCATGACCAGGAATGGAAATATTTCTCTGTGGAATTTTTTAAATCTTAATTGCTGCAAGGGAAAGTCCTTTAAGAAAACAATTTTTCCAAACACAGATGAGATCCCTGTAACTAAGACCATTCTCAAATGGAATCATATGAAGTTTGTGGCCTGTCTGCCCAACTCCTATTAGTCTCAATGATATGCTCCCCAAAAAGGCAGAAATCTGAGATAATGCAAGAAAGGGGTGCAGAAAACAGAATCTGGCAAGCAGTGAGTAGGACCCCAGAAGTGTTTTTCATGTCTTGGTTTGTGAGAAGAAAGAGCTGTTTATTCAAAGTGCTGCTTCAGGGGACAGGAAAACGCAGAGGAGGACGCCAACCTAGTGACCTCCATGAATTGCTGGCTGCAGCTCAGCCTCCCAGCCTCGCCTGCAGGAAGCCAGCATCCAGACTCCCAACTTCCAGCACTAATTAGGGCGGGTGATGGGGCCGGCCTCTGGTGAGCAAGTCATGAGAATACTATTAGCCACATTCAAAGTTCAGGGCAACTGTTTCCTCCTCAAGCATTCTGAGAGCAGCAGGCAGAAGTTCAGAGGCCAAGGGGCCAGGCTGCTGCTCAGAGGGCTGGGAGGCAGTGACATTGCTTTTCTCCCCGCGGAAGTTCGATGACAGTGGGTGGTCAGCTTTGGCCCAGAGTCGTGGCTTAACAGGAAATCCTCCTTTCTTCAAGGTCACAGAGTCTCTGTCTTAGAATCACTACTTTATAGTCTCTGCGTCCATCCTTTAAGCCTCAGGTAAGGCCACCTTAACCAACATATGATGTTAGCATAATGCAATGTCCTGTTATGCTGCATTGCCCCTGGCTGACCATCCAGGTGAGTCACTGGGGAAAATGGCTTTGACACACACAAATTGTCCTGACCTCAGTACAATGAAGTGCCAATCGACTGTTAGGAGGACATGTGTTTCATTAGACATTTCCTGGGGCTGAGACTGCTTCACTCACATCCACTGTCACCCTCTTTTAACGCCCAGGATGACTTGCCCATGAGAACTTGTCTGGGTTATATGGCACCAGTTATAATCTGGGAACTAAATTCATATCTCACCCAGCCATGCCTTTAGCTATAGCATGGCTGATGTTGTGGGAGCAGTGGATGCCAAAAGAATTGAGTTTACAAGGCACCACCCTGGCTGGATCCAGGAAATAAAGAGAGAGGGTGAATGTTTGGGCCAGAGAATAATTAGGGTTGTGCTTTAGGAAGACTAAGTCTGGTCACCTCTACAGGAGACATAAAAAGGAGACCTCAAACATTAACTGCAAATGATCAGCCTGAAACAGAAAAGGCTGAACCTGGAGAGAGGCAGTGTCAGCCTCTCAATGGGAAGAGTGTCACAGAACATGCAGATATGTTTCAAAACCACCCTAACTTCTTTTTGTTTCGTTTCTCCTCTCCACATCCTCCTCTCTTTGATTTCTCTGTTCATATCCCCCCCCCCCTCCCTTCCTCCTTTCCTCCAGAGGATTCCCTTAACTTCCATTAGCCAAACAAACTATTTAATCATTCTATGCACATTCCTGCACGCTCAGATATGTCTGACTTTTTGTGACCCTATGGATTGTAGCCTACCAGGCTCCTCTGTCCATGGGATTCTCTAGGCAAGAATACTGAAGTGGGTTGCCATTTCCTCCTCCAGGGGATCTTCCCAACCCAGGGATCAAACCCATCATTTTTGCTGCTGAGCCATCAGGGAAGTCTTATGAGACATGGCCTTTCCCTCAAATAGTTTTCATGAGCTCCTGGAGCCCTTGCAGAGGTCTTCCTTCAATCAGGGGTAACCAGGATTGCAGGGCTTTGGCCAGACCACTGTGTGGAAATTTCAGACATCGGTTCATTATTTCACAGACACCATTTTAAATATTGGGTTGGCCAAAAATCTCGTTTGCATTTTCCCATCTTATATAAAAACCTGAACCAATTTTTGGCTAACCCAATAGTACATCTTTCAGAAGAGGAGCAAAGAGTTCATCAGATTCAAGCGAGTCACTTAAGAACTTCAAATTTAAAGGTTAAGTGACTTTTAGGGAAATAAAATCACAGAAAAGGCATTGGCTGTCCATATAACCATTGCTTGATGAAGGAAATTACAGTTAGGGAAGCTTCTTTTATAAAATACAGAATTATGAACTTCCTTAATTTTAACAAATATAAACTAAGTGGCCTTGTGGACTCCAGACATAATCTATCATCTGATCTCACACGACTTACTTCTGTTGACATTAGGATCCCTCACAAAATGAAGGCTTGTTCAGTGCTAACATGGAAATTGACATAAAAAGTATGTTAAGAAATGATTAAGAAAATTCTTTTTAGTTAAATGAACATAGGGAAATGTCACCCTTAATGAGGTCAATCACAAACTTTATAATGCAATTTAATTGGAGTGGAAAGGAACTAAGGAAAAATTCACAATTAATCTGAAAATGTTCTTCCATCCCTAATATTGTGTGGTTCTCTGGTGGCTTGCCCTTGAGCCTGTGATTATAACCCGAGGAGTATTCCAAACACTTGCTTTGATACGAGGCACCAGCTGAGCCCTATGTTAAATGAAACTCTGCTGTCCTACTCTTCACATTTCCGTGTAGAGGGGCCTCCATCAGAGGACACTCCTGCTCTCTCTGCATATTATGTTCATTCGTTTCCAGAGGACAAGTGTGCATAGTTATGTGTGACAAATATTGGTCATTTCCCAACTAGGCAGAGAACATAAACACATAGGATCCTATCTCTTTTCTTCTCTCATGCCTCACTCTTTTCACCTGCATGACATATCTTACCAGTGTATTTTGAAGAAGGAACTCAACATTCTACCACAGGTCCTTCATTTTCTTCCTAAAGACTTCTGTTCTGACCTACTCTCTGCTAAGAGGAAGCAGTCTACCTTGTGAGGGAGGTCTATGGTTTTGGAGTCGCGCCAGTAGCCTTGTAAAGTACCCTGAATTTCAGATGAAAATGTAGCAATCCCATTAGGCTACATACCCCAAGCTACCTTTCCCCAATAATCCTCCCCCCACAGCAAAGGGGAATTATTTCCTATACATCCACCTGACTTCTGAGTCTATCTTCCAACCGAGTTTCATCACCAATAAAGTGTTCATATTCAGAACAATAGTAGGATTCTAGATGTTTTTCTTCTGAAAGCAACCATTGCAAATGAAATGAGTCTTTACAAACCCAGGCATATCTCAATATATCTTTGTCTACCTGGATGAACAACTACCATTCAGGCAATTCAAAAGCATATACTCTCATAACATAAATATAATTTACAGAATATAAATTGTACCTTGCACAATAGAAGTCTAGTTGAATCATAGTTGGATCTAGTTGATCATGCCCATATTCTTACAGCCACTTTCACCCTATCACACTTTATACAACAATAACTTTAACCCCAGAATTGTCTAGGACTGTGTGCTTTACAAAGTGCCTTTCCACTCATCTTCCCATTGAATTCTCACCATAACTCTAGAAAGTAGGCACAACAGTACCAATCTTCCCATTTTGCAGAGGAAAAAAATAAATCTCAGGAAGTCACAGTGTTTTGCCCAAGGCCACACAGCCAAATGGCAGACCCATGACTGTAACTTTTGTTTCCTAACCTTTAGACAGTCGTTTGGCAAGGCTTCAGCCAGACCTCATTTCCTAGGTTGAGCTCTCTCCATGAGACATTCAATCTGGCCATTCCCAGACTGGCTGGTCAAGAAAGTGGCTATGATTAGACTCACACATCACAGATGCAGAATAACTGCTTCAGTCTGTCCACAGTCAAATTCCCTTAAAACGTCCAATATACAATTCAACCTGAAATCAAAAGGCCCTGAAGAGCTCCAGCCAGCAGACAGGAGCTCAGTGGTGAGAGAGGAGAGCAGAGACTACTTTGGACCCTGGAAAATGATGCTCTTTGAGCATCCCTGTTTTGTAACCACAAAAGTTCCATGGCAATAAAATATCTTTTAAAAAATGAAAGACAAAGGAAAACAATTACATCAATACAATGATAGTGCACTGGGAGAAAGTATGAAAACTTCAACTCTTTTATTTCTTTAAATTATTCAGACAAATTTCACAAATACCTTAAAATTTCTGGAAAATTTCTTTTTAGAGTACCAAATCTGTAGAGTAGAGTGAATTTCTATTTTTCATCCAGATAATTTAACTTTGTTTAAAATAAAGCAATCTAAAAAGGGAGATGTATATATAAAAAATTGTTTAATGTATAAAACAGCTTGATAAAATGTTTCATTTTCTGCTGTCTTTTTAGAGGAAAAAAGACAAAGAAGATTTTTCCCAGCTGGGGAACACTTCAGAGAGGTGACAGCTCTGATAACAGAATAAGCTACAAACTATTCCACTGCACTGAAACAAACCACCCAGAAGCTAAATACCATGTTGCTCATATGAGTAAGAAAAAGTAACTAATGACTGCACTCTCAAAACACTTACTAGATTTCCTGGAGATTACTAAGGATTGGAAAGCGGTTGATACAGCCCATGGTTTATAGAGTCAAGAACCAGGAGAGTAAAGATTAGTAAAAAATAGCATTGGTGGAAGAAATCTTGACACACATGTATGATTAGTTGTGTTTACAGTTTAACTTTAAATAACATCTAATAAAGCAACAGAAGGGAATATAGACCAATCTACTAGAACACAGGTATTCCGTCACATGACTTTCAGTTCAGTTCAGTCGCTCAGTCGTGTCCGACTCTTTGCGACCCCATGAATGACATCACGCCAGGCCTCCCTGTCCATCACCATCTCCCGGAGTTCACTCAGACTCACATCCATTGAGTCGGTGATGCCATCCAGCCATCTCATCCTCTGTCATCCCCTTTTCCTCCTGCCTCCAATCCCTCCCAGCATCAGAGTCTTTTCCAATGAGTCAACTCTTCGCATGAGGTGGCCAAAGTCCTAGAGTTTCAGCTTTAGCATCATTCCCTCCAAAGAAATCCCAGGGCTGATCTCCTTCAGAATGGACTGGTTGGATCTCCTTGCAGTTCAAGGGACTCTCAAGAGTCTTCTCCAACACCACAATTCAAAAGCATCAATTCTTTGGCGCTCAGCTTTCTTCACAGTCCAACTCTCACATCCATACATGACCACTGGAAAAACCATCACATGACTTTATGCAACCCACAATTACCAAAATGTTCTTGAAAATTAAATAATAATTGAAAAGCACTACAAGGTTATGAAAATAATAGGACACAAAATTATATATAAGATATAGGCTAAATTTTGTAATTATATGTATAAACATGGAAAAACTATACAAAAAATATCTTAATGACCCAAATAACCAATGGTGTGGTCATTCATCTAGAGCTGGACATCCTGGAGTCTGAAGTCAAGTGGGCCTTAGTAAGCATTATCGTGAACAAAGCTAGTGGAGGTGATGGAATTCCAGCTGAGCTCAGCTATTTTAAATAAAGTGCTGTACTCAATATGCCAGCAAATTTGGAAAATTCATAAGTAGCCACAGTGGCCACTGAAAACAGTTAGTTTTCATTTCAATCCAAAAAAACACAGTGTGAAAGAATGTTTAAACTACTATACAATTGCACTCATTTCACATGCTAGCTAGATTATGCACAAAAGCCTTCAAGTTAGGCTTCAGCAGTACGCAAACTGAAAATTTTCAGATGTACAAGCTGGGTATAGAAAAGGCAGAGGAACCAGAGACCAAATTGCCAAAATTCGTTAGATCGTAGAGAAAGCAAGAGAATTCCAGAAAAACATCTACTTCTGCTTCATTAACTACACTAAAGCCTTTGACAGTGTGGATCACAACAAACTGCAGAAAATTCTTAGACAGATGGGAATACCAGACCATCTTTCCTGTCTCCTGAGAAACCTGTATGCAAGTCAAAGCAACAGTTAGAACCAAACATGGAACAACAGACTGGTTCAAAATTGGGAAAGGAGTGCAACAAGGCTGTATATTGTCACTCTGCTGATTTAATTCATATGCAGAGTACATCGTGTGAAATGCCAGCTGGATGAATCACAAGTTGGAATCAAGATTGCCAGGAGAAATACCAATAATCTCAGATATGCAGATGATACCGCTCTAATGGCAAAAAGTAAACAGGAAATAAAGAGCCTCTTGATGAGGGTAAAAGAGGAGAGTGAAAAAACTGGCTTGAAACGCAACACTAAGTTCCATCACTTCATGGCAAATAGAAGGGGAAAAAGTAGAAACAGTGACAAATTTTCTTTTCTTGGGCTCCAAAATCACTGCGGATCGTGACTGCAGCCATGAAATTAAAAGACGCTTGCTCCTTGGAAGGAAAGCTATAACAAACCTAGACAACGTATTAAAAAGCAGAACAAACTCTTTGCCAACAAAGGTCCATATTGTCAAAGCTATGGTTTTCCCAATAGTCATGTATGGAAGTGAGACTTGGACCGTAAAGAAAGCTGAGCGCCAAAGAATTAATGCTTTCTAATTGTGGTGCTGGACAAGACTACTGACAGTCCCTTGGACAGCAAGGAGATCAAATCAGCTAATCCTATTGAAAATTATCCCTGAATATTCATTGGAAAGACTGCTGCTAAAGCTAGAGCTGCAACAGTTTGGCCACCTGATGCGAAGAGCTGACTCACTGGAAAACACCCTGATTTGGGGAAAGGCTGAAGGCAAAAGGAGAGGGGGGCATCAGAGGATGAGATGGTTAGATAGCATTACTGACTCAATGGACATGAGTTTGAGCAAACTCCGGGAGATAGTGGAAGACAGAGGAACCTGGCATGTTACAGTCCATGGGGTTCCAAAGAGTCAGACATGATTTAGCGACTGAACAACAACAACACATATGCATTATATATGTATAACACATATATGCATATCATAGAATATATAATGGAGAAGGCAATGGCACCCCGCTCCAGTACCCTTGCCTGGAAAATCCCATGGACGGAGGAGCCTGGCAGGCTGCAGTCCATGGGGTCCCTAAGAGTCGGACACGACTGAGTGACTTCACTTTCACTTCACTTTCATGCATTGGAGAAGGAAATGGCAACCCACTCCAGTGTTCTTGCCTGGAGAATCCCAGGGATGGCGGAGCCTGGTGGGCTGCCGTCTATGGGGTCGCACAGAGTCAGACGTGACTGAAGCGACTTAGCAGCAGAATATATAATATTTATGATACACATATAAACTATATATTAAGAGTGGAAGGCAGTATACCAACATTTTAGTAGTGTTTAATCTCTGGAAATTTTGATTGTTAGGGATTTTTATTCTTTTCTTCATAAATTCACTGTAAAAAATATTTATTTATTTGGTGGCAACAGATGTCAGTTGCAGCCCACATGATAATCTTCATTGCAGCATGTGAGTTCTTTAATTGTAAACTGTGGACTCTTAGCTGTGGCATGTGGAATCTAGTTTCATGAAACCAGGGATCAAACCTGGGTCCCCTAAATAGGGAGTGCAAAGTCTCAGCCACTGAACTACCAGGCAAGTTCCAGGATATTTATTCTTTTCTTGTTATTTTCTGAATTTTTTAAATGATATACAGAGAATACATACTGATAGAATAAATACATATAATAGCAGTATAAAAAAGAAAATAAACTTGTGGTTCTTGCTACTAAATTTAACCTCACATTCAATACATTTATAAAGCTAATGATCTTTTATCCTGCAATCTATCAAACTTTCCAGTGTTTGTGTACTGTGATTTCTTCATATTCAGATAGTTTTATGAAAGCAAAGAAATTGCTTGCAGTGAAGATGCAATGAATATTGGGTTCATAAGACTTTTTCTTTCTGCTTACCAAGGATTAAGGAAAAGGGGCACCTTTATGCTTCACCTAAATATTATTTATTTTATTAAATTAGATATTAGATGTACTTATAGAGACACATTTCTGTATAGTACTCAAAGAAAAATGCAATGTTAGGGTAATTTACATCATAGAGACTATTTAAAACTATACAACAATAATCCTATTTATCAATAATCTTTTGGTATCACTTAAAGGAGCTTCCCTTTAGGAATCATTCACTTCCATAAGTCATTAAAGGTGAATTACTTACCTTCAGTTCCAACTCAAGCCACCTTACTCCAGATTCATTAATTTGCTCATCAATTTGGCTCATCAGAGAGCCACAGAAGGAAAATCCTTTAGCTCTATTCACAATGCTAGCTGGCCCAGATACAGAAAAAGGATCACTCAACCAAACTAGATAAGAGAAAAGAGAGCTTATACTTTCCAAGATTTCTGAAGGTTCTCCAAACCCAGTAGTCTTATATGGATGTGATAGTTGGACCATTAAAAATGCTGAGTGCTGAAGAATTGATGCTTTTGAACTGTGTTGTTGGAGAAGACTCTTGAGAGTCCCTTGGACTATAAGGAAATCAAACCAGTCGATCCTAAAGGAAATCAATCATGAATACTGATTGGAAGGACTGACGCGGAAGCCTAAGTTCCAATACTCTGACCACCGTTGCAAAGAGTTGACTCATTAGAAAAGACCCTGCTGGGAAAGATTGAAGGCGGAGGAAAAGGGGACGACAAAGGAAGAGATGGCTGAATGGCATCACCTACTCAATGGACATGAGTTTGAGCAAGCTCTGGGAGATGGTGAAGGACAGGGAAGCCTGGCATGCTTCAGTCCATGGGGTTACAAAGTGTTGAACACAACTGAGTGATTGAACAACAAAAACTCCGAATTTTAACTCAAAGGTGGATGATGGGAGCCATAGAACCTGCACATCACCTTCCCAGGATAGCAAATATTTTCCAAAGAAAGACTTCCTTAACTAGAATAGGGTGTTTGCAATTTAAATACTGTCCCACAGAAAACAAACATACAGCCCTGGCCTAACCTAAAAGCAAAATGCCTACCCATCTAAGCCCCCCCAGAGAGAAGGTGGTCCTGTTTTCCAGCAAACAGATGGCCAGCTGAGGGCCAGGAGCCAGGCCCTTGGGTGCACGTGCGCAGGATTTCAGTTCCACTTCATGGGAAGTAGGTTACTGGGCTACCCTTTGCTCCAGGAGACAGGCAGAGATATTTTCCTGTTGATTTATATAAGGTGATGCTCTCTAAATAAGACATGAGACAGCTGCTTGGGAGAAGGCAAGCCTAACATGCATTCCTAATCTCAGTGTTGGTGTTGGCTCTGCAAGGAGTAAGACATGAGTCCAGTCCAGTTATCACAACAAGCAGGGAAATCGGGGACTGGAAACCATGCCAATAGGAAAGGCAAATCCTTTGATTTCCATCCACCCTTCCCCTAGCCATCACATGATCTCATAAAAGCAACTGATCCTGGGTCGTGCATTCTTCCTGATAATGTTTCTGGTCCCTTGAAAGATGGCATTCTAGGATTTTCAAACTTTTCAAGACCGTCTTTTTTTGAATCACATTTTGCAGATTTCTGCACTGCTCTGCTCCATGGTATGTATAGCTATTCGTATTTGAATGTTCTTCCTGCCTGTTTGGGGTCCTCTAAAATAAATATGACTTGCCCCAACTCTTGTCCTGCTTCTTCCTTCCGGGATATGGCTGGCTGCCATAAAGTCAAGAGTCAAGATCAAAGGGAGGTTCATCCTACGCAAGAGAAAACAGCGATTGTCAGCTGTACTTTCTCCCACTCCATGAGACCTCGAGATTCAGAGGAGGAGGGGACGCGAAGGTTTGGGGATGCTCTCCACAGATTAATGGTCTGAGGAAACAAGGCTGGTTGCCAGCAGAGGGAAGGAAACCATCTTCTATTGAGATTTATGACCAGAGCTCAGTGTAGCCTGCTGGAAAATTACTAAAAGACTGGGTGTGAATCACCCACTTCGAAATTTCCCTGTTCCCTTTTGATAAACCAAAATAAAACCAGAAATCCAATCTCACAGAATCCCTTCAGCATACAGTGTAGCAAAGCAAGAAAGAATAAAGCCACTCCACTAAAGTCTTTCCCAAAGCCACTGAAATCTCCAATCTTATGTTTAACTGCTCTCTGAACTATAGGAGTTCACACTCTATAAAAGGGCCTCATCCCAAGATCAATTCTAATTAAAGGTGTCTTCCTTTTAAGAGCTAAGAGAACACACCCATTACAGGCAAATTTTCCTTAAATAGTTTTCTCTGTCCTACACCTAAGATGGGGCTTCCCAGGTGGCTCAGTGGTAAAGAATCTGTCTGCCAATGCAGGAGATGCAAGAGAGGCAGATTCAGTCCCTGGGTTGGGAATACCCCCTGGAGTAAGAAATGGCTACCCACTCCAGTATTCTTGCCTGGAAAATTCCATGGACAGATGAGCCTGGTGGGCTACAGACCATGGGATCACAAAGAGTTGGATGCGACAGAGCACACACCCATACACACACACATACAGCTAAGGCACAACACTTGTTTCCCTCCAGGCTTCTTCAGTTTGTACAAATCTTGAGAAAGAGACAGAGAAATGATGAGATGGAGACAAAAAAGATAAGACTTAATTAATACACCAAAAAATTAACAAAGATCATGCATGTCCACCAACAATGGATCCACATTTAGGAAGCCACAACATACACTCTTTGAAACAGGGATTGTTAAAAACACAAGTACACACTTGAAGGTATACCTACTCATACTTCTAGCCCAATCTGGAAGCCCAGTTCTCCAAACAATCTCTCCACTTCTTATTGACTTACTTTGTCAGTTGTGTTCCAAAACAAATGTTTGGGGGAAATAAAATTATTCATCCTCATTGAAAAATAAGAAGCAGTAACTGCTTCAAATATGTAATGTGTGTCTCAGTTAAGTAATGATAATTGAGCCTATTCAATTGTTTAATCAATAGCTGCAGTACTCAGAGTAACAGGGATATTAGTAATGACATTGATGCTATTATACACAATGAAAGGACAGCTTATCTTCAACTAAGTAGCTCAGATTCTCTATTGGACAACCATATTGAACTGGAACTGAAACTATAGCTTTACCTTACCAGACTGCATAAAATATTGGCAACACTGATCCCCACTTTTTTCTAGAACTTGGTCACATCAATCAGAAGTTCATACTTCCAACTAGAGTTAAATATTTTACTCTGTTCCATTGAGAGCTGGTAACTCTTTTTATTTGTATAAGCATGGCTTTTGTCCATGAAAGAGGCTTAGTCAACAGAATCAAAATTTTATTTTCAGACAAGGTTTTTCTTAAGCAACTCTTCACTTCTCATTTTCAGACCTTAGGTCAGTCCTGGAATAGACAAGGGCCTAATAAATGTTTCACAGCTGATTGGTAGCCCTTAGGACATACAATCAACTGACAATGTATTTTGTCAATAGCCACAATTTAATTTATCTTAAAAGGTGGGAGAAAACAACACTTTTTATTTTTTTAATATATTTTAATTTTTATTTCCAAATTTTCCATTTTCTAATGTGTTCAACTTATTATTTTTTTGTTCAGTCACTAAATTTTGTCTGACTTTTTATGATCCCATGGGTTTGCAGCACACTAGGCTTTCCTGTCTTTTTTTTTTTTTCACTTTATTTTACTTTACAATACTGTATTGGTTTTGCCATACATCAACATGAATCTGCCACGGGTGTACATGAGTTCCCAATCCTGAACCCCCTTCCTACCTTCCTCCCCATACCATCTCTCTGGGTCATCCCAGTGCACCAGTCCCAAGCATCCTGTATCCTGCATCGAACCTAGACTGGCAATTCATTTCTTACATGATATTATACATGTTTCAATGCCATTCTCCCAAATCATCCCACCCTCTCCCTCTCCCACAGAGTCCAAAAGTCTGTTCTATACATCTGTGTCTCTTTTGCTGTCTTGCATACAGGGTTATCGTTACCATCTTTCTAAATTGAAGTTTTTTTCAAAGACTGGATGAATTTAGTTCATGAACAGGAGCGCCTTTTTTTTTATCTCATCACTGTTGCTCTGTGCTTATTTCATGATTCTTTAAAAATGTTTTGGTTCTGGTAAAACCACACATAGCATGAACTTGGCCACGTAATAATCTTCAGTACATAGTTTAGTGACTGTGCACTTAGTGTTATGCAACATCACCACTATCTAGTTCCAGAACATCTACATCATCCAAACAGGAAATCCGGTACTGTTTTGCCCCCCAACCCCTTCCCACAGCCCACCCGACTCCCAGCCCTGGCAAACACAAATGTGCTTTTGTTTCTGTGGACTTGCTTATTCTGGACATTTCATATAAAGGAGTTGTCACAGTACGTGCTTTCTGTGTCTAACCTCTTTCACTTAGCAAAATGTGTATATTTCATTCTCCACAGTAAGGATCAATATCATTTTTGCCCTCACAGTCAAGTTCTAGATTTGACTTCCTCTCTGAATTTATGGGTGTCTCCTCTAATTTCTGATATTTAATCCAGAACTTTTTTTTTTTCTTTGATAGGTCTTCTTTGAGAGAGCTTCAACTTGTATCAGAGCCAAGAGGATCAGTTTTGCTGAAGGTTTCAGAGCATGACATCATGCTTTCAATGGTGATATTACCCTGGTTTCATGCTTAGATCTGTTGGAATGTTTTTCAGCTACAAGTTGCAGAAAACTCAAATAATGGTACATTGGGGGTTTATTAGGGGTACAAGAAGGGGTTCATTATCCCATATAATTTTTCAAAAAAAAAAACAAGGAAATGTGGTTCTAGGATAATTAGTCCTTCAGTGAATGTGTTTCTGTCAATTTTCTGTCCTCAACTTGTTAGAACTGCCACTGTTCATTTACCCACTCTTCATTTCCCGCCAAAAGTGGCAAGACTGGTACAGCAGCTTCCAAAGTCATCTCATCACAGAAGCTTGTCCAGAGGTGGAAAACGATGGTTATTTCTCCCGTATTGACTTTTCACAGAGCACAAAACTTTCTCAAAACCTCCAGCCAATTCCTTCTCCAGACATTTGACTCCTTATGTCACATGTCTGAATCCATGTATTCTTGGAACAGGCAAGGGAAATGGACTTGCAGTATCAATGTTCACTCCAGAGGCTGGGAAGACCCACCAAGCACATTGGCCCCAAATACCTCAGTCTGCTGGGGTTCTGTGAGTGTGGAAGTCTAGGGAAACAAGAGGGTAATAGGCTACCTACGTGTCTGCAATAGCATTTCTGTTGGTTTTAAGTCACTTTTCCAACCTGAGTGTTTCCCTCAGGTCGGATAGCTTATGACATCATATCCGAATAACTTGATGAACAAGGAATTCAGGGGTTGTTATGACTGACCTCCCCAAAACTCACATTTTACTGACACCTCATAGCTGGTTAATGTGCTTCCCAGGAGGCGCTAGTGGTAAAGAACCTGCCTGCCAATGCAGGAGACATAAGAGACATGGGTTCAATTCATGGGTTGGGAAGATCCCCTGGAGGAGGGCATGGCAACACACTTCAGTATTCTTGCCTGGAGAATCCCATGGACAGAGGAACCTAGCAGGCAACAGTTCATAGGGTCGCAAAGAGTCAGACATAACTGAATTGACTTAGTATGCATACATACATAGCTGGTTAACAGAAAATAATAGACAGGTAGCTATACTTGGCAGAAACAAGACTAGAATTGCTATGCCATAAAAATAGGGGGTGCAAAAGACACCTTGTCAAGGAGATATTTTGAAAAGGCTTCAGATTTCCTTTCCATCATACCATCACAGAATGTTCCTTGGTTATTTCCTCACAGTTCAGGGGCCACTTGGACAGGTTCTAGTCAACTGAGCAGCAATCAGGTCATTCCTTTTCATCACCCAACTCACTACTTCCATCAGGAGCTAGACCAAACCTCCCAGTTAGTGTCATGTAGACAGAGCCTTAATTGAACCAATAAATCTAGGAACCCATCAATTACAGCCATGGCTTATGAGGGTGAAGAGCAGAGATCATTCACAATTCAAAGGAAAAAACAAAGCACAACACAGAATGGGAGTCGTCCTCTTCCTCCTCATCCTGTGGGAAGAGGAAAACCTTATGAAATGTGAGGAACTCTTGAGCCAAGAGAATAATGAGGCATAAATCCTGCTGATAGTGAGAAGCCCAGCTCAGGAAGTCACACCATTAACCAAAGGATCCTCTGGCCCTAGGAACAGTGATTAATGGTGTCGACGTGACACTGATTAGAACTGCTCTATGACTCGGAAAGAGTTTGCACTGTTGGTTCCCACTCTTAGGTTGCATAAACCAGGATCAAGGTGGGTGACCAATGTCACTGATTGGCCAGTTTCCTTTGCACAGCAGCTAGGTTAAGGAGAAAGAAGAGACTTATTTACAACCTTTTCCCTCCAGACTGGAGAACCTGAGACTGTTATCTGTATGGTGGGTGTAGCTGGCTCCCCTCTGAAACTGGAGGAAGAGCTGTTCATATTACAGTTTATGGAGTGCTTATCAACAGATTTCAGCTGGCAGGTGGCTATGGGCAATCAACTTCATTTTTATCAGACTCTGTTCTCTTAGGCTGTCATTTGTTGGTCGTGGATATTCACATGGGCAGAGAGCACTGCTGTCTCACATTTGAAATGAGAGTAACAAAAGTCTTGCAGACTGCTCTTTGGAAACTGAGCTTCTGTCACCTCTTCAGATGCCTGTCACGTCTCTTTATCACTGTTTTAAATCCCACGTATTTCTCAGAACACAGGAGAATTAAACAGGAAGACCAATATCTTTTCAGGATGCACAGAACATTCCTGGAAAGATTGCTAGGATTTTTTAAAGTTTAACTTAGAGAAGTAGAGAAAGGACAGGTTTCCACCAGTTATTCAGCAACCAGCTGAGGCCAAAACAGATAAGCAGTTTGGTTGCTGGAAGAATTTTAGTCAGAGAGAAAGCTGTCTGTTTCTCCAGTCTTACTGTCAATGAATACATTTTCTGTAATTTGTTACTTTTTAAAAATAAGCATCCCAAAGGACCATTGTGTCCCAATGATTCCTTTGGTTAAGACTCTTCACTCCTAATATAAGGGGCCCGGGTTTGGTCCCTGGTGGGGAAACTAGATCCTGCATGCTGCAACTAACAGCCTGCATGCTGCAGCTAAGACCTGTCTCAGCCAAATAAATAAACAAAAATTTTAAACTATACAATTGGGAACTATGCTCAGTATTTTATGATAACCTCCAAGGGAAAAGAATCTGAAAATATACATATATATATTTTATATATAACTAAATCATCTTGCTATGCACCTGAAACTAATACACCATTGTCAATTTTTAAAAAGGTGGAGGGGGGGACATTGAGGGGAAAATATAAAAATTTAAATTAAAAAAAACTCTACAATTATTCTACTGTTACTGTCATACTTAAAATTTTTATGGAACTACACCCTCACAGTCACTCACATGTAAGAAAATTAGGCTCATTACTTTAAACCTATATTTCATTTAGGGAATAAAATAGAATTCTCTAGCTTATATATTCACTTTCCTCACTAGTCTTGTTTCTATATGCTATCAGTCTAAAAGGATACCTTAGAAAGACCAATATTTGGCCCACAAAGAATATTTGATTAATGTAGTCATCAAGGGCTATTTTTATTTAGAAGTGAGAGTTCTAGAGATGTTCTCTTCAGTAGGAACATAGAGGTAATAATGCAATGTTAATTTTTTAATTTATTAGTTTAGAAAAAGTTAATTCATTGCTGTATCATTATGTCTTTTAGTTACAGTGAGGCTTGTTGCTATTAAATTCCTTCTCTCAATGCTATCAGTGCTTCTCTCAATGGTATCAGTGCTACCAATTATCCTTCACTATCAGAAACAACCAAAGTCAAATAATTCTAAATGTTGGGACTTCACTCGTGGTCCAGTGGCTAAGACTCTGCACTCCCAGGGCAGGAGGCCGAGATTCAATCCCTGGTTAGGAAACTAGATCCAGCATGCTGCAACTAAGCCCCAGGGCAGCCAAATAAATAAGTAAAATAAAAATAAATATTAAGTGTATATATATATATATATATATATATATATATATATATATATTTCTACATCTTGACAGTAAGATCCAGGGAAGCCAAATAAATAAATAAAAATTTTAAAAAATATTTCTACATGTTGATAACATGGATGTAATCACTATACTATTAGAATATTTTCCCAGCTTCTTGCCTGTGACTTCTTTACATTAACAACAAGACATTTATAAGTGCTACATAAAAATAGGGTCATGATAGCTGAGCCAGAGAAAAAAGCTATTAGAAATACCACAAAAAGTCCACTGGTTTTTAACTATGTGTGTAAACATGCAGTACAGAGTTGGGTTAAGAGTTTGGAGTCTGGAAGTCAGATAAAGATTCAAGTCTTGACTGTGCCACTGCTAGGCATACAGATTTTACCATGTCACTCAGCCTCTCTGAGTGTTAGTTTCATCATCTACTTAATGGAGATAATAGCAAGGTGCACTACCCACCTCATGTTGTAAGGACTACATTAGCCAATGTAAAGCCCTTGAATCCTTATGGGTATGTGAACACACAGAAATCCTAGTGCTTTTTCTAAAAGTACACACAAAGCTGGAATTCTGAATGAAACATCCTTCTGATGAGTGACTATGTTCTTTATTTGCTTAAACTACAATAAAGTGAGTAAAGTGAAAGTCATTCAGTCATGTCTGACTATTTGAGACCCCATGGTCTATACAGTCCATGGGATTCTCCAGACCAGAATACTGGAGTGCGTAGCCTTTCCCTTCTCCAGGGGATGTTCCCAACCCAGGGATCGAACCCAGGTCTCCTGCATTGTGGGCAGATTCTTTACCAGCTGAATCACAAGGGAAGCCCAAGAATACTGGAGTGGGTAGCCTATCCCTTTTCCAGCAGATCTTCCCAGCCCAGGAATCGAACCGGGGTCTCCTGCATTGCAGGTGGATTCTTTACCAACTGAGCTATGAGGGAAGCCAAACTATAGTAAGCTGAGTTTAAAAAATGGAAATTTGAGAATTTGGAAAGAGATTTTGAAATCTTGCATGGGACTTTATCTTTTCCTCCTAGAAACTGCCTCTTAGCCAACTAGAGTAATTCTCAATACAAAACAGCATTTTCTTTGCATGTGATGCACATAAATCTGAGATCTGTTTGTTTGTCATAAATCAGAGACTCAGTCTAGCTTAGAACACGCATTCAACAAACATCTAAAGATGAATGTACGGGGTCATCTGATTCATCAAAGAATAGAAATATAGCTTTCTATGGGTAAGCGGCTGCCTAAATACTACAGAAATCAAACAACACTGAAATATTGGGTTGGCCCAAAAGTTTGTCTGGGTTTTTCTCACAGAAAACCATCTTACAGAAAACCAGAACAAACTTTTGGGCCAATCCAATAGTATGACATTAAAACCTACCATTTGTATTGAAATTGCCAAAGGAATACGCAAGGAGTATGGGTTGAAAAGGAAAGGTGAGAAAGGACAGTCTTTTCTTGAGGCAAATAATCACAGTTTGCATCTGCTGCTAGCCTGATATGTGAATATATGGGTAAGGACAGGTTTGGTTGCTGTTAGAGAAAGATTAAAACCACTAAGGCTTTAAAAAGCCGGTCGGTTATTTCTCTTTCACATGAAAGTTTGGGAAGGCAATCCAAGGCTGGAATGGAAGCCATATAATCATCAAAGATCCAGGTTATTCTTTCATGTGCTCTGTCATCCTCCAAACAGTTTCCATCTCATGGTTCAAGCCAGTTGCTCTATCACAACTGCCTACTGGCCTGCAGAACAGAGGGCAAAAACAGGTCATGGCCTTGCCCCTTAAGGACAGGAAGTACAAAGGAGGAAGTGGTTCACCTCCCTTCGCTTGTAAACCGCTGGCCTGTCTTCGTCACACGGCCACGCCCAGCTACCAGATCCCCAGCTCGGCCAGTAATTCAATGGTATGGAGAAAAAAAAAAGGGCCGAATATACAGTGGGAGAAAACTTGCAGCCTAGTTCAGGTGGGTGGAAAATTAATCATTCTTTAAGGATACCAAGAACTGGTTCAAATGCTGCTGCATAAAAATGTAGCAAACAGGACTTTTCTGGAGGTCCAGTGGTTAAGACTCGATGCTCCCAATGCAGAGGGCATGTGTTCAATCCCCAGTCAGGGAACTAAGATCCCACATGCTGCACAGTGTGGCAAAAAAAAAAAAGTAGCAAACACCACTGTTTCTGTGCCTTCCATAGTTTATTACTACTACTGCTGCTGCTGCTAAGTCACTTCAGTCATGTCCGACTCTATGCGACCCTATAGACTGCAGCCCACCAGGCTCCCCCATCCCTGGGATTCTCCAGGCAAGAACACTGATTGGGTTGCCATTTCCTTCTCCAATGCATGAAAGTGAAAAGTGAAAGTGAAGCCGTTCAGTCATGTCCAACTCTTAGCGACCTCATGGACTGCAGCCTACCAGGCTCCTCTATCCATGGGATTTTCCAGGCAAGAGTACTGGAGTCGGTTGCCATTGCCTTCTCCAATAGTTTATTAAGGAGGCATTAAACTGGAAGGCATCTCTTATTACAGAGCAGTCTGGTTGCTGCATAACCATGTTGCCTCTGCACTTTCAGATGCTCTCCCTGCAAATACTTTAAGCAAAGTTTAATTTCCTCTGTCTATTATGCATCAGGTGTTTCTAGAGGCTATCATCGGAAAGTCAACTTTGGCTGGGACCTCCCTCTGGGGTCCATCTTTGTAGCAGTCACTGAGTCCCCAGTAAAGATTTTCATCACAGAATCATCCAAACCTACAAACCCATCAGCCTTTAAAAGTAAGTACTAATAAAAATTAAAAACAACAACAACAACAACAACAAAAAATAATAAAGTAAGTACTGAGGGATTTCCCTGGAGGTCCACTGGTTGAGAATCCACCTTCCAATACAGGGCATGTGAGTTTCCTCCCTGGTCATGGAAATAAGTTCCCACGTGCCATGGGGTAACTAAGCCCCTGCACTGCAACTAGAGACGCCCCTGCACCACTACAGGAAGCCAGTACATTGAAACAAAGACGCAGGGCAGCTATTTATTAAAAATAAATGAATTCAACTTCTTTAAAAAAAACAATAATAAAATAGCATCAATATTGAAAAATGAAATCAATTTGAATAATAGGAACAGAACACTATACCAAAACTCAAGTAGAGATTGGCATTCATTCTAAAATACATATTTTCTTTCTTTTTTTTTTTTTGGTAAAATCCCTTTATTTTTCAACTTTGACACCATTACCCCTAATTATTACTGAAATCATGGGCACCCCAGCAAAGCCCTCAGGTAAGTCCCTCACTCCCTTTCAGTCTCTCAATAGATTTCAGGCTACCCCTTGCCCAGGGTTTCGATTTCATTTCTGCCCCGTTCACAGCTCATCTCTAGATTTACGGGATTGCTGCACCTGGATTCAGAAAGAAGGGAGTTGTCTCTGAAAGCTGAGTGTGGAATCTGCCGCCCTGGTATTTGCGAGCAACTCACATTTGCTCTTAGAATAGGCAGTAGGTTGTGAATGGTGTCAATGTGGACAAGAGGCTGAAGCACCTTGTTCTCATCTTCCTGGTTGGCGAGGGGAGATCAGTTAGTTTCAGTAATCTTTCTCTGTGCCAATCCCTTTAAAAAGGGAATTCAAATCTACATAGCAGAGTTAAGAGATTAACGGAAAAAAAAAAAGAAAGAAAAGAGATTAATGGCCTGAAGCAGTGTGGGGAGGGGGTGGTGGTGCTGAGGGTGGTAGGGAAGGGAGACTTAACAGAAGATAGAGCTTTGAGAATGGGGGGATGCAACTCAATACCCAAGAACGATTGCCTTTCTAATCGGTATTTAGATAAGGTTAATTTCAAATACAGAAACACATTTCCAGGGAGGATTAACCCTAAATTGACCTCCATTTTTCACACCTTGAGTCTACACTTTGATCACCCAAGGAAATCCAGATCTCCCATGGACTTCAATGAAGGGAATTCGTGCATTCACGTTGAAATAATTACAGCAGCGGTAATAATAACATACCTGAGCTCAACACTCCTGGGGTGCTGAAGAGAGGGAGGGAGGCGTGACTCTAGCCCAGACTGTCACACTCACACACGGGGGACAGGAAAACACTGGAAATTGTCTTTTTAGCCCAATTTAAAGCCATTTATCCTATTATGTAGTCCACAAGGGGAAGTCTGAGAATAAATATCTTTCTACCACTCCCGCAAGCTTCCCCTCCCCATGCTTTTTCACTGTGTGTGTGTGTGTGTGTGTGGACATGCACATATATGCAAGCAAACATGCATGCTATGTGTTGGGGGGAGGAGGCAGTGCATGGCTAATCTCTGCCGGTCAGAAGAAAAGCCTCTTTCTCCTTAGGTTTCCACACTGTTCTTACCCACGCAGACCCTTCTGTCCTTTCCTCTCTCCCCTCCACAGTCCACTTCTGCTTTAGTGAGGGCTCCGTTAGCTCCAGGGACTCCCTGCTAAAGGGGCGATGTCAATCCTGTGCAATAGAGGAGGGGTGGGGGAGGGAGGCGGGGGAGGGAGACCTCCCAGGGGGCTGCCCTCAGGGAACAGCATCTGCACAATATGAGGCCTCGTCATAACTCCCAGAGGTAACAACCGTGTAAGCAGCCCCTGTATGCTGTTACTCTGAAAGAATCTCTGTAGCACTCTTACTATGTTTTATTGAAGCATAGCCGATTTACAAGGCTGCATTAGTTTCAGGTGTACAGCAAAATGATTCAGATACATATTTTTTCTTTTTCAGATTCTTTTTCATTTTAGTTTATTGTAAGATATTGAATATAGTACCCCTTGCTATACAGTAAGTCCTTGTTGATTATCTATTTTATACGTAGTCGTGCATATCTATTAATCCCAAGCTCCTAATTTATCCCTCCCTAATCCTTTCCCCGTTGGTAATCATAAGCATTTTTCCTATGTCTGTTAATCTATTTCTGTTTTATAGATAAGCTCATTTGTATCATTTTTTAGATTCCACATATGAGTAATATTATATATTTGTCTTTCTCTGACTTACTTCACTCAGTATGACAATCTCTATGTCCATCCGTGTTGCTGCAAATGACATTATTTCATTCTTTTCAATGGCTGAGTAGCATTCCATTGTATATATGTCCCGTATCTTCCCCTTTTTTAAATTGTATTTATTTTTGGCTGTGCTGGGTCTTTGTTGCTATGTGTGGGCTACTCTCTAGTTGCAGAGCCTGGGTTCTAGGTGCTCAGGTTTCAGTAGTTGTGCCACAGGGGCTCAGAAGTCACGGTGCAGGGGCTTAGTTGCTTCATGGCTTGTTTGACCTTCCCAGAGCAGGAATAGAACCCATGTCCCCCTGCATTGGCAGGCAGATCCTCAAGACCACCAGACCACCACAGAAGCCTTTTACCATATCTTCATTATCCATTAATTTGTTAATGGACATCCAGGTTGCTTCCATGTCTTGGCTATTATAAACAGTGCCACTATGAACACTGGGGTTCAGGTATCTTTTCAAATCAGAGTTTCTCTGGATATATGCCAAGAGTGGGATTGCAGAGTAATATGGTAACTCTATTTTCAGTTTTGTAAAGAACCTCCATACTGGTTTCCATAGTGGCTGTATCAATTATATTCCCACTAACAGTATAGAAGGGTTCCCTTTTCTCCACACCCTCTCCAGCATTTATTATTTTGGACCTTTTGGTGATGGCCTTCTGATTGGTATGAGGTGGTACCTTATTTGTAGCTTTGATTTGCACTTTCCTAATAATTAGCAATCTTGAGCAACTTTTCACGTGTAGGATTCCTATTATTATTTCTCCTGTCACTGTTACTGTCCACTATGATTTACTTCTGTATTCTGTTCCAGTCCCTTCGCTTTATTATCTCCTTTAATTCTCAGACTCCAGCTAAGTAGGTCCTGGTATTGTTGCTGTTGTTTCTATAATAATACTGCTGTCTGGAGGACTGAGCTTACTTGTATCAGACTGCACAGCTGAAGAGGGGCAGCGTTGGGACGTGACACACCAGCGTGAGTCTGAAAAGTGAGGCTTCCCAATTCCCTGGAGAAAAAGAAGCTAATCAGGGCTGGACTGTGCAGATAAGACATGTGTAATCATTTTGTCGTGGTCAGCTCTGAGGAAAGCCAATCTCCCTCGCTTAACACTATTCTTTGTCACCTACTGTGCTCCGATGACTGCACACTCTTTCATCTCACTTACAAAGGCATTGTGATTGGCCCCCTGCTCGCTTCCCCAGCCTCATCTCTCAATGCTCTCTGTCTTCTGTGATCTGACTTTGGGCAAAATCTTCCTAGAAACCCACTCACTAGAGAAACTCACTGAACTGTGTGTTCAGTGTAATCTTCAGCCTTCCCATCAAACAAACTGTAAACCCCTGGAAAGCAAAGAATATGCCTTCGATCTACAAACTCATTAATTCCTACTCTGACACTGAAGGTCCAGCTGGATGAGGAATGTTTGAGGAGGTTCTCAGACCTCTCTGAGTCACAATTTGATACTGTCAGTGATGAGGAAAGTGACAGTTGCTAAGTCAGCCCCTAAGAGGGGCCCCTAACCCAGACTTGGAAGACCCGAGAGGGCTGCCCTGAAGAAAGAATGGTAAGCAGACACTTTCGGGATGAATTAGGGTTGGTCAGGTAAAGGACAGCAGAGGCTAGGGAGCAGGGAGCCATGCTCCAGGCTGAGGAGCAGCACACAGCAGAAGTGAAGGCCAGACACTTCCCTGGGGTCCCGTGGCTAAGACTCCGCATTTCCACTGCAGGGGACATGAGTTCAATCCCAGACCAGGGAACTAAGATCCTGCATGCTGTAAGGCACGGCCAGAAAAAAAAAAAAAAAAGTGGAGACCAGAAAGAGCTTGACTGGCTGCAAAAACTGGAAGATGTTCCATGGGGAGGCCTGCAGCGAGTGGATTAATGAAACTGGAAAGGCAGGGAGGGGCTGAGCACGAATGTTCTCAAATTGGAGCATGCACTTTGTCCAGGAAGCAACAGGCCACTTTTAATATTAAAATGTCTTTGACATGGGACTTCCCTGGTGGTCCAGTGGCTAAGACTCCACACTCCCAATGCAGGGTCCTGGGTGCAACCCTTGGTCAGGGAACTAGATCCCACATACCACAACTAAGAGTTTGCATGCCAGTTATAAACCCTGCATGCAGCAGTGAAGAGCCAGAATCCTGCATGCTGCAACTAAGATTCAGCACAATTCAATAAACAAATAAAAAAGAATTTTAATAAGCAAATAAAATTAAATGTCTCAAGCAGAGGAGTGGCATGATCAGAAGGGCATTTTTTAAAACGATCACCATGTTCTCTATTTCTGTTGCATATTCCTTCAAGCTGTAGAGTAGAATTCTCTGCAAAGGGATTTAAAAGGCATGGTGCTTAAGGTGCTGCTGTCCACGGGGTTGCAAAGAGTCGGACACAACTGAGCGATTGAACAACAGCGAAGATGTCACTAGATTTCTGAAGGAAGATTCAGTGTGTAATTTTCCCCCTCTCAGGTCTATGTAGAAAGAGGCCAGAAAGTTGCATTCATTGCTATGGAAGCAATCCTCTCCAGGAGTCAGCAAAAGCTCCCAGAAGCCACAACATCTTCCCTGTGCATTTCACTGGACAGTTTGGGAGGTGAAAACATTCAGCCTTTTCATGTTTGGATTCAGCAAGGAAAGCTGCAGGGGCCACGTACATCCTGAAGACACTGGCTTCGACAGGGTAAAATAATGACTTATTGTCAGCCATGTTTAATCAGCCTCTTGAATAGGGGTGCAGGAAAAGCGGGGAGAGCTTTGGGTCCCCTGAGGAGGGTGATGTGTTAATAACAGCTACAGGCCAACAACAGAGGAACACGTAGAGAAGATACGGCACGTATATACAACGGAAACCTACTCAGCCATTAAAAGTGCTCGCTTTGGCAGCACATGTACTAAAATTGGAACATTATAAAGAAGACTAGCATGGCCTCTGAGCAAGGATGACATGCAAATTCATGAAGCATTCCATATTTGGGGGGCTTCCCTGGTGGCTCAGATGGTGAAGAACCCATCTGCAATCCAGGAGATCTGAGTTCAATCCCTGGGTCGAGAAGATCCCCTAGTGAAGGGAAGGACTACCCACTCCAGTATTCTTGCCTGGAAAATTTCAGGCAAGAAGAGCCTGGTGGGCTACATCCTGGTGGGCCATGTAAAAAGGAAGGAAATTGAGTCATCTGTAGAGACTTGGATGGAACGAGAGACTGTCATACAGAATGAAGTAAGAAAGAGAAAAACAAATATTGTAAATCATCGCCTATATGTGGAATATAGGAAAATGGTACAGGAGAACTTATTCCCAGAGCAGGAATAGAGATACAGATGGAGAGAACAGACATATGTATATGGAGTGGGAGGGGGGCTGGGGAAAGAGCGGGTGGGATGAACTGTGAGACTAGGTTTGACATATATACACGACCATGTATAAAACATAACGTGGGAAGCAGCTGTATAGCACAGAGAGCTCAGCTAAATGCTCTGTGATGACCTAGAGAGGTGGAATGAGGGGAGGGAGGCTTAAGGGGGAGTGGATATATATGTACATAGAGCCAACCCACTTCGTTGTACAGCAGAAAATAACACAACATTGTAAAGCAATTATACTCCAATTTTTTTAAAAAGCTACATATGTATAGAATTTACTATGTTCCAGGCACTATCCTAAGGATGCTACATACATATTAGCTCAGTTAATCTAAGTCATAACCCTATGACAGAAGGACCTCTCAAACCCCATTTCCAGATAAATAAACTGATGCATGCTGCTGCTGCTGCTGCTAAGTCGCTTCAGTCATGTCCGACTCTGTGTGACCCCATAGATGGCAGCCCACCAGGCTCCCCTATCCCTGGGATTCTCTAGGCAAGAATACTGGAGTGGGTTGCCATTTCCTTCTCCATAGAGATGTCAAATACCTTGTCCAGGTCAGCCAGTTGATGAGTGACAGTGCTGGAATTCATGTCCTATCCCTCCAGAGCCAACCACACCTTTTCCTCCACCCCATCACCCTAGCTTGAAATCTGGGTCACGGCTTCACAGGAACTGGGGGTATTGCCACCTTTTTACCCCTTCTCAGATCCAGTAGCCCAGCCACAACTCTGACATTAGTCCCCTCCCTCCTCATGGCTACAGAAGATCTCTAATTCCCTGGTCTCTCTGTGATTCCAGAAGTGGGGCTGTGGTCCCACTTCTGGGGACAACCTCCATCCTGATCTGGAAGGAAAGAAAAGAACTCCCTAGTTTTAGTAATAAATCACACACATGACTTGTTCACTCCTCATTCCAAGTGCTCTGTTGAAATATCACCTCCTCCTAGAAGCCTTCCCTGATTCCTTATCAGTTAAGCACAAACACGTTACTCTTTAGTCCCTGTTTATTTTACTTCCCAGCACCTATTACCAGTTGAACTTACATGGTCTATTTATTTGCTTAATGAGATACCTGGTTATTATCTATCTCTAGTACTGGAATATTACATTTACAATATTAATTTTTACTCTACAGAAAAGTGACTCATATGTACACATTTATACATTCTTATACATATATATATATACACATTCTTTTTCCTATTCTTTTCCATTATGGCTTATCACAGAATATTGAATATCCTTGCCTGTGCTACGCAGTGGGACCTTGTTGTTCATCCATCCTTTACATAATAGCTTATATCTGCTAACCTCAACCTCCCACTCCATCCCTCTCCCAACTCCCTGCCCCTTGGCAACCACAGGTCTGTTCTCTCTGTCTGTGAGTCTGTTTCTGGTTCACAGGTAAGTTCATTTGTGTCATATTTTAGATTCCACATACAAGTGATAGCATATGGCATTTGTCTTTCTCTCTCTGGCTTACTTTGCTTAGTATGACAACCTCTAGGTCCATCGCTGTTGCTGCAAATGGCATTATTTCATCCTTTTATTCCACTGTATATATACGCCACATTTTCTTCATTCAATTTATTCATAAATTCCATGATAGGAGAGACTTGGTCTTTCACTAATGGAGTTCTGGCTCCTAAACAATTGTCTGGCAACAAAAGGGGGCCCCTGGAATATATATATATTTTTAATTCAGTCATTGCAAGGTGAATAAAGTTATTACTGACTGACTTCCCAGCCTCACCTCTGCTAGGACTGCTTTTCTCCATGGAGGCATGAGTCCTCTCCCTTCTTACCTCTTTTTCTCCTTTCACTTCTACAAGGTCTAAAACCACAAGTTTTGTTTTCGTGTTTTTTGGAGTTCCTGCTGTGTGGCATTCCTCCTCACCCTGTGAGTCTGTGCTGGGTTTCCCTGGCTGCCTTCTTTCTCTGTAAGGGGAAATGCACATGTCTACCTGCTGGGGTGGGGACGGTCACCGAGAGAGTCTGCACATTGCAGGGCACCTGACTCCCAGCCCGTGGCAGGTTTCCCTTCCCTCCTTCCCCGAAGAAGGGAGCTCTGTCTTCCCAGCCCACCACGAGTGGTGGCGAACTTTGTCTTCTGAAGTTCTGTCCAGTTTATGGCAGGGAGTTTGTCTAACGGGTAGTGGAAAGATTGGGAGATTGCAAATGACTGTAAACCCTGAGGGAAAGAAAATCTTCTGACCTCACTGAGAATTAAAACGGCCCCATGTAGGATGTGCCCGGAGGCTCCACGTCCCGTGGTGAATGAAAAGCAGCTTCCCGGGGGAGGGAGGGAAAGATGGCGGAGGAATAGGACGGGAAGATCACGTTCTCCCTCACAAATTCCTCAAAAGAACATTTCAACGCCTAGCAAACTCCACAAAACAACTTCTGTAGGCTGGCAGAGGACATCAGGCAACCAGAAAAGCAGACCATTCTCTTCAAAACAGGTAGGAAAAAATATAAAAGACGAAAAAGGAGACAAAGGAGGTGGGGAGGGAGCTCCGTCCCGGGAAGGGAAGCCCGTCCCAGGAAGGGAATTTTAAGAAGAGAGGTTTCCAAACACCAGGAAACACTCTCCCTGCCGAGTCTGTGGCGAGCCTTGGAAACACAGAGGGCAACATAACAGGAAGGAAAAATAGATAAATAATTAAAACCAAGAGATTACAAGCCCACCAGTAACTCCCCCAGCGGAAAAGCAGCACAGACGCCTGCATCCGCCATTGGGAAGTGGGGGCAGGGCAGGGACGCGCAGGAGGCGCGGGCTGCAGAGCTTTGTAAGAATCGGGCAGGAATGCCCCACGCGCAACCAGAACGATCTAACCTGGGCTAGCAAACCAGACTGTGGGATAGCTACCACGCGAAAAGCTCGAACATAAGACACCGCCAGGACTGAGCACAGAACAAAGGACGGAGCGGAAAAAGCCGGCTGCAGACCATTCCCCGCCGGGGACAGGCAGCCAGAGCCGTAAGGACTGGAAAGGGGCAATTGCAGACCCGGAGAGACTTTACTTACCTAACTGCAAGCAGGCTCCTTTGCTAAGACTTCTGGGGGTGCTGGACAGTCACAGTCTGCTTCACGGGGTGCGCCAGCGGTCCACCCAGAAAGCTGAGCAGCAGCGGCGGAAAAGGTGACAAGCCCCGGCGATTGCACTCGCCAAACTCCTGAGCTACTCGGACCTGGGAAGGGCACAAAGCGCAGTCCCAGCCGCATTTGTGCCTCTGAGGGCTGCCGGAGGGCTGAACCTGATTGGCTTGGACCGGGGAAGTGCACGCAGCCTAGGGCCGGCCCCAGACGGTTCCCGGCTGAGCATCCTAGAGCCGGAGCGGTTTGTGCGCTGCGAGAAAGGACAGGTCAAGCGGGGCAGAGATACTGTGTACACACGACAGTGCTATTTGTTTGCAGCATCCCCCCTCCCCACAGCGCGACTGAACTAGTGAGCCTAAAAACCAGCAAACAGAAGAAGTTAAACAGAGGAAACCACCTTGGAAGTGAGCCCACACGGCCCATAACATCAGAGAAGAGCCAGATATATTTTTAATTTTTTAATATTTTTAAAATCATTCTTTTTTTTTGCCTTTTGCTTTTTTTTTCTTTTTTCCAAGCTTTTTTTTAATTGTTAAGTCTTCTATTTCTCCTCTAATTTTTATTTCTATAACCTAGTATTACTATTTTTTTTTAAAAAAACTTTTTTTTTTTTTTTTAAGGCAAACACCATATATACTCTTTGGATGGTTGTTGGTGTTTTGGTTTTTTTTGTTTGTTTGTTTGTTTGTTTTTTAATAATTCTTTTTTTTTCTTTCTTCCTTTTTCCTTCTGCTTTTCTTTAATATTGTATCTTTGAAAATCCAACCTCTACTCCAGATTTTTAATCTTTGTTGTCAATTTTGTACATTTAAAAACCCAAACTTCACTACCCAAGTTTACCTGAGAGCAAGATTACTGGCTTGTCCACTCTCTCCTCCTCTGGCCTCTCCTTTTTCTCCACCAGGTGGCCTCTGTCTCTTTTCTCCCCCATCTCTTCTCTATCCAACTCTGTGAATCTCTGTGTGTTCCAGACGGTAGAGAACACCTAAGGAACTGGTTACTGGCAGGATTTGTCTCTCTCCTACTCATTCCTCTCTCTTATCCTCCTGGTCACCTCTGTCTACTTCCTCCCTCTCCTCTTCCCCGTATAACTCTGTAAATACCTCTGAGCAGTCCAGACTATAGAGCGCACATAAGGAAGAGACTACTGGCTAGCTTGCTCTCTCCTCTCTTGATCTCACCGCATCTCATTCCAGTTACCTCTAACTACCCCCTCCATCTTCTCTTCTCCTTGTAACTCAGTGAACCTCTCTGAGTGTCCCTCAAGGTGGAGAAACTTTTCATCTTTAACCTAGATGTTTTATCATCGGTGCTGTATAGATGGAGAAGTCTAGAGGCTACTGTAAAAATAAAACTGAAAACCAGAAGCAGGAAGCTTAAACCCAAAGCCTGAAAACATTAGAGAACTCTTGAATTCAGGGAACATTAAGCAATAGGAGCTCATCAAATGCCTTCATACCTACACTGAAACCAAGCTCCACCCAAGGGCCAACAAGTTCCAAAACAAGACATACCACGCAAATTCTCCAGCAACACAGGAACACTCCCCTGAGCCTCAATATACAGGCAGCTCAAAATTATCCCAAAACCTTTGATGTCTCATAACCCATTACTGCTCACTCCACTGCACTCCAGAGAGAAGAAACCCAGCTCCACCCACCAAAACTCCAACACAAGCCTCCCTAACCAGGAAACCTTGACAAGCCACTGATAGAACCCCACCCAAAGTGAGGAAGCTCCATAATAAAGAGAACTCCACAAATTATCAGAATATAAAAAGGCCACCCCAAACGCAGCAATATAACCAAGATGAAGAGACAGAGGAATACTCAGCAGGTAAAGGAACAGGAGAGTTGCCCACCAAACCAAACAAAAGAGGAAGAAGTAGGGAATCTACCGGAGAAGGAATTCCGAATATTGATAGTGAAAATGATCCAAAATCTTGAAATCAAAATGGAAACACAGATAAATAGCCTAGAGACAAGGATTGAGAAGATGCAAGAAAGGTTTAACAAGGACCTAGAAGAAATAAAAAAGAGTCAAAATATAATGAATAACACAATAAATGAGATCAGAAACACTCTGGAGGCAACAAATAGTACAATAACGGAGGCAGAAGATAGGATTAGTGAAATAGAAGGTAGAATGGTAGAAATAAATGAATCAGAGAGGAAACAAGAAAAACAAATTAAAAGAAACGAGGACAATCTCAGAGACCTCCAGGACAATATGAAACGCTCCAACATTCGAATTATAGGAGCCCCAGAAGAAGAAGACAGAAAGAAAGATCATGAGAAAATCCTTGAGGAGATAATAGTTGAAAACTTCCCTAAAATGGGGAAGGAAATAATCACCCAAGTCCAAGAAACACAGAGAGTCCCAAATAGGATAAACCCAAGGCGAAACACCCCAAGACACATATTAATCAAATTAACAAAGATCAAACACAAAGAACAAATATTAAAAGCAGCAAGGGAAAAACAACAAATAACACACAAGGGGATTCCCATAAGGATAACAGCTGATCTGTCAATAGAAACTCTTCAGGCCAGGAGGGAATGGCAAGACATACTTAAAGTGATGAAAGACAATAACCTACAGCCCAGATTACTGTACCCAGCAAGGATCTCATTCAAATACGAAGGAGAAATCAAAAGCTTTACAGACAAGCAAAAGCTGAGAGAATTCAGCACCACCAAACCAGCTCTCCAACAAATTCTAAAGGATATCCTCTAGACAGGAAACACAAAAAGGGTGTATAAACCCAAACCCAAAACAATAAAGTAAATGGCAATGGGATCATACTTATCAATAATTACCTTAAACGTAAATGGGTTGAACGCCCCAACCAAAAGACAAAGACTGGCCGAATGGATACAAAAACAAGACCCCTCTATATGCTGCTTACAAGAGTCCCACCTCAAAACAAGGGACACATACAGACTGAAAGTGAAGGGCTGGAAAAAGATATACCACGCGAATAGAGACCAAAAGAAAGCAGGAGTGGCAATACTCATATCCGATAAAATAGACTTTAAAACAAAGGCTGTGAAAAGAGACAAAGAAGGCCACTACATAATGATCAAAGGAACAATCCAAGAAGAAGATATAACAATTATAAATATATATGCACCCAATATAGGAGCACCGCAATATGTAAGACAAATGCTAACAAGTATGAAAGGGGAAATCAACAATAACACAATAATAGTGGGAGACTTTAATACCCCACTCACACCTATGGACAGATCAACTAAACAGAAAATTAACAAAGAAACGCAAACTTTAAATGATACATTAGATCAGTTAGACCTAACTGATATCTATAGGACATTTCACCCCAAAACAACGAATTTCACCTTTTTTTCAAGTGCTCATGGAACCTTCTCCAGGATAGACCACATCCTGGGCCATAAATCTAAACTTGATAAATTCAAAAAAATCGAAATCATTCCAAGCATCTTTTCTGACCATAATGCATTAAGATTAGATCTCAATAACAGGAGAAAAACTATTAAAAATTCCAACATATGGAGGTTGAACAACACACTTCTGAATAACCAACAAATCACAGAAGAAATCAAAAAAGAAATCAAAATATGCATAGAAACGAATGAAAATGAAAACACAACAACCCAAAACCTGTGGGACACTATAAAAGCAGTGCTAAGAGGAAAGTTCATAGCAATATAGGCATACCTCAAGAAACAAGAAAAAAGTCAAATAAATAACCTAACTCTACAACTAAAGCAACTAGAAAAGGAAGAGTTGGAGAACCCCAGAGTTAGTAGAAGGAAAGAAATCTTAAAAATTAGGGCAGAAATAAATGCAAAAGAAACAAAAGAGACCATAGCAAAAATCAACAAAGCCAAAAGCTGGTTCTTTGAAAGGATAAATAAAATTGGCAAACCATTAGCCAGACTCATCAAGAAGCAAAGAGAGAAAAATCAAATCAATAAAATTAGAAATGAAAATGGAGAGATCACAACAGACAACACAGATATACAAAGGATCATAAGAGACTACTATCAGCAGTTGTATGCCAATAAAATGGACAACGTGGAAGAAATGGACAAATTCTTAGAAAAGTACAATTTTCCAAAACTGAACCAGGAAGAAATAGAAAATCTTAACAGACCCATCACAAGCACGGAAATTGAAACTGTAATCAGAAATCTTCCAGCAAACAAAAGCCCAGGTCCAGATGGCTTCACAGCTGAATTCTACCAAAAATTTTGAGAAGAGCTAACACCTATCCTACTCAAACTCTTCCAGAAAATTGCAGAGGAAGGGAAACTTCCAAACTCATTCTATGAGGCCACCATCACTCTAATACCAAAACCTGACAAAGATGTCACAAAAAAAGAAAACTACAGGCCAATATCTCTGATGAACATAGATGCAAAAATCCTCAACAAAATTCTAGCAATCAGAATCCAACAACACATTAAAAAGATCATACACCATGACCAAGTGGGCTTTATCCCAGGGATGCAAGGATTCTTCAATATCCGCAAATCAATCAATGTAATTCACCACATTAACAAATTGAAAAATAAAAACCATATGATTATCTCAATAGATGCAGAGAAGGCCTTTGACAAAATTCAACATCCATTTATGATAAAAACTCTCCAGAAAGCAGGAATAGAAGGAACATACCTCAACATAATAAAAGCTATCTATGACAAACCCACAGCAAACATTATCCTCAATGGTGAAAAATTGAAAGCATTTCCCCTAAAGTCAGGAACAAGACAAGGGTGTCCACTTTCACCGCTACTATTCAACATAGTTCTGGAAGTTTTGGCCACAGCAATCAGAGCAGAAAAAGAAATAAAAGGAATCCAAATTGGAAAAGAAGAAGTAAAACTCTCACTGTTTGCAGATGACATGATCCTCTACATGGAAAACCCTAAAGACTCCACCAGAAAATTACTAGAGCTCATCAATGAATATAGTAAAGTTGCAGGATATAAAATCAACACACAGAAATCCCTTGCATTCCTATACACGAATAATGAGAAAGTAGAAAAAGAAATTAAGGAAACAATTCCATTCACCATTGCAACGAAAAGAATAAAATACTTAGGAATATATCTACCTAAAGAAACTAAAGACCTATATATAGAAAACTATAAAACACTGATGAAAGAAATCAAAGAGGACACTAATAGATGGAGAAATATACCATGTTCATGGATGGGAAGAATCAATATAGTGAAAATGAGTATACTACCCAAAGCAATTTACAAATTCAATGCAATCCCTATCAAGCTACCAGCCACATTTTTCACAGAACTAGAACAAATAATTTCAAGATTTGTATGGAAATACAAAAAACCTCGAATAGCCAAAGCAATCTTGAGAAAGAAGAATGGAACTGGAGGAATCAACTTGCCTGACTTCAGGCTCTACTACAAAGCCACAGTCATCAAGACAGTATGGTACTGGCACAAAGACAGACATATAGATCAATGGAACAAAATAGAAAGCCCAGAGATAAATCCACACACATATGGACACCTTATCTTTGACAAAGGAGGCAAGAATATACAATGGAGTAAAGACAATCTCTTTAACAAGTGGTGCTGGGAAAACTGGTCAACCACTTGTAAAAGAATGAAACTAGATCACTTTCTAACACCGCACACAAAAATAAACTCAAAATGGATTAAAGATCTAAATGTAAGATCAGAAACTATTAAACTCCTAGAGGAGAACATAGGCAAAACACTCTCCGACATAAATCACAGCAGGATCCTCTATGATCCACCTCCCAGAATTCTGGAAATAAAAGCAAAAATAAACAAATGGGATCTAATTAAAATTAAAAGCTTCTGCACAACAAAGGAAAATATAAGCAAGGTGAAAAGACAGCCTTCTGAATGGGAGAAAATAACAGCTAATGAAGCAACTGACAAACAACTAATCTCAAAAATATACAAGCAACTTCTGCAGCTCAACTCCAGAAAAATAAACGACCCTATCAAAAAATGGGCCAAAGAACTAAATAGACATTTCTCCAAAGAAGACACACGGATGGCTAACAAACACATGAAAAGATGCTCAACATCACTCATTATTAGAGAAATGCAAATCAAAACCACAATGAGGTACCACTTCACACCAGTCAGAATGGCTGCGATCCAAAAATCTGCAAGCAATAAATGCTGGAGAGGGTGTGGAGAAAAGGGAACCCTCCTACACTGTTGGTGGGAATGCAAACTAGTACAGCCACTATGGAGAACAGTGTGGAGATTCCTTAAAAAATTGCAAATAGAACTACCTTATGACCCAGCAATCCCACTTCTGGGCATACACACCGAGGAAACCAGAATTGAAAGAGACACATGTACCCCAATGTTCATCGCAGCACTGTTTATAATAGCCAGGACATGGAAACAACCTAGATGTCCATCAGCAGATGAATGGATAAGAAAGCTGTGGTACATATACACAATGGAGTATTACTCAGCGGTTAAAAAGAATTCATTTGAATCAGTTCTGATGAGATGGATGAAACTGGAGCCGATTATACAGAGTGAAGTAAGCCAGAAAGAAAAACACCAATACAGTATACTAACACATATATATGGAATTTAGGAAGATGGCAATGACGACCCTGTATGCAAGACAGGGAAAGAGACACAGATGTGTATAACGGACTTTTGGACTCAGAGGGAGAGGGAGAGGGTGGGATGATTTGGGAGAATGACATTCTAACATGTATACTATCATGTGAATTGAATCGCCAGTCTATGTCTGACGCAGGATGCAGCATGCTTGGGGCTGGTGCATGGGGATGACCCAGAAAGATGTTATGGGGAGGGAGGTGGGAGGGGGGTTCATGTTTGGGAATGCATGTAAGAATTAAAGATTTTAAAATGTAAAAAATAAAAAACTAAAAATAAAAAAAAAAACAAAAAAAAAAACAAAAAAAAAAAAAAGAAAAGCAGCTTCCCTGAGCAGGAGAGGACACTCCGTTCCCCCATCACCCCACGGCCAGCTTCAGATACAGCTCAGGGTCAACCGTCTTCTCCATTCCTTCACCCCAAACAAAATCATGGAGGCAAAACAGGGTAAGAAAGATCGGCCAACTGGAACCTGGCAGCAAAGCAAATCCAGTGAAAAATCCTCAAATGAAGGAGGATGTGTTTCAAATTGTCTTTGTTTTTCTAATTCTGGACTCCCCTCCAACAAACTTTGTTCATTTAAAATGGAAAAACAGCCAGGCATTATCTTTGTGTAAAAGAGATATTCCCTAGAAGAAAGGAATCCTGGTAGAGGAATCTAACTTGAAAACATTTGTTTAAGAATAATCAGTGGGGGACTTTCCTCCTGGCTTAGTGGTAAGGAATCCCCCTGCCATGCAGGAGACACTGGTTCTATTCCTGGTCTGGGAAGATCCCACAAACCCCAGAGCAACTAAAACCATACACCACAACTTCTGAGCCTGTGCACTAGAGCTCTGGAGCCACAGCTACTAAAGCCCACACACCTTAGAGTCCATGCTCTGCAACAAGAGAAACCACTGTAAACAAGGCTGAGTTCCTCAAATGGAGAGCAGTCCCTCCTTGCCCCCACCCTCTCTCCTCAGCTAGAGAAAAGCCCTCATAGCAACAAAGAGCCAGCATAGCAAAAAATAGATAAATTTTAAAAAATTTTAAAGGGAACCTATTAAAAAAAAAAAAAGAGTCAATGGTGACTTCCCTGGTGGTCCAGTGGTTAAGACAATGCAGGGGGTGCAGATTCTATCCCTGGTTGGGGAGCAAAGATTTCCACATGCCTTGCAGCCAAAAAACCAAAAATGTCAAACCGAAGCAATATTGTAACAAATTCACGTAAGGCCTGTCAACATGTGAACTTCAGAAATCACAGTAAATATTTAACACGTAATCTGAACAATGATCTCTAACACATGTTTTACCAGGTTAGGTGAATCACTGAACATTGTATGTCAATAGAAGGCTACTGGGGATTCCCTGGTAGCTCATCTGGTAAAGAGTCTGCCTGCAATGCAGGAGACCCCAGTCTGATTCCTGGCTCGGGTAGATCCCCTGAAGAGGGATAGACTACCCACTCCAGTAATCTTGGGCTTCCCTGGTGACTCAGTCTGGTAAAGAATCCACTTGCAATGCCGGAGACCTGGGTTCAATCCCTGGGTTGGGAAGATTCCCTGGAGGAGAGCTTGGCAACCCACTGCAGTATTCTTGCCTGAAGAATCCCCATGGACAGAGGAGCCTGGTAGACTGCAGTCCATGGGGTTGCAAAGAGTTGGAAACGACTAAGTGACTAAGCACAGCACAGAAGGCTATGGAAATTCAACTTTTATTTCTACCTGAAATGTTTTAGGGTAGAATGAATTAATTTATTTGCTCAGATAATCACTTCAAATCCTTATTGTATACTTGAAGAAAATAGTTTACTCAGTTATCTATATACCTTTTTAAAATTTTGTATTGTTGATTTACAATGTTTCAGGCCTAGTGCAAAGTAATTCAGTTATATGTACATTTTTTTTCTTTTTCAGATTATTTTACATTATACATTATTACAAGACTCAGTTAACTTTACTCTTTTTTGGCTGTGCATCCTATGTGGCATGCAGGATTTTAGTTCCTTGAACAGGTATCAAACCTGTGCCCCTGCATTGGAAGCATAGAGTCCTAACCACTGGACCACCAGGGAAGTTCCCAGTTATCTATATTTTTAAAAATACTCTAAGGTCATTTAAGACATTTGGATATGTTGTCTTACAAATTTCCTTTCCTTCATCCACAAAATTCCTTTTTTCTCCATAATAAACTTTTCATCACCAGCAACAATTTTTACCAAGTGCCTCTCTGCACATAGCAACACACCAAACGCTTTATCTTGAATGACAACTATATAGGTCAACATGCTGTGGAACCTTCAAATTGTCATAAAAATCCCTTTCTCCAATGGGTTCTCTTGTTTTGTGTCTCAAGATATTTTTTCTTGATTCTTATTATCACCTGCCTTTGAAATATGAGATTTTCCTCAAAGCTTTGGCTTGCTTCCAGTCTGTAATCTTTTTCATTTCCACAGCTTTTTAAATGATGCAATAGGGACCACATTAAGAAATATTTAAATTGTCAACACCCTTTAAAATTTTATATCTTCGAAATGGAGTCAGTAATCATCAAATCCAAAATATAGAAGTCTCATTTGCATCTTTGAAATATCAACATTCTTTGAAAATATTTTTGTCTCAAGATCTCCTACCACTGGGACTTATTTAGATATAGCAATAATTTTCACCTATTCTTCTAAACTTTTCTAAGTCTAGGCATAGATTTTATGTCTAGACAAAACAGAATAATCCTCTATTCAACTTCAGATTCTTTTTCCGTGTTGGACATCATTTGCCAGCAAGATGTGAGAAGGGAAAGGTTACAAACTCAAGTTATTCTGAAGGTTTCAATCCAACTTTCATTTGCAACTAATTGGTGCAGAAATTAGGCATCTGATTTTCCCACCATGCTCATTTCTAGCCAACGTCCTATACCAGCTGCTCAGTGCTGATGGAGGTAAGTGTGTTATGAGTTTTGTAAACTCAGAGTTGAAAAAAATGTGTATAAATATGAATAACTGCATGACCACATTTTAGATGGGATCTCTTTAAAACTCAGATCAGGAAGCTTATAAAACTATGATGATAACTGACCAATCCTTTTGAAAATAAAATAGTTTCAAATATTGGGGAAAGGAGTGTATGAGGAAAAATAAAAACTAAGGAAGATGAAATAGACAAGCTGAAAGATTCTTGCTTGTTCTTTTTTAAAACAAATTTTATTTTGTCCTTTTGTACTACTTGAGTTTCTTTTTTATCACGTGCCTATGCGTTCCCAAGTAAAAAAGAACCAAAACTTTTTAAATCGACCATTTATCTGAATTATTTAATTCAAGGGTTAGCAAAACAGAGCACTGGTGTCAAAATGGTCCCCCCTTGATTGCGAGACCTAAGCGTTTTGTTGGAAACCTCCCCTGGGACCACTGTCTTGCTTCCTCCTGATCGCCCAGGCACCCCACGTGTCACATGCCTCAGTCTCTAGTCCAGATATCCTTCCTCCTGTCAGCTGTGAGCAAATCCCCTTTAAGATGTTCAATATTTTAAGTACATAAATGTATGTTTCAAGCAATGGTAAACTCTGGAGCCCTCTTCAAGTGACTATAACAAGGAATGCCCCCCTCAAGGCAGCATTTCAGACCCCTCCTTGATCTTCTAGTATGTGAATCAGAGGCAAGGCAAAGGCAGTGAGTGAACTTCTACGTGTGTCAAAATATTATAGGGATGGTAGCGTCTCTCAATGATGACGGACTCTTCATTTAATCCAGCTAGGAGTTTGGGCTACCAAAAATAAAAATAAGGAATGAACGGAGCTAAGATCTCATCTTAGAGGATGCTCATGTAGAAGGCAGGCGCATAAACAAACCATTGCAATTTCCTGTGATAAATGGCTAAAATAGATGCCATGGAATCCCCCAAAGAGACAATACCCATGAAGAATTTTAAACAAGAAAGCTATGTAGTCATAAATACCTCTCTGGCAGCACCATGGAAGGCTGGAAACCAGGAAACCAGAGGGAATGCTCTGACACAGCCCAGACCCCAGCAGATGAGGGCAGGAGGTAACACAGGGGCAGGGGAAGCAAGCAGACAGGGGCCCAGTCCTTCCTGCAGTAAGTTATATCAGCAACAGGTCAGATAATGTTCACCCTCCGTGAAGAGATAATGTGTGCCACCCTCTGGCGGCCGACTCCTCAAATAGAAGAATTCCTATTGTTGTAGACACACACACACAGTAAATCCCCTACATACAACTGAGTTCCATTCTGAAAGCATGTTCGTAAGTCCAATTTGTCTATAAGTCCAATAAAGTTAGCCTATGTACATGAGTCTGGGTGAACTCCAGGAGTTGATGATGGACAGGGAGGCCTGGCATGCTGCGATTCATGGGGTCACAAAGAGTCGGACACGACTGAGCGACTGAACTGAACTGAACTGATGTAGCCAACTAACACAACTGGCTATAATACCACTGCTTTTATACTTGCTTCTCAATATCCTGGGCTTGAAATAAAGATACTGCACTATTGTACTCTACCAGTGCTGCGCAGGAAAGTACACAAAAGCACAACCATTTGTAGAGGACGGATGCGCATGACAATGTACGTCAGACATGTGAACTAACTTTCATGACTGGACATATAGGAATGCATGTTCACATCTTTGTAAGTTCGAAATGTGAAGGTTTGTAAGTGGGGAATTTTACTGTACTTGTGTGTTGCTTTTGAGAGGAAAGGGGCAGCACAGCATGTGGGATCTTAGTTCTCTGACCAGGGATCGAACCTGAAACCCCTGCAGTAGAAATAAAGAATCGTAACCAGTGGACTTCCAGAGAAGTCCCTGCATCTGTGTATTGTTTACCACCACTCTGCAAGATGACTTTGCTGAAGATACTGTTAATCTTCAAGTGTGTAATTGGAAAAAATGGGAAAAAAAATATTAACACAACCTTAGATCTGAAGTCTGTGTTCTGGTCTGTGGCCTTAAACAATACAACATTCATTTAAAAACACCATTGTCTGGGGACATGCCTAGTGGTACAATGGCTAAGACTCTATGCTTCCAATGTAGGGCACATGGGTTCGATCCCTGGTTGGGGGACTAAGATCCTGTATGCCATATGGCACAGACAAATTTTTTTAATTAAAGATAAAAGACACTCCAAAACTGAGTGACTTGAAACAATCATTTATTATTAAAAATTGTGTGGTGTGTGTGTGTGTGTGTGTGTTTCAGCTGTGTCTGACTCTTTGCAACCCCATGGACTGTAGCCCACAAGGCTCCTCTGTCCCTGGAATTCTCCAGGCAAGCATACTGGAGTGGATTGCCATTTCCCTTCTCCAGGGGATCTTCCCGACCCAGGGATTGAGCTCAGATCTCCCACATTTCAGGTAGATTATTTACCATTTGAGCCACCAGGGAAGCCGTATTAAAAATTAAATCACGTTAAAATAAAATAAATAAAACCACCAGGGACTGGTTGTAATATGTGGTTTTCCCTGCTGCCCTTCAGGCTTACTAAGGCACCAGAAAGTATTGAGAGGGACTCAAAACCAGGGTTTCTTAGATGTACATCTTGCTCTGCCTCTAACAAGGCGTGAAATGGTGAACTGATCAGTTATCCCTTCTACGCCTGGTTTCCCATCATGAAATGACTTTAGGCTTCCTCCCAGGTCTAATGAGCTGTGGGTCATGCCATGCATTTCTCCTCCTTTACGTGATGGAAATGGACCCTTTCAGTAAGTGTGACCCTGGCCTCCTAATTTTGCTGAACCTCTCAGTCTTGAGTAAGATAGATTGCTTACTCGTTAGTGAACCCTTTGTGTTCAAGGATGGTAAATAATTACTACTGAAGAAATTCTTCAATAGCTATCACAGCTTTAGAAAGCCTAACATTTAGTCATAGAGAAAGTTAGTTAACATATCCATCTTGCAAAATACTTTCTCTATGTACCCACAGATACCCTTAACAGTCTCACAGGAAAAAAATAAATTATTTTAATCCATCAACTTTTTTAATGATTATTTTACTGAAGTGAATTTAAACAAGAATAAAGGCGATCAAAAATGATTATTTGTTAAGGGAGATGGGGTAGGGGTTGGGAGGAATAGGTGAAAAGGATTAAGAGATATAAACTTCCAGTTATAAAGTAAATGTCATGGAGATGTAATTAGTATACAGCATAAGGAAGTCAATAATGCTGTATTGTATGGTTACAGAGGGTTGCTGGGCTTTTCATGGTGGTCATTTGGTAATGTATTTGATTGTCAGATTGCTATGTGTACACCAAAACTAACATACTATTGTATGTCAACCATTTTCTAGTGAAAGTCGCTCAGTCATGTCTAACTCTATACAGTCCACGGATTTCTCCAGGCCAGAATACTGGGGTGGGTAGCCTTTCCCTTCTCTAGGGGATCTTCACAACCCAGGGATCAAACCCAGGTCTCCTGCATTGCAGGCAGATTCCTTACCAGCTGAGCCACGAAGGAAGCCCAAGAATACTGGAGTGGGTAGCCTATCCCTTCTCCAGCAGATCTGCCCGACCCAGGAAGGCAACAACAAAAAAAAAGATTATTTTTTAAACACCATGACAAACAATGACTTAAATAATGTTCCCACTATAAAAAAAAAAAAGTATTTACATCAAGGAAAATGTGCCATAATATGGTAAAAGCAAGAAAGATGCTGGCATTATCATCTTCCCCACTGCAACCCAAGGTTTAGAAACATAATAGAGAATTTTCTTCCTTTTATTTGTGCTCTTAGCGATAATTTGAAGTTCCATAGATACTTAGGTGAAGCATGAAAACGGCAGATCCCAGGCTAGCCTTATGATTTTTCTACCAATTTAAACCAGAAGGCTCCTCTTTTCTCCTTCATGTTTTATTTTGTTTCTTTGGTTTAATTCCTTAACTGAGAATTTAAAGAGAAAAAGGGATAAATATGAAGTTAAATTTCAACAATATTATAGACCTGTTTTCTTTCTTCCCTTTAAGATATTATTCACCAAGTTTATGAATAGAAGAGAAAATGTCATACCACTTAATTTTCTCTGGGGTTTTAGGGGAGCAATTAGCTTTCACTCTGTTTTGCCTTCTCTTAATTCTGCCAAATAGCCTGGACAGATGGAAGTTTATCTGGTTTACTTTTTAATAATTAAATAGAATATAAGATAATTTTTAAGTTTTCTGGATTCCAACCTTGAAAGCCCCAGGTGCATGAAAAATAAAATTAGATTATAAATTGGAGAAGAAACTTGGGCTTGCAGAATCCAAAGTATATAAGGAATCATTTTGGGCAAAGAAGTTATTATTTGGATGTAGCAAATGTTTCAGTTAAGGAACCCCTCTCAGACTGCCATGTAACGTAGGTATAGAAAGAAGGGAAAAATCACATATAACATGTACATGAATAATTGGGAATTCCTGCCTCTCATTGTTTGAAATGTGACCTTAGTCCTTGCAGAGAGGCCCAACTCCTTGACTGGAAAGAGATCCTGAGACGATGTGCTGGAGCACTTTGCAAACTGGGGCCAAAATAAACTGGACTTAAATCCCATCAAGTATGACACCAATTTTCAGAAAATATGGAGACAAAGGAGCAAAGTCAACAACCTGGGACGCAATCAGCAAAATCCAGATTGTGGGAAAGTCTATAGGATGAGCAGCCCAGTGTTTTAAGTACATAAATATCAAAGGGGGAGGAGGGAGACACAGAGGAAAGAATCCATAGATTTAAAGACTTTTTAGAGACACACCTATGTTTGCATTTTATGTATTTTACTTTGAATCCTGAGTCAAACAAACCGCAAAAATACGATGGGAGAATTGTGAATATTTGTAACTTGACTAGTTATTTTATGTGCTTAAGGAATAATTACTGATTATTTTTAAGTGTGATCATGGTATTGAGGTTACGTTTAAGAGAAAGAATCCTTATCTTTTAGAGTAATATCCTGGGATGATAAGAGTTGCTTCAAATAATCTGGGGGAGATGGATGGGTATATATCAATAAAGATGGGCCATGAATGGGCGCCAAAGAGTTGATGCTTTCGAACTGCGGTGCTGAAGAAGGCTCTTGAGAGCCTCTTGGACAGTAAGGAGATCAAACCAGTCAATCCTAAAGGAAGTCAACCCTGAATATTTTTTGCTGGAAGTAAAGCTCCAATAGTTTGGCCTCCTGATGTAAAGAGCCCACTCATCAGAAAAGACCCTGATGCTGGGAAAGAATGAGGGCAAGAGGAGAAGGGGGTGATAGAGGGTGAGATGGTAGGATGGCATCACTGACTCAGTGGACATGAGTTTCACCAAACTCAGGAAGACAGTGAAGGACAGGGGAGCCTGGTGTGCTGCAGTTCATGGGGTCACAAAGAGTCAGACACGACTTAGCGACTGAACAACAACAATATTTAAATGATGAAACATAAAAGTTTATTCTTCTATTCTATTTTTGTATACACTTGAAATTTTCAATTAAAAAAAGAAAGCTTTTTAGAAAAAGGAGATTGACAGAGAGTGTTAGGGAACATGAAGGGCAGCCAAAGGTTCCACAAAGACACACAGAACATACTGGTGGTTGCCGAGAGGGATGGGGCTGAGGGAGGTAAGGACTGGGAGTTTGGGATTAGCAGATGCAAACTAGTATGTATGGAACGGATAAACAACAAAGTCCTACTGTATAGCACAGAGAACTAAATTCAATATCCTGTGATAAATCATAATGGAAAAGACTATATATTCAAAACTTTGCTGTATTGCAGAAATCAATGCAACGTTGTAAATCAACTATGCTTCAATACATTTTTTTTAAGAGAAATACCCAAGGAACAAATGTTTTCACAACATTTCTAATTTGTTCAAGGTGCAGAATTTTAAAGGGTTTGGAAAAAATGAGACTCAGAATCCTGACATCTGCCTAGAACTAGGTTAAGAAATCTGAGTTTCCCTTCTAACTCCTGTTGTAACTATATTACAAGTTTTTGACTAGTATCCCAGAAAGCAACAATTCTTAAATCTGACCAAAAAGATAGTGTAGCAGCGCCATCTACTGAGCCCTAGATTATTTTACACAGCAACCTGGAAAACGTCCTATGATATACAAAAAGTAGGCTGAAACAAGCAGAGTGTTAACACAATGCCTTAGAAGAACTTGTACAATCATTTTATTCTATTTTTTCTTTAGCTAAAAATATGAAGATGTATCATGTAACAATAATACGTGTAAAGGGTGTATATCAAATGGTGAGGCTTTGTCTAGTTTTGATTTTTCTAATTACCACACTGTCATATTAACTACCACACTGTCATAACACTTCTCACAAAAAAAGACAGACTTAAACAAGCCTCTTGATGACAGTGAAAGAGGAGCGTGAAAAAGTTTGCTTAAAGTTCAATATTCAGAAAACGAAGATCATGGCATCTGGTCCCGTCACTTCATGGGAAATAGATGGAGAAACAGTGGAAACAGTGTCAGACTTGATTTTTTGGGCTCCAAAATCACTGCAGATGGTGACTGCAGCCATGAAATTAAAAGATGCTTACTCCTTGGAAGGAAAGTTATGACCAACCTAGATAGTATATTGAAAAGCAGAGATATTATTTTGCCAACAAAGGTCTGTCTAGTCAAGGCTATGGTTTTTCCAGTGGTCATGTATGGATGTGAGAGTTGGGCCGTGAAGAAAGCTGAGTGCCGAAGAATTGATGCGTTTGAACTGTGGTGTTGGAGAAGGCTCTTGAGAGTCCCTTGGACTGCAAGGAGATCCAACCAGTCCATTCTGAGGGAGATCAACCCTGGGATTTCTTTGGAAGGAATGATGCTGAAGCTGGAACTCCAGTACTTTGGCCACCTCATGCGAAGCGTTGACTCATTGGAAAAGACCCTGATGCTGGGAGGGATGGAGGGAAGAAGGAGAAGGGGACGACAGAGGATGAGATGGCTGGATGGCATCACTGACTCGATGGACATGAGTTTGAGTGAACTCCGGGAGTTGGTGATGGACAGGGAGGCCTGGAGTGCTGCGATTCATGGAGTCGCAAAGAGTCGGACACGACTGAGTGACTGAACTGAACTGAACTGAAACATATTTTGGGCTTCCCAAGTAAGCGCTAGTAGTAAAGAACCCACCTGTCAACGCAGAAGATATAAGAGACGTGGGTTCAATCCCTGGATTGGGAAGATTCCCTGGAGGAGGGCATGGCAACCCATTCCAGTATTCTTGCTTCCAGAATTCCATGGATTGAGGAGCCTGGCAAGCTCCATAAGGTTGCAACGAGTTGAACATGACTGAGGGACTTAGTACACACTCAAGCAAAGATATTTTACTTCAGAATTGTGGGGCATAAAGAGGTCCTCCAGATTTCTAGGGTGGTGTGGAGCCCAGGTGAGCTGTGTTTGCCAAGGGCTGCAGTGAGCTCAACCCAACAAGATGCCGGCTTAGTGCGCCCGATCCCAGAAGTGGAAGTGAGGGACTCCCAGAAGCGGAAGCAGCTATAGGAGCTCAGACTCCAGGAGATGACTTGGGCCTCCTTTACCACTTCACCTCTCTATGCACTCATTTTTCAGCCTGTGAAAAGGACAGTAAGTCATCACTAACAGGTTTTTTATGGAGATTTGAGAGCAGCAGCATCACTTCTTCAAGCCCTCTGGGAGGAAGGACAGGGATTCCCTCAAGCCTCTCCTCCTCTGTGCCTGAGCCAAATTGGGGGAATATCCTCACTTCTGCCCAGGGGACCAAGAGAGGATGCTGATGCTGTGATTCTTTCACTAGTAAGTGTGCGGGGAAAAGTCATGTTTGAAATTAGGAAAGAGAAAAAGAGTCATTTGATGAGGAACTTTTAAGTTCTTCCTTGCAAGACTGTCTTAATCTTTTTCTTTACTGAGCTGGTCCACAAGGATGTCAAAACGCCAAAACAGCCCCAGGATTGAAGAATCTGGCCTGGCCTGGCCTGGCCACATGCCTCATTGCAAAACTGTGTTTTCCATAGCGGGGCCAGAAAATGACTCTAACTAGAAGGAAAACCACAGCAATGAATGCTCAGAGAATTTTCACACTCAGCTTTATGTCAGGGGTTATATCTGGACAAGGAGAAACAGGCAGAAAGAAGGCATAGACCTTAGGGTTCTCATAATTTCTAAGGAAGGTGTGAGCAGTGTGTCTTACAGACTGGGGTTCCCTGGAATCCTTGAAAGTGTGGTCTGAAAGCCTTCCAGGTGATCATCACATGGAGCCATAGGCGAGGTCTATTTATTCATTCTACTTTTAGTTGTTTGGTTGTTTCCAGCTTGGGGTTATTACAAATAACCTGCTGTGAATATTCTTATAGATGTCATGTTGCTTTATGTGCATAGGTTGGGCCCATCCTTTGGAGTGAAATTGCTGAGTCACAAATAGAGTGACCATGTATTTTAATCATCTAAACGGAGACACTTTTGAGAGTTAAGTGTGGTATTAAAAATAATTAAAATGTAGGGTCTTCCCTGATAGTCCAGGGATTAAGATTTCACGCTCCCAATGCAAAGGGCAGGGGTTCTATCCCTGGTTGGGGAACTAAGATCCTGCATGCTGCATAGCTTGGCATAAAAAAAAAAATTCCCTATTGGGCCAGTGGTTAGGACACCACGCTTCCACTACCAGGAGCCTCTGTTCAATCCTTGATCCAGAAACGAAGATCCTGCAAGCTTCGAGGTGTGGCCAGGATATAGAATAAAAAATAAAATTTATTTACCAGCCAACAAATTTATTCAATAAATTGGTAGATCTATATAGAAAGATGATTCAAAACTGATTTTCAAAAATAAAATCTCTTCTAAAATATTAAAATAATGTATACCCCAGGTAGCACTAGTGGTAGAGAACCTGCTTGCAAATGCAGAAGACATAAGAGACGCAGGTTCGATCCCTGGGTCAGGAAGATGCCCTGAAGGAGGGCACAGCAACCTACTCCAGTATTCTTGCCTGGAGAATCCATGAACAGAGGAGCCTGGTGGGCTATAGTCCATGGGGGTCACAAAGAGTCGGACATGACTGAAGAGACTCAGCACAAATGCACACATACCCACGTATCTTAAAGTAAAATTCTAGAAAACATTCATATCCACAATCTGAATATTTTTTTAAAAAAACAGGATAACTCTTCTTGGTACATAGTCACATACATAAATTAGAGTTTTAGCCAGATCTAGTATTTTTTTCCTGAAGAACATATATTTTAATATAGTCTTACAATTATGTTTTGCAAAATTTCATCAATATTGCATTTTATGCCTAATAAACTTGGCGATTGACACCTTCAGTGGATTCTTCTCTATAGAATATACATCTTAATACAATGCTCTTTCTATGAGAGAAAGCTCTTAGGTACTGTGTAAGCTCAGAGCAAAGTGCTTAATGAAAGATCATCTCAGTTCCAGTTTCTGTCACCTTATAATGTGTAAATATAAAGCCTAATATTTTCCATAAATACTGTCTTTTTTCTCTATTTAAAATACTTTTCTTCCAGGGCAGGAATAGTGATGAAGATGTAGAGAATGAACATTGGACGCAGAGGGGGAAGAGAAGGGTAGGACAAACTGGGAGATTAGGACTGACATATACACACTACTTTTGAACTGTGGTGTTGGAGAAGACTCTTGAGAGTCTCCTTGGACTCCAAGGAGATCCAACCAGTCCATTCTGAAGGAGATCAGCCCTGGGTGTTCTTTGGAAGGAATGATGCTAAAGCTGAAACTCCAGTACTTTGGCCACCTCATGTGAAGAGTTGACTCATTGGAAAAGACTCTGATGCTGGGAGGGATTGGGGGCAGGAGGAAAAGGGGACGACAGAGGATGAGATGGCTGGATGGCATCACCGACTCGATGGAAGTGAGTTTGAATGAACTCCGGGAGTTGGTGATGGACAGGGAGGCCTGGTGTGCTGCGATTCATGGGGTTGCAAAGAGTTGGACACGACTGAGCGTCTGAACTGAACTGAACTGATACACACTACTGTATTTAAAATAGATAGCTAGTGGGAAGCTGCTGTATTGCACAGGTTGCTCAGCTTGGTGCTCTGTGATGACTTGGGATGGGATGGGATGTGGGGGTGGGCAGGAGACTCAAGAGGGAGGGGATATATGTATGCACATAACTGGTTCACTTCATTGTACAGCAGAGACTAACAAAACATTGTAAAGCAATTATATTCCAATTTTTAAAGAAAACTTTCCTTCAGCAAATACTTTACAAGCAAAACTTAAGAAATACGTTGTCTGTCAAATTTCTTTCAGCTGTTTTGCCACATATATTTATAGCAAAATTATAGGCCTTCTCAATTAAATTTACTTTTGGTTAGAATATAAATATGTCCAATTAAAAGTAAGAACTCTATCAAACATGTCAATATAGTTCAAAATACAATTTCAAAATTAAATCTGGTATAGTATTTGAGATTTTTTCATTTATTTGCACCCCCTCCTGCTGCCAATTGCTTTTCTAGGGATAAATTTCAATGCCTTTCTCATTACAAACTCAGTTTTCAATAACTTAAAGTGGTAAAAGCTTCAAAAGCTGCAGGGTCTTTTAACATTTTGATGAATACTTTCAATATATTGTGAACAAAATTCAACCAAAATATAAAGGACCCTCTTCTAATACCAGTGCATGACATTAGGTATATTAACAAAGTAATATTAAAATGTTCATATATTTCTAAAACAATAATGAGTAGCAAATAGAAGATATATGTGTATATATACACATACATATATGTGGGTTTCCCAGGTGGCTCAGTGGTAAAGAGCCCATCTACCAATGCAGGAGACTTTGGGAAGATCTCCTGGAGAAGGAACTGGCAACCAACTCCAGTATTCTTGCCTCGAAAATCCCATGGACAGGGGAGTCTGATGGGCTTTGGTCCATGACGTAGCAAAGAGTCGGACACAATTGAGTGACCGAGCACTTTGTAGAAATATAAGACTCTTGTCCATTTTTTAACCTTTTTTTTTTTGTCTTGTTAAGTTGTAGAAGTTCTTTATATATTTTTCATATTAATACCTTATCAGATAAACGATTTGCAAATATTTCCTCCTTCTCTGTGGGTTGTCTTTTTACTCTTTTGATAGTGTCCTTGGATACGCAAAAGAAAAGGACATTTTTGACACATTAGCAAAGTGTATGTGCACTACAACCAATTCCAAATACATTTCTACTCCATGCTGCTGCTAAGTCACTTCAGTCATGTCCGACTCTGTGACCCCATGGGAGCCTACCAGGCTCCTCTACCCATGGGATTTTTCAGGCAAGAGTATTGGAGTGGGTTGCCATTGGCTTCTCCATTCTACTCCATAGGTTTCTTTATTTAATAATATTGTTTTATCTCAGTGCAATATTCTACCAAAATTCATATTTGTACTATCACCACAGAAATATTATCTTTAGCATTGTTTCTTTTACGCGAATCCATAGTAGCATTCACCACCATGTCATACATTTTTCTCAATGGAATGAAATTTTATAATTTTTATAATTTTATAACTTTTACATTGACTCAATCAAGTAGAGGTGAAAATTCAGCTATTCAGCTATTGTGATTTTCTAGAAGGCAATGGCACCCCATTCCAGTACTCTTGCCTGGAAAATCTCATGGACGGAGGAGACTGGAAGGCTGCAGTTCATGGGGTGGCTGAGGGTTGAACACGACTGAGCGACTTTACTTTCACTTTTCACTTTCATGCATTGGAGAATGAAATGGCAACCCACTCCAGTGTTCCTGCCTGGAGAATCCCAGGGACAGGGGGAGCCTGGTGGGCTGCCGTCTATGGGGTCGCACAGAGTCGGACATGACTGAAGTGACTCAGCATTGCTATAAAACTGTTATCATTTAATAACTGTTTGAAAAGTTCCTGTTCTGCTTACACAGTGAGCCTATAACTTCATTTTGTGTCTGCACAAGATAATTGACACCTATCACTTCATTTTGTGTCTGCACAAGATAGTTTGAAATTTTAAAATGAACAAAATTAATTTGCAATCGTCATTTCATCTTAATGAAAAGTCATGCTTCATGAAATTACATGTAAATCCTCCTTTTGTGGCTGCTTACAGACTTCCTCAAATCACTACTGCTTTAATGTATGTGCAGACATTTCTTAGGTCTATTTGTGCCTTTTGGTTCTCACATGGTCAGTGATGTCACCTTGCCCCAGGATGGATAGTTGATATCAACAATTATTTTGTGAAAATAATATATCATCATTTTCCTTGAGAAACTGCAGCAGTACTTTTCTTATTACATATACACTACCATCATTTAAGCCCACTACTCCCAAGAAAATTTATTGTGAAATAAAGCATTGCCAAATAATGGCATAAGTAAATAGACAATTGTATATTTATATCAAGCAATACATAGCAAAACCACTGTAGTAAGAGTATTTAGACTCTGGTGGCTCAGACGGTAAAGCGTCTGTCTACGATGTGGGAGACCCGGGTTCGATCCCTGGGTTGGGGAGATCCCTTGGAGAAGGAAATGGGAATCCACTCCAGTACTCTTGCCTGGAAAAATCCCATGGACAGAAGGGCTTGGTAGGCTACAGTCCATGGGGTCGCGAAGAGTCGGACACGACTGAGCGACTTCACGTTCACGTTGATTCACTCTATTTTCTCAGCCTCTATTTCCTCCATATATTTCAAATACATCTAACATAATTTCTGAACTTTCCCACTGACTATACCAGCTGGCAGCTTACTGGCTCTATGCTTCTTTCAGGCCTGTGCATAATGGTTTCGGCACAACAGGCTGATATTACACCAAATGGCCAGCAGGGGCAGCAGTGTCAAGAGCTTTCACTACAAGTTAAAACTGGAAATATCTTAGCTATCCCTGGGACTTAAGTGTTAGAAGTGTGTTATCTCTGGTTGCCTTAAAGATTCAACAGTGTGTTACAGTAGAAACTATCTTTAGTCATATGTGTCCCAGGCTACAAGGCAAAAGCTGGATGAATAAAATAGAAGTCCATGAAACTTTCCCTGACTTATTTGAGTACAACAATCAATAACATTTTGTTTAAATGAAAAAGTCAAGGACAAATGCTAAACTAAAAGCATTCTGAAAAAATATACATGAATCAAAACTGTTCACAGAAAACCAGGACAAGGCTCCCTGACCATAGGGAATGGCCACCTTCCACTGGCGATTCCCCAAGTGATCACTGGAATTTACATCCCCACCAACAGCATAAGAGAGATGCAATGATTCCACTTCCTCACCAACATTTGGCACCATTTGTCTTTTAAATTTTGACCATTTTGGTATTTATACAATGGTACTACATTGTGGTTTTGATTTTACTTCCCCTGTTTAACGAAGAGATGAGCACGTGTTTATTGGATATAACCTTTTTTGAGGTGACTGTCCAAACCAACTTGTCTATTGGGTTGTGTATGTATGTGTATTTTTCTTATTGATTTGCAGCAGTTCCAAGAATCTGCCTGCAATGTGGGAGACCCAGGTTCAACCCCTGGGTCCGAAAGGGTCCCTGGAGAAGGAAACGGCAACCCACTCCAGTATTCTTGCCTGGAGAATTTCATGGGCAGAGAAGCCTGGCAGCTGACAGTCCATAGGATCACAAAGAGTCAGACATGACCAAGTGACTTTCACTTCATTTGACTTCACTAGCAGTTCTTAATATTTTGATAAATAAGCACTCATTAGCTATACATGTTGTAAATATTTAATACTATCCTCAGGTTTGCTTTTTGGCCTTCAGATGATTTGTTTGGGAGAATGAAAGTTCTTAATTTTTGCTGTTTGCCATATCCTGTTTGATAAATCATTCTTTTTTCAAAGGTCATGAAGATATGTTGTTGTCTCAAATCTTTTTTTTAAAACCTGTCATATTTAGATACACAATCCTGCTGGGATTTTGAGGTAGTAAAAAATAGGGATGATGGTTTTTTTCGTGTGATATAGACTTGACTGAACTTTTTTTTTTCCAAAAGAGTGTCCTTTTCCTATTGAGTTTCAGTGGAGATCCTTCAGAAATCAGGAAATTGCTGTGTTTAGGTCTGATTACAGAATCTCTTGAAGGCAATGGCAACCCACTCCAGTACTTTTGCCTGGAGAATCCCATGGATGGAGGAGCCTGGTAGGCTATAGTCCATGGGGTCACTAAGAGTCAGACACGGCTGAGCGACTTTGCTTTCACTTTTCATTTTAATGCATTGGAGAAGGAAATGGCACCCCACTCCAGCACTTTTGCCTGGAGAATCCAGAGATGGGGGAGCCTGGTGGGCTGCCATCTATGGGGTCACACAGAGTCAGACACAACTGGAGCAACTTAGCAGCAGCAGCAGCATCATAGAATCTCTATTCTCTTCCACAAATCTGTTTGACTAGTACCCTCTGCCAGTACCATCCCCCATCTTGATATTATGATAACCCTACAATAAGTTGATTTCTAGTGGTATGAGTATTCATTTATTCACTTATTTTTAAAGTCTGGCTTGAAGATCCTAGGTTCTTTGTATTTCCATATAAATTTTAGAATCAGCTTTTCAGTTCTCACCAAAACTAAATTTTGCTCAGATTTTTACTGGGCTGCAGCATGTCTATGGACCAATATGGGGGGAATTGATAGCATACTGAGTCTTCGAGCCATGAATATGGCATATTCTTCTGTTTCTTTAGATCTTTTTTCATTTCTTTCGGCAGTACTTTGTATTTTCCAGTACAGACATCTTGCACTCTTTTAGATTTATTCCTATATATTTTACAACTTTGTGTTAGTGTAAACCCTATTTTAATATCCTTTTCTAATTGCTTATTGCTATCATATAGAAATGCCACTGTTTATATTCTGAACTTGTATCCAACAACCTTGTTAAATTCACCTATGTCCAACGAGTTGCCTATACATTCTTGTAGATTTTTCTGATACACAAAACCCTGTAATATGTGAGTAATGGCAGCTTACTTCTTTCTTTACAACCTTTATACCATTATTTTTTTATTCTTCACATATTCCTAGTTGCATTGGCCATGACCTTCAGGATTTCTATCCTTCTTTTTATACTTGGATTTTAATTTGTTAGAGTTTTGTTTTGGTTTTTTCTTTCGTCTGTGCTCATGAAAGGGATTGGTCTGTAATTGTCTTTCTTCTAAAATCCTCGTCATATATAGTATCAAGTTTATACCGGCCTTTTTTTTTTTTTTTAAAAACTGGAAAACATTTCTGCTTTTTCTGGTCTCTGGTAGGGTTTGTGTAAGATTAGCATTATCTGTTCCTTAAATGTTTAGAAGTCACTAGTAAAACTGGCAGGGATTCTTCTTTGTTGGAAGGTTTTAAATGATAGATTCCATAAATTCAAATCACTCAACATATATAATGCTAATAAGTTTTTCCATTGCTTATTCCATTAGTTTGGGTAAGTTCTGTTTTTCAAGGCATTTGTCAGTGTCACCTTATTTGTTGAATTTATTGGCAGAAAGTTGTTCATAATGTTCTCTTGAAAGAAAGTGGAAGTCACCCTAATATGAGAAATAAAAAGAAAACCTAACTATAGCTCTTACAAATGAAAAAAAAATGTTCTCCTAGCATCTTTTTATCATTTATAGGATCTATAGTTAGGTTTCCATTTTATTTCTCATATTAGTGTGCCTTCTCTTCCTTTCTCTCTCCCATCTTTTTTTTGCTCGATCTGCTTACCAGAGATTAATACATTTTGTTTGTCTTGTTCTTTATTTCAGTGCAGTTCTGCTGATAGCAAGTTCTCTCCAAAAATATCTTTATTTCATAACAATTTTAGAAGGAAATTGTTTATTACATATAGTGTTCAAAGTTTTCAGTTATTTTCTTTCATCACCACGAAGATGTTGTTCATTGAATTATGGCTTCCATTGTTTCTGTTTTGGGGTCAGCTGTCAGTCTTATTGTTCCTTCTTTGCGGTTATGTTTTATCGCCCTCCAGCTGCTTTTTGGTATTTCCCTTTGGCTTTGTTTTTTTCAGCAGTTTTACTATGCTGTGCCTACATATGGTTTCCTTTATATTTATCCTGAGTTGCGATTACAATGCCTCTTGACCCTGATGTCTTTAATGGAAACTAAAATTTGTTTTGCTTTCTTTTAAATTCCTCTGGTTTCGAACATAGTAAATAATCAAATATTTCCCTCTGATATATAAATTCAAGAAGTAATTAAGAATGCATACAATAATCACACATATGAGATTAAAATATTAACTTTATTCCTAATAAGTTTAGAGTGGAGGAAAAAGAGAACTAAGATGATGAGCAGCTCTCTAATAATCCACCTGAAGACTAGACTCCAGAGCAGCTCTCCCAAGGGAGAATTTTCATCTGCAGAGCAGGCATCTTCTCTCTCTGAACAGCAGCCTAACACTTATCAAACCACCCTAGTAAGAAAAGAGGGAAATGATCCCATAATCTAGAAGGTGGAGCATGTACGCTTCAGTTCAGTTCAGTTCAGTCGCTCAGTCGTGTCCGACTCTTTGCGACCCCATGAATCGCAGCACACCAGGCCTCCCTGTGCATCACCAACTCCCGGAGTTCACTCAAACTCACGTCCATCGAGTCAGTGATGCCATCTCATCCTCTGTCATCCCCTTCTCCTCCTGCCCCCAATTCCTCCCAGCATCAGAGTCTTTTCCAATGAGTCAACTCTTCGCATGAGGTGGCCAAAGTACTGGAGCTTCAGCTTTAGCATCATTCCTTCCAAAGAAATCCCAGGGTTGATCTCCTTCAGAATGGACTGGTTGGATCTCCTTGCAATCCAAGGGACCCTCAAGAGTCTTCTCCAACACCACAGTTCAAAAGCATCAATTCTTCGGCACTCAGCTTTCTTCACAGTCCAACTCTCACATCCATACATGACCACTGGAAAAACCATAGCCTTGACTAGATGGACCTTAGTCGGCAAAGTAATGTCTCTGCTTTTGAATATACTATCTAGGTTGGTCATAACTTTTCTTCCAAGGAGCAAGTGTCTTTTAATTTCATGGCTGCAGTCACCATCTGCAGTGATTTTGGAGCCCAAAAAAATAAAGTCTGACACTGTTTCTACTGTTTCCGCATCTATTTCCCATGAAGACCAGATGCCGTGATCTTCATTTTCTGAATGTTGAGCTTTAAGCCAACTTTTTCACTCTCCACTTTCACTTTCATCAAGAAGCTTTTTAGTTCCTCTTCACTTTCTGCCATAAGGGTGGTGTCATCCACATATCTGAGGTTATTGATATTTCTCCCGGCAATCTTGATTCCAGCTTGTGTTTCTTCCAGTCCAGCGCTTCTCATGATGTACTCTGCATAGAAGTTAAATTAGCAGGGTGACAATATACGACCTTGACGCACTCCTTTTCCTATTTGGAACCAGCCTGTTGTTCCATGTCCAGTTCTAACTGTTGCTTCCTGACCTGCATACAGGTCTCTCAAGAGGCAGGTCAGGTGGTCTGGTATTCCCATCTCTTGTATGCTTACCTCATGGAAAACTGAGGCTGAAATCTATAAACATTCTCTGTGGACAAATAAGCCAAAAAAAAGAAAAACAGGAAGGAGCCAATTTTACATGCTCAATTCCTTCTTTTAGTCTCAATGATCAGATAAACCACTTCCTCTCTCAGGTGAAGGGACAGGAAGGGGTTTCTCCCATATTTTTCCCTCCTGAGGAATCAAGTTAAAATTCCCCCCACTCCATGGTGCTAAACTGCCTGAGATTAGCATTTCCCATAAGGTAGATAATACCTACACTAAGAAGCATTTTTTTTCTATCTGGTTCCTGATCCAAAAGTTTAATTAATTTTTTAGTGCATAATTTAGATTGTATAGAAATTCCTAAAGACTTCATCCATTTTCCTTTAGCTTGTGAAAACTTGCAAAAGTAAATACAAATATACTCAAATTCAGTGAAAAAGAACTCATGGTTAGAGAGATAGTACAAACTGACAAACTATGATTTAGTCAGAAAAAAGAATGGAAAGTAAGAATGGCTGAGCTGAATTATGAAGAATAAAATAAATATTCCGAATCCTAGCATGGACACAGAGGTATAACAGGGTGAACTTGGGCAATTTGTAACTTTTCTGCTTTACACTACTTACCAATACAGTGAAAGTAGACTCAATAGCCTAACATTTCTTCTAGCTCTAATAGCTCGTGTTCCTGATGGAATAAGCCACGGTATATCCTAAAGCTCTATGAAGTACATATTCCTTCCATGGATAATGTTATGGAGGGAACTGTGTCTCCCCAAAATGTGTGTGTTGAAGTTCTAACCCTCTCGTACCTCAGAATGTGACTGTTTTTGGAGAAAGTATCTTAAAAGAGGTAATTAAGTTAAAATGAGGCTGTTAGAGTGAGCCCTAATCCAGTCTGACAGGTGTCCTCACAAGAAGTAGAGATCAGAATTTACAGGGAGACACCAGAGGCAGGCTCTGGGATGCATTAACAGCAGGAGGATGGCCGTATGCAAGCCAAAATGAGAGACCTCAATGGAACCCAACCCCTCTGGCACCTTGATCTTAGATTTCTAACTCTAGAATATAGAGAAAATAAATTTCTGTTACTTAGCTACCCCACCCAGGGTATTTAGTTATGGTGGCCTCAGCAGACTAATACACGGGGCGGTGGGGGGGGGGGGGGTGCGGCGCGGGCCCCAGTCAAAAGCTCATTCAATCAGGCTACCTTGAAACTGGTTTTAGCAGGATGACACAGTGAGAAGGAATGTCTCCACCTCCAAAAAGCCTCAGAAAGTAAGGTAAGTCTTTCTCCTAAGGAGACACGAAAGGAGAAATTACATTGTACAACACACAGGAAAACTTCCTAAAACTTGTGTTAAGCCACTGCTTTCCCTAAAATTCCACATCTCATAGCAACTGCTTACCATCTCTCCATTTCCTCCTCTTCGTCCTTCAAAATAAAAAATGAAAAGCTCCTCCAAGCTCTTCTTCTAAGATATTTTAATCTTACCAAGATTAAATGCATTTCCATACATAGCTAAATTGAAACTTCTCTAGACTTCTCCCTGGAGAAGGAAATGGCAAACCACTCCAATACTCTTGCCTGGAAAATCCCATGGATGGAGCAGCTTGGTGGGCTACAGTCAACCAGGTCGCAGAGAGTCGAACAAAATTGAGCGACTTCACTTTCATTCACTTAGACTTCTCCCAATCCTCTCTACCTGTCTTGCTATTAGCATAACAAAACTCATTAGTGAATCCATGCAATCTTTAAATCCTTTCTCCTTCAAAGCTGGGAAAATATAGAGAAACTCTAACTCATATATATGAATATATTTAATGTGTCTTTTGTTATTTCTAACATATGTTATGTTATTTCAACCATACTAGAGTTTATGTTTGGAGAAGGCAATGGCAAACCACTCCAGTACTCTTGCCTGGAAAATCCCATGGACGGAGGAGCCTGGTAGGCTGCAGTCCAAGGGGTCACTAAGAGTTGGGCACGACTGAGCGACTTCACTTTCACTTTTCACTTTCATGCACTGGAGAAGGAAATGGCAACCCACTCCAGTGTTCTTGCCTGGAGAATCCCAGGGACGGTGGAACCTGGTGGGCTGCTGTTTATGGGGTTGCACAGAGTCGGACACGACTGAAGCGACTTAGCAGCAGCAGCAGAGTTTATGTTAATGTAGTGATTTTTGGAAAGCACCTGAAGATGGAGGCTGGTTGCCAAGGGAACCAATGATGGCTAGAAGGTTGGCACTTAAGCCCCCACTCTCTGATTTCTGAGGGGAGAGGAGCTGGAGGTTGAATCAATCACCTGTGGCCAATGACTTAATTGGTTATGCCTATGTACTAAAACTGGGTTTCCCAGGTGGTGCTAGTGGTCAAGAAGCCGCCTCCCAATGCTAGAGATGTAAGAGACGCTGGTTCTATCCCTGGGTCAGGAAGATCCCCTGGAGGAGACAACAGCAACCCACTCCAGTATTCTTGCCTGGAGAGTCCCATGGACAGAGGAGCCTGGTGGGCTACAGTCTATAGCGTTGCACAGAGTCAGACACGACTGAAGTGACTTAGTATGCACACATGCATGTAATGAAGCCTCCCTAAAACTCAGAAGGACACAGTTTGGAGAGCTTCTGGGTGGAGGTGTGGGAACATGAGGAGGCTCTGGAGGAGTGTGAAGCCTGGAGAAGGCAAGGAAGCATCAGGCTCTGTCCCACACATCTGCATCTTTTCCATCTGGCTGCTCCTGTGTTCTCTCCTTTTATAATAAACTAGTGATCCAGTGTATTATAGGGCTTCCCTGATAGCTCAGTTGGTAAAGAATCCACCTGCAATGCAGGAGACCCCCGTTCAATTCCTGGGTCGGGAAGACCTGCTGGAGAAGGGATAGGCTACCCACTCCAGTATTCTTGGGCTTCCCTTGTGGCTCAGCTGTTAAAGAATCTGCCCACAATGCAGGAGACCTACTCCAGTATTCTGGACTGGAGAATTCCACGGACAGTATAGACCATGGGGTCGAAAAGAGCTGGACACAACTGAGCAGCTTTCACTTTCAATGATATAATATGTAAAGTGTTTCTCTGAGCTCAGTAGGCACTCTAGCAAATTTATCAAATGCAAGGAAGGGGTCACTGGAACCTCTATCACCAGTCAGAAGCACAGGTGATAACCTGATCTGTGACTGATGTCTGAAAGGGGTTGGGGGATGGGGCAGTCTTGTAGGACTGAGTCCTTAACGTGTGAGATCTGTCTCTCAGCAGATAGTGTCAGAGTTGAATTATAGGATACTGTGTGGTCAGGTCAGTTAATGTGGTTGCTCTCTTGCTCTCTATACATCCTCTGCCTGATCAGTGCCTGCTTCACCTATACCTGCTCACACAACTGACTTTCCTGGTACTTGCCCCAGGTCCCACCAGCTGGTGATTATTCTTAATCAAAGGGGAGGTGAAGGGTGTGTTCCTCAAATGGTTTCCTTGGTAACTAATGATCCCACCTGAGGTCAATTTCCCTGTAACTGGCAATTCCCCACACTCTCCTACCCATCCTCCCCACCTTCCGCCTCTAAACAGTGGGGTGTTGCTCCAGGACCTTATTCAGACAGTTAAGATCCCTCCGCACCTGTTAAACCAGTGATGTCTCTATTGCTGACTTTGGACTTTCTCTTCAGTCTTGAAGCACAGCCTTGAGATTCCCAATTGTCTGAGAATGCATAGTGGTCAGGGAAATCCCCATGGCATAATTGGGTGCTGATCTTCTTTTATGTCCCATTTAGGAAAACTCAGTGATGTTTAGAAAGTGAAAATTTCAAGAAGCCAGGTTTGGGGGATGGTGGCATAAATTGCCAAAACAACAATTGTGCATTTCTTTGGTTTGCTTTCTTTGTTTTCTTTTTCTTCTCTTTGTTTTCTAATTTGCTCTCTTTTATTCACAAATTACCATCTGTATGAGTGAATCAAAACAGTTGTTTTGATTTCATATAGAATGAACTTAAATATTGAATCATCTAACAACAACAGAAATGTTTCATAATTAAATTATTAAGTGAAAAAACTTCAGTATGTTGATTTAAAAGGAAAACCCATGCTTTAATTTAGGAAAAAAAAAAAACCAGGAAATTCCCAGTAATAAAAAAAAAAAAAAGAAATGTGTTTTAAAGGACACACTAAATTCCCATGAGGCAATAGAAACATTTTGTGTTGTATAGTTTTCCAAAGATGAACTCTGCAATGCCAGGGCAGGCTCTGTTCTTACATGTAAGAAATGTTCTTACATCTTCAGTGCCAGGAAGGAAGGGAATCAGCAATTATCCTAATATTAACAAGTGATTTTGCTTTGGCAAGTCTTCTCCAAAGAAAATAAAGGTGGTTTACATAAGGAAAGCCATCAAAACAAAAGGATCCATTCAGGAGAAATCAGCAAGAATTCGAGCAGCTACTGAAATTACTCTCAGCCAATTCCAGCAGGAAACTTACAGTGTTTTCCATTTCAGAGAAACACATCTTACCTCAATAATTATTTATCAAGACATGTGAAGTGAAGCAACTCTTTTAAGGATTCCATTTTATAGAGAAAAGCACAAGAGGAATTTCTGGAGAACTTAATGACCCTGTGTGTGCCATCACAAATTCCTTCAATTTTGTCTGTCACTTAATGACGGGGCAGGGGCCCAGGTGGGTATACAAGGAAATTTAAATCTACAGCACCAGTCCTCCAGACTCCTCGAGAATCAGGGCATTGTCTTATTCATCCTCAGGGACTCAGCTTAGTAGGTCATCAAGAAGTATTTGTTTCATTAAATTACATTAAGTCAAATGGTATTTTGAAAGCTACAGTTTCATTAGAAAAGAGCAGAAGCTAATAATGACAATCTCCTTGTACTCCTTCTTCGATCCAGTTGAGAAGCTTCTTTTGCCTGTCCCTTTCTTACTTTGCTCTGCTTGACAGCAGACATCTCGAGGAAAAGGAACCTGCCTTACTTGTCTTCCTACTCTCGGCGTAGCATAATAAGAGTTCAGTAACTACTTTTTAAATGAATGAATGGTCAATAAATAGTTCTTTAGATTCCCTTTTATTAGAAATTGCAATACTATCCTCCTGCAGAGAATCTGGTTAAAGAAACTGTGACTCAGGGACACTAAAAAATAAAATCCAATATAGGTGATGGGATGACAATTAGAAAGTAGACTAAGCTTGCATGTCTTACCTCTGTCTAGTAAAAATTTCAAATCTAAAATAGATATTCTGGGATCAGCAGAAATGCAAAAGACCAATAGAATAATACTAATAAGGAATGAATTACGTGCATCAATATACAATCCAAACTTTACAAGTTTTAGTATTAGGAGACGACATAAACCAAATCAGAAAAAGCAGTGTAAATGCTAAGTGCAAAACAAACGGTCAAGATAAGCAGTGACAAAAGGGACATAATTAAAGTGATGATAATCTTGCTCTAGCTGCCACCTTGACCCCAAAAACTTGCATTTTCTTCATGGATTCCTGAATTTCCATCAACTTGGAAAAGATAATAACAAATCCTTCTTAAAGATTATTAACGGTCTGCATTTGTCATGTTGATCCTCATAAAACCCTAAGAGGGAAATATCATTAATCCAGTTTTATAGATGAACAAGTTGAAGTTCAGGTCCACCTGACTCCAAAACCTATGCCCATCTTTATTTTTTAACTGAGATATAATTATATATAATAATGTGCATTTAGGTGCAAAATAATGTAGTTTAAGGTGCATTGATTTGATATATTTGCATATTGCAATATGATTACCACCTTAGTGCTAGCTAATACCTCTAGCATGTAACATAATTGTCATTTCTTTTTTGTGGTGGGAACAATTAAGATTTGGTTTCTTAGCAACTTTGGAAGTTTATAGTACAGCATTGTTGACTATCGTCTCTGTGCATTAGCCCTCCAGGACTGATTTATCTACCAGTTTTAAGGTTTACCCTTAAAAAACATCTTTCTTCTTCCCCCGCATCCCTACCCCTGGTAGCCACCATTCTGCTTCTATGTTATTGCTGTTATTTAATTGCTAAGTCGTGTCTGACTCTTCTGCAACCCCGTGGACTGTAGCCTGCCAGGCTCCTCTGACCGTGGGATTTTCCAGGCAAGAATGCTGGAGGGGGTTGCCATTTCCTTCTCCAGGGGATCTCTGCTTCTGTGAGTTTCAACTTTTTAGGGTTTTTTTCTGCTTCTATGACTTCAGGTTTTTTAGATTTCACATGTAAGTGATATACAGTATGTGTCTTTTTCTGCCTGACTTGTCTCAGTTAACACAATGCCCTCAAGTTCCATGCATGTTGTCACAAATGGCAGCACTTACTTCTTTCTCATGGCTATAGAATATCTATCTGTCTATATCACATCTTCTTATCCATTCATCCATTGATGGACATTTGGGTTGTTTTCATATCTTAGCTACTCTGAAAAATGCTGCAGTGAATATGGGGGTGCAGATATCTCTTCCGACTCCTTATTTCATCTCCTTTGGATAAATACCAGGAGTGGGATTGCTGGATTATATAGTAGCGCTATTTTTAATTTTTTGAGGAAACTTCATGCTGTTTTCCAAAGTTAAACCCATGTTCTCTATCACCATCCTCAATTACCCTGTATCCTTAGTAGTTTACTGACATCTAGAGCACAAAATGATCAGTTTTATAAAAGTAACAGGGTCTCTCACAGACACAGAGAACAGACTTATGGTTGCCAAGTGGGAGGGGGTTGGGGGAGAGATGGATTGGGAGTTTGGAATCAGTGATGCAAACTGTTATATACAGAATGAATAAACCACAAGGTCCCACTGTATAGCACAGGGAACTGCATTCAATATACTGTGCTAAACTATAATGAGAAAAAATAAAGAATGTATATTTATGTATATCTGAGGCCCTTTGCTATACACCAGAAATTAATACAATACTGTAAATCAACTATATTTCATAAAATTTTAAATAATAATAGAGTCTCACTAGTTGCAGATCCAGGGCTTGAATTCACCTGTTTATATATTTAATTCGGTATGATTCCCATGACACCCCTCTGTCTCTCCATTGCTAGATGATCCATTGCTTCTTTCCAAACACATTTCCTCATCTTTTTCTAAGGTGAGTCATCCAGTCCCTTGTCCTTGTTGTTGAGGTTATAATAGGTTCTGCCTCTCTGCCCCTGAGTGCCCATGTCATTTCACTCAGGTTATTGCAAGCCCAGTCACTGCCTTGTATGGAACAGGGACAATTGCCAGTTCTAAGAACTTGACCTCTACTATCTGCTCCTGCTGCAGACATCTCCCCCTCCTGCTATATCACACCCATGCACACACACACTGCGTGGCCACCACCCAACTAGCCTAACTGCCTAGTAACTGCAGACTCTGTTTCTTGTTTCCACCCCCTTGTGCCTGACCCTTTCTAGTCCAACTGCCCTCCTTGTTTATTTCCTCAATTCCTAGGTCAGCCTTTAAGAAGTCCATAGTGCCCATCACCAAGCAAACATCAGAATTTAAAAAGAATGGGTCCACAGAATCAGACTTCAGTTTCTGGAAAGATGATATAGACAAGATAGCCTGAAACGTTCAATCTAAAAATGCTAGGTCAAAAAAATAAAAATAAAAATGCTAGGTCAAATATAAAAATCACCCTTTTGTGTGCACAAATCAACTCAGAAGACAATGAGGTGAATTTCTAAGACCAGGAACAAAGAAGAAACGCAAAGCCATTTAGGGCAGGTGGACACTGAGGCCATCTGTTACCTTCGGGCCCTGACTGATAACAAGTGACTCAGAGGTGCAGACAGTGACTGCAGCCATGAAATTAAAAGACACTTGCTCCTTGGAAGGAAAGCTATGACAAACCCAGACAGTGTATTAAAAAGAGACATCAGTTTGCCGACAAATGTCCCTGTAGTCAAATCTGTGGGTTTTCCAGTAGTCACGTATGGATGTGAGAGATGGACCATAAAGAAGGCTGAGTGCCGCAGAACTGATGATTTTGAATTGTGGTATTGAAGAAGACTCTTGAAAGTCCCCTGGACTGCATGGAGATCAAATGAGTCAATCCTAAAGGAAATCAACCTTGAATATTCATTCAAAGGACTCATGCTGAAGCTGAATCTCTGTACTTTGGCCACCTGATGCAAAGAGCCAACTCATTAGAAAAGACCCTGATGCTGGGAAAGATTGAAGGCAGGAGAAGGGAGCCCCAGAGAATGAGATGATTAGACAGTGTCACTGACTCAATGGACATGAATTTGAGTGAACTCTGGGAGATAGTGGAGGACAGAGGAACCTGGCATGCTGCAGTCCATGGAGTCTCAAAGAGTCGGACACGACTGAATGACTGAACAACAGCAATAGAGCAGGGAAGGTGAATGACAAAGCTGGGAGCTCTTGCAAAATGGGAAGTCAGGTCACAACCTGCCCCATCCCTGCTTATTGGTTGTGCAGTGCTAAAGCCTCAGGGAAGGTGTCGGTGAGAAAAGGCATTGCCCTGGCAGGAGGACTGTGAGGGACATAAAGGGGTAGATGGCTCCCTGTCATTGTGGCCACAGCAAACCTTGCACAAAGGTGGGACATAACTTCACTGCCTTTGCAGCCTGAAAAACCATAAGCCAGGAACTTTCTTCTAAAAATGCACCAGCAGAAGCAAGTGTAATTTCTCTCAGCAGGGTGGAACCCTCAGCCCATTTTGACACCTAAGAGACCACAATCTGAGATTTTATTTTAAAAGCAGGTCAACTCATTGAAATAGTCTTGCTGTGTGGCCTGAACCATGGAAGACCTCATTTGGCTATGGTTGAACATCTTAGGTCTCCTAAAAAACACAGCCCCTATAGGCAACTGGACACCAAGTTGGAATAGATGTTCTTAATCCTTGCAGTCTAGAAGAATCACTAGTGGCAATCATCATGTTGCATTCAAGTTTTGATATCTATCTGGGGCTCTACAATTCTTTTACAGCCACACACAGATCCAGATCTATTTATAATCAGTATTCTGAAAATGAAGTTACATCATTAACGTCTTATTTTAAATGCTTTTACCTATAAGAAAGAAGGAGCCAAGGAAAACAGGTGGCATGATTTATTCCTATTTCCTTTGTTTTTATTGGAAACCTGAACTCAGAAAGAAAATGTATTGTTTTTGTATGTGGTTATGATTTTGTTATCTTAGTGATTTTATACTTTGCTTCCCATCCCACCCCGCTTTTCACTCATAAGGAACAGAAGCATCCTCTGTAACATGTTTTGAGCAGATGAAGGAGAGCGGTACTCAACAGCATCTGTCTCTGCAAAAGGCCTTGACAGAGAAGTGTGGGAGGGGCTTTGGGGGCCCCATGTGAGTCAGTGGCAATGATGAGTGCTTGGATACAGCCCGTGTGTCATCGCTAGGGGACTTTAGCTTACAGGAATGGAACGAGAGGAAGAGAGGAACCTAGTCCGTCCACTATCTTGCTCCATAAACACGCGACAGGTGGGAGCCCCCAGACACACGTCAGAACCAAATGACAAAATGTCCAAATAGCAGTCAGTGCTCACCAACGGTTCCCAATGGTAGACACACATCAGCAACAACTGGCAAAATGCCCAAAGAGCACTCGGTGCTCAGAAGAGCAGGTAGCCTGAGTGCAAACTGGTGGACTTACCTGGTCTCGGAACTCGTCAGCTCGCCCACATGCATGCTTCCATTCCACGAAGGAAAAGTGTACATTGACAGTCAGTGCCAAGCAGTGGAGAAACAGGGAGGGTCCCCGAAAGAGATGGTTTCGGCAGCTGCCAGGAACAGCCCCCTAAGCCCCTCTCTCAGAGCCAGGTAGCCTCAAGCAGCAGCTCCTCGCAGCCATTCTGGGGTGTCGTCCTGGCGGCTCTGCTCAGTGAAAACCCCCGGGAAGCCAGATATCGCGAGAGCACAGCAGCCCCACGCTGGGAGCCAAAAACTGTAAGCAATGGTGGGTCCAAGGACTTCCCTGGTGGTCCAGTGGCTAAGACTCCCAATGCAGGAGGCATGGGGTTTGATCCCTGGTCAAGGAACTAGATCCTACTTGCCACAACCTAGGATCTGAGTGCCTCACCAAATATCCCACATGTGGCAATGAAGATGCCGCGTGCTGCAACTAAGACCTGGTACAGTAAAAAAAAAAAAAAAAAAATAGAAGTTCATAAGTATAAACATCATTTTAAAACAAAGTGGGTCCAGCTGCTTGCCACTCACAAGCCAATAAAGAGCCAATGAAGAGTCAGTCATGTCTGACTCTGCAACCCCGTGGACTATACAGTCCATGGAATTCTCCAGGCCAGAATTCTGGAGTGGGTAGCCTTTACCCTTCTCCAGGGGATCTTCCCAACCCAGGGATCAAACCCAGGTCTCCCATTGCAGGCAGATTCTTTGCCAGCTGAGCCACAGGGAAAGCCTAATAAAGAGGCAAGTTTGGTGAAAAGTTTGCTTTCTTTCAGAGGCCAGCATCCTGGGGCGTAAGGAGCTTCTGTCCAAAGGCCAACTTCCACCACCCCGGACAAATGACAGTCAGTGGGCAAGAGCTTTTATAGATGGGTGGGGGTGAGGGGCGGGCTACATGCATAATAGCACAGTCAGCTCTGACAGCCATCTTGAAATTGGTCATCGGTGGCCTGACCAGAGTCATCTTGATTGTCTTAAGTACAGTTAATGTTCAGTTCCAGGGTTGGTTTGTTACTATTTCCTTGAGGCCAATTCTCAGAACTGTGTTAGCTTATGTGATGGAATAGGAAATGGCAACCCACTCCAATATTCTTGCCTGAAAAATTCCAAGGACAGAGGAGACTGGTGGGCTATGATCTAAAAAGTCGGACACGACTGAGTGAGCACACAGATGTCATGCTACAGTCTGCTCATTATGTGGTTAACTGCTTCCAGCTGGTGGGGCTTTCAGTATCTGTAAGACAGCTCACAAGATATGGCTCACAATATTGCCTGTAGTCCTTGCTGCTGCTGCTGCTGCTAAGTTGCTTCAGTCGTGTCCGACTCTGTGTGACCCCCATAGACAGCAGCCCACCAGGCTCCCCTGTCCCTGGGATTCTCCAGGCAAGAACACTGGAGTGGGTTGCCATTTCCTTCTTCAATGCATGAAAGTGAAAAGTGAAAGTGAAGTTGCTCAGTTGTGTCCGACTCTTAGCGACCCCATGGACTGTAGCCTACCAGGCTCCTCCATCCATGGGATTTTCCAGGCAAGAGTACTGGAGCGGGGTGCCATCGCCTTCTCCAATGCATGAAAGTGAAAAATGAAAGTGAAGATGCTCAGTCATGTCCGACTCTTGGCGACCCCATGAACTGTAGCCTACCAGGCTCCTCTCTCCATGGGATTCTCCAGGCAAGAGTACTGGAGTGGGTTGCTATTTCCTTCTCCAGGGGATCTTCCCGACCCAGGGATTGAACCTGGGTCTCCTGAATTCCAGGCAGACGCTTTAACCTCTGAGCAGCCCTTGAGGAGGAACTAAAGGTCCTTGACTTTTGCTTACTTGACTCAACTATTCTTGTTTTGTCCTGTTTGACTGCTCTTATTTGCTTATGCATTTTCTCCCTTCTCTGATTAAACTTTTTGTCTGGCTAAAGTTTCTCTACAGACAAAAGACAGACAAAGGCCACAGGGGAGGGACCCCAGGGTGCTGCTGCATTTTATCTGGGGTTGTATACAGGATAATTGTATAGATTTGGGTGGAAGCATGACCTTGTCATTGTCTTTATGGTTTAAGGGGATGGTTATGGGTGTTTGGTAGACAAGGAATGCAACCCACTCCAGTATTCTTGCCTGGAGAATCCCACAGGCAGAGGAGCCTGATGGGCTACAGTCCACGGGGTCGTAAAGAGTCGGATACGACTGAGTGACTTAACTTTCTAACTAACTATGGGTGTTCGGTAGACAAAGAATAGACTGTGATTATTGGTTTTATGTGTTGGCTTGGTGAAGCTACAATCCCAGTTATTCAAATATGAAACTAGGTGTTGCTGTGAAGGTATTTGAGGGTGTGACCAAGATCCATAATCACTTGACTTTAAGGGAGGTTATCCTTGATAATTTGAGTGGGCCTGATTTACTCAGTTGAAAGGCTACAAGAACAGAACTGAAGCTTCTTTAAAGAAGAAGATTTGCCTGTGGAGAGAGCTTCAGCATATGCCGGAGGGGCCCACCCTGCTCTTCTGGATCTCCTGCCCTGTGGATTTCAGCTCTCCTCCAGAAGCTGACTCAGATGGAGGTTAGAATGCAGAAATTGCATTGGGGCTGTAACTGTACATAACACCTATTAGGAAGGAAACGGGAGCAAGATTGGACAGAATATATGAGTCTACTGGACTCAGGTTATAACCCTCAGCCTCTCAGGAAATTTGGAGGCTAGAGAGAATTTGGACAGCAGAATACTTTGAGGTGCTAGCTGACATGTATAAATGGAATAGAATAAATCAGGTACAGAGGCCAACACAATATTGTAAAGCAATTATTCTCCAATAAAAATCATAATTAAGAAAAAGAAAAACTGCATTGAAGTTCCTGTAAACAAGTAAATCTTGTAAAAGAAGAAATTAAATAGGAAGCAGTATGTTTAGAATGACTTAGTAAGTTTCTAAGTAAATTTCTAAATAAACTAAGTAAACTTCTGCACACACACTCTTGTTGTCTTTTTAGAACATAATTCTTAACAATATTAGCCCAAGGTAGAGGGCAGGATTGCTTCTTGAGGAACAAAAAAAATCATACTTTTTAAATGTATAAACCAGATGTACATAAAGTGCATAAACAGATATATGATATATCTGTTGGCATTAAAATTTCATGGCAGGAGTAATCTGGAAAAGATGTCTTAACAAGGCTCCTTGTGTGCTAAGTCGCTTCAGTTATGTCCGACTCTTTGGGACACTATGGACTGTAGCCTGCCAGGCTCCTTTGTCCATGGAATTCTTCAGGCAAGAATACTGGAGTGGGTTGCCACTTCCTCCTCCAGGAGATCTTCCTGACCCAGGGATTGAACCTGGGTCTCTTACATCTCCTGCATTGGCAGGCAGGTCCTTCACTACTCTCGATGGCTGGGAAGGCCTAACAAGGCTCCTTGCTGCTAAGTTAAGTTGCTTCAGTCATGTCCGACTCTGTGTGACCCCCATAGACAGCAGCCTACCAGGCTCCCCCGTCCCTGGGATTCTCCAGGCAAGAACACTGGAGTGGGTTAAAGTGAAGTTGCTCGGTCATGTCCAACCCTCAGTGACCCCATGGACTGCAGCCTACCAGGCTCCTCCATCCATGGGATTTTCCAGGCAAGAGTACTAGAGTGGGGTGCCATTGCCTTCTTCGAACAAGGCTCCTTAGGGAATGGTAATTAAAAGAGGTTGAGAGACACTGTTTTAGAATGAATTTTTAAATACCATCTTTGTGTGCTCTTAAAAAAAAATCATGGAAATATTGGAAATAGTATTGTTGGATTTTCTTACTAAAACAATAATACATTAATGTTTGTTAGGAAAACAAACATGAAAAAAGGTCACTAAAAATTACACCATCTGGACGTAACTATTATTACACATGTAGGGATGTGTGTGCACACATACACACTTTTTTAATAGATATTTTTACTTTCACTAAGATGGAATTATACAATGATTGCCATTTTGCAATTTTTTTCCACTTCATATTATAGTGATCATATTTAGAACAAAAATAAATTACAGCATAATCTTAATGTCTGCATGATATTCCATGATATAATTGTATTATAATATTTTTTAACCAATCTCAATTAATAGAGCTTCATGTTACAGCAACATGTATAACAGTAAACATTGCTCTGCTGAACATCTTGGTCTTTTTTATTATTGTTGTTTGAAAATAAATTGCTAAGAGGAAGAGTTATCGTCTACATACTATTTTTGAAGGGTGGATATATGTTGCCAAGCTACATGTATCTTGTCACATCAATGATTAGATTTCCATCATTCTGTTAATGTTTTCATAGCATTATATTGTATAAGAATAACATGACTGATTTAATAATGCAATATTTAAGCTGCTGCCTTCTTTCCCTTTGCTATTATAAGCTGTAAAAACAATGTAAAACCTGTCAAAGTAATGCAAGTCTTGAGTGATTGTTTTTGCAGGAAAAATTCCTGAGTGGAATTACTGGACCAAGAGCAAACAATTAGTGCAATACTCAAATGTGTCTGACTCTTTGCAACCCCATGAACTGTAGCCTGCCAGGTTTCTCTGTCCATGGAATTTTCCAGGCAAGATTACTAGAGCAAGTTGCCATTTCCTCCTCCAGGGGATCTTCCTGACCCAGGGATCAAACCCGTATCTCTTTCATCTCCTGCACTGGCAGGCAGGTTTTTTAACCACTGTGCCACCTGGGAAGCTTCAACAATTAATGGATATTTATCAGTTTCATACTTCTGGGAGTCATGAGGGACTCCCAGAGGAGGAAAGCTACACTCAAAGGTACGCAGGCCTTCATTTTCAAGGCAAAGTGGAATTTACATAGCTTTTGGCTCTAAGCATCTCTATTTCAATGTATTCAAATATGGAATATTTCCAAGTTTCTTGCGCTAATGAAATAAACGTACTAGAATCCTATTGTATGTTCAAAAAAAAAAAAAAAAGAGTAAACAAAGCACTCACACCAAAGTTTTAAGGTCCTTGAAATACTGTTCCAGTTCAACCTCTCTTTGAAGGTAATTTACCATTTGCAAGACACAGAATTTCTGGCTTCATGGCTCATCATGCATGTATGTCTCTCATAGAACCAGCCTCATAGGATCTACCTGAAGTCCCACCTGGTTCCTGTTCTGCCTCCTTGTGGGTCATAAGGAGAGCAAAAGGTTTCTTCCACTCCTAACACCTGAGGCCTCTGCTGTTTCCAGTGTTAGGGTCAGGCATCAGGCTGGAAAATCATAGCTCCTCTCTAAAAAGCAGCTTCCAAAAAATAGGGTATAAGAAGCTTTGTACTGGTTTCAGGGTCTACTGTTACTTTGGTTTATTTTGTTTACATTTTTAGCTTTGGACTTGCCAGGATGAGAATACGGTGTTATACACCACCTGTTGACACAAAACTTGGAAACTTATTTCTGGCTAAAGTCCTTGATCCTGCTCCCAGAGCACTCACTAGCTTATTTTTGCTTCTGTTTCACAGTGAAACCACCAAGGGGCATGATATCCAATATATGAGCCATCAGAGTCTTTATGAAATCATAATGAGTCTTCCTGTTATCCAGAAAGGCACGGAAAGTCGCTCCAAGTTACATCATTCTGTTGTGGAAAGTCACGCTAGACTGCTTTTTTGTTTTAGATTTCAAAGCGCCTTCCCCATCTGTTTCCTACTCCTCTCACACAGAGCCGGTCGGAGGGAAGAGAAGTGAGGCTACTAGCTCTGGGCCAGAGGTCTGATTGCCTGAAGTGGTATAGAAGAGCTGGTGACAAGCTCCTGTGTTGGTGTTGGTCAGAGCTGGTGTTGGAAGCATCGCTCGGTAGAGAAACATCTCTGCTTCCGGGCAGCCAGCTGGGAGTCAGAAGTGTTACATCAACATTCACTGACTTCTGAATCTCATCTCCTACCCTCTCAAAATCTCTCCTCAGGTTAGCTCATCTAATTAAAGAATGAATGTGAGAATCAAAGGTGACTCATAACTTTTCTTCATACATTTTTAAACTATGGCCGCACATACATAAAATTTACCATCTTAACCGTGTTTTCAGTGTGCAGATCACCTACATGAAATACATTCACGCTGTTGTGGTCCTGTCATCACCATCCATCCGTGGAACTCTTTTCATCGTGCAAAACTGCAAGTGTTTACCCATTGAACACTAACTCCCCTCCCTACAACTCATTGGTTTTTGTTTGGTTTTGTTTTTAAAAATTTTATTGAAGTATTTACCATGTTGTGTTAGTTTCAGGTGTACAGCAGAGTGAGTCAGTTTTACATATGCATATATCCACTCATTTTAAGCCTCTTTCCCCATATAGGTCATTACAGAGCGTTGAATAGAATCCCCTTTGCTACACAGTAGGTCCTTATACTGAGTGACTTCACTTTCACTTTTCACTTTCGTGCACTGGAGAAGGAAATGGCAAACCTCTCCAGTATTCTTGCCTGGAGAATCTCAGGGATGGGGGAGCCTAGTGGGCTGCCGTCTATGGGGTCGCACAGTCAGGCACAACTGACGTGACTTAGCAGCAGCAGCAGCAGCAGCAGCAGCAGGTCCTTATTACTTATCTATTGTATTTTGCATATAGTGTGTATGTGGTGATCCCAATCTTCCAATTTGTCCCTCTCCTCCTCCTTGTCCACCAGGAACCATAAATTTATTTTCTACATCTGTAACTCTATTTCTGTTTTGCAAATAAGTTTATTTGTAGCCTTTTTAAAAAAGATTCCACAGATAAGTGATATCATATGGTACTTGTCTTTCTGCATCTGACATTTCACTCAGTATGACAACCTCTAGGTCTAGCTATTTTTGCTGCAAAATGGCATTATTTTGTTCTTTTACCCTCAAAACGGGAGAAAATATTTGCAAATGAAGCAACTGACAAGGGATTAATCTCCAAAATATAAAAACAGCTTATGTAGCTCAATAGCAAATAACAACCCAATCAAAAAATGGGCAGATGCTCTAAATAGACATATTTCCAAAGAAGACATACAGATGGTTAAAAAGCACATGTAAAGATGTTCAACATCACTAATTATTAGAGAAATGCAAATCAAACCTGCAATGAGTTATCACCTCACACTGATCAGAATTGCTATCATCAAAAAGCGGCTCACTAGGGACCTCCCTGGTGGTCCTTGCCGTGCAGGGGACACGGGTTCAATCTAGTCAGGGAGCTGAGATCCCGAATGCCCTGGAGCAGCTAAGCCCATGTGCCACAACAGAATATCCCTCGTGATGCAATGAAGATCCTACATGCCACAACTAAGTCCTGAAGCAGTCAAATAAATTAAGCACCTAAATTTTTAAAAGGGACTCATTAGTTTTAGTCTGAGTGACAGAAGAGAGGCTGGTCCCCACCCTTTTCCTTTACACATGATTGCCACTCATCTTTTGATGGTAGCTCCTTTGGTTTGACCACACTATGCTTCAGTGCTTATTTAAAGCTCATAGAAGTGTTGTTAGCTGGAGTCAGACATAGTGATTTACATGTGTGTATGTGCTCAGCACTCAGTTGTGTCCACTCTGGGACCCCGTGAACTGCAGCCTGCCAGATACCTCTGTCCGTGGGATTTTCCAGGCAAGAATACCGGAGTGGGTTGCCATTTCCTCCTCCAAGGGGATCTTCCCTGGGTTTACTTGGGACAGCCACCTAAATACAACTCATGGTGATTTTTTTTTTGAAGGATTTATAAGTGATTTATTTTTTTTCCAGAAAAATTACATTCTTTAAATAACTAAGTTCTATACATACAAAGTACTCGTTCTTCATCTAGTTTTGATTTACATCTTAGGAATTTCAGATTTTCCAGATGTCTACTCCAGGGTGCTGGTATTTCTAATCTCCCAGTAGCCAATGTTTAGAGTCATCTAAAGAGGGCATCTAATCCCTAAATTTACTGTGAAAGTCATGACTTCCATGGATGTGACTTGGAAAGACAAAGGAAATTTGAAATAGTAAGGAGTTTACAGTCACTGTTATTATATGTTAGAGCTCTCAGGTTGCTAAGTACTTTTTTTTCATGTATAGTCATATTTTGTCACCTCCACAAACTCTATTTTCATCCCATTGTTCAGAAATGCAGAACGTAAGTCTGAAAGAGAAAACTGAGCAAAAATCATGCAAATAGTCAGGGTCTCTGCCCCTAGTTGTCCCCCAAAGGGAGAAGTTCTTGAACTTGTAGAAATTCCAAACTAAGTACTGTAATTGCTTCCTTGAAAATTAGTAATCCCTTGAACAAACTAACCAGTTGAGTTTTGGCTACTATTTTAATTTGGTTGGGGGAGATTCAAATCTAAATTTCTCATCTCAGTTTCATTTATTTGGGTCTTTGAATTATTGCCATCTTGAAAATTTGCTTAAATGTTCTCATTTCTTGTCTCACTTATTCTGTTACCATAACTAGGTGTATATCATCTTCACCTTCATTCCTCTTCATAAATTTGACTGCTCACTGGTCAGTCATAGAAAACTGATGTTTCATTTCCTCTTAAATGGTCCTAGTGCCTCTCAGATTCTCTTCAGCTTACCCTCATCTTTCTGCATTTCTGGCACCGAAGTAAATAAATGTACCTATATTAAAGTGGCAAAAAATCTCACTCTGTCCTTGTTCATTCTGTCCTTGTTTCTCTTCAGATTTTCCTCCAGCCCTCTTCTATTATTTTATTTTATTTTATTTTTTGCCACCCCATATGGCATGCAAGGTCTTAGTTCTCCAACAAGGGATCGAACCCATGCCCCCTGCCTTGAGAGCCAGAGTCTTAACCACTGGACCACCAGGGAATTCCCCAGCCCCTGTCTCTTTATAACTGGCTACTTTTCAGCTCTCAGGACCTCAGCTCAAAGGTGACCTTAGGGACAAGTTGAAACACTGGAAGAACTTATCTTATCCATCGTCTTCCCTCAACTGTACTTTTTACATTGATCAATTTAGCGTGAAGAGTTTTCCTTGGGTTTACTCCTCAGCAGCTGGACCGCGGTGTCTGTAGCGGGGCTGTGTCTGCAGCAGCTCCTCAGGTCTGAGCCTCCCTCATCTTTCACCAGGACAGATGGCGCTCTCAGTTGGGGAGGAACAGAGCAGATGTGAGCAGCTATCTTCACGTTCTGGGGGAGCTGGCGGAAAGGGAGAATGGCCTGTTTTCAAGTCCCAGAGGCCCCGCATATAGCGAAGGCTGATCCTGTTCTCACAACACCAGGTGATATGTGCAATTCTAGACCATGGAAAGGGGTGGTTTCCTCCTTGTTTTATGGGCCATCTCATCCATCGTTAACTTTGTAAGATTCTGTATGGAAGAGAAAGACCTTGGATCTTTGTGAAATCCCGTGCAAATCCTCTGTCCACTTTCACGCTGAGACTTTTTTTCATCAAAGTATAGTTATTTGCAATGTTGTGATAATTTCAGCTGTACAGTAAAGTGATTCAGTTGTGTGTGTGCATAAATATATATATATTCTTTTTCAGTTTCTTTTCCATTAGAGGTTATTATAAGATATTGAGTATAGTTCCCTGTGCCATACGGTAGATCCTTGTTTATTTTATAAATAGTAATCTGTTCATCAGTAATCATACTGATCATAACAAATTCATATAGTAGTCAGCATATCTGTGCATCCCAAACTCCTAATTTATCTCTCCTCCCGCTACTTTGGTAACCATAAGTTTGTTTTCTCTGTGAGTCTACTTCTGTTTTGTAGATACATCCATTTGTTTTTGGTTTTTTTTTTTAGATTCCACATAAAAATGACATCATATGGCATTTGTCTTTCTCTTTCTGACTTCCTCCACTTTGCATGATAACCTATAGGTCCATCCACATTGCTGCAAATGGCATATTTTTCTCTTTTTTATGACTCAGTCATAGTCCATTGTATATATGTACCACATCTTTATCCATTCATCTGTCAGTGGACATTTAGGTTGCTTTTCAAGTTATTGCAAGGCTTGGTCCTACTGACATATTTGCAGTGCAGTGTGTTTTCTGGTTTTTTAGTGGTTTTTTTTTTCTATTTGGTTTCTTAATGAGTTGTCTTTGAGTCTCCACAATTCAAGCAGAGAAAGACTTCCCTTCACCCTACATGTTCCCCCAACTGCTTTCCTCCCTCTGCTCACCCTCCCCTTTCTCTACAAAGTATCTTCTCTGCACTTACTTTTTCCAGTCTCCTCCATCTCTTTGACATGTATTACCTTGTCACCAAAAAGTATTTTGGTCCATCTACCTGAAAATCCCAGTGTGATGTTGTAACCATAATCCTTGCTGTTCTATGTGATAACTCTATAGAAAACTGATCTGCACAAACGGTTTTGTACCTCCCTCCCTTCCCCCCAGGCATGGACTGAAACTGTACCAGGGATGGAATCTATGACTGCTTTTCTTCAGCACCCAACGCTCAGTCCTTGCCGTGAGCCTCCCATTCTTCTCATGTTCCTGCTTCTTTGCTGATAAGCTCTTCCTTCCCCTGTAATAAAAGCTTTGGAGACAGGAGAAATAGCAGTTTCCTGTTCCCGCCTGAACTGTTTATTATGTTTAATCAACTCCTCTATGGTGATTTCTATTTTTATTGGCCAGGATAGCACTCATATTCAAGAATTCAGTTTTCGGCGATGGTTATATTCTACAGTATATAGAAGTCAGTCTATGTACTGACTGGCTTGTGTGATTTACTCCACACACACAAAAAAAGACCGTCCCCTCCCCTGCCTGGGAGGCACCCCTGGTGGTGGTGTATGGTGACCACTTGGGCATAAAAGACAATTAAGTTCCCGTTAGGGAGGTCAAAGGCAGATCTGGTCACTGTTGGTGTCTGTGATGCAGATGTATGTGTGACAAACAAAAAGAGAGAATGATCGTAGATTAAATTTCAAAGCGTAATAAAAAGAGGATCTAAAACACAAAGAATTACCACGCTTTTAGGGCCTTTCTTCTCCTGGTGTAAAGATATGTCTCTCATACACCTATCCACATGGAAAATATCCTAAAACTGCCATCCGGAAAAAGTCCAGTCTTCTGGAAAGTTTTCTTCACTGTGATAACAGCCAGTCAATGAGCATCGGGAAGTTAGGTAAATGCCACTTCCTCCTGAGGGAAGCAGCAAAAACCAGTTAGACTGTGAGCACTCCCCATCTCTCTTCTCCAACTGCATAAGCCAGATTCTTTGGGTTGTAAGTTTAGAAAGCCCAATTCAAAATGGCTGAAAGAAAAAGAAATGGAGTTTATTCACTTACCAAGTGAAAGTCCCTGGAAGATACTAGCTGGATTTGTATTACTCTCTCTATCTCTTACTCCTGCTTTGCTATGTTTTGGCTCCATTCTGAGGTTCTTACCTCTTGGTGCAAGATAGCTGCCAGAGGTTGCCATCTTTATCATCTTCTCTCGTTAATTCCCGCTGCAAAAGCTCTCCTCTCTCTCAAGAGTTTCAAATTCTAAAAATGTTCTGAAATTGATTCTGATTTGAACTGACTGAATCATGATTCCATCTCTGAACTGGCTAGATGTGGGGGGGGAGGGTTTCCATGCTGACTGGCCAAACCTGGATCACATGTCTCCCCTTGGAACCTGACTGAGAGGAAAGTGAGGGTAGATGCTTTAGACAAGCATAAATTTCATTACCAAATGCAGGGAGCCTGGATGCCCTGCAAGCAAAACAATGACTGTGCACTGGGGTCGAGTCATAGCTGCAGCTGCCTCTGGAGAAGAAGTTTAATGAATAAAGCTTTTCTCTAGAACTATTTTTTCCCCCGCTTATTTCACTATTGGAGTATAATTGTTTTCTCTATAGCTCATATCGTAAAGAATCTGCCTTCAATGCAGGGGACCCGGGTTCAGTCCCTGGGTCGGGAAGATCCTCTGGAGAATGGAATGGCAACCCATTCCAGTATCCTTGCCTGGAGAATCCCATGGACAGAGGAGCCTGGTGGGCCATAGTCTGTGGGGCCGCAAAGAGTCAGACAAGACTAAGCAACTAACACTACTGCTGCTGCTGCTGCTGCTGCTGCTGCTGCTGCTGCTGCTGCTGCTGCTGCGTCGCTTCAGTCTGCTACTATAATTGTTTTACAATGTTGTGTTAGTTTCTGCTGTACAACAAAGTGAATCAGCTGTATGTGTACATATGGATGGTCCCTCTAAAGCCTGCCTCCCACCTCCCTTTTCTAGAATCTTCTGAAGTAGATTTTATTCAATTCATCCAACTACCATCTTCTCCCACTTCTTTCCTGGATGGCTGTGTCCATTTTTGCATGATTCTAACTCGTATAATTTTCACTTGCAAGTGCTGTTTCCTTTCATGTCAATGGGCAGTAGATCACCATCTCTCCCAGGTTTTAAAATCTTTAATTTTTATGTGCTCAGTGTCTGACTCTTTTTGACCCCATGGACTATAGCCTGCCAGGCCTCTCTGTCCATGGAATATTCCAGGCAAGAATACAGGAGTGGGTTGTCATTTCCTACTCCAAGGGATCTTCCCAACTCAGGGATCGAACCATATCTCCTGCAGGTGAATTCTTTACCACTGCACCACCTGGGAAGCCCTTTATTCTTATGCAAGCTTTAAAACAACTAGACCATAACTTTTGGTGTATGGGTGTGTTTGAGGGCAAAAGTTGATAGAAATGATTTCTAACTTCAAAGTTAGATACACTGTCAGAATACATTTAAGCTCTGTCAACCGCAAGTACCTACCTGCTCTTGATTTGGCTCTCAGTTTAGAACATAAATTTCCAAGAACACCAGTGAAACAAAATGCTTTATTTTCTCTCCTGTATTCCAGTTTTAACTTGCAAACATTTTGTGTAATGATACTTATAAAAAAACCAATTCCAGATTATATTTCACTCTTTGTGGCTTTCTTAAGAGGAAAAGAATCTTCATACTTTGACAACTTGGTTATTTTTTTTTAATTAACATTAAAGACCTCAGATTGCTTCCATGTCCTGACTATTGTAATTAGTGCTGCCATGACCATTAGGGTACATGTGTCTTTTTGAATTATGGTTTTTCTCAGCCTATATGCCCAGGAAGGGGATTGCAAGGTCATATGGTAGTTCTATTTTTAGTTTTTAAGGAACCGCCATACAGTTCTCCATAGTGGTTGTATCAATTTACATTCCCACCAATAGCGCAAAAGGGTCCCTTTTCTCCATATCCTCTCCAACATTTATTACCTGTAGATTTTTAGATGATGGCCATTCTGACCAGTGTGAAGTGATACCTCATTGTAGTTTTGATCTGCATTTATGTAACAGTTGCTAATGTTGAGCATCATCTCATGTCCTCCTGGCATCTGTCTGTCTTCTTTGGAGGAGAGTATATTTAGGTATTCTATCCATTTTTTGATTGGGCTTTTTAAAATTGAGTTGCATATTTGCAAAATATACTTGTAAATATATTTTAGAGATTAATCCCTTGTCAGTTGCTTCATTTGCAAATGCTATCTCTCATTCTGAGGGTTTTCTTTTCATCTCGTTATGGTTTTCTTTACTGTGCAAAAGCTTTTAAGTTTAATTAGGTCCCATTTGTTTATCGTTGATGAGGGTAAATGTCTTTCTCCTCCCTGACTTCCTCAGCTGGTCCTAGCCTGCACACTGCTAAAGACAGCCTGGCCATTCTCCCACCCTGTTATGCTTACCTGGGCTCTCCCTCAAACAAGATAAGACAATGTGACAGGCCAAGGAAGGGAACCCAGGGACTGCTGATTTCCACTCTCCTCCATGAAACATCTGTCTTAGTCCAGGAGGCATCTGCTTCCTTCATTCCTTGCATCTGAGGGTCTGTGCAGGGTCCATGGCCCAGCAGAATGGATTGTGAACAAGAAAGTTTGAAGTCACATGAGTGTCTGTCCTGGAAGAAACAGCTTGAAAGCATCTCCACTTCATCTGAAGAGTCAAAGCCAGCAGCATCTCACAGGGCAGGTTTAAGGCCAAGCCAGTGGTCCCCACCGCTCCCCAAGAAACTTTCAGCTTCAGAACCAGCCTATTTCTGCAGGGGAGAAATGACCACTCTGCATACCACAGCTGCTACCACAAGCCAGGCTCTGTCCACTATCTCACCAAATCTACATGACAGCCCTTGGACAGAGGTACCACTCTTTTCGTCCCCATCGGACAAAGGAGCAAACCAAGACAAGGAACAGTGAACTGACTCTTAAGAGTCACAAAGCTGAAGTCTAAGCCTGGTCAGCCTGGAGTCAGCAAATTTACCTCTGCGTACAGAGGGTTTATTGTATACGGGAAGACACCGAAGCCTTCCAAAGAAGGCTCCCTGCAAAGGAATCCTATTTTTAGCAAGGCATTGATTTGGGTGGGAAGAGATGGGAATACCAGACCACCTGACCTGCCTCTTGAGAAACCTGTATGCAGGTCAGGAGGCAACAGTTAGAACTGGACATGGAACAACAGACTGGTTCCAAATAGGAAAAGGAGTACATCAAGGCTGTATACTGTCACCCTGCTTATTTAACTTATATGCAGAGTACATCATGAGAAACACTGGGCTGGAAGAAGCACAAGCTGTAATCAAGACTGCCGGGGGAAATATCAATAACCTCAGATATGCAGATGACACCACCCTTAGGGCAGAAAATGAAGAGGAGCTAAAAAGCCTCTTGATGAAAGTGAAAGTGGAGAGTGAAAAAGTTGGCTTAAAGCTCAACATTCAGAAAACGAAGATCATGGCATCTGGTCCCATCACTTCATGGGAAATAGATGAGGAAACAGTGGAAACAGTGTCAGACTTTATTTTTTTGGGCTCCAAAATCACTGCAGATGGTGACTGCAGCCATGAAATTAAAAGATGCTTACTCCTTGGAAGGAAAGTTATGACCAACCTAAATAGCATATTCAAAAGCAGAGACATTATTTTGCCAACAAAGGTCTGTCTAGTCAAGGCTATGGTTTTTCCAGTAGTCATGTATGGATGTGAGAGTTGGAGTGTGAAGAAAGCTGAGTGCTGAAGAATTGATGCTTTTGAATTGTGGTGTTGGAGAAGACTCTTGAGAGTCCCTTGGACTCCAAGGAGATCTAACCAGTCCATTCTAAAGGAGATCAGTCTTGGGTGTTCTTTGGAAGGAATGATGCTGAAGCTGAAAGTCCAGTACTTTGGCCACCTCATGTGAAGAGTTGACTCATTGGAAAAAACTGTGATGCTGGGAGGGATTGGGGGCAGGAGGAGAAGGGGACGACAGAGGATGAGATGGCTGGATGGCATCACTGACTCAATGGACATGAGTTTGAGTGAACTCCGGGTGTTGGTGATGGACAGGGAGGCCTGGTGTGCTGCAATTCATGGGGTCGCAAAGAGTCGGACATGACTGAGTGACTGAACTGAACTGAACTGAACTGAACTGAAAGTGAAATCTCTAGGTTGTTGCATTCCTCAGTCCATTTGTTTGATGCTTTTTGTCAGCTTAAGAATGTTCCTTTTGGGACTTCCTTGGTGATCTAGTAATTAAGAATCCATCTGCCAATGCAGGGGACATGGGTTTGATCCCTGGTCCAGGAACTAAGATTCTACCTGCTGTGGGGCAAATAACCCCTGTGCCACAGTTACTGAGTCAGTGCTCTAGAGCCCAAGCTCCGCAACAAGAGAAGCCACCAAAATGAGAAGCCCAAGAACCACAACCACTCACCACAACTAGAGAAAGCCCTCTGGCAGCGATGAAGACAGCACAGCCAAAATAAATGCATTTTAAAAATTTCTAAAACAATGTTACTTTTTATTTTCCTCTCCTATGCTTTCCCACTGGGGACTCCTCGCAGTCACCTGTCAGTGTGTGCAGAGTGAGGATCAGGCCTCTTCAATTCAGTACTTAGTTTTCTAATATGTGTTTATTTACTTGGCTGTGCTGGGCCTTAGTTGTGGCGCACAGGATCTTCTATCTTCATTGCAGTATGTGAGATCTAGCTCCCTACCAGGGCACCAAACCTGGGTGCCCTGCACTGGGGACCTGGAATCTTAGCTACTAGACCACCAGGGAAATCCCAGCCAGTATTACTGAGCATCTATTTTGTGCCAGGTATTTTTTCTAGATGCTGGGAATATGGCGACGAGTTAGACAGATGCCCTGTTCTCAATAGAGCTTAGATTTTAATGAGTGGCTGAATGACTAAATTAATATTATAATAATTAATATCTAAACCCACTGTGTTGTTTGAGCTGGCAAATCACCTCCTCGACCCCACATCCATGTTTATGGGGCCTGTCATGAAGGTCACTGTCGGAGAAAGAGAGCTTTTCTTTAACAATTAAACAGGACAAGCTGGAATCAAGATTGCCGGGAGAAATATCAATAACCTCAGATATGCAGATGACACCACCCTTATGGCAGAAAGTGAAGAGGAGCTAAAAAGCCTCTTGATGAAAGTGAAAAAGGAGAGTGAAAAAGTTGGCTTAAAGCTCAACATTCAGAAAACGAAGATCATGGCATCTGGTCCCATCACTTCATGGCAAATAGATGGGGAAACCGTGGAAACAGTGTCAGACTTTATTTTTTTGGGCTCCAAAATCACTGCAGATGGTGACTGCAGCCATGAAATTAAAAGACGCTTACTCCTTGGAAGAAAAGTTATGACCAACCTAGATAGTATATTCAAAAGCAGAGACATTACTTTGCCAACTAAGGTCCGTCTAGTCAAGGCTATGGTTTTTCCAGTGGTCATGTATGGATGTGAGAGTTGGAGTGTGAAGAAAGCTGAGCACCGAAGAATTGATGCTTTTGAACTGTGGTGTTGGAGAAGACTCTTGAGAATCCCTTGGACTCCAAGGAGATCCAACCAGTCCATTCTGAAGGAGATCAACCCTAGGATTTCTTTGGAAGGAATGATGCTAAAGCTGAAGCTCCAATACTTTGGCCACCTCATGTGAAGAGTTGACTCACTGGAAAAGACTGTGATGCTGGGAGCGATTGGGGGCAGGAGGAGAAGGGGACGACCGAGGATAGGATGGCTGGATGGCATCATGGACTCGATGGACGTGAGTCTGAGTGAACTCCGGGAGTTGGTGATGGACAGGGAGGCCTGGCGTGCTGGGATTCATGGGGTCGCAAAGAGTCGGACACGACTGAGCAACTGAACTGAACTGAAGTGAACTGAGGGCATTAGGTGGAGAAGGTGATGGCACCCCACTCCAGTACTCTTGTCTGGAAAATCCCATGGTCAGAGAAGCCTGGAAGGCTGCAGTCCACGGGGTTTTGAAGAGTCGGACACGACTGAGTGACTTCACTTTCACTTTTTACTTTCATGCATTGGAGAAAGAAATGGCAACCCACTCCACTGTTCTTGCCTGGAGAATCCCAGGGACAGGGGAGCCTGGAGGGCTGCCGTCTATGAGGTCGCACAGAGTCGGGCACAACTGAAGCGACTTAGCAGCAGCAGCAGCAGGGCATTACGAGGACTTCTCAGGTAAAGAACGCACCTGCCAATGCAGGAGACTAAAGAGATATGGATTCAGTCCCTGGATCTGGGAGATCTCCTGAAGGAGGACATGGCAACCCACTCCAGTATTCTTGCCTGGGGAATCCCATGGACAGAGGAGCCTGGCGGGCTAGAGTCCATGGGAGTTACAAAAAGTTGGACATGACTGAAGCAACTTAGCACATAGCACAGGGCATTAGGAGAAATGACCTGGCAGCAGGTAGCTTTGGGTCAAGAGCCTCAATATTAAGCAAAGAGGAAATGACGATAAAGGAAAAGGGTAAGCAAGTACCACTCAGGGACTTCCCTGGCGGTTTAGTGATTAAGACTCTGCAGTCCCAATGCAAGGGACATGGATTCCATCCTTGGGCAGGGAACTGGAATCCCTCATGGGATGGTGTGTGGCCTAAAAAAATTAAAATAAATGCCAGATAGAGTTAACCTGAAACTGACTGAAGTCTACAGCACAGTGAAGCTTTAACCTGGAACTGACTGGAGCCTACAGCACAGGGAAGCTTTCTCCCTTGTTTGGGGTACAGAATGAGCCACAAAACATGAGCTCAAGTACTGTTAATTACCTTCTCCATTTTCACCATTAGCTTCCTGTCTTTTCCCTAACTATGTTTTTGTGCAGCCTAAAAGTAGAGAATTGTATTTTATTTGGTGGACATACTGGGGACTTAAGCCCAGGAGACAGCCTCTCAGATAGCTCTGAGGGACTGTCCCAAAAAGGCAAGCGAGGAGCCAGGAAATACCAAAATTTGGGGGAAAAGCAAACAAAGAATCCCCCCCCCCCCCCGCCTCCCCGCCAAAAGCAAGCAGTTGGAACATGAAAAGATTACTGCTAATTAAAGAAACACCAAACATAACCAGTTAATGAATTTAGCTCATTTCTGCGTGTGGAAAGATGCAAGAGACTGGACTCACTGAAATCATTCCTTTGTTATGTACCTTAGCTATTCGGGGGGGGGGGGGCAGGATCCCGCTTTTCTCCATCCTGAATCCCATCAGGGTGCACAGTGAGGGTGCGGGGGCTGGCTGCAGAGACTGAAGCCTTGATGGCTGCCGCATCCTTTGTTGACTGATTTGACAGATGACATTCTTCATCCACAGAAGCTGAGGCTTCTATTTCCCTTGAGCCACCTTGAGACTACAGGACTGTCATTCAGTCACCAGCAAAGGTTTGAGCTAATGGAACAGGCAACCAGGTTCTCAGGTACCCACCCGCCTCTGAATAGCCTCTTCAACAGCCAAGACCTACTGCTGCGTCCCAGACTCCTCTAGGGATGCAGAGGCATGTGAAGAACAATCACAGAGGGGACCCAAATCCCCCACTCCAGGGAGTTACTGTTGTACGTTAATACACATTTGCAACTTCTCCCGGGAAGCTGAAAGAAGATCCTGTTGGAAAGGCTCATGGATTGACATGGGTGTGACTCACCAATAGAAGGGAATGTGCAAGCATTGGGAACATCAGTTCCTTTTCAGTAATTTCTTCACCTTTCATCACTGTCTTTTCCAAATGGACGGCCAAGGCGTTTTGAAAAAAATTGCTGAGCCCTTCCAATTTCCACCTCTGGCTACATTTTATCTAACTTTAATAAAAGCGTCAGCAAACAGGAGTTGGAATGGCCATGACACGCTTCCTGATCTGTACGATCTCGTACTGAGTTTGTTGTTCACAGACTGTTTCTCACTCAGGAGCAGACCAGGGGGGAGCAGGGGGTCAGGAGGAGAAAGGCGAGAAGGAAAGACACACCTCTCGAAATAAATTCAGACAATTAAAATTCCACCTCATGGGCACCAACATCAGGAAAGATTTCAACGGGAGAAATAATCTTGGACTAAGACACCTTGACACAGCCTCTGAAGTCAAGGTCTCTAGAAAAACTCAGCCAGGAAAAGTTCTGTATATGGCATCACTGCTTTTGGCAGAGAACTCAAAAATTGAAATGAAATGCAGTCAGGCAACTTCTAAGCAATTTCAAGTAAGTACAGTCATAATTCATCTCTAGTCAAACAATGTGAGATCTTAATAAGAGCAACAGGAAAAGTTCTAGAAGGAAAGAACACTTCTGATTTCCATTGTTCTGCAAACACTCCCTCCCAAGCAGTGACTCCCCCACCCCCAACCCCACAGTTACTACGTGGGAGTCTGGTTTCTGAAACAGGAGAAAAGGTAAACCATATTCTTTTATTCCGGTAGTGGAGAAGGGTGATTATTTAATTCTTATATAATGCTGGGCAGATAATATGCAAAGTGCAGTTGCTGGTGTGATTTTGCAGAATTTGTGTGTTCTTAGCCTCCCACCCAAGTAGCTGGAAAACATCCATGTGAGGACACAATGCTTATGGGGGCCTCGGCTTTCTCCTTGGCTTTGAGATGGGTATTTAACCTCTTATGCAAGGTATTTAAACTCTTTCTGTTTGATCTGCAAAATGGAGCGGGGCTGGTGGTTCTGAAGCTATTTATACAAACCTCAGTGGTTCTATCAAGATACAGAAACTGCTCCTAAAGTGCCATGTCATCCACAGAAGTTTGTTACACACACAGTAATAACAACTGTTATCTTGACCATCTACAAGTCCTGATTGTGACCCAAGCTTGATTAGACTAATCAATGTCTTTACATGGGCTTCTCCCACTCTTAAGAGTTCTAGAATTCTATATTAGCATAGATATAGGATCCCAAATGGAGAAGGAAATGGCAACCCACTCCAGTAATCTTGCCTGGAGAATTCCACGGACAGAGGAGTCTGGCAGGCTACAGTCCATGGGGTTGCAGAGTCAGGCATGACTGAGCAACTATCACTCACTCAGGATCCCAAATACCAGTGTTTTGGGTGAACAATAAATCTTAGGAGAGAAACAGTACAGAAGAAGGTTTGTTTGTTTGTTTTTTAAATTTTATTTTGAATAATGACAGACGCACGAGAAGTTATAAAAGACCTGCAGAGAGGCCCCTAACACCCTGCACCCAGCTCCTCACAGCTTCTCCCAATTGTAATATCGTATATAATTGAAGCAGACTATCAAAACCAGGAAACTGACATTGGCACAATACCATTCATCAGAAACTATTAACAACGTTCAGACCTTACCGGGATTCAAATCCCCGTTTGTAAAACAATGTGAACATAGCTAGAGGTAACCAGAATCACTGGCAAGAAATTTTTTCTTGGAGGTAACCTGATACAGGGAATTTGAGTTTGCTGCCATCAGACCCAGATATTATGGGCAAATTATTTGTCACTGAGCCTCAGTTTGTTCATCCATAAAATAGGAATAATAATAATACCACCCAAGTAAGTTGTTATGAGAAAATATCTCCAATTTGAGGGTGGCATATACTAGGAACTCCAAATATAATTGCATCCTCAGTTGCCTCAAGAGACCTGACACTTCACTCACGGGAGTCCCAGGTAAAGTAAAACTACCTAGTTCTCTATTATTATGTTGCTCAAGCTAGTCCTGTCTCTTAGAATCAACATCCCAGACAAAGGCACATCCTCAAAAGATATGAAGGGAGAAGTTTCAGCTCTGGGATGGACTTAATGTCTCTTTTCTTAGAAGCAGCACCACCCACCTCCCGCCCCACCCAGCCCAAGAAAGTGACTTGAAAACTCTGAGACTGCCCAGCTGCAACAGCCATCCTCTACCCAGCAAGCTCACTGGCCTGGACTCTGTACTCCTGTGGGCAGGAACCCAAGCTGGACTTGGGACAAACTGATCCCGAGGGTCCTCTCACATCCTCCTCTCTCCTGGCTCTGATGTGGACTCTGGAATTACCCTAAGGCTTTGACACTGGAAGTCAGGAGGAGGAGGCATCAGGCAGTCCTTAATTGTAGGTTTTCTTTTGCGCCTTCTTGACTACCCCCAACCCTGTGCAGGTGTCCAGTGTGCACTAATTGAGGCATTGGTCCTCGGGGTGCAAATAACACACACAAGGGCTTCCCCTCCTCCTGGGTTTTATTGTATCTCACAAGGATTGTCTATAATAAGCCAACTGGGCAAGCGCCATCCTTCATTCTCTTTTTGGTACAGTGCCTGCCATGCCTTAATGCCCAATTAATAAAATTACAGTAATAACCCTCCTCCAGCCTACTGTTCTGAAGGCAGCACTGGGCCTCTGGTGAGCCTGTGTGGATCTCCCCAGAGCGGAGGTCCTGGACAGAGGCCCCAGGGTCCCCACAGTGCTGGTTGGGAGATGCGGGGGAGAGGGTCAGGGGACATGAGGGTTGTATGGAGGAAGGCACCCAGACAAGAGCAAGTTCTGGAAAGGAAGTTGGGATGGGAGGTGGGAGTACCTTCTGAACTTTTTGTAGAGACCTTCAACCCAGGGCCAGAATAACTGTCTTATTGGAACCTTGGAGCTATGTGCTAAGGACAAATTTCTTAAACCTCCTTAGGCTCGATTTTTCCCATCTGTAAATGGGGACTACAATACCTACCTCTGAGATCATATATTATGAAGACAAAAATGGGAAGTAAAAAGCACTTAATAAATGTAAATTTCCTCGCCAACCTAACCTTCAACCTGGAGATGTTCACCGTCATCGCTTAGCTGCTGAGGGCCACCTGCTGCGCACATGGCCTGGGGCTTTCTGTGCCCGCAGACCTTGGACGCTGGGTGTGGAATCTCCCCTAGGGTTCCTGGGTGGATTGAGACAGGAAGAGCTGCACAGAGGCGCGATCCTGCAGAAACCAAGCTAAATCACACGGGGAGACCCCAGTGCCTTCGGAGGGCCATCAGCTAACCAAGTGAGAGGGTACGGGCCTGAAAGGCGGGTGTAGTTACTCCCAAACGGCAGGGCGGTGTGGGCGCCAAGGTCGCGTCCACGGCCCCCCGAGTTAGGCGGGAGCGCAGGGTGGACCCACGGGGGTGGCGACGCGGGCGGGCGGGTGGGCGCGCGGCCGCCAGATGGCACCATGGCCCCGGGCCTGGGCGCCTCGCCGGGCGGGGGCGCGAAGGGGTTAAGGCGGCGGCGGCGGCGGCGCGGTGGCGGCTCTCTTCGGGGAAACCCACCGGGGCGCGCGGAGGCGGGAGCGGCCGTGGGCTGCGGGGCCCGACGCCGCGCCGGGCGGGGGCGCGGCCAATCGGGCGGCGGGGCCCGGCGCGCGCGGAGCCAGGCGACATGGAGGGAGGCGCGGCGGCCGACCGCCCGTGACGCGCCGCTCCGAGCCGGTGATCGGCCAGCCCGCGCCGCCCGGGGCCCTGCGGTGCGGAGATGAGCAGGTCGGCGGCGCTCCTGCTCTGCCTGCTGGGCTGCCACGTCTGGAAGGCGGTGACCAAGACGCTGCGGGAGCCTGGCGCCGGAGCCCAAGGTCGGTAGGCGGCGGGGCCCGAGAGGCTCGAGGGCCGGCGGCGGCGGCGGGCTTTGTGTCGGCCGCGGGCCTGCGGCAGAGGCGGCGGAGCTCCCGGGCCGCATTGTGTCCCCGCGGCGGCCGAAACCCGAACCCGAGCCGCCGCCACCGGGCCCGCAGCCCCGTGCCGCGCTCCGGACGGGGGCGGCGCCGCCCGGGGAAGCCGCGATGCCCGGGGAGATGCTCCCGAGGGGCCGCGGGCCGCCGGGAGTGCGGGTGGCATCCGCTGCAGGCGCCTCGGGTGGCAGGTTTGGATGCAGCCGAGGATCCTTTATGCACGACGCGGACACGCGGCTCCATCTCCTCCTTCGCCCGGCCGGGAGCCGTCGCCCCCCGGTAGCCATCGCCCGCTCCCCACCTCCGGGCTCGGGTGCTCGAAGCCCGGTCACGAAGGCTGCGCTCGGCCCTTTTGTTGCGGCGACTGACGGGGTGGCCGCCGCCCCTGGGGTGCCCCCTGCGCCCCGGACCCCCGAGGTCCGCGGTCACTGCCCGCCTCCAGCCTGCTGCAGTTTGGGAAAGTTTCGGGGTCTCCTCCCCTTCCTTATCCCAGGCCTTAGGCGATTTGCTGGATAGCCCAGGAATCATCCCCGGAAGGGGAGACAGAATTGGAACTGGGAAGCCCTAATCAATTTTTGTTGTTGTTGTTGTTGTTATTTTAAATCATTTCCAGGGCTCATGCCTTTTGTCTAATCTTTGGCCTTTGCCAGTGTGCTTTCCAGCCCTGGGAGGAATGTGATCGCCTCTGAGAATGGCCACAAGCCTGTCTTTTGTTTTCAAAATAAGAATGTATTTGTGGGGGACGCCTGAAGCTTCTTTTGCACCCGTTTGTGGGGTCTAAATTGAATGCTTCTCTGTTGCCTGGCTTTTCAAAACCGTGAGTGAGGCCGCCCCAGGTAAACGTCTGGCATACACCCAGGACACCGATGCGGGCCTCGCCGGGCCTCTCAGGTCCACCTGGAGGATATCCCTGCAGCTCTGTAGCCCCCCACCCCCGCCCCGACTCCCAGACTCCTCGCCTTGAGGTGTCCTTTCCTCCAGGAAGGTGTGTGTTCTGTGAAGTCTGCCTTGCAGACTGAATGCACCGCGAGCGTTCCATCCTCCTGCTGGACCTTACATTTCCCTCTTTCCTTCTTGCCAAGCCCAGGAGTGCTTGGGAGCAGAGAACCCTGGTGGATTTCCACCTCTGATGTTCCGGTAGGGAAAGGAGGTGCTCCCCACAATCCGCTGCGTTTAGTTTGTTTCCTACATGTTGAGTTAAAGGCTTTGCTATTCATCGCCTGCGACATTATTCGCTGACATCTCTTTCATGAACTGCTTTTTCCATAGCTGTGCTGGAATAGGACCATTCTGAATTGTGTATAAATTTAGTCATGTGTATCAGGGAAGGGGGACATTGACAAGGTACAGAAAAGACTCATGTATCTCTTCGTGTAGGAAATAAATGTTTAGGACATTAGCTCATCAGTGTTGAATTGCAGCCTTCTTCATTAATACCCTACTGATGTTTGAATCAGCTATTTCAATGAATATGATATTTGTGTTTCAACAAGGCCATTAATTCCAAGGAATGGGTGGAATTTTTTTGTTTTGCACTTGAAATAGGAATATGGAAATAGTAAGTTCATGTACGTATAAAATAGGGGAAGGTATAGCCTTAACTGGGACAAAAAAGATCTACTAGGTTTGGGTCTAAGGCCACATTTTGCAGAGATATTGCTGCTGAAAATCTTACCTGGTAACTGAAGTCTCAAAAATGGAATATTCTGTGCAGTGGGTGAGAAATGCTCAACCTGTGAGATATTTATGCACAGCTAGGAGTACCTTGGGCACCCAAGTGGCACAAGTGGTAAAGAACCCATCTGCCAATACAGGAGACATAAAGAGATGCGTGTTTGATCCCTGGGTTGGGTAGATCCCCTGGAGAAGGAAATGGCAACCCACTCCAGTATTCTTGCCTGGGGAATCATGGACAGAGGAGCCTGGTGGGCCATAGTCAATGGGGTTGCAAAGAGTTGGACATGATTTAGCGACTAAACAATAACTAAGGTACTAAGGAGTCCCTTAGTATGTGGTATGATTGAAGTGGGAGATCCAAGTATCTTGGAATATTTTTCCCCAGGATTACTTCCTTGACTGTGTAGGATGGCTTTTTAAAAAGTTGAGCCCAGGAGCTCAGCCATGACATAGGATGGCATCTGGATTTTGAGCTCATATCATTTTTCAGGTAATGGGGCAATTGCTCCTTTGATATTAGAAGGGCACCTTCATCCAGCTGAGTTCTTCAGACAGTCTTGACACTTACATCTTATAACATAGTTTTAAAATTCATGTCTTCTCTGCTCTCTGGGGCCACATACACAATGAAAACGAATAATCCCTCTGATTTCACTTTGCATTTTCCACAGCAGGTTGTAAATGGTTTAGCACAGAGCTGGTGCTCAGGTAGTGTTGAAAGGGTAAAAAATTGAAGATGACTAGCACTGCGTTGGCCAAAAAGTTTGCTAAGGTGTTTCCATTCCATCTTATGAAAGACCCAAATTAAGTTTTTGGCCAACCCAATACATGTACTATAGGGCACCATGCATGCATTTTAAGGAAAAGAAAACCTTCAATATTTACCTTCCTGGAAACCTAATTTGTAAGAGTTTTGCTTTTACTATAATGGAACTATTCCATGAATCATACTTGGGGATTTTGTTTGTTTGTTTTGTCTTCGAAAGCTAGGCTTGCAGTATCTTAGTTCCCGCAACTAGGGATTGAACCCATGCCCTTGGCAGTGGAAGCTCAGAGTCCTGACCACTGGACTGCCAGGGAAGTCCTTTGAATTTGCATTGTGTTCACACAGATGTTATGTACCAACCAAGTTTAGATTAGGAAAAACTAGAGATCTTGAGCACACAAATCATAGACCAGAGTATTTCCATTATAGTCCTGGGGCTAAATGACACCTTTATTAAATGAACCTCTGTTCTGTCATCTGAGGAAACTAACATCTGCAGAATCTCTTGGCATCACTTCGCTCTTTATATATTCAAGATAAAATGTAAGGTTTGGCTCTTCCTACTGTAGCTCCTTTGAATCAGCAGAGGGGCTTCAAAGGCAATGGTTCGCTGTCACCATGAGGCTTGGCTTTGCTAATTATGTATTTGAACTAGCTGCAGCATATGATTGCATGTTTTTATGAAGTGTTTTCATCTAAGTTTTTCTAAAGTGTTTACAGTATCTAATTTTTTTCTGGGAATTTTACAGAAATGGTTTTTCACAAGCATCCACTCATTCGGACTCTCTCCCCTTCTTACACAACTGTACACTGAGACTGGCTTGAAGGGGGCTGGGGGCTCAGGGTCAGGCCATTTGAAGAACCATAAGCTGTGCAGACATGGCTCACAGAGAAGTATTTATGAACCCCAACACTCTCTTTATGGGACTTCCCAGGTGGTGCTAGTGGTAAAGAATCCACCTGCCAATGCAGAAGATATCAGAGATGCAGGTTCACTCCCTGGGTCAGAAAGATCTCCTAGAGGGGCAAATGGCACCCCACTTCAGTATTCTTGCCTGGAAGATTTCATGGACAGAGGAGCCTGGTGGACAATAGTGCAAGGGGCTGTAAAGAGTCGGACACAACTGAGCACACACACACACACACACACACAACACACACAGAAAGTTCTCTTTATATGACAAAAGAAAAGTCAGAGCTAGGTTGCCGTTTACTAACAGTAAGGTATTTTGTAATGATGTGCGAACTTTTGTTCATCTCAGAAAAGCTACAATCTGTCATAACAACTGAGATAAATGGTTGCCTCTCTCTCTTCTCTGCAAGAGATCTGTTCTTAGCCAAATTCAAATTTCTGTTGTTAGAACATCATGATCAGTTGAAAGACCACGAAGGGATGAAAACTATCAGGAGGTTCATCCAACAAGCATGACTTATGCTGACAGTATATTAAGAGCATAACATCTAAATAAAACTCACATCTAAATAGGCTCACATCCTGGGAAACTGTAGGACTCGAACTTGCCAAGACTGCCGGGCTTCCTTGCAAGCCAGGTGTGAGAAGGCTGTGCAGAAGCAACTGCACTGTCGAGAATTTCTGGCGAAGTCTTTGAAATGACTTTAAGAATTCTTTTTGCATCCTGTTTGTACTTGGTAACTTGCAACTTATTAACTTAAAAAATCTAACCGAGAGAAAGAAACCATTGGATGAATTCCTGAACTAATAGCTTGCAAATGAAAGTACTTTCTATGTTTTAATCAAGCCTTCATTTTTAAACAAATTACTGATATCTCTGTAAATCTAACAGTTTATCTTTACTATTTTTGGCAAACACTCTGCTGTGCTTAGTCACTCAATCGTATCCATTTCTTTGCAACCCCATGGACCGTAGCCTGCCAGGCTCCTCTGTCTGTGGGAATTCTCTAGGCAAGAATACTGGAGTGGGTAGCCTATCGCTCCTGCAGGGGAACTTCCTGACCCAGGAATCCAACTGGAGTCTCCTGCATTGCAGATGGATTCTTTACCAGCTAAGCCACCAGGGAAGTCATGCTAATTTAGTAGTTTTAGTAAATGCTACTTACTAAAAAAGCGCAGGGAAATAAGTTAAACAGACAACAGACATATATAATACTGTATGTGGGAGGAGAATTGGATGTAAAAGTTTTCATCCATTAGATTTCAGAAGTCCAATTGGAAGAATTTGTCCTGTGCTAACACATATTCTTCAATAATGCTTTTATAGTTGAATCAAGTCATAGAGCAATATTGTAAACAAGTCATTTTTATTTGACTTCACCAGATATGACTTCAGGACTTTTTATTTATTTTCTTTTTGACTGAGCTGGGTCTTTGTTGCCACACGTGGGCTCTCTCTAGCAGCAGTGAGCAGGGACTGCTCCCTAGTTGCCATGCGTGGGCTTCTCCTCGCGCCGGCTCCTCTTGCTGCAGGGCCTGGGCTCTAGGCACTCGGGCTCAGTAGTCGTGGCGCAAGGGCTCAGTTGCCCCGCTGCACATGGAATCCCCTGGACCATAGATCGAACCTGTGTCCCCTGCATTGGCCGGTGGATTCTCACCCACTCTACCATCAGGGAAGTTCCTACTTCAGGACTTTTGAAGATCATAGCCCTGGCTAAATTAGTCAGTTCCAACAAACATGGAAATGAATGTACTTTAAAAAAGTATTTTTAAAATTAAGCTTCAGCACCCTAAATAGACCAGTTCATTGTATGGAAGTAATCGTTCTTAAATTCCGCAGTGTGACCCCAAACCAGCCACTTTAGAAAGGGTTTCATAGTGAGTTCCCTTAAAGTTAACAGTTCAGTCTGCATATTTAAGATGCCTCCACCTTGCTCTGATCAAGTCTCTGTTTGAAATGATTTGCCAGCTCCTCTTCTCAGTAAAAGTGAAGCTCCAAATGTTTGCTCTTTCTTCTTTCCTTTACCCCTTGAAGGATCTATTAACCCATAGAGATTCCACTAATTACAACTGATTTGTGGATGATTCCAGATTTTCTCTCTCTTGCCTTGACCTGGTGTCTTTGCTCTATTTCCTTCTGTCCAACAAGCTACTGGACATCTCTAATCAGCGCATGGTGTTGACAAACTCTCCTTCTCCAATTCACCTTACCTTAACTTAGCAGCTTATCTATTAACTGGACTCAAATCTGGATGTGCCCTTAGATCCTTTCTCTACTTCAGAAGCTGTTCAGTTCATAAGGGTGCATCTATAGAGCACAATTATATAGATGTCTTTAGATCCTGGTAGATGGGTTTATACAGTGTCAGGAGGATCTTTGAGGTCAAGTTTATATTCTTCTTCTGAAGAGGAGGAAACCAAGTCTGAAAGTGAAGAGACCCTCAGATAATGGTGTTCTCTAGCCACACAGACCCTTTGGAAAATGGAGTTATGGCCCCCCAAAATGTCCACGTTCTGCTCCCTGAAACCCATGAATACCATAGTACTTTACATGGCAGGAGGGACTTGCCAGAGCTAATGCAGTTAAGGGTCTGCGGATGGGAAGCTGATTCTGGATCGTGCTTATAAGAGGGAGGCAGGAAAGTCAGAGTCAGGGAAGGACATGTGACAACAGAGGCAGAGGGTCAGAGAGACAATGAAAATGCTTCACAGCTGTGAAGACAGGAAGGGCCAAGTGCCGAGGAATGCAGGCGGCCTCTGGAGGAGGGAAAAGGCTAGGAAATGGATTCTCCCCTCCGGCTCCCAGAAGAAATGCTGCCTTGCTGACATCTTCGCTTTCGCTCAGTGATGCTAATCTGGGGCTTCTGACCTCCAGAACCATAAGGTGGTAAATTAATGTTGTTTTAAGCTGCTGAGTTGTGGTCCCTTGCTAAAGTGGTATAATAGAAAACCAGTACAGTACTTGCCTGGTGGTCCAGTGGCTAAGACTCTGTGCTCCCAATGCAGGGGGCCGAGGTTCCATCCCTGGTTGGGGAACTAGATCCCACACGCCACAACTAAGAGTCTACATGGACAAATAAAGAACTTGTGTGATGCACCTGAGACCTGGCACAGCCAAATAAATAAATATTAAAATAAAAATGAAGAAAACCAATACAGGTGTTGACCCCTAAGGACTATGAGAAGAGATACACCCATATACCAAGGGTAATTAATTGTTCAGTGTGGACCACTTTGGGGGATCAAGCTGCTGATGATAACATTTGGAGACGTGTCTGGACCTTTTTTGCATCTATTTAACAAAATTATACCAAATTGGAACACTATTGGGGATCATTGGGGGAAATCTTAGGGGCCTCACCACCACCACCACCACCAAAATAACTCATGTTTTCCGAAGGAGCTCAGTGGACTATGACATTTGTTTGTTAGCAAGATCCTCCCTCATGTTCAGGCATGATTCTTGCCTTCCCTTCTCATCTCATCAGCAGTCATTCACTCACCTCTTTGCGTTCTTCCTCCCAGGCCTCTCTTTGCCCTCACAGATACTTGTGCAAAGTAGTGTGTCTTTCTGGAGAAGGCAATGGCACCCCACTCTTGTACTCTTGCCTGGAAAATCCCATGGACAGAGGAGCCTGGTAGGCTACAGCCCATGGGGTTGCAAAGAGTCAGACACGACTGAGCGACTTCACTTTCACTTTCAGTGTGTCTTTCTGTTGTAGTCCATTCTTTGAACCCAAGCTCTCTCCATGTGACCCTCTACAAACACCATTTTATTCATGTTTCTCTCCTGCAGAAAAACTTGACTCTTTCTGTTGCCCAAAGTATGGAGTCTAAATTATGACATCTGGCCTTTCCTCACGTCTGTTCCAACTTTATCTCCTGTTCTTCGCCAGGTTAAATCATCGCCTCCGGCTAGAATGTCCCATTGTCATCCCCTGGTGCTGATTGTATATCTTCACTTTCTTCTCTCACAGCCATGCTCCTCTTTTTTGTCCTTAAAATCCTAAATGTTGAGCGTCTACTGTATGAAGTGTATGTGCTCAGTTGCTAAGTCGTGTTCGACTCTTTGTAACCCCATGGACTGTAGCCCACCAGGCTCCTCTGTCTGTGGGACTTCCCAGGCAAGGATACTGGAGTGGGTTGCCATTTCCTTCTCCAGGGGATCTTCCCTACCCAGGGGTCGAAGCTGTGTCTCCTGCTTGGCAGGGGATTCTTTACCGCTGAGCCACCAGGGAAGCCCCTCTGTACAAAGACTGTGTGCTAAACACCTGTTATGCAAAAAAGGGTGATGTGGAAGGGACAGCTTGGTTACTTAGGGGTGCTTACCCTCTCATATTTTACAATCCAATTGGAACAGAAATAGAAAAACAAATTAGGAAGGACCTCACCAAGTCCTTTAACGTAATTTAGACGAGAGTCTCTTGAGTATGATGAAACCTGTTAACACTTGCATGACTAAAATCTAGCTCTAAGTTCTCTATGATATTTATTTCTAGATATTTCAAGGATATATCCACAGTAGGACACAGGAAATTGTATTTGAGAGAACATAAGCACGCAGAACACCACTTATTGCTTCTAAAAGTTGTAAGTTAGGTAAGAGGTGGCCTTTCGGTGATCAAATATTTAAGCAGGGACAGCATTGATTGGACAATATTGATGCTGTGGTGATTTCCAATATCAGCTGAAGCTGTGAATAATAATTTTCATTAACAATTAGGTAAAACTCATAGTGCTACATTGGTGATAGTATGATCAAATACAGATTTAATATGTTCAAATAGTTCAAACCATGAGTTTTCTATGAAATACATAAACATACTCACATATGAGAACAGGCAAGATTTTTTGAGATTGTGGAAAGTAGAAAGGGGTTTTGAAGAAGCTAGCTTAAGAGAAGTTAACATGGAAGTGAGTACTGAACCTATAAAAGACTGGTTTGTTTCTCATTTGTTTTGTTTTGAGCTGTACCCCACAGGGATAGAGACACATGAGTGTAATGAGAGGAGACAACCATGTCCAAGTCAAATGAACATTTCATGTGCCTAGACTTACTTTTCTGAGCTCAGAATTTGAACAGAAAAATTGCTGAATTCATACTGAAGGAAAGAATTTAATGTCATTTTGACAGAGCCGAACTGAAGACTGAACACTGATGAAAGCTAGCTCAGTCCATAAGGTGAGTCATATTAGTAAGACCTCTGATGTTGAACCAGCAATTGGTAGCAGAGTCTCATGGATGACTTTGTTTTGATCATAGTCGAGTGTGGCTGTGGTTTGTTTCCTTTGCACCACAATTAGAGCTTAGATCTTTCCTCTCAGAGAGAAGGGTCAACAAGAAGCATTTTTAAAATGGAAATCTGTCTTAACAGAGAAAATTAAAGCATGTGTAACTTGGGTCTTAATATTTTATTATTACCAGCATTCTATTCATTTGCTTGTTCTTTATTTATGATCTATAGTTGATTTCTAATACTAATTTATTAGTGATTTGAATGAGTACTTTGTTGGGAGAGTGATCATATTTTCTTATTAAATAAAAGTGAACAGTGGATGTCTTAGTCCATTCAAGCTGCTGTAACAGATTACCATAGACTGGTCGGCTAATAAGCAGCAGAAATTTATTTCTCACAGTTTGCGAGGTTGAGAAATCTAAGATCAAGGAATTGGCAGATGCTGTGTCTGGTAGGAGCCCACTTCTGCTTTGCAGATGTCCTCACATAGCAGAATGGGTCAGGGAACTCTCTGAGGCCTCTTGCTTATCAGGGCACTAATCCCATTCATGAGATCCCCATCCTCATGACGTTATCACCTCCCAAAAGCCCCACCTTCAGATACCATCACATTAGAGATTACGTTTCAATATATTAATTTGGGGGGGACACAGACATTCCATCTGCGGCAGGGTGGATTTTGGACTGCCTTGAATTTGAACCTGTAGTTAGATTCAGACATAAATCTGCTGTGTCCTGCGCTGCTCTCACCACACTTGGAGAATTATATTTGGTCACAGGAGGCCACATTTAAGGTTGCTGTTTACCCTACAGAACATATTCCAAGGAGAACTTGAAACTGGGTCTCTGGACTTGGTATGCTGTGCTTTCCGTTTCACGACCATAATGTTAGCAAGTGCAGGGCAGGACCCAAGGCCCCAACATTCGAACAGTCCTCCAGTAGAACCTCATCCTGACGGGTCATCACAGGTTCAGCCCCAGAATAGCTGAGCCGAGTTCATCAGATGGAAGAAGTTGGGGCATCTCATTGTTGTTCTTAAAAGCAGAGCAGCTAAGAGAGCAGCCTCAAAGCCTTGTTTGTGAAAGATGATCCAGTCCCAGAGAGTGTTTGCTCTAAACATAATAAATAAATAAAGATACCAGAAGGCCTGCTGGGAAACTCAGATATTTTAAGGGCTATTCCATTCGTTTTCTACGCTGCTTCCCAGATTAGCCCAGATCAGTGACGTGAAGCAGCACAGATATGACCCCACAGGTTCTATGGGTGGGAGGTATGGGCACCGCTCAGCTGAGGCTCTGCTCAGGGCATCACAAGGCCAAAATCAAAGCACCAGCAGGGCAGGGTCCTTCTCAGAGGCTCCAGGTTAGAGTTCGCCTCCAAACTCTCATTCAAGTTGTCATCAGAATTGAGTTCCTCACAGAAAGCAAGCAGCGGTCCCTGTTTCTTTGCTGGCTGACAGCCGCGAGCCTGTCTTCACTCCTTAAGGCCACCTGTGTCCTTTGTCACCTTGCCCCTCCCACTGCCAAACCGGCAGCGGAATATGGAGTCCTGTTCACATGTCCTATCTCTCTGATTTCTCCTTCTGCCCTGTCTCTCTGACCATGACCAGAGAAAGTTCTCAGCTTTTGAGGGTTCATGTGGTTAGGCTGAAAGTGAAAGTGTTGGTGGCTCAGTTGTGTCCGACTCTTTGCCACACTACGGACTATGAGCCTGCCAGGCTCCTTTGTCCATGGAATTCTTCAGGCAAGAATACTGGAGTGGGTTGCCATTCCCTTCTCCAGGGGATCTTACCGACCCAGAGATCGAACCCAGGTCTCCCACATTGCAGGCAGATTCTTGTTGGGCCCGCAAGACAAGTTAGGACAACCTCCCTGTCTTTGAGTCGTGGCCTTCCTCGCCTCTGCTGTAGTTCTTTTTGCCATTCCACGTGACATTAGAAAGTGCTATCGTGAGGGTGGGACAGCTTTGGGCATCTCGTCCTGCCCACATAGCCACAGTGTAAAGAGGGATCATGGCGTCTGCAGCGGATGGAGAGGCAGCAGGCAGGTTTCCCTGCTGCTGGAGATGCTGAGAGGAACAGGGAAGAAGACAACCAAGGGTTTTCTTTCCAAGAGTCTCAAGAAGGACTGTTGTCAGGGAGTCTTCTCTGTCCCTTCCTGCCCTGAGACTGTAGGACGCTAAACTCTATGGACTAAGCTCTAAACTCTGGAGACACATGCAAGGAAAACGTAAGGCAGCTTTGTTCAGTTGCTCAGTTGTGACTCTGTGTTGCTCAGACCGACTCTGTGACCCCATGGACTGCAGCATGCCAAGCTTCCCTGTCCATCACCAACTCCCAGAGCTTGCTCAAACTCATATCCATTGAGTCAGTGATGCCATTCAACCATCTCATCCTCGGTCGTCCCCTTCTCCCCCCGCCCTCAATCTTTCTCAGCATCAGGGTCTTTTCCAATGAATCAGCTCTTCGCCTCAGGTGGCCAAATTATTGGAGCCTGAGCTTCAGCATCAGTCCTTCTGATGACTATTCAGGGTTGATTTCCTTTAGGATTGACTGGTTTGATCTCCTCGCAGTCCAAAGGACTCTCAAGAGTCTTCTTCAGAACCACAATCTAAAAGCATTCATTTTTTTGGCTATACCAAATTCTTTTTTTAAAGTGGTCCTGAGTTTTGTCATGTTGACCCTGAGAATGTCGAAGTGAAGTTTCTTTCCATAATTACAGTTCACTGAATTCTTTGAACAGTAAGTATTTGCATTGTCTCTCTTATAATCCCTGTTACATCAGTATAATAGTGACAGGCAGTCCAGCTTCACTCACTTAGACATGAAAAAGTCATCAGGACAATTAGGTAACAGGCACTGGGTGCTGATTACTTGCCAGGCATGATGCTGAGCACCTTGATGGATTATCTTAATTTAATCTGCACATCAATCCTACAAAAACTGTAAAAACCAGTTTCATTTTATGGAAGAGGAATGTGAGGCGGAAAGAAGTTAAACCATTTACCCCAAAAAATCACACAGTAAGTGACAGAGTCCCCCACGCAACACCAAGCAGCCTTCACTCTCACACTGGGCTGCTTTATGAATTGGAGGATTAAAGTAGAATTTCACACAGTTTTGACCCTCTTGGCATTTTACCAGTATAAATAAGGGGGCTCTGGATGGACCTGTTTGTTTTTATGAAGAAAGACAAAAATATCCGCTGTGTGATCCTTGTTGGCCTTTGAGCCTTGGAAAGCCACGCTGAACAGTTACTTCTGAGCATCCTAAGAGCATCTCCTGGGCTTGATGTTATGGGGAATGCAGATGTGTAGAAGATGTAAGGGGCTCTCACCAGGAATTCTCTTGAGCTCCTGACGGAGGTCCAGTCGAGCAAGGTGGGATTTTAGAGTTACACTTACCCGGGCTTGGGGGAACCTTCTGGTTTGTGTTCAAAGCCCATTAGTATTTGGCAAGCAGTTTTTTATAACAAGAGGGACCTGTTAGAACCAAGCAACTGGAGAGTCATGGGTAGGAAAGTATGTGGTTATTTGCAAAACAGCCCTTCAGGTATATTTGGATTGTAAATATGCCCTTGTCCTCCTTGGGCATCAAGTGGGGGCTTTATTAACTCCAAAGTAGGTGTGAAATACAGTGTTTATTTGGCATTTAAACCTACTTGCAAAAGTTAATCTTTTTCACTCTCAAAAAAAAAAAGGCTTCTTAGTTACTCTTTGCTTATACAATGATGGTAAAAATAAATTTCTAAATGATACTATTATGGGACTATAATAAATTTTTTTCCAACTTACTTCCAATATTCACGACAATATTTGTCCACTAAAAAAATTAAAAGAAATTTACAGGGAATATCCCATACTAACCACTGGGATTTTCTAATTAACATTTTACTATACTTGCTTTATTGGTGGTGCTAGCCGTAAAGAAGGCAATAGCACCCCACTCCAGTACTCTTGCCTGGAAATCCCATGGACGGAGGAGCCTGGTAGGCTACAGTCCATGGGGTCGCTTAGGGTTGGACATGACTGAGTGACTTCACTTTCACTTTTCACTTTCATGCGTTGGAGAAGGAAATGGTAACCTACTCCAGTGTTCTTGCCTAGAGAATCCCAGGGACGGGGGAGCCTCATGGGCTGCAGTCCATGGGGTCGCACAGAGTCGGACACGACTGAAGCAACTTACCAGCAGCAGCAGCAGCCATAAAGAACCCGCCTGCCAATGCAGAAGACATAAGAGATGCAGGTTCGATCCCTGGGTTGGGAAGATCCCCTGGAGGAGGGCATGGCAACCCACTCCAGTATTCTTGCCTGGAAAATCACATGGACAGAGGAGCCTGGCAGGCTGCAGTCCATAGGGCTGCAAAGAATGGAACATGACTGAAGCAACTTACCACACAAGCACACACTTGCTTTATTACTTATCTCTCAATTCATTCATCCTTCTGTGCATTAATTAATCCATCTCCTTTTTCCATGAATTTTAAAATATGTATCAAATTACTGTGCCCTTTCTTCCAAATGCTGCAGCATGAAAATTATCAGTTAGCATTCAATATGTGTTTGATTTCTCTCTCATAGGAAAATTTACATACAAGGAAAGATACACATCTTAAGTGTTGACATATGCATTCACCTGTGCAACCCTAAATCCCATTATAGTACGGAATATCATTCCAGAAATTTCCCTTATGCCCCCTCAGTAAGTTTCTGCCCCTGCCTCTTAGGGGAAACCACTGTTCTAATTTTTTCCACCTTATATTACTTTCTTGCCTTTGCTAGAACTTCCTATAATTGGAATCATGCAGTATGGACGCTTGCTTCTTTTGTTTACCATAATTTTTTTTGAGATCTATCCATGTGTTTCTTGAAACAATGGATCACTTATTTTTATTGCTGAATAATATTCCACTGGAGGAATGTTCTGCAGTGTGTTTATCCATTCTCCTATAGAAACAAGTTGTTTCTGGTTTGGGGCTGTTGTAAATAGAGTTGCTGTGAATATTTTATACAGTTGTTCTGTGGATATATATGTTTTTATGTGCTTTCATTGCCCTTAGTAAAATACATGCCATATAAACCAGCAGAATGTTTAGTTTCATAAGATACCGCTAGACCTTTTTCTAAATTAGTAGTATCTTTCTATACACAAATAGAATATATGTGAGAATTTCTGTTGTTCCATATTCTCACCAACTTTTGGTGGTGCTAGACTTTTTAATTTTAGCCTTCTTAGTGGGCAAATTTATATATACCAAAAAGATAGAGACATAGATGCCCAGATAGATAATATAGTGCATACATTTCATTTTTCAGCTGTAAATGGCTTTAGTTTTTGAAGCGTCTTGGAGCAGTTTGAAAAATAAAATTAAAATTTCACCATTATGTTTATTTTCAACAGTATTTTCATGCATACTTTTATTTTTCTTTGATATTTTATTGAAAACTGTCACATGACCAGATTACCTCCCCAGTGAATATCCATCCCATCTGATCATGTAGAACTGTTTTATCACATATCAACCAGATAAGCCATGGTGTGTATGTATGTCACAGTGGAGAAGGAAAGAAAAAGTAAATAAAAATTACCTTTCCAGAGTCTATATTTCCGTCCTACTAATGCAAAGCTACACATTCTATAGGACTGTTTCTATGCCTGTTCTCCTCTTTAAAAGAAACCTCAACATACGTACCAGTTGGAAGGTGCAAGAGTCGATACATTCCAAAAAGTGCTAGGATCTCTTAATAACTAAGCAGCTTCTAGAAATTACTGGGGGCATATCACTATTCCTTTTGAGTCATGAGTATATTGATTCAATTCCTCAAAGTATTATAATAGCCTTTTTTAAACTTAAGATAAACAATAAAGTTCTAAACGTGTCTATTCACAGAAGTAAGACATTTTGGTTCAGAGCCAGGCATACCAAGAGATGATCTATTGTAATAAGTGAAATCCCTTGAGATTTAAAATACTCCCCTAAAGACTGAGTCTCTCATTTGGAAATTGAGACCAGATAGGATCAGGTGATGCAGGGGTAAAGAATCTGCCTGCCAGTGCAGAAGACATAAGAGATGCAGGTTCATAAGAGATGCAGTCCCTGTGTTGGGAAGATTCCCTGGAGGAGGAAATAGCAACTTCTTCCAGTATTCTTGCCTGAAAAATTCCATGGACAGAGGAGCCTAGTGGGCTACAGTCCTTGGGGTCACGAAGAGTCAGACACAACTGAGCGCGCATGCACGTAGGACTGTCTGCTTATTTCCTCTGGTGGTGCTGCTAACCTGAGAAAATACACCCTGGGCATCTTTAGATGCACTGCATGTCTGCATGTGGATTTCACAGAACCAGGCTGTTCCAGAAAGCCACATCTGGGATGGGGGAAAAGGTGGGTGTCTGAGTCAGGTCCTCTTTTTTCAGTCCTATTTATTCCCTCATGTGGCCTCTCCTAACTTTTATTCTACTACAGAGCGGCCTCTAGAGAAGGAAATGGCAACCCACTTCAGTATTCTTGCCTGGAGAATTCTGTGGACAGAAGAGCCTGGAAAGCTACATACAGTCCCTAGGGTCGCAAGGAGTTGGACACGACTGAGTGACTCTCACTCACTCATTCAGAGCAGCCTCCTTATTTATTTTTAAGAAACTGTATCCATGTGAAGAACAGTGACACCTGTGTACAATTTCCCTGCTGTGTATACTGTTGCCTTTTAGTGGAGGTACTTTCCTCAAGTCCTTTGTCTTTCTTCTTTGGACTTCCACGCAGACATACAGATTTAGTAGCATAAATAGCCTTTCTGTTGTTTAGATTAAAATAGAGATTTCATGAAAGGAGAGGATTTTTTTTCTGAACTTATAACATTTTCTTGCCACGATGCTCATGAGATGGGATCGTTCAGTCTGATTCCTGAAATGCTGACCCTCAGAGCCCTGTATTTGTTTGTTGTTTAATGTGGAGAAAAATCACCTGCTGGGACCTGCTGGTGGTTCCATTACTGTGTCAGTATTTTTTGATATTAAGAAAATCTGTGATTATTCCGAGTTAGGAAAACAGACTAGCATTAGATCCATGAAGTCTGTTATCCCACATATTGTAATACAAAAGGGCAGTGCTTCTTGAGGATGGCGTAAAAGACATTACTTATGTTTCGTGCCATTTGATTATTTAAAATATTCCCATCTAATCAGAGGTTAGAGGAGATTGGATGCCTCCTTTAGAAAAAGGTTTTTCTCTTTTTGCTCGGCTGATCGATTTCTTTCTTTTTTACCTACCATCTGCTGGACATGTTTGTGACTGTGTGAAAAAGCATATGGGAAAGGGGATAGAGAAGTTAATGCATTCAACTGGTGAGGGTGGAGGACACGGTGTCTGCAGTCTGGTCAAGTTGGCAGTCCATCTGCTGGAGCACAGGGAGCCCTTTTAAAATGTGGCTCTGCTCCCCAGGCAGAGTCCCTGCAGGACTTGGTATGGCTGCAGCAAAATTAAGTCTCCTTCCTAAACAACCTCCCTTGGCAGATACTCGGCGCATAGTTTATGGATATATTTTTCCTTTACTGTAAACCTAAAGACTGCCTAGTGAAATTAAACTCAGAAAGGGATCTTTTTTAGTTCATTCACCTCTTGACAGAGAAAACCGTTCAGATAATTTTTCATGCACACTTTGTGTTTTCTTTAGACCTGATTCTTGTGCTGCAGCTTACGTTTTTAGTTGAAGTTAAAATTGATGAAACCCTCTCCTATTATGAACTTTCTCCCCTGTTCTTTGAACTAGCTTTTTAAACTATTGTTGAAACTCATTTGCCTTTTTTTAATTTAAAAATAGAATCGTTGCCTCTAATGGTTCTTTGAGAACCTTGATGGCAATCTATTTATATCACATTAAATATTAAACTTATACATTCTAAACATGAACCCCCCTCCCACCTCCCTCCCCACAACATCTCTCTGGGTCATCCCCATGCACCAGCCCCAAGCATGCTGCACCCTGCGTCAGACATAGACTGGCGATTCAATTCCTACATGATAGTATACATGTTAGAATGCATTCATGTTTGGGAACGCATGTAAGAATTAAAGATTTTAAAATTTAAAAAATAAAAAACTTAAAAATAAATAAAAAATAAATAAATATGCCAGTTGAAAAAAGAGTGTATTTGGTATCACTATAGCTTGGCTACATGACAACTGACCCTAAAAAGAAATTACTGTTCTTTAGCCAATTATGAAAGTTTGACACTATAATTGCTATCAGAAAAAAATATTTCAAATAAATTTTAGATTTACTACTGTATTCCAGAAATTTATTCTGTGATAATTTTATTTGAATTTGGCCTTGGCTTTGGTTGAATGTTTGTTTAATATTTGGCAATAGCATATGACCAAAGTGAACTTTTAGTACAACTCTAATTATATAATTCTTCAGAGTTTCTATTTCCTCATTAGCTTTTCTAAAAATCAATTTCATCTATGTTCTCAAGTGTATTGCTAAAAAGTTATATTTAATGTTCACATTTTCTCTTTTAAATACTTACATCATCTAAGTTGTATACTCTTTTATCTTAAAATTGTTTTATTCTCTCATTTTTCTTGGTCAATCTACTTTAATGCTTGTATATCTCATTAGTCTATTTAGAAAAACATAACTTGTGGCTTTACTGTCTCTCTTCTAGATTCATTTTTTAAATAAAGTTTTATTGGAAAAAATAAATAAATATTAAACTTATACATTCTAAATCAATACATGTTAAAATACTACATAAATACTAAGTAAATATAGAGAGGAGTTACTAGCTTTTAGACCAGGACTGTTGTTTATGTGTACTCATTAGATAACATTTTGTTAATTAGGTGGGGCTATACCCTTCTCCCATCTTCCCATTTCTAAATTCAGAATCCTTGGGGAGATGTTTCCCTGAGAGGATGGTCTGGAAAGACTTGAAATTAGATGCTTCCTCCCTTTATCTTCCTGTTAGTTGCTTCGTGGCTGGTTAACTACTGTTTATCGACCCAGCAATCCACCTATCCAACCATTCACCTGTCTGCCCTCCCACTTATCCATGCATCCATCCACCCATTCATCCATCCATTCATCCATCCACCCACCCACCCATCCACCCATCCATCCACTCATCCACCCATCCATCCATTGATCCATCCAATAAAGAATCTGCTTTCCTTAGCTTTTACCAGCAAAAGGTTGATGTTACATTTATAGATTCCTTTAGAGTTTCAAGTGCTTTCAGTTCATTTTGTTTCCCACAATCCCAAGAGGTATTTGGGGGAGAGATTATTCCCTTTTATACATGAAAGACAGTATAGCTTATAGTCATGTGTCAGTACCGCGTAGAAGTGGCCATCCCACCTGCACCCTCCTGCACTTCTCTCAGCATCTCTCAGCTGTTCCAGGGATTCACACTCACTGTTTAGAGATAATTTTCAAAGATTATTAAGATCCAGCCCCTCTTTTCAGGAACTCAAGCCCCCTTGAAGGAAGCATCGATAATCAAACAGCAAAGCATGCAGGGATGCAGAGGAGGAGATGACTTACTGAACTGTCAGAGAGGCTTCCCAGGGAAGTGCTTTGGAGCCAGGATTTGAAGGCTAATAATTAATCATGTAGAGAAAAGTGGGGAGGAATTCCTCGGGCCACACCCCCATCCATGTGAATGGTAGATTTTTCAGGGACATGAGAATAGTATCACCTGCACCCAAGCCTTCTGAGTTTATAAAGCATTAGAGAAAGAGCTGGGTTCCCCCCCCCCCTTTAAGAAAAATAATCGGTGGAGTTGCTGAGCTTGATAATAAACTCATCACTCATCCCATAGGAGCATAATGAGTAGTGGGTGTGATTCTAATTCTGTGAACTGGTTGCCATGTCTGCTCTGGCTTCCTCTCCCTGATTATTATCAATCCTCTTTTCCCATCTATTCTGCTTGGTTGGTTAATCTTTAACCAGATAGTCCAATATCAAAGGCCTTTCTAGTGTAACTGTCTGCAGCCCGAGCCTCTTCTGCTAATCGTGTGTAATTGAGTGAGAAGGCAGTTACCCTCTTTGTTCCCAATCTCCTCTCCTTTCTTTCCCTGTTCTTGTTCTTGCTTTGTCAATTGAGTTAAGAGAAAGCGTCTACATCACAGCAGTCAAAAGGGTACAGAAAGGCCAGCCTCCTTAATGTCAATTTCAGCAGCAGAAGGGGGAGACTTTGATGTTTTGTTGTTGGTGTTTAATTTTTATTTTCTATTGGACTGTAGTTGATTTACAATGTTGTGTTAGTTTCAGGTGTACAGAAAAGTAAGTTAATTATGTATATGTATCTATCTATTCTTTTTCAGATTCTTTTCCCAATAGGTTATGATTGAGTATTGAGTAGAGTTCCCTGTGCTATATAGTAGGTCCTTATTGATCATCTATTTTATATATAGTAGTATGTATATGTCCCACTCTCCCAATTTATCCCCTGCCCCCGCCTGCCTACCCACTGGTAATCATGTTTGTTTTCTACATTTGTTATTCTATTTCTGTTTTGTAGATATGTTCATTTGTACCTTCTTTTTAAGATTCCACATATAAGCAATAACATGTTTGTCTCTCTCTGTCTTACTTGCTATGATCATCTCTAGGTCCATCCGTATTGCTGCAAATGGCACTATTTCGTTCTTGTTTATGGCTGAGGAACATTCCATTGTATATATGTACCACATTTTCTTTATGCTTTTCATCTGTTGATGGTCACTTAGGTTTCTTCCATCTCCTGGCTATTGTGAATAGGGCTACAGTGAACATTGGGATGCATATATCTTTTTGGATTATGGTTTTCTCTGGATATGTACCTAGAAGTAGGACTGCTGGATCAAATGGTAACTCTATTTTTAGTTTTCTGAGGAACCTCCATACTGTTCTTCACATTGGTGCACCAACATACATTCCCACCAACAGTGTAGGAGGGTTCCCTTTTCTCCACACCCTCTCCAGCATTTATTATTTGTATACTTTTTAATGATGGCCATTCTTACTAGTGTGATACCTCATTGTGTTCTTGATTTGCATTTCTCTAATAATTAGCAATGTTGAGCATCTTTTTTATTGGCCATCTGTATGTCTTTGGAGAAATGTCTGTTTAGATTTTCTGCCCATTTTTGGATTGGGTTGTTTGCTTTTTTTGTTATTGAGCAGCACGAGCTGTTTGTATATTTTGGAGATTAAGCCACATTGTTAAAAATAACCACCTATGCCCAGATCTTCATTTATATGAGGATTATTAAAGATGCTGTGTTTATCTTTCCAAGTCCTAAAGTGAAGGAAATAAGGGAGCTGATGGTATCTATTGTAGTGATGGAGTGGGAGTGATTTTGTTCCCAGAGGAGAAGGCTCCTCCAGTGGCCGTTATGGGAGCCTCAGAAGAGACATCTCAGTGTGGGGAGTGGCTGTTGGGCAATCTGGAGTGGCATGGGGCCCCTTGAATTCTCTCACCTTTGTGGAGAATTGAAAGATAAGGTGCAGAGTGCTGTAGGGAGAACCTGGAGTTAGCGCTATTCGTTTATTCACTCACTTATTCATGGGTATTTGTTAAGCCCCTCCTACACTTTGTCAGACAGAGTAAAATAGATTGGTGATTCCCACTGTGCCAGAGTTTACAGTATCACGGATGCAGTGAGCTCTTCAATTAGCAGGACTGCTGCTCCAGATGTAGATGCGTATGCTTAGGTCTGCTGTGAACACCTGTGCACACAGCTCTGCTCCATGCTTTTTAAAAAATTTTTTTTGAAATTATTTATTTTTGGTTGCACTGTGTCTTCGTTGGTGCTTGCGGGCTTTCTCTAGTTACAGCGAGCCGGGGCAGTGCTTGGTTGCCACGTGTGGGCTTCTCATTGTGGTGGCTTCTCTTGTTGCAGAGCACAGACCCTGGCACTCTGGCTCAGTAGCTGTGGTGCACAGGCTTAGCTGCTCCAAGGCCTGTGGGACCTTCCCTACCAGGGAAGGAACCAGTGTCCTCCGCATTGGTAGGCAGATTCTTATCCACTGGACCAGCAGGGAATTCTGTGTTCCGTGCTTTTCATGGCACCAGCCCTGGCCTCTTCTGTGTGGCTCTGATTACATGTCACTTTTTTGGATAATGCTCCAAACAACTTCCTAGCTTGCTGGGAAAACACCTGGTTTGCTAATGAGCCAGTTAACAATTGTCCCCGCCACCGCCAAAAAAAAAAAAAAAGAAAAAAATATATAATCATATCTAAAATTGAACTTGAAAAAAATGTTTTCTATTTCACCCCACCCTATTACTGGACATAAAATAAAGCTGGCATGACCTTAGATGGTAGCATGAAGCCAAACTGCTTTGAAAACTTAAGGCCTCTGGATAAAGAAAGAGAAGACTCTGTTACTCTAGAGAAAAGGTCAGTACCATTGGAAATGTTATACAATGAAATGTAATGGAAGCAGCACTTGATAACTTCCTGAGGTGATGCGCCTGGTCTCCATATTAGTATTATCTTTAGGTGTGCGGTAGGGCCTCCCTGGTGACTCAGATGGTAAAGAATCTGCCTGCAATGTGGGAGACCTGGGTTCAGTCTCTGGGTTGGGAAGATTCCCCTGGAGATGGAAATGGCAACCCATTCCAGTATTCTTGGCCTGAAAAATTCCATGGACAGAGGAGCCCTGGCGGGCTGTAGTCCATGGGTTCGCAAAGGGTCAGACAGGACTGAGTGACTAACACTTAGGTACGAGGTAACCAGACTGAAAGCCAGGCAGTCTTGCTCCTCTGATCACTGCTTCCCAAACTCCAGCATGGATGAGCCCTCCTGGCGGATCTGGTTAATGTGCTTCCTGACCTATTGGGTTTGGTGTGGCCCCTAAGATGCTGTGGCTCTTACCGTCCTGCTGGCCAGGGGATCACACTTGAGATAGTAATTCTGCCCACTGCCCTTCAGATCCTAATGTTTAGAGACAGACAGAGGCAGAACCAGGAAGCAGTCCATTGGGTCTGGCTGCTCTCATATGGCCTGTTCTTCAGCCACTGTGTCTGCCACCAGGTAAATGAGCTGCTTCTTTTTCCTTAGATTTTCAACATCTCAATTAAAGGGACAATAAAAGATGATAAAGAAAGGATGATAAAATGAAGCTACCTAGAAAATTTATTCTCACCTTATTCAAAGCATAGTTTCAATGTAGGTAGTTGGTGTCATCCATTTGGTTGTTGGGAGGGACACAGATGTCTTGGAAGGGACTGCACCACGTTTTCTGTGTAAGTAGTCACTCCCTTACACATCCATACAGTTAGAATGTTTATTATGTACTTGTTATGTGCATAATAAAAAAACTCTCCATAGCCCCTGGTGACCCTGATTGTGGACTTCAAGTTCCATTATGTTTATTCTGTCTTTAGACCATCTCCAGCCGGACAGTGTGTGTTTATGACCTGACAAAAACAATTTCAAAGAGGAACAGAAGTTGGTGGTTGGTCTGGTTCCAGTTTGCACTTGATATTGAACTGCCTTTTTATACTGTTTCTTTTTCAGTGGAGTGAGACTCTTACAAACTGTGAAGCTTAGAAGTTTTTAATCCATGTTATGTTAGTGCGGTTTTTAGGATTGTGCAAATGGCATCTTGAATAAGTCATTTATTGCCAGCTGTTTGGGGCTCATTTAAAGAAATAATAGTTGACTGTTGTTAGGCAGAGATGTCGAGTACCCAATTTCGTTTCCATAATTTTTTTTTAAAGAGTGAAGACTGACTAGATCTTTGAGTTGTTTTATGTAAAAGGCATGGGTTTTGCACCAACACAGTACCACAGCAGCCAGCTGCCCCGGCTGTATGTTCTTCATTGTCCCTGCACAGAAGTTGGTTCAGTCACTGCTGAGGCAGCAGAATTCCTGGGTGACCTTTTCGTAATTCATCTCCATGGAGATTCTTGGCTGCCCAGAGAGTCTCGGAGACCTTAGAGGAGGCAGCAGAAGGACTGATCTGTGTGAGCCTTCCTCTTTCCAGCTCGTGGGGCTTTGCGGTTTCGTTTTGTGTTTCTAAATGGATGGGGTGGAGTTGCATCCCCTAGTCAATGGCCTCTTGCAACGTTCATTTTCTTGCCACTCGTCTGGTAAGAGCCAGGATGCTCAGGAGTGGGCTGGGCCATGGCTAGTTCATACCTTAGGGCATCAAGGACTTCCAGAAGGGACACAACGGAAAGGAATTTTAAAAAGCCCTCCCACTGCTGCCTTGGCTCGCTGCCTCCCAGCTTGCTTTCATCCCTGAGCTGTGTGATCAGCGTCTTCCTGCCTGGGGCCCCATCTCTGCATCTTAGCATATCTTGAGGCCCCTCTCACCCTAAGGGCATGCCTGTGAAACAGCGCCTCTGTGGCCCCATTGGCCCTTAGACTATCCACTTCTCCCACCCAAACCCATTGCCGCAAATGCTGTTGCCTGCGCCCAGTTTCTCCAGTTGTCACCCCCAAGTCACCCCTTGGTGGTAGTGATTTAGTTGAGTCCAACTCTACAAGTCCATGGGCTGTAGCCTCCCAGACTCCTCTGTCCATGGGATTCTCCAGCAAGAATATTTAGAGTCAGTTGCCATTTCCTTCTCCAGGGGAGTCTTCCCGATCCAGGGCTCAAACCCGCATCTCCTGCACTGCAGGCAGGTTCGTTACCTCTGAGCCACCTGGGAAGCCCCTGAACCATCCCTCTGGCTAATCATCATGAACCCTCTGCTTTCTCTCTCCTCTGACACCAGCCCCTCCATCTCTGGGACATGCTGTCTGGGCTCCTGTGACTGTGGCTTCTCCTGGCAACTCTCCTCATGTGAGGGTCCCCTTCTTAGTCTCCTTTGGGTCCCTCCTTTCCTCCACTTTCCTTAAGAGGAAGGTGTGACCGAGAGCTCCCCCTCTGGACACTGGAGCATCCTCTCTCCTCTGGGGCTTCCTTTTCCGGCCATCTTCCTGATGGACTGGCTGATCTCCATCCCATCCAGCCTCTTTCCGGACCTCCCACCTGTGCTCTTGCTGTTCAGTGGGCGGATCTCTTCACTCACGGGAGCCTGGAGCTCGGGCTTTGCCGTGTCTTTGCAGCAGCCTTTCCTCCTGGCCAGAATGCTTTTGCCCGACCAACTCATTTTCACTCTTCCTAGAGCATCAGGCATTATACCCTTGGGGAGCTATCTCTGATCTCCTCTTTCCCTTCTCCAGGTCTGTACACATACCTTTGCTCTTTACTCAAAAAATATTGAACATGAATATGAATGGTTGAATTGCTGATGGCTCAGTGGTAAAGATGTCACCTGCAGTGCAGGAAATGCAGGAGATGTGGGTTCAGTCCCTGAGTTGGGAAGGTCCCCTGGAGAAGGAAATGGCAACCAACTCCAGTATTTTCCAGCTGGGAAATCCCATGGACAGAGGAACCTGGTGGGCTCCTGTCCATGGGGTCGCAAAGAGTCAGACACGATTTAGAGACTGAACATGAATGGTTGAATGCTTCCGTGTTACAGGCACAGCTCCAGATGCCAAGGATTCAGCAGAAAACTCCATCCTGACACTCACCACCCTGTCGTGTGTGTCCGCCGTCCATCTGTCTCTCCTCCGTCCTCTGGTGCTCAGGATTTGCTGAAAGAGTAAATCCGATTATGCAGATTTTCTGCCTTCTCCTCTCTCTCCTTTTCTGCTGGTGTCTTCTCTCCATCTCTCTGTAGGAGCAGAAACCGGAAATCAAACTTCGTAATTACGAGATTAGCCAGATGAAATTTCCTCAACATTTCTGCCTTCTCTATAGAGTTTGCTGAAGTCTGTGTGTGTGTATGTGAGATGCAGAGTGTGAGCTGAATGCTTCCTTTGTTTGATCAATTTGCTCAGCTGCAGCCAGGAACAAAAGTTTCTCCTCCTTCTTGTGCTTTGTTCAGAGCTAAAGAACTAACTCAGTTCTTTGAAAAGGAGAGAGGGATATTCTGTTGATATTCTGTTCTGGGTAATTTCTATACCATGAAGACCGAAGTGTTTTGTTGGGGAGCAAACAGAGGGTTTTCAAATGTTTTTTTAAACCTTGTAATACCATCATCTCTTTCTCCTGAAACAAAGCAGCAAAAGGTGACAAATGGACTCTTTGGGGGCTGGTATTGGTACAGGTGCCAGATAAAACACAAGACACTCAGTTAAGAGGTGTTTCAGTTAAACAGTGAATAAATTTTTTAGTGTTTAAGTGTGCTGAAATATCACACAGGACGTAATTACACTTTGAAAAAATCATTTGTTCATCTGAAATTCAAACTGACCAAGTGTGCTGCATTTTTATTCGCCAAATCTGGCCACCCTTACGACTGGCAGAAGGCAGTTAGTTGCTGGGATTAGCTGTTTTTTGGCTCTTATTTTTGATCATGGTGACTTTTCAGCGAGATGTCCCAGGATTTGGTGAAAACCTCTGCCTTTGCCAACTTTGAGAACTTTTAGAACATGTCTCAACCCAGAGCTAGAGACACAGTGAGAAGGCAGCTCGATCCTTCCCTGAACTGCCTTCACCCTGGAGGGCAGGTCACAGCAGGTGTCACAGCGTCGCACGGTCAGCCTTCATCGCTGGGGTTGCTTAGCTGTTATGGCAGTAGAAGCTGTCTGGTATGTAAGTACATCCAGTTTCGTTCAGCAGTAATTGATTATTCCATTTGTGAAGCAGAGCACAGAAAACTGTGTCCATTTGCAGGATGTCCATCTTGTGAAGAACAAAAGCGTTCCCGGTGGGTCTCACCCCTGGGTGGACATTATCAGTATCTGTGAGCCTTTTAAAGCAATGCTGAGGCCCTGGAGGCAACCAGAAATTTGGAGTCAGGGCTCTGGTGGGGCCTGAACATGGGTAACCTTCCAGTGCCCTCCCGCCCCGGGATTCAGCCAGAGTTGAGACCGGCTGTGTTTCAGCATCGTGCGTGGTCATGAAGGATTCTCTGAGCTCTGGTGTGGAGGAGGAACAGCACGTGGCAGAACCTTTGCTTGTGGAGGGAGCACACGGCAGGTGTCCTTCTGAGGCGTGACTCAAAGGGGAGGCTTCCTGGCTCTTTCAGTAGCGGCACGATACTTACTCCGTTTCTGAGATCACTGCTAAGTGGGGGTGAGGAGGCTCTGACAGGGAATACCAGAGAGCCTCAGATCAGAGGTAAGATTTTATGGGAGCAGAATTCATGCTCACTTTCCATTTGTCATTAGTCCTTCGTGCTGTGCAGCTGGTTGATGTGACCTGAGGGGAGTTACCCTGAGAGAGTTATCCTGTGTGGAATTGAATGTAATTCACGGTTAGGACTGGCTGAGGGAAGCCTGTCACGGCCGCACTCCCTAACATTGTGACATGGAATTAGGTTAACACATTTGTCCTATGGCTGCAAGTCCTGCGGGGCAAGTCCCTGGGTGGAGAGAGCTGGTTTGGCCTGCAGGTCGCCTGTGGCTTGTAGCCCCAAGTCAGTGTCTCCAAGTGTCATCAGGATGTATATCTGAATCCTGAGATGCTCGTGAATTATACAGATTCCTGGGCCTTGCCTCAGAGCTGGGGAACAAGGATCTCCAATCCAGTAAAGGACACTTGTGATTCTCATGCTGAGGTCAAGAGCTTAGTCTAAACTGCATTTTGAAGGTCGCAGACTCCGAAGTCATATGGGAATAGAGGCCAACCTTCTCCTCCTCCTTTATTATTATCATTAAAAAAAAATATTTCTGTGGACCTCTCTCTGTTTGGGGAGTGGTATCTGACCTCTGCAGAAGAGTCAGGATTCCATGGTCATCTTCAGAAGTACTAGGTACCTCCCGAGGTTGTTTCCAGCTCTGCATAGTGGCTGATAACTTGAGGACAGCTTGTCTTTCTGCTTTGCTGAAATGTATCCCTTTTCCGTCTCTGATCCTTTCTTCCAATTGTTTTGAATGCAGATTTTAGAAAAAACTGGAAGCGGAGTCTTCCACATTTAATTGATGAGCAATGCCAAGGATATTATTGCAAATCTTCATTAATGAACAGTAAAGCTGAAACTAGGACAGTGATTTTTGCCAGCAATTGAAAAAAAGACAAGGAAATGAATCAAATTTTAAACTTTTACCTCTTTTACTTTTTGCTAATTTGAATTTTGTAGTGATTTAGGGAATGATCTCTAGAGCCTATCCTTCAGTCAACTGAAAATAGGATTTGTTACATAAATTAGTAACAGAAACCAGGAGTTCTCAAGTAGGGCTTTTTTGTGAGCTAAACAGAGGTGTTTTGATACCAAAAATGGAATATTTGGTAACTTTCCCCAGTTCTAGAAATTATTAGATAAACCCTTAGATAAATCAGATGGGATTTTAAACAATTTTTTCCTTCAGTAAGTTTTTATTATCCATGTGGCTTATCTCTACTAGAACCTCTTGCAAAATGAATTCTCTCCTACTCCAAATTGGAAACTTATTTTAAGTTTGATAAATGTAGATATCAATGCAGATTTCTAGGTGTTCATCATAACTTCTAGGTGTTCTGCCACCTGACAATTTTGATGTCTATTGATACTGGTTCATTAATTGTAAGAAATGTGCCAATTTAATATAAGATGTTAGTAATAGGAGAAACTGATTAGAGATATATGGGAACACTCTGTACCATCTTTGCAATTTTTATGTGACTCTAAAACCGTTCTCCAATTGAAAGCTTTTACTAAAAAATAAAATAATCTCAAGAAGGAAGTTAACTGTTGGTGTTAGGCATGGAAGGCAAGAGGTTTTATAAAGTGATGCTTTTTAACTAAAAACACAAGTTTTAAAAGAGAAAATATATGCTCTATTCAAATTTGAGGCCCTTAAGACTGTCAGAATATATTCTTTACAAATGTCATTAGTCTCCTTTATTTTTTATTTCAGGTAAAATGTATATCTAATAGTATGTCTCGCCTGTGAATTTATTTATTTATGGCTATTAACAAGTGTAATGAAGGCAAAAAATGTGAAAACAGATTGTTAGTCATGACAACAGAAGCAAAAGCAGTACCATAATTAATGACTTTGTTAATTATCCTTAACCTTTATTAATTGCCATTCATTTTAGTGACATACACATCATAAGTATAGTTCATTCTTTTATCTATTGTGAAGGCACATACAATATAGTGACTTTCCCCTCAACTGTTCCAGGCCTAAATTACAACAAGGTGAAATTTTGCTTGTGCTTGGAGATATACCAGCTTTAAATAGAGAACTATTAAGATTTCCCTTGTGCTAAATTTATTTTTTGAATAGCTGAGATCCAGGTGAGCACTGATTTTCTATGGCTCTGAAAATGTCACATGCATCTGAATCATACATCAGGATGAATTCCAAAGTCAGTATTTCAGTGAAGATATTTAATTTTTTGGACTGTTCATGTGATATATCTGCTAAGAAGAGTGTTTTGTTTCTTAAGTGAAAATTTATTAAAACCATGATAAGTGAGCCGTAACAGTCTTGAAAGAGGATTTTTTTTTCCTACTGCTAGTTAAAGTGCTGTGGATTTCCCTCCCCACTATTTTTCAAAGGCCTTTGGTATATTTAAACTACAGATACCCTTTGGATACCCTGTTCAGTTGAAGCCCCCTCAAAATGTTCAAAGCTATGAACTATCAGAAAAGCTTAAGGTTCTAGCACGAAGCCATGGGTAAAATATCATCTCTTTATAATTCTTCCTTAGGAGTTGATCCTCCAATTATTCCTACTCAGACTCCGTGCAGCACAGGCCTGAATTGTTTTTTATAAAGACAGCATCACTAAAGAAGACGTGGTAATATGTACAATGGACTACATGCGTGCGAGCTAAGTCGCTTTGGTCACGTCTGACTCTTTGCGACCATGTGGACTGTAGCCCTCCAGGCAAGAATGCTGGAGTGGGGGGTCCAGGGGATCTTCCCGACCCAGAGATTGAACCCACATCTCTTATGACTTCTGCATTGGCAGGCAGGTTCTTTACCACTGTGCCACCTGGGAAACCCACAGTGGACTATGACTCATCATAAAAAAGAATGAAATAATGCCATTTGCAGCAACATGGATGAATCTAGAGATTATCATACTAAGTGAAGTAATCCAGACAGAGAAGAACAAATATCATATGGTATCACTTATATGTGGAATCTAAAAAAAAGATAAAATGAACTTAGTTACAAAAGAAACAGACACACAGACTTGGAAAACAAACCCATGGTTACCAGAGAGGTAAGGGGATAGGGGAGGATAAATTAGGAGTTTGGAATGAACACTATTATATCTATATTAATATATATATTAATAAAATAGATAAATAACAAGGACCTACTGTTCAGCACAGAGAACTATATTCAATATCTTATAATAACCAATAATAGAAAAGAATCTGAAAAGTATGTATATAAATCTGAATGACTTTGCTGTACAGAAGAAATTAACACAACATGGTAAATCAACTATACTTCAATAAAAAGTATATACATACATGCATTCATACATACATACATACATAAAACAGATTGATTTCTGAACGCTCAGAAAAAATACAAATGCCTCAAAAATGCTAGTACGAATTTTTGGGTATTCTAGATATTAGTACTTGAGCTCCTGAATCTTAATTGTATTTTTTGAAAAATATAAAATCAGTGCTGTCATCAGCCTATATTTATGGCTGAATGTTAGGTCTTTCAAGTACCAGCCAAAGCTTTGTGCCCAGCGGGGATTAGGAATGGAAGTGTGGTAAAGGGGGGTGTGTTTCTAGGGGTAACTTTTAAAATTCAGATGTTGGTCATTTTCTTTTTTAGACTGTCCAGCATGCTCATTTCTTAATCTTTTGCTCTTATAGGAGGTCTGAGGAAGACCTCTTTGGTGTCAGCCTCCTGACTTTCCTAGACATGAGGCACCTCCCCAACCACTGGGGAGACAAAGGTGCTCTGAATTTGAGTCAGAAGACCTGGGTCTACCAATGCCTGGCTCCTCCCACTTTGTAGTGCTGTGAACCTGAGCAAAGTCTGCAGCTTCTGCAAACCTCAGTTTCTCCATTTTCAGTGCAGGCTTGACATCCCCTCCCAGCCCACAGGAATGTCCTTATGCTGCAGGAATGTCCTTACAGGGGGTGGAAACGTGCTACAGGGAGCATTTCTCAGGCAACAGTGGAGAAGGTTGATAAGACTACCTGTGGGTGGCATTTACATTTGTGCCAGCAAGAGTTAACTGCAGTGCTTTTGATTGATTGGTGCATTGCTCTTATTTTATTATTAGGTCATCTTATTAATAATGACCAGAATAAGTTTCTGCACTGTGAAATCTGGTTGGCTGTCATCTCTCTTCCCTGGACTCAGAAGCTTTTCTGCTTTGTCTTTCACTTCTGTTTGCTCTCTTCTTGGCTCCCAAAGAAATGGCTTTTAAAAAAAATAGTAGGGAATCATGATTTTGACAGTATAGTAAAATAATTCAGTCTGAAATAGACTGAAGCTTACTGTTTATACCAACCGTCTCAAGAGAGAAAAATATTTACCAAGTGAATTAAACTCACAGTGTTCAGCAAGTCGCACTGCCATGCTTTGCAATCAAGTGTTTATCTTAAATGCATGTTGCAACAGGACTCTTGAGAGGGCAAGTAAAAGAAACACAACACAAGGCTGGTTTAGGGGGCTTCCCTGGTGGTCCAGTGGTTAAGAATCCACCTTGCAATGCAGGGGATTTGGGTTCAATCCCTGGTGGAGGGACTAAGATCCCACATTCTGCAGAGCAATTAAGCCCATGAGCCACACCTAGAAAGACCTCAAGCTGCAATGGAAGATCCTGTATGCCCCAACTAAGACCTGACACAGCCAAATAAATTTTGCTGGTGGTGTTGTTCATTCACTAAATCATGTGTGACTCTTTGTGACCCCATGGACTGCAGCATACCAGGCTTCTCTGTCCTTCATTACCTCCTGGAGTTTGCTCAAACTCATGTTGAGTCAGTGATGCCATCCAACCATCTCATCCTCTGTCGTCCCCTTCTCCTCCTGCCTTCAGTCTTTCCCAGCATCAGGGTCTTTTCCAGTGAATCAGCTCTTTGCCTCAGGTGGCCAAAATTTTGGAGCTTCCGTCCGCTTCATCATCAGTCCTTTCAATGAATATTCAGGGTTGATTTCCAGTAGGATTGACTGGTTTGATCCCCTTGCTGTCCAAGGGACTCTCAGAAGTCTTCTCCAGCACCATGGTTCAAAGCCAAATATATATATATATATATATATATATATATATATATATATATATATAAATATATATATATATATATAATTTTTTTTTAAGAGGCTGGCTCCGACAGCAAAGGCTGTATTGGTTTCTGAAACTGAAAAGCCAAAAGGCATGATGCTAACATCAGGCAGATTTTGATACAGCTCAGCACATTCACTAAGGAGTCCTGATTTCTTTTTTCTGTTTCTCTTTCCTTGATGTCAGCTTTATCCTGAGGGTCTCCCCTTGAGATCTTCAAATGGCTTTCAGTGGGTCATAGGGCCATATGCACCCCTGTTCCCAGCAGCCCCAGAAAGAACTCTGCTATTCCTTTTTTCTGGATCGGCTCTGGTCGTGTGCCCAGGACAGAAATCACAGTGGTAAAGAGGAACAAGCTATACCTACTGGCTCAGTCCAGATCATGGGTGTCCCCTCCAGAGCCAAATGGAACCCCCACTGGAAATCAGGGACTCTCGGACCCCATCTGTTCATTCTGGCTGGTTGGTCAGCAGTCCTGTTGATAAACTTTTAGTTGTTAGTTCAAGTTAGTATATATGATTATTTTTTTAACTAATTAATGAATTTGGCTGTGTTGGGTCTTAGTCGCAGCATGTGGGATCTTCATTTTGGCATACGGAATCTTTCCTTGCAGCAAGCACATGGACGCTCTAGCTGTGATGCGAGGGCCCAGAAGTTGCAGTGTGCAGGCATAGTCGCTACCCAGCATGTAGGATCTTATAGTTCCCCAACCAGGGATCGAACTCGCAGCCTCTGCATTTCAAGGCAGATTCTTAACCACTGGACCACCAGGGAAATCCCAATATAATGAAGATCTTTCCAAAATCCCAGAAATGAAGATCTGTCCAAAAATATGTCCTCCTTGTCTTTTCGAGTTTCTTTGCACCCCAGCATCAACCATCTCTCATTCTGCCCTCATCACCGCACCTGGGGGCTTCCTTCCACCTGGAACCTTCGGAATCTTGGTCATGGTGACTCACTGCAGCCGTGGTTTTGCCAGTTCTCCTTAGGTGTTGCATGACCAAGGATAAATTAGTTCGGCCCTGAGCCACACGTTCTTTGTGTAATTTACCCACTCAGCAGGGTTGTTTGAAATGTTTTCCAAGGCGATGTTATCCATCCCAAGGAGCAGCTCAGCCATGAATGTGTGGTTTCCAGTCTCAACCATCATAGTCTGCGGCCAAGTCTGCTGCTGGTGCCCTGGCATTACTTGCCGTCACCAGGTGCTAGAACTTGGGGTGGAGATGCTGCCGAGGCCTGAACTGTTTGGAAACTAGGTTGCCAAGTCCCTGGGGCTAGATAGGGACTAGAGACAAAAATCAGTGAGGAAGTCATAGAAGCCAATGAAGGAAAAGGGATGACTTTCCCCAAATGGAAGTAGCCAGACTCCTGCAAAAGTTCAGGGCAAAGACACCCGTGCTGGGTTCATTCTGGTCCACAGCAAGTGATGTACAGAAAGACCAAGTTCTTTGGGGCACCCATGTTCCTGTACTTAGAGGGTTAGATGCCAAGTTACCTGTCAGTTCTCATTCAGAATAGCCTAGCTTCTGATGAAAACCCAATAGTGTAATGTTTGTTTCTAAAAAAGATATTTCTTTTTTAAATTAATTTTTACTGGCGTTTAGCTGCTTTACAATGTTGTGTTAGTTTCTGCTGAACAGCAAAGTGAATCAGCTGTATGTATACATATATCCCCTCCCTTTTGGATTTCTTTCCCATTCAGATCACCACAATGCAGTAACTAGAGTTCCCTGTGCTATACAGTAGGTTCTTATTATTCAGTCCAGTGGTTAGGACTTCTTGCTTTCACTGCTCAGGGCGTGGGTTCAATCCCTGGTCCCCTGGGATTGAAGAGGATCCTGAGAGCCACAGAGTATGGGGGAAAAATCAGAACAGTGCCTGGCTAAGTACTCACCAAGTCCAATTACCACTGTTAATTCTATAAGGATATTTAGTTAGTAGCATCTAAAAAGATGTTTCTTCCAACTTACGCTTGCTAAGAGGAAGGGATAGTTTATGACATTTGGGATGGACAAATACACACTGTTATATTTAAAATGGATAACCAACTGATCCTTCTGTATAGCACAGGGAACTTGGCTTAATGTTATGTGGCAGCCTGGATGGGAGTGGGATTGGGGGGAGCATGAATACATATGCGTATATGGCTGAGTCCCTTTAAACTATTCCAGTGCTGTTAACCAGCTGTACTTCAATACAAAATAAAAAGCTTATATGTATATATATATATTTCTTAAAGGGTGCAAAAGCACTGGTAGATTTATGAAGCATCTACATAGTTATCCCTGTCTAGACTGTTCTGAGGCAAGTTATGAGGTAGAGAGAATGGCCAACTAGGTCATCTTTGCTGTCCTTGTAGAGACAACAGTAGTAGCTAAGACCTGGTAAGCTCTTAGCCAGGCATTGTTCTGACTTTTTCCCCAGCGTTGCATGGCACAAGGGACCTTAGTTCCATGACCAGGGACTGAACCTGCACCCTCGGAAGTGAAAGTGCAGGGTCCTAACCACTGGACCACTAGGGGATCCCCAGCCAGGCGCTGTTCTAAGCACTGTGGATGCGCTGATTTACTCCTTTCCTAACATCCCAGGAGGGCCAAGACTGTGAAAGGTAGGTCCCTTGCTCTAGGTTACTCAGCACGAGGGGCGAAGCTAGGATTGATCCCAGGTGTTCTGGTTTCAGAGCTTTCAGCCACCATCCTGTACTGTCTTCTGGTGACTTGATCTCAAATTTTTAAGTGAATGCTTCCTCTAAAGCCTAGAGTGTATTTTTTTTTTTTTACTTTTACATTTGTTTATTGAAGTATAGTTGAATTGCAATATTATATTAGTTTCAGGTGTAGAGTACAGTGATTCAGTATTTTTACAGATTGTACTGCAATTACATTTATTGATTTTAAATGTCAAATATAAGTGTATATTTTATATCATTTGATCTGTATAAGTAGATTTAGCACAGTGCCTGCCTCTGAGTAAGCAGTCAATACAATTTTAGATGTTTTTTCAGCTATCTAGTTTTGTAACCTAAAGAGTATGTTGATTTATGATGGGTACTTCGGGGAAGAAAGAAGTGGTGAATCATTTCACATGCATTGTGGCCACAATTGAGTGGCAAAAAACCACCATGTGTGGCTGTGTCCTCCTGGCCAAAAACACCAAAGGTAACAGGAAGCTCTTACTCCCACTTAAGGCAGCCAATTGAGACATTTTAAATTACTTACTGAATCTGCATCGACAAACCCACTGTGAATGAACTTGTGGGTTACGGGAGCAAAGGGGTGGGAGGGAGAAATTGAGTCCAGTTGACTCTTGTAAGAGTTATTAATAGAACATAACACAGAAAAATCTAAACTTACCCAACACATAAATTAAGGAGTGACTAGCTGCCATGGAAAAATGATTCTTTTTCTGCACAGTTCATCATGAATATCCTAATCTTGTGCATCCTTGGAGTGTTTAGAATGTGCTTTGCCCTAGATTCCCTGGAGGAAGACATGGCAACCCACTCTAGTATTCTTGCCCGGAGAACTCCATGGACAGAGGAGCCTGGTGGGCTAGAGTCCATGGAGTCACAGAGTCAGACACGACTGAGCGACTAACACTTGCCCTAGATACATTTCATCAGTACTAGGTTGAAGTCAAAAGTGTAGTATATAGGACTTCCCCGGTAGTCCAGTGGCTAAGACTCCACACTCCCAATTCAGGGGCACCAGGTTTGATTCCTGGTCAAGGAACTAGATCCCGAGTGCCACAACTAAGACCCAGTGCAGCCAAATAAAGATTATTTTAAAAGAATGTTTATTTAAAAACGTAGTTCACAAGTAAGGAGTCTGAAATGATGTTTGTTGAAAAATGAATAGAAGATCAAATGATGGCATGGAGAAGAGCAGTTTCTCTTGACCCTTTAGGATGCATCCTCACCCAGGTCAGAGTCAAATGGCCTTTGCCTACCAGTGTCCACTCCCAATGTCCACCCGTCACTCATTTCCTGGCTTGATTGGACCTGGAAGCCAGGTCCTGCCAAGAGTGATGACGAGGGTGTCATTTGGAGAAGAGAGGAAGAGAGGGGTGCACGTTGTGGGATTTAGCCAGCTGTAGAGCGTAGGTCTCCTCGAGGGCTCCCATGGAACACAGTGAGCCTTTGAAACTCCTAAGTTGCAGCAGAGCATAAAACACCCTGCCATAGACGAGATGCATGTGTTTGGGCTATGCAGCATTGGGGCACACTGAACATGGGGCGAGAGAAGGTGGGACTGAGCCCATCCTAGAAGGGCGGTGGGGTTTGGATGAATGGAGTGGAGAGGAACGGCCAGAGCCCAGACCCAGCCACACCAGGAGAGCCTGAAATGGAGGTGGAGAAAGGAAGCGCCCAGAGCCGGGGAGAAGGCTAGCCGGGCCCGGGTCTGTAGGGTCCACAGGCCAAGGAAATCAGTTTAGACTCAGTGCCAAAGATCAGTTAATGGCTCTGTGGTGTTGAGCAGAAAGGTGATCTGATGAGAGCTCTTGAAGTATCAATAATTAAGAGGAGTTTCACCTCATAATAGGGGCTTCCCTTGTGGCGCAGCTGGTAAAGAATCCGCCTGCAATGCGGGAGACCTGGTTTCGGTCCCTGGGTTGGGAAGATCCCCTGGAGAAGGGAACAGCTACCTACTCCAGTGTTCTGGCCTGGAGAATTCCATGGACTGTATAGTCTATTGGGGTCACAGAGTCTGGGCGACTTTCACTTTTCACTTTACCTTATAAAGCAGACACCATCCTCCTTTTTCCTGGTGGTGGATTGCAGTGCCGTAAGCATGCCAAGCTTGCCAAGAGCTCTCAGTCTCAATTGATTTCTTTGGGCTTGTGGATGAGGCCCCGCCAGCCTCATCCCCTGCTCTGGGCACTCCCCTCCCCCACCTCCATTTCGGGTTCCCTGAGTGTCCCTGGTATGACTGGGCCAGCCACTGCAAAAAAAGGTTTGGGTTATAACAACCATAAAAAAGTGGGGAAGGGGGTCACATTAAAAGCTAGAAAGATTCTAGAGCAGGTTGTTTCTCTGGCGGCCCAGTGGTTAGGACTCAGCACACTCACTGCCAAGGGCCCAGGTTTGATCTCTGGTCGGGGAACTAATGTCCCACAAGCTGTGCAGCATGGCCAGTAATAATAATAATAAAACAAATAAAGAATCTGGGATAGAAGTAGAGCTGAAAATTAAAGGAAAAAGAAAAATTTTTAAACATTCTCTCTCCACCTAAAGAGTAGCTGGAAATTGTCGACAGTGCTTTATGTGTGATTTTGCCAGAAAGGTGACCTGGCACTCCACCACTCTCGGGGAAGGAGGCGGGAAGTGGAGATCACACCTTACTATTCTTTTCTCTAACTGGTTTGTTCCTTTTAGTTGTGGGTTAGACAAGTCCTGTCGCTTCCTTTGCTTCTCCGTTTTGCTCTAAGTCCCGGGCTCTGAGGGAACCGGTGTCGGTTAGATGACCGCCTGGCAGATGTTTTCACTCGGAGAGTGATTAGAAGTGTAAAGGCCTTTATTTAGTCGGGGTTGGTCTGCCTGAGATTTGTTATTAGATCCGTGACTAAACTGTGGGTCCTCCCCTGACAGTGAGGATATGGATGGGCTGGTTTGGTTTTTTACTTTTTTTAATGGACTCTTTCCGCCCCCCCCCCCCCCACCTCACCCTTGCATCTACACGTTTAACAGACACTGGTGGTTAAGTGGATTTTAAAACTGTCGATGGGAAACCTCTTAACCATTCCTTGGATAGATGTGTGTGATGTGAGTCAAACAAATAGTCGATCTTAGATGGGGGTGTGTGATAGATGGATAATAACTGAGGCCAGAGGTTGACTGGGGTTAACGCCCTCAGAAGTGCTTTTGGGCAATGCAGAGATTGCCAGGAGACAGTGATTAAAACTTGGAGCATTAACAGTATGTTACGCTATGGGAATAAAATGGATCTGGTTCCAAGATATAAAGAACGTTTCCCTCAAAGAGGAAAGAGGATGGAGCTCTTAGAGTATGGAGACTGGAGGACTGGGGAAGGATCTGCGTTGTACTGGGCTGGCCTTCCATTCCCACCCTGCTGGGGGTGGGCTTCTCCGCTTCAATGACTTCATCATCTCTGAAGAAAAGATGGAAGTAAAGAAAGTTGGGTCTCAGTTGGACATGTGACAAGTTGTTGTGACAGGTAGATGCCTATGTGTTGAATTTTCAAGTCACACTTTATCCATGTCAGTTTCCCTCTTCAGCCTCACACAGTTTGAGGTGGAGACTGAGACTCATATTTATCTTGCTGTCATTCACGTCACTTGCTATCTGTGTATGCATTTCAAGAATTCGAGCTAAAAGTTAGGTGATAGGACTCTGGCAAAATTGATTACCCAGCAGCCTTCCCATTGTGGATACTCCATTTTGAAATAGTGTATGCTCTGTGTGGACTTTGTCACCAAAATATTTTCAGTAAGTACTGAAAGTGGAAGCTTTTTCTGGCAGATGAATGGCTGTAACTTTGGAAGTGTTTGCACTGTGTTTAAGGATTGTTTTTAATTGTGAAACTAACCTAGGTGCTGTGTCACATTGAAGTCTTAATACCATGTTCTTTTCTCCCAACTATATTCCCTCCCACTTACTTTAAGTAAAGCCATAACACAAGGGTAGGAGTTATCACGGTCCTTTACACGAGACTTTTCTGATTGTGGAGATGTATGCACTGGTTTATTTTACCCTGATGCTATGTGCTTGAATCCTATAGTTAGCTCTCCCTTTTCTAATTCTAAGTGATCCACCAAGTAAATTTCTGATTATAAGTTGGCTTCATGGGTTGATCAGCTTTCAAGGGAGAGAAAGTGCGAGTTATCTGGTGAAAGTACTGGCACCTTAAGGGGAGGTGTATTTTTCATTGCAGATTAAGACGCTGGCATTTTGTTTTCATACTTCAGTCTCAGTCGGCCTGCTAGAGGTGAGTCCATCTGGGGGCAAGATCTCCATCAGGGCTGAAGACCAGACCTGGACACTGAGATGAATTTCCCAGCATATCCCCACTCCAAGAGACCACTTGATGGACAGCTTACTTGCTGCTTCTGGAAGAGCTCTACCATCCTCATGCTTTTCACTTGAACATGAATTTTGTTGTTCAGTAGCTAAGTCGTATCCAGCTCTTTGCAACCCCATGGACTGCAGCACACCAGGCTTCCCTGTCCTTCACTATCTCCTGGAGTTTGCTCAGCTTCATGTCTGTTGAGTTGGTGATGCTATCTGACCCTCTCATCCTCTGCCACCCTCTTCTCCTTTTGTCTTCAATCTTTCCCAGGATCAGGATCTTTTCCAGTAGAGTCGTCTCTTTGCATAAGATGGCCAAAGTATTGGTGCTTCAGCTTCAGTATCAGTCGTTTCAGTGAATATGCAGGGTTGATTTCCTCTAGGATTGACTGGTTTGGTCTCCTTGCTGGTCCAAGAGTCTCCTCCAGCACCACACTTTGAAAGCTCTAATTGTTCAGCACTCAACCTTCTTTATGGTCAAACTCTCACATCCATACACGACTACTGGTTTGACTGTATGGTCTATGGCATAGTGACCATTAAGTGTTCCGGTCATAGTGACTAATAGTGTCAGCTACAGATCATTGTCCTTGAATGAGTACAGTATCCAGTGGAAGATAACTTCAAGGCAATCAGTTATACCTCCACCCCAAGAGGGAAAAGATAAATGTGTATGTATAGCTAATTCACTTCATTGTACAGCAGAAACTAACACAACATTTAAAGCAACTATATTCAAAAAAAAAAAAAAAAAAAGTTTAGGTGAGTGGAATTGCCTTAGCCTTAAGGCTGTCTCCTTTAAACCCACAGTTCACATTATCCAACAGGATGGAGCATGATGGAAAAAAATTCAAATAAGAGTCTTCTTTTTCAATGTGCTCAGGATAAGATTCGTTTGAATGTTGGAAAGCATCCTGGAAAAGAAAACCTGGGGCAAACCAAATAGAAATCTCTTGGCAGCTGTCTCTCTTCCCCAGCTGTATTCAGTTATTGAACAGCTGTCAAAAAAAGCAAAGCATTATTTGTCCATTTTGAACAATTTTGGAAAGCTGTTTTTAACCCCAGTAGTCTTTTTCTACAGCCTTCTAATCTCTGTAAAGATTTTAAAAGATCTGATAACCCACGCTTGTATCAGGCCTGAAGTTACTACTTAAACATAAAGAGGCACCCAATAAGTGTTCATGTGAAATGAATCATAACCACTAGGGTTTTATTTCTTGCAAAATTTTGCACTATGACACACCGTTATATGTATTAATAGATGTTTTAGCTCGCAGTCAGCAACAGTATCTACTGTTTGTTTCTCAACTGCATAATAAATAATGTAAGATAAAAGTCAGAGCTGTATGTATTCTTTGCATAACTACAGAGCTGGAAATGACTGTCAGGTCAATTTCTATTCTAAACATTTCATCTAATAGAGAGGCTGAGTCTCTGCAGTTTTTGAGCTTGTGATGATATGAAATGCAGTCCGCATAGTCTTTCTTTTGCATCTGAGGCACAAGCCATTCTGATTTTGGAGCATCCTTTTTTTTTCTCTCTCTTTTTATTAAAGGGTTTAGATTTCTGACAGGGAAGGCTAGTGTTTGAATATATTGAAATTTGAGACTTAGAAAAACTTCAAAATGTTTGCATTTCAGTTCTTCTTTGTGGTTGAATGGTGGGCAAAAAAGTCTTTATTTCAGTCAAAGTTGTACCAAAGTGTAAATTGGCTATTTGACTGTGACACTGGGTCATAGTTTTAGTGGGGAAAAAAAAAAAAAAAGTAAAACAAACCTCTTGGGTGGCTTCTAAGATTCAAAGCTGATTCCCTCCAGGGAAATCTCATGAGCTATCTTATTGCTTACCTAAAGCATTTATTATTTTGAGTATTCTAAAGTGTAACGTAGGGTCTTCCCTGGCAGCTTAATGGTAAAGAATCCACCTGCCAATGCAAGAGACATGGGTTCGATCCCTGGTCCAAGAAGATCCCACATGCCAAAGGGCAACTAAGCCTGTGCATTACTACTGAGCCTGTGCTCCAGAGTCTGGGAGACACAACTACCGAAGCCCTCACGCTCTAGAGCCTGTGCTCCACAGCAAGAGAAGCCCCTGCAATGGGAAGCCCATAGCCCACAGCTAGAGAGTAGCCCCTGCTCATCACAACTGGAGAAAACCCAGCGCAGCAGTGAGGTCCCAGCACCGCCAAAACTAAAATAAGTAAATTGTAACAATTTTTAAAAAGAGTGGTATATCATCTGAATTACCTTTCTCCAGTAGCAAACTTGAATGTAGAAGGAAATTCTTTTATATGGTGGCCTTCTTGAGTCAGGCCACAAAATGATTAAATGTAAGATAACCAGTGTGCTTGTGACAGTGATGTGAATTTAAGTGCCAAGATCAACACACAATCTGCCCACATTCCATCACCATTAGATTCTCTTTTCAAATTCGTTTTGTAGAAACCATTTGAGAGCGATTAAAAGTCAGCTGAATTACCTAAACTCTCCCATGCCTTTCACTGATCATTTTCAACACATTCACTGCACAACGTTACTCTAACTATGTAGGTAGAACAAGGAGAAGACAGTTTCCTAAGGGCATGATTGCCATATAGTTTTAAATGATCTATTTAATATAAAAGCTTAAGTAGTTTTACCTGCTGTTTTTATCTCTTTAATTAAAAGGGCTCCAGATGGTGAAGAATGTTATAAAAGTATTTTTGTATATATTCTATGCCTTTCTTGGATTGAGGATTTTTTCACATTTGTTGGTTTCCCCAGTCCCACTCCACTTTTTGGAGTCTTCCCCATATGTGTTCAAAAATCCTTGGCCATGTCTTATTTTTTTAATTGAGGGGAGATGTATTTTTTCTTTTGTGGCAAACATGTGCTTTCTACTGGAAGGAACAAGTGACAGAAAAGAGGGGCCAAGTTTCTGTGACTCAGTTAAACGTTAATAAACTCAGATCCAGCTGCTTGAAAGCCAATATTTGAGAGACAAGTGCAGTTGAAAGGAAAGGTTGCTTTATTCAGGAGCCTGGCGACCTGGGGAGAAGGCAGCCTCATCTCCAAAGGCCAACTCCCCCTTGTCAATCAGCAGGGAGAGTTTTTAAACAGGAGTCAGTACATAAGTGGAAGGAGGGGGCTACATGCCGAACAGCACTGTCAGTTCTGATGATCATCTTGAAATTGGTCCTCCGTGGTCTGATCGGTGCCATCTTGATTGTTTTAAGTACAGTTAATCTTCAGTTCCAGGGTTGGTTTGTTCCCATTTCTTTGAGGCCACTTCTCAGAATTGTGGCACCTTATATCATGGCTACTATTTGCTCATCATACAGTTAACTTCGTCCACCTGGTGGGGGTTTCAGTATCTACAAGACAGCTCACAGGATATGGCTCAGAATATTATCTATAGCCCTTGAGAAGGAACTAAAGGTCCTTGACTTCGTTGAATGACGAAACTATTATTATTTTGCCCCATTTGACTGCTTTTCTTTGCTTCTGCATCTTCTCATCTCTCTGATTAAATTCATTCTTTTACTGAAGGTTTTCTACAGACAACAGGCAGGTGGAGGACATTGGAGGGGGGTGGTCAGTCCTAGGAAGGCCCCTGGGATCTTGCTCGGTTTTAAGTAGTCATGCCATCCCCAGGCTTGACTATGGAAATGAGCACGGGTCCTGTGCTTCCTGAGGTCTCTTCACCTTCCTTTTGAGGCTGGACATCTCCCCTAGGTAGCTACCCACACACCAATCTCCTTGCTTGTTCTCTGAACACCTTGATGAGCTTTATACTGAAACAAGGGGTGGGGGATGGGCATCCCATTGGTGACTTTATGGTTTTTCTTTTCTTTTCTTCCTTCAGTTCCCCGTGAGGCCACTTATGCTTCATAATCCCTCAACAGGCCTCTGAATTTTTCCTCTTGTGGCTGTCAAATGTCACTGCTTTCCCAGGAACAGTGTGGGACTGCTTCATTGTTTGCTTTTAGCAAAAGAGACGGTACAAGCATGGTTTCCAAATAGGAAGGATCTCTGCCCCCATGGGGTATGGGCCAGGGCACTGTGCTCCCACGGTAGTCGCGGAGATGCTTAGGAAGTTTCCAAGCGAAGGGAAGAGAATTAGAATATTAAGCACACTTTGAAGGGTATAAAAGAAAACGAATTAAGTGTACACTAACAGAGGAAAGGGCTTCCCTGGTGGCTCAGACAGTAAAGCATCCACCTGCAATGCAGGAGATGCGGGTTTGATCCCTAGGTTGGGAAGAGCCCCTGGAGTAGGAAATGGCAGCCCACACCAGTATTCTTGCCTGGAGAATCCTACGGACAGAGGAGCTTGGTGGGCTACAGTCCATGGGGTTGCAAAGAGTCAGACACAACTAAGCAACTAACACTGAACGACAGAGGGAAACAGACTGCACACACTTCACAACCCCTAAAGCATAACCAGCAAAGTTGATACTTTCCGAACCACTTGAGAGGGACCAGTTTCAGCCCCTGGTAGGGCATTTAGCCCAAGATGCTTTTCCTCCAAGGTCCGAAGGGGACCGTCTTGGGTGATCGGCTTCCCCTGCAGGAGGGTTGAGGTAACTGCAGTCTTTCTGTTCGGTTTGCTGCCTGCAGATGTGTATCTAGGCTCATGGGCCCTCTCTGTGTGGTGGTGGGATTTGGTCTTTGATCTGAGTAGCTGTTCCCATCCCAGAGGGGCCGAGCTGGAGCTCAGGTCCACCTGGAAGGAATCCCTGATCGCTCTTCTCCTCCGGCTTCATTCCGCCTGAGAATTAAGATGGGGGAGCCTCGAGCTCCTGGTGTTCTCATAACAGTGGATGACATTATGTCACTTTCCTGCTAAGAAAGTTCCAGGTTCCCCATCACTGAGCTCATTCATCTTAACCCCTCTTGGCTTGCACGTGTGCTAAGTCACAGTCATGTCCAACTCTGTGTGACCCTATGGACTGTAGCCCACCAGGCTCCTCTGTCCATGTGATTCTCCAGGCAAGAAAAATGGAGTAGGTTGCCATGCCCGCCTCCAGGGTATCTTCCCAACCCAGGGGTCAAACCCAGATCTCTAACATCTTAGCACACAGCAGATAAATGTATATAAGTGAGTCCCATGCTTCGGTTTAGTGACGAGCTTACAGGGTCAATTTTTAATGGTATCAGACTCGTCTGCTGCTGACCACAACGCCAGCTCCATGACGTACAGGTTTGCTTTGCTGTCTGTCTGCAGACAGCCATGCAGCCTCGATCCAGGTCTCATTGGCCCCCTCTGTCCTCAGACCTCCCCATTTCAAAGGTGCTTTTCTTCCTACACATACCTCGCTTTGTCTGGCATGACCTGCCTTTCTCCTGCTTCCTTGAACTTAAAAGTGCTTTCCCCAACCCCCGCACAACTGTCAGCACTTGTCATCTTTCATCAGCTTCCCCCAGAAGGTATCTGCTTAGACAGCTCTCCTGTTAGACACTGAGGATCCCAAATGTCACTTGACTCTTTCCTCCCTGTGTCACTCGGACCTGCTTCAGGACTCCTGGTGAGCTGAACGACATTTTTTTTTTTTTACCTTGTGTCAGAGAGTGCATGAGTCTGTCTGTGGAATAAATTCATAAAAGGAGACTTGCTTGTCAAAGCACTTGTGTATTCATGACTTTGATGTATGCTGCCAAATTGCCCTCCAGAGGGGTTGTGCTGACGTGTGTTCCCACCAGGAGGGAATGTTGAGTGCCCATTTTGACACAGTTATGCCAACACAGTGTACCATCAAGCTTTTCAGTTTTTGCCTATCAGATGAGTGAAAAATGGTGTCTCACAGATATAGCCTTCTTTGTAGTTCTGCTTAAACCTTTGCACTTGTTGGGGATTACAGAAAGTGATGGTGTCTTAAGAGGTAAGAAGATCCCTTTGGATGGAGGGGTCCATCCTGCCTCAGTCACTATGTCAGCATGTAGAAAACTGATCCTAAATGCTAGAATGGCTTCCTAGATGTCAAGAGCCAAGTGCACTGGATCCCCTAAAAAGAATTTTCTCATCGGAAGAGTAGGGCCGTAAGAGGCTCTTTACTTAGCAAATACTAACTTGGCAGTTTGGACAAACACCAAAACATGTCCTTCCGACACATGGAGAGTAAATGGTTTGGTGAGGAAGGCAGCCACACTCTGGGTTGATGTCTGTGCATTGCCAGAAGCAACCCAGACAGTCTAAACAGAAAATACAGCTTCTCAATAAACCCAGGAATGCCTGTCATTCCAAACCCAGAAATTATACACAAGGGTACTCGTAGCATTATTTATAGTAATGCAAAGCTGGAAACAACCTACAAGTCCAGAATAAAGGATACTTAGATGACATATCCGTAAGATGGAATGTTACATAATCTTTAACACACATTTTTAGTGACAAGGGAAAATCTGTATATGCTAAATTTAAGTCAGAATGTAAAAATGTATATGTAAAATATAACCTTTTACTATGCAATGAAAAATGGCAATAAATCAAAAGAAGAAAAAAAAAAACCTCTCAGAGGAAGTATGCCAGAATGTTAGATTTAGTTGTCTCTGGGAGATGGGGTTGTGTGGGGGGGATTTTTTTTTTCTTTCTGCTATATTTTTCTGTATTAATTTCCTACCTTATACTGGTGGTCAGGGGAGAAATAAGCAAAAATCTCAGTTCCTTCCTGCCCCTCCTTATCTTCAATGAAAAGGACATCAGGCTGTCTTAAGGCCTGAGCTTGGGACTGAGGGGACATCAGGTTGATCCCAGAGGAACAGAGAGGGGTTGCCAACGTGATCAGGGTCTCAGTAAGCTTGGTATGTTAGAGAATAGTAAACTCTTTAATTGAGAAGAGTGTTACTGAGACCTTTGTGAATAAATCCATACTTGCAAAGGCACAAAGTGTTTTAGAGTTATGGGATGATAGGCGATTTCTCCAGGACCCTGTCACAAGCACCCTCCATAGTAGAGAAATTCAGCCACAGAGAAGGAAGCCCGGCCTTATCTTGTGATGATGAGGATGGTGAGGATGGTGAGGATGATGGTGAGGGTGAGGATGGTGATGGTGAGGGTGAGAGTGAGGATGGTGATGATGATGGTGAGGGTGATGGTGAGAATGGTGATGATGGTGAGTGATGGTGAGGGTGATGGTGAGAGTGATGGTGGTGATGGTGACGGTGATGGTGAGGGTGATGGTGAGAGTGATGATGATGGTGAGAGTGATGGTGAGGGTGATGGTGAGAGTGATGGTGATGATGATGGTGAGGGTGCTGGTGAGGGTGATGATGGTGATGATGGTGAGGATGATGGTGAGAGTGATGGTGATGATGATGGTGAAGGTGATGGTGAGAGCAATGATGGTGATGATGGTGAGGGTGATGGTGAGAGTGATGGATGATAGTGATGGTGAGGGTGATGGTGAGGGTGATGGTGAGAGTGAGGATGGTGATGATGATGGTGAGGGTGATGGTGAGAGTGATGGATGATAGTGATGGTGAGAGTGATGGTGATGATGATGGTGAGGGTGCTGGTGAGGGTGATGATGGTGATGATGGTGAGGATGATGGTGAGGGTGATGGTGAGAATGGTGATGATGGTGAGAGTGATGGTGAGGGTGATGGTGAGAGTGATGGTGAGAGTGATGGTGAGGGTGATGGTGAGAGTGATGGTGGTGATGGTGAGGGTGCTGGTGAGAATGATGATGATGGTGAGAGTGATGGTAAGGGTGATGGTGAGAGTGATGGTGATGATGATGGTGAGGGTGCTGGTGAGGGTGATGATGGTGATGATGGTGAGGATGATGGTGAGAGTGATGGTGATGATGATGGTGAAGGTGATGGTGAGAGTAATGATGGTGATGATGGTGAGGGTGATGGTGAGAGTGATGATGGTGATGGTGAGGGTGATGGTGAGAATGATGATGATGGTGAGAGTGATGGTAAGGGTGATGGTGAGAGTGATGGTGATGATGATGGTGAGGGTGCTGGTGAGGGTGATGATGGTGATGATGGTGAGGATGATGGTGAGAGTGATGGTGATGATGATGGTGAAGGTGATGGTGAGAGTAATGATGGTGATGATGGTGAGGGTGATGGTGAGAGTGATGATGGTGATGATGGTGAGGGTGATGGTGAGAGTGATGATGGTGATGGTGAGGGTGATGGTGAGAATGATGATGATGGTGAGAGTGATGGTAAGGGTGATGGTGAGAGTGATGGTGATGATGATGGTGAGGGTGCTGGTGAGGGTGATGATGGTGATGATGGTGAGGATGATGGTGAGAGTGATGGTGATGATGATGGTGAAGGTGATGGTGAGAGTAATGATGGTGATGATGGTGAGGGTGATGGTGAGAGTGATGATGGTGATGATGGTGAGGGTGATGGTGAGAGTGATGATGGTGATGGTGAGGGTGATGATGAAGGTGATGATGGTGATAGTGATGGTGATGATAATGGTGAGGGTGATAGTGATGGTGAGGGTGATAGTGATGGTGATGATGGTGGTGAGGGTGATGGTGAGAGCAACGATGGTGGTGGTGACGGTGAGGGTGAGGGTGATGGTGAGGATGGTGAGGGTGATGGTGAGAGCAATGATGGTGATGATGCTGAGGATGATGGTGAGAGTGATGATGGTGATGGTGAGGGTGACGGTGATGGTGAGGATGGTGAGGGTGATAGTGAGAGTGATGATGGTGATGATGCTGAGGATGATGGTGATGGTGAGGGTGATGGTGAGGATGATGGTGAGGATGGTGAGGATGATGGTGATGATGCTGAAGATGATGGTGATGGTGAGGGTGATGGTGAGGATGATGGTGAGGGTGATAGTGATGATGGTGAAGATGATGGTGATGATGGTGAGGGTGGTGGTGATGGTGATGATGATGAGGGTGATGGTGAAGATGGTGAGGATGATGGTGATGATTGTGAGGGTGATGATGGTGAGGGTGAAGGTGATGGAGATAATGGTGAGGATGATGATGAGGATGGTGAGGGTGATGATGGTGAGGAGGATAGTGATGATGGTGAGGATGGTGGTAACGGTGATGGTGAGGGTGGTGGTGATGGTGATGATGATGAGGGTGATGGTGAGGATGGTGATGATGGTGAGGGTGATCATGGTGAGGGTGAAGGTGATGGTCATAATGGTGAGGATGATGATGAGGATGGTGAGGGTGATGATGGTGAGGAGGATAGTGGTGATGGTGAGGATGGTGGTAACGGTGATGGTGAGGATGGTGGTGATGGTGATGATGATGAGGGTGATGGTGAGGATGGTGAGGATGATGGTGATCATGGTGAGGGTGATGATCATGAGGGTGAAGGTGAGGGTGATGATGGTGAGGATGATGATGAGGATGGTGAGAGTGATGATGGTGAGGAGGATAGTGGTGATGGTGAGGATGGTGGTAACGGTGATGGTGAGGATGGTGGTGATGGTGATGATGATGAGGGTGATGGTGAGGATGGTGAGGATGATGGTGATCATGGTGAGGGTGATGATCATGAGGGTGAAGGTGAGGGTGATGATGGTGAGGATGATGATGAGGATGCTGAGAGTGATGATGGTGAGGAGGATAGTGGTGATGGTGAGGATGGTGGTAATGGTGATGGTGAGGGTGATGGTGATGATGATGAGGGTGATGGTGAGGATGGTGAGGATGGTGAGGATGGTGAGGATGATGGTGAGGATGGTGAGGATGGTGAGGATGATGATGAGGATGGTGAGGATGATGGTGAGATGGTGAGGATGGTGAGGATGATGATGAGGATGGTGAGGGTGATGATGGTGAGGAGGATAGTGGTGATGGTGAGGATGGTGGTGATGGTGATGATGATGAGGGTGATGGTGAGGATGGTGGTGATGATGGTGATATGATAATGATGATGGTGATATGATGGTGATGAAGATGGTGATATGATGATGTTGGTGATGATGACAATGATGACAGTAGTACCACCCGACACGCATGGAAGGCTAGCTACACACCAGGCACAACTCTAGATGTTCTGCACTTAATGTATCATGTAATTCACACACAAACTGTATGATGTGTTAAATGTTATTACTGCTCCCAATTTTTAATATGGAAAACCCAAGAGAGAGATTGGACGACTGAATCCAGTCGTGCAGCTCGTAAGTGGCCGAGCTGCATAGCACCGAAGTAGAACCCAGCCTGCCTTCCTTTATCAGATGGATCTCAGGTCTAAACAGATCAGGGGACAAGAAACTTTAGGAGGTGATGGCAACTTCTCTATTCATATGCATTGTGCTGGTGATTACATGAGTGTGCGCATTTGTAACAATTCATCCAACTGTACACTTAGGATGGGTGGACTTGATTGCATCTAAATTAAACCTCAATCAGGTTAGTTGTTTAAGGAGGCCTGGAGGTACCCTCTTTCCCTAATTCCAGCTGGTATCTGAGAATTTACTGCTGCGATATGAGGACAGGCTAGGCTCATCCACAGCATACCTCCTGACTCCAGAAGAAGAGGAGAGTGAGATGGCCTAGGTGGAGCTGGTTCAGCCCCTTTCCTGCTGCTCTGGCCTTGCAGGCTCTGGGCCTTGGGAGCAATCCAGAGAGGGGGATGGGGATCAGGGCGCCACATCACCCTGACCTTTCCCCCCAGGCACAGCGGGAAGGTGGGCCATGTGGGGGTCATGCTCCCTCTCTGTAGAGCTGAGATGAAATGCCTTGGTCTGCCACCAGGGTTGGGGGATGGGGTGGAGTCCCTTGAACTCTTTTCCCGGAAATCACATGATACTAACAAGGACCTCCCTGCCACGTTCAGCCTGTGGTCTTGGGTAGCTGGCCAGACAGACCCAGTAACTGTCTTCCTTCTACAGAGAACGTGGTTCATGCCCCAAATTATGCTGTTCTACACATTGCTGGCCTTAAAAAGACTCGCAAATAGGCAATGTTACAAAAGTTCACATCTGTGAGTATGCAAGTCTGCTGTTTTTAACAATGAGTGTTTGGTTAATCAGCTAAATTAAAGAATTCTCAAACATGCCAAATGGGTTTTTCTTCTCTCTCCCACTCTTTTTTTTTTTTTTTTGCCAATAATGACAAGATCTCAGTGAAGATGATGATGCGCTCTCAGGCCTGTGTTTTTATACCATTGTATGTGGCCTCCTGTTTGAAGTCCTTTCCAATGACAGGGTGGTGGTTTATCCTACCCAAGACCATATGATCAGACTCGGCATGTCACCCCTGTGCATCATCAACTCTTGGCAGTGGAGTTGGCGTCTCTGGTTCTGATCAGGGAAGTGTATTGTCAACAGGAAACAACTGTCAGCGAGACAGAGGCAACTTCAGGCAAGATCATGGGAGGAGAGGCCAGATCTCTGCAGGTCCTTGTGTTGAGTCCTGTAGGTCAAGGACAAGGCAGGGGCAGTTCCTACTTGCTTAGAGTGTGGACTCCACGAAGCTCTGCTCAGTTCTGGCAGGAAATGAACTTCTCTCCTTCAGGAATAGAGGAGACATGCCCTCCTGAGATCACACATGCCTGCAAATCCATAAATGCATTGTTTTTTCATTTTTTTCCCAAATTCAGGATGGCACTGTGCAGAGTGAATGGAGTTACCCACCCGGCAGGGCTATCCTCTTCTTTACCTGTGGAATGTATATTTATGTCTCTTAATTTTTCTATTAGTTTGGACACACTTTATCATAAAAGATTTGGAAAAGCACCCAGGTCACCTGTGTTTTTAAAATGGTCAGTTCCTCTTTTATAGTAAAGTTGGCTTGTGAAAGTTTATCTGATTGGTATGGAGGCAACCTACTGTTTTGTTTTTAACTTTTTATTTTATATTGGAGTATAGCCAATTAACAATGTGATAGTTTCAGGTGCACAGCAGAGAAACTCAGCCATACATATACATGTATCCATCCTCCCTTAAACTCCCCTCCCATCCAGGCTGCCACATAACATTGAGCAGAGTTCCATGTGCTATACAGTACGACCTTGTTGGTTATCCATTTAAAATTTAGCAGTGTATACATGTCCATCCCAAACTCCCTGACTATCCCTTCCTTAGCCCACCTATGCTTTAGATACTGTCTCCAAATTCTTGCTGGGCTGGGTCTTTAGGAGGGAAACTAAGTATTAATTTTTGACTCTCAAAGCCCCAGTTAGAATAGCAAGGAGAGAAGTTACAGAGGGGAAAATGTTAGGTTGGGAAAACGAAAGATTTTCTAATATACAAAGCTGTTGGGCCATGGAATAGGCTGTGCCTGGTGCAAGGGGTCCGGGGGCCTTTCAGCCACTGGTGGTGGAATTCTCCCTCCCAAGGCTGCTGTCTCCCAGATTCCCCTTCTCTAGCTGCTGATTCCTGGAACAGAGAGATGTTCCATGGCCGCCAAGCAGCTCATGCTGTTCCAAGTAGGATTTCCAGATGTGTTTCCATGGCGGAGGGAAATGCGTTCTCATCAAGGGCTGTTTGATTCCAGGACTCTCTGGAGCTGGTTCTCCAGCCCCGTGCTCTGTGGCTGGCATCCAGGGAGGCACCGAGCTCCCGCCAGAATGAACTCCGCACTCTGCTTACTTCATCAAGAACGTCTTGCTCAAAAAGCAAGAAGTGCTGAACTCAGTAGTTGGTTGATGTTCTGGTGCCAGATTTTTTTTTTTTTTAAGTCACAGTTCAATTTGCAGAGAGCACTTCTGTGGCTCTCCAAGTGGCCCAGCCCTCCAGGTGTGGAGAGACACGTGAGGGGCTCACAACAGGTAGTGCTCCAGGGCACCCTGCTATCTCCAGCCTCTCCTCAATGGTTCCAGCCAGAGCCACCTCCAAGCTCCTTCAGCTTCAGTCTATTTCCAGGAACGGGCTCCAAGGCCAAGTAGTGTTGGAAACCTCCCTGCATAAGCGGAGTCTTGATTCCCCATAGCTCAGAAGCAATGTGGCATGGGGGCTGGGGGTGAGGATGACAGGTCGGTAGGAGTGTCATCTCCGTGCCTAACCTTACTTCTTTGGACCCTGAACATTCTTCCCTGTTGTTCTTTCCAGAGCACTGTTATATGCAGGGGACTCTAGCTCATTTTTTGGTGACCTTCTGATGTGGTCAGATTTGAAAGGCAGTGCCTGGGACTTGGATGGCAGGCAACTTTGGGGAAATAGAGAGTGTACCAGGGTCTTCCCTGGTGGTTCAGTGGTCAAGACTTTGACTTCCAGTGCAGGGGGTACAGGTTCGATCCCGGGTCAGTGAGCTAAGATCCTACATGTCTTGCGGCCAAAAGATCAGAACATAAAAAACCAGAAGCAATATTGTAGCAAATTCAATAGAGTTTTAAAATATCAAAGCTATTTTGAAAACAGAGAGAAGGTGCTCTAGACCCAGCAGATGTGAGCTGAAATTTCAGTCTAAGCCCCCAAATCAGCATTTTAGACCTTGTTTAAAGGGAGTCTCAGGATGACTGGTGATCATCCCGCCTTATTGACCATTTTTAATGACAAGAGGGAGATGGCATCTGTTTAAAGGAGGAAAGAAAAGCATTTGCACAGAGAAGGTCACTTCACGTAGACTGGAGCCTTCTAATGCCATTTCCCACTTTTGCAGCAAATGGGTCAAAAGTAATGGAAAGGGAATCTGGGTTTAATTTTTTTCCATCTCCTCCCTCCACTCTTTTCTTTCTCTAAGATTAATTTAATTTATTTACTTATGGCTGTGCTGGATCTTCCTTGCTGTTCACAGGCCTTTTCCACTTGCAGCAAGCAGGGGCTCCTCTCCAGTTGCACTGCATGGTCTTCTCATTGCAGTGGCTTCTCTTATTGTGGAGCACAATTCCCAAGCCCTCAGGCTTCAGTAGTTGCAGCACCCCAGCTTAGTTGTCTCACAGCACTTGGGATCTTCCCAGACCAGGGAGAGAACGCATGTCCCCTGCACCCTCCATTAGCAGGTGGATTCTTTTTTATTATTTTTTTTTAATTTAGTTATTTTAATTGGAGGCTAATTACTTTACAATATTGTAGTGTTTTTGCCATACATTGACATGAATCAGCCATGGGTGTACATGTGTTCCCCATCCTGAACCCCCCTCTCCCACCTCCCTCCCCATCCCATCCCTCTGGGTCAATCTCAGTGCACCAGCCTTATCCACTGAGCCACCAGGAAAGCCCCCTCCCTCCATTCTAACTGATTGAAACATTAAATGTGAATGGAAATTTTTGAAATGATATGTTGATATTATCCTGTGTTGGCAGAAAGCTTGTCCCACACAGTGCTTGTAAACATACAAAAGCCTGCTCAGTCTTCAAATAGGAGTGCTTAGACTTGGAATTTAAAATTGGTGGCCCATTTTTGAAAAGGAAGCCAAGGGTTGTCAATATGTATTGCCGGGGGAACCGAGAAAGACCGCGTGGGCTGTAACTGCAGACAAAGCCGGTGATGCTCAGGGCACTCTCCCTCCTGCATCCCTCGGGTTCCCTCTCCCCAGTGCTCCCTGGGCTCTGTTCCTTCTCCCTTCCCGTGCCCCCACCCCCACCCACCATCTTTCCCACTGGCTAAGTTCCATTCTGTCATAGAGCCACTTTCCAACTCTGGGAGGTGGAGAGACAGAGAGCAGATTTCTGGAGGCTGGAGGCTGAAACCCAAAAGGTCTTTCTCTAAGAAGAACCTTTCATTTTAGAGACAGGCCAGGGACTTCCCTGGTGGTTAAGACTCTGTGCTTCCAGTGCCGGGGCTGTGGGTTCAATTCCTGGTCAGGGAACTAGATCCTACCTGCTTATAGTCAAATAAATAAATAAAGCAAAATAAGTTAAATAAATTAAAAAAAAAAAAACAGGCCAGGTGGAGAGGGCTTTTAGATAGCTTTTAGTATAGGGTTGTAGCCGAGAGGGGGCTGGGGGAGCCAGCTGCTGCTCCCCTACAGAGCCAGCCAGGGCCAATCACAGGCTACTGCACAGCTGGGCCGCAAGACCAGTCCAGCTTGCCTCTCACCTCTTCCATTTTCAGGGTGGCTCAGATGTTAAAGAATCTGCCTGCAATGAGGGTGACCCAAGTTTGATCCCTGGGTCAGGAAAATCTCCTAGAGAAGGGCATGGCAACCCACTCCAGTATGCTTGCCTGGAGAATTCCACGAACAGAGGAGCCTCGCAGGCTATAGTCTGTGAGGTCACAAAGAGTCAGACACGACTGAGCAACTAACACTTTCACTTTCAAGCTTTTTAGGTCACATTTGCCTTTAAGGGGACATGACCTGCGCTGGATCCTGAGATTATTACCAAGATCAAATAATAGAACCCATGTGATAGTTCTTTGGAAGCTTTAATACCCCACGCATATATACGGTTTTTTAAAAAATCATATTTATGGTTCTGTTTGCCACCCATTTCCTCCCTCACCAAACTCGCTCCCTAGATCCATACCCACCCTCATACAGTCATGGCAGGAGAAAGTAGAAGCAGGCCTTTCTCTTACATATTTGGTCATTCAAGGCTAGAAAGAAAAATGTAACTATCAAATGTAATTGGCAGATAAAGCTCAGCTTTCTCTTATGGCTAGAATGGTTGGCCCTAGATCCCAAAGGCAGCTTGTTTCTAGTGCTTAAGAATAAACCCCAGGGATTTTCCTGGTGGTCCAGTGGCTAAGAGTCCATGCTCCTAATGCAGGGGGCCTGGGTTCAGTCCCTGGTCAGGGAGGTAGATCCGATGTGCTACAACTAAGACCCGGTGCAGCCAAAAAAAAAAAAAAAAAAGCATAAATCTCTGAGAACTATCAAAGTTAGAGATCACAATTTAGAAATTAAACATAACTTTTATGCTCTTCTTTGCTCCAGACTGAGGGTTTACCCTATCATTAAGCAAAAATAATTTAATGATTACTAAACACTTTCTATCGGAGAAGGCAATGGCACCCCACTCCAGTACTCTTGCCTGGAAAATGCCATGGACGGAGGAGCCTGGTAGGCTGCAGTCCATGAGGTCGCTAAGAGTCAGACACGACTGAGCGACTTCACTTTCACTTTACACTTTCATGCATTGGAGAAGGAAATGGCAACCCACTCCAGTGTTCTTGCCTGGAGAATCCCAGGGATAGAGGAGCCTGTTAGGAGGCTGTCTATGGGGTCGCACAGAGTCGGACACGACTGAAGCAACTTAGCAGCAGCAGTAGCAAACACTTTCTATATTAAAATGTTAGTATTTTCCCATGGTTTTCATTAATCAAAGCAAGAAAATGCAGATTTCCTTCAGGTCCTGAAGCAAACATTTAGAAGTTAGATTCTTCACTTCCGAAGAGTTTTTTTCTTTGTAGATTTAAATTCACATGCTATATGTGTGGAATCTAGAAAAATGGTACTGATGAACCTATTTGCAGGGCAGGAATAGAGACACAGATGTAAAGAAAGGACTTGTGGACAGTGGGGGCAGGGGGCAGGAGGGGAAGGACAGGGTGGGACGAATTGGGAGAATCGCACTGAAATATATACACTACTGTGCGTAAAATAGGTAGCCAGTGGGAAGCTGCTCTATAGCACAGGGACCCCAGCTCAATGCTCGCTGATGACCCAGAGGTAGTCCAAGACGGTGGGCGTAGTCCAGGAGGGAGGAGACATATGTATACATAGAGCTGATTCCTGTTGTTGTACAGGAAAAACTAATACAACATTGTAAAGCAATTATTTTCCAATTTAAAAAAATTTTTTAAGTAAAATAGGAAATCCCACATTAAAAAAATTTACGTGCTATAACGTATTTCACTGTAAAGCAATATTGGGGCTTGTTTTGGGTGATTTTTTTTTTAATGTGAGTTATACAGAGTTCCTTGAATATCAGTTATTTCAGTAAATATGTACATTGGAAAATAAGATAATTTGGTTTCTGGTTGCCTCTAGCATGTATTATATTCATGTTTAAGTTTTCTGTGTTCATTAATTTATTATTCACAAATTACATGATAATAAGGAATGAGCAAGAAAGCAGAATGTGCAAAGTTTACACCAAGAAATAGCTATTTGTATTAAGACTGTATTTGTTTTATTTAAAGTTTAAAAACTAGGGCAGCTATTTATGGAAATATTGATTAAAATAGGCTTTGTCGAAGTAATGTGTCTAAGCTGTTCCATATCTTTAAAAACTAACTTTCTGCTTTTAAAAACTAAACGTTAGCAGATGTTTGCCTATTTACAAGATTTTCTCTTCAAACATTTATTAACTTTCACGATGAGGTAACAGTTTTGCTTTCTGCCTAATTACAGTACACACCCTTCCTAGGAAAACCCTCCATGGGTACTTGGATTGTATACTTGGACATGGAGTAGAACTTATTTCACTTGGGTTGTGTGCGTAGCAGCCGCTGAGTTTGAAAGATTAAAGCGTAAATATGGAGAGCTTGAAAATGATAAAAACTAAAAGTCTTGGGACTTCCCTGGTGGTCCAGTGGCTAAGCCTCTGTGCTTCCACTGCAAGGGGCGTGGATTTGATCCCTCGTTGGGGAACTAAGATCCCGCATGCCAAAGGTGCAACCAAAAAAAAAAAAAAAAGGTAAGTCTTCATTTTCCCACATTGCCTTCCTGTTCCCAAATAAGTACTAAATATTCAACTAGCTGATTGATTGGAAAGGAAACATCACAATGCTGGAAGAACATATTTACATTTTTGTGGTGGTCAAAGTGATTGTTTTGGAGTCTTCCTCAGGTTCCTTCCTATTTTAGGATAAAATCATAACTGTTTAATCCTGTGTGTGGCTCGTTAGCTCAAGCTTTTTAAAACCCCATGGATGTTCCATGAGGGTCATGGGTTCAGTCCCCATATGGCCCATGTATATGGTATCCAACTGCTCCAGGCAAGTGAGGGGGAAGTTATAAGATTTGTGTCAACTCACAGCTTCCTGAAAAACAAGTCAGCATTTGGCCCACTGAGGATGTGTGGGTGGTGTCATCCGTGCCTGGGTTAGCACATGGGAGCATGAAATAAGATCACTCAACAAAGATCATCTCACAGTACATTGGATCTAAGCATGCATCTGCAGTCACAAAATGTCATAATCCAGAGCCCTGGAAAGGATCACCAGGTCTTGCCAGAATCACTGTGGGCTGATGGAAAGCCTTGTGCTAGGAAGTGATCACTGTGGTGGGTGTTTGCTAAATTTAGTTCTGATAAGAAAGAAGGTAGATGTGACCTAATTGAGCAGAAAAACGGGAATCCAGAAGTAATTGCTGGTTCTTTGTGTGAAGATTATTGTGTCCAGGATACAGTTTTCTGCCACTGTCCTCATTTCTATTTTTGGGGTCAACCTTAAGAATCTTCACCCCAAATGGATGATCATGACCATCAATTTCAAAAGAACATCTCATCCTAAAAACGTTAAGCACATGGCTAAATTTGCTGATATCAACGACAAAATGATTTAAACATCTTTCCTTTGCACAATTATAATACTTGAATGTGACTTTTTCAAAGGAGAACCAAAAGATACATTATCTGTCCTAGCCTCAGTGAAAGACCTGAACTTAAATCCATAACTTAAAATCTTTTTGCATCAACTGATTTGGATAAATGTGCTTCTGAGTGTGAAGATGGGGTGGACTTGGGAAGAAATATACAGTCAAGTTGTACCCAACTGTGAAAGCTGTGATGTGTTGATTGTAATAAGCATGAACTGCTTGGGTGGGTCCTCTGTAGGTCAGTGTCCAATGCTCTCAAACCCTGCCCTCATAATATTTTGACATCTGTTCAACTTGGAGCCTCTGCCCAGGTCTCTCTCCTCACCTGTGTTGAGAAGGCGGGGTCAGGAAAGTTTACCCTTCCTCCTGTTTCTGTCTGCACCATTATGCACTCCACATAGGCACCAGAAAGCCATTCTCTGTGGTCTTGGGACTGGACTTCAGTAGGAATCCCTCCATTAATTCTTCCACCAATAGTCTTCCTCTGTTTTGGTCCATTTTGCCTATTTTTAAAAAATGAATTGCTTCACTCTCCTGCTCAAAAATCTTCAGTGACCCTCTGCTATCAAGAGTCTGCAGTTTCTCACTCACTTCCCGATACACCAAGTCCTTTTATGACTGTCACAGAATCTGGAAGGTAACTTAGAGGTTCATCAGGTCTGATCGAAGTGCTCCATTGTGCCTGCCTGATGAGCCATTTCTTCTCACTTCTTAAATATTTTCTGTGCTATGGAACATACTGTTTATCCTTGCAGCCAGCACTTTTTGAAAGTTCTTCTTCATCACAAGTGTAATCCTAACTAATTCTGCACCAATTCTCTGGTCGTGGCTTATCCTCAGCCAGGAAAACCTGGAATCACCCACTGTTTTAAAACATAGATCATATATATATTTGGCTGTGTTGGGTCTTTGTTGCTGTGCTCAGGGTTTCTCAGCAAGCGGGGGCTACTCTAGTTGCGCTGTCCGGGCTTCTCATTGCGGTGGCGTCTCTTGTTGTAGAACTCGGACACTAGGCGAGTGGGCTCAGCAGTTGTGGCACACGGGCTTAGTTGCTTGACAGCATGTGGGATCTTCCAGAGCAGAGGCGGAACCTGTGTCCGCTGTATTGGCAGGTGGATTCCCAACCTCTGGAACACCAGAGAACTCCTGGATTGTATTATTATTCAGGTATGGGGAGGTCAACAGACCAGGAGATGACTACCATGGAAGAGATCATTTGTTATGCTCATTTTTCCCAAGAGGAAGGGGTACATCACTCCACAGGGGGACACACAGGGAAGCACCAGGGCCAGCCAGGAGGCAAAGGCCCTGAGAGGAGAACATAGACAAAAGCCTTCATTGTGGATTTCTTGTAAAAGAATGGGTGGAGCAGGGTAAGCAGGCCAGGCAGGGTTAGGACTGGCTAGTTTGAATAATTTCAGCAGGCTCTGGAGCATGGGGGCTGCGTGCAGTTGTCTGATATCTGGCCCTGGGAAGATTAGAGCAGGTGGATAGCAACCTGGGGCTGGAATTCGAGCTCCATAAAGGAAATGGTTGGGGTGTGGGCTCTGGATGGGTTAGCTTGCAGCTGAAGGCAGGCTCACAGGTGAGCCCTCCAAGGTAATAATTTACCATCTTGTGGAATCAACTAGCCTTAAGAAATGCAGTCCCTCCTGGGTCAGAAAAGACCCAAGATCAAAGTGGCAAAATACAAAATAAATAAACACAATTTTTAAAATTAATTATTTATTTTAATTTTTATTAATTTTTGTGCAGGGTCTTTGTTGCATGCACAGGCTTTCTCTAGTTGCAGTGCCAGGGCTTAATTGTCTCGAGGCATGTGGGCTGTTAGTTCCCTGATCAGGGATCAAACCCTCATCTCCTGCATTGGAAGGCAGATTCTTAACCGCTGAACCACCAGGAAAGTCCCTAAAAAGACATGATTAATACACCTGTCCACTCTGATGATCCCATCTCAGGTACAAACAAGCTACGTAACATGAATGAAAGCCTCCAGCTCCTCATGGGTACAGTGAAGGGGTCAAGGTTATTAGCACAGCCAAGAGCTCACTCTGTCTTCTTTGTAGGGGTGAAGCCTCCAACGCTTCCTACTACTTCTCCCCATCCCCAGGTTCCCAGGGGACATTTTACTCACAGGCACCCTCTCCCTCCCTGATAATGTGCAGGGAAAACCATTCGCCCTGAGCCACCCTGGAACTTCATTTCAATCTCTTTCGCATGTGGACTTCTCTGCCTACCTTTGTGTCCTGAATTCTTTGGGCCAACAGGCTGTCTTTGGGGCACTCTTTGAACTTTTGAGCTCTGGTTGTTGTTGTTTAGTCGACAAGTCCTGTCTGACCTCTTTTGCAATCCCGTGGACTGTAGCCCGCAAGACTCCTCTGTCCATGGTATTTCCCAGGCAAGAATGCTGGAGTGGGTTGCCATTTCCTTTTCCAGGGGATCTTCCCGACCAGGGAACAAGCCCACAACTCCTGCATTGGCAGAGGGATTCCTTACATCTGAGCCACCAGGGAAGCCCCACTTTGAGTTTTGAGCCTGAGCTGAATGATTATTCTCTGTACATGCTATACCTGTGTTCCGTTTAACAGGTGACATTTAATAATGCCTTTGTGAAGTGAAAGTGTTAGTCGCTCAGTTCTGTCTGACTCTTTGTGCCCTGGACTATAGCCCACCAGGCTCCTCTGACCATGGAATTTTCCAGGCAAGAATACTGGACTGGGTTGCCATGCTCTTCTGAAGGCAGAACTAAAAATAGCCTGGATTTCCAAGTATAAGACAAAACATGGCAGACCTTCTGTACTACAACCTGGAAAAATAAATCTCCATCTTATGTTGCAGAATTATTAACTAAGTTGGCAGTGAAGAGAAGCATGGAACTCATTTTCAAGGCAGGAGCAGAAAATAAAATCCCTTTATTGACATTGATGCCAATACACAAGCTATAAAAGTTAGAAGGCAAAATATTAATCCATTTGGCACAAATGAAGAACCAATTCTATAAATGTAAATGGTGTGGAAAATATTATATGCTGACCATCACTGTGGAAAAACATCACAAGGACCAACTCTTCTCTTGTTCAGAAGAGTCCGATTTTTTTTCCCCCTTCAGATCAAGCAGGAACGTTAAATTGTGTTGTGAAAACTTAAATTTCTTAGAAAACGCCTGTAAATTGGATTCCATAAATATTTGTGTTAGTTAGAACATTATAAGGTTTTATAATATGTAGGCGTGAGCATAGTTTACAGTGCTGTCCCATTAAATGAGCATTTACTCAAACAGATGTAACAAGCAGAAATGGTGTTTCACTAAACAAATGTACATTTTCAAATGTTAAATGGATAGCAGCTAATTAACAGAATTTTCATTGCACTCCTCAGTTTTTGCTTATGATCACATAAATAGGACTTTTCAGCTCTTAAAGTTTAAAAGGGGGCTTAAATGATCAGTTCTTTGAAAATAAATACATGCATGCTGTGCTAAGTCGCTCGATCGTGTCTCTTTGCACCCCATGGACTGTAGCCCGCCAGGCTCCTCTGTCCATGGGGATTCTCTAGGCAAGACTACTGGAGTAGGGTGCCGTGCCCTCCTCCAGGGGATCTTCCTGACCCAGGGATACACGCTGCATCATAATGCTTGGAGGGCAAACCCCTCAGATTCTGCTTCTCCCTCTTGTCCTGCAAGGAAGGCTGTGCCAGTGTAGAACATACTGGAATAACCCTGGAAATTTAGTGCAGCAGAGTGGTGGGTAGGTGGGAGTAGGTGTAGAGGTGTGGGAATGATTAGGATTTGCCAAGAGAAAAGGGAAACCTTGGTCCTTCCTGATAGAGGGTTATTTTAGAGCTTAAAAACGTGCTGGTTAAAAAGAACCTTCCTAAGCCAAAAGGCACTACCCAAAGCCTGGGACTGTCTTGTCACAGTTGTTTTTTCTCTGACTCTCCCGCCCCTTCTCCCAGGATCCTCGCCTCAGTACTTTCATAGTTCCTGGACTTCCCTGGATTCCTGAGTGGCTGTCAAGAACTGTGAAAAGGGGGACTCCCTGGTGGTTCCATGGTTAAAACTGTGCTTCCATTGTAGGGGGCACAAGCTCGATCACTGGTCAGGGGAACTAAGATCCTGTATGCCCTGCAGCCAAAGAAATAAATAAAGTATAATTGATATCTACAGTATTTTTTAAAAAAATTGTAAAGGGACTGAGAGTCTGCCCTCCTTGTCAGCTAGTAAGCTAGTCACCGGTGGTTTTATAGATGCTGGTAGAAGACACAGGGTTTCCCAGGTGGCACTAACGGTAAGAACCTGCCTAGCCGTGCAGGAGACGTAAGATTTGCAGGTTTGATCCCTGAGTTAGAAAGATCCCCTGGAGGAGGACATGACAATCCACTCCAGTATTTTTGCCTGGAGAATCCCACGGACAGGAGCCTGGCTGGCTACAGTCCATAGCATTGCAAAGAGCTGGACAAGTCTAAAATGAATTAACATGCACACACACAAAAAACACAATATTTTGGAATCAAAGACTCATAGCAGTAGCATTGCCAGATGATCAGCAATCTCGTCCTTATGCTTTTCCTAGAGGGCAACTCAGAGAGGGCCCAGTGATATGTGTACATGAGGTGGGTTACGTTACAGGAGAGAAGCCTGTGATAAGTTGCTTCAGTTGTGTCTGCAGCATATTTGTGCCATATTTTACATTCCACATATAAATGATATCCTATGGTATTTCTCTTCTCACTTAGTATGAGAATTTCCAGGTACATCCTTGTTGCTGTAAATGGCATTATTTTGTTCTTTTTTATTGCTGAGTAGTATTCCATTGTATATGCATCTTATCCATTCATCTGTCTATGGACATTTGGGTTGTTCCCATGTTTTGGCTACTGTGAATAGTGCTGCTATGAACATAAGGGTACGTGTGTCTTTTTCAAATTATAGTTTTGTCTGAGAATTTGCCCAGGAGTGGGATTGCTGAATCATATGGTAATTCTATTTTTAGTTTTCTGAACAACCTCCATACTGTTCTCCATAGTGGTTGCACCAACTTACATTCCCACCGAGAGTGTAGGAGGGCTCCCTTTTCTCCACACCATCTCCACCATTTAAATAAACATCCTTGAAGAGACAGTCCACAACCACTGGTAGTCAGTGCCTAGCTCATGAAATGTGCAGAAATGCGGGAGCCTACGAGAATTCACGTTCAGCAGAACATTAACAGCGATTTCTGCCACCCCTCCAGCTCTCTGTGTCCTTGGAATTGTCAGTGATGGGTGTGAAGGAGAAAGCGTATCTTCCACAAACCAGTCAGCCGCAGTCAGCTCCTTGCATGAACCTTTTTAGGAAGGCATTCATAAACTTCCTGAAAACCTTTGACGATCCTTGTTTCAGAGTCAGATGTTGGGAAAGAGGAAGCTCCTTAAACCCTCACCATGCGCTGTGCTGCATGCCAGGCCCTTGCACTCACCATCTCATGGCAGCTCTCAGAGACAGTTACGGGGGGCATCACCTGCATTTTTTACAGATGGGAAAACTCCAGTTAAGAGCACAGAGCAGTAAGTGGCGAGAAGAGAGACAAATCCAGGTGGTCAGAGCCCCAGGCCCTGTGCTCTGCAAAACGCACTGCAAAACGTCTTTCTTGTTTCATTTTTCTTCCATTGAGAGGCTTTTGGAGGAGGAAGAGGTGTGAGGGGTGGCTTTGAGATTTTGTTTGACCAGGTAAAGATAGAGGAACACTGGCAAGGGGGCAAAATCAGGAATGATCTTGTGCCCACAGACACCTTACATACATGATCCCCTTTCTTCTCCTATGAATGCTACAATATTTTCAAGGCAGTTGGAACCCCTGTTATATGGATGAAGAAATGGAGACTCATGAGGGCTAAAGTCTTGCCAGCTCCTTCCTTTCCTGAGCTCCCTCATGCTGAGTAGCTGTGGTACTTTGGAATGCCATGCCTCCAATTTTCCCCTTCTCGGAGCACAATCTACCCATCTGGATGCAGCAAAATTGGCCCCTTGACCACTTTTCATTAACCTCCTCACCTGATATCCTCCTGGGATATGGCAACCTATAGCAATTTCCCAGAACAAATATTCTAGGAACATAGTACTTAGTTTGTCTCCTGAAGACTATGAAAACAAACACATTTCTCTCTGCCTTTATGTTTCTCGGATTCTGGAATTTATTTGCTTGTTTACTTAGGTTTAATCAAAGTAAACAAAAAAAGGAATAGAGAAAGAGGCTGATGGACTTGACTGAGACCACATAACTCTGAAATGAGGAGCCTGGAAGCTGACCCCAGATGATTTGGCTGTGAAACATGTTCTGTACACACCCCCCACACCTCCTGCCCTCCCAGCACTGTACCCCCACCCCCAGAGTTCATATCAAAGACCCTAAAGTACCCTAGTAATTAAGCTTCATCTAAAACAGAAAAGAAAATTTTTATGGGTATATCGAATTTTTAAGAATTTTATTTATTAATTTTTTTCATTTTTATACAGTTTTTAAAGGTTACTTTCCACTACAGTTCTGAAAAGAAAATTTTAATAATAGGTCCACTCTAGCTTGTTAAGTAATTCTGTTTCTTTGGAAAGAGAAGCACATGTGTGTAATTTAACCACTGCTCTGACCGCAGTTGCTTCAAGCACCTTTGTCTCTCATGTTTTGATCTTGTATCTTTATCTTTCATGTAGTGACATTTCAAGTGCCAGCGAGCCTCACAGTTCAGTTCAGTTCAGTCACTCAGTCGTGTCCGACTCTTTGCGGCCCCATGAATCGCAGCACGCCAGGCCTCCCTGTCCATCACCAACTCCCGGAGTTCACTCAGACTCGTGTCCATCGAGTCCGTGATGCCATCCAGCCATCTCATCCTCTGTCGTCCCCTTCTCCTCCTGCCCCCAATCCCTCTCAGCATCAGAGTCTTTTCCAATGAGTCAACTCTTCGCATGAGGTGGCCAAAGTACTGGAGCTTCAGCTTTAGCATCATTCCTTCCAAAGAAATCCCAGGGCTGATCTCCTTCAGAATGGACTTGTTGGATCTCCTTGCAGTCCAAGGGACTCTCAAGAGTCTTCTCCAACACACTTGGACTATTCACAACCTTCCAACAAGTCTCTTTGGTTTGCCTTTTTTGCCCCTTTTTAAAAATTCTAAAAGTAATTAATGTCAGCTTCCTCACAATTAGCACCATTTAGCACTTTCTAACTGGTCTCTTCCTAGAGAGAGAAATGACTTGCTAAAATCTTTTTTAAATAATAAACATCTGAAAGCTTCTTATTCAAAAGAAATGCCATGTAATTTTGCTCTTGACTGAGACCTGGACAAACTATTAAAAGTGCATATCCTTAGATGTAAGGTGGTCTGGAAAGACCTACACACGCAGAGAATTTTTCCTCCACCAGGTTCCCTTGGCAACCATTCCATGAACATCTGCCAACACATCTTTAAAGCTTGGCTGTGGTGTGTATGTTAATTTTATAGATATGCTTAATGTTGCTCATTAACTTCACAGTTTGCAGATTCTTCCAAATTCTCTTAAGGGGATTTTGTACCTTTGTGAAAAGCTTAAAATACCAATAAAACCAAAGTCTTCTTCAACTGGTTTCTTATAGTGATTTACTTACAAATCCCTCTGGGTTCTCTGTCACTTCAGTGTTGCATCATCACTGTTCGTTTGTTTAACTGTGAAGGAGATTGTATGAAACTTAGAGAAAAAGTTACCGTATTTACACTTCTCTGTTGTAGTCATTGGACTTCCCTGGTGGCTCAGACGGTAAAGCGTCTGAATACAATGCAGGAGACCCGGGTTCGATCCCTGGGTCGGGAAGATCTCCTGGAGAAGGAAATGGCAACCCACTCCAGTACTCTTGCCTGAAAAATTCCATGGACTTGTAGGCTACAGTCCATGGGGTCGCAAAGAGTCGGACACGACTGAGCAACTTCAATGTCAATGTCAATGTTGTAGTCATAGCATACTTTCCCATAGTGGCTCAGATGGTAAAGAATCCACCTGGAATGCAGGAGACCTGGGCTCAATTCCTGGGTCAGGAAAATCCCTCTGGAGACAGGAATGGCAACCCACTCCAGCATTCCTGCCTGGGAAATCCCATGGACAGAGGAGCCTGGTGGGCTACAGTCCAGTTCAGTTCAGTCGCTCAGTCATGTCCGACTCTTTGTGACCCCATGAACTGCAGCATACCAGGCCTCCCTGTCCATCACCAACTCCCAGAGTCCACCCAAACCCATGTCCATCGAGTCGGTGATGCCATCCAACCATTTCATCCTCTGTCGTCCTCTTCTTCTCCTGCCCTCAATCTTTCCCAGCATCAGGGTCTTTTCAAATGAGTCAGCTCTTCTCATCAGGTGGCCAGAGTATTGGAGTTTCAGCTTCAGCATCAGTCCTTCCAATGAACACCCAGGACTGATCTCCTTTAGGATGGACTGGTTGGATCTCCTTGCAGTCCAAGGGACTCTCAAGAGTCTTCTCCAACACCACAGTTCAAAAGCTTCAATTCTTTGGCGCTCTGCTTTCTTTATAGTCCAACTCTCACATCCATACATGACCACAGGAAAAACCATAGCTTTGACTAGATGGACCTTTGTTGGCAAAGTAATGTCCCTGCCTTTTAATATGCTGTATAGGTTGGTCATAACTTTCCTTCCAAGGGGTAAATGTCTTTTAATTTCATGGCTGTAGTCACCATCTGCAGTGATTTTGGAGCCCAGAAAAGTAAAGTCAGCCACTGTTTCCACTGTTTCCCCATCTATTTCCCATGAAGTGATGGGACCAGATGCCATGATCTTTGTTTTCTGAATGTTGAGCTTTACGCCAACTTTTTCACTCTCCTCTTTCACTTTCATCAAGAGGCTTTTTAGTTCCTCTTCACTTTCTGCCATAAGAGTCGTGTTATCTGCATATCTGAGGTTATTGATATTTCTTCCGGCCATCTCGATTCCAGTTTGTGCTTCTTCCAGCCCAGCGTTTCTCATGATGTACTCTGCATATAAGTTAAATAAGCAGGGTGACAATATACAGCCTTGACGCACTCCTTTTCCTATTTGGAACCAGTCTGTTGTTCCATGTCCAGTTCTAACTGTTGTTTCCTGACCTGCATACAGATTTCTCAAGAGGCAGGTCAGGTGGTCTGGTATTCCAATCTCTTTCAGAATTGTCCATAGTTTATTGTGATCCACACAGTCAAGGCTTTGGCATAGTCAATAAAGCAGAAATAGATGTTTTTCTGGAACTCTCTTGCTTTTTCCATGATCCAGCGGATGTTGACAATTTGATCTCTGGTTCCTCTTCCTTTTCTAAAACCAGCTTGAACATCTGGAAGTTCACGGTTCATGTATTGCAGAAGCCTGGCTTGGAGAATTTTGAGCATTACTTTACTAGCATGTGAGATGAGTGCAATTGTGTGGTAGTTTGAGCATTCTTTGGCATTGCCTTTGGGTTACAGTCCATGGGGTCGCAAAGGGTTGGACATGACTGAATGACTAACACTTTCTCTTTCATATCTGAGGAAAACAAGGATGCTCTGTTAGGTGTATATGTATATATATATATATATATATATATGCATCAATTTTTATGGGAAAGTTCTTAAAAACTGGAACTGAAGCTTTTTCTTTTTGATATATTTGGCATCATTTTGGTGTTCGATAACTGCTTCAATTCTGATTTCTTTTGAAGACTTAAAGCATTCTTTTATTTTAAATTGGTTTGAATTTTTTCAGAAAAATTTCCCCTAAGATAAGCAATTATGTTTTCATATAGTACTTTTAAAGCTACATCAACATGATTTCTGCTGTCATTTTAAAAGAGTGGGATTGTGTCAGTGTCATTTGCTGTCAGATAACTTTTAGGTGTGATCATAGAAACCCAGTTACATTATTTTGCTTGAGAGCACTTGTTTATATATGTAAGTTGTACAGTTTGAATCAGGTAAATCCAGCAGTAGTTTTCGGCTTATTCTGGGATGTTTACCCTAGATAAACCCTTGATTAGTTGCAAGAGTATAATGAGTTTATAGTTGCTTTTATAGCACAGCCTGTGTGTGGAAGCAGCCTCAGAAAGCCTCGTTTTGTACCAGGTATAATAGCAGAGAATGACTTCTGGCATTTAACTTATTGGTGAATAGACAGACTTAACAGCATCTTCATTCAAACAGTCACAGCAGGTTGTTGGTATTTGAGTATTGCATTTTCTAATTCCATTATAGAGTGCTTCCAGTACAGGGAGAGAAGGCATCCTGTCACTTGAAAGAAAGATATGTCATACATGTATATATCCTGTATTCTATGTACAGTATCATAGCTTCTTTGATTGCTGTACTTCTGTGAATGTTTATCGTGTATTTCTATGTTCTTGGCAATTTGGTGTTGTTGCTTAGAAAGTGTAATTAACGAAATGATCTGCAGTTCCCTCCTCTTTATATATCTCTTATGGGAAGGGAGAAGAATCCACGGGTTTATGGCACCAGAGATCCTGGCAGCCCTGCCAAGACAAGTTCAGGTATGAGAGGGACAGACACAAGGGGTTGAGGTGAGAGAATATTCTGTGTGCAGAGCCTGTGGAGATGTGATGGGGAGTAAGCTCAAAGCTTTAGCCCTGCAGAGTGTGGGTGGCCAGCAGGAGGGTGCCTGGGACCAGCACTTTCTTGCTTCCCACACCAGGGCTTTCATCCATGTTCCAAACTGAAGCTGTGACCGGGAGTCATCACTGAGCCATCTTTTCACGAGGTTCAGGTAGGAGTCAGTTGCTAGAGACTGGAAAACACAAAAAGGCGCAAAGTGGGATCCTAAGTTCAGGGCTGCAGCAGCAAACATATCTTATGGGCTTTTTCAAGTGAGTAGAAGTTCAAATGGAAGTTTGGAGATCATAGTCCTCCGCTGATAATTAAGGTACACATTTGTGAGGAAAGCCTCACATGGGTGGGAATTCTGTATCAGATATTGTGACCTCGGGTTAATAGAGAGGCTTTAGGGCACCTCTTGGTACAGTCAAGAGCAAAAGGTGGTTAACTAGAGAACGGATGTTGAGGGGACCATCAGGGCAGCCAGAAGACACTCATGCCAGCCTATGTGTCCCTCTGACACACGCCTGCATTTGTCCCTTCTCTTCTGCACAGAACACCAAGCTGAATATTATTTTTAGAATGAAACCCACACAAAAATTTTCAAATGCTTTGAGCTCTATTATATATTGTGGGCTTCCCAGGTGGCTCAGTGGTAAAGAATCCTCCTACCAGTGCAGGAGACACAGGAGACATGGATTTGACCTCTGGATTGGAAGGATCCCCTAGAGGAGGAAATGGCACCCCACTCCAGTATTCTTGCCTGGAAAATCCCATGGACAGAGGAACCTGGTGGGCTACAGTCCATGGTTTCATAAAGAGTCAGACACAAGTGAGCACATATGCATGCATTATACATTATATTATACAGACAATATGTAAGAATGTGATATACTATTTATATAATCTATATAACTATATATAATATATAACATATAATGGCAATATTATATAATGCAAGTAATATATTAATACACATTCAATTCAGTTCAGTTCAGTTGCTCAGTCGTGTCCGACTCTTTGCGACCCCATGAATTGCAGCACACCAGGCCTCCCTGTCCATCACCAACTCCCAGAGTTCACTCAAACTCACGTCCATCAAGTCGGTGATGCCATCCAGCCATCTCATCCTCTGCCGTCTCCTTCTCCTCCTGCCCCCAATCCCTCCCAGCATCAGGGTCTTTTCCAATGAGTCAACTCTTCACATGAGGTACCCATAGTACTGGAGTTTCAGCTTTAGCATCAGTCCTTCCAAAGAAATCCCAGAGCTGATCTCCTTCAGAATGGACTGGTTGGATCTCCTTGCAGTCCAAGGCACTCTCAAGAGTACAATTATGTAATTAATATACAATGCATTGACACTAATGTACTGATATTGATATATTGGTATCATATTTTAATATATTTGCATACTATAGTGATATGACTCATATTAATATATAGATTATATAATGCATGATATTATAGAAGATATCTAATACTGTAATAGAGCATCACTGCCCAGGCAGCCCTTAGCACACAGTGACGCTGTGCACCATTACCCCCAAGCAGCCAACTGGAGTGGTAGTTGTCAAGCAGAGAATGAGGTAAGAAGCAGATCCAAGCCTTCTCCTTGAGGCTCTCCAGCTCATTCACCATTGGGCCGGCAGATGAGCCAGGTGCCCAGGGAACAGGCTGGCAGCTGCGTCTATAGGGCTCCAGAGCTCTCGCCAAGGCCACCCAATGGCCAGACCCAGGCCTTGAGGCTGCAGTGACCCTCTCCCCCATCCCCGCCTCTATGACCTCATGGCAGCAGCCATCTGCATAGGACAGTCTGTGGGACCCAGCCCCCGCCATTTGGGCCGCCCGAGGAGCCTGAAAGCCAGCTGGGTCCTGGGCGCCTGGCTCCCTCAGCCATCACAGCTGGACAGCGTCTGGGGACCTGGCCTGAGGAAGCCACCAGCCTAGATCCTCTTCCTCTCAGCCAGGACTGGACCTTACAGGATGAAAGTCATACCTTGGGACCTTTCTTGTCAAAACAGAGTAACATTGGCGTGGTGGAGTTTTACAGGAATGTCGTTAGCTGACTGTGACCTGACCTCAAGAACAAAAAGCTCAGACATCAAGAACTTTACAAATCATCCCTCACCTCCCTCACCTTTCCTAGAAAAGGGCTTTGCTGAGAGCTTTTGGGGAATTTGCAGTTTTTAAGGCATGAGCCACCTGTCTTCTTGCACAGCCCTGAATAAACCTTTCTCCTCCACACTCTGATGTTTTGGTATTGTTTGGCCTTTCTGTACATTGGGCACATCAACTTGTGTTTCAGTAACAAAATTACACAGTCTATAATATTATAGATATGTCTCTTTTAGAAAATATATACTTTGCTTAACGGATACAATTCACTTTTTTTTTTTCATCAAACTGTTGAAAAACAAAGGAAAAATATAATGAGTCCCCTACATATGAATGCGTTCCATTCTAAGAGCACATTCATAAGCCAAATTTGTTCATAAGTCCAACAGAGTTACTGTAGGTACCCACCTAACACAACTGGCTATATAGTACTCTACTGTAATAGATTTATTATATTTCTCTCACAAATGATATATTAAAAAAATATTTTTCATCTTACAGTACAGTAATCTTACAGACATGTGAACTAACATGATTGTACGTGAGAATGCACATTCACACGATTCACTAAATTTTAAGAAGAAAATAAAATTGAACAATGTAAGAGACCAGAGAAAATAAATTATAAGAAAACGCTAGTAAAATAAAATGCATTCTTGTTTCATCAGATATCTTACAAAGTAAGATAAACCTTTCATATTTCCAAAAGAAGTAAAGTAAGTGGATAGAAAACTGCCCCTTTACATGGCCAGCCCAGGATATACTTATAATTGCTGTATAAAGAAGTGGCAATTCTATAAATATACAGATATTGTTAAAAGTTAGCACCAAGTAGTATGGAGCAAAATCTCTTCAAGCAAAGGTCAGGTAATGTTTTAAAAATAACCTCCCATTTAGAAAATATTTTCAAATGACTAATTTTTTATATTTTGACTTAAGAGATGGTAAGCTGTTGTGACTCCCCTGAATTTGAGTTAAATATAACTAATCACAGCGCTGGAGACTGAGTCCAGTAACTCGCTTTTCTGCTTTTCTCACTGATGGTCAGGAGCACAGGGCATTTGGGCAGCTTGGACTGAAAGCCATTGCTTGATCTGCTGGTGGAAATGGACTTTCTTTCCACAAGCCTGGTGGGCCAACCCAGCAAATACTGGGTTCCCAGCAAGGTGGGTTGCTGTGGAAATCCACAGCTCTAAACACCAAAAGGGAAGAAAAATATTAAAATCCCAGCATCAAGGCCAATTTGAGGGAGTATAAAAAAGCATGAAAAATGGTCAGAGGAAGCCAAAAACTTCACAGAAAGAAACCAAAAAAAAAAAGAAAGAAAGAAAGAAAATGATGGAGCCCATAGATTTCACTTTTCCTTCCATGATAAGTCAGATCTTTTTCCAGTAGATGTGAAACCGAGGCTTGGTGGCTGTTCAGACTGAGATGAGCATGGTCCTCCCAGCTGTGTTCCCGGTGAGACCCACAGAAGGGGCTGCGATCTGGAGCAGTACCCTTCAGCAGGTGACTGCAGGAGAGATGAAGAATGTCAATTGCAGAGTTGGCATGAGAAGTTATGAAGTAAATGTCTTCATGTGTGGGAAAAAACTAAAGACATAAATTGCTACTTGAAGATGAAAGGGGAGGAGAGGAGGCGTGGCCCCTTGGTGTCCACAGGCAGTTCTGCTGAGTTCTGTGCACCTGTGAAGGGTGCACACGATTCCTTCCTCTTGCTCCTGCTGTGGTCTTTGCTCTGAACTTGCTGTGTGGGTGCCTCCTCTCCAACCAGCAATTTGAAACAGACTTGTCTCCTTTAGTTCTAAGTCTGTGGGCAGATAGGAGATGATGAAAAGATCATGCTGGACTAAAAGATAATGTTAAGTGTTCTACCCACCGAGCAGATATGCTCTTTGAAAATGACTTGGTTTGTGCCCACAGAGTCAAACTTTTCAAATCTGCCAAGAGTAAAGGAGTTCTGAATTATAGGGGAGGAAGAATTCCTAAGCACTTGTTTTTTCCTTCTTGATTCTACCACTGGTCCATGAGAATTTGAGAAGCATGCTGTAGAGGCAGTAACTGAATTCCTGATCATGAAATAATGCTGAGTAAGAGTTTGAAACAAGAAGAGGTCTGAGCATACACTCCCAGGGTCCACCCACCGTGCGCTGCAGAATTGGAACCCATGATGGATGCAGCAATAGTCAGGGTTTTCCAGAGAACAGAGCCAATGAGATGTATGGGCCTATAGGAAGAGATTTATTCTAAGGAACATGATCATGAAGACTGACAAGTCCCAAGGTCTAAAGGGTGAGCCGGCAAGCCGGATGTCCAGGAGAGATGATGGTATAGTTCTAGTTCAAACTCTGGTAGACTTGAGATCAGGGAAGAGCTGACATTCAGTTCAAGTCTGAAAGCAGGAAATGCCAATGTTCAGAGGCTGGTAGGCAAGAGGAAGTCTCCCTTTTCTCTAGGGGGTCTTTTTGTTCTCTTCAGGCCTTCAACTGATTGGACAAACCCACATGAAGGAGGGTGATCTGCTTTACTCAGTTAAATGTGCATCTCCTCCAAATCACCCTTACAGATACACTCAGGATAATGTTTTTTTTATGGAGGTATAGTTGATTTACAATGCTGTGTTAGTTTCTGTTGTATAACAATATGATTCAGTGTGTATATATATATTTTTACATATATATATTCTTTTACAGTATGGTTTACTACAGGATATTGAATATAGTTCTGGGTACTATACAGTAGAACCTTGCTGTTTATCTATTCTATATATAGTAGTTTGTATCTGCTAATCCAAAACTCCTAATTTATCCCTCTCCCACACCTTCCCCTTTGGTAACTGTAAGTCTGTTCTCTATGTCTGTGAGTCTGTTTCTGTTTTGTAAATAAGTTCATTTATGTCATATTTTAGATTCCACATATAAGCAATGAAAGTATATTAGTGGCTCAGTTGTGTCTGACTCTTTGCAACCCTGTTGCTCACCAGGCTCTTCTGTCCATGGAATTCTCCAGGCAAGAATATTGGAGGGGGTCTCCATTTCCTTCTCCAAGTGATATTGTATGGTGTTTGTCTTTCTTTTTCTGACTTACTTCACTTTATGTGACAATCTCTCATTCATGTGGCTGTAGATGATGTTATTTCATTCTTTCTTATGGCTAAGTAACAGTCCTCTGTATATGTGTACCACATCTTTTTTATCCATCTGTTAATGGATATTCAGTTTGCTTCCATGTCCTGCCTACTGTAAATAGTGCTGCTATGAACACTGATGTGTGCATATCTTTTCAAATTAGAATTTTCTCTGGATATATGCCCAGGAGTAGATCTTACTGCATATTTAGGTGTGGGGCCATTTATAGGGTCTTCCTTTTCTCTGCAAAATGAGATAAATAAATAGTATGTAGTGCCCCACCTCTTCTCAGAGGGTGAGATAGTTGGATGGCATCACTGACCTGATGGACGTGAGTTTGAGCAAGCTCCAGGAATTAGTGATGGACAGGGAAGCCTGATGTGCTGCAGTCCATGGGGTCACAAAGATTCGGACAAGACTGAGCGACTGAATTGAAGTACCCCACCTCATGATAAGATCACTCCCCTGGTTGTCTTTTAATGGGAATAATCTTGTTTGCTGTTGAACGGATAAGTGTTTCTATAAAAATGATTATTCATATAAATAAAACAAATTGAAAAATTTTAATACATATGACACCCCAGTTCAGTTCAGTTCAGTCGCTCAGTCGTGTCCAACTCTTCGTGACCCCATGAATCACAGCACACCAGGCCTCCCTGTCCATCACCAACTCCCGGAGTTCACTCAGACTCACGTCCATCGAGTCAGTGATGCCATCCAGCCATCTCATCCTCGGTCGTCCCCTTCTCCTCCTGCCCCCAATCCCTCCCAGCATCAGAGTCTTTTCCAATGAGTCAGCTCTTCGCATGAGGTGGCCAAAGTACTGGAGCTTCAGCTTTAGCATCATTCCTTCCAAAGAAATCCCAGGGTTGATCTCCTTCAGAATGGACTGGTTGGATCTCCTTGCAATCCAAGGGACCCTCAAGAGTCTTCTCCAACACCACAGTTCAAAAGCATCAATTCTTCGGCACTCAGCTTTCTTGACAGTCCAACTCTCACATCCATACATGACCACTGGAAAAACCATAGCCTTGACTAGATGGACCTTAGTCGGCAAAGTAATGTCTCTGCTTTTGAATATACTATCTAGGTTGGTCATAACTTTTCTTCCAAGGAGTAAGCGTCTTTTAATTTCATGGCTGCATTCACCATCTGCAGTGATTTTGGAGCCCCAAAAAATAAAGTCTGACACTGTTTCTACTGTTTCCCCATCTATTTCCCATGAAGACCAGATGCCATGATCTTCGTTTTCTGAATGTTGAGCTTTACGCCAACTTTTTCACTCTCCTCTTTCACTTTCATCAAGAGGCTTTTTAGTTCCTCTTCACTTTCTGCCATAAGGGTGGTATCATCTGCATATCTGAGGTTATTGATATTTCTCCCAGCAATCTTGATTCCAGCTTGTGTTTCTTCCAGTCCAGCATTTCTCATGATGTACTCTGCATATAAGTTAAATAAGCAGGGTGACAATATACAGCCTTGATGTACTCCTTTTCCTATTTGGAACCTGTCTGTTGTTCCATGTCCAGTTCTAACTGTTGCTTCCTGACCTGCATACAGATTTCTCAAGAGGCAGGTTAGGTGGTCTGCTATTCCCATCTCTTTCAGAAGTTTGTTGTGATCCACACAGTCAAAGGCTTTGGCATAGTCAATAAAGCAGAAATAGATGTTTTTCTGGAACTCTCTTGCTTTTTCCATGATCCAGCGGATGTTGGCAATTTGATCTCTGGTTCCTCTTCCTTTTCTAAAACCAGCTTGAACATCAGGGAGTTCACGGTTCACGTATTGCTGAAGTCTGGCTTGGAGAGTTTTGAGCATTACTTTACTAGCGTGTGAGATGAGTGCAATTGTGCGCTGGTTTGACCATTCTTTGGCATTGCCTTTCTTTGGAATTGGAATGAAAACTGACCTTTTCCAGTCCTGTGGCCACTGCTGAGTTTTCCAAACTTGCTGGCATATTGAGTGCAGCACTTTCACAGCATCATCTTTCAGGATTTGAAAGAGCTCAACTGGAATTCCATCACCTCCCCTAGCTTTGTTCATGGTGATGCTTTCTAAGGCCCACTTGACTTCACATTCCAAGATGTCTGGCTCTAGATTAGTGATCACATCATCATGATTATCCGGGTCGTGAAGATCTTTTTTGTATAGTTCTTCCGTGTATTCTTGCCACCTCTTCTTAATATCTTCTGCTTCTGTTAGGTCCAGACCATTTCTGTCCTTTATCGAGCCCATCTTGGCATGAAATGTTCCCTTGGTATCTCTAATTTTCTTGAAGAGATCTCTAGTCTTTCCCATTCTGTTGTTTTCCTCTATTTCTTTGCACTGATCATGAAGAAGGCTTTCTTATCTCTTCTTGCTATTCTTTGGAACTATGACACCCAGTAGTCTGTAAAAATTACCTAACCACAATGATGTGTTTTCACATCCTGTTACACCAAAAGAAGTAGCTAAATAATCTTTTTCAGGTATACAATTGCAGAATATATACTAGGCTTCCCATGTTAGAAGAGATTCAAGTGGTAGAACCCAGGGCATTGATTATAAGAAAACTCTTTTCTTTTTTTACTTAATTTTTATTGGAATGTAGTTTCTTTATGATGTTATGTTAATTTCTACTGTACAGCAAAGTGAACCAGCTCTATGCATACATATATCCCCTCTTTTTTGGATTTCCTTCCCCTTTAAGTTACTACAGAGCACTGAGTATAATTCCCTGAGCAATAAACTCTTTACTGGGTTCTCATTAGTGACCTATTTGATACATAGTAGTATGTGTGTGTCAACCCCATTCTCCCAATTCATCACTTCTTCTTTATTCCCTGCTGGGTGTCCATACCTTTGGAGAACTCCTTTCTTGTGTTTATTCAGAAATTATTTCACTTTTTCCAAATCTCCGTTGCTTTTGCCTTCTCAGCCAACAGTGAAGAAAGAGAAAGCAGAAATTTTGTAATCCCAGTGAATTGTTAGTGAATGTTGCATTACATGATTATGTAAATTGTCAGTGTGCAACCACCACAAAACACCTTCCCACTTGTCCTGTTCTAGAGGATTTCTGCTATGAGAGTATTAATTCATTTATAACTTCCCTTACCACTGGGACAAGTAAGACCCAGCTCCGTAAGAAAGCAAATGTGCTGTGAATCTGCATTAAGATAACACTGATAAGATTGGCAGGAATCGACTAGATATGCTTTGTAATGCCATATGCCTGATTTTCTTGATGTTGATTTTATCCCTCTTTTGGCAGTAGTGTTCTCTTCCTATAGTAGGGAGTAACCAGGTTCAGTTTTTGTAGCGCTTTTTTACTCTACAAGATTTTTGAGAGATTTATTTGGTGCAGACCTTATGTAACTCCTGGGTTTAGGGTTCTTTAGCTATTCCTTATGGTCATCTAGCCAAAAACTGCATTAACTCTGTGATACCAACCGGGCCCCTTGAACTCTTTAATCAGTAGAAATCAAGAAGAGAAATTCAGTCAAGACTTTTTTGGGAAGGCTGCAGCATGAGGGATCCAACAAAACCAAGTAACAGGTGCTTTTCCTCCCTCCCAAGGAGGGGCAAGCTGGTTCCTTAAAATGGGGTACCACCTGGGGCAGGTCCTTGGGCTGGGCTGGCAGGACACGTTGCTTAGATAGTCTGCCCACCCGCTTGGTGATACTGTGTGCAGGGACTACTTTTCAGTCATGCCTTCATGATTACCAGCACAGCGACCCTGAGCTGTACATATCCATGTTCATCACAGGCTGTTGAACAATTTTGCTGCAAATCTTAGTGCCTGCAGGGTCCTTGTGTAGCAGCCTGAGCCTTGCTTAGGCTGTGTTTACCAGCAACACTGGGCAGGATCAGAAAGCATTGTGTTTGTTGCACAGTGTCTTAAAGGAATAGAGATTTTTCTCTCAATTATTGTTGGGGGGGCGCCAGGAGGAGCCAGGAGGAAAGGAGTTTGTTATAGGCAGTGGTTTTGAAGAAGATAAGGAATCATGTAAAGTAAAAAAGAATTGCTAAGAAGAGAACGTTTCTGGTTAAAACAATTTATATTTTGGATGTAGATCTAGAATCTTTTTTCTAATTAAAAACATTTTTTTGGCTGCACCTTGTAGAATGTGGGATCTTAGTTCCCCCGTCAGGGATCAAACTTGTGCACTCTGCACTGGATGCACGAAGTCTTAACCACTGGGCCACCAGAAGAGTCCCCAGTCTAGAGTATCTAAGCACATCCCACGAATACTTTCTACCTCCCTTTGCTGTTATCACAGAATCGCTGTTGGAGTTCCCCAGTGAATAACCAGTTCTTTGTTGCTCTCTCCTTCTTCCAGAGGTCACCCTGAAGGTCCACATCAGTGATGCCAGCACCCATCAGCCTGTCCCTGATGCGCTCATTGAGATTTTCACCAACCAGGTCTCCACTGCCTCTGGTACCTCGGGGACAGATGGCGTCGCCTTCATCAAATTCCAGTATAAGCTAGGCAGTCAGCTGATTGTCACGGCCACAAAGCATGCCTACGTGCCAAACTCGGCCCCCTGGAAGCCCATCCGGTTACCTGGTAAGGTGGTCTTTACCTTTCTCTAAAACAGGGCGTATAATCAGGCTAGGGGTGGAGTCAGACACAGAAATGATTTTGTAAGCGTTAAGTCAGACAATTAGGAAAATATGTGTGCATTCTCTGCCCTGGTTTTTGGCGCCCCTTATGTGCAGGGAAGGTGGAATCTGGTGTGAAGCTGGTTGGGCTCCACATTGCTATTCATACAGTGGAACCAAAGCCTTTTCTACCCATTTCTCCACTGTTCCATTCTGTACATGATGGATCATAACCAGCCAGTGGCACTGGGGCAGTGCTCTGAAATGAGGCTTCCTCATCTCACTTTAGCATCTGAGAGCAAGGCTGCCAAAAGGTGGGCATGATGGCCAGACTGTCTTTCTCTGTCCCACCTTCTTACCTGCTCAGGAAAAGCACTCCTGGTTCGCCTCCACTCTCAATACTCCATTCCACTTCTGGTGCGTCTACTCACCAAATGTGTCGTGGTGTTTCCACACATCCAGCAATGTGTCGCCGAGTCTGCAACCCCAGCTGGTACTTGCTAGCTTACCAGTTTATTATAAAAGTTATTAAAGGACCAGCCAGATGAAGATATGTGTAGGGCAAGGTCTGTGGGAAGAGGCGTGGAGCCTCCATCCCTGGCCAGCTGTACCTCCTCCTAGCACCTCTGGTGTTCACCAACCAAGAGGCTCACCCAACCACATCCTCTTGTGTTTTATGGAAACTTCATCATGTAGGCATAACTGATTAAAGCATTAGCCGCTAGTGATTGATTCAACCTCCAGCCACTCTGTCCTCCCTGGAGGTCAGGGGGAGAGGATGGTGAGACTGAGAGATTCCAGCCTCTAAGTCACACGGTTTCCCCTGGCAACCAGTTCCCCTTCTTAGGTTATCATAAGCTTTCCAAAAAGTCATTATATTAACTGAAACTCCCCTTGAAAGCCCCATTCAATTGATACAAATAACGAAAGATTCCTTTATTGCCCTTATCACTTAGGAAATTCCATGGGTTTTAGGAGCTGTGAGCCAGAAATGAGACCCAGGCCAAATATATATTACATATTATAAATCACAATATCGCATGACTTTTCACCCCTGCAAAGCAGTTGGCCTACCACCAGAGGCAAGGATGGTGCCCCACGTGAGTTCAGCTGGGGATGGGGTAGGTGGGAGCAGCAGATGGTGCCCCCTCTGTCCCTTTACTTCAGATTCTATCTAGTGCCTGGACCACATTATATGCCAGCACGTTTGTTGCCAGGATGGACTTTGGAAACCAGATGACCTGGGTTCTGGCTCCAAATCTATGCTTGAGCCCCTCCAGCTTTGATGCCAGTCTCTGCAAAATGGAGCTGATACCACCTTGTAGAGCAGTTCTGAGTAAAAAGTATTTATCATAGGTGCACTCACAGGGTCTAAAACATGGTAGGTGCTCAATAAATGCATAGCACCTAACACAGTGCCTGGCACAAGGCCAGTATTCGTGCTCACCTCTGCACCACGGGACCTGCCCCATAAGGGTTCCCATTGCCTCTGGGGTCCATGGAAGCTAAATGTGGTTATGCCTATCTCATCAGCCCCAGCACCTACCCTCATCCACAAAATTCTCTTTAGTTCAGTTTATACCTATCAAGTGCCTACTATATGTCAGACATTGCCCTGGCCACTGAGAATACAAATCTAGAGACTCAGGACTTGCTTCTAGGAGGTTTATCCACTAGTTATAAAGTCAGCCACAGAAGCCAGTTCCTCCTGATGGGATCAATACCCTGATAGATTTATGTGCAGATGGGGATGCTGGGGAGGACAGGTCCACCAACCTATATGAGCGAATGAAGGAGTTTCCTGGGGAGGCTAAGAGGGCAGCTGAGTATTGAGGATCAATAGATGTTAGCATCAGAAGATGCTTGTAAAAACATACAGATTCTAGGACTCATCCATTTGACTGGACAGATTGACCAAGGAATCTAGATTTTAATAAACAGTTCCTACTCCCGTCTAGTCAAGGCTATGGTTTTTCCATTGGTCATGTTGGATATGAGAGTTGGGCTGTGAAGAAAGCTGAGCACTAAAGAATTGATGCTTTAAAACTGTGGTGTTGGAGAAGACTCTTGAGAGTCCCTTGGACTGCAAGGAGATCCAACCAGTCCCTTCTGAAGGAGATCAGCCCTGGGATTTCTTTGGAAGGAATGATGCTAAAGCTGAAACTCCAGTACTTTGGCCACCTCATGCGAAGAGTTAACTCATTGGAAAAGACTGATGCTGGGAGGGATTGGGGGCAGGAGGAGAAAGGGACGACAGAGGATGAGATGGCTGGATGGCATCACCCACTTGATGGACATGAGTCTGAGTGAACTCTGGGAGTTGGTGATGGACAGGGAGGCCTGGCGTGCTGCGATTCATGGGGTCGCAAAGAATCGGACATGACTGAGTGACTGAACTGAACTGAACTCCCCACAATAACCCCCATCCCCCAGGTATTTATGGATAAAAATGTTCACTGTAATTTGGGACCACTGCTTTGAGAGCTATGGAAAGTGGGTTGGAAATAGGTACAATTGAGGAAATCCTTTAGGAACATTTTAGAGAAAAGAAGATAAACCTGAGGAATATTTAGCAGGCAGAATTCAGAAAGCCTTGGAGAATGGGTGGGAGAGATACAAGGGAAAGAAAGTTGAATGAATGTGAGTTGAATCTCAAATTTCTGGCTGGTGATGGAGTGGATAGAATAACAGATGAGTGATGGGCCACCTTGTGGTTCCCTAAGGTTGACTGGATTAATGCTGTTGACTGAAAGAAATCCCTTACTCCTTCCCTGTGTGTATCCCTGTCCCCAAGCTTGAGGCTCCTACAAAAGTGGGTGGAGGTGGGGGTGGAGATGCAGGAGATGGGAAGGAAAAGAATGAGAGTTGGGGTCATAGTCAATGATGAATATAGCGTAGATTGGATTTAAGCTGCCTGTGGGACACTAAGCATGTTCAGCCTTTAGTTTCCACTTTCTGGCTATTATGACTGATGTTGCTATGAACGTTCATGTACAAGTGTTTGCATGAACACATATTCTCAGTTCTCTTGGGCATGTACCTGTTCCTGGGTCACATGGTGACTGTTTAACATTTGGAGGAACCCTGGATTGTTTTCCCAGCACCAAGGTCCATCCTTATCTTTATCAGGGCACTTTGTCACATTCTGCTTGTCGTGTAGCTATTGGTTGTGTGTCTTAGCCTCCTTCTAATGTAGATACCTTAAGGGCACAGACTGCCCCCAGCAGTGATCTATTCCGCACATCTAGCTCTGGGCCTTATATATGATGGCAGCTAAATAAATGGACTGTGTACAAAGAGGGGTCATGTCCATGGCCAGCCCCTCATTGGGCCCCTCTGGCACTGTCCAGAGCCAATTGTGCTGAGTATTGGGTTGGCCAAAAATTCACTTGTGTTTTTCCGTAACATCCTACCAAAAACCTGAATGAACCCAATAATTGCTCTATTTAGCATTTGATATTTCTGGCTCCTAATATTTTCCTTGAAAGTTACTTTACCTCTCTAGGCCTTACTTTCTTGCTCTTTAAATGTAGAGACTACTCTCTCAATGGGAACATGTACATTACCATATGTAAAATAGATAGCCAGTGGAAATTTGCTATATGACTCACGGAGCTCACACTGGTATTCTGTGACAACCTAGAGAGGTGGGATGGGATGGGAGGTGGGAGGGAAGTTCAAGAGGAAGGTGACATATGTATACCTATGGCCAGTTCAGTCTTCCTCAGCAGATAAAGAATCTGCCTGCAATACAGGAAATGCGAGTTCAATCCCTGGGTCAGGAAGATTCCCCTGGAGAAGGAAATGGCAGCCCGCTACAGTCCACAGGGTCCCAAAGAGTCAGACTCGACTAAGTGGCTTGAATCTGAAGCAAATATGACGTATGTTCAATGTGGATGATAGAATCAGATACCTATGGCTGATTCATGTTAATGTATGGCAGAAACCAACACAATATTGTGAAGCAATTATCCTCCAGTTAAAAAACTAAACAACAACAACAACAACAAAAAAACAGGAACTTAGGCCCAGATGGAGTCTAAGAGGCCTTTGAACTTAAGTCTGTGAAGCATAGTGGTGAAGGTCAGACTCCAGAGTTCAAATCCTGGCTCCAGTATTTACCAGATTCGGGATCTTGGACAAGTTAATTCCTTATCTATAAACCTGTCTCCTTACCTGTCAATGGGGCATGTTAATAGTACCTCTTTCAGAGAGCTGTTTTCAAAGTTAAATAAATTACCCAAATTAAACCACCTAGAATAAAATCTGACATGTCAGTGAGGGTTCAGTAATGTTAGTGATTATTGTTATTCCATACTACATTGATTTGGTTTTTGTTCATGTTCTACCCAGAAGCATGTAGGTTTTCTCCCCCTGGCCACACCTTGCAGCATGCAGGATCTTAATTCCTCAACCACGGGTAGAATCCAGACGCTGGCAGTCAAAGCACTGAGTCCTAACTACTGTTCAGCCAGGGAATTCCCAAGAAACATGTAGGCTTTGTGAATTTCTAGGTTGGAAGTCGAGGTCTTTAAACAAGAATTTTAAAGTAGCACAAGTTCTCTCATTCTGTGTTCAGTTGCTTCAATCATGTCCGACTCTTTGCGATCCCACGGACTATAGCTTGCCAGGCTCCTCTGTCCATGGAATTTTCCAGGCAAGAATACTGGAGTGGGTTGCCAGTTCTTCTAAAGAATATAAAATATGTAGTTAACTGTTGTAGTCTAAGCAGTTGTTATATGAGAGACTGCAGGACTCATGGAGTTCTGAAAGACTTTTGCTAACAATACTTAAAGGACAAACTGTTTCCTTTCTCTCTGTCTATGATAATTCTGACATCTAGTAAGTGGGTTTTCTTCTCAAACCAACCAGTTCTCCTCCTCTCTGGATACCAACTGGGTGTCTTACAGTTCAGTTCCATTCTGACAGTTGTTCAATCCCTCAGTTGTGTCCAGCTCTTTGAGACCCCCTAGACTGTAGCACACCAGGCTTCCCTGTCTTTCACCATCTCCCGGAGCTTACTTAAACTCATGTCCATTGAGTGGTGATGCTGTCCAACCATCTTGCCCTCTGTCATACCCTTGTCCTCTTGCCTTCAATCTTTCCCAACATCAGGGTCTGACAGTAGCTGTCCAAAATTAACCCAAATGCTACCGATTAAGGGTTCAGTCCCATGACACTGTCCTCTCATTCAGACACAAGCCCTAAGTGGTCACCTGTACTTCTGACCAATCAGCTATAAATCAGAGGTTCCCATGAGCGCCCCACCCCTGGTTTCTTTCACTGTAATGACTCCCAGAATTCAGGAAAACAATGACTTACATTTGCTGGTTTATAACAAGTATCACAGTGGATGCAGATGAACAGCCACATGAAGAGGGGCAGCAGGGTGAGGTCCAGAAGGGACCTGGTCATGGGAGCTTCTATCCCTGTGGAGCTGAGGTGCACTACCCTCCTAGCACATAAATGTACCCACCAGCTTGAAGTTCCCCAAAGCCTGTACCTTTGGGACTCCCATCGTAGCTTCCTCAATCATGGCAGGCATGATCAACCATGAACTGAACTTTCCACCCCATCTGTTCTCTCTGGATGATGGGACGAGAGCCTGAAAGTTCCAAGATTCTTATCATGGTTTGATCTTTTTGGCCACCAGCCCGCATACAGGAGGCCACCCAGAGTCTCCTCATCAGATCAGAAAGATACTCTGGTGACTCAGGAATTTGAGCCAGGAACCAGAGGCAGAGAACAGATATATATATTTATTATTATGTCACATTACTAAAAGATCAATATTGTTGATTGATTTGAACCCAGAGAATCCAAAGAATGCAGAGTACTTAAAAAATTGGCATGGGCACTTTGATTTAGAAGTCAGAATTTCCTCATATCCATCTTTGTTTCCGCAGTATTTTCTTCGCTAAGCCTGGGCCTGCTTCCAGAACGATCCGCTACCCTGATGGTGTATGAAGACGTTGTCCAGATAGTCTCAGGATTCCAAGGTATGTCTGATACTTAAAAAGAGGAGCGATGGTAACTTTGGGGCCAACTGTTAAAGTGCGAGGAATGGGTAGTCAGGTAGTGATGGCCACGAGCATGTCCACAACTGGACATAATGGCTGTAGTCCCTACAAGTGCACGGACACATTGACATTTCGGTGAAACTGTTGGCTGTGGCCTTGTTTGTTATCAGCCCCACCTTGAAGTGCAGAGGGGTAAGAAGAGGCTCCGCCCTCTTTCGCACCATGTCTCTCTCTCTCTGAAGGTGAGAAAATTCATCCCAGAGTCAGAATCCAGACCCTGCCTGGGCTTCATTGATCAGTGGATAGGGTCACTCTGAAAAGGTTCATAAGCATTTGAGTATATAGAGTTTCAGGGGATTTAGTTTGTTTGTTTTTAATTTTTTTGGCTAGGCCTTGTGGCTTGTGAGATCTTAGTTGCCTGACCAGGGGTTGAACCCACACCCCCGGCAGTGGAAATGCAAGTCCTAACCACTAGACCCCCAGGAAACTCCCTAGAGTTTCAGTTTTGCAAAATAGGACAGTTCTAGAGATCCGTTGCACAACAGTGTAAATATACTTCACGTTGGTGCACTGGACACATAAAACTGGCTAAGATGGGGACTTGCCTGGCAGTCCAGTGGGGTTAAGACTCTATGCTCCCAATGCAGGGGACACAGATTTGATCCCTGTTTGGGAAACTAAGATCCCACATAGCACGGCTCCTCCCAACCCAAAAAAAAAAAAAAAACCTGGTTAAGACAGTAATTTAATGTTAGGTGTTTTTTACAATAAAAAAAATTTTCTCCTCCCACCCAAAAAAGAAAACAAAAAATTCCCAGGCATTCAACTATGGCCTTTTTCTATCTCTTATCCCCTTGTGTTTTCAGCCCATCTCATGTGCAGTGGTGTAAATGTGACCTCACCCCTCTAACCTCTTTCCCAGAAAATCTGGTACAGAAGGTTTGTGGAATTTGCCCTTTGTTTGGGGCTGGCATTGGAACTGGGAATCAGACTTATGTCAAACCTTTTTTGTGCTGAGATGATTGGTTTCTTCCATCTTAGCCATGGGCCTGAGAATGATATTTCCTGTCTTTTAATGTTTCATCAGATTCTTTTTTTTTTGTTTACTTTTTGTTGTTGTTCAGTCCCTAAATCATGTCCAACTCTTTGTGACCCCATGGACTGCATCACGCCAGGCTTCCCTGTCCTTTACTATCTCCTGGAGCTTACTCAAACTCATGTCCATTGATTTAGTGATGCTATCCAACCATCTCATCCTCTGTCACCCTCTTCTCCTCTTGCCCTCAGTCCTTCCCAGCATCAGGGTCTTTTCTAGTGAATAGGTTCCTCACATCAGGTGGCCCAAATATTGGAGCTTCAGCTTCAGTATCAGTCCTTCTAGTGAATATTCAGAGTTGATTTCCTTTAGAATAGCCTGGTTTGACCTCCTTGCAGTCCAAGGGACTCCCAAGAGTATTCTCCAACACCACAGTTCAAAAGCATCAATTCTTTGGAGCTCATCTTTCTTTATGTTTCAGCTCTCACATCCATACATAACTACTGGAAAAACCATTTTTTATTTGTGCTAAGTTGCATCAGTCATGTCCGAATCTGCAACCCCATGGACTGTAGCCCACCAGGCTCTTGTGTCCATGGGGTTCCCCAGGGAAGAATACTGGAGTGGGTTGCCATGCCCTCCTCCAGGGGATCTTCCCAACCCAGGGACTGAACCCAGGTCTCTTATGTCTCCTGTATTGGCAAGTGGGTTCTTTACCACTAGTGCCACCTGGGAAGCCCCCTGTTTTTGTTTGTTTTGTTTATTCCTTTATTTTAATACTATTTACACCAATCATTCTCTGCCTAACCACATCCATGTGCCATCTGCAAGTGAGATGACTTTATTCCTTTTTTTATTGCGTAGCTGTGGGAATATACAAGAAGGTTAACATGCTGCTCTTAGAAGAAGTGTGTAAAGAGAAATAAAGAGAAATGTCTGGGAGCATATGTGAACTGAGTTTGGGAGAGATAACAGGAATAGATATATAGATTTTAATGTCATCTGCACAGTGAGAGCCCTAAGTCATCTCCTGCTTTTCTCCTAAGAGACAGCAGAACTAGACCTGAGTCCTCAGCATCCTTTCACATCGGGACCACAGTGGGGGCTGTTGGGCTTGGGACCTCCAGTTTCTCTTTAATTACCTTTGCCATTGTTGTTTCACAACTGAAATATAATGGTTCCCCACCTCCAGTCTTATTGGGATATAATAGACATATATCTTCAATGATTTGATATGTGTATATATTACACAGTGATCACCACCGTAAGTCTAGTTAGCATCCATTATCACACAGTTTTTTCTTGTGATGAGAACTTTTAAGATCTACTTTCTTAGCAACTGTCAAATATGCAATCAGTTCAGTTCAGTTCAGTCACTCAGTCACGTCTGACTCTTTGCAACCCCATGAACCATAGCACGTCAGGCCTCCCTGTCCATCACCAACTCCCGGAGTTTACTCGAACTCATGTCCATTGTGTCCGTGATGCCATCCAGCCATCTCATCCTCTATTGTTCCCTTCTCCTCCTGCTTTCAATCTTTCCCAGCATCAGGGTCTTTTCAAATGAGTCAGTTCTTTGCATCAGGTGGCCAAAGTATTGGAGTTTCAGCTTTAGCATCAGTCCTTCCAATGAATATTCAGGACTGATTTCCTCTAGGATGGACTGGTTGGATCCCCTTGCAGTCCAAGGGACTCTCAAGAGTCTTCTGTAATACCACAGTTCAAAAGCATCAATTCTTTGGCGCTCAGCTGTCTTTGTAGTCCAACTCTCACATCCATACATGACTACTAGAAAAACCATAGCCTTGAAGCTGAAACTCTAGTACTTTGGCCACCTGATGTGAAGAGCTAACTCATTTGAAAAGACCCTGATGCTGGGAAAGATTGAGGGCAGGAGGAGAAGAGGACGACAGAGGATAAGATGGTTGGATGGCATCACCGACTCAATGGACGTGAGTTTGGGTAAACTCTAGGAGTTGGTGACGGACAGGGAGACCTGGTGTGCTGCAGTTCATGGGGTCACAAGGAGTTAGACTTGACTGAGCAACTGAACTGAACTGAACTGAACTGAGTAGATGGACCTTTGTTGGCAAAGTAATGTCTCTGCTTTTGAATATGCTATCTAGGTTGGTCATAACTGTCCTTCCAAGGAGTAAGCATCTTTTAATTTCATGGCTGCAGTCACCATCTGCAGTGATTTTGGAGCCCAAAAAAATAGTCAGCCACCATTTCCACTGTTTCCCCATCTATTTGCTTTGAAGTGATGGAACCAGATGCCGTGATCTTAGTTTTTTTAATGTTGAGCTTTAAACCAACTTTTTCACTCTCCTGTTTCATTTTCATCAAGAGTCTCTTTAGTTTTTCTTTACTTTCTGCCATAAGGGTGGTGTCATCTGCATATCTGAGGTTATTGATATTTCTCCCAGCAATCTTGATTCCAGTTTGTGCTTCATCCAGCCCAGCATTTCTCATGATGTATTCTGCATATAAGTTGTATAAGCAGGGTGACTATATATGGCCTTGATGTACTCCTTTTCCTATTTGGAGGCAGTCTGTTGTTCCATGTCCAGTTCTAACTGTTGCTTCCTGGCATGCATACAGATTTCTCAAGAGGCAGGTCAGGTGGTCTGGTATTCCCATCTCTTTCAGAATTTTCCACAGTTCATTGTGATCCATACAGTCAAAGGCTTTGGCATAGTCAATAAAGCAGAAGTAGATGTTTTTCTGGAACTCTCTTGCTTTCTCAATGATCCAGCAGATGTTGGCAGTTTGATTTCTGGTTCCTCTGCCTTTTCTAAAACCAGCTTGAACATCAGGGAGTTCACGGTTCATGTATTGTTGAAGCCTGGCCTGGAGAATTTTGAGCATTACTTTACTAGCATGTGAGATGAGTGCAATTGTGCAGTAGTTTGAGCATTCTCTGGCATTGCCTTTCTTTGGGATTGGAATGAAAACGGACCTTTTTCAGTCCTGTGGCCACTGCTGAGTTTTCCAAATTTCCAAATTTTCCAATATTGAGTGCAGCACTTTCACAGCATCATCTTTTAGTATTTGAAGTAGCTCAACTGGAATTCCATCACCTCCACTAGCTTTGTGCATAGTGATGCTTCCCAAGGCTGACTTGACCTGTTATTTACCTGGGGCCATACTATGGTGGAGGTAATGAAAATAGTGGTGACCTCCTTCAAAAGGTCCCATGCATGCTTTGCTACACTCGGTGCCCCCAGCCCTGCAGCAGGCCACCACCAACCCATGCCTCCACCAGAGTCTCCTGGACACTCACGGGCAAGTCTGGGCCAGTCTCTTGTGGGGTCACTGCTCCTTTCTCGTGGGTCCTGGTGCACACAAGGTTCTGTTTGTGCCCATCAAGAGCCTGTTTCCCCCTCTTTTGTACGTTCTGGCGGCTCTGTGGTGGGGTTAGTGTTGACCTCCTCCAAGCTTATGCCATACCCAAGTCTGCTGCAGGCACCAGGCCATACAGTACGTCCCCAGAACGTATTCATCTTATAATTGGAAGTTTGTGCCTTTGACCACCTTTATCTCTTCTCCTCACCCCCTGCCTCCTGCCTTTGGCAACCATTCTAATTCCACTTATAGGTGAAATCATACAATATTGTCTTTCTCTGACTGATTTTTGTCTTTCTCTGACTGATATATTTCAGTCATAATGTCTAACATAATGTCCTCAAGGTCTATCCATGTTGACCTAACTGGCAGAATTTCCTTCCTTTTATGGATGAATAATATTCCACTGCATACATATGTGTGTGTATACATATACATATATACACATACATACATTTCCTGTGTCCATTCATCCATCAGTGGACACTTACATTGTTTCCGTGTCTTGGCTTTTGTGAATAATACTGCCATCTTTGCCTGAATAAATAACTTCTGACCCTGGGTGACTCAGCCACTCGTGGCCACAGCAGAACATGTGGCTGGAGGAGTTACTTGTTTTCCAACTCTCCAAGATGGCTACTTCATACCCTCTAACCCCTGCACCACTGTTTTCTCCCATTCTGTGTTGTTGTTTGGTTACCAGTTGTGTTCTGACTCTTTGTGAACCCATGGGCTGCAGCACGCCAGGCTTCCCTGTCCTTTCCCATTTCCCAGAGTTTGCTCAAACTCATATATCCATTGAGTCACTGATACCATCCAACTAGCTCATCCTTTGTCATCCCCTTCTCCTCCTGCCTTCAGTCTTTCCCAGCATCACAGTCTTTTCCAATGAGTCAGCTCTTTGCATCAGGTGGCCAAAGTACTAGAGCTTCAACTACAGCATCAGTCCTTCCAATGAATATTCAGGGTTGATTTCCTTTAGGATTGATTGGATTGATCTCCTAGAGTAGACTAGAGATCTCCCAGTCTCTAACGGGCAAGTATTCAAGCCCACGCGTCTATGCTTAGTTGCTCAGTTGTGTCCAACTCTTTGCAACCCTGCCAGGCACCTCTATCCATGGGATTTTTCCAGGCAAGAACACTGAAGTGGGTTGCCATTTCTTTCTCCAGTGGATCTCCCCAACCCAAGCTCTTCTCTCTCTTCCTTTTCCTGGAATTGAACTAAGAACCCAGAAGAGGTGAGGATCTTAGCTAATGGTAGAATCATGAGACACAGCAGGTCTGTGATCACACCAGGCCACCTTCAAGCCCAGATTCAAAGGGAACAGAAAGTATGAATCCAAAAAGGGAGCTGGCTGTAGCAGAAAGAAGCAGACTGGGGATTCATGGAGTCTTGTTAATGGCACAGCATTCAAGTGAAATCAACCAACTCCCGCCACATGGTCCCAGAGCTTTCCTAAGCCCAGAACTAGGCGTCCATGTGCCTTCCACACCTTCTGGCTCCAACCTTGGATTCCACCCATCCCTGCCTCCCTTATGCCCCCTTCTCTCCTTATCAGTAACCAGGAAGGTGAATTAAAACAGCCCTCCAGCTGAAGGTTCTGTACCTTATCACAAAACCACCCTTTCTGCCATATCCGGCAGTAATGTCTTAGCTCCCAGACAAAACTGAAAAACCTGAAGAGTGAGGAAGGGGTCATATTCACCTTAACACTCCCAGGGCCTGGCCCCACGCCCACTTTAGTATCGGTATACAATGAGCAATTCATTGAAAGGTTGAGTAAATAAATATTTTAAAAAACATCCAGATCCCACTGCTTTTTGTACTTCCTATATAGCTCACTCATGCTACAGTTAATTATTTGCTTTATCATGGCTGCTAAGAGGAGGACAGTTCATCAGTACCCACATGCACATAGACACACAGTCAGAGTGTTAGAATTGCTCTCTCTCTCTCTCTCTCTAAGGAGCAAGAAGTATGGTCATATTATAAGCCTAGGGATATCCAGATAGGTTTTGTTTGATTAATTTATTCAGTCTGCTGTATCACTTCCCTCTTCTATGTAACCAGAAATTGAGAACCATTTATTTCTCCCTTTCCCTCTCTCATTTGCATTCCAGCTTTTAAAAATTGTCTACACCTTGTTAATTTTTAAATTCACCTTACTTTTTGAGTTGTACTAGCTGTACTTTTCCTTGTCTCAGTAGAGTACAGACATACCAGGATAACACTAGGTGATCTTGTTTCTTGTTTTCTTACCAGCTGGAAGGAGAACCATATGTAGATAATTTTTGGTCTTTGCAGTTCTGTTCTGAAAAACCAAGATAAAACTGAATTGCTAAATGATATATTCAAATTTTTATTCTCAAACTAGTCAAGTGTAGGTGCATTTCTTTATTTTTTAAATGGAGTCAGAGAAGGAAAAAAATAAACTCTTGCCAGTCAGAAATGTAAGTGCTGTCAGCCATGTGAATTTTTTGTGTTGCCTGGATGTTATCACGTGTCAGACTCCCCCAAAGGAAGGGAGAGATGGTGAGATGACAGTTTGGTGACAGAGCCTCACACGTGTTGTGTGCATAGTTTTGGGTGATGCCCCGTTGTTTGGTTTTATGTGACACTAGAGCAAAAAATTTGCTGGCTGAGAGATGGAGATGGGAGAAGCAGAGGTGTTCTCATTAGCAAGATTGAATGCTTCAGGTGAAGTTTTGTTTTGAAATGTTTACAACCAAATGAAATAGAATAAGCTCATGGTTAATGAGCATTTTCCTTGAACAATAAAGTCTGTTCACTTGTTTTCCTATCTGTAGGTAGGTATCTAAATTCAGACCACATACACCCTAAAACCATTCTCATCAGACCAGGTGGAATTATGGAGACTGCTTTCTCTGTCTCTCTGTCTCTCTTGCTCTCTCTCTCACACACACACACACGCGCGCGCACACACAGGCACACATGCGCACATGATTCAAAGTAAGCGCATGCTCCCAATGGGAATGACTTAGCGCTCAGTTTCATTTGGAAAGTCAAGAAAGGGGTTGTCTTATCATCGTTGCCTTTTCATACTGTTCATAGGGTTCTCAAGGCAAGAATACAGAAGTGGTTTGCTATTCCCTTCTCCAGTCATTGTTGACAGTGTTTTATATAGAAAGCCTGCAGCAGTTTCAAGTTAACAGTGCGGTGAAGCGGAAGGGCCAACATAGGCACCAAATAACATAGGGCTCTTTACCACCATAGGCTGCATCCATGAATATGCTCCTTGTCACAGAATGCTTGCAAATTGCATTTTTTTCCTGCTTTTTTAAAAATTGAAGTATAGTTGATTTACAATGTTAAGTTAGTTTCAGGTGTACAACATCGTGATTCAGTATTCTTATACATGATAGTCTACTTGTTTTGTTATAGTCATTCATTTGTTTTATTTTTTAGATTCCGCATAAAAGCTGTATCATATATTTGTCTTTCTGTGTCTGACTTAACTTCACTCAGTATGATAATCTCCAGGTCCATCCACGTTGCTGCAGATGGCCTCATTTTGTTCTTTTTTATGGCTGAGTAATATCCCATCGTATATATGTACCACATCTTCTTTATTCTATTGTAGATTATTAAGGAGATTCTCAGGTGACTCAGTGGTAAAAGAATCTGACTGCCAATTCAGGAGAACGCAAGAGTCTCTGGTTCAGTCCCTGAGTCAGGAAGATCCACTGGAGAAAGGAATCGCTTCTCTAGTGCTTCAGTATTCTTGCTGGGAAAATCCTTTGGACAGAGCAGCCTGGCGGGCTACAGTCCTTGGGGTCACAAAGAGTCAGACATGACTGAGTGACTGAGTATAGCGCACACAGCTTACTACGTGAAATAATGTGTATACAAGAACTTTGTAAATCCTAAAGCACTGAACTTCACCTCTCATAAGATAAGTGGAGCTGTAGTTTGAGTCTACATTGGTCTTTGATTTGTTGTCGCCTTCATTAATTTTGGAAGTGGTGGATCCATTGAAAGTTTCTAGGTAGGGAAAGGTCATGGTCAGAGCAGAATTTGAGAATCATCAGTAGATGAGGCAAGAAATGGATGAGGCTGGAGCACAGGGAAGTTAGGAGACTTTTGTGATAGTTGAAGCCAGGGGTGGTATAAGATCATGTAGGGTGGAGGCAGAATGGAAGGAAAAGACAATGCTGGAAACGTTGATAAGGGAAGATGGGGCAGTTCCTTGAATGAATGTGCAGAAGAGTAAAAAGGGAAAACAATTTTGACAACCCGGAATCAAACCTGGGTGTTGGGGGGAGTAGGTCTTTGTCAAGTGGGAGAGAAGGTAGTGATGGTTTTAGTGCCTGGTGGGCATCCAGCTCGAGGTGCTAAAAAGGCATGGAGCTTAGCAGAGTCCCCGGCAGGACAGGAAGGTAACTGTGAGGCTGCAGCAAGGGCGACAAGTCAGGAGAGAGTCAGGAGCAGCAGAGGCAACTGTGCTGAGCCTTCAGGATCTCTCCTCAGAAGTAGGAGGAAAAGAAAGCACTCATAGAGCAAAAGGCCTGCGACTCTGCAGATAACAGAGGGCAGGACCGCCACCGCCGGCAGGGAGGGCTGCTGGGTGGGGGTGGGGAACAGTGCGCCCCATTGTGAAGGGCCGGAGGGGTGAAGGCGACCAAGGGTCACAGGGTTTGCAGATTATGCAGTCGTCAGTTGACATTTCCAAGGGTAGTGTGCATTGAGGGGGAAAGCCAGGGCATTGGGTGGAAGGAGAGGAGACTGATGGGGAGAACAGAGTGAAAGTCGTGTCTTATTGTTATTTTTCTCAATGAGAAAGTAAGGAATATATGTGTTGACTGGAGAAGAAAAGCCCCTAGAGAGAGATTTTTGATGAAGTCCAGAAAAACTGGTCAAATAACAAGTCTTACAATAAAACAAGCAAAAGTCAGAATACTTGGATTGACCTTGGGGGAGGGCAGGGACAGAAAGGCAGCAGAGGAGATGGAAGAAAAGTTTGAAGTGCAGACAGAAGTGGTGCCCTGGTGTCTCCAGTACAGTTGGCTCTGACCATTTGGGCGATGGCGGTGGAGCCCCAAGTTTGAGAAGAAGAGCGGATGTTTGAAGCAGCTGCTGTGGCGAGTGTGGGGGTGGGACATCCACAGAAGAGAGACAGCCCTGTCCCCCTCCACCATCCATCCACACCCAGTCTGGTCCTTCCTGAAAAGTGTGGGAACGTAGCAGCTTTCATACATAAATTTAGGCTTAAGAACATACCATTCCCTGCCCAGCCTACACACACCCACTTTAGATTGTATTTGCACTGTGGCTTAAACTATTTCAACCCTTATACTCCTTAGATGTTTCTTTGGTCGTTTCACCAGGCAGAGGTCTTGCCTTTTCTCCTGGGAGGACAATGTTTGATCCCCCACAGGTATCAGTGCGTGCTGGTCACAGCGTATGTCAAAGCAGCTGGACCAGCCACATCTCCTTCTCGGAAACCTGCCTCCGCATCGCCCTTCTGTGCTCCCCACCCAATACTCCTCCTGCCACAGAAAACAGACACGCATGTCTGGCCTAGGAGCAGGTTCTCCTGCACAGAAAAGGGAAGGAAGGCGGCAGGGAGAGAGAGGAGGGGAGAGATGCAGCTCCCAGTGAAAGGCACGATGAGCCGGGGAGTAAGAGCAGGCACGAGAGAGAGACAGAGACAGAGCTAGAGACAGACACACAGAGACACAGAGGCAGAGAGAAACAGACACGCAGAGAGACAGACAGGAGCATACAGAATTGGGATGGCCGAATGATGCTGAAGCTGAAACTCCAGTACTTTGGCCACCTCATGCCAAGAGTTGACTCATTGGAAAAGACTCTGATGCTGGGAGGGACTGGGGGCAGGAGGATAAGGGGGCGACTGAGGATGAGATGGCTGGATGGCATCACTGACTAGATGGACGTGAGTCTGAGTGAACTCCGGGAGTTGGTGATGGACAAGGGAGGCCTGGCGTGCTGCGATTCATGGGGTCGCAAAGAGTCGGACACAACTGAGCGACTGAACTGAACTGATGATGTAACTTGTATGTGGAATCTAACAAATAATACAAATGAATCTGTTTACAAAACAGAAATAGACTCACAGACATCGAAAACAAACTTATCGTTACCAAAGGGGAAAGAGGTGGGCGGGGGTAAACTCGGAGCTTGGGATTAACAGATGCACATTACTATATATAAAACAGATAAGCGCCAAGGATTTACTATATAACAGGGAATACTATTCAATATCTTGTAAGAACCTATAATGGAAAATAACCTGAAAAAATTATATATGTATAACTGAATCACCTTGCTGTTCACCTGAAGCTATCATAATATTGTAAATCAATTGTACTTTAATTTTAAAAATAAGGAACTGGGGCTTCCCTGGCAGTCCAGTAAGATTAAGACTCCACGCTTCCACTGCAGGGGATGTGGGTTTGATTCCTGGTCAGGGAAGTTCCACATGCTAAGAGATGCGGCCAAAAAAGAAAAAGATTAGAAATCAATGACAAAAGTAGTCACCTATTTAAAACCCTCCTCAATCTGAAAAGGATACCTTTTTAATAGAATTTAAGGAGAACTTTTAAAAACTAAAGCGTCAGTTTATTAAAATTTTAAATTAAAAAAAAAAAAAGAATGGAGGTGAAATGCCCAGTGGCTTGAGAACTGGCAACAGCCCTGGTTGTGGTATCGGGGTCCTAGGCTGGTCCCTGTAAGGCCTGGCTGGACTGCTCTCCTGGGTTCCGCAGGATTCCCTTTCCTCTTTCAGCAGCCTCCCCTTTTCCTTGGTCTAGGCTGAGTGGGTTTCTGTCTCTTTCAGCCAAAGGAGCCTTCACAGAGACCTCAACCTGCCCGTCTCAGGGGGTCTGAAGGGGCACACAGTGCCCGACCTATGTTCGGGTAACCTGCCTGGCCTCTGCTTTCTGCCTCGACCCTCATGAGGAAACGGCCCCTCTTTGCACCTTTACACTGCAGACACACCCTTCCTTCCTTCCTAGTAGTGAGTTTCCCATTTCTCAGTGTATAAAACCCAGACATCAGCAATATTGTTTAGAATGAAGAACAGTGGAGAACGGGAACCAAAAAACAGAAAGTTCACTACGATTGAAAGAAAGTAATAGTGACCTAAATGGGAGGGAAATCCAAGAAAGGGGGTTATATGTACACTTATAGCTGATTCTCTTTGCTGCACAGCAGAAACTAACACAACATTGTAAAGCAACTGTGTGCATTTGTCCTCAGTCGCTCAGTCGCGTCCAGCTCTTTGCAACCCCATGGACTGTAGCCTGCCAGGCTCCTCTGTCCATGAAATTTTTCAGGCAACACTACTGGAGTGGGTTGCCATTCCCTCCTCCAGGGAATCTTTCTGACCCAGGAGTCGAACCCACATCTTCTGTGGCTCCTGTATTGGCAGGCAGATCCTTTCCCGTTGAACCACCAAAGCAACAATACTCCAATAAAAATTAATTTTAAAACATTAAAAGAATAAAAGCAGCTCAAGCAATTGAGACCACTCCAAAAATCATGTATCTATCTAACAAAAAAAAAAATAGGAATAGGAGGATAAGATGTTGTCATATAGTTGAGGGTGAGGAGATGGAGGAGAAAGGATTTGCTTTGACCTTCAGTCTCTGAGGACAGCTTAGAGAAGAAGGAAAGAGGCAGACAGAAGGTGTGGGAGGTGGATGGGAGAGGGATCCGGTGAGGCCAGTGCTCCCGGCATGTGTGGAGCGCCCCCAGATCATGAGGTGCCCAAGCTCTGTGCAGACCAAGGAGGGGACAGCAAGAAGACATCACGGTGGTATGACATTAGAGGAAGAGGAGAGAGGGCTCAGGCAAGCTGAAAGTTAACAGATACAGCAGCAGGGATGCCAGGGCATCACCATGGCTGTGTTTTAGGGGTGAAGAAAGGACGCCGATGGTCTGGAATGGAACAGGACTGCTGTACGTGTCCACCTGGCCTCAGTGGAGGCAGCCAGATTAAACAGGACTGTTGCGAGCTTGAGCATCTGGCTCCCACAGGCTCCAGAGCTGGCCAATGTTTATGGAAGACCAGTCATTTGAGAAATGCAGTCAGTAGTTTCCAGGAGGTAAGGGTACCATTGTGACCTCCTCGGTCATCCATGGTCAAGGCAGCCCACCCAGTAAGTCTGTGTTGGTGGTGAGTCCGTCTGGGCTTTTGTGGTCTCACCTATCGGAAGAGACTTGGATTAGTTGATCCTTGGAGCTCCAGAATTCCCTTATTGAGAGCAATTCTGGTTTTTGTTTGGCTGGTTTTTGGCCATGCTGTGGCAGCTTGCAGGATCTGAATTTCCCAACCAGGGACTGAACCTGGATCTTCGGCAGTGAAAATGCCAAGTCCTAACCACTGGACCACTAGAGAATTCCCCTAGAACACTTCATGACAGGCTTATTCCTCCCCTAAAAGTTTCTGATCCAGAGTGAAAAGGAGCCTTGGTGTAGACGTGAAAGACCATGAGCCCTGGGCAGAGCTGCTGTGTCAGAACAACCACGAATTGGAAGGAGAGGGAGCAGCCAGCTGACCACAGAGAAATATGGTCTCCCTCAAGCCTGGAGCAGGTTACACAATGGCCAGAAGATCAGGGCAGACCACTGTGTTTGAGGAATCACTTTATTTAACCCAGAGAGATGTGTACTTCCATCAGTAAACGCTCCCAACTCCCATCTCTGTGAGTTTTTGTCTTCATGATGTTTTTTGCTGATTGTGTGCAAACTGATTTAGTACGTTTATGTCTCGTGACCCTCACTACATCATTAGATAAAAACGGGTTCAGGTTTTACAGTCAAAACAAGATCTGGAGCAAAGTCAAACTGCGGATGGTGTCACAAGGTAACTGTCTAACGGGGCTGTTGGCTCAAGCCGTCCTTCTCCACAGGGTTTCCTGGAAGGAGTAGTTCTCACATCCGTTCAAGAGGCTCATCATAAAATCTGTAACATAATAGTCAGGAGTTGGATGCACCCACCAGAGTAGACGGAAGGCCAAGAGACATTTCACTGTGTGTTCTTGTTTGCGTTTCTTGTCCAGCGGCACATCTGCCACCTGCTCTGCTCCAGCGTGGTCTATGCACTTAGACCAGATTTTACTAGGAAGACTAAGAATATGTTTGTAACAGTCTCAAAGGATTTCTCTTGCCTTGTGTGTTTCAAGATGTTAATTGCCATCTACTCATTTCACTTATGTAGACTCTTTCCCAAAACGATACCCCTACCCATAGACCAAGACTGGGCAGTGAAAAGACTGCTCACAAATAGAGCTTTTTGTGAAAAACCTAAATAACATCCTGTGTCAAAGCAGACATGACAATGGGCTATTATTTCTGTCCCCATAATAGCATGTTGTCACATCTCTGTGCCCCGCGTGAATGGGCCATGAGAAGGGATGTGGGGTGGAGTGGGGGCGGGGGAGCCACGCTGAAACCTTAGAGGAGCCTCTCCGGGGTTTGCATTTTCTAAAAACAGAAACCGCTTCTCCAGGAGGTAACCCAGAGGTTCATATCTGCAGGTGCCCGGCCACAGCCTCGAGTACATTTCCAGAGAAGAGCCCTGCGGCTGCCAGAGAACACCAGCTACAGTGACCTGACCGCCTTTCTCACGGCCGCCAGCTCTCCCTCCGAGGTGGACGGCTTTCCTTATTTGCGAGGATTAGATGGAAACGGAACAGGTAATAATCTATCTGTCTTCTGCAGGGGGAATCTGTGTTTGCATCTTTTATAGGTGTTTGTATCTTTCTAAGTGGAGGACCAGACATGCAGAAGGGGGAGATCTGTCTACAAGTTCTGGCACACTGAAACCGTCATTTAAGGAATTTAGTCTGCACCACTGCGGGGTTGAATTTTCAGGAATTTGAATCGCTGAACCTTTCTGCTGGGACCAGTTGCCTTAAGCACCCTCTCTGAGCTCTCCTTTGGCTGCCTAAATTTATTTAATTCCCAGAAGTTCTTTTCATTGAATTTTTCAAGTGTCAGATCAGAGTTGGAGGTTTTCTGTTCTGTTTTCAACCTCGCTCCACTTGCCCCTGGAACATTTTTGGTGGAGCAGCCTGCCCAGCTGTGCAGAGATGTACACACCACTCGCCACATGTCACAGCTGGAAGGGGAAGGGTGGGTGGCATTGAATCTGATTCCCAGAGGAGCACAGCAGTGCCCCCAGCCACCAGCACGTGGAGTACTTCGGGGCAGGGAGATTCTGGACTGCAAGGGCTGAGTCCATCCAGCCTTTTCCACAGCCTCCCTTTCTCCAAGCTTGCTCTTTCTGCCTTCCACTAGGCGAAGTGTTCAGGCTTTATAGTTGATTTTGAATCATCTCCTGGCAGATCCATAAGTCCACTCAGTCATTCTCACCCTATGCTGGCAGGACTCACAGTACTCAAAGATCACAGAACAAAAAGCTACCAGTCAGAAAATAGGTAATAATTCCTTATCAGTGAAAGACCGCCTTTTACCTCCATTTGCACTCAAGAGAACTCCATGCTAACGTGGTCCCCGTTCCTCCTTCTGCTGAACAGAGGGTGGTGGAGTCTCAATTCCTGAGTCATTTTCTTGTCTCCCCCTTTCCTTTCCCCAATACTTTACATGAGTCACAGCATAAACTTGAAAAACAAAGGCTGTTCTGGGTTGAATCCCATGAGGTGAGTACGTTGCTGTATTTCCCAGGGACGCTTTGATTGAATTTCGCCTAATTGTCTAGTGCTTTACAGAAACTGATCATCCTGCAAAAGCTTTTCATCCATGCAACATATGATCCATTTTGTAGAATTTGGATAAATGTCTGGTTACAGTGCAAGGTCCCCTGGTGATTTGTTACCCGCTCTTCTTCCCTCTATGGCACCTGTTTTGAGAAATGTTTCTTCTTCCTTGAATGTTTGTGTGATAATGATGCAATAAATAGTCAATCACCAACACCCAGAAGAGTTGCATGGTGTTCATCTTAAGTGAATATTGTTGGGGAAAAAAGTTGACTTTTCATTTAAATGGATAGGCCTGGGAGGGAAGTACTATTTCAGGGAACATGATAATCTGAGGCCATCATGAAACCTCCAATCCAGCCTCCATCATAAAACCCCGAAGTTGGCAGGATAACCTCAGTCATTTTTCTGTGCCCCAATTCCAAGATGTCTTGAATAAATTATAAAATGCAAGATGACGGTAAGGTAGAGAGAAGACATAGGACAATTGATTTTAGAGGAGTTGTTTTATTTTAAAATCACCCTGTTATTTCAGAGGGAAGAGAGAAAGTCTTTGGAAGGTTATATTCAGCTTGTTTTCCGCTGAAATAACTGGCCAGTTGACCTAGGAAGAATCAGGCCTCCTCCCAGGAAAGGCAGCCACCATCATGGTGTCCACTTAGCACCCCAGCAGCCCATCAACTGGGGCTTCTCTTTTGCCCCACCTTTGCCTCCTGTTTTATAAAATGCATCTAAGAGATTTCAACTTAGTGTGAGAGCCTGGACCACACTAATCCATGAGATGGCAAGTTATCAGCAGAATTCAGTGAAGTAAACAGAGACTATAAGTGTGACTGGAGAATGACTGGCTTCCCTGGTGTGTCCTTCCCAACCCCTAAGGGGGATTGTTTATCCCTGCCCCCACTTTGAAAGAGTTTCCAGAGTTGTAGAAATACAGCCACGTGGAGCTTTCAGTTGCTTCCTCACTTTCTCTTCCCCGTACATCCTCACAGCCTCATGCTTTTCCTGTGGTTGCTAAGAAAGCCCAGACCTGCTCTGTGATGTTCTTAAGGGTTTTTAAGAAATTACTTCTGCTGGCAACTCCAGGAAGACAGAGAGGAGTCAGTAATATGACTAATGTGCAAAGCCAAACAGAACTTTGGATGCTATCTGGGCAAAACCGCTTTTGTTCTAAGTGATGAGTCGGTGGCCTCCTAGCTTGGTCCTGAGGTGCTGCTTTTGCTTGTCTTTATTGGGATGTGATGGGAGTCAGGTAATATCAAGATGGAACATCAAGAAGGAGAGAGTCCTTGTATAGAGAACTCAGTGTTTTGTAAGAAGTTGCAGTCTCATAAGAAGGGCTGGAAGGTAAACCGTGTAGCCCTTCAAAGCATGAGCGGTTCCAGAATAAAGAAAATGGGAGGGTCGAGAGTCCTTTTGGAAGCTGTCGAGTGGAAGCACTGAGAGAGGAGAGAGCCCTCAAGAAAGCAGATATAATTGCCTGCCACGTCTTTGAACAGAGAACTTTCTAACAAATGTTAAATCACATGCACCTAGTAGTACACAAGTATGCCTCTTTCTTCAGTGCTCATCTTACTTTGGAATGTTTATAGTACAGTTTGTTTCTTTCTATAGATTCATAAGAAAGCATCTAGTCCAGCCTCCTTAGCTTTGCAGCTCAGAGCAGCGGACCCCAGAAGAGTGAAGTGACTTGCGGAAGGCCGCATAATTAGTTGGTGGCAGATCTGGTCTAGGACTCGGGCTTCCTGGGCCGGGGATATGCAAGATTATAGGAAACGAAGACTCAAAAGGGGATGCCGTTTCTAAGAATCAAGAGGCAGTGTTAAGGATGGAGGGTGAGAGTGGAGTACTTTTCTGCTCTCCCTGCTGCTTCCGGCCTGGCGTTTTAATGAAAGAAGCAGCCTTGGGGACTTCCCTGGTGGTCCAGTGGTTAAGACTTCATCTTCCAATGCGGGCGGTGTGGGTTCGACCCCTGATCAGGGAGCTAAGATCCCACGTGCCTCATGGCCAAAAAGCCAAACAAACAAAATAAGCAATTAAAAAAAAAAACCAGAAGCAATATTGTAACAAATCCAATAACGACTTTTAAAATGGTCCACATTCAAAAAAACTTTTTAATTTTTTTTTTTTGAAAAAAGAAGCAGCGTTACCTAACTGAAAACATTATCTGTAAGTTGCTTATATAAAATCAGGTCACGTAATCTGTCGTTAAGTCCTGTCTCATCTGGACAGTTCAGCAGAGCCTAGAGAGATCTGGCTCGGCTTCTGTGTCGCCTTTGGGCAATGGATACATTTCGGTCCTCTATCCACAGGATGTTGTGACAAAAAAAGATGGTGAATTCTGCGTTTTGTTTCTCTTCATCCTACAATGAAATGGTCAGGTTAAAAGATTCCAGAACTTAAATCAATGCTTCCGATCTGGACCTTTTGATGAAATCATCTCCATCCCTTTTTTTTCATTGGAAAACAGAGATGGATGTGATAGAAATTGCTCTGCAAAGAGGTTAGCTACCACTGGTTGTTGAAACTCTCAAATTCACTAGATTTGTTTTAAATGTTTAAATTTAGTCCTAACTGGAGGTTTGCATTAACTCAGGTAGTTAATTGATAAGTAGATAGGTATATAAGGAGCTTAATAAGAAATCCTATAAATTATGTTCTAATGTAGCTTAAATTTTTCTATCAGTGTGTTTTCATTGTATTCAAGGGAAGATTTTAAATTATGACCGAATATATTTTGTATGATAATTATATTTCACTGGAGAAAAATTCTTCTCAAATGGATCCCTTAAGTGTATAAATATAATACCACTTTCATAAGCATTCCCCAATTTATCTGTAAAGTAGATAGTCATTAAACCATTGGCTTGGAGAAAAGGCCTCTAATGTAGAATAATTGGTATATTAAATTCCTTTTAAACAGATCAAAATAACAATGGCAACCAAAATAACTCATAAATATTTCAAGTGCAAGTTTTCAATAGTGTCCTTTTAGTAGAAGTTAATATTTTGAAGTACTCCTTGAAGAAATTCATTCTTTTTTTTTTCTAATTTTTTAAAAGCAGTCTCTGATTTAAAACATTTGGTTCTACTGTGGTGATCTGCCAAGTAATTAACATGTGTACAGGGCTCGCTTTGTAGAGAAGTTGATTTCAGGATTTCACACACATACCTTCTCTCCCAGTACAGACAGTCCCCCTTCCATTTTGAAACTCCTTTTGAAAGCACAGGGCAGTGGTTAGAATGGACAGACCTGAACTTGGATCTCAGCCCTACCACACACTAATGTCTACCTATGGGCCTGTTTCCATGACTCCCATCTCTGAGCCTCAGTTTGTTTATGTGTAAAATGGGGATTTTTACCTACCTTAGGACGTCACGGTGAGGACTGTGCATATAAGATACTGAATGCAGTCCCTGGTTTGTAGGAGGCCCAATCCTTGTAGATGTTAGCCGTTACATTTTTCTGTAAACGGTTTCTGCAGCCCCACCTGGGTCCTGTGTGTGCATGTGATGGAGACTGCCTCTTGCTTCCAGGAAACAGCACCAGGTACGACCTAACCCCCGTCACAGCCGTCAGCGTCCACTTGCTCAGCAGTGATGGAACGCCGGTGCTGGTGGATGGCCCCATTTATGTCACCGTGCCCCTGGCCACACAGAGCAGTCTGAGGCACAATGCCTATGTTACGGCGTGGCGGTTTGACCAGAAACTGGGTAAGCAAACTCCTGTGCCAACGATCGGCTAGTGGACTTCATGACTGTTCAATTTCCCTTTTAAGAAGCCTCTGCTAGTCTCTTCCTTGAAGTTATTGAATGCTGCTGCTCACGGCGCTTTGCATGGTTTCTAGTGGGTAAAGCTTACACCTTTTTTTTTCTCCACGCTTAAGCTAATTTGCTTGCTTGAGAAGAATCTTTAAAGGTTATTAGACTTGAATTACCTCTCCTAATCTTTTATCCTTTTATTCTTTAGAAGATCCCATAATCTCTCTTGGTCTTATGGTTTTCTTTTTTCTGTGTTTTGAAAAAGGAAGAAAACAGTGCCAATATTACACAAAAAAAGAAACTAAAAATCACCTAGAGAAACCTACTTATCATATTTTGGATTACAAGCAGCCTTCGCTTTATTGCACTTTGTAGATACTGCATTTTTTACAAATTGAACATTTGTGGCAACTGTGTGTTGTCAGATGATGGTAAGCATTTTTCACAATAAAGTATTTCTTAATTTAAATAGGTACATTAGCTTTTTTAGGCATAATGCTGCTGCATACTTAATTGACTAAAGTATAGTGTAACAGAACCTTTAACACACTGGGAAACCAAAACTTCTTGTGACTCTCTTTGTTGTGATGTTTAATATAGTACAATAGGCCTGGATCTGAACCCACAGTATCTTGGAGATGAGCCTGCATTTCCTTCCAGCCATTGCACTATGCACATGTATATTGGTTATCTTTTGCGTCATAACAGACGGCCCTAAAACTCAGCAGCTTTACACAACAGTGAACATCACCATTTCAGGGAGTCAGGATCCCAGAGTCAGGAACCCAGGCGCAACTGAGCTGGGTGGTTCCGAGTCAGGTCTTGAGCAAGGTTGCAGTCAGGCTGCCAGCCAGCTCATCTCAGGATCCAGCAGGGGCTACCAGTGTGCTTTCAGGCATCAGATCCTCACTGGCTGGTGGCCAGAGGCTTCAGTGCCTTGCCACGTGGGCATCCCCACAGGGCCACTCACACCATGACAGCTTGGTTCCACTGAGCTGTGGAGCAAGTGAGCCAAGAGAAATTGACAAACAAAAAGTACAAGATTTCAGGTGGCTCAGTGGTAAAGAATCCACCTGCCAGTGCAGGAGACACGGGTTCGATCCTTGGGTAGGGAAGATCTCCTGGAGAAAGGCATGGCAACCCACTCCAGTATTCTTGCCTGGGAAATCCCATGGACAGAGTAGCCTGATGGGCTATAGCCCATGGGGTCACAAAAGAGTTGCATACAACTCAACAATAACAGCAACAAACAAAGGGGCAAAGGAGCAAAATGAAAGTCACCATTAGGTGACTTTAGGTCTTTTGTCACCAAAGGTCAAAGTGGCCTCTTCTTCCTTCTTTCCATATGCTGGTAGTCACAGAGCCCAGTGCTGTTCCAATACAAGGAACACCACTCAGGTGGATGAACAGCGGAAGTAGGCATCATGGGCCCTCTTAGAGGCTGCCTACCAAAGATACACATTTAACATGAAGGGGATTATATGCTATGTACTGTTCTATAACTTGCCTTTAAAAAGCATGTGTGATCATGAACATCTTTCCCTGGCATTATTATTCCATAGCAATGGTTACTCTGCAATGTCAGTATTAATATTGCATAGTATACCCTTGTATATTTGTCATAATTCAGTTGCTCAATCTCCTACAATTAGAAAAAAAAATTACTATTCTTACCAGTGCTGGAATGAATGTCTTTGTAGCTAAATCTTTGTATATGGCCATGATTATTTCCTTAGGATAAAATTTTAAAAGAAGAATTGCTGACTTCAAAAAGTACAAAACTCTAAAGCTTTTAATATGTATTTATGACTTTTCCTCCAGAAAGTTTTACAGTTGACATTTGTAGTAAGATTACGGGAAGGAGTACATGCTTGTGTTTAGGATTTTAACAGCACATTGGACCTTATACCCCATTGGTTTCTCAATCTCATGAAAGTAAAACTTGAAAAGACAAGTTTTCAGATAACGTAATTCAGAGTTTTAAATTGTTAGACCATGCATACAAATTCTTAGGAGATTTTTGGTATCAAATGTATTTTCAAAGACACCTAATTCTTTGAGTAGTCAAATTCTAGTTCTGGGAATTTATATTTGGAATTAAATGCTTGTTGGGCTTTCTAGAGTTTGCAGGGGATGTGGTTTGTTTTATGTTGCTTTTGTTTCGTCTTCCAAACACTTACTAACAGACTGCGTAATTACTTGTATTGAATTCCGTGGCTTTACGAGATGCACCAACCTTGACATTGTTAGGAGGATCATCCTGACACGTGGACACGTGGCGCTGGGTCATGTGGGCACTTTGTCACTGGTGTGCCTTCTGCATGGCTTGGAGACTGAGTCACGTGCTCCTGGTCAGGATGTAAGGAGTCCTGGGCTCCCATGAGAAAGTGACTTGAGGGAACCCCTGAGGAAGACAGGAGTTCTGAAGGGAGGGAAAGATGTGGATGATGAAGCAGGGACAGAGGTAGAAGGAGAGGGGAAGGCTTGCGTTCTGCCTCCTGAAGCCCTGGATCTGCCATTTGGGAAATGCTGAGGCCCACCTCAGGCCAAGTACCTGTCCTGTTTCCGCACTTGTACAGTACGTGTTTTGCCTGAGGCTCTTAGTTCCTTGTATGTTCTCCTTCTCACCATTGTCCACCCAGGTTGGTCCCCAACACGTCACAGCAGTGCTCCAAAGTAGAGCGTGTGGTTAAGAGCAAGGACTCGGAGGCACAATGGATTAGAATTTCAGTTCTGCTTAGCTATTGGCTGTGTGATCCTGGCCAAGTTACATAACCTCTCTGTGCCATAGTCTTCTCAAATGTGAGATGGGAATAATAATAGTACCTAATGTTATGGAGAGTGTCTTTATTTGTCAGAGTACTCCAGAGAAACAGAACCAATAGGATGTGGGTATGTGGGTGGGTATGTTATGTGTGTGCCTGTGTGTGTGTGTGTGTGTGTGTGTGTGTGTGTGTGTCTGTGTCTGTGTGTGTCTCTGTGAGGGAGAGAGATTTCTTTTATGAAACTGGCTGATACACTTGAAGAGGCTGGCAAGTTCAAAATCTGAAGGATGGGCTGGAAACCCAGAGAAACACTAATGTTGCGATTTGAGTCCAAAAGGCCATATGCTGGCAGAATTTCCTCTTGCTTGGGGGAGGTCCACCTTTTTCTTAAGGCCTTCAACTAATTAGATGAGGCCCACCTACAGAAAGCATAATCTACTCAATCAATTGATTTAAATCTACTGACCTAAATGTTAATTTCATTTAAAAACTACCTTCAGAGCAACCTCCAGGCATGTTTGATCAAATATTGAGTGCTGTGACCTAGTTGACACATCAAGTTTACCTCCCCAGGGAATAATGAGTTAATATTTGTAAGAAGCTTAGTTCAGTGCCTGGGACATAGTACACCTTAAAAGTGTATTCAGTAAACAAAGATAAGGGTTTCTTTACTACTCTGCAGAAGGGCTTCTCGAACCATGACATCTAGACCACTCTTTTCCAGATTCTTGTTAGCCCAGTTTTTATTATTTACATACCTGGCTGTGTTGGGTCTTAGTTACAGCGTGAAGGATTCTTGTTGTGTCATGTGGGACTTTTCACTGTGGCCCACAGACTCTGGTTGCAGTGCATGGGCTCAGTAGCTAGGGGCATGGGCTCAGTAGTTGCTCCACAGCATGTGGGATCCTAGTTCCCTGACCAGAGATTGAACTCGCGTCCTCTGCATTGCAAGGCAGGCTCTCAACCACTGGACCACCAGGGAAGTCCTAGTTAGCCCAGATTTCTTGAAGGATTGTTGTCCACATGCTGCTCCCACTTCTCACTCACTTCAGTCCTACTTCTGACTCCTAGTCTCCTGAAACCACAGTCATGATACTCAGCAGCAGCTGCCTGATTGTGGAGTCAAGGGACCTCTGCATCCCGTTTATGTCTCTGAAGCATTAGAGGATTTCTTTTTCCTCTAGGCAGGAAGGCCCACCTCCCTGGCTCTCTGACTCAGTGTCCCCCAGGGCCCTCCTCTCCTGCCATATGGGCTCTGCTCTGGGCCCAGCTCCTAATTCGCTTTATATGCAGTCACTGGGGCTGCATCCTCCCACTTCTCATACTCCCACAGCCCTCTGCACCCAGGTCTGCTCTCTGATCTGTGTTCCTGACTGTCTATTAGACATCTGTCTTTAGATATTCTACAGGAAACTCAGATTCATGTGCCTGTAACAGACAGGTACGCTTCTGCCTTTACCCCGTTCATTTCTGTGTTTCCTCTCTTTGTTAAAGGTACCACGTACCAGTAGAAACCTCAGAGTTACCCCCAATTTATTCTTTTTTAAATATTTATTTATTTAGTTTTTATTTATTTGGCTGTTCCAGGTCTTAGTTGCAGCATGCAGAATCTTCTTTGCAGCACGTGGGATATAGCTCCCTGACCAGGGATCAAACCAGGCCCGCCTGCATTGAGAGCCCAGAGGGACGTTCACCTCCCCTCATTTATTCTTTTGCTTCACCTCCCTGCACCACTGGCAGCCATGTCTGGTCCTTTGCAAGGTTGTGCTGATGTCAGATCAGCGTTTCTTCAACCCACCTTCTCATCTCCTTCGTTAACCTCTGTCTGGGTACAGACTCTGCCTTCTTTCTGACCAGTTCCTGCAGCTGTCTGCCTGTCTGCCACTCTCCTTCCCTCTACCAGGGCTTCTGGGCTGCTACTGGGTTGTCTGTCAGAACCACAGACCCTTTGCCACATGAGAGCGTCTCGGAGCTACTCATCATAAGGCTGTCCACACTCATTAGCACACACACAGATATCTTCAGAGCTGCCCCCGCCCAGCTCTCCAGCTCACTTTCAGCCACTGTCTCCTGCACACCCTCCACTGCTCCCACACCAAATTGTTTGCTCTTCCCTGGATGTACTTGGGTCTCCCTCATCACTTGTCACACTGCATGATTGCATGAGCAGAGTCTCTCCTCTCAAATTACATTCTCCATCCTCCGACCAATAATTTGCTCCCTCCTAAGCATGTTGTCCAGTTAGCTGTGGCACTAGAAGTCTGTAAGAACATGGCCTTACAGTGTTTCAGTCATTATCCGTGTCCTCATTGAGTCTTCCTTATCTCCGAATCCTCATGATCCAGAACAGTCCCTGGCACTTGCAAGGCACCCAGCTAAAATGTTTGCTGAAAGATTGAATCAGAAGAGGAGCATTTAGATATTTTAAGATTCAGAGCAGTTTAAGATATTATAACATTGATAATAAAGATGATTCTATACATATAATTTACCTTTACATATCTATATATCTGTATCTATATATGTTTAGATCTGTATCTGTATGTTTAAAGAATGATGCTTTGAGTGGTTGTCTGGAGACACAGTTGTATTGCGTTTTCTCTGCCCTAGAGCTTCTATCCCTGCTGCTATGCTTCTTCTACTTCTTCCTGCCTCTTCATTTCTGAATGGATGTATTTGAATATAGATAAATAAGGCTGGGGTATAAAAGGCTGTGTTCCTAATACAGTGATGCTTCCGGTAGGGAGTCATACGCAGATTCATGATAACAATATGGCACAGGTCTGTAGAAGCAGCATCCTTGCTCTCATTAGTTTATTTTGTATACAGATCACAAAGATCAAAAGCTTATTTAAAATTTTTTTGTTTGATGTCTGTGGTAGACTGGAAAATTGCCCCCTCCCCCAAAAAGCTCCACATCCTAATCCCTGGACCCTGTGAGTATGACTTGAAATGGAACAAGGACTTTGCGGACATGATTCAGTTAAGAATCTTGAGATGAGGAAATTCTCCTGGATTATCCTCGTGGATCCACTATAATCACAACAGTCCTTATAAGCAAGATGCAGGAGGAATCAGAGATGGCGAAATAATGATGGAAGCAGAAACTGGAGGGATGCACTTTGAAAATGGAGGAAGGGACCACAAGCCAAGGAACAAAGGCAGCCACGAGAAGCTGGAAACAGGCACTAAATGGATTCTTCCATCAGTCTCCAGAGAGAACCAGCCCTACTAATCCTCTGACTTAAGTCCAGTGAAACCGATTTCAGGCTTCTGATCTCTAGAAATAAGAGAAGACCCACTTGTGTCGTTTTAAGCCCCTGAGTTTGTGGTTGTTTATTACAGGAGCAAAAGGAAATTAATACACTGTAGAAATCAGTGAAAACAAAGAAATGTGCATTGTCATGAAGCCTCTAAAAAGTAAGTTATCCAATTCTCTACTTCCTCTCTGGAAATAATCTCGATGGCATTGAGCCTTTAGTCATTGAGAATCTTCATTGTATGGTTGATCTAGTTCCACTTAAATGGTCTTTTTAACTTAGCATATACAGTGAAAATTCTAACTGCCGAATTCCAGGCTCCAACAGATTGTTTGAAAAGGTAACATTTGGAAAGTCATTCAAAAGTGATCAAATGAATTAGAACAAGTTTTCTGAAAACTTTGTCTTTAAGATTGGATGGACATTTCAAAGAAGTCACATGTTCTTTAGAATAGAAGAAGCCTGCATATTTCATAAGGGTGTTTCTACTGTTATAGTATAATCCATAGTTATTATTTAAGTAGAAATTAAATTATTGCATTTAAATGAAAAGTTCCAAGAGTATTATAAGATCAGGGAAAAAATAGGAACACATCTTAAGCATGTAGCACTATTTACTAATTATCTACTATTTATGATTAATTCAGATACAATTATCATTTCAAACCAGTTTAACACTTTAATTGATCTACTTTTCAGGTAAATCAAAGTACTTGAATTTCAAAGTGTTTAACAGCCAGAAACAGTAACTTGTGAATCCATTAAGAATTTCTCATATAAGTAAGGGTCAACAAACTATGGCCTGAAAGCTTAGAATGGTTTTTACACTTTTAAATGTTTGAAGAAAGAATCAAAAGAGGAGTATCTAATGATGCATGAAAATTATATGAAATCTATGCATCCCTGAATAAAATTCTATTGAGTGCTATGGACTGAATGTTTGTGTTCTCCCCAAATTCATATGTTAGAATCCTAACGCCCAAAGTGATGATGGTATTAGCCAGGTAGGGCCTTTGGAGGTCATGAGGGTGCAGCCCCCATTAATGGGATTAGTCACCTTATGAAAGGGGCCCCAGAGGGCTCCCTTGGCCCTTCCACATGTGAGGACATGGCATATGAGGACACAATGAGAAGGCATCTCTGTGAACCAATGAAACCAGCTCGCATATGAGGACACAATGAGAAGGCACCTCTGTGAACCAATGAAACCAGCTCTCGCCAGAGCTGAATCAGCCAGCACCTTGATCTTGGACTTGGCATCCTCCAGAATGAAGAGGTGCATTTCTGTTGTTTATAAGTCATCCAGTTAATTTTGTTACAGCAGCCCAAGTGGAGTAAAACATTAGAACACAACCATGCCTGTTTGTTCATGTTTGGTCTGTGAGAGCTTTTCCTGTACCAACAGAGTTGTTCCCACAAAGTGAAAAGTATTTGCTATCTGGACTGTTACAGAAAAAGTTTGTGACACCTGATCTAAGATGCATTCCATAGGGGAGCTCTTACTACTTATTATTAAAATGCAAGTGTATTCTCCATCTGCAGGGCCAAACAGGGTGCCTGAGTCAGTCAGACTGTACTTCCTGTTATCCAGGCAGCCTTCCAGCACTTTACCCCGAATGACAGCTGATGCTTAGTGATAACACCTTGGTTATAGGGCAATATACATTTTAATGCTAATTCAGTTACTTCCATTCCTGACTGCTGGATAACTGAAAGTTCACTCATGAGAGAAACATAGAGGTACCTACTTACTTTTTTTTTAGATTCCACATATAAGTGATATAATATGATAATTGGTCTTTGTCTCACTTACTTGGCCTTAGTATGATAATCTCTAGGCCCTTCCATGTTGTTGCAAATGGCATTATTTCATTCTTTTCTATGGCCAGGTAATATTCTGTTGTATATTTGAAGCAAATCTTCTTTATCCATTCATCTGTTGTTGGGCATCTAGGTTGCTTCCAAGTCTTGGCTATTGTGAATCGTGCTGCAGTGAACATTGGGGTCCATATATTTTTTCAAATTTTGGTTTTCTCTGGATATATGTCCAGGAGTAAGAATGCTGGATCATTTGGTAGCTCTATTTTCAGTCTTTTAAGGAACCTCCATACTGTTCTCTATAGTGGCTGCACCAACTTACATTTCCACCAACAGTGTGGGAGGGTTCCCTTTTCTCCACGTGCTCGCCAGCATATATTAGGGACACTCCCTTCCCAATACCATTAGAGTGGATTTGATTTGGTGCTACTGTTTTTCACAAGTTTCTTCTTGAATGACAGTTGGTTTTTTTGGTGTTTTGTTTTGTTTTGTTTTGGAGCAGGCAAAGAATTTCCCATTAAAAAAAATAAATTATCATCTCCATATTTTAACCTACATGTTCAAATAAGGGTGACAATGGCAACCCACTCCCGTACTCTTGCCTGGACAATCCCATGGATGGAGAAGCCCGGTGGGCTGCGGTCCATGGAATTGCTACGAGTCAGGCACAACTGAGCGAATTCACTTTCACTTTTCACTTTGCTGCATTGGAGAAGGAAATGGCAACCCACTCCAGTGTTCTTGCCTGGAGAATCCCAGGGACAGGGGAGCCTGGTGGGCTTCCGTCTATGGGGTCGCACAGAGTTGGACACGACTGAAGCGACTTAGCAGCAGCAGCAGCGGAACAGAAGTAAAGTTGGATTTTGTTTAAAATGTTACAACAATATGAATTGGTTGATACTGGGGTGGACTCTCAGGAAAAAAGATTTTTTAAAAAAGCCTGACTTGCATACATTAGAGTCAAAACTTTTGCCGCATTTCCTGGCAGTGCTGATTTTGCTGCAGCTGCCCTGTTAAAATGCCATTTGATTTACAGTACAAGGTGGGGCCTGTATTCAGTGATGTACGTCTTTTCCTTTTGACAAATTAGCAGATTTCTTTAACCCATGATCTTCTGATGATGCTGTCTCTTTTGCAAAGCAGTACAGTGCCAGGACCTGGGGCCTGAGTATACAAGTGTGTCTGAGGGGATGGGATATAGCAACCTCATCAGGAATGTTCAGGGGCCAGTTTGACCTTTGAAAGAAGCCGCTTTTCTTCCCCAATAGGGAAAATGCAGTTTTGTCGGTCATGGTGAATGCATCTTAGCCAAGGCTTTTGGGACAGTAAAAGATGGTGTGCTGGCTCGTTTTTACAGCATTTCCTCTCTTTACCCTGTAACGGGGACAGCAGATGGCTGCCCCATGTCCCAGGTGGTCAGACTGCAATCTGATTTGATGCCCTGGGGAACAGTCACTTATGAATAAGCAAACCAGGTCAGTGGTTTGAACTGAAAGTGACCGACTGACCTTGCATGGCCGAGAAATCATGATTTAAGATCCTCTCTATGATAAGTTGCTGCTGTTTCATAATAACTTGGGTTACTTGGTTTGAATGCTCTCATTCTAATGAGGTGACAAAAATCAAAGCAGATTCCAATGAAGCTACATTGCAGAATCCAGTTTTAACTGCCTTCCCAGAACACAGCCTGCAGAGCAGTGTGCGTTGCTATAGAAATGCTGGTTACTGAACCAGCTTCTTATCACGTATGGCGCATACGTATCAGGCATTCAGTGATACTCGCTCATAATTGGCCGGTAGTGGGTTCGTCTCTGCATAGATGGTGAGCTTTACTGTTGATGCTGTTGCTCATTGAACTAGCCCTTTTAGGTAAGTCATGGCCAGCCTATCCCTGACAATGGAGCTTGATTTAAAGTACAGATCTAGGATTTTGTTACATTTCATTGTTTTTCAAGGGGAGAAAAGGATGGGAGTTCTTCAAACACTATATTCTGTTTGTCACTTAAAGAAAATGAAAATATTACTGGTGTGTCTTTTTCTGTATATACCGTAAGCCATGCATCGTACATAGCAGGTGGCAAATTGCCAGACAGGTGTAGTGACTGAATGACAAGAATGAGCCATAGGGCACTGTGTGGGCAAAAGTTAGAACAAAAGAAAGGAATTCATGTGTCTAAAAGTTAAGTATGTATTTACATCTGTGATATTAACTTTACAACCATGCATATCATCTTTATAATTTTTTTCCATAAAGACCAGACTCAATAGTTAAGGGAATTAAAGAAAGAAGCGAACTTACCTGCTAAAGTATAATGTCAGTATATCCTTGAGAAAGATCATCTGAAATGGGTCTTCTCACAATGAAGGTGATCTCTTAGAAACAAAGAAATAATTCTCAGGAAAAGAGTCTCTATGTTCTCAGATATATTGTGCACATGTGTAAAACTGAGTTACTATGCTGTGCAGCAGAGATGGGCACAACATTGTAGATCCACTGTACTTCAGTTTTTAAAAAACTGTCCATACCAGTGAACCAGGCTTCCCTTAGATATATAGTGGGCAGAAAAAAGGTAATTTACCTGCAGAGAAAGCTAATTGAAGTGAAGTAACAGAAAAGAACTGTTAAAAGTGTAAGACTTAATCTGGATAAATGATGCCAGTCCAGCAAAAACTTGGGCCGGAGACCTCAGCTGCCAGGTGGCCAGCAAAATGTGACCTGCTTTTGAGACACAGATTGGTGTCTTTTGGCTGCTCCAGATCATCAGCATCACAGTTGGGATGTTCTACTCCTGTTGCCTGAGTTGAACGGAGTCTGGCCGTTGAACGCATACACTGCCCACAGGGAGACCGAATGCTGAGTGATCTCAGAACATGGACATTTGTTTCCTGATGTTGCCTAGCAACTCAAAAAAACACTCTTATACTATCAGTCCATTCCTAAAAATTGTTAAGCCTTTTGTGTTTGTAGCCTGCCCCCCCCCCACAACAACAAAAAAAAATGAGAGTTTAGAAAATAATACCATCACTTTAGCTATATTATAGCCATATATAGCTCAGGTCCACTTTTGTTTCAAAATCCTATCCTTAGAGACTTAATTTTCCTAAAGGGTCTGTTTATATAGGAGAACTTTTCATGCTGGTGTTGAATGGAAACAATTTTTGGCAAGTTTTACAAATGATGGCTGCCTACTTTGTGGCCTCAGAGTGTATATAGATCAGTATGTTCCTCCTAAAAGAAAATGTCATATGTTGTAGTCAACTCTTAATTACCGCTTATAGAATAGTTACTTTGTGGATTATATCTGTGGCAGGTGTGTATTCTCCCTACTACCTGGGATCCTCAGAACCTTCTTGCTTTGCTGTCTTTTGGCCTGGATTTGAAGCACTACATCTATTAGTAATGTACTCGTTCTGAGATTGGCCTGGGTGAAAAATAATTAGGAAGGCAAAGCTGCCATCATTTATTTTAAAACCAAGTATTTTTTTTTAAATAGCTTCAGTTTTCAGTGATCTCCACTGAAATGAGAAATTAAGAGGTAAAATTCTTTTTCATAGGTCAGGATATTGCACTGGTTGTACAGCATTTGGCAAGAGTGTATAGAATACAGGCAGGGTGTAGCCCAGCAATTGAAACATTTTGGATGTAAACACTGGCTCCTCTGGGTCTTGAGCAAGTCCATCAACCTCTGAGGGCCTCAGTTTTCTCATCTATAAAATGAGAATAATAGTTATCATTCCCATCTCATAAAATTGTTGAGAATGGAGAGCAGCACTTACAGTGGTGTGTAGTACTGGGTAAAGTGTTCTGTAAGTATTAATCATTATTATAATCATCATTGTTCTATTTAGTTTGTGCATTTTGTGTAAAACATGATATAAGGGAGACAGACAACGTACAAGTACAGTGAAGCTTTGCTGCTGCTGCTGCTGCTGCTGCTGCTAAGTTGCGTCAGTCGTGTCCAATTCTGTACGACCCCATAGACAGAAGCCCACCAGGCTCCTCTGTCCCTGGGATTCTCCACGCAAGAACACTGGGGTGGGTTGCCATTTCCTTCTCCAATGCATGAAAGTGAAAAGTAGAAGTGAAGTTGCTCAGTCGTGTCCCACTCTTAGCGGCCCCATGGACTGTAGCCTACCAGGTTCCTCCATCCATGGGATTTCCCAGGCAAGAGTACTGGACAGTGAAGCCTTAGTATCTTTAAATTGAATACCCAGGACATCCCTGGTGGTCCAGTGGTTAAGACTCCACCTGCCAGTGCAGGAGACATGGGTTCGATCACTGCATTACAACTTGCCATTTCATATAAGCAGTTTGAAATACACCTAAATTGGAGGGGAAGAAATTGGAGGGGACCAGTTGGGGAAAGTTGTTGGTGTTTTTTTTTTGTTTTTTTTTGTTTTGTTTTTTTTTTTGTCTACTCATTCTCAGCTGTGCTTATTCATTAGTAAAACAGGTAGGACCACAAACCAACATTTTTCATCACTGTTTTAATAGCAACCCTACATTATTTCTTAATCAGAAAGAAGCTGAAATTCAGCACAGGGAAGTACCTGGTACACATATATGTTATCCTAGGAATGGAGAAGGGGAGATTCAAAACACAATTTCCTTCAGGCTTTAAATCCTCTTCCTGTTCTAGAATATCAGATTTTGGTGCATTCCTGCTTCTATGCCAAGACTTAATGTGGCTTAACAAAATAATGGACTGGATCTGGAGATGCAGAGCAACTATCCATTCCCAGATGTTTTGTTTGGCCCATACAGTTGATTTGGGGGCATTTATTTGTTTGTTTTGTTTTAATTTGCTGCCAACATTTAAATATTGAAAGATTTCCTGGGGAATTCTGTTCTTGGGTTCTCTTTTAAAAAAACTGAACAATTCCCTCATTACAGCAAATAGATAGTGAACATCTTTGTGCCAGACTTTACTCTGTTCTAGGCTTTTGGTGGAAAAAAAATGCAGCCATGAAATTAAAAGACACTTACTCCTTGGAAGAAAAGTTATAACCAACCTGGACAGCATATTAAAAAACATAGGCATTACTTTGCCAACAAAGGTCTGTCTAGTCAAGGCTATGGTTTTCCCAGTGGTCATGTATGGGTGTGAGAGTTGGACTGTAAAGAAAGCTGAGTGCTGAAGAATTGATGCTTTTGAGCTGTGGTATTGGAGAAGACTCTTGAGAGTCCCTTGACTAAAAGTAGATCCAACCAGTCAATCCTAAAGGAAATCAGTCCTGAATATTTATTGGAAGGACTGATGCTGAACTGAAACTCCAATACTTTGGCCACCTGATGCGAAGATCATTGGAAAAGACCCTGATGCTGGGAAAGATTGAAAATGGGAGGAGAAGTGGACAACAAAGAATGAGATGGTTGGATGGCATCACCAACTCAATGGACATGAGTATGAGTAAACTCCAGGAGTTAGTGATGGACAGGGAGGCCTGGCATGTTGCAGTCCATGGGGTCACAAAGAGTTGGAGACAACTGAGCGACTGAACTGAACTGAATGACAGACAAGTCAAGGAAGGCACCTGCAATTGTGAGGTTTTGGTCTGAATGGAGGAGACAGACAATGAACCAGCTTACTTTGTTGGCATTAAGTAAGTGCTGTAGGACAGTTTAATTTAAGCAGGGTGGTCAGGGAGAATGATTGGCTGGACAGAGGCTTTGGAGGAGTGCTATTTGAGCTGCGATGCCAAGGACACATAGGAACCTAACATGGGACCTTGGGGGTCAAGAACATTCTGGGCAGAAAAAAATGGCCAACACAAAGGTCACCAGATTGGAACCAATTTAGGCACACCTACAGCAACCAGTTCACTCAGAGGCACTGAGCCTTCATGCGCTGCAGCCTATGGAGTGAACTCAGATGTGTGTCAGCTTCCAATCGGCCGTCTGACAAGTAACTAGATTATTCATGAAGTGTATTAGAAATATTTCTGAAGTTGCTTCAAGTACTGGCCACCCAATTGATGCACCCCGGCAACATTGTAGAAAATGGTTCTAGGGTTTTCTGAAAGATTCACCACACCCACAAAAGTACAGATAATGTGGAGCTTTGCTATTCAAAGAGTGATCCTTGGACAGGGAGTTTATTCAAACTCCAAAATCTCATGATTTGCTCCAGACCCACTGAATCAGACTCTGCATTTGAACAAGATCTCCACTATACCAAGCTCTTGAACAAAGCACTGGTCGAGAGCATCTTACCACATCTGTCCAGATGCTTGTCGCCTCACTCTCTTCTGCCACCCTTCGTTTTGAATGAGTCTTCTAATGCTGACGATAAGTGGCCATGCCTCCTAAATCCTGGACTGTGTACCTCACCCAGCCCCATCTGACATGTAATTGCAAGATGAATGTTAGATTTAGTGGATAATGAACAAAATTTCTCTCCATATGGACTTAATTAGCCTCCACTCTGATACTACTTTATGGGAATTTATATATACCTATTGTAAATTGAAAATTCTCTCATTAAATTTTATTAATGCTATTATGCATGCTAATACTTCTGGCTACCTTTTTAAGGCATACACTTTGTCTAGCCCTCCCTGCCAGAAGCTTTACAGCTTCCCATTACTGCTGTCTCCTAAAATTTGTTTCAGTAAGCCTTGTGATCACTCAGCTAAAGTTTAAAGGAGAAAAAAAAAATCAGTTGCTTGGATCAAATTTATTTTTAAAAATCTGTTCCTCAAAATATGCCCTAAAAATACCCAGGGAACATGTTATAGCTAAATACAGATGCCCTTCTTGTTTTAATTTCTAATCATTCATTATACCTGTGATTTTATGCTTTGAACAGAAGGTCGTTGGTTATAGTGAGTTACTGTTAATTTTATTCTTCTTTAAACTGGTCCGAAATGTACTTGCCTGAAGCTACAGGAATCCAACCATCTGTAAATGACTTTCACTCTTTGGTTCCATTGCTTTCAACTAGCATGGTTAGATAATTGACCACCAGGTAAATAAATACTTTGCAGTGTAATTGACAAGGAATGTATCCTCTTCACAGAGTTCATGGAAAAATAATTCTAAGAAAGGGAACATACTATTCAAAGGCATAGACTTTAATTTGAAAAAATAGAAGGCTGCTCCACAGTGTCATAAAAATAGTCAGTGTCGCTATTTCTGCTGTACCGATGAATGTGACTTAAGGGCTGGTGGACTTTTCTGGTTTTTCTGGATGATCTCATCCCCCTAAGGTTTTGTTAAAGCATGTGATAAAATGGACTCAGGCTTTGACACTTCTAATTGTACAGCTGGTAGGAAAATGCAGTAGAGGTTATGGCTTAAGATAATGCAGATGGAAATCCTGGGAAGTAAGTCTGTGCTGGTTTCTAGAGAAACACAACATACTTGGAGGCGGGGGCGGGGAGCGGGCTATGATTATAAGTAGGAATAGTAATAAGCATTCACTCTGGACCTGAGCAGTATATCTCTCTCAAGAAGTCTGCCCTCAAACAAGTGAATGCCCACGATATCCATTATTCACCAGAAGTCACCACAGCCTAAGTGAGGAGATGGTCATTGGCCAAAACCAATAGCTGAAGGGCAGGAGAGAAGAGGTTCCTACCATCCAAGTTCATGCCTGTGTCATGCATGTATGTGTTCTCACCTCTTGCCATGAATGTTTCCAAATAGTTCACGGTGAACAGTTAAGTCCTGGGAATAGAAGTGTTCTATTTCACAGTGAATATTCACCTTTAAATTGATAGAACTTTTCTGAGATGGATTTTCTGCATGGCTGTGACATTTCTTCGCATCCCAGCTTATAGACCTAGTCAAACTCACTGCAGCCTCTTTCACACACACGCACACACACAAAATGCATCAGTCAGACTATGTTAGGGGAATTCCCTGGCAGTCCAGTGGTTAAGAGTGCACCTTCCAATGCAGGGCGTGTGGGTCCCATCCCTGGTCTTGAAGTTAAGATCTCACATGCCTCACGGCCAAAAAACCAAAACATAAAACAATATTGTAACAAATTCAATACAGACTTAAAAAAAAAAAAAGAATACATTAGCTGTTCATGTTGGTAGAATCCTCAACTACAAGTGCTTAAGTGATGAAGCGTTTATTGTTTATGTGACAAAGGAAGTGTGAAGCAGCCACCAGGGACTCCCCATCCCTAGCTGGACCCTCCTCGAGTATCCACACAGCTGGAAAGCAGCAGAGCTGGAATTCACACTAGGTGTTATCTTAGGAAGGGCAAATTGTCCATACTGTCAGTTGGTCCTTGATCGTGCTGGACTTTCATCTGCCTGGTGTCCCAAGATGTGACATGGTCACAAGCCCCATTGTAAGTCTTTCTCTGTATATTGGCTGAGGTGCAGAATGCCAGCTTCAATGTGTCATCTGTTACAAGGGCAGGTTGTTCACTTACAGTTTCCTTTTCAAAACCAATAGTGCTCCTCCTAACAGTCTTTTCTGCTTGTTATCAAATACTGAGATGAGCTTGTGCCGCAGATAAAATAGAGGCGTCCAGGCAGAATAAGTGGGCCAGTCAGGAAAAGCAAGGAAAATCAGAACCCTGTCAGTCATATTCTAATGAGACATTATGTTTGGAGCTCTGTTTTCACATTTTAGAGTTCTTTTCCCTTTGAATCGCCATTTGTTTAAAATTTGAACTCACTCTTCTTTATATTTTGCAAATAAAGGCTGGTTTCATTCCTGCTTGGTAACCAAGCAAGAAAGCGGGCACCCCTGTTGATTGCTAAGAGATCCCATCAGATCTTATAAGCTAAATGTAAGGCATATCTTTCTGAGCCTGTCAATTACTGTGTGTAATCAGCATTGTGGTTCAGTGCAGCTTCCGAGTAAAGACCTCGTGGTGCTTTATACCCACAACAAACCTTGCCAGCTGTATAGGTAACTAAAGTCTTTCTCCTTGAAAGGATCTCTGAATCTTTCCCTTGTACGAGGTTTCACTCTGGAGAATTCAGATGAAAACTGATCTGCGAGTGTGTGTTGAAGAAAAAAGTAGTGAACTTGGATTCACAGTATCTCAGTTCCACATCTGGGTCTGTCCCTCATGTGGCTGCCTGTGGACTTCATTCTAGATGCAGTCTTCATGTAGCAGGTTATCTGGCTCCCTGGTGGGGATATGAGAGTTGGTGGTGGTGAGAGAGAAGAGCTGGTAAAAGCCCATAGGAAGGGCAGGGGAGGGAAGGGAAGGGAGGAAGTGGGAGAAGAAGGAAAACACAGCCAGGGTTGAAACTGTTCAGTATAAGAACAAACAACTTTGTTCTTCCGTAGGGACCTAAGGGCATCAATAGTTAAGGACCAGCGTCAGTTGATCATAACAATGGCCCTGAATTACCATGAAAAAAATCAAAATTATATTCTACTTTATGAGGCAGGAGTAAATGACACTTTTTAGAATTATAGAAAACTGCCTTTTCAAACTTTGGCAAATCTGACCCAAGTTCTATGAAAGAATAACTCCCAAACCATGTTCAGGAGATGTCCTGGGGATTGCAGGGTGGGGGAGTTCTCTCCATCTGTTTGCAGAGAAGCTTGTCTTTTATCGGTTTATCTGTTTTATATACTATTTTAATTGTCTTAATACAAACATTCCATTAGAGAGAAAGAGTTCAAATGCTTTACAAACCATTTGGAAGCTGATGATCTAGAAATTTTAGTATCTAGAAATTTCATTCCTCCGGTGATGCCAGAGAATGGCTCTCCCACCTTCACACAGATGCAGCCTCAGTAGTTGGCACAGCACAGCGCTCTGTCAGCACAGAGACACAAGCAGCCACCAGCTCGCCTGCTCCTGACACACCCACATGCATGAAGGTGGCAACCCGGTTGGGCTGGTGCCATGGGGCACGAGGAAGCATGGAGTCCTGCCTGCACACCATCACCAGATGACCCACCTCAACCTGCTAATGAAGAGGAGCCCGAGAGAGTCGGCAGGAAGCCCCATTATGCTGTTACAACCACAGGTGCTGCCCTAATGTCTGAACTACAGAGGAGACAAGCTTAACCTGGACAGCCTTGCGGGCAACTGTGCTGAGCCAGGAGTGTCCAGAGGCTGGCCCCGCCCGGGAGGCAAGAGAGCAAGCAAGAGACGTTGCGCTTGGAGTTTTCTAAGCAGGAGCAGCCTGGATATCCCCCTGGATCTTCCCCTGATCTGTCTGAGCAGCGCTGAGGTGCCCACAGGGACGGGAAGTCCCCGCTCTTTGTACCCTGGCTGCAGGTCCAGCAGTTACATAACCCAGTCAACAAAAGAGACTCTGCAGAGGTCTGTTTGTCCTGCCTCCATTCCAGGCACCACTCCCCATTCACGAGTACAAGAATCTCTTATGTGTGCAGTTCCTCAGGTGGGAAAACACCCTCATTCCACACCCTCAGGATTTCAGTGATGAGAAGCATATGTTTCTGGTACACAATTCATTAATTCTTGTGTTCCCTGCAGCCAATTTCCTCCTGCAAAACACAGAAAGCTTGGAAATAGTTTTTGCCAGTAACAGCATGATTGTTGAATCCTAAAATGGCGTCACCCTCTATTCAGTGAACACGTGTACATTTTACGGAAAACTTAGTCTGAAATAAATGCCTCTTTCCCAGCTGGCTTTGTTCCCTCTGGTCGAAAAGAGGAGAATCCCAAGCTTAACTGCACTCCTGTAAGGAGATCTCTCCTGCCAACCACACCCAGCTTTGCACAGAAGGTCATCTGATATTATTTGGCAGGGGTGCGGGTTGCACGTCTGGCTTTCACACTCAAATACCACCGTGTTCCCACGCCAGGAATATTTCTGGGTGCTGAGAAGACAGAAGGAATACAGGACTTGGGGTTAGCAGTTCAGGCGAGGTATGCTTCTGGAAAACAGATGATGTAGTACCATGTGCCCTGAGGTTGATGGGACCTGGAAGGCCCCCACGTGCAAGAGGGACTCAGGATAAACTGGATGTGACTTGAATCCTGAAGGATGGGTAAGCTTTTGGAAGAAAGGAAAACCATATGAGGTTGGAACACTGGAGGGCAAAGTCATTGACTCGGGTAAAATTGTCTGTTGGGAGGAGCAACCTGCGAAGAACTAAGGGGGTGCAGAAGTGGGGGAGGGGCAGGCGGTCGGAACAGCTCTGACCTCACCTTTGTGCCTCCAAGGACAGGTCCTGGTGCCTTTTCATTGCCAACGGCACTGGTACCCCTGCATCAGCCCTTCCCGGGCTCCCTCCCTCTCCCCACCCCCACCCGCGGCATCATGCATCAAGCTTGCCCGCCACACTCTTCACCCCTCTGTGCCTCTGTTCCCTCCTCTTTCCCTCTGCTCGCCCCCACCCTCCACCCCCACGTGAAGTCCTGCCTGTTCGCCAGAGCCCACCTCACCCTCAGGGGGCATTCCTTCCTCACTGCGCTCCCAAAGCAGCTGGTGCTCTGCCTTCCCGGCTTTTCCGGCTCCCACCAGCATCATAGGCTCGAGTGCCTGTATGGTGTGTGGCGGTGTGTGTGTGTCCACTCATTAGGCTTGTTCCTAGTGTAAGTGGGAGACGTTTTAAAAGTCCATTTCTGGGGGAAAAAAAGTCCATTCCCAAGACTTCCTTGGTGGTCCAGTGGTTAAGACTCCACTCTCCTAGTGCAGGGCCCAGCGTTTGATCCCTGGTCAGGAAACTGGATCCCTTAGGCCACAACTAAGACCTGGCGCAGCCAAGCAAACATGAAAATGAAGTCCATTTCCAATTGATGCGGCTGTGTTGCATGGTAGAAAGCCAGGGCAACATAGCCATCCAGGTAGGTGGCTTTCCCTGAGTGATCAACAGGAATTAGCACTCTGAGCCCCCATCTCTTCTCCTCTGGGTCCCTTTAGCCTAACCTCATATCCGCTCCGCTTGAAGAGCAGTGACTCAAGAATCTAATCTGAGGGAAACTGCAAACGAAAGAATGCAGGCCGCTTCCTGGCTGATAGGAGATCCTGTTGGGGCCGCTCCTGTGAGAGAGCGTGTGGGAGTGGGGTGGGGTGTGTAAGTCATGAGCTAAACAGCGCGGGTTCCCCAGGGGAAAACCGGAAGCAGTGGCAAACAATCCATTCTCTGCCTTCAGGCAGACTTTCTGACTCAACACAGAACCCCTTTAGCTGCATGTGTCACATGCCCTCGCTTCCATTTCCTCAGCAGCTCCTGGAGTGAGTGTGTGAAGCTCAGAGTGGTTGAACCATCTCTGGCTTGATGCTCTTCAGCCAGTGAACCTCATACTTACTTTATAGAGGTTCCAGCCTATTTTCTCGTCTAACTTGAAATCCTCCGGAGCCATGGTTCAGCCAGTTGCACGGGGAGGTCGGACAATACAAAGCACCCACTGACGCCTGGCCTCCCCCATCTTCCTTCTTTGTTCAACTCCTGTCTTTGAGGAAGAGGAGGAAGAAGGGTGAGGAGGGAAGAGGAGAAGGGGGGAAGAGGAGGAGGAGGAGGAGGAAAGCTGGGGGGAGGAAGGAGGAGTAATGTGGGGAGAGGGAGGGAGGGGAAGGGATGGGAGGCAAGCTGGGGCACCTTTCCACCCAATACATTTGAATGTTGCTATGGCAACTGATAGGCCCTAGAAGCCCTGCCAAGTATTGTTTTTTTTCCCCTCGGAGGGGAAGGAAATCCACTCTCGCCACCTTGTGTGTGCATGCTAAGTTGCTTCATTCATATCAGACTCTTTGCAACCCTATGGCCTGTAGCCCACCAGGCTGCTCTGTCCATGGGATTCTCCAGGCAAGAACACTGGAGTGGGTTGCCATGCTCTCCTCCAGCGGATCTTCCCCACCCGGGAATAGAACCCAGGTCTCTTATGTCTCCTGCATTGGCAGGCAGGTTCTTTACCACTAGCGCCATCTGGGAAGCCCAGTGGTATGTATACACCTAGGAAAGGCAGGGATTTGGAGACTGGAAGGTGAAATATTTGGTGCATAGCTGATGAATTTAGGCCTGGAGGGGACAGGAATCCACACATGGCCATTTTACAGGGTGGGTGATCAATCATAGAGAGATCTCTGTGTAAGTGACCCATATGTCTGGGCCGGTGGGTCCAGTGGGTGTGCATGGGCTGGTGGGGGCCCTAGCCAGCACTCTCCCTGGGAACCTTACAAAGTGAAAATGTTGTAAATGCTGGCAAGTTCAGTAGGGGATGCAGCAGGACAGAGTAGAGGAAATAGCACCAACCTTTAGGACAGACAGACAGACCTACTCTGCCTCTGCTTTGCTCTCTACCCCTGGGACAGCTCAGAAGAATTCCATGTCCCACCAGTCTCCAGTCTAAAAGGGGAAATGAGTCCTCTTCTGTAGAGTCGTTGTGAAACTACTGATAACATGTATAAAGCATGTGCTGTGACGAGCCAGCACACAGTAGGTGCTCACTAATGTGAAATACTCTTTAAAGTAGTAGCTGAAAGGCAGCACTGACCTGGACTCCCTCAGTGTCTCTCAACATCAGAGCCAACTGGAAGCTTCATAAACTACTCACCTGAGCCAGGCTTCTGGGTTAGAATTTGCAAAGATGGGACCAAAGAGTCTCTCTCTATATATATATATATTTTTAAACTTCCTGAAGCAACTCTGATCGCACCAGTCTGCAATTCCAAATAGGAAATCCGTTTACTTGCTTGAGGATAAGGAATATAAACAGGACCGGAGTTTCCCCTCTTCTTTCCCCTCCCACCAACCCTTTCTATGCTGCCTTTATTCTGCTTCTAAATTCCAAAGGCTTCTGGAGGAGATGGGCCGTGGTGACAGACGAGTAAACTCCAAAGGCTTCTGCTAAAATTATCTGTGTTTGGAAGCAGGGACGTGTGATAAAGTGGCTGAGAGTAATGTAATCAGGAAGGCCAGGAAAAACTCTTTCCTGAAAGCTAGATGCAGTTGCTCCACAAGAGTTGGACCCTTTGGCTCTCTGATGGGTTCTAAATGGGAAACTTAAGGCGATTTGTACTATGTGCTTAAGCCTTAACTAGGAGTTCTGCGTGCATATGGCTGAAGTCTTTTTCCACATCCCACAGGAACGTGGCTGAAGAGCGGTCTTGGCCTCGTGCACCAAGAAGGCAGTCAGCTGACGTGGACGTACATTGCCCCTCAGCTGGGGTACTGGGTGGCTGCCATGTCTCCTCCCAACCCAGGTAACAGGGTCCCTAACACCTGCACTGATGGCAACCAGTTTTTTTGAGGGTTCCGGCTACCTGTGCTTTTGAAAGTGACTTCAGCAGAGAGATCACATCTTTTTAAAATATGGTTGAATGTGTGAAAAATCAAATGATGAGAAGAAGGTATTTGGTGGGGGCGGGGGAGTTCTGATTGGAACTGTCCCATCCAGGGTAAGAATAATGCAAAGAAAATAGTCTTGTCTCGAATCTGTTCTGCTCACACAGCTGCCATAGGGAATTCTTAATCTAAAGCCCACAGAAGTGGTTCAGACCTCCTCCCTAATTCCTGAAACAGCTGCGGACTGGTGGAAGAGGACGTAGGAAAAGGCGCTCACTAGAGGGACCAGCAGCAAGTCACTGTGGAAGGGTTCCTGGGGCAAAAACTGAACTGGGCATTTCTGAAAGGTTTAAAAGCAAACCTGTTGGTTTTTGTCTAAAAGAATATGCCTCCGTTCAGGATAGATGAATTAACTCATATTTTCCCCTAAAATTTAATTTCACCAATATTTTCACTGAAAGTGTAAGTTTATTTTCAAACCTAACCACCCTGATTTATCCCTATGAGTATTCTATAATTTTTTTTTTTTTTCCCAAAATAGTTACCTTAGGAGAAGTCTTTCCAGTGATGGCTTCCATTACTCACAATGCCTTGCCTTTAGACCCTGTCTCCCTTGGACTGCTATCCTTAGTGAAACTCTTCATGGTTGGCCAGTCTTCATGCTTAGAGGGTCCATGGGTCCCTTTGTTGATTTTTCTTAGACATATCTAAAACTCACTGATTGCCAAGATTGGTGAATAAAGTAAGTCGTTGAGCTAGGTCAAAATGCTGGGGATTTCCATGGTGGTGCCATGGTGAAGACCTCACCTTCCAGTGCAGGAGTGCACGTTTGATCATCCCAGGGATGGGGGAGCCTGATGGGCTGCCGTCTATGGGGTCCCGCAGAGTCAGACACGACTGAAGTGACTTGCAGCAGCGGCAGCAGGGAGCTAAGAGCCCCCATTCCTCGGGGCCAAAAAGCCAAACCATAGATTGTAATATTGTAGAAAAATTAATATCAACATTAAAAATGGTCGGCCTCAAAAAATAAAATAAATATAAATTTTAAATCTTTATTTAAAAAGATGTGCTATGATTGAAAGCTGATCCTTGTCAATTAACCGTGAAGGCAGTTCCAAAATGGAAGTACACAATATTTTATCAATGGAATTATCACTGGAATGAACACTTAGGACTCCCAAAGTAACTGACTTGATAGAGGCCAACCTGAGATGGGTGTTGAAAAATCTGTTGCCTTTACTTTATAGTCCCACCCTGAGAAAATGTACACTTGACATCTAGGTTTTAAGAGAATGTGTTTCCCTTTACTGTATGGTTCTTGTAGCCACGTGGGCATGAAGTGAGTACATAAATGTCCCAGTCTCCAAATCTGAAGTGTCTAGAATACGATTATGAGTAAAGAAAGAAAGTCCTTAAAAACCAAAGCCTGTGCATTAAAGTTAAATTTTATTTTAGATCTATTTCCAAGAACCCTGATGATGTGTTATGTGACAGATGAATAGCTACTTCTGTAAAGAAGAGAGAGAACTAGACTACCAGATGTAGGCTGACCCAAGCTTGCTGAGGAGCAACAAAGGAAGAGACAAAAAGCCATAAAAACATATATAGTATAAACCCTGGTGGCATTTAATATAGAAATGCATATACTGGTAATCTCACAGTCATCACTTTTATTAAAACAAATCACAGCAATGCTGTGCTTTCATGAACCCAAAACCAACAAGAAAATAATTAGAGTTTTCTCTTTCATTCTCTGGTTAAGAAGGAAATGGGGGAATCTTTATAAAGATTTCCATTTAGCAGAAGATATTTGGTTGGCCAAAAAGTTCATTCAGGTTTGCCCATACCATCTTAGGGAAAACCCTGAAAGAACTTTTTGGCCAACTCAATAAAATAATAACATTTTAGGTACTTTAAAGGACTGAATTTCCATTATTTGAAAATGATTTTTATGTGCATCTCAGATTTCTTGGTGACCCCTGCCAAGGTATTACCTATGTTTGTGGGGTTGCTCTGTGTTAAAAAAAGGAGAATTGTTTCTCTGAACAATTAAGGCCATAAACAGTTAAGGCCGTTGTGGCCAGTAATTTTTCCAACTTTTTAAAATATTCACTTTCACCCCATTGAAATGATTTATAATTGGGAGAGGATGATGTTGTCTTTTGAACTTAAGTAATGTCACTATTTTCAAAAATCAACAGGTCTCCTTGGGTTTATCTAGCTTAAGAGACTTGTCTCCTAAAGATTATAAGGAAATGTATCCCTTAAAATATCAAAGTCAATGAATAAATGGGTCTTTATGGTGTTTAATAATCATAACAATTCTCCTGTGATGCTATGTGTAATAACTATATTCCTTCCTTCCCATCTTTTGGTGCACCGTCAGCATACTTACACACCAGTCAGTGCCCAAGCATTGTAATTTGGGGGAGAGTTTCGTTATTGCCATCAATCCCTTGTTAGCAATGTTAAGATAGATTCTTACTGCTATTGAACATAAGGAGTAAGTTAAACTACCTCTTGGGATTCTTCCCAAGGTAAATTAAAGAGAAAATAGGTTTAGTTCTGATCACCTTGTCTGTAAGTTCTGGAGAAGTCTGTGGCCACATCAGGTTAGCCATTTTGAAAAGATACTAGAAAGATGTTATGTTTTTTAAAATGGGAGGCATTTTAGAAACACTTGATATCCCTGTAATAGGCTGTAAATTTTTTTAAGTCATAGTAAATTTGCTTCATACATTTCAACTGATTTGTTAAGGCCAAGGGCTCAGTACTTAGTAATCATTGCCCAGGGAAAGTGTGAGTAAAATTTCATGTTGTGATTTGTTTTCTCCTTCTGCAGTGCCATAAAATCCCCAGGTCTTCATGCCATGTCTCTGTGTGGATAAGTCCCACTCAGGATACGATGATCATGTACCTAGTTTTCTTACATTCAAAGGTCATGTATTTAGAATGATGAACATGGTACCAAATGTGGCTCTCTTCTTGACTAAGGAGGGACCGTGGATGCTACATACAGAATTTGAGTATTCACAGTGCTCTGGTGATGGTTTGGGTAATCCCTTTCCATTGAGGGGAATTATGGTGATGTGACAGGCACAACATCTAAAGGGTGTTTGCATCGGGCCCCCATTCCACACTTCAGCCAAGAAGAATAAGAAAAAAGGGACTTGCCTGGTGGGCCAGTGGTTAAGACTTCACACTCTCACTGCCGAGGGCCCATGTTCAATCCCAAGTTGGGGAACTAAGATCCCATATGACACATGGCCAGAAAAAAAGAAGAAGAAGAAGATTATGCTCTCTTTCCGGTGAAAGGTGTTCAGAAATCTAAAATGCCCTTTTCTGGCCTTCCAGGTCCGGTTGTCACACAGGACATCACCACGTATCACACAGTCTTCCTTTTGGCCATCTTGGGCGGAATGGCTTTCATTCTTTTGGTTTTGCTGTGTCTCCTTTTATATTATTGCAGGTAAAGTTTTATCATTGGGGCTTCTTTTTAACTTGGAATTTCTTGCACAAATTCTTGGAATTTCTTGCTTGTGGGTAAGACTCTGAGTATCCAATACAGGTGGCACAGGTTCAATCCCTGGTTGGGGATCCACGATCCCACATTGCCACATAATGTGGCCAATAAATAAACTTTTTTTTTTAAATTTTTTGATCAAGAACTGAATATCTGTCATATAAGTTGCAAACAAAGTGGGATATTACACTGTGTGTAATGTCTTTTAGAGAGGAGTCATAAAAAAATAAGCTCAATGATTGTCACAATTCCCTGAGAATAGTCCTAAGTGGTAATCAAGAGATGATATTCTCAAGGACAGAGCCAAACTTTTCTTCCTGTGATCCCTCATCTGATTGACTTGCAAGAATATTTATTGTTGACTCTGCTTTGAATGAATAACGTGGATGTACTTGGGGTACAATCTGCAGATTTCAGCCCTCAGCATCAAAACAAGGCTGATGGTATAGAGTGAGAAGGTTTCTGGCTGCTGATTAGTGTTGTCTTGTTTCTTCCTGTGGGAACTGAGAATTAGGTTTAGGCTAGAACCCTCACTGTTCTGAGATTTCAACCTTGGGGTTTGTATCTTTGTTCATAGGCGGAAGTGCTTGAAACCCCGCCAGCAGCATAGAAAACTGCAACTTCCCACCACCCTGGAGAGTTCCAAAAGGGATCAGTCGACTTCCATGTCACACATCAACCTGCTGTTTTCTCGTCGGGAATCAGAATTCCCCGGTCCACTCTCTGTCACCAGCCAGGGCCGCCCCCCGGATGCCCCGGGCCCAAAGGAGCTGATGAGTGGAGTCCATTTAGAGATGATGTCTTCCAACGGGGAGGTGGACATGCACACACCCATGCTGAAGCTCTCCTACAGCACTTCCCAGGAGTTCAGCTCCCGGGAGGAACTCCTGTCTCATAAGGAAGAGGACAAAAGCCAAATCTCCTTTGATAACCTGACACCGAGTGGGACGCTGGGAAAAGACTACCATAAGTCGGTGGAGATCTTCCCCTTAAAGGCTAGGAAACCTATGGAAAGGGAAGGCTACGAGTCCCCTGGCAACGGTGACTACAGGAGGAGTTACAACGCCATGCTCTCGCAGCCTTTATTCGAAAAGCAGGACAGAGAGAGTCAGGCCTCCGTGACCCACATTTCCACAGGAAGTAAGCTCACCATTCAGGAACACATGTACCCCGCGCCTTCATCTCCGGAGAAAGACCAGCTGCTGGAGCGCAGACCTACTGAATGTATGATGTCGCGATCCGTGGACCACCTGGAAAGACCTACCTCTTTCCCGCGACCCGGCCAGCTGATCTGCTGTAGTTCCGTAGACCAGGTCAACGACAGCGTTTACAGGAAAGTATTGCCCGCCTTGGTCATCCCGGCTCATTACATGAAACTCCCAGGGGACCATTCGTACGTGGGCCAGCCCCTGGTCGTCCCAGCCGACCCGCAGCTGGAGATCGAAAGGCTGCAGGCTGAGCTGTCCAGCCCGCACGCAGGGATCTTCCCACACCCCTCCGCGCAGATCCAAGCGCAGCCCCTCTCTTGCCAGGCCATCTCACAGCAGCACCTGCAGGACACAGGCGCCCGGGAGTGGGCCCCGCAGAGCGCATCCATGTCGGAGTCACTCTCCATCCCAGCATCTCTGAACGACGCGGCCTTGGCTCAGATGAACAGCGAGGTCCAGCTCCTGACAGAAAAGGCGCTGCTGGAGCTCGGGGGCGGGAAGCCGCTTCCCCACCCCCGGGCCTGGTTCGTCTCCCTGGACGGCCGGTCCAACGCGCATGTCAGACATTCCTACATTGATCTCCAAAGAGCAGGGAGGAACGGAAGCAATGATGCCAGTTTGGATTCTGGCGTGGATATGAATGAACCAAAATCCGCCCGGAAGGGGAGAGGAGACCCCTCAACTCTGCCGCAGAATCACCCACCCGTCCAGGAACATCCCCAGAAGGAGTCGAGGGCCGCAGACAGCTCGGCCTACACGCAGCTCGTGTACCTGGAGGACATGGACCAGAGCGGTAGCGAAGGCGGCACCACGGCCGGGACACCCGAGGACAATGCTCTGCGGTGCCTGCTGGACGGCTCCAGCCGGAGGAGCGGCAGCCAGCTGCCCAGCCTGCAGGAGGAGACGACGAAGCGAACTTCGGACGTTGCCCCTGAGCCAGCGGCCAGTCCTGACCAGAGGAGATCCGCTCCGCAGGATGAGGAAGACGACGACGACGACGACGACCAGGGAGAAGACAAGAAGAGCCCGTGGCAGAAACGGGAGGAGAGACCCTTGATGGCATTCAACATCAAATGAGCAGTCCAGAGCCACCCAACCCGGGACCAGATCCAGTTGCCAAAAATTCTTTCTTAAGGAAGCGCTTACCTGTTTGTGGAGGAAGTTGAGCCACGTCTGCCGTGGGCAGTGGACTTTTTTCTGCAGTTACCCTGTTTGCTGTCTAAGTGTTAGAGAGGAAGTCAAGTTCTTACTCAGAAGAAAGGATGATGATACAGGATGCCTCGCCTCCAGGGAGAGGGCTGAACGTAGTGTCTGTCTGAATGTCAGTGTCGTTCCCCAGTCTTGATGTGTCCACCCCAGAGGACACTGAAAAACCACACATGATGTCCTGATGTCACTAGGTTCTGATGATAACCTCAGTTCTCCTCCAGATTCTGGGAACAGAAGAAACTCTTTTTGCATTGCTTGAATCCATTTTATCATGATAATGCTCCTGTGAAATTATTATTGAGAAATTAGCTTGGCACTTAATGTCTGGAGGTATGCATTATCTCAAAGGAAAACTATGCATCGCTGCTTCGTGGTCTTACTTTGCTTAGGTTTTGGCTTTGGTTAGATTTCGTTTCTGATTTGCTTTTTACAGACACACACGCACAACACACACACAACACACACACACAATTAGGTTGTAAGGATTTAATTCCTTCCTTGTCACCTGTTCTGCTTCTCGGTGGGTTATTTCGATATCACCTTTCAGGAACTTCTGAGTGTCACCTCTTAACATCCAAGCCTTTTAATGAAATAGTACTGAAGTTTTTAATCAGCTGCCAGTCCTTCAATTCTGGTCCCATTAACTCCAAGTGCCTTTTTTACAGTGACGACAGACAGTCCCTTACTTTGCTTTTTTTGTTTGTTTTTCTTAACTTCTTTGATTGAACTGCCTGGATTTTATAAAGTTATTAAACGATCCCCTTTTCTTTCAACTGCATGCTGCCAAGTGCCCATTTGTGCTCAGAATTCTCATTTCAGCTCAGTGTACTCTCTCGTTCTCACGTGTGACGTGGATTCTGTTTAGCTAAGCTAGCCTAGAGGACACTTTAGTGATCCCCTCCCCCATGCCACCCCTTTGACCACTAGGCACCATTATGGTTTTATTGGCTGTTTGTATATACGGTTACGTATTCTGAAATCCTATGGGCTGATCTTGCTCACCAAACACGGAGTATGGGCTGAGCAAGTAAACTGAATGTGACTATTAAACAAATCTTATGTACTATCCAAAAGTGCCAGAATGACTCTTCTGTGCATTCTCCTTAAAGAGCTGCTTGATTATCCAAAAATGAAAACTCAGAATAAACTCTGAAGGAAAAAAAAAACCCTATCTTGTGGTCCTTTTCATTCATTCTGAGCCATTGTTGGTTATAGAGTTGCCATTAAGAATTCTCTTATCATTCCTTGGCAGTCTGAAAGGCCAGTTGTTGGAATTACATTCAAAGACTAACATATGGTGGGGAGAGATAAACTAGGAGATTGGGATTGACATATACACACTACTAAATATAAAATAGGAAACTGTAAGGACCTACTGTGTAGCACAGGGAGCTTTTCTCAATACTCTGGGAAAAGAATCTAAAAATGAATGGGGAGATATATATATATATATATATATATATATATATATATATATATAACTGATTCACTTTGCTGTACACCTAAAACTATCACAATGTTATAAATCAACTATACACCAATAAAAATTAAACAAAAGAAACTAACACATAAGACACCTAGGAACTGACATAAAAGCCCACCTTGCTGTTCAGTTTCATTCAAGAAAACAAGATAACATTTTATTGTGTTTCTGTACTTTATAAGAAACTGGTGTGTTCTTTTTTTCAGTATTGATCCAGCATCAAAAAGATGTCATTCAAATGAGCAGAACCATCCCAGATGTGTGAAACTGTTAATCAAAATCATTCATGGAATCATCAGTATAGAACAAATCAGTGGAAATAAGTAAGGCTAGCTAGTTTCGTTATAAAATCTTTAGTCATGAATTCCACAAGGCAGAAAACAAGTCAAGCTGATTTTTATGATTTTAATTCTCAAATGTCAATGTTTAGTATTTTGCTTTTAAAATGGTTGAGAGATTTCCTGACAGTGTTTTGAAGTATCTGAACAAATGGGAGTCTGGTTTAACAAGTCAGGGACTGTTTAGAAGTGAACATTCTCACCAGTAGGTGGCAGGTGAACCCTGGCAGACACCGTTAAAACTCCAGGTAAGCACCATTTGTCAATTACCCTCCAAAGAAGTGGCCTCTGGAAGAATACTAGAGCAGACATAGGTGATGGGGGAATGCCAAGAGATCCCCACACATTTGCAGCTCAACCTCCAGTGCTGCCACTGTCGTAATCTCCTTCAAGCATTAGTAACAAGAAGAACTTCATTTACAATGCATGTTACCTGTGTAACACATTACCTGTCAGTGCTAATGATGTGAGATTCAGCAGGAAGATTGGGGGAGGGGGGCTTTCCTGATTCCTTCTCATTAGGCAGGATAATGAAAAGTGTGGAGCAGCCAGCCATAAGCATGAGACACTGTTGCTAGAAAGAGGAGGCCGTGTATTTGCCAAAGGGAAATTGATTCTGCCAAAGATGAAGCTCACTCATCTTACACTGATCCAAAAAGAGGCTCAGAGGCTAACTTTTTTGCTCAGGGAGCCAACTTTGGTCACCAGACTCGAACTTTCTGGAAAGAGCACCCTAAGTGTGTGGACTTTAAACAGCGCATTTATCTTATCAGAGTTCCAGGTCAGTTATATTACATGAAGGACTAAAGCCGTCAAAGGCACCTTGCTTCTGCCACCTAGTGGTGAGTTTTCACCAGCATCTTAAGGAGACTAGACAAATAGCTCTCTTCTGGAAAGACAGGTGAGTGTGCATAGAAGATGCATCCGGCGCTGCTTCTGTCTCCCAGGTGAGATGAGTGAGATCTGGCTGACCTTTGTTGAATCTCTACCTGGAAACATGTTGGGAACAATAATGCATTCAACTGTCAAAGTCTTGTGGGGTTTATTCTTTTTTTTTTTTTTTTTACTTTATTTTAATTTACAATACTGTATTGGTTTTGCCATACATTGACATGAATCCACCATGGGTGTACATGCGTTCCCAAACATGAACCCCCCTCCCACCTCCCTCCCCATAACATCTCTCTGGGTCATCACCGTGCACCAGCCCCAAGCATGCTGTATCCTGCGTTGGACATAGACTGGTGATTCGATTCTTACATGATAGTATACATGTTACACTAAATGGAGGCTTGAGGTTAAGTAATTGAGGTCACTCAGCTAGAATCAGTGGTGTGTCTCATACATGGCCTGCACTCTGGAAATGAATGCATTTAAATTAAGAATGCATTTAAATTAAAAATGCATTACAAATCATAATAAAATGCATAATTGTAAATTCCATTTGATAATTGATTCTCACAGAATGCTTTTGTTGATTTCAGTCAGAGCCAACCTATTGCAAGTGACAAAAGCATAAACATTTGTTGAGAGTTTTTTACATTTATGATTAATTAATGTAACTGAAACAATGAAGATGCGTCTTGGAACTTCATTCACTGATCAGTCATGGAGTGACTTCTTTGCTGAATCAGATAGTAAGACTGGGGAGGAATTTATGAAAGAAATGAATTTATGTGTGCTAAAGCATGCCAGGAGATATATAACATTATTTAAATAGCAGAGACCCTGTGCTTTAGGGAACTCTATTTAGTATAAACTAACACAGATAATGCTAAAACAGGGAGGCAGAGTGCCCAAGAAAATGAAATCAGAACCAAAAGGAAATAGAGCATAAAATCTAAAAATAATCAAGCCACAAGTACAATAAACTCCATATATGATTTCTCATGTTCATCCGCTTGAATTTTACTTTTGCAGACCTCTATTTGGAGACAAGGAGATAAAAATGAATAGTTATAGATAGAAATGTGTGGTGATTTTTCAACTATTTCAGAGTCCCACAATTTCTTTTTCTTTTCTTTTTGGTCTTTACAGTTTTTCTTAATTGAGCTATAATTGACATACAACATTATATTATACAACAACCTTATATGACATACAACCTTATATCAGTATTATTATTGTATATTATTTTCATTGTATTACCATTATTTCCAGGTGTACAACATAATGATTCTGTATCTGTATATACTGCAAAGTGATCGCCACAAATATGTCTAGTCAACATCTGTCACCATACATAGGTAGAGAATTTTTTTCTTGTGATAAGAATTTTCAAGATCCACTCTCCTAGCAACTTTCAAATATGCAGTATAGCATTATTAAGTATAGTCATGATGCTGAACATTATATCTCCATAACTTTTTAATTTTTTAACTGGAGGTTTGCAACTTCTTTAGGTGAAGTAGAAATTTCAACCCCCTTTCCCGCCCCCCTAAAACTATATTTTCAAAGCTGTGATATAAATACACATCAAAATCTCTGATAAAAGTCTTTATAATTCTTTACAGAGATTGTGACCTGTTTAATGCTGGTGTTCTGGTACCCAGAAGTGGCTAAAAATTCCTATAAGACTGTTTCCCCTCAGTAGAATGAACAGCCCTAAGAATGTGGAACATGAAAGAGCCTTGGTAATCTCACACAGGAGGAACTGGAGCCAAGAGTGTTGAAGTGACCCCCTCACACAGGCAGTGAGGGACCACATGGGATGACTTAGTTTGTTCAGGCTGCTTTACAAAATACCATAGACTGGATGCCTTATAAACAATAAACATTTATTTCTCACGGTTCCGGAGACCACAAGATCAGAGCACCCAGCATGATGGGGTGAGGACCCTACTGATTCACAACAGACGTCTTCTTGTCACATCCTCAGAGTGTGGACAAGGGTAGAAAGAGCTCTGTGGGGCCTCCTCCATAAGGGCACATATCCCACTCATGAGGGCTCCACCCTCATGACCTAATCACCCTGAAGGTCCCACCTCCTAATGCCATCATCACCTTGGGCTCTAGGATTCCAGCATATGAATTTGGGGAGGACACAGACACTCAGGTCATAGCACGAGACAGAGCCCTGTCTCCTGACACCTAGCCCTGTATGTGTCCACCTCCTCAGATGGCTTCTCCATCTGCTGCTCTTTCTGGCAGCTCATCTGCACCCTCTGCCATCTGTTTACCTGCCATGTGCAAACATAACCAGAGTGTGCAGCCTTGTAAGCCATACTGATGAATAAAATTCCAGGGTCACAGAAAGAACGCTTAGCTCCAGGAATCAAACAAGTGACCGACTTCAAAGGTTATAGAAGGGTACCTGCACTGCTTATCTCTCAGAAGGAGGAAAAGAGGAAGTTGAGTTCAAAAAGGCAATGAATATTTGTACACCCATGGCTGATTCATGTCAATGTATGGCAAAAACCACTACAATATTGTGAAGTAATTAGCCTCCAGTTAAATAAATTATATTAAAAAATGAAGTTCCTTATAAAATGCAAGCTCTGGTAAAAGTATAAATTGTTGCTCTTCCTAGTTATCCTTTTAATCTTGTAGTTCCCTAATCCTGTGACAGTGATCTTTGTTGTTGTTGTTATACCAGCAGCTTCTCAGCTAGTTTTTAGGAAACAGATAACAGAACAACAGGATCTCTCCCCGTGCTTACAGCTTCCCACATGCTTCAGCTGAGTGATCCTTCTCTTTGTCCAAATAAGATGATTTGCCAAATAGTTGATGTAAACCAGGAAGCTCAATGAAAATGCAGCCTCCTTACATGATGGTCTCGCATCGTGTAAGGACATGCCTACAAAGCAATAACTTTGGGGTAGGTGCCCAATTACCATAACTTATTTGCTAGTGGCCACAAAGGTAAATCCCTTTGCAAAACACAGTAGCAGGCTCTTAATTCCTTAATTTAGTTGCTCATGTGCTTTTAACCTGAGAACTGCTGCTGCTGCTGCTAAGTCGCTTCAGTCATGTCCAACTCTGTGCGACCCCATAGACGGCAGCCCTCCAGGCTCCTGTGTCCCTGGGATTCTCCAGGCAAGAGTGGTGGAGTGGGTTGCCATTGACTTCTCTGAACCTGAGAACAGTGGTGTTCAAACCCAGAAGCACAGAAGCATCACCTGGGAGCTGGAAAACATGCTTGAGTATCTGGATCCCACCACAGACCAATCAGAATCAAAATTTCTGCAGGGGAAACCTGGCACTGATACTAAAAACAAAACAAAAACAACAAAACACTTTCCCCAGCTGATTCTGATGTATTAATAATTAGGCTTGAAATTCTGAAGATACGTCACAGTTTGGCAGCGCCTTCTGTTGGGCAGCTCTGAGAATGATGGATTTCCCCTTTGTCTGTAGGGTAGGTTAGCGGTCCTGCTCTAGATTTGCAGTTGGGAAGGGCAAACACAGTCAATAACAGCCCCCCAGGCTGAGCAGCATGTGCCTAAGTCACGTGACCAGTGCTTTTCTCTGCTTCGTTCACACTGTCAAAAATCTAGATGTTGACAACCCTAGGCTCTGTCCTCTGTCCTACTCACATATTACATATTCCCCTTCTATTCTGTTCCCCTTTTTGTAACACCTATGGCTATTTCAGAGTACTGCTTGTGAAGGATTCCCATGGCTGTGTCTCCAGCCCAATCTGCTATTGGAATTCAGACTTAAAGTTTCCAATTGTTGCCCATGCATCTCCATCCAGCTGACCCTCAAACACCTAAACCAACTTGTCCCAAAATGTAATCATCATACATCATCCCATGAATCTCCCTGCCTGCCCCCGACCCAAAAAAAGAAAAAGCCCAATTCTCCTACTTTCCTCCTTCATCAGCTACCCCAGTGTAAAGCCTTAACATATACAATTTCCCCAGCCAGAAACCTCAGGTCACCCTCCAAACCTCTTCCAACCTCACCACCCGGGTTCAGGAATCACATCCTATCAATTTCACCTGCTGTCAGGAAACAATGTGAATCTTTCATGTTTCTGGCTGGTCAGGGCTTTCTGAGCAAAATTTACTGGCATCCTGGGTCTAAGGCTAAGTGAATATAACCATTCCTTGGAGGACAGTGAATTACTCCAGAGAGATTTACAGATTTATCTCCCCTGGAGCTATTCTTTCATAGATCTTCATTTACATTCATTATAACAGAAAGGGACATTTCCTGCTCTTCCCCAAAAGGATTGTTTTAAAAGCTACAAAATTCTTACTTCAGGGGTTCCTCTCCCACAGACCTCCTTTCATATGTGTGATGTATCTATCTTCATCACATTCCCCCACCCCTACAGGATGAAATGAGGCATAGGATAAAGGCAGGTCTGCCGCTGATCCAGAAACCTCATTTTTGCTGTCAGGATAAAATAAATACTTACATGAAGACTTATCATATGCTAAATATCTCCCAGACTGTCCCTCTTCTCCCCATTTCTAAGCAACACTGTTGTCACAGTCCCCCTCACTGACCCCACCCCAGTCTCCCATTCACGCTCACACTGCTGCAAGTGTGATGTACAATCCAATCATGTCACTTATATGTAATAGTGTTCGTGTGGTTGCAGATGATAGACACCGAACTCAAACTAGCATCAGTTAAATGAGAGACTTCGTCATTAAAGGGAGATTTGAGAGGCAGGCAAAATAAGGTGTGATTTATGAAAAGGAGTATACATTCGGTCTTCTTCCTTGTTCCTGGCACAGAACTCCTAAAATCCTTGGAAGTTCCTAAGTGATAAGATTAATAAAGATGTCTTATTATTCATAACAAACTCCTTTCAACCACACCTGAGTTTGTGTTAATGAAGTGACTTTAGGGCCACAGCTAAGGATGGGAACTCGTTGCCTGAGGAGCCAACCCTGTGATTGGAGGGTTGGAACTTGCACTCCCAAACGCTTGACCTTGGAAGAGGGGAGCAGTGCTGGAGATTGAATTGATTGCCAACAGCCAATGACTTAATCAATCATGCCTATGTCATAAAACCCCAAAAGGATGGGGTTGAGAGAATTTCCAGGTTGGTGAACACCTGGAGATCTGGGTAGAGTGGTACACCCAGAGGGCCTGGAAATTCCTTACCTCCTTCCCCATCACTTGCCTTGTGCATCTCTTCCATCCGGCTGTCCCTGAGTTACAACCTTTTATGATAAACCAGTAATCTAGGAAGTAAAATATTTCTCTAAGTTCTGTGATCCGCTCTGCTGCTGCTGCTGCTGCTGCTGCTGCTGCTGCTGCTGCTGCTGCTGCTGCTGCTGCTGCTGCTGCTAAGTCACTTCAGTAGTGTGCAACTCTGTGCGACCCCATAGACGGCAGCCCTCCAGGCTCCTCTGTCCCTGGGATTCTCCAGGCAAGAATACTGGAGTGGGTTGCCATTTCCCTCTCCAGTGACCCACTCTAGTCAATTCATGGGACTCAAAGACAGGGTAGTGGTGTGATTTATAGCCATTTGATCAGAAGCACAGGAAGCCACCTGGTCTGAGACATATGTGAAGTGTGGGACTGAGCCCTTAACTAGGGGAGATATGATGCTATTTCCAGGTAGGTAGTGTCAGAACTGAGCTAAACTGTAGGACACTCAGCTGATGTTGGAGAGTTGCTTGGTGGTGTTGGAAAATTATACGCGGGAACCAAACCACGAAAGACAAAGAATAAGAATGGTCCTCCAAACTGGATTCACCTCTTGGTGAGTATTGAGCCAAAAGACACAACCAACCCAAAGAGCAGGAGAAGGAGGGATTTGTTACTTGGAACAAGTAAGACAATGGGAGTATTGTTTAGTCACTAAGCAAGGTCTGACTCTTTGTGACCTCATGGACTGAAGTCCACCAGGCTCTTCTGTCCATGGGATTTTCCAGGCAAGAACACTGGAGTGGGTTGCCATTTCCTTCTCCAGGGAATCTTCCTGACCCAGAGATTGAACCTGTGTCTCCTGCATTAGCAGGCAGATTCTTCACCACTGAGCCACCAGGGAAGCCCAAGGGAATGGAGTATGCATACATTCAAACAATAAGTAACAAACTTGTGTAAAAAAAAATTTTTTAAGGGGAACACCAGGGATATTTCCTAAAGCTGTGTCTCCCCAAACTGCAAAATGGGGGACGTTGTAAGCTAAGGGTGCATGCATCTTCATGAAGGGTCTTAGAGAAGAATTCAGCATGGAACTGGGGCAGACATTGAATCCAGATTCTAGTAGACTGAAGCTGCAAGGGTGAGCAAAGGTCGGCATCATCGATCCTTAGGCTCTGGTTAATCTGGTGGTTGATTGCTCAAGGTGGAGGTTGGGTCCTGCAAAACAGTTCAACAATGTCCTTCAGGCTAGTCTTCACCTTTGAAACAGAACTGGGAGTTTTTACAGCTAATTTATTGTCCCCAGTACAGTTCTTTCCCTGGCCTGATAATAACTGTATGTTTTTACATTCTTTTGTTCCCCTAAAATCATTAACTACTGAGACCTATTCTTCTGCAAGTCAGGCACTGTGGCCAGGGTTAGGTCATAGAATGGCATAAGCCTACAATGGCTTCTCTTATGCCTAGAAAGCCATGCCCAGATCCCTTCCTGCTGGGACCAATTACCCTATCTGCGTACAGTCATAGCCCCATGAAGGGGTTCTTGTGTATAGACTGTTTTCATTATGCGGGATGGCGAAGAACAGGGAAGCCTGGCGTGCTGCAATCCATAGGGTCACAAAGAGTAGACGTGACTAAGTGAACAACAACAACAATCTTATTTTATCACAACATCCCTGTCATCTAGCTAAAGCAGCTGGTGTGAATCCACTCTGGCATTCAAAGACACAGAAAAGAAGTGTTTTGCCCCAACAGTGAAGATCCAGGATTTCAGCAGAAACTGAGATGCTTCACCCCTCTGCACCCAGAAACCTCACAGAGGTGAATTCCAGGGCTGGTCACAGAACTGACACTGGGTACCTGATGTGTTCAAGCAGGGTTCTAAGCACTTCCTGTGGATCACTTAATCCTCCCCAGAACCTGTGAGATCAGCTCTTCTGTCATTTCACAGAAAGGAAACTAGAGAAGCAGAGAAACTTATCTTATGGACCTGTCAACTGGAAAAAAAATAATAATACATGACTTCAAAGCTGAGAATTGTATTTTATTTGGCAAACATGCTGAGGACTTAAGCCCCAAGGCAGCCTCTTACAGCACTCTGAGAGATATAAGGAAGAGGTAAAGAAGGAGTCAAAAGACAACTAGCAGTTTTTGCCAAAAAAAAAAAAAAAAAAAAACAGGTAAACAGACCATCAAAAGATTACTGTTAACTAAAGAAAAACAGACATCTCAAGTTAATGAATTTAGCGCTGGGTTCATTGAAGTCATTCCTTTGATAAGCACCTTAACACAGATAACACCACCCTTATGGCAGAAAGCAAAGAAGAACTAAAGAGCCTCCTGATGAAAGTGAAAGATGAAAAAGTTAGCATAAAACTCAACCTTCAAAAAACTAAGATCATGGCATCTGGTCCTATCACCTGATGGCAAATAGATGGGGAAACAGTGAGAGACTTTATTTTCTTGGGTTCCAAAATCACTGCAAATGGTGATTGCAGCCATGAAATTAAAAGACGCCTGCTCCTTGGAAGAAAAGTTATGAGCAATCTAGACAGCATACTAAAAAGAAGAGACATTACTTTGCTAACAAATGTCAGTCTAGTCAAAGCTATGGTTTTTCCAGTAGTCATGTATGGATGTGAGAGCTGGACTATAAAGAAAGCTGAGTGATGAAGATTTGATGCTTTTGAACTGTGGTTTGGAGAAGACTCTTGAGAGTCCCTTGGACTGCAAGGAGATCCAACCAGTCAATCCTAAAGGAAATCAGTCCTGAATATTCATTGGAAGGACATGCTGAAGCTGAAACTCCAATACTTTGGCCACCTGATGCAAAGAACTGACTCATTGGAAAAGACCCTGATGCTGGGAAAGATTGAAGGTGGGAGGAGAAGGGGATGACAGAAGATAATGTGGTTGGATGGCATCACTGACTCAATGAACATGAGTTTGAGTAAGCTCCGGGAGTTGGTGATGGACAGGGAAGCCTTGGGTGCTGCAGTCCATGGGGTCACAAAGAGTCAGACATGACTGAGCGACTGAACTGAACTGAACTATCTAGGGCCAGTGTCCTGCTTTTCTCAATCCTGAATCCTCTCAGGGTGCACATTCAGGGGTGACTGCAGTGGCTAATGGCTTGAGGGCTGCAACACCCTTTGTTTATTGATACAGCAGGTGATATTTTTTCACCCACAGACCTATGCTCTCTGCCTTTCTGTAATGCTTATGAAGTATTGTTATTATCTCATGGGAACATAAAAATGTTGTTTCCTGGAACTTCCTTGGTAGTCCAATGATTAAGACTTCACATTCCAGTGCAGGAGGTGCAAGTTCGATCCCTAGTCTGGGAACTAAGATCCCGCATGCCATGTGGCATGGCCAGAAATTTTAAAAATTAAAATGTTGTTTCCCAGAATGTCAACAATTTGATAAAGATTATAACATAATTCTTTTTTTTTTTTTCAAGAAATATGGTGGTGGTCACTGAAGTCCTAAGGGATCCTATGAGCCTTAGAAAGATAACTTGATACTTACTCCCCAAGTGGGAAGTTTTGGGGTCCTGTGATATGTCACCCCTGGAGGTCAGACAAGGTAGGAAAGTAGGTTAAAATGAGATCAAATGCCCAGAAAAAAAAATCCATGTTTGATATCAGGAGACAGACAGAAGGTATATCACAGTGATGAATCTAGAACTGCTTGGAAATAGACAACTCAAATCGCATTGGATGATCAATCACATTTTTCCTTCAAAGGGCCAGAGAGATAGATTTTCAGTTTCTTGAGTGAGAGAAAAAGGAGGTAGACCATTTCTCAAGAAGCTTTGCCTTTTTCTAGATTGGAAAGTAAAAGAAAGCTGGAGAGAGGCATCTTCAGAGAAGGAGTTTCATGGAGTAAAGGTGATTCCTGGCCAGAGTGCATGTGATGAGTCTCATATGAAAAAGAGTTGTCTATTAAGTGGTTATCTTATGATACTACAGTTAGCTTATCTCAAGTGGGTACTGGAATGAGACAGTGTATAAACAAATAAATAACCAAATAGGCATTGTGAACTGCAATGCAACTTTAATTTATGTGAGCATCAGCTGTCATTTCACATAAACTAGAACTACACTTGGGGGTATTCCTTGGTAATCCATTGGTTAAGACTTTACCTTCTAATGCAGGAGGTTTGATCCCTTATTGGGGAGCTAAGATCCTACATCCCACATGCCTGGTAGCCAAAAAAACAAAAATATAAACAACATTGTAACCAATTCAATAAGGAATTTAAAACGGTCCACATCCAAAAAAAAAAAAAAATCTTTAGAACTACAGTTGGTCCTTCTATTAAGAATGCAACACACTATTTAAACTTAACTTTTTCACTGGGCAAATAGAATAAAATGTAGACTTTCAGAAAAATCTTGTGGTTGGAAAGCTGATATACTTCCAGAGGCACATGTACTGAATTAGAGATATGGGCTCAGTTGAGTTCAGGCACTCAGTCGTGTCCAACTCTTTGTGACCCCATGGACTGCAGCACGCCAGGGTTCCCTGTCCATCACGAACTCCCAGAGCTTACTCAAACTCAGGTACATCGAGTCGGTGATGCCATCCAACCATCTCATCCTCTGACATCCTCTTCTCCTCCTGCCTTCAATTTCTCCCAGCATCACGGTCTTTTCCAATGAGTCAGTTCTGCCTATCAGGTAGCCAAAGTATTGGAGCTTCAGTTTCAGCATCAGTCCTTCCAATGAATATTCAGGACTGATTTCCTTTAGGATTGACTGGTTGGATCTCCTTGCAGTCCAAGGGACTCTCAAGAGTCTTCTCCAAACCACAGTTCAAAAGCATCAAATCTTCATCACTCAGCTTTCTTTATAGTCCAGCTCTCACATCCATAACTGACTACTGGAAAACCCATAACTTTGACTAGACAGACCTTTGTTAATAAAGAAATGTCTCTTCTTTTTAGTATGCTGTCTAGGTTGGTCATAGCTTTTCTTCCAAGGAGCAGGTGTCTTTTAATTTCATGGCTGCAATCACCATCTGCAGTGATTTAGGAGACCAAGAAAATAAAGTTTCTCACTCTTTCCATTGTTTCCCATGTATTTTCCATCACGTGATGGGACCGGATACCATCACAGCAGTGGCCACAGGACCGGAAAAGGTCAGTTTTCTTTCCAATCCCAAAGAAAGGTAGTGCCAAAGAATGCTCAAACTACCGCACAACTGTACTCATCTCACACACTAGCACAGTAATGCTCAAAATTCTCCAAGCCAGGCTTCAACAGTACATGAACTGTGAACTTCGAGATGTTCAAGGTGGATTTAGAAAAGGCAGAGGAACCAGGGATCAAATTGCCAACATCTGTTGGATGATCAAAAAAGCAAGAGAGTTCCAGAAAAACATCTACTTCTGCTTTATTGACTATGCCAAAGCCTTTGACTGTGTGGATCACAACAAACTCTGGACAATTCTGAAAGAGATGGGAATATCAGACCACCTTACCTGCCTCCTGAGAAATCTGTGTGCAGGTCAAGAAGGAAACAGTTAGAACTGGATATGGAACAACAGACTGGTTCCAGATTGGCTAATCAACTAAAATTTAAGTATGCTGAATGTAAGAGGAATAGAGGAAATGTAGTTTTTTTAAGGAACAGAAACCTCATCTTTGATTCACTTTGTATCCTCAGACTTGCACAAAAGTGTATGTGCGTCTAAAGGAGAACACGAGAGCTCAAAAAAACACTGGCCGATAAATTATAAAAATAAAGTTACTGAGCCATATAGTGACTCTTGGTGTTTCCTCTACTTATAAAACAGGTTATTTGGCAGATAAAAAGCTGTTTGCTCAGTTTTCTCAATCATTCTTCTTTTCTTTACACCCTTAGACATAAGACCAAAATGACGTTTCTTCTCACGTATTTGAACAGATGTCTTCTATGCCATTCTCTGGCTGATAATTCCTTCTCTGAAAATGATGCCCAATAGACAAGGTGGAGCCCAATGGCCGAATCTCCACAATGGGAGTAGATTGATTGGTCACATTCACAGTGATTGATCCAGATAGGAGCCAATCAGAGTTCTTCTCTAGCTTTTATTTATTTTTTTTAAACTAGAACTGGGAAAGGTAACACTAGTGGTGGAATTGCATATATGAAATTGCAATGTTGCTATAAGTCATATTCCTTCGATTACATGAGGCACCCCACTAGCTTTCCAATAAAGTTCCCATTTTGCCTAAGGCAGCCAGTCCACAAGGAGAGAGAATAATCCTGACTCACACAAGAGGTGAGTGAGAGGAGATTGCTGGCTGCCAGAGCTCACCAATATCACTGTCCTTCTCATAATGTAATTATTCACCCCCTTCTTTCCATTGGTTAAAATGTTCCAATACCCTTCCTGTAAATTCCCCCTTTGGCGTCAACCAGTTTGAGTTTGTTTGCCACCACTATGTCACAGAGGCCAGAAATAAAGCCTCCTACTAGCCAGATATAGCACTTGGCTAAAACACTACATGGAATTTTTCAGGTCCAACCATAGGCAGTTACAAAGCTTTGCTGTGTATGGAAGCTGCTCTCCTGCACCAGGGTGTGCACACACACACAGACACACACACACACACACACACACACTCCAGGGGAAAGACGGGACACTGCAGGGACTGGTGCGTTTTCCCATTTAGCCTCTTGGTTTATCCTAGAGCTGTGATTAAAGACGTGATCTGATTCCTTTCAGCATTTTGTGTTAATTGAATACTTCAACACCAGGCAGCTCAGCTCTTGAAACAAACTAGTCAGTGAAAACGGGGTATCGATTTGCGTTACATGATACAAATACATTACATACAATTTAGACACTTGAAGACTTGCTTTGCTTTGGAAATCAGCTGGAATGTACACTTCTAGAAGTTTTTAGCCTTTTATAGAAAGATATGAACATTTTTATCAGAAAGTCCTAGATCACTCATGTCCACCCAACCATTACAACCCTAAGCAGCACTGTACTGATCACCAGTCACCATGACAAAACAAAGTCGTGTTTTGCTGCCTTTTAGATGCTCTCCATTCTGTTAATACAAATGAGAATAGAAGATCATTCCTGACTTCCTCTGCTTTAGAATTATAGTGCTTTCCCATTATAGAAACAGAGAAGGCACGTAAGAATCATGAATTCTGTGAATGACAAACAAAATCATTTTATAATTTGGTTCACAGAACATAGTCTCCACCCTTAATATTAAGCAGGGAGTGAGAACAAAGGCTTACCAAAGTTAAGATGCAGAAACTGTTTGATTAACAGAATGAGTTTTTAAATTGATTTATTTCTGAAGGTGCTGCACTCAATATGCCAGCAAATATGGAAAACTCAGCAGTGGCCACAGGACTGGAAAAGGTCCGTTTTCATCCCAATCCCAAAGAAAGGCAATGCCAAAGAATGCTCAAACTACCGCACAATTGCACTCATCTCAGACGCTAGCAAAGTAATGCTCAAAATTCTCCAAGCCAGGCTTCAACAATATGTGAACCTTGAACTCCCTGATGTTCAAGCTGGTTTTAGAAAAGGCAGAGGAACCAGAGATCAAATTGCCAACATCCGCTGGATCATGGAAAAAGCAAGAGAGTTCCAGAAAAACATCTATTTCTGCTTTATTGACTATGCCAAGGCCTTTGACTGTGTGGATCACAATAAACTGTGGACAATTCTGAGAGAGATGGGAATACCAGACCACCTGACCTGCCTCTTGAGAAATCTGTATGCAGGTCAGGAAACAACAGTTAGAACTGGACATGGACCGACAGACTGGTTCCAAATAGGAAAAGGAGTACATCAAGGCTGTATATTGTCACCCTGCTTATTTAACTTATATGCAGAATACATCATGAGAAATGCTGGGCTGGAAGAAGCACAAGCTAGAATCAGGATTGCCAGGAGAAATATCAATAACCTCAGATATACAGATGACACCACCATTATGGCAGAAAGTGAAAAGGAACTAAAGAGGCTGTTGATGAAAGTGAAAGAGGAGAGTGAAAAGTTGGCCTAAAGCTCAAATTCAGAAAACGAAGACCATGACATCTGGTCCCATCAGTTCAGTTCAGTCGCTCAGTCGTGTCCGACTCTTTGTGACCACATGAATTGCAGCACACCAGGCCTCCCTGTCCATCACCAACTCCCGGAGTTCACTCAGACTCACATCCATCTAGTCGGTGATGCCATCCAGCCATCTCATCCTCTGTCGTCCCCTTCTCCTCCTGCCCTCAATCCCTCCGAGCATCAGGGCCTTTTCCAATGAGTCAACTCTTCGCATGAGGTGGCCAAAGTACTGGAGATTCAGCTTTAGCACCATTCCTTCCAAAGAAATCCCAGGACTGATCTCCTTCAGAATGGACTGGTTGGATCTCCTTGCAGTCCAAGGGACTCTAAAGAGTCTTCTCCAACACCACAGTTCAAAAGCATCAATTCTTCAGTGCTCAGCCTTCTTCACAGTCCAACTCTCACATCCATACATGACCACTGGAAAAACCATAGCCTTGACTAGACGGACCTTAGTCGGCAGAGTAATGTCTCTGCTTTTGAATATGCTATCTAGGTTGGTCATAACTTTTCTTCCAAGGAGTAAGTGTCTTTTAATTTCATGGCTGCAATCACCATCTGCAGTGATTCTGGAGCCCAAAAAATTAAGTCTGACACTGTTTCCACTGTTTCCCCATCTATTTCCTGTGAGGTGATGGACCAGATGCCATGATCTTTGTTTTCTGAATGTTGAGCTTTAAGCCAACTTTTTCACTCTCCTCTTTCACTTTCATCAAGAGGCTTTTTAGTTCCTCTTCACTTTCTGCCATAAGGGTAGTGTCATCTGCATATCTGAGGTTATTGATATTTCTCCTTGCAATCTTGATTCCAGCTTGTGTTTCTTCCAGTCCAGCGTTTCTCATGATGTACTCTGCATATAAGTTAAATAAGCAGGGTGACAATATACAGCCTTGATGTACTCCTTTTCCTATTTGGAACCAGTCTGTCGGTCCATGTCCAGTTCTAACTGTTGTTTCCTGACCTGCATACAGATTTCTCAAGAGGCAGGTCAGGTGGTCTGGTACTCCCATCTCTCTCAGAATTGTCCACAGTTTATTGTGACCCACACAGTCAAAGGCCTTGGCATAGTCAATAAAGCAGAAATAGATGTTTTTCTGGAACTCTCTTGCTTTTTCCATGATCCAGCGGATGTTGGCAATTTGATCTCTGGTTCCTCTGCCTTTTCTAAAACCAGCTTGAACATCAGGGAGTTCAAGGTTCACATATTGTTGAAGCCTGGCTTGGAGAATTTTGAGCATTACTTTGCTAGCGTCTGAGATGAGTGCAATTGTGCGGTAGTTTGAGCATTCTTTGGCATTGCCTTTCTTTGGGATTGGGATGAAAACGGACCTTTTCCAGTCCTGTGGCCACTGCTGAGTTTTCCAAATTTGCTGGCATATTGAGTGCAGCACCTTCACAGCATCATCTTTCAGGATTTGAAATAGCTCAACTGGAATTCCATCACCTCCACTAGCTTTGTTTGTAGTGATGCTTTCTAAGGCCCACTTGACTTCCTATTCCAAGATGTCTGGCTCTAGATGAGTGATCACACCATCGTGATTATCTTGGTCGTGAAGATCTTTTTTGTACAGTTCTTCTGTGTATTCTTCTGTGTTCTTAATATCTTCTGCTTCTGTTATGTCCATACCATTTCTGTCCTTTATCGAGCCCATTTTTGCATGAAATATTCCCTTGGTATCTCTAATTTTCTTGAAGAGATCTCTAGTCTTTCCCATTCTGTTCTTTTCCTCTATTTCTTTGCATTGATCGCTGAAGAAGGCTTTCTTATCTCTTCTTGCTATTCTCTGGAACTCTGCATTCAGATGCTTATATCTTTCCTTTTCTCATTTGCTTTTTGCTTCTCTTCTTTTCACAGCTATTTGTAAGGCCTCCCGAGACAGCCACTTTGCTTTTTTGCATTTCTTTTCCATGAGGATGGTCTTGATCCCTGTCTCCTGTACAATGTCATGAACCTCATTCCATAGTTCATCAGGCACTCTATCTAACAGATCTAGGCCCTTAAATCTATTTCTCACTTCCACTGTATAATCATAAGGGATTTGATTTAGGTCATACCTGAATGGTCTAGCGGTTTTCCCTACTTTCTTCAATCACTTCATGGCAAATAGATGTGGAAACAATGTCAGACTTCATTTTGGGGGGGCTCCAAAATCACTGCAGATGGTGACTGCAGCCATGAAATTAAAAGACACTTACTCCTTGGAAGAAAAGTTATGACTAACCTAGATAGCATATTCAAAAGCAGACATTACTTTGCCAACAAAGGTCCATCTAGTCAAGGCTATGGTTTTTCCAGTTGTCATGTATGGATATGAGAACTGGACTGTGAAGAAAGCTGAGCACCAAAGAATTGATGCTTTTGAACTGTGGTGTTGGAGAAGATGCTTGAGAGTCCCTTGGACTACAAGGAGATCCAACCAGTCCATTCTGAAGGAGATCAACCCTGGGATTTCTTTGGAAGGAATGATGCTAAAGCTGAAAGTCCAGTACTTTGGCCACCTCATGGGAAGAGTTGACTCATTGGAAAAGACCCTGATGCTGGGAGGGATTGGGGGCTGGAGGAGAAGGGGACGACCGAGGATGAGATGGCTGGATGGCATCACCGACTAGATGGACGTGAGTCTGAGTGAACTCCGGGAGTTGGGGATGGACAGGGAGGCCTGGCGTGCTGCAATTCATAGGGTCGCAAAGAGTCGGACACGACGGAGCGACTGAACTGAACTGAAGTGATTTGTCGTTTAAATCTTACATTTCTGTTGTTGTTTTTTTTTTTGAATTATAATTGATTTGTAATCTTGTGTTAGTTTCAGGTATACAGCAAAGTATTACAGATATATATGTGCGTCTGTGTATTCTTTTTCAAATTCTTTTCCCTTGTAGGTTATTACATAATATTGAGTATAATTCCCTGTGTTATACTGTAGGTCTTTGCTGGTTGTCTATTTTATATATAATACAATATAATCTGTTCATCCCAAACTCCTAATTTTTCCTACCCCCTGTCCCCTTTGGTAATCATAAGTTCGTTTTCTGTGTCCATGGGTGCATTTCAGTTTTGCATATAAGTTTAACTGTGTCATTTGTGTATATTCCACATGTGATATGGTATGGTATTTGTCTTTCTCTTTCTGACTTAATTCAGTTATCATGATCATCTCTAGGTCTATCCATGTTGCTGCAAATGCATTATTTCATTCTTTTTGTGGCTGAGTAGTATTCCATTATATATACATACCACATCTTCTTTATCCATCCTTCTGTTGATGGGCATTTAGGTTGCTTTCATGTCTTGGTTATTGTGAATAATGCTGCAATAAACACTGGGGTACGTGTATCTTTTTGAATTATAATTTTGTCCAGATATATGCCCAGGAGTAGGATTACATAATAATATGGTAGCTCTATTTTTAGTTTTTAAGGAACCTCCACAGTGTTCTCTATAGTGGCTGCACCAATTTACATTCCCACCAACAGTGTAGGAGGGTTCTTTTTCTCCCCTGTGTTGATTTCTTTTGGATTAATTTTAAAAATCTCCTCTTCTTCCCTTTTTTCTTAACTACGTTTCTTTGTTCCTCTTAAGCTCTACATTCAACCTTGTATACACCTTGGCAGGTGTACCTATGAATTTGCAAAGGGACAAATCCACTTGTGGCTGCCTTTATGATGACATGTTGCCTTAACACGCACCCACACTATAAGCCCAAAGCACATTAAGTGAAAAGAAAGAAGTTGCTCAATCGTGTCCGACTCTTTGCAGCCCCATGGACTCTAGCCTACCAGGTTCCTCCCTCCATGGGATTCTCCAGGCAAGAGTACTGGAGTGCATTGCAACTTCCTTTTCCAGGGGATCTTCCTAACCCAGGGATCGAACCCAGGTCTCCCGCATTCCAGGCAGACGCTTTAACCTCTGAGCCACCAGGGAACATCCAGCCAACTCATCTGACCAATCACAATGTCAATCACAGCTGTCAGTTTAGGAACAGGTGCCTTTTCTGCTGAGACAAAGCCCAGATTGATTTAACTACAATTCACAGATAAAATAGATCAGGGCTAACATGATAAGGAGAGCCCAGGGAGGCCCAAGAAAGAGTGAGATTTATACTCCATTTACAAAGTCGAGGGAGAGAGTTTTTTGGGAAAAGAGAAGTGGAGACAACAAGAACCAAGGGTAGGGTGCTGTCGGTTTACAGTCTTATTTACAGAACTCAGTTCTACAGAACTTGGAAATATTTCTCTGAATGTTTATTCTTTGTGCATAAGACTCCAGGTAGATGTACCTGGAAGATATAAAGCTGAACTTACTACTACATTAACATCTTGAATTTTTCAGCGGTACCTTAGTCATTTGTTTTAATTGAATAAAAAACTTAATCCTGCCATGTGCAATGACATGGATGGACCTGGAGAACACTATGCTAAATAAGCAAGACACAGAAGAGTCCTGCATGATATCACTTACATGTGGAGTCTAAAAAAATAAAATCAGTCTCATAGAAACAGAAGGTAGAAGAGCAGTTGCCAGGGCTGGGGGTTGGGAGAATTAGAAGAGCTTGGTAAAAGGGTACAAGTTTTCCATTATAAGACAAAAACCTTGGTGACAATGTTGATAATGCTGTGTTGTATAGTGATTAGAATTTGCTAAGAGAGTAAAATGTAAACATTCTCACCAAAAAAAAAGAGAGATAAATATGTGAGGTGATGCATGTGTTAATTAAAAGGTGGGAATCCTTTCACACACAGGAAGTGTCCTTAACTTTATCTTTGGGGACACTAGCTGTCAGATGATGGCATCTCTCATGACTTAGAATCTCTCTGATTTTAGGAATACCGTTAATAACAATGACTTCTTGTTTCATTTGAGAATAACCTTTGGAATAATTATAAAAATGCCATAGTATGACTCAGAGTTTTTTCTGCCTCTGTCCTCTGAAGCCTGTAACACAGATCCTGCCCTAGGAATTCAGGATTTCAGAAACCCTTGGTAGATTAAGTCACCACATTCTCAATGAGATTACTCACCCAGTATGATTATCTGCTATCTGCTTGCTTTGATAAAGTCACTCCCAATTGTTTCAATGTATGGATCTGTTGACAAAATCCTTTCATGGCCCTTCTGCCATCTCCCTGTTCATACCCTCTGCTTTTGGCCAAGACAGAAACAGGGTGATGGTTCTGTCTGACTCCCTCCTTCCAAGTGTCACCAGCTCCAGTATGAAAAGGTTCTGAGTTGTTGAAAATTGTTGTGAATAGAAAATTCCCATTCTTGCTTCAGGTTGTAGAACTCCTAACCAGTCCACAGAGCCCCAAGTCCGGTAGCCCCAGCATTTGCTTCTGTGGAAGATGCTCCAAGCACTTTACTTGTAAAACTGCTGTGGTCCAAGAGGAGCAGATCCTGCTCCTGGCATGCCAGGCTGTCACCCTTGGTTCTCCTGATACATATATTTGAGACACTAACCGTGCAAGTAGACAAGATATAAGACTCTGACGTCTGTATATGAAACTCTCCCACCACAAGAATGGTTGAGTTTAGGTTAATTCATGCAGAAAAACTAAATAGAAAGAATAGTATAGATTTCATGCTGAACTGAAGCCTCGGAGCCTCAGAAGTCCATATATATATATATATATATATATATGTCACTCAGTTGTGTCCAACCCTTGTGCAACCCTGTGGACTGTAGCCCACCAAGCTCTTCTGTCCATGGGATTCTCCAGGCAAGAATACTGGAGTGGGTTGCCATTTCCTTCTCCGGGGAATCTTCCCGACCCAAGGATCAAACCCGGTCTCCCACATTGCAGGCAGATTCTTTACAGGCTGAGCCACCAGGGATCCTCAGAAGACCCTGGGGATAGTTAATAGATTAAGTGGTACAGCCAGCATGCCTCTCCAAGACTGTAAAGTTGTGAACAGAGCGAGCATCTTTGAAAGATAAATTCTGACCAATGGAGGAAACCATGCCATGGAATAATCAGGAGTGGCTCATCTCTATGTGGAAGCACACAGGAGGGATGCCTCTTGCTAAATAATGTCACAGCTACATGTGGTTCAGAGTTCAGAGACCTTAGGGAGGCCAGGCCAGATTCATCTATAAACTTCAGCCTTTACTCTCTTAAGAATGAGTTAGTCTTACAGAAAACAAAGGGGAAACTGAGCGGGGAGGGATAATTAGGAGTATGGGATTAAGAGACACAAACTACTATATATAAATTAGATAGGGACTTCCCTGGTGGTCCAGTGGTTAAGACCCCCAGCTTCTACTTCATCAGGCATGGGTTTGGTCCCCAGTGCAGAACCAAGATCCTACATGCTATGCAGCACAGCCAATAAACAAATAAATAAAAGATAAGCAACTACGAATTTACTATATGACCCAGGAAACTATACTCAGTATCTTGTAACTGTCTCTAATGGAAAATAATCTGGAAAAAATATGTATATATAAAACAAAATCACTCCAAACACCTGAAACTAACAAAATTTTGTAGATCAACTATTGCTGTTGTTCAGTCACTACATTGTGTCCGACTCTCTGAGGCCCCATGGACTGCAGCATGCCAGGTTTCCCTGTCCTTCACTATCTCCTGGAGTTTGCTAAAACTCATGTCCATTGAGTCACTGATGCCGTCCAAACATCTCATCCTCTGTTGTCCCCCTCTCCTGCCTTCAATCTTTCCCAGCATCAGAGTCGTTTGCAATGAGTCAGCTCTTCGCATCAGGTGGCCAAAGTATTGGAGCTTCAGCTTTAGCATCAGTCCTTCCAATAAGTATTCAGGGTTGATTTCCTTTACGATTGACTGGTTTGACCTCCTTGCTGTCTACTATACTTCAATTTAAAAAGAAAAAGAATGAGTTAGTCTTGCAAAGAATGCTCTGAATGACTCAGAAAGGGAAAGGGCTTTGCCAGAAGCTGATGCTGGTGTTGCAGAGTACAGGTGTGCAGATCTCACAAAGAAAATGTCTAGGAACTTTCCCATTCTCTTAGCCCACTTACAAAAGAGTCGTGAGAGTGGGAGCATCTTGGAGGCTTTCTTTAAACAAAACAGTGCTGTGAACTCCAGTCCTCTGCCCCTAAACCCAGGGCCAGACGCTGAGGAGGGAGAAGAAACCTCTAAGAGCAAGGAGACTGGAGTGGCAGGAGAGGGGCCACAAACCACAGCCCTCCGGTCTGATCCTGTGTTCTCCATCATGGTGACCCCACCGGGGAAGAAAAGTCCAATGGCAAAACCAGCAGAAGTTTTGACTGTTCACAGGACTGAGTTTTCTGATTAATAAATTGAAACTCATTTTGTCACCTAAAAGTTTGTATGCCTTCCCAAGTGGCTCAATTGGTAAAGAATCTGCCTGCAATGCAGGAAACTCAGGTTCAATCCCTGGGTTGAGAAGATCCCTAGAGAAGGAAATGGCAGCCCACTCCAGTACTCTTGCCTGGAGAATTCCATTGACAGAGGAGCAGGGCAGGCTACAGTCCACGGGATCTCAAAGAGTTCGACCGACTTTCGACTAAATTTCACTTTCACTTTCAGTGGTCTATAAGACTGGTGTTCATTGAGAGTGACCGGAAGTGTCACCAACCTGACAGTTTCTGCTTTTTATTATTTACTGCTAAGCATTCTTTAATCATTGATTTTAGGTGGTAGCCATGTGAGCCTGGCTTGAGGGTAAGAAAGAAAATTTGCCATTTCATTCAAACAACTGGTTAATTTGGAAGGTAGTGCTTAGAAATGGTTGTAGGACTTAAATCAACCAATTCTTCTAAAGTAAAAATTTTTGGCTAAATTAAACTATTTATCCTCCTTTCCCCTTCCCCTTCCATTAACTTTAGAATACAGATACAACTTTTTTTTTTTTAATCTCCTGCCCCATCCCACCCCTCTAGATTGATACAGAGCCCCTGTTTGAGGTTCCTGAGCCATACAGTAAATTCACATTAGCTATCTAGTTTACATATGGTAATGTAAGTTTCCATGTTACTCTTTCCATACATCTCACCCTCTCCTTTTAGAACCAGGTTCTCTTATTTCTGTTCGTGTGTCCTACCAGCCCTGCTATGTGGCCTTGTTAATACACTGGTGTGATTACCAATGGACATTTATAGAGACTCAACTCCGATGCTCTGTTATAAAAGTTACTGCTTGAAAAATACCTGCAGATGGACTAGTGGAGGCAAATGGGCCTGGGTCCCTCTTGTTCAGGCTGAAATGCTCCTCTTCCTTCTTCCCAAAGGAGGAGGATCACAATCTGACAGTTTTTAACAGGTGGATGTAGTTGGAAAAGCCAAACTCTCTACGTCAAATCAATAGAGGAAAAGCTTGTAGGAAAGATGAGTAGGGCTCAAGGGAGGCATGATTCCCCTGCTAAACACAGGGACACTGACCCCACCTGCACAGATGCTGGGTTGCAGCGTAGAGGCAGGCGACAGAGGAACCGGCATCCCCATCCTAAATCATTATTTTGAATTTTCCCGGGGCATAAGCCTGGACAAAGACATGACCGTTAAACTAAGGGAGGCTGCTGCTGCTTCTGCTGCTGCTAAGTTGTTCAGTCGTGTCCGACTCTGTGCCACCCCATAGACGGCAGCCCACCAGGCTCCCCCGTCCCTTGGATTCTCCAGGCAAGAATAGTGGAGTGGGGTGCCATTTCCTAGGCCTAGATAAAGCGCAACTAAGAGACTGAAGGAGTCTGCTAGGCACGCTCTCTGGCTTCGTTACAAGCCCATGAAGTTGATTCTATTCTTTCTATACTTACGTAGAACTTGTTTCTTTAACTCTAACCTCATGTGATATTGGCCATTTCCTGTTCATCATTCTTTTTGTTGGATCTGATCCTGATAAAGAGATAGCTCTGTATGACTCACTGTCTTTGACTTCCTACTCCAATTTTTTTTTTAATTTGGTTCACCCAGGTCATAATGCCTCCATCACTATGAATGGGGAAAATGAAAGAACCCAAAGAAAGCTCTCTCATAAGTGGGCCCAAGGAAATTCCCTGGTGGTCCAGTGGTTAAGACATGGACTCTCACTGCTCTGGGCCTGGGTCCCTGGCCAAGGAACTAAGATCCCACAAGCTGAGTGGTGCAGCCAGTAAATAAATAAGCACACACACACACACACACACAATAAAAAATAAAGTGTGCAAGTTAATGGTTTAAAAGAAAAAAACAAAAAGCCCCAGTTGGTCTTATTTCCTTATACCATACATTTGTAACAGCTAAGGGAACAGGCAGAGTGTTTTTACTGATTTTTTTTTTCCCCAGTAATTTCTCTTTCTTCAGTATCCTAAGCAATTGGTTTTCAAATTATTCTAAAATATAACAGGGTTCTGTGAGCTCAAAAGCCAAGACAGAATCTCCTAATCTTTCCTGATTTATCTATTCCGGACGTCGTGTAATGACTTTTTCTAAAATGATTTCAGTTAAAAAAAAAAAATAGCATTTTAAACTGCTTGTGCTAGACTGCGGAAAGAAGGGCTTGTTCTTAGCTTGTAGTCTTGCTGTTTCATTTTTTTAAAAAGTATCAGAAGGAGAGAAACAGTAGAAGGAGGCAGTGGAGGGTGGCAGCGGAAGCCCTAGGGCAGAGGAGGGCACTTCTCAGCATGGGGAGTGGGGGCCTCACATCCAGAGAAGAAACAAAGCGGGGACCTGACTCCACTCGGCATCCCCTGGAGCAGCGTGGCGTCTCCACGCTGGCTCTCAAGGGGAGGACTAGGGAGGACAGGAGCTTCCAAAATTGAGCCATTTAAGGGATTTAGAAAATTAACCTCACACCTGCCCTCACAGCTGTAATTCAGAGGAATAAGGGGGGAAACGTGCAGAGAGAGAAGCTCACTGCTTCCAGATCTACTCTGATGATTACATGTCATCCCAGAATGAGGGGCCAAAAGGCCCTTAGAGGCCCCTGGTTCAGTCTCCTTATCTGAAGATTTAATAAAGGGTTAGATTGAGGCTGGTTTCACTGACCACAGGGAGGTGACCTACAGCTGTGAACGGCAAGAGTGGCTAACCAGCCCAAGTGAAGCCCTTGAAAAATGGATATTCTCCTCTAAAGAGAATCATTTGAGGAACTTCAAAGACAGTACATCAGGAACTTGATAGGACTGGTGAATTTTTTCACATGCTATTTGCCCTACATATGGATCCCCTGACATCATTTATCCAAAGTATTCAACCCTGAAGCTATTTGGAGGAGGGATGGCTGAAAAATATCTATGCATAAATTACATGTGGCTATTTTTAACTTGAATTTACATTAATTATTCCCTGTTCCTTCTGTATCAGAGATGGTGGGTGACTTCTGCTAAGTAATAATTTCCTCTTGAGTAAGAATCAGATTTTAGTCCCTTTTTATCTTTCCGCTTTTTCTAATGACTCCTCTTGCACTTACCGAGGTCCTTAAAGGCTGAAATAAGAAGATAAATTCTCTTAAAACAGTGTATGTTGTTTTAGTTCGTGCAAGATCATTCAGCATTAAGCAGTTACTTCTCAAGTAGTAGCCAGCAGGAAGCACTAAGCAAAATGCTGGGATACAGAAACAAATGTGAGAGGGGTGCATGTGTCTTTTGAAATGACGGTTTTCTCTGGGTATATGCCAGTAGTGGAACTGCTGAGTCATATGGTAATCTATTTTTAGTTTTTTAAGAACCACCCCCCTACTGTTCTCCACAGTGGATGTATCAATTTACACTCCCAACAACAGTTTAGGGGAGTTTCCTTTTTCTCTACTCTCTCTCCAACATACATTGTTTGTAGATTTTTTTAGTAAGGGCCATTCTGACCAGGGTGAGTTGATATCTCATTATATGAGACTCTACTGTCTAGCTCAGTGGTGTGCTCAGCTGCTCAGTTCACTTCAGTCGCTCAGTCGTGTCCCACTCTTTGCGACCCCATGAATCACAGCACGCCAGGCCTCCCTGTCCATCACCAACTCCCAGAGTTCCCTCAGACTCACGTCCATCGAGTTGGTGACACCGTCCAGCCATCTCATGCCATGTCCAACTCTTTTCAACCCCATGGACTGCAGCCCAACAGGCTCTCCTGTCCATGGAATTTTCCAGGCAAGAACACTGGAGTGGGTTGCCATTTCCTACTCCAGGGAATCTTTCCTAACCCAGGGATCAAACCCACGTTTCCTGCATTCTCAGGCAGATTCTTTACCACTGAACCACCTGGGAAGCCCCAGAGAACTCTACTCAATGCTCTGTAGTGACATAAATGGGAAAGAAATCCAAAAAGAGATATGTATATACACATATATATAAATGTATACACACACGCACATGGACGGATGGGCTTCCCAGTGGCTAGTGGTAAAAAACCTGCCAACCATTGCAGATTAGACATAAGAGACACAGTTTTGATCCCTGAGTCAGGAAGATCCCCTGGAGGAGCACATGGCAATCCACTCCAGTATTCTTGCCTGGAGAATCCCATGGATTCTCTTGCCAGAGAAGCCTGGCGGGAGGCAATCCATCGGGTCACACAGAGTCGAACATGACTGAAGTCACTTAGCATGCACACAGGCATGTATACGTGTAGCTGATTCACTTTGCTGTACAGCAGAAACCAACACAACATTGTAAAGCAACTATACGCCAATAAAATTTTAGAAAAAAAATGTAACAGGGTTCTGCTTTCAAAGCTCACTCATGTAACCAGTCCTGCATTAAGCTTAACCAATCATTTTTAAAGCTGTTTGTGATTATCTCACCCTGTTAGAACCACAAAAGGTAAAGCAGTGTTCCTGAGTGTTGGGGCTTCTCCTATTATAAATTGTTATGGCCATGCTGATGTTTGGGGTACAGAAATGCTTTAGGACATGCCATAGAATGTCCTGGTCTACACAAGATGTAGAGAAATGGATTGAGGTCTGGTATGGATCAGTATTCTTCTCCCACGTAAAAATAAATGGGGCAACAAAAGATCGGCCATTCCCATCTGCTATAATAGCTCTAGTGATGAAGGACCAGTGGGATCTGAAGGATCCTGGCTGGGAGAAGAGTTCTGAGAAGGGCTGAGCTCCATGCAGGGGCTGCTGCAGTGACACCTTGCTTATTCAGATGATATATTTTTTATTCATTTTTACTGTGGAAACATTCAGAAAAAGAAGATCATGGCATCCGGTCCCATCACTTCATGGCAAATAGATGGGGAAACAGTAGAAACAGTGTCAGACTTTATTTTGGGGGCTCCAAAATCACTGCAGATGGTGACTGCAGCCATGAAATTAAAAGGCGCTTATTCCTTGGAAGAAAAGTTATGACCAACCTAGATAGCATATTCAAAAGCAGAGACATTACTTTGCCAACAAAGGTCCGTCTAGTCAAGGCTATGGTTTTTCCAGTAGTCATGTATGGATGTGAGAGTTGGACTGTGAAGAAGGCTGAGCACTGAAGAATTGATGCTTTTGAACTGTGGTGTTGGAGAAGATGCTTGAGAGTCCCTTGGATTGCAAGGAGATCCAACCAGTCCATTCTGAAGGAGAACAGTCCTGGGATTTCTTTGGAAGGAATGATGCTAAAGCTGAAAGTCCAGTACTTTGGCCACCTCATGCGAAGAGTTGACTCATTGGAAAAGACTTTGATGCTGGGAGGGATTGGGGGCAGGAGGAGAAGGGGACAACAGAGGATGAGATGGCTGGATGGCATCACAGACTCGATGGACGTGAGTCTGAGTGAACTCCGGGAGTTGGTGATGGACAGGGAGGCTTGGCATGCTGCGATTCAGGGGTTCGCAAAGAGTCGGACACAACTGAGCGACTGAACTGAACTGAACTGAACTTTGGAAAATTTTTAAAGAGATGAGAATACCAGATCACCTGACTTGCCTCTTGAGAAATCTGTATGCAGGTCAGAAAGCAACAGTTAGAACTGGACATGGACCAACAGACTGGTTCCAAATAGGAAAAGAAGTACATCAAGGCTGTATACTGTCACCCTGCTTATTTAACTTATATGCAGAGTACATCATGAGAAATGCTGGGCTGGAGGAAGCACAAGCTGGAATCAAGATTGCCGGGAGAAATATCAATAACCTCAGATACACAGATGACACCACCCTTATGGCAGAAAGTGAAGAAGAACTAAAGAGCTTCTTGATGAAAGTGAAAGAGGAGAGTGAAAAAGTTGGCTTAAAGCTCAACATTCAGAAAACAAAGATCATGGCATCCGGTCCCATCATTCATGGCAAATAGATGGGGAAACAGCGGAAACAGTGTCAGACTTTATTTTTTAGGGCTCCAAAATCACTGCAGATGGTGACTACAGCCATGAAATCAAAAGACGCTTACTCCTTGGAAGGAAGGATATGACCAACCTAGACAGCATATTAAAAAGTAGAGATATTACTTTGCCAACAAAAGTCCGTCTAGTCAAGGCTATGGTTTTACCAGTGGTCATGTATGGATGTGAGAGTTGGACTATACAGAAAGCCGAAGAATTGAAGATTTTGAACTGTGATGTTGGAGAAGACTCTTGAGAGTCCCTTGGACTGTAAGCAGATCCAACCAGTCCATCCTGAAGGAGATCAGCCCTGGGTGTTCATTGGAAGGACTGATGTTGAAGCTGAAACTCCAATACTTTGGCCACCTGATGTGAAGAACTGACTCATTGGAAAAGACCCTGATGCTGGGAAGGATTGAGGGCAGGAGGAGAAGGGGACGACAGAGGATGAGATGGTTTGATGGCATCACCGACTCAATGGACATGGGTTTGGGTGGACTCTGGGAGTTGGTGATGGACAGGGAGGCCTGGCATGCTCCGGTTCATGGAGTCACAAAGAGTTGGACACGACTGAGCAACTGAACTCAACTGATTGGAGTATAGTTGATTTACAATATTGTGTTAGTTTCTGCTGTACAGCAAAGTGTTATACATACACATATATCCACTCATTTTTAGATTCTTTTCCCATGTAGGCCATTGAGGGTATTGAGTAGAGTTCCTGTACTACACAGCAGGTTCTTATGGGTTATCTATTTTGTATATAGTACTGTATGTATGTCTGTTCCAATTTCTCAATTTATCCCTCCCCCTCTTTCCTCCTTGGTAACCATAAGTTTGTTTTCTACATTCAGATGATATCCTTTTTTAAACATAGAAATATATATTTTTTATGAAATCTTGCTTTCCTTTCATTTTCTTTCTACTAAGAATTGTTTACAATACACTTTGTGAGTTGTTTACAGGATCTCTGATTACTAAGAATATTACACAGGAGATAGTTACATGCACTGCTCCTAGTTAAAAGCAGAATAAATATACCAAGATCAGTGTGTTATGTCATTCTAACAAATAACCAAAATTTAGTCTTGCTTTAAGATAATATTTGATAGTAAAGCATTTCTTTAAATAAGCCTATCAAACATTTACTGTGCAAATGTTGTCAAAACTTTAATACACACCATTGCTTCAATTCAACTCATTATTTGAAATTTTATATATGTATATATAATTGTATAATATATATAGCCAAAGCAAATAGAATTTGCTTCCTGAAAACCATCTATAGCTTTCTATAGCCATTCGGTTTTAAGTACACATTAACAATACCTTCTTTATATTGAAAACAGTGTGCATTATTTGTAGTGAAAGAAAAATCATGCCTTGATTAATGTAATTTTAATATACCAAACTCTTATAAAGCAAATTATACATTTTATTCTCAGTATCTATACTTAATATTCTTTAATACTAAAAAAGATTACATGCCAGATGATATCGTAAGAGCCAACTTGACCCTTCCCAACCTTCCATAGGAACAAAAATGTCACTGGGATTAGAAACCAGAGGCAGCCAAGGCTTGGCTGGAGAAAGTCATCAACATTACTGCATCGTAGTAGAGCCTGAAGTCAGGCAAGTTGATTCCTCCAGTTCCATTCTTCTTTCTCAAGATTGCTTTGGCTATTCGAGGTTTTTTGTATTTCCATACAAATCTTGAAATTATTTGTTCTAGTTCTGTGAAAAATGTGGCTGGTAGCTTGATAGGGATTGCATTGAATTTGTAAATTGCTTTGGGTAGTATACTCATTTTCACTATATTGATTCTTCCAATCCATGAACATGGTATATTTCTCCATCTATTAGTGTCCTCTTTGATTTCTTTCATCAGTGTTTTATAGTTTTCTATATATAGGTCTTTAGTTTCTTTAGGTAGATATATTCCTAAGTATTTTATTCTTTTCGTTGCAATGGTGAATGGAATTGTTTCCTTAATTTCTTTTTCTACTTTCTCATTATTTGTGTATAGGAATGCAAGGGATTTCTGTGTGTTGATTTTATATCCTGCAACTTTACTATATTCATTGATTAGTTCTAGTAATTTTCTGGTGGAGTCTTTAGGGTTTTCCATGTAGAGGATCATGTCATCTGCAAACAGTGAGAGTTTTACTTCTTCTTTTCCAATTTGGATTCCTTTTATTTCTTTTTCTGCTCTGATTGCTGTGGCCAAAACTTCCAGAACTATGTTGAATAGTAGCGGTGAAAGTGGACACCCTTGTCTTGTTCCTGACTTTAGGGGAAATGCTTTCAATTTTTCACCATTGAGGATAATGTTTGCTGTGGGTTTGTCATAGATAGCTTTTATTATGTTGAGGTATGTTCCTTCTATTCCTGCTTTCTGGAGAGTTTTTATCATAAATGGATGTTGAATTTTGTCAAAGGCCTTCTCTGCATCTATTGAGATAATCATATGGTTTTTATTTTTCAATTTGTTAATGTGGTGAATTACATTGATTGATTTGCGGATATTGAAGAATCCTTGCATCCCTGGGATAAAGCCCACTTGGTCATGGTGTATGATCTTTTTAATGTGTTGTTGGATTCTGATTGCTAGAATTTTGTTCAGGATTTTTGCATCTATGTTCATCAGAGATATTGGCCTGTAGTTTTCTTTTTTTGTGACATCTTTGTCAGGTTTTGGTATTAGGGTGATGGTGGCCTCATAGAATGAGTTTGGAAGTTTACCTTCCTCTGCAATTTTCTGGAAGAGTTTGAGGAGGATAGGTGTTAGCTCTTCTCGAAATTTTTGGTAGAATTCAGCTGTGAAGCCGTCTGGACCTGGGCTTTTGTTTGCTGGAAGATTTCTGATTACTGTATCAATTTCCGTGCTTGTGATGGGTCTGTTAAGATTTTCTAGACACTATGGTACTGGCACAAAGACAGACATATAGATCAATGGAACAAAATAGAAAGCCCAGAGATAAATCCACACACATATGGACACCTTATCTTTGACAAAGGAGGCAAGAATATACAATGGAGTAAAGACAATCTCTTTAACAAGTGGTGCTGGGAAAACTGGTCAACCACTTGTAAAAGAATGAAACTAGATCACTTTCTAACACCGCACACAAAAATAAACTCAAAATGGATTAAAGATCTAAATGTAAGATCAGAAACTATAAAACTCCTAGAGGAGAACATAGGCAAAACACTCTCCGACATAAATCACAGCAGGATCCTCTATGATCCACCTCCCAGAATTCTGGAAATAAAAGCAAAAATAAACAAATGGGATCTAATTAAAATTAAAAGCTTCTGCACAACAAAGGAAAATATAAGCAAGGTGAACAGACAGCCTTCTGAATGGGAGAAAATAATAGCAAATGAAGCAACTGACAAACAACTAATCTCAAAAATATACAAGCAACTTATGCAGCTCAACTCCAGAAAAATAAATGACCCAATCAAAAAATGGGCCAAAGAACTAAATAGACATTTCTCCAAAGAAGACATACGGATGGCTAACAAACACATGAAAAGATGCTCAACATCACTCATTATTAGAGAAATGCAAATCAAAACCACAATGAGGTACCACTTCACACCAGTCAGAATGGCTGCGATCCAAAAATCTGCAAGCAATAAATGCTGGAGAGGGTGTGGAGAAAAGGGAACCCTCCTACACTGTTGGTGGGAATGCAAACTAGTACAGCCACTATGGAGAACAGTATGGAGATTCCTTAAAAAATTGCAAATAGAACTACCTTATGACCCAGCAATCCCACTGCTGGGCATACACACCGAGGAAACCAGAATTGAAAGAGACACATGTACCCCAATGTTCATCGCAGCACTGTTTATAATAGCCAGGACATGGAAACAACCTAGATGTCCATCAGCAGATGAATGGATAAGAAAGCTGTGGTACATATACACAATGGAGTATTACTCAGCCGTTAAAAAGAATTCATTTGAATCAGTTCTGATGAGATGGATGAAACTGGAGCCGATTATACAGAGTGAAGTAAGCCAGAAAGAAAAACACCAATACAGTATACTAACACATATATATGGAATTTAGGAAGATGGCAATGACGACCCTGTATGCAAGACAGGGAAAGAGACACAGATGTGTATAACGGACTTTTGGACTCAGAGGGAGAGGGAGAGGGTGGGATGATTTGGGAGAATGACATTCTAACATGTATACTATCATGTGAGTTGAATCCCCAGTCTATGTCTGATGCAGGATGCAGCATGCTTGGGGCTGGTGCATGGGGATGACCCAGAAAGATGTTATGGGGAGGGAGGTGGGAGGGGGGTTCATGTTTGGGAATGCATGTAAGAATTAAAGATTTTAAAATTTAAAAAATAAAAAACTAAAAAACAAACAAACAAACAAACAAAAAAAAACATTACTGCATCTTTCTCCCATCAAATCCTGCATAAGGAAGCGACCATTCTATCTGTAGGGTCAGGAGGAGTTGGGCCAATGAATCCGCCTGCAACATGGGAGACCTGGGTTTTAATCCCTAGGTTGGGAAGATCCCCTGGAGAAGGGAATGGCTACCCACTCCAGTATTCTGGCCTGGAGACTCCCATGAACTGTATAGTCCATCGGGTCACAAAAAGTTGGACATGACAGAGTGACTTTCACTTTCACTGCTATTCATTTGAAATTTTTATCATTTCTTATTGTTCACCTCCTCATAAATAGGCTTTTTGTTTTTCAAAAGACTGGTGTCAAAGAATGCTTCATGAGATTCAGTCACTCAGTGTGTGACAACTGAAATTGAATGACTGTAGATTATTCACATGAACTCCTAGAAGTCACCCCAACTGCATTACAAATTGGAGAAATGCCACCACAGAGGTAGGCAGTTGTGCTAAGTGATAGCTCACACTGTCACAGTTATCTCAAAAGAAAGTCAGGTGTGACTTGAGCTATCAGTACAACAGCTAATTTAAAAAATGTTGATGAAAGCAAACCTTTCTTCATCTCTAATTACCCACAGTACAAAGGATTTGTTCTACTCACAGTCATGAAGAACACTGTACCTAGTTTAAAAAAAGAAAAAAAAAAGAGGATTTGAAAATAAGACATAGAAGTTCTAGAGCTCAGAGATGCGGGCAGCAAGGCAAACTGCACCCCCACGGTCATGTCCAATAGCTGACGCACAGAGCGGAGGACTGGGTGCTCCCCGAGGACCCAGTTCGGCTTCCCAGCCTCAACATGTCAGAAACCAAGGTTGAGAATCCAAAACAGCAGGGGGAATAAATCTATGCTAGAAAATCAGAAGGAAAACAGCAGTATCAGGTTCTGAAATCCAGGATAAAAATCAGACACAGGTAAGCTGAGAAGCAGGCTGTTCAGAGTGAAATGAACCTGAGTTAACAGTCCAGATTCAATGTTCAAGTCAGAGCTGGGATCTGGCTAGGAAACATGAGGCTCAGGAAGAAGGCAGGAGGTATCTGGGAGGAGCATCTTTGCCTACCCTCGGCCACTCTGTATCCTCTCTCTCACTTATCCAAGAGGATGACTCACCAAAAGTTTGAAAGGCAGCTAGAAATTCAGCTTCCCTGAAACCCAAGCATGCTCTTCCTGTCCCTACCTGTGATGAAAGCAGCTACAGGATTAGAAAGTACCAGACTGTTCTTGCTCTGCACAATCAGAGGTTCCAGGGCCCAGCAGAGGAATACACAGAGCAGCCAAACAAAAGCCTGTGCTTCACCGCAGGCAACTTGACCTTTACTTTCTATTGTGGTGTTTCTGCCCTCCAGAGAGGTCTGGTTCCTGAAGAATCTCCAAAAAGCAAAATAACACCTCTCTTCATTTCTTTCTGCCTTATCCAAAGGGAGAGAAAGAAAAAGAGAGAAGGATAAGGTAAGAGGATGCCAGAGCAGCCATAGGCTGATTTCAGTGAGGAAGAAGAAGGAGTTTCATGTGAAATAATGGTATGTAGAACATTCAATTCAAAATTGATTGTCTTTTGTTTCGTTTTTTAATTTTTATTGGAGTATAGTTGATTTACAGTGTTGTGTTCGTTTCAGATGTTTTTTTGTTTTATTTTTTTACTTTTTTCTGTGCATAAAACTTAGTTTCTTCATAGCTGTGCATCAGCTTTCTCTAACTGCTGCAAGCAGGGAATACTCTTCATATCTGAGCACAGGCTCTAGAGCACACACACACACACACACACACACACACAGACTCTAGAGCACACAGGCTTCAGTAGCTGTGGCACTCAGGCTTAGTTGGTCTGGGGCATGTGGGATCTTCCCAGACCAGGGATCAATCCCGTGTTTCCTGCATTAGCAAGCAGATTCTTTACCAATGGGCCACCGGGGAAGTCCTTGTTTTAATTTATATTGGAGTATAGTTGATTTACAATGTTGTGTTAGTTTCAGGTGTCAAAACTGACTATTAAAATCAACACTAAGGAGGGATTTAGCTTGATTCTTACAACCTCAATAGTTACTCTTCTATTCCCCAAATATCCTCAAACAAGTTGGGGTGATAGTATGCATTTCCATGTTGAAGAAATGAATAGAAGAATGAATGGACCAACTGAGCCACTAAATATGGAAAGGTATGTGACATCTTTCAGAAGGATCATCATAATGTCACGTGAAAATTTAAAAACTGACTTCTCTTAAGGTTATGCCATGAAATGAGTCACAGACTTACCATGAAAAGAGCACGCAGGAAGGAGTGCTCTTAAATACCCACCTTTGTTGGTGAGAGGGAGGTTCAAGAGGGAGGAGAACCCGGTTCGATTCCTGGGTTGGGAAGTTCCATTCCCGTGGAGAAGGGATAGGCTATCCACTATTATTCTTGGGCTTCCCTGGTGGCTAGGACGGTAAAGAATCTGCCTGCAATGCGGGAGACCTGGGTTCGATTGCTGGGTTGGGAAGATCCCCTGGAGGAGGGCATGGCAACCCAGTCCAGTATTCTTGCCTGGAGAATCCCCATGGACAAAGGAGCCTGGGGGGCTACAGTCCATATGGTTGCAAAGAGTCGGACACAACTGAAGCAACTAAGCACAGCACACATACATACAGCTGATTAATTTTGTTGTACAGCAGAAACCAACACAACATTGTAAAGCAATTCAACTCCAATAATAAATTTTTTAAAGATCCATACTTCTTAAAAGCTTCTGGTTACTTGCATTTGTATTGAGAACCTCGAAATGTCCCACAATAATTTTCAGACAACTGACTCCATGGGTGGACCCGTGGAGGGTGCTGGGGGGATGGATATGATGGCACTGCAGATAGCAGAGGATAGGGGCATGATTCTTGAATTTCTTAACATTTACAGCGCAGGTCATAATATCACACTATTGGAATATTTTCCCAGCAGTAGGTATGGATTTTAATAGTTTTGCTAAGGAGATCCTTTTTCAAAAAGTGCAGTATTCTTCGCATTTTCTCCTGAAATATATATGAAAATTCTGAAATCGGGCTTGATCTCAGAAAGATACTTCTGTAAGTTCATTTGTCCCAAATAACAAATAATTTTAGAAAAACGAAGTACAAGTTAAAGCATAAAGCATGATGGCAGGTGTTATACAACCCATTATCTGGGTTGAAAAAAAAATGCGAAAAGATAGTTATATAAAGAAATCACTTAAAATTTCATCATGAAAATTGGATGCACTTCAAACTTTAAAATTGTGGTGTCTTCTGCACAACTATGTCAACAGTCCATATGACGAAAAAAACCTTTCCTAAGCCATTCACTATTAATTATCATAGGCATGAAATAATTCCTTTTACTGAAGACAGGATTACATTTTCTAGTAATGTTTAAATGGTTGGTGAAAATGTCAGAACTATTGTTCTAAGTGGAAAGTTTACTTTACACCTTAAGATGCCATCCTCTCAGGACATGCCTGGTGGTCCAGTGCTTAGGACTCCACGCTTACACTGCAAGAGTGCCAGTTCAATCCCTGGTTGTGGAGCTAAGATCTCACATGGATTGTGGCCAAAAAGCCAAAATATAAAAAACAAAAACAGAAGCAATATTGTGACAAATTCAGTGAAGACTTTTTAAATGGTCCACATAAAAAATATATTTAGTGGGGAGGGAGGTTGGAGGGGGGTTCATGTTTGGGATCGCATGTACACCCGTGGTGGATTCATGTCAATGTATGGCAAAACCAATACAGTATTGTAAAGTAAAATAAAGTAAAAATAAAAATTTTTAAAAATATATATTTATTTAAAAAACTATAAATGGAGTATAAACTTTAAAAACTGTGAATCAATATATATATTGTGTGTGTACGTGTGTGCTAAGTCACTTCAGTCGTGTCTGACTCTTTGTAACCCTATGGGCTGTAGCCTGACAGGCTCTCTGTCCATGGGATTCTCCAAGCAAGAATACTGGGGTGGTTTGCTGTGCCCTCCTCCAGGGGATCTTCCTGACCCAGGGATCTAACCCAAGTCTCTTACATCTCCTGAATTGGCAGGCAGGTTCTTTACCACTCCTGCCACCTGGGAAACCCAATATATTGTATACCTGTAACATATAATATTGTACAGAAAGTATATGTCAATAGAAAAAAGAAGAAAAGAAAGTACTGGTCTAATTGGAGGATTTGGCAAGGAAACAGCATGGTCCTGACGTTGGAGAGAAAGGCCTAGGCTGCTCTGAGTCCCCTGGATTCTGTCCTGGGGGTGCCCTGGCCTCTGCGTCCATCAGATCTCAGGGGGTTTCCTAGAATCCAGGGCCTGCTGGGAGGCTCTGAGAGGAAGGCCTGCTTTCCTAAGCTCCTAGATGCTTAAGGAGCAAACAACAGGCTCATCTCAGCCTGGGCTCTCTTAGCTCCCCTTCCCTTCTCAGGCAATTTTCCCTAGAAACTAAAAATGAAATTGAGAAGAGGATCATTAAACAGCAGAATTCAGCTGAGGCTGGAGCTGAGGCCTCAGAAGAATAACTGGTCCACACCGTCATCTCCACCTCTGGTCATCTCATCCTCTGGGCATCAGGAGGTGACATGTGGTAATCGCTGGAGCGCACTTCACCATCTTGATATGACTCCGCTTTTCTCATAGCTTCTGTTTTGCTCATTTCGTCTTGTTTCGTTTATCTACAGCTGCACTGGGCCTTCGCTGCTGCGAGAGGGTTTTCCGTAGTTGCGGCAAGCAGGGGCTCCTCTTTGTTGCGGTATGTGGGCTTCTCGCTGCAGTGACTTCTCTTGTGGACCATGGGCTGTAGGTGCACAGGCGCAGTAGTTGTGACGTACAGGCTTAGTTGCCCCGAAATCTCCCTGAACCAGGGATCGAACCTGTGGCCCTTGCATCGGCAGGTGAATTCTTAACCACTGGACCACCAGGGAAGTTCTCATTTTTGTGTTTACTTCTCCCTCCTCTGGTAAATAACCATTTCCCTACATCTCCAGTTGAAATTCCCAAAAGAGAGAATCCAGCTTGGCCTTCAAACCCTTTGGCAGTGGATGTTTTCAGACAGGGTCATTTGATGGTTCTGCCTGCCCTAGGCAGGCTGCCCTGTCTCCCTGCAGTGACTTGCTGGCAGGGCGCTCCCCCTCCAAGTGGGTGGTGAGAATTCGGGTCTACAGAGGCAAGCCTGGCCTGTCTGTGTTGGTAGAATTCTCTCAGCTCCAAGTAAGACAATATCCAAATCCCAGAAACCTGAACTCTAGGAGGTTATTTTTCTCCCCTAATGAAAGCCTGCAGGTGGTGGTCCTAGAGCTCAAGACGCACTGAGGACCAAGCTCTTATCTTTTCCATCTAACAGGTGGCTGGACAATAGCTGCATCTGCTCACTGAATGCATCACACCATGAACTTCCCCCGATGGCCTCCAGGAATAGTCTTTATGTCTCATCGACACGACGGGGTTGTAGTGCCACCTCTAGTTGCAAGAGAAGCTGCCAAAGTGAGTATCTGGCATTTGCGGTGTCTGTCTACAGGGGCAAGTGGATTCTGATGACAGAGTAGGGTAGCACATTGTGTAGACCGGCGTCTGCTCTAACAAGAAAGCAGGCACTTGCAACACAGCACTGTGAGTGCTGTAAGAACTTGCTAAGATACTATTTTGGATAAGTTACATAACCTCGTTGAGGCTCAGATTCCCAAATGGAAAATGAGAATAATGCCTACATCACAGAGCTGGTGTAGAGTTAATATGAAAGAATATATTAAAAAGTCTCACTCAGCTATAAAAAGGAATGAAATAACGACAACTGGAGCAACATGGATGGATGTAGAGATTGTCACACTGAGTGAATAAGTCAGAGAAAGACAAATATCATATGCTATCACTTAGATGTGGAATCTAAAAAAAGATACAAATGAATTTATTTACAAAACAGAAACAGACTTGCAGACACAAAAAACAGATTTATGGTTACCAAAGGGGAAAGGTAGTGGGAGGGATAAATTGGGAGGTTCAGTTCAGTTTAGTTGCTCAGTCATGTCCGACTGTTTTTGACCCCATGGACTGCAGCACGCCAGGCTTACTTGTCCATCACCAACTCCTGGAGCTTGCTCAAACTCATGTCTATCGAGTAGGTGATGCCATCACCAACCATCTTATTCTCTGTTGTTCCCTTCTCCTCCTGCCTTCATTCAGTACATATGACTATATTCAGGGACCTACTGTATAGCACAGGAAACTCTACTCAATACTCTAATAACCTATATGAGAAAAGAATCTGAAAAAGAATAGATGTATGTATACGTATAAGTGAATCACTGCTATAAACCTGAAACTAACACATCATTGTAAATCAGCTATACATCAAGATAAAATGATTTTTTTAATGTCTCTGCTCTAATACCTGATATAACAAATACACCTCTGTTTCATCCTTTCTATCACCTACAGAGAAAATATACAATAAATACATGTTGACGAGATAAAACAGTGTTCACCTGGAACATGATCCTCTTGAATTTTGTTGATGTTTGTTTTTAAAAAATCAATTTGACATGCAAAATAGAAGTTCAATTCAGTCGCTCAGTCATGTCCGACTCTTTGCGACCCTATGGACTGCAACATGCCAGGCCTCCTTGTCCATCACCAACTACTGGAGTTTACTCAGGCTCATGTCCATTGAGTCGGTGATGTCATCCAACCATCTCATCCTCTGTCGTCCCCTTTTCCTCCTGTCCCCAATTCCTCCCAGCATCAAAGTCTTTTCCAATGAGTCAACTCTTCGCATGAGGTGGCCAAAGTACTGGACTTTCAGATTTAGCATCATTCCTTCCAAAGAAATCCCAGGGTTGATCTCCTTCAGAATGGACTGGTTGGATCTCCTTGCAGTCCGAGGGACTCTCAAGAGTCTTCTCCAACACCACAGTTCAAAATCATCAATTCTTCAGTGCTCAGCTTTGTTTATAGTCGAACTCTCACATCCATACATGACCACTGGAAAAACCATAGCTTTGACTAGACGGACCTTGTTGGCAAAATAGAAGTAAATGTAAACAATTCAAAGGCTGGCCTGGTAGGAATTGACTTCAAATGTAATCATACTTCATTTTATTTACAAGAAAGCTCTGTAACTACTCTTAAGCATCTAACATATTTCCCTTAGACCACCTGAGTATCCATCGTCATCGTCCCTTGGATGTGGAGGCTCATCAATTATTCCTTCCTGCAACTAGCTTGTTGTTAAAGTAATGGGGGATTTTTGTTGTTGTTGAATTTGTGTGTGTGTTTGGCTGGTTTTCTTCCTCCACTGTAGAGTCTCTGGGACCATCTGGGGTCATTTCTTATCTGAAATAAATCACACTAACTGGCAGTTTTTCCTCCAGACTCTGGTCCTTGCAAGAGGTTCAAACACTGTAGTGACATCCATTTTTCCCACCTGCATCTTTGACAACATAACTGGTGGATGCTTCTGAGTGGATTCAACTTATTCACATTTGATTTCAAGACTCTTTATCAAATTATCCTAATTATATCACTTACCAGGTCTATTCACGAGTTCTTTCCCTGCCAACTATGCAAAAGACATTTGGTTTTCTTCTCCCTGCTCCAATTTGTCATCAAAGGCTTCTGCTCTCTCTACCTAAGATCCAAAAATTCTTATTTTTATGCAAAATTCATCTCTAAGCCCACATCCTCCAGGAAACTCATGCCAGCAATGATGTGAAGTCATATGTGTCCAACTAAAGAGGACCATTTGAACATTTGGTCTTTAACAAGGCAGAAAAACCAATGGACAGTGATAAATCATTAGTTTTCTCCATTGGAACTATAAGTGCTGCCATGCTCTGTGGGAGGCCTAGCCTCGTGGTAATTCTATGCATATATGTAGTGCTTGAACATCTCTGAAATAGTTTCTCTGGCACCACTTTCTACTGTTTCATTTAGTGTAATGCCCTCCAGATCCATCTGTTTTGCTGCAAATGGCAAATTTCAGTTCTTTCTACAGCTGAGTAAGACTCCATTGTGTATATATGCCACATTTTCATCCATTCATCTCCTGATGGACTCTCCATTTGCTTCCATATCTTGGCAACTGTAGCTAATGCTACTATGAGCACTGGGGTGCATGTATCTTTGCAAATTAGTGTTTTTCCTGAAGTCCGGTTGATTTACAATATTATGTCAGTTTCAGGTGTACATTCAGGATCCAATGTTTTTATAGATTATACTCCATTTAAAGTTATTACAAAATAATGGCTCTATTTCCCTGTGCTGTATAGTATGTCCTTTTAGCTTGTTTATTTTAAACACAGTAGTTTGAGTGTCTTAATCCTCTACCCCATCTCACCTTTTCCCCCTTCCTCCCACCCACTGGTAACCACTAGTTTGCCCTCGATATCTGTGAGTCTGTTTCTGTTCTTTTTCTATAAGTTAGGCTATGAGGACTAAACAGCTGTAACATCAAGCATTGACTTCTTTCAATGATCAAATCAGTTTCCTCTGTTGATGGTCACACAATGTACCACCAATAGGGAAGACTCTGGTGTGAAAGGGGCAAGTTGAGGTCAATGAGGATGAAAGAACATATTAATAGTTAGGGATTCCCCTGGTGGTCCAGCAGCTAAGACTCTGAGCTCCCAGTGCAGGGGGGCTGGGTTCCATCCCCGGTCGGGGAACTAGATCCCACATACTGCAACTAAGAGTTCACATGCTGCCAGGTCCCATGTGTCACATCTAAGACTTGGCGCTGCCAAATAAATTCAGAAAAACAATTAGCACCAACTCATTTCAATGCTGAGTAAACAGCTAAAGTGTCCCTCCCGAGTGGATGAGAAGGATAACCTAAGAAAGCTCTGTGAGTGAATGGTTGATTTTAATGAAAAAGGATGACTTTAATCACTTTGTACAAATTTCTGTAAAAGCATTCTCCAATTCAGAATTTTTACAAATTCAACCAGGCTATAACCCTCAACAAACTTTAACAATGAGGTTTTATTGTATGCAAATCTTTCACATGAGCCTCTTCCCTGGCTATAAACACAAAGAGGGATTTGAATCTAACTATAGTTTCTTCTTCAAAGGGTGGTACTGTTTTTGCTAGGAGACACTATTTATGAATAAATAAAATGATACATAGGCCTAGGATTTGGCTCTTTTTATTTTTATAAAATCAAATGGGTATGCTTTTTCTTTAGTCACTGCTTTCACCCATGCTTTCAACTCTCCCTTTCCCACCCTTAGTGATATCTTGGGCAGACTCCAGGGCTTTCAGTGACTTCAGGTATTAAAAACTCACTCCAGTCACATGCAGTTGGAATCTTTAATCTTTGGTCCAGTGCCAAGTCCACCCCCACCTTTTGATTCCAGTGTTTGCCAGCGGCTCAGAGGATCTCCCCACATGCCCATCCTCTGGCTCTTCTAGAGCCCATGGGGTAGGGAAGAGGGACTAGAGAAAGACAGTGTAACCTGTTCGACTTAATCGGTACAAATATAATCTCCTCTCGGTGATCAGCGCCCACTGACATGCTGCAACATCTCTGGCAGGTTCCTCGGCACCCACTCAGGCCCTACCTTGTTCCACAGGGAGCAAGCCAGACTCACCCACAGTGAAGTTTCATATGTAACTGGTCTGCAGTTCTCAGGGTGACATCACCCTGCTGGTTTGAACAAGTAGGAAAGCGTTTCAGCAGAATCATAAGCAGCAGGAGGTGAAAACCACACTCACACTGATCCCAAGAAGTGCTGCTCAAATGCACAATTGCAAAAGGTAAGGCGCAGTCATAGCTTCCTTCACAATTAGAAATGGAGTCACTTTTTAAAATGTATATAATTTTATTTATTTAGGGCTGTGCTGGCTCTTTGCTGCTGTGCAGGCTTTCTCTAGCTGCAGAGCAGGAATACTCTTTTTGTGGTACGTGGAATTCTCATTGTGGTGGCTTCTCTTGATGCAGAGCACGGGCTCTAGGGCGCTCAGGCTTCAGTAGTTGTGGTGCATGAACTTAGTTGCTCCTCAGCATGTGCGATCTTCCCAGACCAGGGATCAAACCCATGTCTCCTGCATTGTCAGGTGGATTTTAGTACTGAGCCACCAGGGAAGCCCAGAAATGGAGTCACTTTAAAATAAAATAAGATCACGTCAACCTGAGTGTAAAGCAGACCAGCTATTAGGAAGAGTTAACACAATGCCAAAGTAAGAGACATTGTTTTTGTGAGCACAGAGTGGAATGTGCAGATTATCAACCTGGCAGGAGTCTTTTTCCGACAGACCTGATATGTAGACAGTTATCACGGTTGATGACAAAGAATGTGTCCATCTTTAAGATTTTCTTTCAGTCTTTGCTTTCCTGTAGCTTATCAGTTAGTTATTGATGCAGAAAAAAACCACACTGCACAACTTAATGGCTTTAAACAATAACCATGGATTCTTTCTCACACATCTATGGGTCATCTAGGCAGTTATGCTGATCTCAGTGGGGCTTGCATATGTGTCCGTGGTCGGCTGGTGGACTGACCGAGAAGGGGAGAGCCCAGGAGGGAAAGCGTTCCACTGGGCAGAGCAGGTCATGCAAACCCTCTCAAGACTAGATCCCTTTAACATTCCCTTTGGCCAAAATTTATTAGTTGTCTTATTAATGAAGATGATGTATGCCAGACACATGGGGCTTCCCAGGTGGTACTAGTGGTAAAGAACACGCCTGCCAATGCAGGAGGCGTAAGAGACGCTGGTTCAATCCCTGGGTCAGGAAGATCCCTTGGAGGAGGGCATGGCAACCCACTCCTGTGTTCTTGCTGGGAAATCCCAGAGACAGAGGAACCTAGCAGGCTACAGTCCATGGGGTTGCAAAGTCGGACACGACTGAAGTGACTTAGCATGCATTCTAGATACACACCCTGTATCATCAGAATTTTTTTTTTTTTTTTGCTGGAATGAGATAGAGGAAGCAGAAGGGTATATTCTATGTGCCAAAACTGCCACATCATCACTTCTGCTGAATTTTGTTGGTCATCCTAAAATCAAACAGTAGGAACATTGGTTCCATCTCTTGATGGAATGACAATGACAAGGATGGAGATTTGAATTCATGCCTTTGCAGCGAATTTATCAATCTGCCTTCTGGCCAGTTAGTCACATCTTTCTTCTTTTTAAAAAATATTATTTATTTTAGTTGGCTTCTTCGGGTCTTAGTGGTAGCACTCAGGAGCTTTCACTGTGGTGCACGGACTCTCTAGTTTGCGGCACATGGGCTCAGTAGTTGTGGCACAAAGAGCTCAGTTTCTCCACAGCATGTGAAATCTTAGTTCCCTGACCAGGGATCAACCCCCAACAAAACTCCCCAACATCTCATCCAAATTATAGCATCAACCTCAAAGTTCAGGATCTTATGATTTGCAATACAGTGCAATATTTTTCATACAGTAGAATATCATTCAGCCTTAGAAAGGAAGAAAATTCTGATACGTGGTACAACACAGAAGAACCTAGAGGACATTTTGCTAAGGGAAATAAGCTGGTCACAAAAAGACTGCATAATTCCATTTATACAAGGAATCTAGACTGGTCAAATTCACAGGGATAGAAAGTAGTCAGATTCATAGGTGGGTGCCAGGGGCTGGGGAGAGGGGTGAATGGGGAGTTGTTTAATGGTTATAGTCACAGTTTTGCAAGATGTGAAAGTTCTGGAGATGGGCTTGCACAACAATGTCAATGTACTTAATGCTACTGAATTGTATACTTAGAAACAGTTAAGATGGTAAATTTTATGTTGCATGTATTAGAGCACAGTTTTTTAAAGCAAAAAGTTACAGCAGTTTAAATAAAACAAGACTAATTATACAACTATGATCTTACATCTATAATAAGAGATGAGTCAAGCAGGATAGGAAATTTCCAAGAGCCTCTTTTAACACACTAGTAACCACTGTGCAGTAGTCTCTTCCCCCAAAAAAATCTTGGATCTGAGGTTCGAAGGATACCATCTGGTTCCAGTCCCCCAAACTCTGGGATTAAAATAGGGAAAAGCAGCCATAATTTTTAGAAATATAGTGAGTTTTTATGCATTGTTGTTGTTCAGTCACTCAGTCGTGTCTGACTCTTTGAGACTCCATGGATAGCAGTATGCCAGGCATACTGTTAAATCCTATTGTTTCTATGCACAACAATAGCATTTAAGAACGTCAGGGTCATCTGCAAACTCTATCCTGCTTCAAATGATTAATGATGACACACATTCGTATTATGTAATACATCCATCTACTGCTGATATTGATGATCACCTGTGCCAACTTCTTTCCATTCTGGGGAACATGTTCCCTATTTATCATTGCTTTCCAGTGTTCAACTGGTTTTTGATACTCTCATTTTATTTCTCCAGAATTATTTGTTTTCTTACTCTTTTTTGAGAGGTTCTTAGGTGACATTTCTTGAGAATTCAGATAAATATGTGTGTGCTGAGGTTCCTTTGGTCTTTTTTTAATTGGAGTATAATTGTTTCACAATGTTGTGTTAGTTTCTATTGTACAACAAAGTGAATCAGCTATATGTATACGTATATCCCCTCCTTCTTGGACCTCCTCCCACCCCTCACCCCCCACCATCCTTCTAGGTCATCACAGAGCACCGAGCTGAGCTCCCTATGCTACATCGCAGGTTCCCACTATTTTACACATGGTGTATATACATCAGTCCTAATCTGCATTTCAACCCCCCTCCCATCCCTGTCCACATGTCCATTTTCCACCCCTATGTCTCTTCTCCTGCCCTGCAAGTAGGTTCATCTGTGCCATTTTTCTAGATTCCACATATATGCATCAATATACAATATTTTTGCCTTTCTGACTTACTTCACTCTGTTTGACAGACTCTAGGTCCATCCACATCTCCACAAATGACCCAATCTTGTTCCTTTTTATGGCTGAGTAATATTCTATTGTGTATATGCACGACATCTTTATCCATTCATCTGTTAACGGACATTTAGGTTGCTTCCATGTCCTGTAAATAGGGCTGCAATGAATATTGGGGTAAATGTGTTTCTTTCCATCATGGTTTTCTCAGGATAAATGCCCAGTAGTGGGATTGCTGGGTCATATGGTAGTTCTATTTTTAGCTTTTTAAGGAACCTCCATACTTTTGTCCATATGGCTGCATCAATTTGCATTCCCATCAACAGTGCAAGAGGGTTCCCTTTTCTCCATACCCTCTCCAGCATTTATTGTTTGTAGAGGTTTTCTTTCCGACTGGTGTGAGGTAGTTTTGATTTGCATTTCTCTTTTCTAGAGAACCCTTCCAGTAGCTTATAGCAACTGATCTGATTAGCTCTTGGTCAGGATTCTGCTGGTTACCCAACCAGGTTACCATTATCCAACCTTCACATCCAGAGGGAGGAACCAAAGGAAATTCACTGATCTATATTTGCCTAAAGTTTGAAGCCAGAGCTCACATGTGACTTTTGGTTTCAGGAATCATTGCAATTGTGAAAGAAAGCCTGTATTTCTTTCGTGGTTTGGCCCCATTTTCCACTTCTTTCAGAACCTTTGCAGGCTCAGCCTCAGGCAGTCATAAAAGTCTGGGGAACTTTGAAATCACTCTACAATTTTTGTTTTTAGGTACTTCTATCATTTGAAGGGCATGGTCTTGCTTGTGGGGAAAAAGCAGAAGCCACAAAATGTTCTCAATATCTTTTGCAAAAAAAAAAAAAAGGACCCACACCAAAAATTACAGGTAGCTTTTTAAAGTCTCTTTTCCCTCACTGGGCATTTCTGATAACTATCTTTCCACTGCCTTTGTAAAACCATGCCCGCTTTCCATATCCTAGTGGGACCCTGAACTCTGTCCATGAACGGAGAACAAACGGAAGGACCGGGGGGTGTACAGAGCGCAACAGCAAACAAGGCTTTGGACTTAATGTGCCTTTTCTTTAGCAATCCATGGAGTGCCTCCTTACCCTCCTGCCTTCACCGGGAGAGACACGGAACCATTTCAGCTTAGAAGGCCACCCACTTCTGGTTGGAGGTTTAGGTCATAACCTTCACTTGAAGATGCCAGAATGGCGCCCCTGACACTCTTCAAGCCCCATTTCCCCCAAGGTGGCTGTTGTGGAGTAAGCTGTCCAGCAAAAAAAGGGGCAGCTCCACACTGTTCTCTGTCAAGAGTTTTAGGGCCATGAGTCCCGCTGGAATGGACAGGTGGGAAGGCTGGAAGCACTCTGTTTAGACTTTGACTTTACAGTACACTGGACAGAGACGTATGAAAGGAAATCTTTACAAAGATTTCAAATCTTTACAAAGATTACAAGGATTTCTTTACAAATCTTTACAAAATGAAATCTTTACAAAGACGTATGAAATGAAATCCCTTTACAAAGGGATGGGGTTTGGGTTCTGGAAATCAGTGGTCTGAGCACGGCCTACCCCTGAGTGTGAATTTCCTGCAGAGTTGAAAGCTCTTCTTAATATGAACAGATGTAAAATCGCGTTGTCTATTCTCCAAAAACGAAGACTCAGGATTTGGGGTCAGCGGGTTGCGGCGTTCAGAAGACTGAGGCGTGTTCCAGGGCTACGCCCCTGCGCACAGTGCGTGTCGCTGTCCCGCGCGCCCCCAACTCCGGACGGCGGGGGCGCGCACCGCCCCCAAACCAGGCACAGAGGGGCTGGGCGGAGCGAGGCTGGGCGGGGCGGAGCGAGGCTGGGCGGGGCGGAGCGAGGCTGGGCGGGGCGGAGCGAGGCTGGGCGGGGCGGAGCGAGGCTGGGCGGGGCGGAGCGAGGCTGGGCGGGGCGGAGCGAGGCTGGGCGGGGCGAGGCTGGACTGGGCGGGGCGGGGCGCAGCGCGGCGGGGCGGGGCGAGGCGGGACAGAACGGGGCGAGGCGGGGCGGAACGAAGGTGAGGCGGGGCAGAGTGGGCGGGCGCGCCCGGAGGAGACGGCGAGCTGCGCTAGAGGGAGCTTCTCCTGCTACCGCCTTCGCCGCGCCCGCCCCCCGCGCTCGCGCCCTCCAGCGCCGCCTCCCAGCCCGCGCCGCCGAGATGGCGGAGGACAGCGAGTCCGCGGCCAGCCAACAGAGCCTGGAGCTGGACGACCAGGACACGTGCGGGATCGACGGGGACAATGAGGAAGAGACGGAGCACACCAAAGGGTAGGCGCGCCCGGGCTCCGCGCGGACGTCGGCTCCGGGGCGGCCGGGCCCCCGCGTGGCTTTCGCGCGGCTCCGGGGCGGCTGGAGGTCCGGGGGTGCGGCTCGCGAGGGGAGCTGGGCGGAGGGGGCGAGGCCGCGGGTGGGCGAAGGGGCGCCGGGACCAGCCACGCCGCTGTCACCCGCTGGCCTCGCGCGTCCGAGTCCCAGCCTGCGTGTGACTTGGTGGCACCGAGGGGAACGCAACGCCCTTCCCTTTGTGGCGGCCCGGCCGGTGGGAAGTGGTTCTCCTCTCTCCTCTCTCCTCTCCTTGTCATCCTCCTCCGAAGTCCTCCCAGACCGTCCCACCCCTCCCCCAGCCGCCACCACCTCAGGGAGAACTAGCCTCCGATGGCGGGGAGCAGTTTGAGATTTGCCCTTACCGGCTTCCGCGGCTCTGGCGGGGGAGCTGCGGAAAGTTGTGCTGCCCTGGCTGCCTTGCCCCGCGCGGACCCGGGCAGGGGGCGCCGGGGGTCCGGCCGGGTTCCTGGGGTCGCTCAGGTCCGCCGCCGCCGAGCGACTCCGCATCTCTGGAGCGGTCCCGACCCAAATTTCAACTCAGTCTTGGGGGGTCGCTCCCGCCTACCCGACCAGATCCTGTTTGCTGTTTGATGTCCAAAGACACGCTTTTTAACACCTGATCGGGTTTCTTCTTCCTTTAACTGGCTCCCATTCTCCCCCGCTGCAGACTTAATTCATTCTCCTTTGGGGGGAAAAGATTGCTTCCGGTGAAGGGGGTATTGAAGTTCTGTTTTTATAGATAGGGGGGTCATTTTAAATCCCAGCTTGTGTTTACATTAATTACCCTTTTACCCAGTTGGATTCGAACTATGCTCTGGCGCCTAGCACTCATCCCTTTAGAAGTGAGATTTTGCAAACCATGGTGACTGGGGAAGAAGTGGGTCAGCTTAAAAACATGATAGGGAGGCCTTAGTCACAGATGGCTTATTTATTCAGTTCATGGAGAGGATTCTTTAAATGATTGATGATTTAAAGTGTGGAGTATTTACATTCTATTTAACGTCTGCTTGGAGATTTATTTAAGACAGGAACTTTGAGTTTTAAAGTGTTATAAAATATTAAAAAAGATCAAGAAAGGGAAAAGCTGACTAAATGTATCTTTCATTGGCATGAATATTTTTCAGTGGCAGCTGCAAGTACAGAATGTTAGAATTCTAGTCTGAATATTTTTTTTTAAGAGAGGAAAGGAAATTCTGCAGACATCTGAGCTCCAGTTCTGTTTATGCAGTGATAGAAATTTGTCTATGATAGATAGCTAAATATAGATATGTTATTGAAACAATGGCACTAGTGCCAGAAATGGGCACAGATGCAAATGTGCTGAGTTACACCCTAAACTTTAGCACCTGTCTTTCTAGCAAAATCCTTGACAGTCTGTCTTCTCCCCTGTATTGTCTGTTTGTTGTTCTTCATCCTTTTGAAGGTTTGATTATGTACTTTTTTGCTTATATAGTCAAGAATGTCACATGGTACAGAAAATTACTCACCTGTGTAGCGGGTGATGGGGAAGCTGCCCCCAGGAACCTTGCAGTTCCCACACTCACACCGAGAAGCATATCCATGGCTTCTTCCAAGGTTTTCAATTTAGTGCTTTGGCACATTAATTATACATTAGCACAGTTAGTCGAAATTAGAGCTGCTCAATGGACTGAAATATTTTACCCAAGAACAGATACCATGATTTAAGCTTCTAGAAGGAAGAAATTGTTGTAATGGGTTTATTGTAGTCTATTAAAATGTAAGGAGATCAGTAAAAATCCAAGTGGCTGTGCTAGTTGGACCACTTTTTTGGATTTGAATTCAGATGGCATGTGCCAAATATGGGGGAGTAATTGTGTTTTATTTGGCTAGGCTACTGATGGTATGGCTCAGTGGAAACCTAGATTTTTTTTTTCTTAAGTAGCTCAAGTTTATAAATGTTAAATTTTTTTTTTTTTAATTTTTAGTTTTTTATTTTTTAAATTTTAAAATCTTTAATTCTTACATGCATTCCCAAACATGAACCCCCCTCCCACCTCCCTCCCCAGAACATCTTTCTGGGTCATCCCCATGCACCAGCCCCAAGCATGCTGCATCCTGCGTCAGACATAGACTGGCGATTCAATTCACATGATAGTATACATGTTAGAATGTCATTCTCCCAAATCATCCCACCCTCTCCCTCTCCCTCTGAGTCCAAAAGTCCATTATACACATCTGTGTCTCTTTCCCTGTCTTGCATACAGGGTCATCATTGCCATCTTCCTAAATTCCATATATATGTGTTAGTATACTGTATTGGTGTTTTTCTTTCTGGCTTACTTCACTCTGTATAATCGGCTCCAGTTTCATCCATCTCATCAGAACTGATTCAAATGAATTCTTTTTAACGGCTGAGTAATACTCCATTGTGTATATGTACCACAGCTTTCTTATCCATTCATCTGCTGATGGACATCTAGGTTGTTTCCATGTCCTGGCTATTATAAACAGTGCTGCGATGAACATTGGGGTACATGTGTCTCTTTCAATTCTGGTTTCCTCGGTGTGTATGCCCAGAAGTGGGATTGCTGGGTCATAAGGTAGTTCTATTTGCAATTTTTTAAGGAATCTCCACACTGTTCTCCACAGTGGCTGTACTAGTTTGCATTCCCACCAACAGTGTAGGAGGGTTCCCTTTTCTCCACACCCTCTCCAGCATTTATTGCTTGCAGATTTTTGGATCGCAGCCATTCTGACTGGTGTGAAGTGGTACCTCATTGTGGTTTTGATTTGCTAAATGTTAAAATTTGAAAAACACTTCTTTTCTACACCTGGCCTCTTCATTCTACACCAGTTGAAATCAGGTGACAAATAATGAGGCTTTGAAGGAATGGATATTTTAAAGGTGAATGATCACTGTGAAGCCACTAGGGTCAGTGGGGTCAGTACACAGAGCAGTCATTCACTAAATAGTATACTTGTGGCCTGAAAGAATTAATTTACTCTACTGTTGAGTATAATGTATTTACTTACTGTCTTACACATATTAAAACTAGAGCCTCAGGAGAAACGTGTGCTCAGTCTTGTCCAGCTCTGTGCAACTTAATGGACTGTAGCCCACCAGGCTCCTCTGTCCATGGGATTTTCCAGGCAACGACACTGGAGTGGGGTGCCATGTCTTCCTTCAGGGGATGTCCCCAAACCAGGGATCGAACCTGTGACTCCTGCATCGCAGGTGGATTCTTTTAAATTAGCATTTAAGTTGGCAGCAGAACCAAATCTCTCTCTTTGCTTTACAAACACTGACTTTCAAAGTGCATATTTCCTGGACAAATTGATGTGTCTCATCCCCTTTTCACTCAGAGAACTTTCCTCTCATTATTCACTGTGGTGAATAGTTACCAAGAATATTTACGTAGGGAATAAAATAAGCATATATGACGATGTCTTTGTTGGCAGATAAGTGACTGAACTATCCCCTAGGGTAGATCTGAAATAGTTTTTGTATTTGAGGGTTATTCTCAGACATTTTAAATATATTATTTTTCTTGCAGAAATTAAAGATCTGGCATTTGGGAAAGTTTAAAATTTTTAAATTCTTTTAACAGAGACCCTAACCTCTCTCTTTTCTTGCCTCCAGTTTAAGGGGGGAATATTGGAAGCTACTCTGTGTACCGTGTCATTAGTTCTGATTTTGTTGTTGATCTTCTCTTTAGTCAACTGTAGGGTCTGTGGGAAGATGCAGAAAATTACTAGAATTCTCAATATATTTTTCTTATCATGGAAAACTTAAGGGATAATTCAAAACTGCTCTTTCTGAAATGTGATCTGTTATCCACGGCGCTACTGGTAAAGAACTGGCTTGCCAACGCAGGAGACAGGAGAGACGCAGGTTTGATCCAGGGTCGGGAAGATCCCCTGGAAGAGGGCATGGCAAGCCACTCTAATATTCTTGCCTGGAAAATCCCATGTACAGAGGAACCTGGTGGGCTGCAGTCCGTGGAGTAGCAAAGAGTTGGACACAATCAAAGAGACTCAACACACACATACATTAATATTGTAAATCTAAATGGAAAGGTGAGCTAACAACTTTTGCTCAAGCAACCTCCTGATTTGGGAAATAACATTTAAAATGATCAAAGATTTCCATCTGAAAGGATGCTATCACTCTGGGGCTCAGAACACACTTCTTGCAGGGCTTGGCCAAACTCTAGAAAGTCTGTAAGTATATTGGACACATGCTGTGCTATCTTCAAATTATTTATTAACCCAAGTGTACATGGTAGATATATACAAGTTAAAGTCAGTTACTAGGTTAACCCAGGGTTTGTAACCAAGTTCAAGAAAGAGATTGGTTGGTTGGTCTATGGTTACTCCCATTGAAACTATATTAATGACTTTTACTTATTGTAAGAGTAATATGCTTAATGAAAATACAAACAGTAAGATATATGGCGAAAGAAAGCCCCTTAGTCATCTTACTTCTTAGAGATACCACTATTAACCATGTAATTTATTCTTATATATATTTATATATATATACACACGCACATATATTTACATAAGTAAGATCATACATTATGTAGATGCTTTTGTTATTTTTTATTTTTCACTGACTCAGTCAGTGTTTCTATATTTATATGCACGTGTGCACAGTCATGTCTGGCTCTTTGGGACCCTGTGTACCGTAACCCACCAGGCTCCTACGTCTATGGGATTCACTCCAAGCAAGAATACTGGAGTGGGTTGCCATGCCCTCCTCCAGGGTATCTTCCTGACCCAGGGATCGAATCTGAGTACCCTGTGTCCCCTGCATTGGCAGGTGGATTCTTTACCACTGAGCCACCTGGGTACCCCTTTGTATATTTATATGTGTATGTAAATGTATATTTAACATAAATAGGATCATACTTTATATAGACTCATATTACCTTGTATTTTGCACTGGCTGTGAGTGTTGTATGCTAGACTGTTCTGCTATGATGAAAATATCTGATACAGAGATGACTGGCCACTTGAAATGGGACAGTGTGAGGCACTGAATTTTAAATTTTATTCCATTTTAATTTGAAACTATTAGAATTTAATAGCCACATGTGGGTCGTGGCCATTGTGTTAAACAGCTCAGATCATATCTGCCTTTGAATTTTGTAAGCCTTCTTGGTATTCAGAATACTTCCTCATTCTTTTCTTGTGTTTTACAGAATATGTCAAGTTTCCATACATCCTTTATTTTTTTCTCCTCTAATGATTGAGGAGCTCTATATCCTATTTTTCTTCTTCTGGTAATTACTATTAAAGTTCTAACAAGGGTGCTTTTTTCCTGTATTTCTCTATCAATGTAAAAACTTAACCAATGTTTAAAATGTTCTACTACCAAACAAGACAAACTGTATAGGATATTTGGATTTCTCCTTCCTTTATATATCCTAGGTTTTGTTGAAATAATCTGGGATTTTAATTCCATCTGGCTTCTTTTCTTTTTGCCCTTGTATTATAATAAAACTTTTTTCTTAACTGTTGTGTTATATTCACATCCATAGTTTAAAAAATGTCTTAAACCGTCTTGACAGCTTTACTGCTTTTATTGCTAACCACTATTTCTTATAAACTGCACCCTCTCCTTTCTTCTTTTGAGTATTTTCTCATTTAATTTTTTTATTAGAGTGTGTGGATGATATATTTTCTAACCTCCTATATGTCTGAAGATGCTTTTTTTGCATGAGCCAGAGTCTGGATGCAAGCATAATTCTGTGATGATCGTTTTCCTTCAAGCTCTGTAAACATTATTTTATTATCTTTTTATATCTTTCAGCATTTAGTGGAACAGATGTTTCTCTGCCTGTCTGCTTCTCTTTCTTTTATAGGCAACCATATTCATTTTCTTTGTTTTGCCTTGTTTTCAGTCTAGAAGCTGCTGGGATTTTTCTCCTCATTTTTCTAAAAACCAAGGGTTTCCATATCATTTTACTTTCCAGGATCACTCTTTTCTCTACTATCTAACAAAATGGCTCAAGCTCATACATATTCCTGGGGGTCTTGTGGCTGCTGAGGTTTTCATGGTCCTCCAGCACATCCTTGTGGCCCCTGTCTCCCCCATCACTAGCTCTGAATGCTTTGGGTCCTGTAGCATTTCTCCCTAGACTTTTTTTTTTTTTCACATAATGAGAACCAAAGATGATATTTAATTGGAATGAGAAGAGAAAACAGATTATAAATTTAAAAATCTGAGAAATACTACAAGTGTAATTATATCCAGAGAAACATCATGTTTTAAATTATAACTGTCTGACACATCTTTATAATACAATTTTATTTACATTTTGGCTGATTAGTTTCTGCTTGCTTTTTATGTGAGATGATTTTGTAATATTTTCTTTGGAGGGGTTATGCAGATAATCCAATGTTTCTTTTAACATGGTTGATTAAAATTTGTTTGACAGTTTGATAGTTGGGATTCTTAAGTATTGTTGTTGTTTAGTCACTAAGTCGTGTCTGACTCTTTGTGACCCCATGGGCTGTAGCCCTCCAGTCTCCTCTGTCCATGGGATTCTCAGGCAAGAATACTAGAGTGGGTTGTCATTTCCTTCTCCACTCCCTAGACCTTTGACCCTGAGTGGAATACAGTTAATTCTGTTCCCTCCCACCTCCCCCACCAAGAACCACTAAATAGCGTTAGATAAAGGTTTTGTGACTCTAGAGGGTAGGGTTTGACTATTGGTTGTTCAGTCGCTTAGTTGTGTCAGACTCTGCAACCCCATGGACTGCATCACTCCAGGTTTCCCTGACCTTCACCATCTCCTGGAGCTTGCTCAAACTCACGTCCATTGAATCAGTGATGCCATCCAACCGTCTCGTCCTCTGTTGTCCCCTTCTTCTGCCTTGTCTTTCCCAGCATCAGGGTCTTTCCGATGAATCAGGTTTGACTATAGCCTAAGGCAGAAAACAAGTTCAAATTCAATGTCAGACATCATTGTTCTCCTAAGGAATTCAGTGGCATCCTTTCCACCCCACCTGCAGTAGGTCACAGCCTCCTGCAGTGCCCCTCTGAGAGTGGTCTCTTAATCCTCCCACTTCCGCCTCTTCTCCAAGTTCAAAGTCCAGCTCCATCACCTTTCTTTCATGACGCTTTCCCCAGTCATTGTAACTGAGGGTGACAACCCCTGGCAAAGGCTCTGTGGCCCTTACCCAGCGCATCCTTCACCCAGTGCCTCTGCACCCGCCACACCCCCAGCCATCTTCTCAGCCATCTGCTCAGGCAGACCCTTGTTTTACCAGAAGGAAGCTCTGGCTCACAGGTAAGTGACTGGTCACAGGGCCACATGGTGCACCGTAGGCAGGAGAGCGGACCTTCCCCATTGAGGGAACTACAGCTTCCCCACTGAGGGAACTTTCCCATTGAGGGAAGCTGCAACTCTCCTGGGAGAGAGACGTGAGCGTCTGTGTCCTGTGCTGCTGTTATTTCGGGACTTGACCCGCACAGCTCGACCTGTACTATAACGAATAGGACTTCTGTATGTCACCCTTGACTTTGCAGGGGCCTTTGTCTTTTATAATTAGTAGTATGAGCATATGGTACAAACTTCAAAAAGCGCAAGAAGGGTATCCTGTGAGGAGGAATTCTCATTCTGCCAGCCTTGAGTTTCCCTCCCCGTGAGCATCTCCTGACGCCAGTTCTTGACATGTCCTCCTGGTGGCATCCTACACATGTACAAGGCTGCGGGGTGTGTGCATGTGTGCACGAGCGTGCTTATGTGGAACAGGCATTCACCACCAATGGCAGCATGCCCCTTCATTCCTGCACCTTGAATTGTCACTTAACAGTGTATCTTGGAAATCCATATACATATTTTTGTGAAAGTGAAAGCTGCTCAGTTGTGTCCGACTCTTTGCGACCTCATGGACTGTACAGTCCTTGGAATTCTGCATGTCAGAATACTGGAGTGGGTAGCCTTTCCCTTCTCCAGGGGATCTTCCCGATCCAGGAATCAAGCTGGGGTCTCCTGCATTGCAGGCAGATGGATTCTTTACCAACTATCAGGGAAGGCTATTATATATAAAAACCCGTAGACCAATCTCATTTTTTGTTTATTTGGCTGCACTGATCTTAGCTCCCCAGCAGAGGATTAAACCTGGGCCTTTGACAGTGAAATCATTGACCCCTAACCAACCACTGAACTGCGAGGGAATTCCCTCCACCTCATTTTTCCGAAACTGTTTTATTTTTTTATTTAGCTGTTTTTATTTTTGGCTATGCTAGATCTCTGTGGCGGAATCGGCTTTTCTCTAGCTGTGGGCGAGCGGGGCTGCTCTCTAGCTGCGACGCACTGGCTTCTCGTTTCAGTGGCTCCTCTCTCTGTAGGGCACAGGCTCTCGGGTGAGTGGGCTCAGTAGCTGCCGCTTTGGGCTCTAGAGCACAGGCTCACTAGCTGTGGCTCACGGGCTTAACTGCTGCGAGGCATGTGGGATCTTCCAGGATCAGGGATCGAACCTGTGTCTCCTGCTTTGGCAGGTGGATTCTTCACCACTGAACCCACCAGAGAAACCCTGAACCTAATTTTTTGAAAGACTGTGTACCATTATTGCATGGATGTCCGATTACTCATTTAATCTGTCCCCTGTTCTTAGATCATGAGGCTGTTTTCAGTCATTTGTGCTAATGAAACAGCGCTGAAACAAGTATCCTTGGATGTATAGCACTTCTTCAGAATATTTCTTCATGAATAATTTAAAAGCTGTTCCCAATAACAAGTTTTAGGCAGGCGGTATGGTGTGTGGAAATGAGTATTAAACCAGGAATCAAAAAACTCCCCTTTAGTCAGCTATCGAAATAGAGGTCAATGAATTTCTCTGGGTATGAGTGTCTTGACTGGGAAATTGAAGAATTTGGCTCTCAAATTCGTAGGATTTAACAAGTATGCACTTTGTCCTGAGCCCTGTCCCATCCCTCAGGTTTAAGAACCAGAGACCTTGTGCCTCGGGTACTGTGAGGACCCCAGAGCTCCTTGGATTAACCTTCTGGTTTTCACAGCCCAAAGGTCAGGGGCAATATAAACAGTGGCAAAAGAGAGAGGCCTGTCCTGCCTGACTCCTGACTTGTCCCCACCTTTAAGCTGTCATCCTAGGCATTGCCAGCTATTCCTTCTCTTTCAGACACGCTTTCTGAGCTCTGGGGTGTTTCTGTGCTTTTTCACATTTTTATTTTTTAATTTTGTTTTTAAAACATTTATTGAAGTATAGCTGGTTTACAATGTTGTGTTCATTCCTGCTCTATGACAGTTATACATGCGTATTTTTTTCATATGCTTTTCCATTCTGGTTTGTCATGCAGGGCATTAAATATAGTTCCCTGTGCTATATGGTAGGATGTTGCTTTTTTATCCATCCTCTGTGTACTAGTCTGCATCTGCTTTTGCTGTTTTTAAAAAAATGTCCTTGTCTCTTTCCTCTACCATCCCAAAGTGGACCATGACCTCTGGCTCCCTTTTGGATCTGGGAGGTCCTGTCCTTTATGTTTGAGAACTCAAAGTTCACTTTTGTGATTCCCGGGGAAGAACGCCACCTGCACAACCTCCGCTCGGCCTCTGAACCTTGACTGCCTCCTGAAATCATGTTTTCTCTGCATCTCGCTTCTGGCCTTTGCACTTGGTCTCGTATCACAGACCCATCACTCAGCTCTTCTACTCGAGGTCAAGCAAGAATAGAAACTCTGTTCCAGTGTTTCTACCTACCCCTTCGGAGGCATCAGTCCCTGGAATCCCTGCAGCCTAGATGAGATCTGGCTATTACCTTCCTGCTGTTGGAGCCTCCTTGCCCCTCCTCACATATTTAACTGCCTGAGATGATGATTCTCCTTACCTGCCAGGCACATCTTGTCCCTCGCTTCGGCATCAGATTTTTCTGGGAGTGTGGTGGGGCAGGGGGAGCCTGATGTTTTTGTCACACACTGTAACCATAAGGATTTCATCAGAACATAGAACATTCCTATAATGAGAGAATTGGCTAGGTCCATGAGCATCATTGGAATTATTCAAAAGAGGAAGCATTAAAAATGAAAATTGGATCTAGCAAGAGAATTCAGAAATAGGAATATCATTTGAAAAGCACATCAAATTGTGAACTTTGTTGGCACATTAATCTTATTAAATTTAACAGTGGTTATGAAATATTGAAATGAATCACAGCCAGAAAAAAAATTTTTTGTGACTTGCTAATCATCTTCCTTTACTCTGAAAGATCCGGAAATGAGAAAAGTCATAGAAGTGGGAGCTACTGTGTAACTGTGTACAGGCTGATCTTCTGTCATAAAAACATTTGTGAGCATGAGTGAGAAAGGCTGTAGGAAATAGGGTAGTTCTGAGCCACCAGGGAAGTCATCTTGAAGGCTATGCTCTACCAACACCCTCAATCCTTTTTGAAAAACTTGATTTTTCTACTTGTTTTGTTAACCATTTCATCTTGGAACAGTGTTAAGTGCAATGCAAGCAAATACGCTTTTAAGAAATTTGTTTGTGAAATAACTGAACAGTTTATATTTAGTTTTTCAGTTATGTGTAATGATCTTAAAGATATACAGTTTTTAGTAGCATTTAAAATATTTCTTCCTTCATTCTGATCTTGGATAATCTGCAAAGACAGGTCTTACTTCACAGACTAAATTTCACGCTGGACTATTTCTGGCCAGTGCGTATTGATGAAATTTTATGATGCGTTAGCAGCAGACTCAAGTTCAATCCTTGGGTAGGGAAGTTCCCCTGGAGGAGGAAATGGCAACCCACGCAAGAGCCTGTGAAATCCCCATGGACAGAAGAGCCTGGCAGGCTACATTCCATGGGGTCGCAAAGAGTCAGACATGACTGAGCATGTTTCCACAGCTTTATTAGAATTGGATTTTTGTTTGCTTGTTTGTTTGTTTAATGATTTATTTTTTTATTGAAGGATAATTGCTTTACAGAATTTTGTTGTTTTCTGTCAAACCTCAACATGAAAGAATTGGATTTTTATGGGAAGCAAGCCTCAAACGTGTTGGATAATAATGAAATAATCATGGAAAAAGAAGGCTACTGAGATAGAACCTGTTTTCCCACCTTTAGATTATGTTAACAGCTGAAAGAACTAGAAACTTGGGAACAACCCAGTATCTAAAAGAGGGAATTGGTTAACAGACTGTAGACTAGAAACTAGCAAAGGGAATCGTCCAGGGTCCTGCTCTAGCTGGGCCAGGATTGCCCAGGGCTTATTAGTGAGCCACTGCCGGAGACAGCCACCCTCTACTGCTGACATGGAAACATTGGGATTGTTGGCTGGTCCTGCTGTGGCCTCTGCCCCATGCTCCAGCTTCAGTAGCTACCGCTGCCTGTCTCCTTGGCTGACCTTTATGATGATAAAGGTCATTGTCAGTTTCTGCTCCTCACTGGTCACAAAATTCTAGGGTAGCTTTGAGCTTGGAGCTCTCCAAGGTCTTCTCTGTGACTTTCTGCTTTGACCAGAGATGATGTGGTTCTAAGGAACCTCGGGGAAGGAAGTTGCTGAGCTAGGATGAAGCTTCCTAATTGATGAGATGGCTGAAATCCTGTTGAAGGTCATGCTGTGAGGAAGCCAGGTGCTGAGAGTGGCAAGGTTGGCTTCTTGCTCTGGACCTGTGCGTCACACTTGGGGAGGAAGCAGATGAAGAAGTCGTGACTGGAATCGCACAGATTGGCTGCTGAGAAAACAGCCTCACTCAGGACTTCCTTGTCAGTCCCGTGATTAAGGCTCTGTGCTCTCAATGTAGGGGCATGGGTTCGATTTCTGATTGGGGAATATCCCACATAATGAATGGTGTGGGCAAAAACAAACAAAAAACCAGACTTACTCATGGCACTTCTATTAAGGGAACCTGAACTGTCGATAAAACCAGTTCTCGAGTGGGGCAGCCACGTGATCAGCCTGTATCAGATGGGTGCCCTGATGGAGTATGGGAACAGCCTGTGGCCAGTACTCTGGAGAGTTTGAGTTGACCTCAGCCCAACTCCCCTGCAGCTGGGGCTGTGAGTTCTCTTCCATCAACTGGGCACTGTGATGCTCCTTGGGTTACCCTACATTTTTCTTAAACTGCGCCAAAATCACCTCATATAAAATTTTCCTGGGTAGTGTGCATTTCCCTCTCAGTAAAGTGACTTGAGATCCCAAAGAGAATACACATACACACCTATACACAAACATACAGATCTGTTGCTGCTGCTGCTAAGTCGCTTCAGTCGTGTCTGACTCTGTGCGACCCCATAGACAGCAGCCCACCAGGCTCCGCCATCCCTGGGATTCTCCAGGCAAGAACACTGGAGTAGGGTGCCATTTCCTTGTCCAGTGCATGAAAGTTACTATTCAATAAAAGACCACCCGTTTAATTATTTTTAAATGTTCACAAAAGAAGAGGTCATTTCCCAAAGAAGACCTCTAGATTGCCAATAAATATCTAAACAGAAACTTAGCCAGTAGCAGTGCATAAATAGGAGGTGATATAGCATAGTAATTAACTGGATCCTGGAGCCTGAGTGATGGATTTGAGTCCTCGGCTCTGCTGCTATTCAGCTGTGATGTTCAGCAAGGTACTTAACTTGTACATATTGTGGTTTCCTCTTCTGTAAATTGGGAGCAACTATAGTCAGAGGACTTAACCTCACACAGTTGTGATAGTTTACATGGTAGATATGTAAGGTGCTTGCCCCGTGAGTGCACTAAAGTGTTAACAGTTATGCCGACAGCCATAATGGTGATGAGAATGGTGGTATGATGGTGGTGATTGTGATGTTGATTGTAGTGATGGTGGTTATGGTGATGTTGCTGGTGGTGATGATGATGGTGGTTTATGGTGATGTTGGTGGTGGTGATGATGGTGATGATGTTGATTGTGGTTATTGTGATGGTGGTGGTGGTGATGATGGTGGTGATGTTGCTGGTGGTGATGATGATGGTGGTTATGGTGATGTTGCTGGTGGTGATGATGGTGATGATGTTGATTGTGGTTATTGTGTTGCTGGTGGTGGTGATGATGGTGGTTATGGTGATGTTGCTGGTGGTGATGATAGTGGTGGATATGCTGATGGTGGTAATGGTGATAATGTTGATTGTGGTGGTAGTGTTGATGGTGATGTTGCTGGGGTGGTTATGGTGGTGGTGGTAAGGATGATGCTGATGATAGTGGTTATGGTGATGTTGGTGGTAATGATGATAATGGTGGTGGTGATGTTGCTGGTGGTGATGATGATGCTGATTGTGGTGATGATGGTGATGATGATGGTGGCGGTGATGAGGATGATAGCGATGATGATGTTGATGATAGTTATGGTGGGGGTGCCAGTTTATTGCCAAAATGCTTGTACCAACATTATATAAGTATTCCCTTTCCTCACATTTTTCCAGTATTATTAGACTTGAAAATGTTTGGCAAGTCAAGGAGAAAAAGTAGAATCTGAGGTGGTTTCATTTTCAGTTTCCTTATTGCTGGTGAGGTTGAGCATCTTTTCATAAATTTATTGACTATTAGGATTTCCTCTTTTGCAAATGATTTATTCATATCCTCAGCCCATTCTTCTCTTGGTCTTTTGTCTTCCTAGTGATTTTTACATTGATTTCTCATTCATCCAGCAAATATTTATTTTATACCTCAGACACTGTTAAGGTGCTGAGAATACAATGGAAGAGGTTGTCTTATGGATTTTATGTTCTAGTCAGAAGAAGACAAATAAATACTATATTCTTAGCTCTCAAGAAGTTATGTGGAGAAAAATAAAGCAGGATAATCATAATAATAGCTATCATGGACTGAGTGATTTCTCTGTGTCAACTACTAACATATTAACTCGTTTTATCCTCACAATTTTGGGAACACCATCTTTTGAAAACGTCATCTTTTGCAGGCAAGGAAACCGAAGGGCAGAGAAGTTAAGTAATATATTCCAAGTGACACAGCTGGGAAGTAGTAGAGGCAGGTTTCAAAATCAGGTGGTCCTACTCTAGCTAAGGCCTGTCCTAACCAGGCCTATCCTAACCAGGATAGGATGTTGCCTGTCTGTACTATGCTGGAGATAGAATGTAAACAGGAAAAGAGCTTTATATTACCACTTTACCATGTGTTTTATAAATACCTCACTTCCTTCCTCACCTCCTCTGTAGTTTTAAAATTTTGTTTATAATCACTTTGCCACAAAATATTTAACTTAGATGTAGTCAAGTTTTATCTTATAGTGTGTGCTTTTGGGTCCTTATTTAAGAAATTATTTCTTTCACTGATAATGAATTTACTGTCATTCTTTTTAATTGGATTTAAAAAAAATGTTTATTTGGAGGTGTTCTGGTCAGGCCAGATGACTTGTGGGATCTTAGATCTTAGTTCTCCCACCAGGGATTGAACCTTGGAAGTGCGGAACCTTAACCACTGGACCACCAGGAAAGTCCCTGTTGTCATTCTTTTGCTTATTCATTCAACAGATATTTACTTGAGCATCTGTCATATGCCAGATGCTATTCTAGGTATGGATAGATGTTGGCAAAGCCAACACAAATCATTTCACTACTGATTTATGATGTAATCATCATCATATATCAAGTTCTTTTATGTAATGAGTATTACTGGCCTGCCTGCTCCACTTCCTTGATCTATTTATTCTTGAGCTTTGTTGTATCTTAATAATGTTTTAGTTGTCAAGGCATTGTGGTTATTATAGACAGTTTAGAAAATGCATGAAAATACAGAAATGATTAAAATCACTTATAATCTTACCATTTTCTATGCAGGAAATTGAAAATCAAAGGGGAAGGTTTTATAAAATAATTATAACATCAAACTATTAATGGTCATTATGGGGAGGGGGTAAGTGATCTCTCTGGTGGAATCCTCTGAAATCTAAAATTGTTTCTTGGGACTTCCCTGGTGGTTCAGTGTTAAGACTCCACCTTCCAATGCAGGGGCCTCAAGTTCCACGTGCCACAGCCAAGAAAATTTTTCAAAATTTAAGAATTGTTTATCTTTGGCATTCCATACCATATATCAAGCTCTTAAAATTGACCTGTTAGTTATAACAGGCTATTCAGAAAACTAAGATCATGGCATCTGGTCCCATCGCTTCATGGGAAATAGATGGGGAAACAGTGGCTGACTTTATTTTTCTGGGCTCCAAAATCACTGCAGATGGTGATTGCAGCCATGAAATTAAAAGACACTTACTCCTTGGAAAGAAAGTTATGACTAACCTAGACAGCATATTAAAAAGCAGAGATGTTACTTTGCCAACAAAGGTCCATCTAGTCAAGGCTATGGTTTTTCCAGTAGTCATGTATGGATGTGCGAGTTGGGCTATAAAGAAAGCTGAGTGCCGAAGAATTGATGCTTCTGAACTGTGGTACTGGAGAAGACTTTTGAGAGTCCCTTGGACTGCAAGGAGATCCAACCAGTCCATTCTAAAGGAGATAAGTCCTGGGTGTTCATTGGAAGGACTGATGTTGAAGCTGAAGCTCCAATACTTTGGCCATTTGATACGAAGAGCTGACTCATTGGAAAAGACCCTGATGCTGGGAAAGATTGAGGGCAGGAGGAGAAGGGGATGACAGAGGATGAGATGGTTGGATGGCATCACTGACTCAATGAACATGGGTTTGGGTAGACTCTAGCAGTTGGTGATGGATAGGGAGGCCTGGCGTGCTGTGGTTCATGGGGTCACAAAGAGTCAGACACGACTGAGTGACTGAACTGAAACTGCTATAATGATTAGACCCTGCAGTGTAACTGTTCAACATGATAAAATTTTTTCCTTATTGATGGGACAGCCCTGGACAGGTATCCAGATGGATGGTAAGGGGACTTCCCTTCGTCTTGTCAATCAGGGTTTGGCTCCCTTGCATCACATGACTCTGCCATCCTCTACTGTCTCATCCGACACCTGCCTCCAACCAGCCCGGGGAGGGAGAGCATCAACGAGCACCCCCAGGCTCCTCTCTGGGCCAGCAGAAAGTGGGGGCTCATGTCTATTTTCATGCCAGTGACTAGAACCCAGTTGCATGAGTACCTGACCTGCCAGCAACAGGGAAGCATAGTCTGGCTGTGAGCTCCCAGACCAAGCGGGAATGGGTCTTTGTGAGCAGCTGGCAGTCTCTCTCTCTCTCTCTCTCTCTCTCTCTCTCTCTCTCACTTGTTTCTCCTGGAGCAACTGTAAAACGTTGACAGTTTCCTATAAAATGTGTTCCTTTGCTCATTCCATTAAGTCCTAGTCTGCAGAATCTCTGACTACATCAAAGAGATTTGCAGGATGTGCTTATTAAATGTTTGACATTTCCATGGCTGAGAAATAGTCCGTTGGTTTACCCTTGGGGTTTGAAACGTGCCAAAGATTCTCTTTAGGCAGAAATGCAAGTATCTGGCCTTCCTGGGGTAGCGAAATGGGGTTTTTCCTTATGGATTTTTCATATGAATTGTGGGGGAGGTGGAAAATGGAACTTCTCTTCTTAAAAATCCAAGAGATCTTTGTAAAAGGGCTGCATGATTTCCATGGCTAAAGATATGGGATTCAGTAATCAACTTAAGGCAGCAACTCTGAACCCTTTTCTCCATCGGATTTCCCAGAAGAATCTTCTCAGGCAAGGATTTTCCTCTTATCCTGAGGGGTTCTCAGTATCTTTCCATCCCCATGGAAGAAATTTCATCTGCCACTTTTTCAGCAGCTTTGTTGAGATACTATCCATATACCTGTGATTCACTCATTTAAAGTGTACAGTCCCATGGCTTTCATTGTATTCAGAGTTGTATAGCTGTGACCAAAATCAGTTTTAGAATGTTTTCATCACACCAGACTGAAACCATGCATCCCTTAGCTGTCACCCCCTGACACCCCCTGTCCTCCCAGCCACTCACAACCACTGATCCATTTTCTTTTTTAGACTTGCCTTTTCTGGCCATTTCATACAAATGGGATTATACAGTGTGTGGCCTTTTGTGCCTCTTTGATTTGGTATAGTGTTTTCACAGTTTATCCATATTGTTGCATGAATTAATACTTCATTTTTTAATTGCTGGATAATATTCCATTGTATGGATATACCACATTTTCTTTATTCACCAGGTGATGGGTATTTGGGTGGTTTCTTCTACCTTTTGGGTATTATGAAAAATGCTGCTATGGATACTTGTGTACAAGTGTCTGTGGGCACAGGCATTTTCGTTTCTCTTAGTCATCTACCTAGGAGCCGCGCTGCTGAGAGGTGTGATAAACCTGTAGCATTTTGAGGAGCTGCCGGACTGTTTCCCAGAGCGCCTATGCCGTTTTACACTCCCACCAGCGGTGTATGAGGGTCCCAGTTTTTCCACATCCTCGCCAACACTTGTCATTATCTTTTTTGGTTCTAGTTGTCCTAGGGAAGGTAAACTTTCCAGCTCTGATTCCCAAATTCTAGTCTCTTTAAGGCTAGACCCCTGCCACCCTTCCCCTGCGTGCAGTGCAGTGCGGGGCACAGAGCAGACAGCTCGGTGAATACAGGGTAATGGGCTGCGATCAGCTTCACCATGCAGGTAGGGAGAACTGTAGCTTTCAGAGATCTTCTTCCTCCTGGCAGTGTGTGATTGGAACTGTCCCAAAAACCAGAATTATTCACGCACCCATTAAAGAAGTACTTGTTATAAAAATCTACTAGTACTGGGCAGTAAAGCATTGGCGACCTCAGGGGCACAAATAGGAACAGCTGTGCCCTTCACATCCTGACACAGATGCGCACGTAAGTCACACAACCACCGTGCAGCAAGCTTACCACTGAACAAGGCACCAGCCACGGGAGCCCTGAGGAAGGGAAGCCCGAATCAGAGAATGCACAAAACCGTACTACCCGCGGCATATTTCTAGCTCCGGTATCTGGCTGCGATGTTTGTTTAAACCCGATCGCTAGTCGGATATTTCTGGAAGTCCTTAACTACTGGATGATTTTTTTTTCCCCACTAGATTTATTTTAAACAACGGTGCAGATTTGATTCTACCGATGAAAACAAACTGCTCGTTTTGGGGATGGGAACGCATTACTATTTTTAGACCAACAGGGTGTCATTTGGCGGGGTCTTCATGTATTGGAGAAAACGAGCACTACTTTCTATTCCAGGATTAGGGAGAACAGGGAAACACACATCTATAGCTCATCCACTTGCCCTTTTCTAAAAATAATAATAATAATTGTTAGTGTCTTTTATTTTATATGTTTTATTTTTTGACAGAACCATGTGGCATGTGGGATCTTAGTTTCCTGACCAGGGATCAAACCTAAGCCCCTTGCAGTGGAAGCATAGAGTCTTAACCACTGGACCACTGAGGAAATCCTCATGGGCTTGTCTTTTAAACACTTTTTCTCACTGTTGAATATGCCTTTCATGCTTTGACTCTGGAGAAAAGTGAATTAATCACTATAACTCAAGATGTTTGTGATTTTAATACATAAATAACCACCAGAAAGAAGAGTTCCTCTGTGACCTAGATATGGGGTGATGAGACTGCCACCTGGGGTCCTCTTAGTGGTAAAGACCAAGCCCACAGCTCTGTTGGGTTAAGTCAGCACAACTTGTTCTCCCTGGCACTATATGCGGCGGGTGGGGGTCTCTATCCTCAGGGGACCTCTAGCCTCGGCTGTCAGAGGCCCATCGCCTTCCAGTGCAGCATCTCGACGAGGCTACCAGGCTGGCTGGGAGGGGAAGTCAGCAAAGAGAAGGCACAGCACCCTCACATGCTCCCCCCCGGGAGCTCCACCTGTTCCATCTCCTCGTCTTCCATTGGCTCAGCAAACAGCCTGCTTGGGCCCACCTTTCTCACTTCAGGTGGGGGAGTGTATGGGTCATCCCCCGGAACACCCACAGGAGGGGGGTCAGAAGTACTGGTGAGCACCAATAGCGTTTATCTGAGTAGGAAAAACCCAGTTCTCCTCCTGTGTTCTCCTGACTCTAACCACTGTCCCCCCGGCTTTTCTGACACCAAGCACGTCTGCAGTGCCAGCAGGGATCCTGCGTTGACTCTGACATCGTCCACCTGGAGACAGCGTTAGATCCCACAGGTGGAGGGCCCGGTCCCACCAGACTGCACCCTCCCCACTGGGGACACAGTCCTAAGTCCAGGCTGTCCCCTGTGCCTCTGACCAACCAGCTACAAACTTGAAGTTCTTCCCAAGAACCCCTCCTTATAGTGGTTAATTTGAATTCACAGTCCTCAAGAAAACACTTTTTAGGGAATTTCTTGGTGGTCCAGTGGTTAGCACTCCATGCTTTCAATGCTGAGGGCCTGGGTTCAATCCCTGGTTGGGGAAGTAAGATTCCGCATACCATACAGCTTGGCCAAAAAAAGGAAAAGAAAACACTTTTTACTGCTTACCAGTTTATTGTAAAAGGATGTGATAAAGAATACAGATGAACACCCAGGTGGAAGGGATGTGTGGGGCAAGGGCTGAGGGCTGACACATGGAGCTCCCGAACCCTCTCCAGGGTCCACACTCCCAGCCTCTCCCCAGGTTCACCAGCCGGGAAGGTCTCTGCTCCTGAAGGCTTATGACTGATAATTAACTCCATTTCCTGCCCCCTCACATCTCTGGAGAACTGCAGATGGGGGATGAAAATCTCAAGGTTCTGATCTTTATGACCATCCAGGAGCCCACCCAGAGATACCTCATGAGAACAGAAGACACTGCTACCACCACCTGGGAAATTCCAGCAGTCTAGGAGCTCTGTGCCAGGGACTGAGGTCTTATATTTTCTCTATTATCTCACATATATTTTTAAAGAGAGAGATGAGAGACTTTCTGTTTTTAGGGGGCCTACACTCTAGTGGGAAAAGCAGGTAAGAGCACCAGGTTTTATGTGTGCTAGATGGGAGGATATTGTGTGAGTGGCTCAGAAGGTAAAGAATTTGCCTGCTATACAAGAGACCCAGGTTCAGTCCCTGAGTCAGGAAGATGCCCTAGAGAAGGGAATGGCAACCCACTCCAGTATTCTTGCCTGGAGAGTCCCACGGACAGAGGAGCCTGGCAGGCTCCAGTCCTTGGGGTTGCAAAGTTGGACCCGGCTGAGCAACTAACACTTCCACTTCAGAGGGCAGGAGGAGCACTGAGTTAGGAGCACCTACTTCAGGTTAGAAAGGAGCAAGAAGGCTTCTTGAAAGAGGTGATTCTTGGCTTAACTTTTTGCTTTTTTTTTTTTAATTTATTGAAGTATAGTTGATTGTTGTGTTAAGTGGTTCAGTTACACATACATATATTTTTATGTATTCTTTTCCATTATGGTTTGTTATAGGATATTGCATATAGTTTGTTTACCTACTCTGTATATGAAAGCTTACATCTGTTAATCCCAGCTTCCTGTTCCTCCTCTCCTTCAACCCCCTCACCTTTGGCAACCGCCAGTCTGTTCTCTGTGTTCATGAGTCCATTTCTGTTTTGTAGATAGGTTCATTAGTGTCATATTTTAGGTTCTAAATATAAGCGGTATCATAGGTATTTTTCTTTATCTTTCGGACTTATTTCACTTAGTATGATAATCTTTAAATCCATCCATGTTGCTGGAAATGGCATTATTTTATTCTTTTTATGGCTGAGTAGTATTCCATGCTATACATTCTTTATTCATCTGTTAGGGGCTTGCCAGGTGGCTCAGTGGTAAAAAGAATCCACCTACCAATCCAGGAGTTACAGGAGAAATGGGTTCAGTCCCTGAGTCAGGAGGATCCCCTGGAGGAGGAAATGGAAACCTACTTCAGTATTCTTGCCTGGAGAATACCATAGACAGAGGAGTCTGGTGACTTAATTCCTCAACCAGGGATTGAACCCACGATCCCTGCATTGGAAGTGTGAGTCTTAACCACTGGACCACCAGGTAAGTCCCCTGAGGCCACATCTTAATATGTGAAGCTTTCATCTCCTGGGCTAAAGAGACTCTTGATGAAAGTAAAAGAGGAGAGTGAAAAAGTTGACTTTAAACTCAACATTCAGAAAACTAACGGCATCCGATTCCATCACTTCATGGCAAATAGATGGGGAAACAGTGGAAACAGTGACAGACTTTATTTTGGGGGGCTCCAAAATCACTGCAGATGGTGATTGCAGCCATGAAATTAAAAGACGCTTGCTCCTTGGAAGAAACGCTATGACCAAGCTAGACAGCATATTAAAAGGCAGAGACATTACTTTACCAACAAAGGTCCGTCTAGTGAAAGCTACAGTTTTGACTAGTAGTCATGTATGGATGTGAGAGTAGTAGTAGTAGTACCAGCAGTAGATGTATGGATGTGAGAGTTGAACCACAAGGAACGCTGAGTGCCGAAAAATGCTTTAGAACTGTGGTGTTGGAGAAGACTCTTGAGAGTCCCGTGGACTGCAAGGAGATCCACCAAGTCAATCCTAAAGGAAATCAGTCCTGAATGAGATGGTTGGGTGGCATCACCAACTCGATGTACATGAGTCTGAGTAAGCTTCAGGAGTTGGTGATGGATAGGGAAGCCTTGCATGCTGCAGTCCATGGGGCCACAGAAAGTGGGACACGACTGAGCAGCTGAACTGAACTGAACTTCACCTTCTGGAGATGTTGGGTATGCGGAACAGTTTAATCCATAGTCTAGCAAGTGCTGCCTCAATGCTCAGTCGTGTCCAGCTCTTTGGGACCGCATGAAGTGTAGCCTGCCAAGCTACATGGCAAGCTATGTAGTCATGGGATTCTCCAGACAAGAATACTGGAGGGGGTTGCCATTTCCTCCTCCAGGGAATCTTCCCAGTCCCGGGACTGAACCCACATTTCTGTGCCTCTTGCACTAGGAGGCAGATTCTTTACCACTGAGCCACCCTGGGAAGCCCAAATACTGCCTGGGTTTTTGTATTCTCTAAAGTGTAAGTCGCTCAGTTGTGTCTGACTCTTTGCAACCCCATGGACTATACAGTCCATGGAATTCTCTAACTTCCATTCAAATCCTGAGAATCTCGTTCTTGAGTTAATCTCTCTCTGTTCCCATTTTCTTATAGACAGCTGGGAAAAGCCAGCATGTTTTCAGCCTTCTGCACAGAAAGGGAATGGCACCCCACTCCAGTACTCTTGCTTGGAAAATCCCATGGATGGAGGAGCCTGGAAGGCTGCAGTCCATGGGATCACTGAGGGTCAGACACGACTGAGCGACTTCACTTTCACTTTTCACTTTCATGCACTGGAGAAGGAAATGGCAACCCACTCCAGTGTCCTTGCCTGGAGAATCCCAGGGACGGGGGAGCCTGGTGGGCTGCCATCTATGGGACAGGGTCGTGTCCAACTCTGTCAGACTGAATCAGACACGACTTAGCAGCATGCTCATTAGGTCCATTTTCTATTTTCTAGCTTCGCTCCTGGTTAAATAAAAAAACATTTAAATCTACAGTGAGACTGTTTTTCTACCTATCAGATTGTCAGAGATGAAAAATATGGTTATATTTCAGTGCTAGCAGAAATGTAGGCAAACTGATGTTCTTATTTACTATTCTGTCCTTTGTTCCTTTATGTGTGTGCACATGTGCTAAGTCGCTTCAGTTGTGTCCAGCTCTTTGCAATCCTATGGACTATAGCCTGTCAGGCTCCTCTGTCCATGGGATTCTCCAGGCAAGAATACTGGAGTGGGTTGCCATGCCCTTCTCTAGGGGATCTTCCCAATCCAGGGATTGAACCCAGGTCTCCCGCATTGCAGGTGGATTCTTTTCCCTCTGAGCCACCCAGGAAGTCCAAGAATACTGGAGTGGGTAGCCTATCCCTTTTCCAGCAGATTTGCCCAACCCCGGAATTGAACCAGAGTCTCCTGCATTGCAGGTGGGTTCTTTACCAGCTAAGCTACTAGGGAAGCCTCCTATAGGTAAGGTAATTTTTCCTCTCTGGCTCTGTTCATCTTTGATATTCTGTAGTTTAAAAATGATTTGCCAAGATGCTGTTCGGGTGGCATTTATCCTGCTTGGTATTCTCTGAGCTGCTTGGATCTGCGGGTTAGCTCCTGCTATTGGTTTGGGGAAATGCTCAGTCATTATTGTTTCAAATATTTCTTCTCTCTCCTCCTTCTGGTGCTCCCATCATAAGTATGTTACACTCTGTGGTTTCCTCACAGTCCTCGGATACTCTATTCTTCTTTTTTCCATCTTCTCTTTTCTTTTCAAGTTTGCGGGGTGGTGGTGGGGTGGGTTCTGAGGTTTTCACTGCTATGTCCTCAGGCTCAGAGATTCTTTCCTCAGCCACATCCGGTCTGCCAATAAGTACATCGAAAGACATTCTTCATTTCTGTCAGTGTTTTGATTCTTCTCGGTTCTGTCGGGATTTCCACCTCTCTGCTCACATCACCCATCTGTTCTCGTGTGCTTTCTGTTTTGTCCATTTGCGCCCTTAACATATTAATCATAGTTGTTTCCAATCCCAGGTCTGATCATCCCACCATCCCTGCCTTGTCTCGTTCTGATGCTTGCTGTATCTTTTCCAACTGTGTATTTGGAATGCCTTGTCATTTTTTTTTTTTATCTTGATAGCCAGCCATGATGTACTAGGTAAAAGGAACTGCTGTAAATAGGCCTGTGGTCATGCCATGGTGAGGTGTAGGGGGACGGGAAGCATTCTACAGTCCTGTGACCAGGTATCAGTCTTCTGGTGAGCCTGTGCCTCTAGACTGTGACCTCACAGACGTGGGATAGGATGGCTTACGGGGGCTGGAGTTGGGTATTTCCCTTCCTCAGATCAGTTAGGCTCTGATCATAGCCCAGCTGGTTAGGTTCTGATTGACTAATTTCTGCTGAGAACAGGCCTTGTTAAGAAGCACAGAAAGTCTGGTGTATTTCTAAAATGATTCCTCTGCCAGAAGTACGAGGGGATTCTTCTCCAGTATCTACCATGGGAACCTGATTGGGCTCCAGGGGTAAAGCTCACGAGAGTATGGGAGACCCCTGTGACTGGGCTGGTAACTCTCAGGCTTGTCCACACACAGCCTCCAGGACTATGTGAATCACAGTCCCGGGGTTCCTCCCTGAGCACTGGCTCCCATGGAGATTGCCACTTGTGAGTCTCTGCTCCCGGAAACTGTTGCTCCAATTTTGGGGGCAGCGTTTTGTCCTGTGTCCCTCCCTCCCTTAGGGATCTCAGAGAAATTGTTGGTTTTTCAGTCTGCTAGGGTGGAGTGGCGAAGAAGGCAATGGCACTCCACTCACTGTTCTTGCCTGCAGAATCCCAGGGACGGGGGAGCCTGGTGGGCTGCTCTCTATGGAGTCGCACAGAATTGGACACGACTGAAGCGACTTAGCAGCAGCAGCAGCAGGGTGGAGTGGTGACTTCCAAGCTCCTTACATGCAGAACCAGAAACTGACTTACTGTTGGTGGGGTGGAAACTGGTAACTGCTTTACTAAATTTACCATATTTAGTAAAAGTAAAAATTGTGCCCTTTGACCTAGCATTTCCACCTATGGACAAACTAGCATGAATGGACAAAGACGTAAGTACCAGAAGATTTTTTTGCAGCAGCATATTTAATATAGGAATGTTGCATAAAATATGCTATACTTACACAAGGGAATGCTACCCAGTTGCTAAAAAGAAATGAAGTAGCTCAATATATCCTGACATGGAAAGAAAGAAATCCAAGATATGTTTGTTCAGTGGAAGGAGAAAAAAAGCCAGATCTCAAAATAGTGTGTTTAAGATTCAATTTTTGTTTAAAATTTACTCATAGTAAAAACAGAGGCATGCTTAGAGACGAAAGACTATTTTTTAAAAATTTATGCCAGAAAAACTATTAGTTTCCTTTGAGGGACCCTTTTATAAGGCTGTTGATGTATATATAAGGCTGTTACTTAATGACATTTGTCTTATAATGAACATGAACTTCATAATTAGTTAAAAATTCAAGTAAGAAAATAGGAACAGATAGAGCCAGTTAAGAACGATGGAAGAGGAGACTTCCCTAGTGGTCCAGCAGTTAGGAGTCCACACTCCCGATGCAGAGGGCCTGCGTTCAATCCTTGGTAAGGTAACTGGAACCCACATGCTGCAACTAAGACCCAGCACAGCCAAATTTAAAGTAAATGAATACGTAAATTTCAAAAAAGAGTGATAGAACAGAACTGATATTTCAATCGCTTTTCCTTGCATCAGGTGATAATGCAATAATAATCTCTGACTCTAAATTTGAATTTATCTCTGGGGATACTGTGAGAGAGTAGGCTCAAAGAAATGGGAATTTGAAATCTTGTGTCTCTTTCGCTCTTTCAGAAGATGACAGCTCTAAGATGACAAGGGTTCCAAACAGAAATATTTTACCAGTGATTGTTTTTCGTTTTTACATGTAGAGTTTTTAGTTGTTAATTCATCTAATAAAAATCTTTATCAGGAGACATTTCCCCCTCTGCAGAGAAGCACTTTCTTTGGTTCTGTTATGTCAAGATTAGTGGTTTGTGTACCCAAGAGACATTTATAATGACATATTTTACAACACGTGTCTCTCCCTGACTGAAGAGTACATTAGCGGAGTGGATACCTGTGAAAGCTATTTGCCTTCCATGATAAAATAGCATTTATTTCTATGATTTTCCTGCTCAAATGACATCTAAGCACCCTGCAGGGTCACTGAGTGTAGACTAATAATCTTCTGAGTTCCTGCACCGAGTTCCAATGGGGAGGGAGGAACTTCCCACGTAACACAAGGTGCTTCTCAGACTCCAGCTGGGTGTCCCACAATTCAACTCAGTTCTGACACTGTCTTCTCAAAGACAGCATCGGATTCCACAGGTTACGGGCTCAGAACCCCCTCCTTTTGGGTTTTTATACAGCCTCTCTTAGTTCAGTTCAGTCCCTCAGTTGTGTCCAACTCTTTGCGACCCAATGAATGCAGCACACCAGGCCTCCCTGTCCATCACTGACTCCCGGAGCTTGCTCAACTCATGTCCATCGAGTCAGTGATGCCATCCAACCCACCTCATCCTCTGTCATCCCCTTCTCCTCCTGCTTTCAATCAATCAGTTCTTTGCATCAGGTGGCCAAAGTATTGGAATTTCAGCTTCAGCATTAGCTCTTCCAATGAATATTCAGGACTGATTTCCTTTAGGATGGACTGGTTTGATCTCCTTGCAGTTCAAGGGACTCTCAAGAGTCTTTAATACCACAGTTCAAAAGCATCCATTCTTCAGCACTCAGCTTTTTTTATAGTCCAACTTTCACATCCATACATGACTAGTGGAAAAACCAGTAGTTTTGACTAGACGGACCTTTGTTGGCAAAGTAATGTCTCTGCTTTTTAGTATGCTCTCTAGGTTGGTCATAGCTTTTCTTCCAAGGAGCAAGCGTCTTTTAATTTCATGGCTGCAATCACCATCTGCAGTGATTTTGGAGCCCAAAAAAATAAAGTCTGACACTGTTTCCCCATCTATTTGCCATGAAGTGGTGGGACCAGATGCCATGATCTTAGTTTTTTGAATGTTGAGTTTTAAATCAACTTTTTCACTTTCTTCTTTCACTTTCATCAAGAGGCTCTTTAGTTCTTCTTTGCTTTCTGCCATAAGGATGGTGTCATCTGTGTATCTGAGGTTATTGACATTTCTCCCAGCAATCTTGATTCCAGCTTGTGCTTTGTCCAGCCCAGCATTTCACATGATATGTTCTGCATATAAGTAAAATAAGCAGGGTGACAATATATAGCCTTGATGTACTCCTTTCCCTATTTGGAACCAGTCTGTTGTTCCATGTCCAGCTCTAACTGTTGCTTCCTGACCTGCATACAGGTTTCTCAAGAGGCAGGTAAGGTGGTCTGGTATTCCCATCTCTTGAAGAATTTTCCAGAGTTTGTTGTGATCCACACAGAGGCTTTGGTGTACTCAATAAAGCAGAAGTAGATGTTCTTCTGTAACTGTCTTATTTTTTCGATGATCCAACGGATGTTGGCAAATTGATCTCTGGTTCCTCTGCCTTTTCTAAATCCAGCTTGAACATCTGGAAGTTCACAGTTCATGTACTGTTGAACCCTGACTTGGAGGATTTTGAGCATTTCTTTGCTAGCATGTGAGATGAGTGCAATTGTGCAGTAGTTTGAACTTTCTTTGGCATTGCCTTTCTGTGGGATTGGAATGAAAACTGACCTTTTTCAGTCCTGTGGCCACTGCTGAGTTTTCCAGATTTGCTGGCATATTGAGTGCAGCACTTTAACATAGATGCAGTTGATTACATCATCGGCCGTTTGTGTTTGGTTAGACTCCAGCCCTGCTTGCCTCCCTGAGGTCAGGGAGTGGGGTGACAGTTCCAACCTTCTAATCACAGAGTTGCTCCCCTGGTAACCAGCCCATCCTTCAGTTCAGTTGCTCAGTCGTGTCCAACTCTGCGACCCCATGAATCGCAGCACGCCAGACCTCCCTGTCTATCACCAACTCCCGGAGTTCACTCAAATTCATGTCCATAGAGTCGGTGATGCCATCCAGCCATCTCATCCTCTCTCGTCCCCTTCTGCTCCTGCCCCCAATCCCTCCCAACATCGGGGTCTTTCCCAGTGAGTCAACTCTTCACATGAGGTGGCCAGTGTATTGGAGTTTCAGCTTTAGCATCAGTCCTTCTAGTGAATACCCTGGACTGATATCCTTTAGAATGGACTGGTTGGATCTCCTTGCAGTCCAAGGGACTCTCAAGAGTTTTCTTCAACACCACAGTTTAGAAGCATCAATTCTTTGGCACTCAGCTTTCTTCACAGTCCAACTCTCACATCCATACATGACCACTGGAAAAACCATAGCCTTGACTAGACGGACCTTTGTTGGCAAAGTAATGTCTCTGCTTTTGAATATGGTATCTAGGTTGGTCATAACTTTCCTTCCAAAGAGCATCCTTAGGTGCTTCCAAGTCTCCTCCTTACAGTGACCTTAGGGGCACCTTTAAGTATCTCATCTCTTAAGAAGTTCTAAGCATTTAGGGAACTGTGATCCAGGAACCGTGGATCAAAAGCAAATACATATTTGGTCACCTGAATATATATGTATTTCATTTCAATTATAATACTGCACATCCTAATGTAGTATAACATATGTTTTTCCTAAGTGATTAATTTCATGCAATTCAGATTTTACATAGTGACCTACCTGTTGTTGTTTTTACAAACCCTGTGAATTTTCTAACAGAAGTCCTGGAGGGGACTTGGGTGCCAAAAAGAAAAAGAAGAAACAGAAGAGAAAAAAGGAGAAACCAAATTCTGGAGGCACCAAGTCAGACTCGGCATCCGATTCCCAGGAGATTAAGATTCAGCCGCCTTCAAAAGTGAGAACTGTGTTTTATTTTAATCTCCGTGGTGTTGTATGCCTGTGAAAGTGGGTCTGAGCAGCTTAGGCGAGCACCCTTTTGGGGCAGAGGTGTAGTTAGGGTGTTGCCATCACCGTGTACTGCATGGTAGGGGTCTCTGTGGGATATTTACAGCTTTCCCAGGACTCACGTTGGTACCTAGATAACTAAGCAGTCCATACTGGGCTTCTGTGTGTGTGTGTGTGTGTGTGTGTGTGTGTGTGTGTGTGTGTGTGGTCTACCTACATCTTGCCCTTTCTCAGCAGACTAGTATGTAGCTTGTAATCATAGAAGGAAGTCTCAGTGTGACTTCCTAACTCTTGTTAGGTTTTTAAGTTACACTTAATGTTTGATTCCTTTTTGTTCAGAAGATATTCACATTTTTTATTTTCCTGGGTGTCTGTCTAATTACTTGAATACAGCACCATCAGGCAGCAGATTTCAGCGGGAGCCACCATGGGTAAGTTTCATGTTGACTTTGCCTTGGACCAGTCTGCAGCGGCCAATCCAAATTCCATTGCCAGAGGGTGGAAATAACCAAACCAGAAGTGGTCTAGCTGGGCCCTGTATCCTGTATCCCTCTGGAGGTGCTGATGCCAGATGCCCCTTCCTGGGGTCACCCCAATCACCCTGGCTGCAAATAGAGACCTCGTGTGCTAGGCCCAGGAAAGACAGAACTCTTGGTGCCAGACACAGCAAAAAGAGGGTAGAGTTGGGCATGTAACAAAACAGGTTATCTGGTTGTTGTAGCTCCAGGTGGGCTGGGGAATGCATGGTATCCTGGCAGGAGCTCGGTCCTGGCCCTGTTGGCCATTGAGCCAGGTGCCTCTGCCAGGCTCTGCCCCTCCCAAAGCTACCCAGCTCACAGGCTCTCGTGAAGTCGTAATCAGACCATCTTTATTATGTGGTGTTTATACTGTATACATGGCAGTCATTATGGTTACACAAGTTTTGTGGGGTCTAAATTTCTTTCTTACACAAAGTTTACATCATATGACAGTGGGTGAGTCTGGCAGGTGGTCTTGTTGTTGTTGTTATCAGTTTTAAACCTAAGGACCAGGAATCACCAAGAAGGAAAATTACTTGCCCCAATTTTTCCTTGACTGCTTTTGTGGGGTGAGAAGAAAGTGCAGTCTCCATCAACAGATTTTCAATCTGGTTCTCAGATAATAAATAGTCTAGCCACAGTTATAGGTTCCAAGGTAACTCGTATAAGCTGGCAAGATATCTTTTTTATTTCTCAAGGTTGCTTCATCAGGTAAATGTAGTGTCACTTACATGCATTCATGACTATCTCCTTATTCCTTCTGTCCTCACCACCAGCTGCTGCCAGTCCCCATACCCCTGGTGATTTTGGGTCCTTCCCCTACCTCTGGTCACTTAGAAGAATGGGAATTTGGGATTAGCAGATGCAGACTCTTACATATAGGATGGATAAACAACAAGGGGTTTCCCTGATAGCTCAGTTGGTAAAGCAACTGATCGCCTGCAATGCAGGAAACCCCAGTTCGATTCCTGGGTCAGGAAGATCCGCTTGAGAAGGGATAGGCTACCCACTCCAGTATTCCTGGGCTTCCCTTGTGGCTCAGCTGGTAAAGAATTGCCTGCAATGCCGGAGACCTGGGTTTGATCCCTGCGCTAGGAAGATCCCCTGGAGAACGGAAAGGCTACCCACTCCATTGTTCTGGCCTGGAGAATTCCATGGACGGTATAATAGTCCATGGGGTTGCAAAGAGCCGGACATGACTGATCGACTTTCACTTTCTTTCACAACAACAAAGCCCTACTGTATAGCACAGGAAACTATATTCAACATTCTGTGACAAACCGTAATGGAAAAGAATATGAAAAAGAATACATCTGTGTATAACTGAGTCACTTTGGGGTACAGCATTGTAAATCAACTCTACTTCAAAAAAAATTTTTAATTAAAAATAAACTGAGTGGATGAATAGAATTTTAAGGAAAAGGAACCAGGCAAGGCCAGAGGAATTGCTAGCATGTTGTGGTAGAGAAATTCTTTCTTTTTTAGTGAAGTCAAAATTGCTTTAATGTGGGCTTTTCTCTACATCTTAAAACCTGAGGCTCCTTTCCCCTAAACTGATGCCAGCTCAACATAAAACCATCAATTACAGTGACTTTTAGAGATTCTTTAGTTTCAAGAATATTGTGGTTTATGCTCAAGAACCAAAATAAAATGATATTTGGGTTCTTATACACTTCATAGTGATTAAAGACTTGGACATTTTTCCCATGGTATTAAATTGGAAACTAGTGGGCAAGGAGTACAGTTGATGTTTAGTATTTCCCAAGGAGCAGATAAGGAGAAAGAGAGGCGTGTCTGACTCTCACATCGGAAATACAGTAGTGGGAGACTAATGTGGGATCCTTACCCAGTCTCTCCTTTCTAAACACTCCATCTGGTGCTGCTCCGGAAGGTGACTGGATAGGTTTAAGAGTTTACCATAGCCGAGTTTTCTGCTCTGTCACCGTGGATTTGAAAGTTGCACTTACTTGAATCTACTCTAAGAGCATCATCTGTGAAAACACTGAATCACTGTGTTGTATACCTGAAGCTAATAGAACATTGTAAATCAACTAGACTCATTTAAAAGAGAGCATTGAATAGTGAGCACTGGGATATAACTACTTCATAAATGGTGATTTTATATAAAGACTGCTGGTCAGCCTGCTTAGGCAGAAGCCACTCTGAGGGTTTCTTTATGGAGACGGGCTACCGTCATTGGCTTCCTTGAAACAAAGATGCTGATGCATGTTTGTTATGAAAGAGTTAGAGTTTGGTATATTCATGTTAGAGGATTTAACTCAAATAGCAGGAAAGAATTACTATGGCAAATTCAGTACAGACACTATAGATATATTTTTGTAAGACTAGGTTCTACTTGGCCTATTGTAACATAAATGGATGCATGTTCAAGCATAATTTAGCTTAAATATACTGTCCTCTTACTTTCTGTATAAGGTGTAAGTCTCTTCATTGTGTTGTTGGGGGCTCAGGTGGATGTAAATTCATTTGGCTAGAAATCTGTTACTTTTGTGTTGGAGGCTCAAAGGAGATCCAAAAAGAGACATCTAAAACTACAATAAGTCAACAACAATGTAACTTGGTTAAATTAGTATGTGTAATTGATGTGTGAACCTGATGATTTAGACCTCAATCAAAATATAAGGTAGACAGCTTACAAAATTTGTGGTAGGCCTGAGTGATGCTGTTAGGTGTCCAAGTGGAGATATCAAGACTTTAACCTACTTCTAGTTAGATTCCAGCACTTTGTTTCTTGGAATCATTTTAGGAGCAAGAATCTTTAGGGAACCTAGTGAGTCAAACTACCACAGGATGATCTGTATTAAATATTTCGTACTGGGGCTTCCCTGGTGGCTCAGATGGTAAAGAATATGCCTGGAATGCAGGAGACTCGGGTTTGATCCCTGGGTCGGGAAGATCCGCTGAAGAAGAGAATGGCTACCCACTCCAGTATTCTTGCCTGGAGAATTCTATGGATAGAGGAGGCTGGTGGGCTACAATCCACGGGATCACAAAGAGCTGGACACAACTGAGCGACTAAGACTTTCACACCGAGTCAAACAAGTCAGCTTCCCAGATAAAAGGATTTGCTCCAGGTCACCGACTTCAGATTCAGAATTGAACTAAGTCCAGACCTGCTGTTAATAAACCACTGAGGGTCAGTGGTACCTTTCCTTGGTGCCTGTGATGCTGACAAAACCTGAAAGCTCTGAGACTCTTTCTAACCACTTCTGAACCCACAGTGAAGAGCATTCTTTGTATGGCATCAAAATTCTAAAACTCATCAGTAATTTTGCATGTTGAGAAAACCTCACCAATTTCCATATTCAGTATTATGTCCCACTCTCATTTCACATATAGTCTTATTTTGTAAGAAGTATTACATCATTTGAGGGATTTTCCAGAAAAAAAAAAGAGCTATGGAATATTCAGAAATGACAGATATTGGTTTTAAGGAAGGAACTTTAGTATTTAAAGGCATTGTCAATTTTATAGACTGAGGATATGCTTTACTCAAAAGGAAGGTTATTTACCACACTTGGGTTGGGGTGAACAGGCTATGGTTGCAAAAGGTTCTGAATTCGTGGAGGAAACTGCACATCCTCATTGAAGGATTTGTTTCTGGTGGAGCATCCGAATTAGTAGTTGGTGGGGTGTGGTCCAGGATAAGGCATCCTTTGAGAGTCCTTTCTTGATGAACTTCCTCCTGCCATGTCCACCTCGCTTCCATTCTAGAAGTTATTTCTTTTGTCCCTGCATTGCTCCTGCCAAGCATTAACTCCAGCAGTGAAGCCAAAACCAGGGGCTGACTGGCTGCTGTTCGATGCTCACGTTTGCACTGCATGGCAGCCCTTTCTGCTGCTCCACTCACATGAGTAATTAACCATGAGGACCATTTGCAGATGTTTGGGAAACTGAAGCAAGCATTGGCTTGATTTACTAGAGATTTTCCAGACTGTCAGAGCCCCATTAAAACTATAACTCTGTTGTTGTCTTTATCCTGTACCTTTGCTTATATTTTAATATGTTAGCATACTTGAGCCCAGGGTCCACGCTTAGAGGAGGATCGTGCATTTTTCCAGTGAACGCTGTAGTCTCCGAGGCAGGCGTGCATGTACCTGTCCTAGGTTTGGGAGCAGCGGCAGCTTCCTCATACTCTGTGTCTGTGTGTCTTTGCTGTTGTAGAATTCCACCATCCCAATGCAGAAGTTGCAGGATATCCAGAGGGCAATGGAGCTGTTATCTGCATGCCAGGGCCCTGCCAGAAACATTGATGAGGCTGCCAAACACAGATACCAGTTTTGGGACACACAGCCGGTACCCAAACTAAGTAAGCTTTTCTGCCTTTTCCCTCTGCAAACAAAGCTGGGTTAACAACAAACAAAAAAACACAAAAAGAGACTTGATTTCACTTATATGATTTGTTTCAGACCACAGATTGAGTCATATTTTTCCTACTAAAATAAATATTGAGTGATGACATTGGCTTTTAGTAACAACAATTTTAATATAACTCTTGTGCCTACAAAAAATCTAGTGTCCCCACACTTCAAATATTAGTGTATGGAGTATATACACACAGAAAAGAGGAGTCTCCCCCACCGGCAGTGTTTTGGTTCCAGTCTTCATGGAGTGGTTTTTCCTTCTACATAAATTTTTAGCAGTCTCACCTCAGTTATCCCAGAAGACACAGGAAATTTGCCTATTAAATCTTACTGAAATAGAAGATTTTGCTCTGTTTAACAGCAGGGTTCTGAACATTCACCCATGGTGTTAATGATTGCCAGTGTGATAACACTCCAGTATAAGTGAATTGGGACGCCTTGTGAAGGCCTTCGTAAGGGCTCTGGGTCACGTCAGAACTTCATTACTAGTCCTCTTCCCGCAGTGCCAGGCCTGCTCCATCATATTTCACTTAAACTTCTACCACTTAAGTTTCTGTAAACATAATTCCATTGTTACCCTTTCACATTATGCCAAAAAAAAAAATATTGGCCAAAAAGTTCATTCAGCTTTTTCCATACCATCTTGTGGAAAGACCGGAATGAACTTTTTGGCCAATCCAACGGACGCTCTAAATGCCATAAAAATGTTTATCAGTGTATTACAAGCTCAACCTGTTGCTTTGACTTATGTTTATATAAAGATAATTCATTGTATCATTTCTATATATTTCTTCAATGATAGTTCCAGATTCAAATTTTAATATTTAATGTATAATATATAATATTTAATATAAGGGGTTCATTGCCATCCCAAAGTCTTATTAGCCAAGTTATATACAGATAGCCAGTTTCATCAATTATAAAGCAGGAAACAATTGTCCTCCTTGCCTTCAAATCATGGATTTCAAACTTTAAAAGGGACTGTTCCTTTCCCACCCACGCCCACCCCACGCAGCTTCAAAAGCAAGAGCTTCAGAGCGTGAACAGAAGCAGAAAGCAATGATCCTCCCTTGATTTTAAGTCTCTAGAAATTATTTGGTGAGGAAAGGCCCTCTAGAATGAATTTACTGGATTTTAAATGACACTGAATTGAATGACCATTCATTGGCTAAAGGGAATGAAGGTTTATTGATCTGAATGTATTGGGTTTGGCTAAACGCTGCTGGTGGCTTTTGGGTCATGGCTCAGGGGAGAAAAAAGTCTCTTTAGCTGCCACCCACCCCAGTGCACCACTCCTCTGCTCACCTCATTTTAGCCCCTCCCCTAAATCCTTGCCTGGTTCTCGGGTTCCTAGAACATTCTCTATGCACCTCAATTAAGGCAGAGCCAGGTTAATGGCCGAAAAAGGAACCTGAGGTTGGGGAGAACGTTTGAAAGTCAGAGAGACTATCTCATCGTCTCTCTCCAGAGCCCTGTTCCACTTCAGTCAAACACACCCCGCTGTTTGGAGCTGCCTGAATGGGGTGAGCCCCTGGTGTTGTGTACATCAGCCAAGCCCTAAGAGCAACTCCCCAGGGACCCCAAGGGAGCAGCTGGGCACCTGACCACTGGGGCTGACCTGGGGGAGCCTGAGGTACTCGTGGGATGAGCTGGTAGACTAGAGATAAGATGAATATGCAAAGTCAGGGATTAGGAGGAGAGAAAAGAAACCCTTTAGGGTGGGTACAAACTCTGTGACTTTCCCCTGTAAAAAGGTCTGTGATGGTAGGAACTGTACCTGAAGGTCACTTATTCAGCAGATGTTTGTTGAGTGTCTGTAGTAAATGCCAGGCGCTGGGATGCAAACACAAGAGATAGTAGAGGGAAAGCAGGGTAAACGGTGAGCAGGTAGGGAGGACGTATCCACAATAGGAAGAGCTTTCGTTGAGGGGGATGCTATGAGGAAGTGGTGTGTAACTTACATCTGAAGAAGCGGGAGCGGCTGGCCACGTGAAAGTCAGGGGACAGCCTTCTGAGCAGAGGCCCAGCCCGAGGGAGGTCAGTGGGGCGGATGTGCTGAGGCTCGCCAGACAGGCAGCAGGCCACGGCCAAGGGGCTGGATTTTATCCCAGCCACACTGGGAGGTTCCAGAGGAGGGACTGGAAAAGGGCCCCTTGGTGGAAATCGCTGGAGACACTGATGGCTTGAACTGTGCTGCCAGCAGCCCGGACAGAAGTAGACCTGAACTGAATTTTGGATTGTGCTGGGAGGGGTCAGAGGTCACTGCAGCCCTTGCCCCCTGTTTGTTGAAAAACAGTTAAAAAGAAAACATCTCTAAGACTGTCACAGCAAACCTACATTGCCGGCAGTTGTGCTGTATGATCAGTCTCTAGTTGGAGGCTTCAGATTGAGGAATCACTATTGTTTTCTTGTGTCCAGTTTGCCATCGGATGACGAGTAATTTCTCCGGTAATTGTTCAGATAGCAGTTACTCTCCACCTCCACATAACTACCTTACCCCCCTGTAGAGGTAGCTGAAACAGTACAGTATTTTTAAAGATTATGTGAAACTCAGTAGCCCTAAAGCATGCTTTTGTTTCCCGTAACTGACCGGTTGGGGTCGTCGGAACACTTTGTAATTGAATCGTCTCTCTGTTGTTTTTTTTTTTTTCTCCTTCTCCCTGGATCTAGATGAAGTAATAACGTCTCATGGCGCAATTGAAGCTGATAAAGAAAACGTGCGTCAGGAACCGTACTCCCTACCGCAGGGTTTTATGTGGGACACTTTAGACTTGGGTAACGCCGAAGTGGTAAGTGAAACCTCAGACCTCAGGCCCCACACTGGCTTGGGCTGCTGCCGCACGGGGCCCTAGCATCACAGGCAGGACGCGTGTTTGGTCTCATAGCTCCGGGAGCTGTACACCTTGCTGAATGAGAACTACGTCGAGGATGATGACAACATGTTCCGGTTTGACTACTCGCCCGAGTTCCTGCTGTGGTGAGTCTGTGGCTGCCGGCGCCTGGTGGGGATGCGACTGCAGTGGGGTTGGGCCGTCTCTCTCTGTCCCTGTTTTCCTGGACACTCAGCGCACTCGTTTTCCTCGCCTGTGTTGACTACAGGGCTCTGCGTCCCCCAGGCTGGCTCCTCCAGTGGCACTGTGGCGTCAGGGTGTCTTCAAACAAAAAACTGGTGGGGTTCATCAGTGCCATCCCCGCAAACATTCGGATCTATGACAGGTAGGTGGTGAAGCTTGTCCCTTGTTGGTTTTGACGTATTGCTTCTCCAAGAATTGTGGTTAGAATAGGCTTTTTCCCCCACAATGTCTAACCTATTTATTTATTAGAATATAATTGCTTTACAATGCTGTGTTAGTTTCTGCTGTACAACAACGTGAATGAGCCATCAGTTCAGTTCAGTTCAGTCGCTCAGTTGTGTCCGACTCTGTGACCCCATGAATCGCAGCACGCCAGGCCTCCCTGTCCATCCCCAACTCCCGGAGTTCACTCAGACTCACGTCCATCGAGTCAGTGATGCCATCCAGCCATCTCATCCTCTGTCGTCCCCTTCTCCTCCTGCCCCCAATCCCTCCCAGCATCGGGGTCTTTCCCAGCGAGTCAACTCTTCACATGAGGTGGCCAATGTATTGGAGTTTCAGCTTTAGCATCATTCCTTCCAAAGAAATCCCAGGGCTGATCTCCTTCAGAATGGACTGGTTGGATCTCCTTGCAGTCCAAGGGACTCTCAAGAGTCTTCTCCAACATCACAGTTCAAAAGCATCAATTCTTCGGTGCTCAGCCTTCTTCACAGTCCAACTCTCACATCCATACATGACCACTGGAAAAACCATAGCCTTGACTAGACGGACCTTAGTCGGCAAAGTAATGTCTCTGCTTTTGAATATGCTATCTAGGTTGGTCATAACTTTTCTTCCAAGGAGTAAGCGTCTTTTAATTTCATGGCTGCAGCCACCATCTGAAGTGATTTTGGAGCCCCCAAAAATAAAGTCTGACACTGTTTCCACTGTTTCCCCATCTATTTCCCATGAAGTGATGGGACCAGATGCCATGATCTTTGTTTTCTGAATGTTGAGCTTTAAGCCAACTTTTTCACTCTCCTCTTTAACTTTCATCAGGAGGCTTTTTAGTTCCTCTTCACTTTCTGCCATCAGGGTGGTGTCATCTGCATATCTGAGGTTATTGATATTTCTCCCGGCAATCTTGATTCCAGCTTGTGTTTCTTCCAGCCCAGCGTTTCTCATGATGTACTCTGCATAGAAGTTTAATAAGCAGGATGACAATATACAGCCTTGACGCAATCCTTTTCCTATTTGAATGAGCCATATGAGCCTCCCTCCCCCTCCCCCATCCCACCTCTGTAGGTTATCACAGAGCACTGAGCTGAACTCCTTGTGTTCTACAGCAGGTTCCCACTAGCTGTCTGTCTTACACATGGTGGTATATATATGTATATATATGTCAGTCCTAAACTCCCAATTCATCCCACCCTCTCTTTCCCCCATGTGTCCACACATCCATTCCCTACATCTGTGCCTCTCTTCCTGCCCTGCAAATACATTCATCTGTACCATTTTTCTAGATTCCATGTGTAGCATTAGTATACAGTATTTGTTTTTCTCTTTCTGACTCACTTCACGCCTTATGACAGCCTCTAGTTTCATCCACATCTCTACAAATGGCTTTTTTAAATGTCTGAGAACATGTTGTTGATGATAGGGGAGGTTGTGCATGTGGGGAGGGCAGAGGTACATGGGGACTCTGTACTTGCTGCTCAGTTTTGCTGTGAACCTAAAACTGCTCTAAAAAATAAAGGTTGTGAATTCATTTTAAAAGGTTGTGTACAATAACCAAAAAAAGGCAGTTGTATTTTTCTCCGTCTTTCTCTGCTTCTCAGTCTCATACACGCACACACAGGTTATGTATATATGTACCTAGTAGAAAAAACAAAGATATAAATCGGTACTTCAGATTTGTTTCTGGGGAGGAAATCACTTAAAGGATTTTTTTTAGAAGTCTTTTTATCCATAGGATATGTATGTTCCCTTTTTACCCTGGGTCTCCAGCTTAGATAGTCAAAGATAGAGCTATGAAATGCAAAGATTTAGTGCATAGGTCTCTTTACATTTCAGTATGTTGGGTGATCTTATTTACTGCTGAAACGTATTTGATCTCAAGGAATATTTTGTGCCAAATGAAATGCCTGTATATCTGGAACCAGAGCAGCAGATGGACTTTGAAGCTCTAGAAGATTTATTGTCGCTTAGAAAAGCACCAGCTCTGGCCTTGTCAGGGTGCTTCCCAGGGATCCCAGAGATTGCATTATACTCCAAAGCAGTGTCTTATTAGATTCTGCATCTGGGTGACCCAGTTTCTGCCATAATTGTATATGTTACAGGAAAAACAGATATAGAAGCTTTGAGGCACAGCTGATCCAGTTTCTAAACTGAAAACTTTAGAACAGACCCAAGTTCTCAGATCTATTTAGAACAAGAAGGTTTACATCTCCACAACCTAGAGTTTATGATCATTTTGGTGCAGGCATGTGGGGAATAGTGTGTCAACCTGAATTTGTGAAATATCTAAATGTTAGAATATTTTCCTTAAATATTATGTTAAGGGAGGCCTTTCAGTTTCATATTCTTTGAAATGTTATAGGTGTTATCTCGTTTTTTAAAAATGTTCTTCTCTTACACTGGCTCTAATTTTCAACACCTTTCCTTCTTAGTGTGAAGAAGATGGTCGAAATCAACTTTCTTTGTGTTCATAAGAAGTTGAGATCAAAACGGGTAGCCCCAGTGTTGATTCGAGAAATAACCAGAAGAGTGAACCTGGAAGGGATTTTCCAGGCTGTTTATACCGCTGGAGTGGTTCTTCCAAAGCCAGTGGCCACGTGCAGGTATTAGCATCACACCTTTATCTTGCACATCACCTTTGCCTAATGCTTCACGCCTCCTTGCCATGTTTCTATAAGTATTATTCTCCACCCTTGTAACCTGGAAGGATTTTGGCTGACCCATGGTGATGATGTTGGTTGGTAGCAGAGATGGAGATACAGCCAAGAACCATTAGCCCAGTATTCTTGCAGTAAACCCCACAGCCACATGTGTATGAATGATGCTGTGTGTCCATTTCTGGGTCTCTTCATTTGAAAGGCTAGTTGCTGCCTTGGGAAACCCAGGGCATCAGTTACTGGGAGATGTCCCTGTAGTACCATTTTCTTTCCTTCTTGAACACTCAGTGTTGTGCCAGTGCTGTCAGGAACCACTCCAAAAGCTTAATAAGCATCTAGCCAGAAAGCCTGAACATACTTGTCTGCTGTGAGTGAAAAGAAGGCTAAAGCTCTGTTCTTATTACTTGATTATTTCATCTGCTCTTTTCAAGCTTTCAAAAGTTAATCCAGTAAGAAAATCACGTATCAGATTTTCACTTGACTAACCTGTTTCTAGAGCATCAGAAACAGTCTGTGTCCCTCTACTATTTTTTAAAAATTTTTTGTATCTTTTGGCTGCACTGTGCAGCATACAGGATCTTAGTTCCCCAACCAGGGGTTGAAACCTCAGCCCCTACATTTGCAGTGCAGAGTCGTAACCACTGGACTGACAGGAAGTCCTTCCCTCTCCTCTATTTTTGCATGAGTGTATGCATGCCTGCTCAGTCGTGTCCAACCCATGCTACCCTATGGACTGCAGCCCGCCAGGCTCCTCAGTCCATGGGATTATCCAGACTGCAGTGAGTTGCCATTTCCTCCTCCAGGGGATCTTCCCAACTCAGGGGCTGAACCCAAGTCTCCTGCATCTCCTGCATCGGCTGGCAGATTCTTTACTACTGAGCCACCTGGGAAGCCACTACTATTTTTATTGACTCAAATAAGAGGAAACTTCAGGAAAAAAACTTCAGAGTGTAAAAGACAAACCTGTAAAATGCCTCTCTCCTATTAAATTATTCATAAATAAACAGAATAAATAAGACTTCACAGGTATATTTTAATATAATCTGTAATCATTCATTCCAGTACCTAAGCCAGAATCATTTGAGAAATTCAAACTCATTTCTCAAAAAGTTGTTTTCTTCCATGTGCATTATATAAATGTGAAGGTTACTAACTTAAGGGAGTATTTTCATGTTTTTAAAGTTTTTGGTTTGCCTTCTTAGAATCTGTGATGGTCATTCAGTACTTACAAACTGGACATTGTCAATATTTCTTCTGCAATTTTAAGATTTTTCTATATTAAAAGAGATGGAAGGTTACCAGTGTCAAAGGAGCATAACTGGAACATCATTTCGAGGTAAAAAATGACAGATAAAATAATTACATAGGCAGAGGACCAGGACCCAGCACTGCACCAGGCCCTACATGATGTTTGTTCAGTACTTCTGTAACAGCTGAGCTGAGACAAAGAGTAAAACTTGGAGAGTTAGAAATCAATCAGACCTTAAAGCCTGTATTGTATTTCAGATACTGGCATCGATCACTAAACCCCAGAAAATTGGTAGAAGTGAAATTTTCTCACTTGAGTAGAAATATGACTTTGCAGAGAACGATGAAGCTGTACAGACTTCCAGATGTAAGTAAGAATGGCTTGCTGTTTTTTGAAGCTGTTAACAACTGAAACTTTTAACATAAAAAAGAATTATTTGCAGGAAGCTAAAAACTGGTTCATGTGTCTGAGGATGTGAATATGTAGCTAAAAAGACTTCAGAGAACCTCAGGGCCAGGAGGAGAGTTCACCAGGTGTTGTTGTTTTTTTTTTTTTTTTAAGGTTTTTTAAAGGTCTTCAGTTTGGGGTTGGATGGGGTTGAACTCCAGACTTGTAGGTTTTTAAATTTTGAGCACTTATATTCTATTTAGGAAGAGGGAAGAAAAGTTCCAGCTTCTGATGGTTTCTTAGCACATGGACTTAAGGAATAAGGTTTAAAAGAGAAACCTGGGGAGAGGAAATAATGTCTTATTGAATTAGCATCGTTTTAAACTAGAAACTTCCCAGTGTGAAAAGTTGTCCCTTAATATGGGAAATTTTAAATGTGCTTACCAGTCTTGGCTTTTATTTGGGGCTCAGATGGTAAATGAGTTCTCCATCGCTCCATAAGAAACTACCACAAAGGTAGAAGCTGAAACCAACACATGTGCTATCTCTTGGCTTCTGTGGGTCAGGAATCAAGGCACAGCTTAGCTGAGGTCTTTGCTTCAGGCTTTCTTGTGAAGCTGTCATCAAGGCATCAGCCAGGGTCAGAGTCTCGTCTGAACACTTGACTAGAGATGGATCTGCTTTCAAGCTCACATGTCTGTTGCCAGCCTTTCCTGGTGGGCAGCTGGACTGGGGGTCCTCCATTCCTTGCTGGCTGTCGGCCTGAGGCTGCCTCAGCTCCTCATCGGTGGGGGTTCTCTGAAGGGCAGATCACAATGCATGGGGAGAGTCTACAGAGAGCACCTGCTAACAAGATGGAAGTTAGAATCCTGTGTAATCAATTCACAAAGTGAAATCACTGCTGCCATATGTCATTGGTTCCACCCACACTCAAGATAAGTGGATGGTGTGGGCGTGACCTCCAGTGAGGGTGGGCGGGCATCACTGGGGCCATCTTGGAGTCTGTCCACACAGATGGGATCTGTAGTGTGAAGTTTTGATTTCATCAGAGCTGTTCTTTCTTTTGGGTTGTAGTAAGTACTTTAACTCAGCTGAGGGATTCACATAGAGTATAGCCATGTTCCTCCAAACAAGGTGGGGAAGGACTTCTTCTATGGAGGAGGACTCCAGCTCCTCTTGTCTTGGACCAGTTGTGTGTTTACCAGAAACACATGATCAGTGGCTGCACGGATTCAAGTCTTTCTTTCATCAACAGAATCAACGCATTTCTGACTTAGGCAGACTTTCATAAGGAGAGACGTGGAGATGAAGGAAACCAGGTGTTCCGGGGCTTCCCACCTGGCAGAGGGACCAGAAGGCACGGTCTCCTTTCTGTCTAAGCTGCAGTTGCAAACAGTGGGGCTTGAACTTGTGAACTCTCTGCCTGTCTGTAAGGCCAAGGACCGAGGGGAAACATAGTTTAGCACAGAGGGAAATAAAAAGGGCAGGTGACATAACGAGGGAGGGTCCCCGTGTCCTGGGAAAGGAGGACCAGGGCCCCTCAAGCTGGGGTGACAGACATGAAGCTAAGTATATGGAGACTCTGGAAAATGCCCTGAGGGGTCACACCATTGTTATGACCATCACAATTTACTCATCAACTAGAAGGAACTGCTAATGGCCAAGTTCCAGAGACACTGAGAAGGGTGGGCTCACATACGGGCACAAATGGCTGTGAGGAAAAAGGGCCCTGGAGGAGCATAGCACACGGCTGAGACAAGACACAATTGATGCTCAGCGTCCTCCTGGCCAAGTGTCAAATGCTTTGCTATCTGCGAGTTAAAATAAGAACTGGAAGCAAGCCTCCTTTACCCAGTAGGGTCGAATGCTGTTCTACCTTGGTCTCCCCTGATTTCAGTTTCTCAAACCTAACTCTGTTCAGCTTGTGTGTAAGAAAAGCACCTCCTTGTCTGTATAGTCACCTGAAGTGGAATGAAGCATGAGGAAATTGAGTAGCTGTCATCGGTTTATCCAGGATGATTAGAGTTAGAGGTGCGGAAAGTTATTTTTTACTTGACTTTGTCCATCGGGCTCCGTGTTCTTGTACAACAAGCATCCATCAACTCACAGGCAACCAAGTTTTGAAAAGTTGGTGATAAATTGCTGGTCGGACATTGGTGGTGAAAGCAGAGTCTGGCATCTTGGTTGCAGTTAACTCGGTTACAGAAGAGCATGCCTCTTCCAGCCATGGTGCTGTGGTGACTGCCTTTTTTCTTCCGCGATAAGTCAAGCTGATAAAGTGCTGTGATGTATATTAGCATATTCTCCCAACCACCTTCTGTTTTAGTATTCTTACCCCAAGGTAAGAAGGTATTCTTATTTGGTATTGTATAGACGCAAAGACTGAAGCTTGTGAAAGTTATCCAAACGGCTCTTGTTGGCTTGTTCCAGCCTCCTTTACTTTTTAAGTCATAGGGAAGGAAAGAAAACTAAAGAGTAAATTAACTTTTTTAAAAAAAGAGAGGGTAGAGGAGATGCAAGTAGAGACATTGAAAAATTGGAAGGTGCCACCAGCAGCAGCCTTGGTATTGGGCTCCTGGCTTAGAAGCTGGATTAGGCAGCAAAAGCCAGACTACCTCCTTCTCTCCCAGGGCCAGACAGTCACATTGTTTGAGAACATTTTTGTATTATGAAGTGTAGAGAAGAGCCTTCCTGAACACAGGTTTTTTGTTCAGCCTCATTTTCTGATTTGTTGTAACTGTTTCAGCTCACCGTGCCAGCTTTATGTGTTGATCATAGACTATACAAGTTAACACTGATTGTGGCCGATGTTATGCCAAACAGTTAACGTCTGTAACCTCATTTATTATTCACAGTGATCAGAGGGGCAAGTCATTGTCCCCAGTCACGGAAGAGAATGTTGAGACACAGATTGATTTGCTCAGAGTCTTCCAGTCAGGACAGAACCATCCCCACCAGCTCATGCCATTAGCTACCATTACCAACGAGACTAAGATTTCCCCAAGAGGAACAGTTTCCCGCCTTTTCAATGTTGGGTTTTCTTTCTTTTTTTTTTTTTACTGTTTTTATTTTTTGGCCACAAGACATGTGGGATTTTAGCTCCCAGACCAGGGAATGAAACCTGCACCCCCTGGGGGCATTGGAAGCTCAGAGTCTTAACCACTGGACCGCCAGGGAAGTCCCAAGGTAAAGAAATTTGAAGGAGATAAAAAGCAGGAGTCAGGTTACTCTCTTGCAACACTTTACGTTGTGTTGCAAGAAGTGTATGCCTATGAAGAAGCCATGCTGAAACAGATATTCTTGGTTTAGTAACTGTAGGGTTTTGTTTGTTTGTTTTTGTTTTGTTTTGTTTTGTTTTTTTTAGAGTGTAATGTCTTACTGCTCGTTCTTAAATCAAAAAAGTATCCATAATCAAGGCTTACATCTCTACTCTGAAATCTTGGCTCCAAATTACTCACAGCACATAGCTTGATGGAGAACAGCACTGCTTCTGTTTTTTAATAGGGCTCTAAGCTTGATTTCCTTATATACTTACAAGCAAATTTTATACACATTTCAGTGTATGGAGAGTCCGATGAGTAATGCATACTAGTTCAACCATGGGAAAGTAGCTCTGATTCAGAAATAGAGTTTGCTTATGAAATTTAAGATTTTCTCAGTTAAGTCACTGGAAATTTTTTTTGTTTTTTATTGAAATCTCAGAAAACATTGTCATTTGACTCTTTCAGATTATGCCAAAGCTTAAATTTCTACCTAAGCATGACATTTCCCTCCACCTCTTCCTGAAAACAACAGCTATTATATAAAATGCAATTATTTTTTTGGCCACACTACGCAGTTTGCAGGATCTCAGTTCCCTGATCAGGGATTAAACACAGGCCACGGCAGTGAAAGCCCAGAATCTTAACCACTAGGCCACCAGGGAACCCCCTAGAATATAATTTTATATATTAACATTTATGTCATGCTTCAGTAGATTTCCTGGAGAGGATATGACTTTAAGATATTAGAAAGAAACAAGCTTAGGTTCTGAGATACATAAGCCATTGTCGATCAGGAAAAGCATATATTCTTCCCGTTTCTTGGACCTTTTATGTTTCATGATTGGATGTAGTCTGATGTTTCCTTCTGCTTTAACTTAGCTCCTATAAAAACTTGTTTGAAGTGCTTGAAAATTGCCATCTATATACTGTCTCACTGCCCATTTGCCAAAATATACTGTTTCACTGAGTCCTCCTTATCTAAATTCTATTACCCATTTTCCTAACCTTCAGAGACCTGAATAGCAGTTCTCAAAGTGTGGTCCAGGGGCCCCAAGAAGTTCCCAGAACACTTTGGGGGGACCTGTGAAGTCAGTTTTTTAGAATAACACAAAAATAATTTGCATCTTTCATTATCTTACAAATGCACTGTGCAATCTTCCAGAGGTTAAATGGAATGTGAGCTTACATATTCTTTTGCTTTAAAATTTCCAATTTAATTCTAATACAATAAATATGGATGAATATAACCCATGTAAACAAAGCTCTTTGGGAGTATTAAATAATTTTTAAGACTATAAAGTTCCAGACCAAAATCTTTGAGAACTGCAGCTTTAAAGATGTCTACCAGACAAAAAAAGATTTTGATTTTAGTGATTTCACAGTATGAGTGTTCAATGAATAAGAATTGTGCTGCAAAAGTGTATTTTGCTCCAAAAAGGAATTGGCAAGCCTTATTCCTCATTTCTGAATGTTCTCTATGAACAGAGAGGATGTATCCTGTTACTATCATGAGATAATCTCATTGTTTGAGGCTCATTTTATTTCATTTCATTTATTTTGAGCTGTGGCATACAGGATCTTAGTTCCCCAACTGGGGATCAAACCTGTGCCCCCTGCAGTGGAAGCACAGAGTCTTAACCACTTTACCACGAGGGAAGTCTCAATATCATTTATTGTTATTGAATCAGTAACAAATGCAAATGCAAAACAGTCTAATGTTGAGAAAGGCTATTTAAAGTTTATCAAGGCCATCCTCATGGCAGAAAATAGCCTTTTCAAATGACGGCAGTATATATGCGGTATGGTCTTGGTCCTCCTACCAGCATTTCAAAATGTATGCTCATCTCATCTAACACCACTTAGCAGTCACATAGGTTTCCCACTTCCCACAAATTGCAGTGTAGAAATGCTCTAAGTAACTAAAATTGGCTTACAGAAACAAAAGGAAAATATTGGTTTCATGCCTGGCTTGCACTTGAATGCCAGGCCATAGAAATGCCGCCTCTTAAGAGCTGACAGTGACTTTTTTCCATGTCTGCAGCCTTCACCTCACCCTATTGGGGAAATGATTATGCTAAAATCCCAAGAATTCATGCATTCATTCATTCATTCAACACCTGTTCAGACCATTATTAACCAAGGGTTAAGCCTTGGATGGAAGCTGGGACCTGGAGATTTCAGGTCCTTTGGCTTTGTTGTTGTTCAGTTGCTAAGTCGTGTGCAAATCTTTTGTGACCCCAAGGACTGTACCCCGCCAGGCTCCTCTGTCCATAGGATTTCCCAGGCAAGAATATTGGAATGAGTTGCCATTTCCTTCTCCAGGGAATCTTCCCAACCCAGGGATCAAATACATGTCTGCTGCATTGACAGGTGGATTCTTTACCACTGAGCCACCTGGGAAGTCCCCCTTTGGCTTTGAGACCCACAGAAATGCTGGAAGTCTGAGTTTTCTATTAAATGTCAAGGACTTAAATTCTCTTAATTTAGTGTTTCATTATGGTGTCTTTATAGATTCTGTAAATCATAACTGAGTAGCACATAGTAAACACTCAGCTAAAGACTGTTGGGTCTGTAAATACAAAGAACACCTCTCCCGTCTCTTCCCAACACGAATCAGTAATTGACCAGCATTCCTTGTCACAGAACCTTAGTAATAACCTCAACATGACTACTGATGTCCATCAGAGCCGGCATTCAAGATGAAAACCCATTTTCCACTTTGGTCTTCTCTAACCACCTCTCTGGGGGCATGCAGGAATTGTGATGATCTAATCTTAGAGGCAGCTTTTAATTTAAAAGTGCTCAGAAATAATTTAGGACAGATTAGGTAGAATAGAAGTATTTATATACAAGTTATTTGTCACTTAAAAATTTATCCAGTATTTCTTCAAGGAAAAAAAGTATCAAGTTAACTAAAAGAAATGAAGTTGTTTTTGTAGTTCAGTTTAGTCGCTGAGTCGTGTCCGACTCTTTGCGACCCCATGGACTGTAGCATGCCAGGCTTACCTGTCCATTGCCAGCTCCCGGAGCTTGCTCAGACTCATTTGTAAGTATTAGAGTTTTGTCTTTGTACAGACAGGGGATGTAGTCAGCTTTCTCACTTGCAGTGTCAAGTGTCCTGGTATCTGGACACTTCTTATAGTTGATGTCTTAAGCTCTTTTAAGGATAAGAACTTGAACAAATAAATCCAGATGGGGCCTTGTCCCAACCTTTGAGGGCCTGTCATTCCTGTGTGTTGTTTTTGTTGAGTCACTCAGTTGTGTCTGACTCTGCAACCCCATGGACTGCAGGACGTCGCCAGGCTTCCCTATCCTTCACAGTCTCCCGGAGTTTGTTCAAACTCATGTCCTTTGAGTCGATGATGCTATCCAACCCTGTGGCCTTATGTAAAAACTGTGACTTAGGAGAAGAAGGATTCAGATGCCTATTATGATCACCTTTTAATTGACCAGTATTGGTCAATTAATGACCAGCAAGACCAAGGCCAGTACTTGGAAACTAGCCATTCGTTCTTGGTAACTAAAATGCCTGCCTTCCCATATTGACTGTTATGATTGACTTTTCTTTCATTTTTGTTGCTCATGAGAACAAAATAGCTACATCTTATTCATGGGCTATTGGACAAAATGAGTTTCTCAGCCATTCTCAACTGTGTTTTCAAAATGTCAAACATGGCAGTCTTACAGCATGATACTCCAGAACACATGCTGGGATTGTTTTGCCCTGTTATGTAGGCCAGCAGTCCCCAACCTTTTGTTCCTAGGGACTAGTTTCATGGAAGATAATTTTTCCACAGACAGGGGTAGGGGGCGGGTGGTTTCAGGATGATTCGAGTACATTATATTTATTGTGCAGTTTATTTCTATTATTATTATACCAGCTCTACCTCAGATCCATCAGGCATTAGATCTCAGGGGTTGGGGATCTCTGGTGTAGGCTGTTAAATTTCTTGGCATGGGTATATAGGTGAATTTGTAGTGTTCCCATTGGTTTGTTTGGGTCATAGGCAATACTAACCAAAGACCTGGTACACAAAGATAGGATAGAGCATATTGTATAGCTTATGTGCTTAACTAGTACATCTCAAGCTTTATGTGTATACAAATCACCAGGGGATTTTGTGAAATTGCTCATTCTGACTTGGTACATCTGGGGCACGCCCAAGATTCTGCATTTCTAACAAGCTCCCATGAGATGCTGATAATGTTGGTCTGGGGACCACACTGGCTCCAAGTTTGTTTAGTCCTCTTATTTAAACCTCCCCATTGGTTTTGTGTTCACTCCAACAGGTTACAAAAACTTCAGGCTTGAGGCCAATGGAACCAAGAGATATCAAAGCTGTTCAAGAACTCACCAACACATACCTGAAGCAGTTTCATCTAGCCCCAGTGATGGATGAAGAGGAAGTAGCCCACTGGTTCCTCCCTCAGGAGCACATCATTGACACTTTTGTAGTGGAGGTAAAGATAAGGTGATAAGATAGGAAAAGTATGAAAATACTATGCGACTGAGTCCATTTTCCAGAAAGACCCTAGAGTGCCCATCTCCTTCCTCTGTGTCCATGACTCACTGCTTCTATACCAAGCTTCTGCTCACTCTGTTAGAACAAGCTGTGCTTACAGTTTCCCTTCCTGGCATAAGAGCACACTTGTAGTACTTAATAATGGGAAATCAGGATACTGCTCTGGTGTTGCCAGTGTGATTAATTGCTTCCCTCGGTTTTAAAAAGCACAGTTTGGATGACCTCATCAGAGATGAATGGTGTCTCAAAGTTTAATACTGTTTTGCTTTTGCAAAACTGGTTGGAATTGAACTGCCTTTGTTCAAGATGGCATAATTCAATCACTTCATTCAACCATGTCTTCTTGATTTGTGAAAGGTTTTCTATAGGCTGAATACTAATACTTTGTACTGTGGTCCTTTTCTGCGTTCTCCATTCTGTTCCGTTGATCTCTGTGGCTATTCCTCTACTGATAACACACTGTCTTAATTAATCTGTGGCTCTGTAGTAAGCCTTGATATCAGGTAGAGTGATTCCTCCCATTTCATTCATTTAGCTAATGTAGTTCCTTTGCCTTTGCATATAAATTTTAGAATAAGCTTGTCTTAATTTACAAAAGACTGTGCTGGGATTGTGATAATAATTACATGATACTCAGCAGGATTGCATTAATTTAGAGAGAATTAACATGTCTTCCAATCCATGAATATGGTATGTCTTCATTTATTTAGGTCTTTTAAATTTTATCAGCAGTCTTTAATTTTCAGCGTCCAGATTCTATACATTTTTTAAAGTTTCGTTTTCCACATATTCCTTGTTAGTATGTAGAAATGTGATTGATTTTTCTGTGATGCTCCTGTATCCTGCAACCTTACTGAAATCACATATTAGTTCCAGGAGTTTATTTGGAGATTTCTTGGGATTTTTACATGGATAATTGTGTCATCTACAAATAGAATCCGTTTTGCTTCTTCTTTTCTTTCTTTCTCTTGCCTTATTGCAGGGGCTAGATCTTTGTACTTCAGGTTGACATCCTTGCCTTGTTCCTGATATTAGGGGAAGAGCATTCGGTCTTACCCACGACTCTTACACCATTATGTTAGCAGTCAGTTTTTCATGGATGCTCCTTATCAATTTGAGAAAATTTCCAACTTGCTGAGAGTTCTCATCATAAATGGATGTTGGATTTTGTCCAGTGCTTTTTCTGTTTCAGTTGATACAATCATACAGTTTTTCTTCTTTAGTCTGTTGATATGGTATATTTATTTACTCATTTTCAAATGTTTGACCACTTCACATACCTAGGAAAATTATTTTCTTGGTTATGGTGTATAATTCTTTTTGTCCATTATTGGATTTGGAGTGCTAATATTTCATTGAGTATTTCCTGAGTTCATGAGAGATACTGATGTGCAGTTTCTTTTTTTTACTGTCTCTGTTTGGTTTCTGTATCAGGAAACCACTTGACCTCATAAGAGGAGTTGGGAAGTGTGACCTCCTCTTCTATTTTCTAGAAGAAATTGTATAGAATTCGTGTTAGTTCCGTAAGTGTTTGCTAGAATTCTCCAGTTGAACCCATCTAACCTTAGAAAATTCTTTCTCATTGTCTGTTAATACAGGCAGACCGCATCTGATCACTGTTTATTATACCAGTCAGATAGTGCATTTTTAACAAATTAACAGTTTATGGTAACCCTGTTGGTGCCATTTTTTCCAACAGCATTTGCTCACTTTGTCTCTCAGTGTCACATTTTGGTAATTCTTGCAATATTTCAGACTTTTTCATTATGATCATGTGTTATGGTGATTTTTGATGTTACTGCTTCAAAGTTCTAAATGATGATTAGCATTTTATAGTGATAAGTATTTTAAAATTAAGGTATGTATATTGTTTTCTAGACTTAATGCTGTTGCACACTAATAGACTGTAGTATAGTGCAAACAAAACTTGCATATAAACTGGGAAAACAAACTCATGTGACCCACCCTATTGCGATATTTGCTTTATCGAGGGGGTCTGGAACCAAACACGCAACATTTCCAAGGTGTGCCTGTCTACCATGTTTGCACGATACATCTGTTTCAGTCCTTTTACTTCCAGCCCATCTATGTCATTGATTTTGAAGTGATATTTGGGCCATGTTTCCTTATGTACTCTGCAGAATTTCTCCTGATTGGTATATTTTGACTATTTACTCCTGATGATAATTGATATATTAGAGCTTGAGTCTTCCATATTATAAAATATATTTTCTGTTTGTTTCTTCTGGCTCTTGCCCCTCTCTTTTTACTTGCCTTCCTATCCTTGGCCATTTTTGGATCTGTCTTGATTTATTTATAGTGCATTTGAGTATATTTGTATAGGTCTTATCTGAGTATGGGGCGTCCCAGGTGGTGCAGTGGTAAAAAATCCACCTGCCGATGCAGGAGACACAAGAGATGCGGGTTAGGTCCCTGTATTGGGGCAGGAAATGGCAACCCACTCCAGTACTCTTGCCTGGAAAATTCCATGGACCGAGGAGCCTGGTAGGCTATGGTCCATGGGGTCCCAAAGAGTTGGACACGACTGAGCAACTTCACTCTAGTATTCCTGCCTGGAAAATTCCACAGAGGAGCCTGGTCGGCTGCATCCTTGGGGTCACAAAGAGTGCCTGTACTTAAATACAAGCAAGCAAGCATTTGAGTATTATAGTATATAGATATAAATTATCAGTTCTCTGGTATCCACGTTGCACCACTTCAAGTGATTTTACTTCCATTTAGGTTTCTTTACTGTCTCAAAGTTTAAATATCACCATCTTGAGCATCTTGAGATTTCCTTTCTATTTGAAGGATGTTCTTTAGCCAGTGTTAAAGGTATGTCTGCTGGCAACGAATTCTTCTAGTTTTCGTTTGTCTGAGAAGGTCTTATTTGCCCTTCTTTCCTGAAAGAAGCTTTACCAGATACAGAATTCACAATTGATGGTTCTTTTCATTCAGCTCTTGAGCCACTTGCTTCTGGCCTTTGTGGTTTCAGGGGAGCAGCCCATCGTCATTTGAATTAGTATTTCCTTGTAGGTAGTGAGCTGTTTTTCTGTGGCTGCTTTTAAGATCTCTGTCTTTCCCTTTGGGAACTGTTATGACGATGTGCACTTCTTTCTGTCATCCTCTTAGAGTTCACTTGGCTTCTTGAGTCTCTTCTTCGGTCTCTGCCGCCTCTGGGAAGCCTTCGGTCATTGTCTCTCTCAGCCCACTTTCTCCTTTCCCTCTAGGTCTCCAGTGATATGAACGGTGAATCTTTTCCTCACAGACCCCTGAGGCTTAATTTTTTTTTCAGTCTGTTTTCGCTCTCTTATTTCAGATTGGGTAAATTCTACTGGATTCTTCAAGTTCAGTGATTCTATCATGTCATCTCCACTCTGCTACTGAGCCCATTCAGTGATTTTTTTTTTCCTCTTAATTTCTGCTATGGTATTTAAAAATCCTTAACAAAGCAGAAAATCTAGGCCTCTAAGTCATCTCTAATACTTGAGCTGCTAATATAGCACAGTAAAGAATCAGTTTAGCTTAACATCTTTAATTTTTAATGTCTGAAAAAAAGGATTAATGAATCAGAAGCACTCAAAAAGTGAATAAATCCATCCCTCTAGAAATTTCTGCTAAAACAAATACTAGCAGTGACATATGTGGTCTGGCCTCTGCACCTGTATAATTCAGATACAGCATGAATTCTTCGCAGACTTGCATAGTTACCACATATATACCTAGTTACCACAGCTAATTGAAACAACCCAAACAATATTGACTGATTTCTTGTATTTCTTGTACCAGTGATGGTGAAACAAACACCATCTTTTTTGCATCCCTTTTGATATGTGATAGCTTCAGATTTTCTCAGTCATTCACATACGTATACTTTGGCACAGAACCAATGCCTTTTACAAGCTTCTGAAAAAAAACAACTCCCAAACTCTATCCCACTTCACTTTAAGCTGATAAAATTCCTGCCTTGTGCCAAGAAGATGTTAGATATTACACAGTATCCTTTAGCTGGAAAAGGTAGCATCCTGATCCTTAATGATCTTATTCCTGCAAAAACAGTGAATTGACTTTTATCACTGTCCCTATAAGTCTGTAGTCACTAGTCAACCAGAGAGAAGCATTCCTCCTTAAGAACTTGCTGCCAGGCACCAGTGAGCACTTAGGCTGAGGCACAGTGCCACACTCTTCCCTGGCCGCTACCCGGCACACGGTGGGGCTCCACGTCAGACCTGGAGGATGGAGCAGGAGCAGTTGCTCTCCATTCTGATGGAAAGCTATGGGGCAAGTCAGAGATTACCAAGTGAGCTTAAGTGCCTGGATGACACTTGTTCGAGGAGATGTTTATCTGACGTTACCTTTGTTCTTTAGAACTCCAGTGGTAAACTAACTGACTTCCTGAGCTTCTACACACTCCCCTCCACAGTCATGCACCACCCGGCTCACAAGAGCCTCAAAGCCGCCTACTCCTTCTACAACATCCATACAGAAACGCCCCTGCTGGACCTCATGAGTGACGCCCTCATCATCGCCAAGCTGGTAGGTGACTCCTGGCTGTCGTGTGTGCGTCTCCAGACGTGTGTGTCAGATTATATAAGTATCTTGTATTTTCTTCCGCACAGGGGAACTCATTTGAGATATTTTACTGTTGACCATCAGTCAAAAGAAGAATTTTGATAAGAGGTTTTTTTAAAAAACTTTAGCGACTGTTTTCATCATCAGCTCTGTTGTAACTTAACCAAAAAGATATTTTGTACAAATCAGAAACTTTTAACCCTTATATGAAAGTACATGGGACTTCCCTGGTGGTCCAGTGGTTAAGACTTCGCCTTCTAGAGCAGAGGATGCAGGTTTGATCCCTGGTCGGGGAGCTAAGATCCCCCATGCCTTGTGGCCAAAAACCCAAAACATAAAACAGAAACAATATTTTAACAAATTCAATAAAGACTTTTAAAAGGTGGTCCATATAAATCTTTTAAAAAAGTAAAAAACATAAAATTCATAATATAAGGAATTTAAGAAAATTATATGATCCTGTTATACAGGCATATACCTTGGAGATATTGTGGGTTCAGTTCCAGACGGTTCCAGATCACTGCAATAAAGCAAGTATTGTGATAAAGTGAGCCACATGAATTTTTGGTGTCCTAGTGCATATAAAAAAAAAATTCAAAAGTTATCTTCACGCAATAGTGTGGTCTGTTAAGTATGCGGTAGTAACTAAATAACGTAGAGATCTTAATTTTAAACATTTTATTCCTGAAAAAAACATGCTATCCATCATCTGAGCCTTCAGTGAGTTATATTCTTAACATCAGAGATCACAGATCACTGTAACAACTATAATAATAATGAGTTTGAAGTATTACAAGAATTACGAGAATGGAACAGAGATATGAAGTAAGCAGATGCAGTTGGAAAAATGACCCTGATCGACTTGCCCTATGCAGGGTGGCCACAGACCATCAATTTGTAAAAACACAGAATCTGTGACACGCAATAAAATGAGGCCTGCAGTGAATAACTGGCAACAGCAAGTGTTTTTATTCAACTAAATAGTCTGTGAATTTTGAAATTAAATTTAATTAATACAATTATTAAGAGGATTTAAAACAAAAAGAATTAAATTCAAAATGTGCCGTAATGGATTTGCATTATTTTTTACTTCCTCAGTATAGTGGTTAGGATGATTGTTAAATTCTTGCTACAAATAAAACATTTTCTTTTAAAAGATAATAGAAATCAACTGATGTAAATGTTTTGATATAAGTGCTGAATGAGAAAATATTGCCTATGAGAAATCAGGAGCTACACATCAAAAGTGTCTTCCTTGTATTCTTCTAGTATTTGATCATTGGAAACATTTTTTTTTAATCTATTAAAAGCGGACACCAAAATCAGCATTTGCCTTTGAGTCTTTGATCTTGTAGCTCATTTTCAACTACCTCCCCACAAAAGGCCAGTAATAAATTATTTAAAGTAAAACCCCTGAGAAATAGAAATGTAGGTACTACATCTGCACCACATTTTTCATATTATTAACTAGTATTTTTTAATTCTATTTTTACTATTAAAATGTTACTAAATTTATTTCCCAGTATTAGCCCAAGGCAAATACACAATTTCAAGTCTTTACGGGTTTGGTTTCTTGGCTATAGGTTCAGGTAAGTCAGAACTTAGCAAGGCCAGTTACTAACAGTTTTTGGTGATGGGGCCATCTAAACAACTCTTTCCTTCAAAAATTGGGGCAAAATATTTCCTGAAACCTTAATATTTTTTGTCACTGTTAGCCATCAGACTGTATTTTTTTGATTCAGCATTTCTGGATAATTTTGTTGATTCCATCATATTCACTACTTGCTAGTTTAATAGGATAGTTGTGAACTGAATTGTATTATAGTATATATTGCAGACATTAAACCTCATTATAAATGCATATTCAATTCAAGGTACTAGTAGGAGAATGAAATGTTATACTGAAATACATCATATACAAAATACTCTAAACCTTTAATGCTTTAAAATTTAAAAAAATTTTTTACATTGACAGAAAGGATTTGATGTATTCAATGCACTAGATTTGATGGAAAATAAGACATTCTTGGAAAAACTCAAGTTTGGCATAGGCGATGGCAATTTACAGTATTACCTGTATAACTGGAGGTGTCCAGGGACAGAGTCTGAAAAGGTGAGCAAAGTTGATGAGTCTTTGTAAACTTGATAAACTTAACCTACAAAACCCCATACTTGCTTCTTGTCAGAGTGTTGAGAGGTTTTTAGTTTTTTTGTTTTTAGTAGTTTTTAAAAAATATATATCTATGGGACTTCCCTAGCAGTCCAGTGGTTAAGACTCCACACTTCCACAGCAAAAGGCAGAGGTTCGATCCTTGGTCGGGGAACTAAGATCCCACATGCCACATTACCAAAAAAAATTTTTAATAATAAAAAATAAAAGAATAAAATAAAAATATACATCTGTCGTACTACGTTGATTTAATTTTCTTTCTCACTGTGTTTACTGTTCCCTCTCTTCCCTCCCTTTAGGTTGGACTCGTATTACAGTAGATGGATATTTCTATTGATATTTCTAGAACTCTGACATCATCATTCGTTAATACCCTGAAGATTCCTGGAACTGCCATTCCAAAGAAGAATAAAAGCACAACTTAAGTGACATCGAAGTGTCAGTAACAGAAGAGATGGAAAAGCATCCATTTGTGACCATACATGTAGAACACCTTTCTAGCTGACATTAACATCCATCCTTTTTTTCCACTGTTGACCCGTTTGTAGGAGGGATGCAAAGAGGGTACAGAGCACATTCCTCTGGTTCTCAACCTTCTGGCTGTCTCCTGATGAGAGAGCCAGAGGTCTCTTCCTCTCTCTAGAAAAGGGACCGCTTTTCTATGAACTGAACAGAAGTCACAGAATTGTGTAAGAAAATCTTTGCCACTGTGTGGAGATAAACTGTGGCATTTCTATCTATGAAGTGATTCAGGTCTGCGGATCCACATAGCAGAATGAGGGAGCCACTCGGAAAGTGTTTACTTACATCACCATACACGATCGCATCGGAACCAGCACTTTTTTAACTCAGTGACACGCAGTGGGTGTTAAAGAGCAAGATAAAAATGTCCTGGGACTATTATTTCTCAAGAAGCGAAGTTGCCAAATCAGTAAACACACAAATTGTACTTTGATCTCTAGCAGGACGATGGATTGGTTCCAAAGCAAGGTTTGGGGCAGACATGAAGTGTGCTCTCTGAAGAGTGTCCCCCTGCCCCCGCCAAACTAGACTTCTGCTCCTGCACAGATTCTAGTTTCTTCTCAGCAACAGCCAGGATATGTGAGGAAAAGGAAATCAAAGCCCGCAAGTCAGAAGACATGCCCAGAGGAGTTCATTAGTGCCATCAGGACACTGAGAGTTTGAATGTTTTTTATTACTTATGCAGAATTGCACATATTCCTCTACGCTGACTCTAACTTACCATGAAAGCTGTCCTGCCCTAGGAAGATGTCTTATTTGTAAATAAGTCTCATAGTTTTGTTACTGATGGTGTTTTTATCTAGGATTTGAAAAACTTCTCAGTGTGTACAAATACGTATGTATATTGCCGACAGTCCAAGGGGAAAAGATGGTGGATGAGGCCACCTCAGCTGGCCTTGACTCAAATACCACAAAGTAGATATTTCCTGCCTTCACGTACCGGTGCCCGACAGTCCAAGGGGAAAGATGGTGGATGAGGCCACCTCAACTGGCCTTGACTCAAATACCACAAAGTAGATACTTCCTGCCTTCACGTACCAGTGCCTCGGCCGTTCTGTCCATAAACATCCAGTTCCCTTAGACAACAGGATGGCCTTCCTTCATGTTACACGTGGTCAAAGGAAACAATCATACCTTATACCAGGCAGGAGCTGGCAACCTGTGGCCTGTGAACTAAACTCAGCCCATCGCCTTCTTCTGTATAGCCCAGGAGCTAAGAGTGATGTTTATATTTTTTTGAATGGTTGAGGAGAAAAAAAAAAAAGACAAAAGAATACCATTTTGTGACACAAAAATTATAGGAAATTGAGATGTCAGCATCCATAAATAAAGTGTTGTGGGAACATGGCCCTGGTCATTCATTCGTTGCCTTTGTGTGGCTGCCTTACTCTACAAAATAGTTAAGAACTGTTCTGACAGAGACCATGAACCCAAGGCCTAACATATTTACAGCCTGGCCCTTTTCAGAAACAAATTCTGTCGCCCCTGATTTCCCCTAAGAAGCTGAGAGCAAATTTCTGAAGCTTCTGGTCATCCCGAAGGCCAGCTCACAGCTGTGATGCTCTGGGACCTCCACTAGGGGGTGCGCATGGGCCCCTTAAGTCCTCCCTAATTGAGGACAAGTGCTGTTTTCCTTCTTGAAGGCACAAGGTTAGATTTCTCATACACGAAGACTCAAAGCCAACTGCACTACCCTTTTTTTTCCAAACAGGAGCAGGATGGCTTCAGAAGCCAAAGTGAACCAATTCACTGAAACACCAGAATTAAGTAAATGAGATTTTTAACTTAATCTGCAAATGAGGTTCCAGTTGAGAATCATGTCCCACTTGTTTTTATGGCAGTCTTATACGAAGTAGGTTTTCAAAAAATCGCTTGATTGCCACTCAGAAATTTTGTATGGGCTCACTTCATCATGGAACTGTGGCAGTTACTCTATTCACTTACATAGTTGTTGTTACAGGCTTCATATTCTTTTACTCGTTTTAAATTCAGTAGTTAATAAATGATTAGCACATCCATCTCTTTATAATGTAAACATGCTACCAATGAGCATTTTAAAATAGAAAATCAGTAAAACAGCTCATGTTTATAAAATAGCTGTTATTATAGAACCAAATTTCAATGTAATATATAGTCATAGATTCAAAAAACCACACTATCCCATGTCCTTTGTCAGCAATGGAAGTGCTCTAGTCCATGACATATCCTTGCCCCCCACCTTTTTGGTCAAGATGACATTCAGTCGATTTAAGAAATAGGTGGCATAATCCACAAATCAACCAGAATTTAGGCTAAAAGTAAACTTTAACCCAATTCCTTCCCTGTACATTACAGAAAATACCTTTTCCAAACAACAACACTATAAATAGTGATGCTTTCACTCAGAGCATCAATTATGCTCCACATACTAACACAAATGACCCTGTCACGACAGACCCACATCAGAGCATACAGGCTCCTCCATTTACTTTTCTATTCTCTTCCTGCCTCATTTCACCTATTTCTGTCATACTTTTTATAATGTTAAAGTTCCAAGGGGAGAAAATAATAATAAAATTCCAAGGAAGTAAGTTAACCAAATAAAGTGGTGAATTCTAGTCAAAATAGCTTACCTGGCATTTTCTACGTTTAGCCTTTCTCCTAAGCCCATACCTACCTACAAAGGTAAACTGACAGTAAAAATTAATAACATATCACTTCTGAGAACAGTGCATTGCCTGGCATTTAGTATCTTTCCCGTACACGGATGGTGCATCTGCAGTCTAGCCTCATCTTCCCCCCGCAACTGGAACGGTGTTTGTGTGGCAGGTTTTCCAAGTTTGGATGGAAAGATGTTCAGTGTTGCAGGATACAGATGTTCTTGCTCACAAGCGCTGTACCAGCCTTTTAAAAAGTAAATTTATACCAGCCTGGACCTTCGTTTCAATAAAGCTTCGTTTTGATATTCACACTTCTAAATCTCTGCACTTGGTGTTTCTAAGCTGCAGCTATTCTAGTCACAGAAAATCTTACACATGTGAAAGGAATGATGCTAAACAGTCCCGAGAATATATATAAAAGTCATTTTATTCATTTTAAGGCTTCTTAAGGAGGTGGTGTTTACAACTGAACTGTATCAAGTGACAGGTTTACACAAGATTACTTTGAAGCCGTTCTTTTACTTTTGGGTGGCTTCCTTATCTTATTGGGGTTTGGAATCAGTTTCTTTATTTTCAGGGGTTGTAACACTACAGCCTGCTGACCCTCAGCAAGCTTTCTCTTGGGTTTAGAGAGGTCTTCAAAGGAAGTGTCCAGAATCTCTTCATCTTGGCTTTCCAAAGATTCTGTCTGTAGGTTCTCCCTGGGGTCTTCGAGTGCATCCTGGAGCCATGCCACATTCAGACGGGGGACTCTGGGGAGGATGGCCCTCAGTTCCTCCCCAAAGGCAGTAGTGTTCCTCTTGAACCCCAAGGCCAGGACACATTTTAAGCCCAGGACAGGTGCGAGCCTCTCGCTTAGCCGGGGAACCTGGCAGGCGGGGACACCTCTGCTGACGCTCAGCTGCACCAGGTGTGAGGTCATGATGGCTGGCTTGGCAGACTTACACGCCAAGGCCAAGAGCAGCTCGTTTCTCTCTAGTGCCCTGGTGACCTCGTTGATGCCGATAGCAAGCTGCTTCCTGACGTCAGCCGGGGTCCACCCTGACACCTGGGCATTACCTTCAGGCTTTTCTTTCTTCAGATCCTCACCAATGTCCACGTCTATGCTGCTCGTGTCTCCACTTTGTTTTTTCAAAGGGGGCTGCTTTTTCTTTCTCTTCCTATCCTCAATCTTCTGAAGCCCGAGAGACTGAATTCTGTCCTCCAGGGTCTGCAGTATGAAGTGCATGTCCTCCCTGTCCAGGGCACCCCAGCAGATGCTGTACGGGTTGTTCAGTGACGTCTTCACAGGTGGAGGTCTCGTCTTCCGTACGGAGCCCCTCCCTGGTGCTTGTGGGGCTGCAGCCATACTGAAAAATCCTTCACAGGGGAGCAAAACAGCAAAGGAAAATTCATGTTAACTAGACATGCGCATCTTAAGGATATCTTGGCTGTGCTCTTTCTGATTTTTGAAAGGCTAGAGCAAGCCTACTTACATAGGACATGTATATACTTACATATATATATGTATGTAAATAATTATATATATATGTGACCATACACCTAATCTCTCTTTTAAGTCTTTTTTTTTTCCCCATTTTTTTCTATGACTTAGTCTTCATTCATATACAGGCAATTTATGAATGTTTTGCCTTACTGCAATCACAGTGAAATTCTATGTTTCCTTTATTGAAAATGTTGCAATTTTGCTACTTGTCGTAATTATTTATCTTCTTCAGGACCTCTGGTATTAGTCCGATAGATTTCTGACCATTTTCTAGATTGCTTTCCACTTAGACTTCTATTTATCCATTCAGCAAATACTGAGCACCTCTACTCGGAGTCTTGGGCACTGGGGTTCAGCCTTGAACAAGTTCCCATGACCACCTCTGTGAGTCCCCAAATCCCTCTGCCCTCAGCACAGAATCTCTGAGGGCCCTGGAAGCCTCTGCCATTAACCAGGTTTGATTTGTAAAGAACTGGGACCGTAATACATGCACATGACTGAAAATCTGAGTAATTCATCCTGTGCCCTTTTGGAAGTCCTCCTCCCCTCCCTGGACCCTAAGTTCTTTGTCCTTCATAAAACACGGACACACATCCCCCTTCCTCTGGAAAGTGGGAGCAGGCTGTTCCTCTGGCTGACAGTGTGATGAAAACAACGGGAATTCTGTAATGAAATTTAAAGATACTAATCTGTTAAGGCAAAAAGAGAGGCGAAATGTTACAGATGACTCTTCTCGGGAGCATGTTCTGATAATCCCATCCAGAGGCAACTGCATCTTCCTCTCTCCTGTATTCTTCCTCACTTCCTGGGCTCACCTGGGAACCATAGGGACCCATGTTGCAAAACTGAAAGAAGGTAAATGAGCCAGCTCTGGAGAAGTCTGGAGTTTGGGACTGTCCCTGTTTTCAGGTAACCAGATTTTCTCATTCCAGATTTCTCCTCATGTGAGGTCATTCATCCCACAGATGCCCCCCACCCCCAAGTGGCCCAGGCAGGATTAAGGATGAATTCCCCTCCAATAAACACCTTAAGAGCCTGCTGCCAATGCTGAGGAGGAAGTCAGAACAAGTAAGGCACTTTCTCCAAGAAATATTTGATTCTCACAAAATTCCATGAGTGGAGGAGGAAACAGACTCAGGTTAAATACCCTGCCAGAGTCACAGCTGGTTTCCCAAATCCAAATTTTATGTTCTTTCAATCCTGGTTGCATCTCAAAAATAAGCTGAGACTTTTTAGAGTATATAGATGGTTGGTCCTTACCCTAGGTCTACTGAATCAAAATCCCTGAGAATACGGTAGGGCTCCTTTCCTTGTCAAGAGGTTGCCCAGGTGACTCTGCTATGGAACTGGGATTGGGAACCACTGCTGCAGGATGGGTGCCTTTCTGCACTTGATGTCCCTGAGACAGGGTCTCCTGATCTCTACTGGCCTCTGAAGTTCCTCCTATGCCACCTTACAGAAAACCAAAATTCAGCCCCCTGGAGTGAAAGCTCCTACCTTGTTCCTGTCAGTACGGGAACCGTGAACTTCCAAGATGTTCAAGCTAGGTTTAGAAAGGCAGAGGAACCAGAGATCAAATTGCCAACATCCACTGGGTCATCAAAAAAGCAAGAGAGTTCCAGGAAAATATCTACTTCTGCTTTATTGACTATGCCAAAGCCATTGACTGTGTGGATCACAACAAACTCTGGAAAATTCTTCAAGAGATGGGAATACCAGACAACCTGACCTGCCTCTTGAGAAATCTGTATGCAGGTCAAGAAGCAACAGTTAAAACTGGACATGGAACAACAGATTGGTTCTAAATAGGCAAAGGAGTATGTCAAGGCTGTCTATTGTCACCCTGCTTATTTAACTTATATGCAGAGTACATCATGAGAAATGCTGGGCTGGATAAAGCACAAGCTGGAATCAAGATTGTTGGGAAAAATATCAATAACCTCAGATATACAGATGACACCACCCTTATGGCAGAAAGCGAAGAAGAACTAAAGAGCCTCTTGGAAGTGAAAGAGGAGAGTGATAAAGTTGGCTTAAAACTCAACATTCAGAAACAAATCAGCATCCGGTCCCATCACTTCATGGCTAACAGATGGGAAAACAGTGGAAATTTTGGGGGCTCCAAAATCACCGCAGATGTGACTGCAGCCATGAAATTAAAACACGCTTGCTCCTTGGAAGAAATGCTATGACCAATCTAGACAGCATATTAAAAAGCAGAGACGTTACTTTGCCAACAAAGGCCTGTCTAGTCAATGCTATGGTTTTTCCAGTAGTCATGTATGGATGTGAGAGCTGGACTATAAAGAAAGCTGAGCACTGAAGAATTGATGTTTTTGAACTGTGGTGTTGGAGAAGACTTGAGAGTCCCTTGAACTGCAAGGAGACCCAACCAGTCCATCCTAAAGGAAATCAGTCCTGAATATTCATTGGAAGGACTGATGCTGAAGCTGAAACTCCAATACTTTGGCCACCTGATGCAAAGAACTGATTCACTGGAAAAGACCCTGATGTGGGGAAAGACTGAAGGAAGGAGGAGAAGGGGACGACAGAGGATGAGACGGTTGGATGGCATCACGGACTCAATGGACATGAGTTTGAGTAAACTCCGAGAGTTGGTGATGGACAGGGAAGCCTGGCAAGCTGTGATTCATGGGGTCACAAAGAGTCAGACATGACTAAGCAACTGAACTGAACTGAACTGAACTGTTCCTGTCAGTGGCGACCACTGCTGGAGACTCGGTGTCTGTCTCCTAAACTTCCTTCCAGAGCAGGCCTGCGTATGCCAGTCATCGGAGTCAGCTCCTCCCCTCCAGCTCTGCAAAGGAGATTGCTCATCCAAATCCAGTGACATGACTGGCAGAGGCTGGCACCAGGTTGAAGGTGGTCAGGAAAAGGGAATTAGGTGACCATGGAGCACATTCGGTGATCTAACAGAGCTTTTGCTGCACACAAGCTACAGTTCCAGTGGTCATCCCCAGTGGTCCAGTGATTAAGCCTTTGTGCTTTCACTGCAAGGGGCAAAGCTTTGATACCTGGCTGGGGCTTCCCTGATGGCTCAGATGGTAAAGTGTCTGCCTGCAATGCCGGAGACCAGGGTTCGATTCCTGGGTCGGGAAGATGCCCTGGAGAAGGAAATGGCAATCCACTCCAGCACTCTTGCTTGGAAAATCCCATGGAAAGAGGAGCCTGATAGGCTACAGTCCATGGGGTGGCAAAGAGTCGGACATGACTGAGCGACTTCACTTCACTTCAGCAGAGCTTTTGCTGCACACAAGCTACAGTTCACATGCCTCCGCATTCAAACAACAGGGAGGGACATCCCCAGTGGCCCAGTGATTAAGGCTTTGTGCTTTCACTGCAAGGGGCAAATCTTTGATACCTGGCTGGGGAACTAAGATCCCACAAGCTGCATGACCAAAATCCCCCCAAACAACAGGAAGTTGATACTTACAGTTAGAAGTTCTGGGCATTAGGCTCCTCCTGTCTTCAGAATCTAGAGGGAGAGACCAGAGCCAGATAAGTAGAATCTCATGGGATATAATCCAGAACTAAAGTGGGAAGAAGTAACAGTGTTGGAGGAGGAGAAGATTAGGAAGGGCCTGCTGAGGTGCCTCTGGAGGCTTCTACTGCCCCAAAGATCAAGTGGAAACTTATTAAGGTGACATCCAAGGGTCCCCATCTCCCCATCAGCCTTTCTCCTTATGCCCCACCACTGAACCACTTACTATTTACCGAGGCCACCAGTCTGGCCTTCCATGGCCTTATTCCCATTCCCTCTGCCTGGAAAATGAGTTCCACCCTCAGCACCCCCACCACCTGTCTTACTTGAACAAGTATTTGTGGATTATACACAATGCACCAAGACAGAAAGATTATGAATTAAAAACAGCTACTGAACTCACTGGGCTTAATGTCTATGAGACAGACTCATCAGCAAAGCATGTGATGCACTTCAAGGTCAGGGCCCTGAGGCCTGACAAAGTTGAGGGAGTCAAGAAGGGCCTCGAGCTGGGGACCATATATTTATTTATTTGGCTGCACTGGATCTTAGTTGCAGCATATAGGATATAGTTCTCTGAGCAGGATTCCAACAGGGGTCTCATGCGTTGGGAGAACAGGAGTGTCAGCCACTGAACCACCTTGGAAGTGACCTTTTAACCCACATCTAAAGAATCCCCACCAAAAGGAGTCCCTATTCGGGAAGGGCATCCCAGGGACCTGAATTAAAGGAAATAATGTCAATGTCGCTGGGGCATGGATGTTAGAGAGAGCAGAGAAATATTGGACCAGATGGTGAAGACTGACGCGATTCTTACAGTGGGAGCGGCTGTCACGTTCTAAGCAGAGGAATGGCACAGCTAGAAAGACGTCATACAAAGATCTTGGCAGACTCGAGCCAGGAGGAATCTTTACCAAGACTGGAAGCAGCAAAGAGGACTCGGAATAGTCCTAAAAGACATGACAGTGACCTTCACTAGAGTTGCCGTTGGACGGAAACACACGCTAGTTGAAAAAGGAGGTACAATCCGCCCGATTTAGTGATCAGCTGGGAGTGAAACAGACGACTCAGGGAGGACTCTCGGTTTCCGGATCTGGTAACCGATCCCCGAGGTCATCTCTCTCTGGTCTGCCGTCTATCTAGTGCCGACCTACTATTCAGCACACACGACTGGAGTTATTTTCTTGTCGGCCTCCACTTCTAGGCTGCGGAGAGCAGAAGGGCCGGGTTTGTCTGATTGCCTCTCGTATCCAAAAGACGCTCAACTCCAAACAGAGCTGAGCCTGAGCCCGGGCGGGGACGCAGGAAAACACGCCAGTCCGGGGAAGCCCTAAGGATGCGGAACCCAGAAAACTTTGCGCGCGCCTGGCCGAGTTGCCGGTTCGATCCCAACCAGAGCGACCCCCCCGGATCTCAGATCCCAGCGCAGAGCCCTCCACTCACGTTTGCCTCCGCGCCGGCTCCACGTGGCCGCGCTGCGCGTGCGCAGAGCCCGCTCCTTGCCCGGCCTCTGCCTTCCAATGCGGTGGGGCGGAGGATGGACCGCTCAGAGAACACTTTTCATCCTTCTGCATCCGACCACTCCCAAACCGGAAAGTTGGCCCTGGGTTTCGCGACAGGGTTCAGGAGTTTAGGGGCTGGGCGAAGGCCTTGGGAAAGGCCCTCCACTGGCAGTGCGCAGGCGCAAGGTGTGTCTCGCGAGATCTCCAGTTGCCTGGTAACGGGCAGCCAGCTGTCTGCAGTCTGTCCTGAGGACCAGTGTACCGGTTAGACTCCAAAGGCTAGTTCTCGCTCCAGTCGCCGCTCGTTTCTAACCCAGTTTCTGCCTTTCAGCGCCTGGTAGTCTGAGCCCCTCTCGCTTTTCTGTTTTCGGCTTGCCAAAGAGACGCTAAATCAGTGCCCCCTTCACCGAGTCTCTGCCGAATCCCCGGCAATGTGGAAATAAAGAAATAAAGATAAATGGGAGACGGGAAGGTGGTGAAGAAACCACACACCTACAGGCAACGATGTAGACGATCTTGAGCCTCCGGAAAGAGGCGAATAACGGCTATCTTGAATTCTGAGAGAGCAATTCAGAGAATTCCAAATACTGTGACTACTCCAGCCAATGGAGGCTTGAATGGTTACGAATGGAGTCGCTGGGAAGTCATAGACAATTGTAAGACAGCTGAAGAACGTTTTCAAGATCAGTGATCTGAGTCTGTTTATTTACTCTTGTCAAGACCGAGACCATAGTTTGCTTCTGACCTAATGAGCCACCTCCCTCCTCACACCCTTTCTTTTCCCTTTCCAGTCTAACTTAGCACTTTTACTCCTCTTCTAAATATCTTCCTCTTTTTCTCAATCGCTTCACCGCTAGTTTTTTTTTCGCATCTTTGGTCTGCATAGCTTCAATTTTCGTAGTACCCGACTGGCCGTAATGTATACAAAACAAGGAGCTGTGCGTGTGGTCAGAGTATTGCAGGTTACGCGGGGTAAAGTACAGTGTGGCTTTTTTTTTTAACCAACTAGAAAAATTAAAAAAAAAACAAAAACAAAAACAAAAACAAAGGAGTTTGAGTGTAATAAGCTTTTGTTTCGTAAAATGAATAATAACAGATCGTCACCATGAACTGTAAACATGCAGTTGTAAAGCAATCTCAGATCACAATTTTGAGCAGCAACCTCTCATTGCCCAACAGAATCCCTCTATTCTTGAAATGTCACTGAATGTCCTGATTCAGCTCTAACCTGTTTCTATCATGTCGGTCGCCTTATTCACTAGAAACAAGATGGGCGTTTTGGGCACTGGAAGGCAAGAAGTTCATGTCTCATGATTTTTTAATATAATACTTAAAATCTTCGGTGACAGCTAGAATTTCTACTACGATTGGTAAAAAGCTGTGATACTAGACCCTAAAGCAGGTCACGTGAAACAAGACCTGTTTGTAGGCTCAGTACTGTGTTAGGTTATAACCTTCATAAATCATTCAACCCTTGAAAAACATTAATCAACTTTCTTTTTTCTTGTTTGGCTGAGCCACACAGCATGAGAGATCTTGGGTCCCTTGCCAGGGACTGAATTTGCATCCCCTGCATTAGAAGCTGGGGTCTTAACCGCTGGACCACCAGGGAAGTCCTCCAAATTGCTAGTTTTGAATATAACTTAACCCTGGCTTTTGATTTGTTAAATTGCTGATTATGGCTGTCTTTGTTAAATTTAAACTGAATTAGCTTAACTTGCAACGCAGTGATTTTTTTTCTGGCTTCTTATGTGGTCAGTGTAATCAGTTATATTTAATGGTGGCAAGCTGAGATTAAAATGTTAAATGTAACAGCCAATCACAATGTTATTTTTTTTTTCAAAGTAATGAAAACAGTACTTTATCTACTGTAAAATTGCAGGTTAATGACTTAGTCCTACAGAGTCTCAAACCTTCAATTAACTCACACCGATTTTAAAATTATAAAGTATCATTTCAAAGATTAAATAATGATGAGGGTAAATCACATGTTAAGTAGTGCCACTAAATAGAAGTTTTAAAACTCTCAGTAGAAATTTTTGGATAAAAAGATAAGAAATTATTCAACCAAAGTGGAAGGTAATAATTTTAAAAGAATGAAGTATTATGAGTCTTTAAAAAAAAAAGTATTCCAATAAATATTTTAAAACCTAAAAAAATAATAAAGTCTCAGATCCAGCTTTTAAGCTGTATGACAGAAACACATCAGATTGAAATGCTAAAGTAATGGGAAGGAAATATGTGTAAGCTTTTGTCCCCCTAAGGTTTCAGATTTATAGCTTGAGTACCATTTCAGTTTATATTTACTCTGTGAAGATTTGCAGCCACTATATCCATGACTCTGGATCAAGACCAGCTAAGCTCAAGATCTTAACCTCATCATCACATGACTCTAAAGCAAACTAATTAAACCTGTCTATGAAGATAAAAATAGTACCTGTTGTGAGGATTAGAAGAAATAATCTACTTAAAATGCTTAGCACAGTGCCTGATACATACAGAATGCTTCATAAATAGAACCGATGGATCCAGTAGCAACCTGAATCCAGAGATAATAGGTTAATAAAAATTAAGCCTCTATGATTTTAGTGCCTTGTTCTGTTTGAAGACTAAGCAACAAAATTTCCACAAGAATGTTGCTACAATGACTGCATTTCAAAGGTAATTTCTCTCCTATTTGTATCGTACAAACACTGCAACAAAAAAGTTTTTAAAAAAATTTTCCCATGACCCAATTACCTCAAAACTCATTTCCTTTCAATGTTTCCTTCTAATTTGTTTCACATATAAGTGTGCACTTACATTGTTAAAATAATATAAATTTCATGTTCTGATTTTCTTTTCATATAACATTTTTCCCTATATTTCCCAAACATAGTTTTCAAGTTATCACTTTAACATATATTTGGTATCTTATACCAATCAGTTTACTTTTTAATAATAGCTGTTACTCTGTTATGTTACCCTGTGAACTCAATTTGTCTTTGAATAACAAAGTGTTCTTTTTATATTCATTCTAGAATTGGACTACAGTTAGGTTTATATGCTTGCCATGAGGTAAGAGTCATTTAAGAGACCTGGCTATGTTTTATCATTAACCACAATTTTTTGTTGAAAGAAAGTTACCAGCTGGAAAGTTTGTCAATAGAAGAATGTAGAATTGAGCAGCAGACTCTTCTTTCCCTCTGTGGCATCCTCATCTTTGCTCTGTGTGTGCGTGCATTAGAGTTCTCCAGAGAAGCAGAACCAGTGGAAATACAGATGTGAGTTATGGAGCCTGAGAAGGTCCACAGTCTGCTGTCTGCAAGCTGGAAACCCTGAAAGCTAGTGATGTCATTTCAGTCTAAACCCAATGGCCTGATAATCATGGGAGCTGACAGTTTAAAAATCTCATTCCAAGGACAGGAGAAGGTGAGATGGGATGTCCCAGCTCAATCAGGGAAGCAAGAAACAAGCGGGGCAATTCCTCCTTCCTCTGACTTTTGTTTTATTCAAGCCCTTTCTAAACAGAGAAGCTTGGCAGGCTGCAGTCCATGGGGTCACAAGAGAGCCGGACACGACTGAGCATGAAATGCAGTTCGTGGATTGGATGGTGCTCACCTCGCCTGGGGAGGAGGGGTCTATTGGGTTGGCCAGAAACTTCATTCAAGTTTTTCCCCATAAGTTGTTATGGAAAAACCCAAAGAAACTTTTTGGCCAACCCAATATTTTACTGAGTCCACTGATTCAACTGCTAGTCTTTTCCAGAAACACCTCCACAGTTCTTGCTGTTCAGTTGCTAAGTTGTGTTCAGCTCTTTGTGACTCTATGGACTGCAGGTTTCCCTGTTCTTCGCTATCTCCTGGAGCTTGCTCAAATTCATGTCCATTAAGTCAGGAGGCTATCTAACCATCTCATCCTCTGCCCCTCTCTTCTCCTTTTGCCTTCAATCTTTCTCAGCATCAGGATCTTTTCCAATGAGTCAACTTTAATACTTTGGCTACCTGATTTGAAGAACCCCTACAGATACACCCAGAAATAATGAAATAATGTTTAATCAGGCCAGTCAAGTTGACACATAAAATTAACCATCACGGTGTGATGGTTACTGTATCATACATAATAATTGTTATATAAACAATAATGTTATTTTAAAATCAGTGACTAGAATAACTTTTGTGATGAGCTACAAACTCAATGACCTTTTCAGTATGCAGTTAACAAAGCCTCCTTCTGAATGTGGTTAGTTTGTGGTTTTTATCTGTCTTCAAAGTCTGGATCTTTTCCAAGACTGGCTCATTGGCTTACACAACATCTCCTCAAAATCCCAAGGACTTTCTGTCCTTCTCCTTTGCCATCCTCTGACTCTTGACATTGGGCCTCAAGCTTGTCCTCTCAAGCTCACGGTTTAGTGGTCACAGCTCTCATCATCACAATCCACACAAACACGTGGCAGGAAGCAGAAGTTTCCCTCGTGCATTTCTTTCTATTAGAAAGAAACATCTTCCAAAGAAGGCCTAACAGACTTCCTTCTGTGGCTCACTGGTCAGTATCAGTCACATGCCCATACCGAAACCAGTCCCTGGCTGGGGTGAGTGCATCAAATGAGACTCGCTGAGACTGGTTATGAGCCTTCTCTTGGAGATGGAGCAAAATATGGCTCCATAACTAAATGAAAGTAGGATTATTGACAAAAATGAAGGGGGAAATGGCTGCTAGGTGGGGAATCAATACATTAATATCTCTAGTAGGGAGACATTTTGTTCAGTGGAGTTCAGTTGCAGAATACTTTAATTGGACACATACATAAAACATGCAATATAACAGCCAAATGATCAGGGTGGAAATAAAATGATGAGCCGCTATAATTTAATTCAGCCCTGTCTATGAATTATCATTGAAACCAAGCCTAAAAATGACACGAGTTTAATGAGGAATATTAAATTCATGAGAGGTTGTTGGCACTGGTGCCTTGAGAAGATAAAAGCCCTGAGCTAGCCATTGCATCTTGTTAAACTGGGTAAAAGCTGGAAGGTATTCATGAACCTTTACTTCGAAAACTCTTTTAAAATAACAGTCATACCCAACTCTTTGGGACTCCATGGACTGTATAGCCTACCAGGCTCTTCTGTCCACGGAATTTTCCAGACAAGAATACTGAAGTGGGTAGCCATTCCCTTCTCCAGGAGATCTTCCCAACCCAGAGATCGAACCCATGTCTCCTGCATTGCAGGCAGATTCTTTACCATCTGAGCCACCAGGGAAGCCCAAAATAATAATGTTAAACCAAACAAAAGTAAAAGTGCCTCCTGTCAGACACAGTCTTTTTCTGAAGCTAGTTACAGTGAGATCATCCTGGTTAGTTTTTTGCAATGAGTTTTCAAACATATTAATTTTAAAATAATGTGAAATGTGATCTTCCTGGCTATGCCTTCTTAGTTGTTTGCTTTGGGAAATGGTATTAGTTGTCTGTGGTTTCAGGGAAGTTATATTTATTAAGATGTTTGTTGTAGAAAATTATTTATCTGAAGTTGTAACATAGTCACCTGTACCTAACCTGTGACATAGTCACCTGACATATCACCAATTCAGTGTTAGGACATCACTGATTTTGTAACTTTATTAGTTTAGAAGTAACTTGACCTCATTGGTTCGCCATAAGGTACTAAGAATCCTGTTTTGATTTTCTTCCCATGGACCTGTTTATAATGAATTTGGTAGCACTAGTAGACTTATTTCAAATAAATAACACAAGTATGAGTATTTTCACTTCCTTCCTTGTGAATATTCATAATCAACAGCTGTTTAGGCCAATCAGACCTTGAGCAAATACAGCCAGTCACACAAAACCAGATATCAGAAATGGAGAACCATTTCTAACCATCATAATTGTTAATGTCACATTTAAAACCACTTATATTTATGGAAAAAGCTAATATTTCTGATTAGTGACTAGTAAAATAATAAGGTGAATCTCATCATAGAAAACGTAACAAAGTAGGAAAAAAATAAAATGGGTAGAAAATTTTAATCTATGTGTAAAAGAAAATCTTTGAATAATGCAGTTTGCTTCATATATAACTTTTTGTGTGTGTGTAGCCAATATGAGCTCTTCTAAGCCAAGCATTATTACAACTTTTTAAGCTAGAGATGAAAAAGCCACTGAAAATGAAAAGCCTACAGGATTTAGTTTCTAATAAGGTAATGTTTATAACTATAACCCATTAATCAAAAAACTCTTGGGGGATCTTCAATAATTTATTTAAAAGAGTAAAATGATCTGCTGCTGCTGCTGCTGCTAAGTTGCTTCAGTCATGTCCAACTCTGTGCGACCCCATAGACGGCAGCCCACCAGGCTCCCTTGTCCCTAGGATTCTCCAGATAAGAACACTGCAATGGGTTGCCATTTCCTTCTCCAATGCATGGAAGTGAAAAGTGAAAGTGAAGTAGCTCAGTCATGTCCAACTCTTTGCGACCCCATGGACTGCAGCCTTCCAGGCTCCTCCATCCATGGAATTTTCCAGATCTAGAGTCCCCAAAATGAGGAAATGGGCCCATTTCTTGATACAGTCTCACAAGAGACAATCATTATAAAATTTCAATCCTCTAACTCTCTGGCTGGGCTGCTTTTCAGTTCTTCTAGCTCAAGAAACTGGTTTTCAGTGACCAGAACTCTGACCAATGTTTCTTGTAGACACAGAGTTTTTGGCTGTTACTAATTTTTACTTTTACTTCCCCATTTTCTCTTGGTTCTTTTTTCCTTCATTTTTAAAAACTCTTTTCTTCATTTTCATCTTTACTTTTTTTCTTTTTCTCACTTTTTTCCTTTTTAAAACTTTGTTTTCTCTTATTTAGATTTGTCAGTATTTGGTTTTGTTTATTGGCATGTCTGGCATTATGTTTTGGTTCCATTATAAGGATCAGTTCATCAGAGGGCATTGGGAAGTGATTTTCTTTGAGGTGATTTAGGTCAAGTTTCTGACCAGCTTTCCTCAATTTTAAGTTGACCTTGAGACACCTTGACTCCCAGGTCAGCAGTAAGTCCAACACGCGCCTGGCCTCTCAGACATTTCTGTTGAGGATGACTGCCATATTGACAATCACCGACAGTCAAGACCATCGCCACGGGCAACATGACCAAGCTAAAGCTGGCTCAGTACATCCTGACTTAGGAAAGAGGCAGTCAGGCAGATCATTGACAAGACTTAGCCAAACTCCTCCGGACTCCAGAGACAGTCCCTTGAGTAAGAACCATGAAAGACTTGAGTCCTCCCCAAACAGTTATTTGTAGTGATCCATTCTGCCTTCCTTGAGGAATTACTCAATGGAAGAGACATATTTGAGGACCTAGTGGCTCATGGAAATCCGTAAGAAAAAGAGGTTCTGGCAAATTCCATCAGTGTCATACTGTCACCAGAAGTGCATTGCTCATAGAGTTAAAGGCAGAGCACCTGCTTTTGGATACTGATATGAAAAAAACATTGAAGACTATGGCTTTGGTGTTACATTCACCTTTGGCAACAAACTAGATATCTTCATTGGCCATTCCCCTTTAGGCTGCCCTGGAAGTCTTCCAAGTCCAAATAAGATAGACCCACAGTAGATGTGTGGAATCTGACGATCATCCTATATACACTGGTCTGCAAACCCCTTACCTTTTGATGGACCCCTTTCTTCAAGGAGCTGCAGGAGTCAGTACTTAATGAAGTAGACCATATGCCCTTTCACATGTCCAGGAAATGTGAAAAAACTGCTCAAGAAGTTTCTCATTCTCAATCCCAGCAAAAAAGGCACTTTATAGCTCATCAGGAAAGATCCATGGATAAACACAGGTCATGAAGACGAACCAAACCTTACATGGAGCCACTCTCTTGACTACCAGGAACCCTGATGGTGGTGTCCAGTGTGACAAAAGGGAAGAAGTCCAAGGCTCACTGATGGCTGGAAGCACAACCAAGTGATGGCCATCTATCTGCTTCTGAGGTACAAGAGAGCCGAGCAGGAGGGCCACGTCATTGCCCCAAAACCCCAGACTTTGGTAAATCTAATCAACAGCAGCCCACCAAGGAACCACCCGAAGTTTCTGCTAACACACAACAGTGAGGTGTCGGCAAGCTGGCAGCCCCTTCCACTAATTCCTATTCTAAGAATACTCAGAGGGGTAACACAGAACATAAGCCACCTGAAGAGGACCAAGTGTAGGGCAGAAGGGTAGCGGACAAGCCAAAGAGGGGAAGAGACCACCTAGCCTCCAGCACAAATCAGTGCAGGAATTGTCTGCTTTGGGAGTGAGCAAGCCTGGGCCAGGCCTCCATGCAAAAGGGCAAAGGCAGCCTAACCCTGCCAAGGTCAAGGGCTCTAAGGTGTCTGCAATCTCCCAACACCTCAGTCTCCCTGACAAAGCCATGCCTGCATAGAGATCCACGCATTACGCCTCACCAAGGCCTCAGGGCCATGCCCTACAGGGAAGCTGGGATGTGTCCCCAGCCCAGACTCCCAAGGGTGTCCTTTTCTTCCACCCACACATCAGCAGTAGTGGCAGAGCCACAGAAGGAACCAGCGTCCTCCAGGGTGTGTCCAAAGGAAGCTCCATCCATCGGGGAAACCTCTGAAGGATAAGCCACCCCAGCCTTTCTTTCGAAGGACCAGCAAGGGCTTCTTCACCAGGTTCAAGTTCAAGTTCATACTGAAACTTCTGTGTTTTGGCTTTGTCAAAAGAAATCTTGACAGTATGAGGCAGGGAGACACTTCCCCCGCATGGAGTGGGAGCACAGGCAGTGACAAAGAAAAACCGTGGGAAGGCCAGGTCGTGCTCAGGACACTTGAAGACTGTGAACTTCATGGAGCCCAGCGAGAAGGTGCAGGTCTTCAACCAGGCGCTGGAAGCAAAGGGCGGTCAGTGCGAACTGAGCAGGAGGCCTGCGCTGCTGTGAATGCCTGGCACCGGGGCCAAGAGGACAGGGGTCCAAACGATCATGGCCGCCTCTCAACGTAGCTCCTTTTCCGTGGAGAGCTGAGCTTCTGCGGATTTGGAAAGCATTGTCTCCACTCCTCCTCGCTAAAAAAATCATTGCATCTTCTGCCTTCAAAAAGTGGCCAGGAGCCTCTACGGAGACAAAAGGTGGGGCAGTCCTTGCCCCCGCACCTGACTGCATCCGGGCCGCCTGGCCGCGCATCTCGGCGCCGGCTCTGCTTTCGTGCTTGTGGGGGAGGGAAGCCAGGGTTGCGAGAGGGCGGTTTGGTACCGTATCAGAACCCCTAACGGGTGCTTCCGGGGAACATCTCTTGGGCGAGTTTTGCTGAGCAGGCCTGACTAGTATTACAGCGACCATTGTGCCGAAGAGAGTTTGGAGTTGATCATAAGAGAGCCGGGATGAAACGGAAATGTGCGCGCAGCAGGCACTGCGATGCTGTTTGCGTTATAGGACGCTCGTTCTGGCTGTAGGTTAGAGACTCGAAGGATAAGCGGCCAAGTTCTCTTTGTGTTTTGAAAGTGGCCTCTTATCGCAAGGACAGTGAGGGAGACAGCAAGAACAAGGTCAGCGCAAATCACTGATGGCTGGGCAACCTCTCGTTTGTCATTTTTTCCCCATTCTACTTGATTTCTTCCAGAATACAAAAACGAGAGGATGCTTCCCCAGCTTGTTGTATGTGCTATAATTTCCATGCAATGACAAGAGAAATTCAAGAATCTTCTATGGAACTCAACTCATGGATATTAAAATTTATATAGAAGAGCAAGGTGCCAAGGACAGGCCTTCCTGAAGAACAAAATTAGGAGGCTTTAATAATTAAGACAATGTGATGTCGGTGGGGGGATAAACAAATGCAGAGCCCCAGAAACTTAATATGTTATCTCTCATGATTTCTCTTAAGTGAAAGTGAAGTCACTCAGTCGTGTCCAGCTCTTCAGGACCCCATGGACTATATCTTACCAGGCTCCTCTCTCCATGGAATTTTCCAGGCCAGAGTACTGGAGTGGGTTGCCATTTCCTTCTCCAGGGGATCTTCCCAACATAGGGATTGAACCCGGGTCTCCCGCACTGCAGGCAGATGCTTTACCCTCTGAGCCACCAGGGAAGCCCATGATTTCTCTTAAACCCACCCTAATCAGGCTTGTTCCCCCAGCCCCCACACCCATGACTGCTTTAAAACTTCCCTTCAAGTCATCAGTCAGTGATCTGGAGAATGACCTAAATCCAATAGCTAATTCTCAGTCTTCATCTAACCTAACATACTTTGGACATGAACTTGGGCAAACTCCAGGCGATGGTGAGGGACTGGGAAACCTGGCATGCTGCAGTCCATGCTATTGCAAAGAGTTGGACTTGACTTAGTGACTGAACAACAACAACGAAACATACTTTCTCACTAATGATGTTTTCTCAACACTGCATTCTCTTGGTTTTTCTCTCACCTCAGTGATCACTTTTCTGTCTCCTTCGTGCTCTTCTCCCCAAATATTTAGTGTTGAAATTTCCCATGGCTCACTCTTCAGTTCTGTTTCCATCTCTCCTCCATACACACTGAGTTTCTAGGGCCATCCTATCTCGTTTCAGAAGTTGAACCTTTGAGTTCCAGATCTATATACCCAGACCAATCGAGACTTGAATATCTAACTGCCCATTTCACATTTCCACTTGGATGTCTGATATCTCAAATGCAGCATGTCCACAGTGGAACTTCTGATGTTTGTTGCTGTTGTTCGGCTGCTGAGTCATGTCTGACTGTTTGCAACCCCATGGACTGCAGCACGCCAGGCCTCCCTGTCCCTCACTATCTCCCGGAGTTTGCCCAAGTTCATGTCTGCTGAACCGGTGATGCTATCCAACCATCTCATCCTCTTTTCCTTTTGCCTTCAATCTTTCCCAGCATCAGGGTCTTTTCCAATGAGTCAGCTCTTTGCATCAGGTGGGGAAAGTATTGGAGCTTCAGCTTTAGCAACAGTCCTTACAATGAATATTCAGGGTTGATTCCCTTTGGGATTTGACTGGTTTGATCTTGCTGTCTAAGGCACTCTCTGATCTTTGCCACCCCATCAGGCCAACTCCACCTATAGTCCTTCCAGTTACTCAAGGCAAACATCTCAGAGCTGTCCTGACTCCTCTCTTTCTTTCATACCAATATAGAATCTATCAGGGACTCCTGTTGACTTTACCTTCAGAATAAATGCAGAATCTGAACATCTCACCGCCTCCACTGCTGCCACCTGAGTTGGAGACACCCATTAAGTTCTCCCCTGGATTTATTATTACGGTAAGACTCTTGCTTCCAATGTTGTTTTTTGTAGTCATAGTAACAGAAGAGATTCTTTAGAAAACAATAAATAAATATAGTCAGATCATGTCAGTCCTCACTCAGAACCCTCAGTGGTTCTGTTTGACTCCCCCTTGAATCCAAATGCCTTCAGGCAAGGTGTTGTGTGATTAGGTCTCCATCTCCTATCGTCTGACCTCTTCTCTTGCTACTCTGCTCCAGCCCCGTTGGCATATCACACCTGCCAGGAAGCTCATTTCTGAGTACCTTTGTGCTGGATGCTGTTTTTGCAAGGGAATCTCTTCCCCAGGGATCTTCCAGGCCACTTCCTCACCTCCTTCAACTTTTACTCAAATGTCATCTTCCCAAGAGACCCATCCTGATGACCATGTTTATAACGGCAAGTCACCTCCTCACTCCACATGCACAAGATTCTCCATCTCTTCGCTCTGCTCTTTTTGAAAACGGCACCCATCAGGGGCTTCCCTGGCGGTCCAGTGGTTGGGACTTCACATCCCAATGCAGGCGGCGCAGTTTCGATCCTTGGTCAGAGAGCTAAGATCCCACATGCCTCATGGCCAAAACCCCAGAACATCATAAGATGGAAGCAATACTGTAACAAATTCAATAAAGATTTTATTTTTTAATGTTTATTTTTATTTTGGGCTGTGGTGGGTCTTCACTACTGCATGAGAGCTTTAGTTGTGGTGAGCAAGGGCTACGCTTGGTTGCAGTGCACAGGCTTCTCATTGCAGTGGCTTCTCTTGTTTCAGTGCACCGGACCGAGGCACTTGGGTTTCAGTAGTTGCAACTCGCGGGGTCTAAAGTGCAGGCTCAGTAGTGGTGGTGCATGGGCTTAATTACTCCGCAGCATGTGGGATCTAGTTCCTGGACTAGGGCATACCTGTGTCCCCTGCATTGGCAGGCAGATTCTTAACCACTGGACCACTAAGGAAGCCCAATAAAGACTTTAAAACTGGTCCAAGTCAAGAAAATCTTTGCAAAAGAAAATAGCACCTATCACCTAACATCTTTCAATAGATTGTATAATTTGCTTTTTTTATATGTTTATTATCTGTCATCCCCTACCAAAATGTAACACAAGGATAGGGATTCTTGTTTGTTTTGCTGACTGATGTTTCTCAAAAACCTAGAAGGGTGCCTGGCTCATGTTGGCACTCAATAACTGTTTGATTAGATGAATGAAAGCGTGAGAGAATAAGGAGGATAGGATGGACTGGAACCAGGAGAGTCACAGAGGTAAAGGGGAAGGTTCTATTTCATAAATTGGTGGTATGTTCATAAATGTGCGGTTTATTTTAAAAAATACATGTGTATGTATGCATACTGGTTTATAACCAATATTTAATAATAATGAAAATAAAAATCTTTATTGTCCAGCTTGACTGACTCCCTAAGGGTTCCACAAAACTGAGTTTTCATTGTACGCAGTAAATTATGATCACTGAACAGGGGACATTGATGTTTCTGTTGTTTCTTTTTGCTCCTTGAGACAGGCCAGTCATGGCTCTGGCAACCAGTAGGAGGATGGCAACTCAAGAGAAGAACATGTCTTGAAAAGAGTGCTTAAAATAACATTCTAGACTTAGAGAATAAAATGGAGCACAGTGTATCTTCCCTCTCTTTTCCTCCTGAGTTTTTATAATGACTATATCAAAATGTCTCAGCTGCAGATGCACAGCGATGCCAGAGCTCACTGCAGTATTTCCCAACTCACACACCCTGATAAAGAGGGTTTTCCCCAGCAGACAGAGCACTTGCTCTTCTTCAGCTGCTATTTTCATTGTGCCTTTTAGCGTGCTTCTCATCACTGGGAAATTTTGAAAAAAGTTCTGCCCAGTACAGAAAAAACAATTTCTTTTTCTTTTTTCTTTTCTTTTTTTTTGGGGGGGGGGGGCGGTGCACACCACATGGCTTGTGGAATCTTAGTTCCCCAACCAGGGATCCAATCTGGCCCTCAGCAGTGAAAGCGCAGAGCCCTAACTACGAGACCACCAGGGAATTCTCCTTTCTGTATATTGTTCTAAAATTTGCTTTTTGTCCCTTATTTGGAAACTCATTGATTTCACCATGAAAATAGTTTTGAGGAGAAAATAAAAAACCAAGGGATTTACATGAAGATGTAGCAAATAATTTTTAAGTGTAATCTTATGCAAAAACAAGGTAAAATGTTTCTTATGCAAAAACAAGGCAAACCGTTTTAGGCCCTTGAACTCCTGTATCTTGTTACATTGTTAGACATTTCAAATCAATAGCTTTCTTAAAACTGAGTTTGCCCTTTCTTCCAATCACTTTGCTCCACGAAGACTTCCATGTAATGAACTCCTCAGATGACCAGAAAATGCAGTTCCAGTTCTTCGAAAATTTAATCAGATGTGAATTACAACCCCGTTCTGTGTCTGCAGACGAGTGACACTGGGTTTGTTCCCCTGGAGAATGGGGTCATGTTGAAGAGTCCTGTGCTTTTTTTTTTTTTTTTTTCCCTAATTGAAATCCAATTGGGATAACTGCAGAGCGTGTTCCGAATATAAGTGGCTCTCCTTTTATAACGAGGAGAAAAGAGGCAAACTACCTCTTTTCATTCCTGATGGGCTGTGCCTAAAGACGGGTCGGGAGACAGAGACATCAGATAAATGCTGTCTGCCATCTAAGTTCTTAGAATCATGCAGAGGACAGAGGTATATATCAAAAGGAATCCCAAGTGAGGTCAGTGCCCTGGAGAGACCTCTCAGGACTTCCTGCAAACAACTTCTAGAGAATGAATACAGCGAGTCAGGGGCAGAGAGGAGCTCATTTATATTCTCTTCCCTGCGCCTTGCCAGTTGCAACCCCTGGCAGCGCACAACTCTCTGTAGGGCTTGGGCTGGGAGAAGAGCGCGGCTCAGCGCGCCCGGAGGGTGTCACTCACCGCCCAGCCTCGCCCTCGCGGGCCAGCGACCAATGGGCATAGGCCGGGCCCGGGAGCGCGCCCAACGGGAGCCGGCGGGCGGAGGCGCGCTGCCCTTTAAGGAGCCGCTGGGCGCGGGGTCCCGGGAACCCGGCGCTTGGAGACAGGCATCGTCCAGGTTTAGCCGCCATGTCCCTGCAGGTGAGCTGGGTGTGCTACCGCTGCTAGGGGCGGGGAGGAGCGTCCGTCCCGGAGAAAAGCGCTCGAGTGGGGCGTGGGGCCGGCGTGACGCCCCCCTGGGGGCGCGGCGCATCTCTGACCCGCCGCTTCGGGCCGCTGCTGGCAGTCGCCTTTGTCCCCGGTGGCTGTCCGCGGGGACCCCCGAGACACGCCCACCCCATCCCCAGCGCCCCCTTATTGCGCGGAGTCCGCACCGGTGCACTCTGTTGACGGCGTGCCGGGCTCCCTATAGCAACTCTTGTGAACCCCGGGGACTGGTTAGACGCAAACTAGGCACCGGCCCGGGGAGGGCGGGCGAGGGGCTGCTCCCGGCGGACCCGGCGGACCCGGCGGACCCGGCGGGCCCTGCCCAGCGCTCTCTTCCCATCCTGGAGAGGGAGGTGTGAGCGGCTGCGGCCTCCCCTTGCTCCTTGGAACCTCTTGGGGCTCTCCCAGGCAAGTGCAGAGATCTGGAAAAATCACAATCTTAAAATACTGTTCTTGTGATCTTTGGAGGAAAAACTATGTATATTCAGGGTGGAAATTTGGGGGAAAGGGAACAAATAAGAAGTAAAAAAGAAAAAAAGGGGAAGTGTCAGTTTCTCAGGCCTGTCCGACTCTGACCCATGGACGCGCCAGGCTCTTCTGTCCATGGAATTCTCGAGGCAAGAATACTGGAGTGGGTAGCTATTCTTTTCTCAAGGGGATCTTCCCAACCCAGATATGAAACCAGGCGGATTCTTCACCAGGGAAGCCCATAATATAAAGTAAAACATCAGGCATTCCTTCACCCAAGTGATAACCACAGTAGCACTAAGTTACTTTCTCAAGTGTTCGAGAGACATCTTTGTGATATGTGAATATATATGTTTATACACACACTGCTTTTTATATAATTTTGCTCTCGCTCTCTCTCTTTTTTTTTTTTGGTACTATGAGCTTTTTGTCACCACTAAATATTCTTTAAAATGTTTAAATGCCTGCATTGGGTACATGGCAGGGTGCACCCCATGTGACATCGGTGACACCAGGATCACTGCTACACCAAGGGCGGGGTCGGGGGGCCTTGTGAAAACATGAACGGGAGAGGGTGTAAGGAGAGGTTTTAAGGGAGTTGTTTTGAAGACCCTTCAGACACAGGCGCCCGGGAAATCCAGTGGGTCAGCTTTCAGACAGGGTGCTGAGGACTCGACTCCAGCAGAGTGAGCTTAACGGAGGTTGAAATTCCTCACCCAGAGCTGCGAGCCCAGCTCTGCAGCAGCACGACAGCATTATCCAACTTTCCCTTTGGCCCAGAGTGCTTGGAATTAAGTGTAAATGACTGTACCTTTAAATCCCTGTTTCTGGGATTTCCCTGGTGGTCCAGTGGTTAAGACTCTGTGCTTCCATTGCAGGGGGTGTAGGTTCCATCCTCGGTCAGGGAACTAAGAACCTGCATGTGGTGAGGTGTGGCCAAAGATTAAAAGAAAAAGAAAAATCTGTTTCTCACCTATGATAATTTCAGACTCTCCTAATATCTACTCACTTTTCATTCATGTATTCAACAGGGAGGTACAGGGCTCAGATGGGCTCCTACCACCTGCCAGCACTCTGTAAGGCAAGGCTCTTGCTACTGAAATGAACGTTTGTGCCTATCCTCTGTTCTGAATACTTGGGGGGAACAAATACATTCCCACCAGCCCTTGTGCTGAGCCCTAATAGATACTGTTGGGGCTGCCTAGAACCCCCTTCCCTGTCTCTGCCCATCCCCTAGGCACTCACCCCTCCCCAGGCTCAGCTAAGCATCATCTCCTCGGAGAAGGTGCCTTCCACCCTCTCGACTGCTCCCTTCTCCCAGGGCACCCGCTGCTCCTCTGCTTGAGCAAGTATCACATAATCACTGTGACCCACTCATCTCCCACAGGACGCTGAGCTTTGTGAAAGCTGGCTGCCCTGTTCATCCCTGTTTGCTCTCCCAAGGCCTGGCCCCTCAGAGGTGTTCAATACATATTAAATCAATAGTGTGATACAAGTGGTGAGCTCTGGGCCGGCAGAGTCAACAGAATGAAGTCAAGAATATTTACGGTCTTATTCTTGTTTCATCCTCACGCTTCCCGGCTGAGGTTGATGCCTTTTTTTTTGAGCTGAAGCCAGATTTCTCCATTGCTTACACAGGGTTCCAGGGCAGTGTGTCTCCAAGCTAGAATTAAAATCCAGGATGCTGATGCAAGCCCGATGTTTTTCCCACCACAGCTCATCGTGGTTAGGCTGGGAGAAGGCACATCGAAACTGCCATGTAAAACACATGTGTATCACGTTGGGGTGCCAGGGAAGGGCATGCTGGAGAGAAAGACCGGCCCTGGGCCCTGCTCTGGAATGGGTTTTTCTTCTCTGCCTGGGGAGAGAGTAGAGAGGGAACCCCTGAAATTGCCTGGGAAATGGTCAGGGGCTCCACTTTTGACTTGATGGACGTGAGTCTGAGTGGACTCCAGGAGTTGGTGATGGACAGGGAGGCCTGGCGTGCTGCGATTCATGGGGTCGCAAAGAGTCGGACACGACTGAGCGATTGAACTGAACTGAGCAAGGCTTTCATGAGCTTGTCAGATGGTTCCATACCCTTCAAAACATGAAGCACAGTCTTTCAAAAACTCCTTCCTGGAAGGCAGGGAGTTAGCATGGTTTCTGAAAAGCCTTAGAATTCGTATCAAGGCTTAGTTTGCCAAAAGGACTTGAGTTGCTGTCATTGGAAGATGGCATGGGACTTCACAGCAAATAGAACACCCGAGATGCCTGCCACCCCTGAAGGGAAGGATCCTTATACCTCCTGGACAGTCTCTCCCTGTCCTGCCCTTAGGAAGCTGAGGGCAGTGATGTAGCATTTTAACTTTGTCCTTATTATAGACACAATATGTGCACATTATGGGAAATTTGGAGAGTATAGATGGTATTTTTTAAAAAACAGGAAACTTACCAATAGAGGCCATTAATATTGACACATTTCAGTATATTTAGATGTCTCTTCAAGATACTGATTTCATTTCCTTTGGATAAATACTCCAAAGTGGGTTGTGAGATCATATAGTAGTTCTTTTTAAAATTTTTCTGAGGAAGCTTCACACTGTTTTCCACAGTGGCTGCACCAATTTACATTCCCACCAGTGGTGTATAGGGTACCCTTTTCGCCACATCCTCATCAACGCTGGTTATTTCTTGCCTTTTTGATCATAGCCATTCTTACAGATATGAGGCTATATGTCATTGTTGTTTTGATTTTCATTTTCCTGATGCTTAATGATGTGGAACATCATTTCAGGTCCTTATATATCTTCTGTGGAAAAATCTCCTGACTCTTTTAACATCAGATTGTTTTGTTTTGCTTTTTTAGTTGTTGTGGCTGTTCAGTCATATGAGTTCTGTATATATATGGAAATTAGCCCCTTATCAGATACAGTTTGCAAATATTTTGTCCCGTGCCGTAGGCTGCCTTTTCGTTTTGTTGATGGTTTCCTTTGCTGTGCAGGAGCATTTTTGGTTGCTGTCGTCTCTTGTATTTATTTTCCTTTTAACTAGTTTTGCTTTCAGTGTCACATCCAAAAATCATTGCTAAGAATGATGTCAAGGAACGTTCTCTGTCTTTTTCTAGTAGTTTACAATTTTGAATCTCATGTTCAAGTCTTTAATTCATTTTGATTCGATTTTTGTATGTGGTGTAAGATGGAGTCCAGTCTGATTTTTCTTGCATGTGTATTCAGTTTTCCCAGAATTGTTGACTGAAGACACTGCCCTTTCTGCAGTGTATATTCTTGGCTCCTTTGTCATAAACAAATGGACCATATATGCACGGGTTTATTTCTGGGCTCTTGACTCTGTTCCATGGATCTTTGTGTCTGTTTTTATGTCAGTACCATACAGCACCATACTATATATTTTGCTCACTATATAGCTTGTAATATTATTTTAAATCAGGAATTGTGATGCCTCCAGCTTTGTTTTTCTTTCTCAAGATTGCTTTAGCTTTTATGGTTCCATACACATTTTAGGATTGCTTTTTCTCTTTCTGTGAAAAATGCCATGGGAATTTTGATAATGAACTGCATTGAATTTGTTGATGACTTTGGGTAAGATGAACATTTTACTAACTGTTAATTTTTTCTATCCATGAACAGGGAATATCTTTCCATTTATTTGTGTATTCTTCAGTTTTTAAACATTTAGATAAACATTTTAAATATTAAGAATTTTAGTTTGTTCTCTGTATCAAATACATAGGTGCATTGTCCATGTAACAGGTAAGGACCAGAGGAAGTATCCACAAATTAAAATAAGGATAATTCTGGTGGAACCAGAGCAGTAATAGTTCGTTTCTGATTGAAAGCTTCCTGTCCTAAGTTCCCCTGAAGCAGATAAACCTGCCAAAAGTTAGCAAATGCACTGTCTTTTTGTTTTAGGCTGATTTTGACAAGGCGGCCAAAGACGTGAGGAAGCTGAAAACCAGGCCAGATGATGAGGAATTAAAAGCGCTCTATGGACTCTACAAACAGTCTGTAATTGGAGACATAGATATTGGTATTGTGCTGTCATATTAAAAAATAACAGTACACTTTGTTGAACAGTGTAGAAGCATAAAATAACAAGTAATCCCGTGAATATATCTGTCCCTCTTTTGGCAGAGTGTCCAGCACTGTTAGATCTAAAAGGAAAGGCTAAGTGGGAAGCCTGGAACCTTCAAAAAGGTAGTTAGTTTTTAAACGTTACACGAACCGTCTTAATTTCCACATGCATCAGGCGGTGAGTCAACCTGTTTGTATCTTTCTAGGATTATCAAAGGAAGATGCCATGATCGCCTATATTTCTAAAGCAAAAGAGCTAATAGAAAAATACGGAATCTAGAATTCAGCCTGTGAGAGAATTTTCCTTCTGAAGCCTTCATAATGGTATCGTGACCTAATACTTAGGGGAGAAATGCACTGTAACTCTTGACGGATCATCAATATTTTTGCTAGTAACATGACTTGTCATTCTGAATTAGAGGTATGCTGAAACTACATGTTTAACGAAATTTTACTTGCTAAAACCAGGCAATTTTTAAGAGTTCTTTTTAAAGTGTTGCTCTGGTAGTGTGTACATAAAGACATTAATCATTGCCTGTTCTTTTGACTCCTCTGTTTTTTCTGCAGTGAACTGGTCTTACTGGTATAATCAGCACAGTTTATTAGAACTAATCACAAGGGTCTTTGTTTCACTGTGTAGCTTTGGGGTTCACACCAAGGTGGAACCTCGGCAATACAGACACACCTGCTCCAGGCTCCCTTCAGTGACTGCTTTATAGGTAACCAAGGCAAGTTACTGAAGCTTTGCCAAAGCTGATCTCTAGGGTAAGGGGAAAATGTCGATCTCAGGGGGTAGGAGTTGAATGAGGTACCTATAATTTTCCTACCTTCATTTTAAAGTGTGTACTATATAAAAGCTGATAGCAAGCAACACAAACCTTATGAGTCTGTCTCAAGCTCTTCAAAGAAAGAAGAAAAGCTATCATGGGCTATCAACTATTCAAGTTTCTATGCTTAAGACAAAAACATCAGGCTGAAATGCAGTAGCTGGTGATGACAGACTGTACACTATGCCTCTGAAGTCCAGCTTTATCAGAGTGAAAATGCAGAATCTGGAGTGTCTGTTGGACCAGTTTGCAGTCTCACTTGGCTGTCCACAGGCTCTCTGAAAGAAGGTGGTCTCATTTTCAGAGTCCTAACATCCGTTTGAGATTCCACAGGCTAGAAATCTTCCCAGACAGGGTGCCTGTCCCCTGCTGAAGGGTGTAGGTTTGGTGTTGTGTAAGAGATTGATTTCATGTGACTTAAGAAATAAATTTTTGGATCGACTAGATGAATTTTCAGGGAATTATGTTGGGTGAAAAAAAAAGCCAGTCCCAAAAGGTTGTATATTGTATGGTCCTGTTTATGTAACATTCTTGAATTGGCAAAATTACAAACCTTGAGGACTGAACAGGGATTGCCAAGGAGGAGGGGAGTGGGGGAGGATGTTACAAGGCCAGCAGGAGGGATCTGTTGGTGATGAGATATTCTGTATCAGTGTCATCCCCTGGTTGGGCAGTGACCCTAGAATTTCCCACGATGTTGCCATCTGGGGAAACTAGGGAGCTCTGTGTTGTTTCTTAGAACCCCATGTGAATCTACAGTTCTCTCAAAATAAAAAGTTTAATGAAAAACAAATCTAGCTTGATTTCTAATCTGGAAAAGTTTGGAAAGTTAAAGTGATTCTCCTCTCTACTAAGTGTTGCCTAAAGACAGAAGTCTTCCACGATGAAGTCAACACCCTCTTCCAGTGGAGGGCTCAGAAACTCTTCGAGCTGTTCCTGCGTGGACCTCACCTCCACCCCAAAAGCCTGGTGTTGGCTGCATCATGAGATTCCTATTTGTGGACTGTAGTAACTACAGGTTGTTCGAATGAATAATCACAAATCTAGATTCCTTTAGCACCAATCCTTCCAGAATGGAGCCCTGTATCCTACCAACGAGTAAAGCACAGTTCAGTGTGTACTAAACAGGGAACATAATTTCTTGAGGTTACCTTTAGCTCAAATGTATTACATGAATTCTAACTCAAAACCCTTCTCCCTGCCACAATGAATTTTGTATTATTTTCACTTTGTTAAAAAGAAACAATGGGGACTTCCCTGGTGGTCCAGTAGCTAAGACTCAGAGGTCCCAATGCAGCGGCCAGAGTTTGATCCCTGGTCAGGGAATTAGATCCCACATGCTGCAACTAAGACCCACTGCAGCCAAGGAAATAAATAAATATTAAAAAGAATGATACATTCTAAAAAATCCCTCTTGTGTGCATTTCCCTTAATCTTACTCACTAAGATTCTCTATATACTATTTTTAAACCAACAAAAACACAACCCCATATTATGTGATCCCAAACACATCCGTGCTTTAGAAGGTGACATTTTAGTGTGTCAAGCTGTGTCAAGCATTTGAAGCCGTAAGGAAGAGACACTGGTTGCATGAAGTAGGAGCTTTGTTGTGAAGACGGAGATAACAAATCAAGGTGCCAATTGAACACATAGGATTCCGAGAGACACACACAGTTTGGGACTTGGCAGAGATGGCGGGACCCACGTAGCCCTGGGGATGTGGTGCCTCTCCATCCTGGGCAGTAGGCATCTGTGAATCCTACCAGTGGTGTTCTGCCGTTGCTCTGACTCAAGTCATTCTCCTATTTAATTTTTTCCCTTTTCTTTCCTGTCTGTTTCCAACTGGTGTGCTTTCTTTCTCTGTCTGGTTCAGATGATCACACATGAAGCTGAGGCAGCCTGTTGGGTCTGGCATTTGTGTGTGACCCTCTGTACGCCAAGGGCTAGACCCCAAACAGTTGCCCTGAGTCCCAGTTGGTCCTTGCATAAAGAGCAGCAGGAACACACAGAGACAACAGGCAATCCAGGTTGGAGGATCGCCTTAGAAGAGAACCTAAGAAGGCTACGGGCATTCCAGGGACTTGGCAGGACAGGCAGCAATGATTATTCGGGGCTGTCTTATTTTAACAGTAGGCTACATTTCCTCACTGAATGGGGCACATTTCAAAATGTGAGATCAGGCTTTGGGCCACAGTGTGTTAATGAAACAGTCATTTCGTCTCAAGCACTTCCCCTGTCTGTGATTTTCACTATCAGAATAACCAAAAGGAAGAAATGAATCATTGACCAAGCAGGAATTTCATTGACAAACCTTCCACAGATGAGACTCAAATGAGATTCTAATACAAAGAAGAAAGACCCTCCCGGAAGTATTCTTGACCCATTCGTCTTTCATCCCCTAGATACGTAAATGCTCTGTGGGGAAATACATTTGTAGATAACACATCACCCTGACAGCAGCAAATGTATCATTTTCCAATCTCTGAAACAAACTCCTAAGCTACTCTGCAAAACTGGAGATGAGTAGCAGACAATCAACTGGACTGTTTTAAGGCCAAGAAGGGGAGATATCTGTCAAGAGGCGAGCACTGATATTTCTAGAGTCTTGGTTAGGTAATTCTTGATGAAGCTTGTGTTGGAATGTTCCAGAAGATAGAAGTGGTGTCCTGGAAGCACAACACTTCCACTGGTTACATCTTTCCAGGCTGAAAAAACAGAATTGTGTTTAATAACAGATGACGCCGCCACCCACAGATTTACTTCCGGGTGTTACTTTTCTAAGAGCTCACTAGAGGTAGGGTTACTTCCATGGGCTCATGTTCCGTGCATCCTGAATTTTTAATCTCTCAGAGACCTATCAGTACACAGCGGTATCACCTGCCTTCTCTCATTTTACACACCACTGACATCTCTCCATTTACACTAGATAAAACTGGGACCACTTTTCTCCTCCATGTAACTGCCAGTTGAGAGTTTTGTTGTTGTTGTTGTTAACACTAATACTTTTGTTTGGCGTTTGTACCCTATACTGACCAGACCATTTTTATACAAGTGAATTGTTTAAAAAAGACACTTACTTGAAGTATGGCAATAGTTTAAGGATAAAAAGCATGGATATCACACATCCCCTTGTAGTGTATGAAAAAAAGTGTGTGACTGGATTTATGTACTAGTACAGGACGTTTTAAAAAATCAGATCTTTCAATTCTGGTTTCCTCGGTGTGTATGCCCAGCAGTGGGATTGCTGGGTCATAAGGCAGTTCTATTTGCAATTTTTTGAGGAATCTCCACACTGTTCTCCATAGTGGCTGTGTTTGGGAATGCATGTACACCCGTGGTGGATTCATGTCAATGTATGGCAAAACCAATACAGTATTGTAAAGTAAAATAAAGTAAAAATAAAATTTTTTAAAAATTAAATTTAAAAAAATAATAAATAAATAAAATAAAAAATAAATCAGATCTGTGCTGTAAGGCATGCCAGCACCTCTGGCATGGAAATCATCAGATATCTCAATAAAACACCTCAAACCATCAAAATCATTTCACCTTCCATAACCACTGGTATATCTTCAGATCCAGAAAAGCATGTTATGTCACAAGAAAGACGAGTCTTAGAGGGTGTGTCACAGCTGCAAATATAAAGGAGCCGGTTAGTAACATTTCATAATAGACACCCCCTAGAATCTTTTCCTATTAATAAGCTCATTTAAATCAAACAAGTCCTCACTTCCTTCCCTTTTACTGTTTACAGCAATACAAACATTTTATTTTTTTTAATCCATGGCACATATACATGTCAGCACCTGTCTGAGAGTCACTGTGGTCCAGGTTATTTTCCAAGATCTTCTGGCTTCTAGAATAGTCAGGTGCAGTCAGGTGGCACCTGGGTACCCAGTCCAACACAAAATGGGACTAGCTATATAGTATCTTTAACTGTCATTTCCCTGAAATGGCCACCTCTCTATCCCCCAGCCCTCCATTGTTTGGCAGAGGGTTGCTGTGCACAGAACAGAAGCAGATTTATGGACATAGGGCCCCTGAGTTGATTCTGCTGATTCTCAGTTTCATCACAACAGCAGGAAACCATTCGCTGAGCTGGTGCTGGGTGCTGTGTTAGTCCCTAGGGACACTTGGGTAAGCACGGTCCCTTTCCTCCTGCCACTTAGAGACTGGCTGGGGAGACAGACATTAATGAAGTCACCAGACGATTGAACAGATGAGTCACCAAGTTCAGGGTGATCTGTGAACACTTGACAAGCGGGGGTGGAGTGACATCAAGCAGGGACTCCCTGGAACATGGAGTTAGACTTGAGATCTGAATAGATAGGAAAAACTTGGCAAAGGGCAGAGAGATGGTAGGGGAAGAGGGACCAGGTGAGCACAAACCAGATGGCTTTTGTTCCATGAGTGAATGGAGAATTGGGATAAATTGAGGTCAAAGAAGCAAGCGAGAGGACTTCCCTGTGGTCCAGTGGTTAGGACTCCAAGCTTCCAATGCAAGGGGTGCAGGTTCAATCCTGGGTCAGGAAACTAGGATCCCACATGCAACGTGGTGTGCCCAAAAAGAAATAATAATAAGCAAGCAAGGGCCACGTGTAGGTCTCCTGAAGGGATTTGGTCATCCTAAGAGAGTCAGGAAGCCACCAGGAGGATTTAGTGCAAGGCACATCATGACTGGACTTGACAGTCATCCGTTTTGGTACAATGTGTGGAGCAGACTGAAGGGGACAAAGGATTGTCTCTTTCAATAGTCCGGGCGAGAATTCCCTCTTCTGCCTGGAATGTAGAAAACCAGGAGCACCACTTGTAGCCTAACAAAGAAAAAAGCCCTACAAACTGCAAAACCATAAATTCTTGAACTCATCAGGAAGCTGAGTTTGCAAGGCAAACCAGAAACCGAACTCCAAGGAAAATTGGGCCCTTCTAAGGAGAGATGGGTCACATGGACTGGCTCATGTGGGCAGAGCACAGGATGAAGGGGTGTCTGCTGTCCATGTGGGTGAGAAGGAACCAGCTGCAAATGTTCAAGTGCTGGGGACCAAGCATGGGGTGATGTGTCAGATGCAGTCCACACTGACTCACAGGCTTCTGTCCACGGCCCCCACTAGGGGTTCATGAGAAAGACTAGGAACAAGGCAGGAGGTCAGAAATAGCCCTCTCTCCAGGGCAGGTGGCAGCAGGAAATTGGATATGACCATCAGATGGACACTAACCCTGCCCCCAGTCAAGTCCTCCCCTCCTACCAAGCGGAAATCTCAGTTGTCGGAGCAGGGGCATCAAACACTCCCCCTCCACGCCCCCCACCCAGGGCACATGGGAAGACCCATGGATGTAGGGGATGGAAACATAACCCTCTACCCTGGGGGAAGGAATGGGAAGGGTCTTGGGCCCCCTGTGCTATGCTTAGTCACTCAGTTGTGTCTGAATCCTTGCAACACCATAGACTGTAGCCTGCCAGGCTCCTCTGTCCATTGGGATTCTCCAAGTAAGAATACTGGAGTGTGTTGCCATGTCCTCCTCCAGAGGATCTTCCCAACCCAGGGATAAAACCCAGTTCTCCCACAGGCAGGCAGATTCTTTACCATCTGAGCCACCAGGGAAGCTTAAGAATACTGGAGTGGGTAGCCTATCCCTTTTGCAAGGGATCTTCGTGACCCAAGAATCAAACTGGGGTCTCCTGCGTTGCAGGTGGATCCTTTACCAGCTGAGCCACCAGGCCCCCAATTCTATACAAAAGCCAAGGCAAAATCTTCTACTACTGGGGAGGGACTGGAAACTTCGACCCGATACCCACCAGACCCACCCACAAGGCCTAGACACAGAGGACCTGACTAAGACTGAAGCTGAAGATTGGCTCGGATGTCCAACAGCTCCCCTTGTTACCTCAGAGGCTAGCATCACACACAGGGGGCCAAACTACAGCTGTCAGTGGGGAGAGCCTGGAGAGAGACAGAAAAATTGAGAAAAATTCTCCAGTCCAGTCCCCACAGTAAGCACACAGTAACTTGGGAGAACCATTGCCCTGAAGTGTACCCATAGTAGCAACAAAACTGAAACTCAGCTCAGCTCCAGTCTGGATTGACCCAACTCCCTACATTCATGGCCTGCCAGAGGAGATGTGCTCAAATCATAAAATATATTTATGTTAGTTTCATGCATGATATTTTTCAATAGAATATCTGTTTTATGCATGATACCTAGCTTTAAATTAAAAAAAGATGATCAGACACAAAAAGCAAGAAATGACTCCATTGTCAAGAGGCAAAGTAATTAAAAGAATAAGATTTAAATGGGCTTCCCAGGTGGCCCAGTGGTAACTTACCCACCTGCCAAAACAGGAGACATAAAAGACTCCGGTTCAATCCCTGGGTGGCAAAGATCCCCTGGAGGAGGCCATGGCAGCGCACTCCAGTATTCTTGCCTGGAGAACCCCACGGACAGAGGAGCCTGGCAGACTAGAGTCCATAGGGTTGCACAGAGTTGGACATGACTGAAGTGACTCAGCACACATGTGCAAGACTCAAATAAGACCCAGATGTTGGGATTGTCAGACAAGGGCTTGACAGTCGCTATGATGGAGATGCCAAAGGGTTTCATAGGAAAGATGGACATAAGTGAACAAATAGGGAAGTTCACTAGAGAGGTGAAGACTGCAAGAAAGAGTCCAAAAGAAATTCTAGAAATAAGCAGGAGCAGCAATAGGGCATTCCTTTGACAAGCTCATCAGTAGATTTGATACAGCTGAGCAAAGTCAACGTGAAGATGGTTAATAGAAATGATCCAAAGAGAAACGAAAAGAAAAAAAATTTTTTAAGGAGAACATCTGAGAGCCCTGGGATGATGACAGACAGCCTGACGTGTGTGTTGTCAGGGTCCCAGAGAGAGAAGAGGACTGTGTGTTCGTCCGAGTAGCACAGGAGGACAGCTTGAGTGAAGTGGAGCTGCAAAGCCTTCCCTCCTGCCTCGGATTTTTCTTTTGACCTCCAGGCTTTGAGCCTTGGGGGGTGGGTGATGGGCAAGGAGAGGGTGGAGGGACACTCCAGGCCTGATTTCCTGTATATTGGGAAAAGTTGAGTGCTGCAGAGAGGTGGAGAGAGGAAAGCAGACCGAGGAAGGGGAAGGAGCAGAAGCAGAATGAAGAGAATCCAGAACAAGCTTAGGACATTTGAGATTTGAAGAGAGAATGTGAATCCTTGTAAGTAGCTCCTGAGATTTGATTTGCTGCGGAGAGGGTGAGACTGTTAAAACACTTTTTTTTTTTATTCTGTGAGTGGAATATCCTTGTGAGTGACTTTTATTTTCAGTCTGGGGGAGGTTTCTTTTGAGAGTTCTTGAGAGTTTAGCTAAACTGCTTTATAATATTGGTGCCTCAGCAGCCATGCTGTGCTGCCAGGCAGCTTGTGAGAGCCTGGACCTTACACTCAGCCCTCCTGGAGCACGTGCAGAGTCACGAACGGGTGAGTTCCTGTTGTGACCCTCCCCCAGCGGCCTAGGTGACAGCTGCTCTGGGCCCCCTAGAGCCTTCCCTTGTGTACCTTTTAGATAAACCTCCCATGAAGTTTACCAAAACCAGCTCTTCGGGGTTCGAATTGACCAATCCGGACTTAGCCGGGGAACCCCAAAGCTCTCCACCCACGCCTAAGGGCATGTCCGTCAGGTCCAGCCACCTCTCTGCCTGCAGTCGGCCTTGACCTTCCCATGTGGCTCCACTAGGTGCGCCGTGGACCTCCTCCACGACCCATGAGTCATGAACTTCTCTATTTCAATTTCTCTCGGGGTCTGTTGTTGAACCTTGGCTCCCTTTCCAACACTCAAGCTTCTTCTTAACAAATGTTAATTCCCCAAAGTCACCAGAACCTCTGGTAGTGAATTGTTGGGTTGGATTTTTTAAAATCGAGGGTGGTTTGTTGTGTGCCATATCCACGGCGTCTCCTAAACATGACTTCCTTGCATCCTCACCCACCACACCTTGAGGGGTTTACTCTCAGCATCCCTTCCTCTGAGAGACGGGACCCTGGGTCCAAATCTCACAGCCACTAGGCCAGGGGTCTGGATCCTGGTGAACAGCCTCCACAGAAGGCATGTTTGTACGAGACTTAATTAAAAAGCAGCTTTTGCCTACAGTATGTCACTAATGTCCATAGTGCTCTGGATTGCGTTTCCTTTGGTGGGGGTACGGGATCTCAGACTTGGAATGGTGTTTCTTGGATTCTGACTCTGCTAAGCCAGGAAGACAGACAGCACAGCCCTGTGGGGACCACATTTGCTCGGACGGTTGGGGTAGAAATGGAGAGAGATGACAGACCGGGGCAGCTAGTGGCCCTAATGGTGGAGTAGAGGTGGGCATTGGCGTGAACGCAGAGATGTGATAAACATGAACAGGATTGTCCCTGTTCTCAAGGTGCTTCAGGTCTGCTCCACTTTTTTTCTTTTTTAAAGCTATTTGTATAAACTTCTACTCACAGGCACTGCCTGTGGAGGCCCTAGGTTCAGCTCCAGGCTTTGTGGCAGAAAGAAAAGGAACTCAGACCTGTGTGTCCAGCTCCTCCCCAAAGGAGACAAGAGCCAGACAAAACTGAAGAAATGCATGATGGTATATAATAGCGACTGAGGGCCAAATGCTGGCCCCACAGGACCTGCTGTGAGGAGGTTAGAAAAGGGAGAACCTTGTGGTTTCAGTTTATTAGGGCCAGTATCTGGAACATTAGGACTTCAGTCCTATTAGAAGAATCATATGTCAATGAGACCTCTTAGGAGACAGGAATAGTCAGGTGTCATGGAGCCAAATGAGTTCTGGAACAAAATTCCCCCAAGAAGCAAATCACTCCCTTGTCCTGAATCACCTCCACATATTTAATAAGTAGGGATCCCCTTCTGCTGTTCCCCTAAGAAGATGAGCATCCTTTGACATTAGTAATTTATGCAACTAATGTTTTTTATGTGATAAAGCATACTGGGTTGGCCAAAAAGTTCATTTGGGGATTTTGTAAGATCTTCTGGAAAAACTCAAACAAACTTTTGGCCAACCCAACACACATTGAACCACATTTTTTAAAAAAGATAAAGATGCCCTGTTCATCCTTGATTGATGTAATTTCCATGCCCAGGCTCCATTTTAAGGCAACAAAAATATCACAGGTGGGCCTCAAAAGAAAACAAGTCAAACTCTGCCTTCCTGGATAAGCGTCCTCAGAGAACAGCCAAGCTGCGTCTTCCATAGATAATTTTTTAAAAAAGAGAGAGAGAAAACGTGCCTTAATGACTTGGATGGTATCATTCAAAATGTGAAGATCTGCTAACACTCTGGTAACAGATTCTTGACTCAGTTCGTCGTCATCAACAAAATCCTCAGGCATGCCTCCCACTTTCTTTAGTGCAAAGGCAATTTCTTCTTCACACAAATCATCTTTGAGGAAACGAATTTGGGCCTTTGACATGAAACAGTAAAAACATTAGTCTGACATTTCATTTAAAGCACCTGTTCAGACACTGAACGCTCTCTACTCTGCCTTTTGGTGACTTGAGAATTCTCTGATCAGGGCTTCCCTGGTGGTCCAGGGGTTAAGAATCTGCCTTGCGGGGAGAACAAGATGGCGGAGACCTAGGTGGAACGCAGAGTACGTCTCTCTCCAGGGATACGTCAGGACTACACCTTCAGACACAGAAGTGCTTACAGAACATCACCTGATGGCAGACAGGAGTACCTGACCACCAGACAAGAATCTGCCTTGGTAGTGCAGGGCACACTGGTTCAATCCCTGGTCCAGGAAGATCCCACATGCCGGGGAGCAGCTAAGCCTGTGTGACACAACTGCTGAGCCCACGTGCAGCAACTACTGAAGACTGTGCGCCCTGGAGCCTCTTTCCACAGCAAAGCCCCCCGCAATGAGAAGCCTGCACCACAACTAGAGAATAGCCCTGGCTCTCTGCAACTTAGGGGAAGCTGTGCACAGCAATGAGGACCCAGCACAGCCAAAAACAAACAAACAAACAAACAAACATTTTTTTATTAAAAAGAAAAGAATGATCCAGTTAGTTTGCTGAAAGTTCTCTTTTGACTCAGAATGGAGGAAAATACACTTAGAATCAATAGTTTTCATCGGAGATGCCTGGGCCAGTGCAGGCACTGACCAGGAAACAGTTAAAGTGCATTTCAGAGCAAAGATGAGAAGATGACAGTGAAAGACATTTGAGTGTTTCATTAACCAATACTATCTTTTATTCATCACGGTGTCTACTGGATCAAAACTCACCAGAAAGGAAAACAATGACTTGATTTCCCCACTGCACTTCTCTCCTTTCCACCACCCTCCCTAAGGAAAATGAAATTACTTACATAAGGAGGGCTTATACTTGACACAAATAAATGTACTGTTCTAGATTATATTTTTATTTGAGATGTAGCACGGTAAAAAAAGCAGTATAAGATCCCATACTACATTTGGGGAAGAAAAACATGATAATAACTATTCAACAAAACTCATGGTAATACATCAGAAATCCACAAGAACAAGCATAAACACAGCAACGATCAAGAAACAGACCAAAGGAGAGCTTACATTAGTTGAATAATAGCTAACTTATTTGTAAATGGTAGGTTTTCAATGATTTGCAGCCATATCAGCAGTGTTTCAAGACATCCTAGATAATTCAAACTAAGATTGAGTACTGATTTCCACCATGTCTTGAAATCAATTTAAATTTCCTTTCCTCCCTGAAAGATAGATGTCACTATGTATTTAATATTTATCAGCAGTTTTCAAGGTATAGTCTGGGGACTTGCAGGAGTTCCTGTCACCTTTTCAGGTGGTCTGTGAGGTTAAAGCCATTTTTAGAATATTGCTAAAATGTTTCCCTTTTAAACTCTTTTTTTTTTTTTTATGAGAGCATAGTTGAGTTTTCCATATGCTATGTATGTCATGGGTTATCAGCACAGTTGGAATGCAAAAGAGAGAATCTTAGCTGCCTTCTAATAAGCCAGGCATTAAATGTGTGCCAAAGTGTAAAATAGTGCCACTCTTCCCACAGTGCTTTTTTGAGAGAATATAGTCTTGCATAAAATATGTATTCTTTATATCGGCATATAAGGGGATTATTAATGTTAAATATCTTGAAAGATTCATAGTTTTATTTTCTAATATGGTAAATATTGATAGATAAACCACACATAAAATCTCGTTGATCCCCTCAATGCACCTAGAAGTATTGGGTTGACCAAAAGGTTTGTTCGGGTTTTTCCATACTGTGTTACAGAAACACCCAAACAAACCTTTTGGTCAACCCAGTATTAAAGCAATGCCAGGAATAAAAAGTTTATGAACTGCTGTAGACATTACGTAGTTATATTTTGTAGACAGTATTGATCGAGAGCATTTTTTTGCAAATATCTTCAGGCAATGAACAAAGGAAACTCAGTTCCATGGTCATTGCTGCTGGAGTGTAAACTGAAGGTGATTTGGAAATTTCTATCAAGTGCTCTATCAGTGTGTATATCATTAACCTAAATTCTGGACATGTGATCCTTAAGAAATTTATAAGAAATGTATACTAAATTTTCTACAAAAAATGTCATCAGAGTGCTTTTATAACAGAAAAAAAGATAGAAATAAGTATTATCTTAAAAGGAATTGATAGTCATCTTGCGGTGATAGCAGATCTCCATAGCAATAGTTTAAGTGGGGGGAATAATTAGGAAGAAATATAAAATAGGATCCCCACATGCAAAAATACTATGGAGCCACATCAAAATTCTGAAGGATTATCTGGGATAATGGATACTTCGATTTTTCTTTTCTTTTTTTTTCCTCAATCGTATCTGTGTGTATATATAATTCAGGAGCCAAAATGTACTGAATCTTTACCATAATGCCAAGTAATTTATGGTTATTATTCATTTAATCCTCAGAAATGGAGCCATTATCATTCAAGTTTCACATAGGAAGAAACTTAATTCAGAAACCCAAGGAAGTTGCCAAAGGTCGAACTGAGTAAGAGGCAGACAGAACTCTGATATTTATGACTTAACCTTAAAATTCTACAGCTTAGTGTCAGACTTTATTTTGGGGGGTTCCAAAATCACTGCAGATGGTGACTGCAGCCATGAAATTAAAAGACACTTACTCCTTGGAAGAAAAGTTATGACCAACCTAGATAGCATATTCAAAAGCAGAGACATTACTTTGCCGACTAAGGTCCGTCTAGTCAAGGCTATGGTTTTTCCTGTGGTCATGTATGGATGTGAGAGTTGGACTGTGAAGAAGGCTGAGCACTGAAGAATTGATGCTTTTGAACTGTGGTGTTGGAGAAGACTCTTGAGGGTCCCTTGGACTGCAAGGAGATCCAACCAGTCCATTCTGAAGGAGATCAACCCTGGGATTTCTTTGAAAGGAATGATGCTAAAGCTGAAAGTCCAGTACTTTGGCCACCTCATGTGAAGAGTTGACTCACTGGAAAAGACTCTGATGCTGGGAGGGATTAGGGGCAGGAGAAGAAGGGGACGACCGAGGATGAGATGGCTGGATGGCATCACGGACTCAATGGATGTGAGTCTGAGTGAACTCCGGGAGATGGTGGTGGACAGCGAGGTCTGGCGTGCTGTGATTCATGGGGTCGCAAAGAGTCGGACATGACTGAGCGACTGAACTGAACTGAACTAGCTTAAGAAATACATACTATTTATATCCTTTTTAATTTAAAAAATAAATAGGATATACGTTGCTGCTAGAGTCTTGATTTTACAAATCTTAATGCTTTCTGCCTAAAAGGCAGATTGTACAGACTGGCCAATTGTAAAAGCCATGGCTGGTCGGAGTTACCCAACATGCTGGGGCTATTTTCAAAAGAGAAGATACCAAGAGAAGCCTAGGATTTACACACTCCTGAAGGAGAGGTTTCGTTCATTTCAGCACTAGGCCTTTCCATCTTTTCAGTCCCTACTAGGACTTCTTTCAGTCTGACTTTCTCATTTGAGAAGAGCTCTAACCATACTGAGTCAATCATTCTTTCAAGCAATGACAAAACATCAAAACCAAACTAAAACAACATTAACCATGGATCTGTGGTGGAAAAAAGTCCCCCAAATGTTTTTCAAAACAGAGGTTTAAAAACAACAACAACAACAATAAAAAAAAAAATTAAAACAGAGGTTAAATACCTGTGGCCAAAAAATGTGAAATTTTCACCCTGGATAATCGGCAGCAGGGCACAGGCAATTTCATCAACCACCTGATGCATGTCACTTGCAAAATGTTCTTCAAACCGGCTTTCTCCCAGCAAGCCGCATGGCATGCACTGGAAGTAAAGGAAGACGGTTAACGTGTGCAGATGGCATGAGGGTTGCTGTGATACTGTGAAAGGGCTTATGTTAGTATGATGGGAAGAGTTTCAAAGATGTGAATAATAGTAGTTAAATGTAAGGAGAGAAACATTTTAGAATTTGCTGAGTAAATGAACACAAGCTACAGCAGACTACATATCTGAAAAATACTCTCCAACATTTAGAATTTTTAAAAAACATTTAGAAACACTGGATGAATCACATGTGTGCAGTTTGACTCACAATAAGGTAAATGGTATAACTAGAAGAGAAAAAACATAAGAGGGAATTTAAAATTCCAGTCATGAGCCTGTGCTAACAGAATGACTGTCTACGGCTTCTTGTTGTTCAGTCGCTTAGTTGTGTCTGGCTCTTTGCGACCCTGTGGACTGCTGCACACCAGGCTTCCCTGTCCTTCACCATCTAACGGAGCTTGCTCAGACTCATGTCCATCGAGTCGGTGATGCCATCCAACCATCTCATTCTCTGTCATCCCCTTCTCCTCCTGCCTTCAATCTTTCCCAGCATTAGGGTCCTTTCCAATGAATCAGTTCTTTGCATCAGGTGGCCAAAGTATTGGAGATTCAGCTTCAGCATCAGTCCTTCCAATGAATATTCAGGACTGATTTCCTTTAGGATTGATGAGTTGGATTTTCTTGCAGAACAGGGGACTCTCAAGAGTCTTCTCCAACACCATAGTTCAAAAGCATCAATTCTTCGGTGCACAGCCTTCTTCACAGTCCAACTCTCACATCCATACATGACCACTGGAAAAGCCATAGCTTTGAAGAGACCGACCTTTGTCAGCAAAGTAATGTCTCTGCTTTTAAACATGCTGTCTAGGTTGGTCACAGCTTTTCTTACAAGAAGCAAGCGTCTTTTAATTTCATGGCTGCAGTCACCATCTGCAGTGATTTTGGAGCCCAGGAAAATAAAGTCTGTCACTGTTTCCATTGTTTTCCCATCTATTTGCCATGACGTGATGGGACCGAATACTATGATCTTTGTTTTTTGAATGTTGAGTTTTAAGCCAGCTCTTTCACTCTCCTCTTTCACTTCCATCAGAGGTTCTTGATGAGGTTCCTTTTCACTTTCTGCCATAACAGTGGTGTCATCTGCATAACTGAGGTTACTGATATTTCTCTCAGCAATCTCGATTCCAGATTGTGCTTCATCCAGCCAAGGATTTCACATGATGTACTCCGCATATAAGTTAAATAAGCAGGGTGGCAATATACAGCCTTGATGTACTCCTTTCCCTATTTGGAACCAGTCCATTGTTCCATGTCTGGTTCTAACTGTTGTGTCTTGACCTGCATATAGGTTTCTCAGGAGGCAGGTAAGGTGGTCTGGTATTCCCATGTCTTTAAGAGTTTTCCACAGTTTGTCATGATCCACATAGACAAAAGCTTTAGTGTAGTCAATGAAACAGAAGTAGATGTTTTTCTGGAATTCTCTTATCTTTTCTTTGATCCAACAGATGTTGGCAATTTGGTCTCTGCCTTTTCTAAATCCAGCTTGAACATCTGGAAGTTCTCGGTTCATGTGCTGTTGAAGCCTAGTTTGGAGAATTTCAAGCATTAATTTACTAGCGTGTGAAATGAGTGCAATGGTGCATAGTTTGAGCATTCTTTGGCATTCCCTTTCTTTTGGATTGGAATGAAAACTGACCTTTTTCAGTCCTGTGGCCACTGCTGAGTTTTCCAAATTTGCTGGCATATTGAATGCAGCACTTTAACATCATCATCTTTTAGGATTTGAAACAGCTCAGTAGGAATTCCATCACCTACGCTAGCTTTGTTCATAGTGATGCTTCCTAAGTCCCACTTGACTTTGCACTCCAGGATATCCAGGACTCTAGGTGAGTGATCACACCATCATGGCTTGTATCAGGAGTATAAGACACCAAGTTTCAAGGGTGGCTGAGAAGGACAAGCATTGAAGTGCCTTAAATTTATGGGAAAGGCAGATAGACCAATTGCACAGAATCAAGAGCTTAGAGATAGACGACACACATGTGGGAACTCACTTTATTTTTTAAATATAAATTTATTTATTTTAATCAGAGGCTAATTACTTTACAGTATTGTATTTGTTTTGCCATACATCAACATGAATCTGGGAACTCACTTTATAACTGTGTTGACATTTAAAATCAGTGGGAAAGAAAGTATAGGTCTCTGAATAACCAAGTCAGCTGATTATTCATGTGAAATCAAGAAATACCTAGCTCTTACATGATATAGAAAAGTCAATTCTAACTTAAATATGACAAAATACTTAAAATTGAGAGAAGAAAATATTGGCAAATAACTTTGTGACTGACAGGGTATACTTTTTAGAGTAAGCTGTAAGAAGTGCAAACTTCAAGAGAGATAAACTTGACTATATTAAAATTTAAGACTTCCATGAATCAAAAGACAACATGTAAAGAAAGAGGTGGCATTGACTGGGAAAGACATTTTAACCTGCAATACCTAAAAAAGTAGGGTCCTAAATATGTAAAGAATTTCTATACATCAATAAAAAGAAGAGAATCAAATGGAAAAGTAAGCATAAGAATCTGATGAGAAACTCACAGGAAAGGAAGCATAAATAGAAATATGAGTTTGAGCAAACTCCAGGAGATTGTGAAGGACAGGGAGGTGTGTCACGCTGCAGCAGTCCATGGGGTCACAAGGAGTCGGACGCAACTGAGCGACTGAACAACAACTATGCATATATATGAAAAATGCCAGTCTCACCTATAACAAGGATTGCTCCATTTAAAATCAGAGTAATTTATGTTGCAGTTGGAAGTTGTACCTCTCTGAATTGGTTCTTTTAGATCCCACATATAAGTGATACCATATAGTATTTGTCTGACTTATTTTACCTAGTCGGAGAAGGCGATGGCACCCCACCCCAGTGCTCTTGCCTGGAAAATCCCATGGACAGAGGAGCCTGGTAGGCTGCAGTCCATGGGGTCGCTACTAGTCGGACACGACTGAGCGACTTCACTTTCACTTTTCATTTTCATGCATTGGGGAAGGAAATGGCAACCCACTCCAGTGTTCTTGCCTGGAGAATCCCAGGGACGGGGGAGGCTGGTGGGCCGCCGTCTATGGGGTTGCACAGAGTCGGACACGACTGAAGTGACTTAGCAGCAGCAGCAGCAATGCCCTCAAGGTCCATCCATGATGTTGCAAATGGCAGGATTTCCTTTTTGTCAGCTCAGTATTAACTATTATTTCATTATCTATCTAGATATCACATTTTCTATATCATTCATCCATCAATGGACACTTAGGTTGCTTCCATGTCTTGGCTATTGTAAGTAATGCTCTAATGAACATGGGATGTGTAGCTATCTCTTTGAGATAACCAGTTTTGTTTCTTTTGATATATACCCAGAAGTGGAATTGCTGGATCATATGGTAGTTCTATTTTTAATTTTTTGAGGAACTTCCATATTGTTTGCCAGAGTAACTTCACTAATTCATATTCCTACCAACAGTGCACAAGGGTTCCCTTTTCCCCACATCCTCATCAACACTTGTTATCTTTTGTCATTTTGGGAACCGTCATTTTAACAGGTGTGAGGTGATAGCTTGTGGTTTTGATTTGCATTTCTCTGATGATGAGTGATGTTGAGCATCTTTTCTTGCACCTGTTGGCCATTTGTAAGTTGTCTTTCAGAAAATGTCTATTCAGTTCCTCTGTTTATTCAATTTAAAAATCATTGTTTTTTGGTATTGAGTTGTATGAGTTCCTTATATGTTTTAGCTATTAACTCCTTCTTAGAGTTTTTATTTGCAAATATTTTCTCCCATTTGGTAGGTTGCTTTGTCATTTTGGTGATTCTTTTGTGGTGCAGAAGCTTTTTAGTTTGGAGTTATCTCATTTATTTATCTTACTTTTGTGTTTGGGCTGTAGGTGTAATCTCTGGAAAATCATAACCAAGATTAATGTCAAGGAGCTTTTTCTTTGTTTCCTTCTAGGAGTTTTATGATTTCAGGTCTTATGTTTGAGTCTTTCATTCTTTTTGAGTTAATTTTTTGAGTGAGTGGTGAGAGTGGTCTATTCATCCTTCTGTGAATATCCAGCTTTCCCTGCATCATTTATTGAACAGACTGTCTTTTCTGTGGGCTTCCCTGGTGGCTCAGCTGGTAAAGAAACCACCTGCAATGCAGGAGACCTGGGTTCCATCCCTGCATTGAGAAGATCCCCTGGAGGAGGGCATGGCAGCCCACTCCAGTATTCTGGCCAGGAGAATTCCATGGACTGTATAGTCCATGGGGTTGCAAAGCAACCAACAAAACTGAGTGACTTTCATATCGCTCTCGTCAAATGTTTGTTGACTGTATTTGGGAGGTTATCTCTGGACTTTCAATTCTATTGCATTTGCCTGTGTGTCTGTTTTTATGTCAATAGGATACTATTTTGATTACTATGAATACACTTTAGGGATATAATGTACAACATGGTGACTATAGTTAACAATATTATATTGCATATTGAAAATTGCTAAGAGAATAGATAAAAAATTATCACAGGAAAGAGAGCTGAAACTATTTGAGAGGATAGATGTTAACTAAACTTACATGTTGATCATTTCACAATATATACATATCAAGTTATGTCGTTCAGCTTAAACTTATTCACCATGTGCATGCGTGTGTGTGTGTGTGTGCGCGTGCTCAGTCACTCAGTCATGTATGACTCTTTGCAACCCCGTGGACTGTAGCCCTCCAGGCTCCACTGTCCATGGAATTTTTTAGGCAAGAGTATTGGAGTGAGTTGCTGTTTACTCCTCCAAGGGATCTTCCCGATCCAGGGATTGAACCTGCGTCTCTTGCGTTTCCTGCCTTAGCAGATGGATTCTTTACCACTACGCCACCTAGGAAGCTCCAAGCTTATCCAGTCATTTACATCTCAATAACACTGGAAATAATAGAACAAAATCAGAATAATTTCATGCACAGATTGGCAAAAAAATAAAAGCCTTGGCAATAACAGTGTTGTCAAGGATATAAAGGGATACGAATTTTCGTGTGCTGGTTTGGCAGTAAAAATCTTTGCAGTTCTTTTGGAGGACGATTTGGAGTAGAGACATTCCTATTCCAATACCCAGAAATTCCACCTTTAAGTATAGATTTTTACCCATGCATGCATGAACACATACAGTTGCCCCTTGAACAACAAGAGTTTGAACTGGGGGAGTCCATTTATATGCAGAGTTTTTTCAATAGTAAGTACTACAGTACTACAAGAAATGCAGCTGGTTCATTCCGCAGATGCTGAACCCTGAAAACAGAGGGCCAGCTACTCATTATACGTGGATTTTCAACTGTGCAGAGCTTCATCATCCCTAACCCCTGCACTGTTTAAAGGTCAACTGTATATGAGACTGCTCACAGAAGTTATTACACATAGCAGAAAAAGACCTTAATCCCTATAAAGAGAAGACTAGACACATATAGTCACACAGTGGAATAATATATTCCTAGTTAAAAGCCAGTGAAGTAGTCACATATCCAAGGGATGAATCTCAAAAAAAACAGAGGAGAAAACAAGCTTCAGAGGAACATTTACAGTACGTTACATTTATATAAAGTCAGAAAAATATGTGAAATATCTATCTTATGTCAACTGCTGATTGAAAACCTCATATGAAATTGCCTTCAATAATTTGTAAAATATATTTATATATTAGTAGCGGGACTCTCTTCCTCCAGTGCATGGGTTTTGGGGAGACCTCCATGGCAGAGCGTTGGTACCTGGAAATGGAGAGAAAGGGGCTTGGAAAGCATGAGGGAGCAGAGTTGTAGTGGCTGAGAGAGGCACCTTGGAAAGGGAGGGACGTCCCTTGCAGGCCTGATGGCAAAAATAAAGAAGGAAGTGGCTGAAGAGAAAAGCCCTACAGATGCCAGGTAGCATCAAAGAATCAGAAGAATGAACCCCCCAACTCTACGTTGTCATTTATTTATAAACTGCACATCACTTATAGTGACAGAAGAGGGCACCCTTGAACTAATAAACAGAGTAAGCAACTAACTGGGTGGTTTGCTTTTTCTTACAGATTTTTTTTTTAAATTTCCAGGGCACTTTAAATTCATACATGGTTCAATATTCAAGAGGTACAAAAAGGCTTGCAATGCAAAAATCTCTCCAAATCTTGCTCTTCAGTTCAGTTCAGCTGCTCCGTCTTGTCCAACTCTTTGAGAACCCGTGAATCACAGCACGCCAGGCCTCCCTGTCCATCACCAACTCCCAGAGTTCACTCAGACTCACGTCCATCGAGTCAGTGATGCCATCCAGCCATCTCATCCTCTGTCATCCCCTTCTCCTCCTGCCCCCAATCTCTCCCAGCATCACAGTCTTTTCCAATGAGTCAACTCTTCGCATGAGGTGGCCAAAGTACTGGACTTTCAGCTTTAGCATCATTCCTTTCAAAGAAATCCCAGGGCTGATCTCCTTCAGAATGGACTGGTTGGATCTCCTTGCAGTCCAAGGGACTCTCAAGAGTCTTCTCCAACACCACAGTTCAAAAGCATCAATTCTTCAGCACTCAGCCTTCTTCACAGTCCAACTATCACATCCATACATGACCACTGGAAAAACCATAGCCTTGACTAGATGGACCTTAGTCGGCAAAGTAATGTCTCTGCTTTTGAATATGCTAGGGGCAATCAAAGGTATCAATTATTAACATAAGCCTTGAAAGGTATTTTATGCATATGTAAATGCAAGTTCATTTCCTTCCTCATCCCCTCCTTACAAAAATGTAGCATTTGAGTCCCACTGTTTTAGAACTTGAGTTTATTCCTCAAAACATCTCAAAGTTCCAGAATGACCTGTTTTTGTGGGTCAGGAAAATCCAACGTACTTCATCATGAGTAGAAGTAAGCATAACACACAAAACGAAGAAAGTAAGAGTCAAACTTTTTCAGCTAATGATTGAACATGCTTTTTAAAAAGCTCACAGAGCAAAGCAAACAATACAAAACTCTAATATAAATTCAAATGAGAAATTGCAGATATGAAAAAACACTATAACTCAGAAATTCAACATCCTGAACAGAAATAGACAGTTGCACAAAGGCTGACAGAATACTGGAAAGAAATTGATTAAAGGGACAAAAATGATTTTTAAAATGACTGAATGTTGTCTGTGAGGTAATAGATGCAATGTATTTAAATGGATATGGAGGATAGGAATAAAAGAGCTGGGAATAAGAAAACAAAGAAAGAAGGAAAAGATCCCAAAAGAAGGTGATAATCATAAAAGGCAGAAAGTATTCCAACACAGGAATAAATGGCGACTCTCAAGAAAGGTAAACAAGATAAAATACTGGTAAAGAACTAATATTTGAAATTATAATCCATGTAAATGTCTCTGAAATATAATGACATGAAACTGTGTGTGGAAGATAATTGAGGAAGCTGGGTGAGGGATAGTTGAGAACAACTTTGCAAATTTTTCATAAATCTAAAACCATTTTAAAAATAGTTACATTTTAAAAAGATTAATAGAGATCTTAATCAAAAGTAAAAATAAAATATGAAGCAAATATTTCAAAATAGTAGTATTGAAAAGACAGTAGTAATTGATACTTGATGGTTTGTTTGATTATGCTATTGAACCAACTTTCCAGTTCTGAGAAGTACCTTACACAGCATTATAAATCAACTGTATTCCAATAAAAAATTAAAGAGAATATAATTCAGCCATAAGAAAAGAATGAAACAATGCCATTTGCCACAACATAAATGGACCTAGGACCTAGAGATTGTCATCTCTAGTGAAGATGACATTCACTACTTCAGACACTTGCTTCACTCAGAGACTGTTATCTTCACTAGTGATGTCAATCTCTGAGTGAAGTAAGTCAGACACAGAAAGACAAATATATGGTATTGCTTATATGTGAAATCTAAAAAACTATAAATGAACTTATTTACAAAATAGATGTGAGTCACAGGTGTAAAAAAATAAACTTATGGTTACCAAGGGATAAGAGGGATATAAATTGGAAGACTGGGATTGACATATACACACTAGTAAATATAAAATAAATAATAACCTGCTGTATAGCACAGGGACCTCTACTCAATACTCTGTAATAGCCTATATGGGGAAAGTGTCCATAAAAAAAGAAAAAAAAGAAAACAGTGAATACAGGTATAACTGAGTCCCTTTGCTGCACACGTGAAACTAACGCAGCATTGTAAATCAACTATAATCCAATAAAAAAATTTTTTTAATGTCTTACAGAAGAAACATCCTCTCATTGAACAGGTAGGGAAGCTGAATAACACACACACACACAGTACCTGTTTGAAGGGATCATTGAACTGCTGGGGCAACCTGGACCTCCCTGAAGAAAGGAAAATTCTGGAGAAGTGAAGTACGATTTCTCCAGCCTCTTTCCTGTTGTAGAGATGTGTAAATTACCTGGTACAGGTTGCAAGTTCTAGACTGCAGGTGGAGGCCTACTTTTTCTTTTTAAATTTCTGTTGGAATATAGTTGCTTTACTTTTAAGAAGCCAAGAAGTCAGTAGCACTGTATGTATTCCCACAGGGCTAGAGAGGGAAAAGTTGGAAAAGTGCAAGTTGCTCAGTTGTGTCTGACTCTTTGCAATCCCATGGACTATACTATCCATGGAATTCTCCAGGCCAGAATACTGGAGTGGGTAGCCTTTCCCTTCTCCAGGGGATCTTCCCAACCCAGGGACTGAACCCAGGTCTCCTGCATTGCAGGCGGATTCTTTACCAGCTGAGCCAAAAGTTAGAAAACAGTGTTGCAATGTCAGCCAAGAATTAGATGCTGTGACCTCAGATATAAGGGACTTCTGTGGTGGCTCAGACTATAAACAATCTACCTGCAAAGTAGGAGATCTGGGTCCGATCCCCGGGTGGGGAAGATCCCCTGGAGAAGGAAATGGCAACCCACTCCAGTAGTCTTGCCTAAAGAATCCTGTAAACAGAGGAGCCTGGCAGACTACAGTCCATGGGGTCCCAAAGAGTTGGATACAACTGAGCGACTTACAGTTTCAGAGAGGTAAGAGGTACAGTGTTTTGTCCCTCAAAGCTTTCGACTTATCTTAAGCTACCCATGTCAGGGAATAAGAAAATATAATCAGAAAATGAGTGGTGTTTAATTCACTTTCATGCTGCTGTGAGAAAAAGTTCAAGTTCACAGTCCACCAATAAGCTCAGTGGTAAAGAATCTACTTGCCAATGCATGAGACGCAGGTTTGATCTCTGGGTCAGGAAAATCTTTTGGAGAAGGAAATAGCAATCTACTCCAGTGTTCTTGCCTGGGAAATCCCATGGACAGAGGCTGATGGACTGCAGTCCATGGAATTGCAAAAGAGTCAGACATGACTTAGAGACTAAACAACAATAAAAAAAGAAAGATAATTCCTAAGACAGAAAGCGTAATAGACAGAGAGACAAGGGGCAGAAAAAAGTTGAACAGAGTCTAAACAGAATCTCAGTGACCTATTGGCCTTAACAAATGGTATAACATGTTTAATTTGGTAGCGGAAGATAACAGAATTTCTTGCTCTGGAAATAGAAAAATCACATTATTGAGCAATCTTGAGTATCTATTAATATTAACTATCCCCCAGTGAGGAAACCTGTATTGTTTGTATGTGCATGTTATCTGACCTTGCAAATTACTTACTGATAAAAGTTCACATACCTTCCACAAAATTAGGAATATCTTGGCCCCATTTGGCAAAGTAAGTGGAGCCACCTCTTCCCCAAGGAAAGCAAACCAGCCTAAAAAGTGCATTAAGATTCTGGTGTAAGCAGTTCACAACTTTTTCATTCCTAGGGAGAAAATTCAAATATTTAACATGATATAAAGTCAGTTCCGGAGAAGGCAATGGCACCCCACTCCAGTACTCTTGCCTGGAAACTCCCATGGATGGAGGAGCCTGGTGGGCTAATAGTCCATGGGGTTGCTAAGAGTCAGACAGGACTGAGCGACTTCCCTTTCACTTTTCACTCTCATGCATTGGAGAAGGAAATGGCAACCCACTCCAGTGTTCTTGCCTGGAGAATCCCAGGGATGGCGGAGCCTGGTGGGCTGCCGTCTGTGGGGTCGCACAGAGTCGGACACGACTGAAGCGACTTAGCAGCAGCAAAGTCAGTTCACCTGTCCTAACTGAATTAGGTGTATTTTAACAGAAATTTTAATTCATTATAAGGAGACTGTATTCATATATAAAGGGATTGCCTTTTTTTTCCAACAAGAATGGCCAAAAATTTTTTTCATGGATTCATTTTTAACAGTTTATATAAACTTTGATAGATGTAAGTGAAATAGTCAATTATATCTAATATTTAGGAAATACATTTCATATGCACATTTAAAAGGGATAGACATGCTAATTTAGAAATCACCTTTTTCCCAATTCAGGGAATAGTTGTATCTACACAGTTTTATCTCAGTGTCTTCATAATTTCAAGTCATCTGTAAGTTTTCCAAAGCACGTAATTTTCACTCCCTTCTGAGTGTTAATTAAATACACCTTTTTGCATCAGCATATAATTTTTGGAAATTTTACCACAATGTCCAAGTATCCTTTCACCTAGTATTCCAGATAATTGCTTTTTTAAAAATTCAATATATATATATATATATTCAACATAAATATATGTACAAAACATTCAATATATATACATTGGCATCATCCATAATTTAACACTTCCTGTAAAGTTTACAAATTGATGATTAAATTATTTATAAAGTTATATAGTCTTGTCAAATGTGAGATAATCAGCTCTACTATGGTGATTAAATCTGTCTCGCCTCTCTCTTTTTTAAGTTCCCATTTAGTCAGTTGATCTCTGTGCTGCACTATGCTTAGTCAGTCGTGTCCGACTCTTTGCGACCCCATGGACTGTAACCCTCCAAGCTCCTCTGTCCATGGGGATTCTCCAGGCAAGAATACTGGAGTGGGTTACCATGCCCCCCTCCAGGGGAATCTTCCCGACCCAGGGATCGAACCCAGGTCTCCTGCATTGCTGGTGGATTCTTTACCCTCTGAGCCACCAGAGAAGCCCAAGAATACTGGAGTGGGTAGCCTATCCCTTCTCCAGGGGATCTTCCCAACCCAGGAATCGAACCAGGGTCTCCCGCATTGCAGGTGGATTCTTTACCAGCTGAACTACTGGTGATGCACGCCCAGTTGATCTCTACAAGCATCCAAAACTAACAATGATTGAGATTTTGTCAGCTTTACATGTGTTCTTTAAAGAGGATTTTGGTTTTCATGATAAAATAATAGAACACTACCAATTATGAGAAACTTTACACAAACTTAAGCATAAGTTAAAACCTTTCTTGGGGGGAAGAATAACTTTTGGAGAAAATCTCCTTGGCTTGTATCAGGGCATTTATGTTAATAATTGCTAATTTAAAGAGAAAAAAACAAAAGGACAATTTTTTAAAAAAGATTTTTTAATGTGAGCCATTTTAAGTCTTGATTGAACTTGTTACAGTATGTTTTTTATGTTTTGGTTTTTTGGCGGCCATGGGGCATGTGGGGTCTTAACTCCCCGACCAGGGATCAGGCCCACACCCTCTGCACTGGAGGGCAAAGTCTTAACTCCTGGATGGTCAGGGAAGTCCCCTCAAAGGGGTAATTTTAATGTTTTCTTGTGAAGAGGGACATTATGTACTTGAGGCTACATTCCTTCTAACTAATCCTATTATCAACAAACTCACTGACCATGGATCAGCCCTAAATAAGAGCTTCATAGGTATCAACCAGTTACTGGAAAAACGCTAGAGTCATTTTTTAAAGGAATACAAAAGCCTTCCATAGTGCCTTCCACAGTTTGGTAAAAACTGCATAGCTAATGGGTGCGTTTTATGAACCTTATTTCTGGAAGCTATTGAAGAGTCTAGAAAAATGATTTGAATTCAACATTACTTTAAAACCAGTCCATATTTTTTAAAGCCAAGGAGCCCTACTTCAGTCTATTTCAATGACTTGCATTCTCATGAACAAAAATGTCAGGATAAGAATAGTCTTGCCATACCTGAAGACTGTGTAACCAGCAGAAATAGGGGAGTTCTATAAGGAAAACAATACAAAGCCATAAACACAAAATTAGGTGTAGACACTTTGATCATTGCTGTGTTTTTTGTTTTTGTTTTTTTTTTTAGTTGCTAAGTCATTTCCAACTCTTTGGAACCCCGTGGACTATAGCCCTCCAGGCTCCTCTGTTCATGGGATTTCTCAGGCAAGAATACTGGGTTACCATTTCCTTCTCCTGGAGATCTTCCGCATCCAGGGATCAAACTTGTGTCTCCTGTGTTGGCAGTCAGATTCTTAACCACTGAGCCACCAGTGAAACCATTTGATTATTCGTTTCAAGATGAAACCACCTTTCTTTGCCTTGGGAGTGGGGGTAGGAGCTCCCTTCACTTATTTAGAGCCAGGCCAGTGTCACAGTGGGCCCTCAGAACCCACATTGATGGGGTGCCTGTCCTCCATAGCAACCCACAGCCAAGATCTCACAAGAAGGTAGAGCCACGGAGGGTAGTGCTCATTGCTGCAAAGCCTGGATGAAGCAGAACGCTCTCATTCTTGGGCTTTTGCCTGCCCTCTGCATCCATCCAATCTCCTGTGTTGCCTGAGGAAAACAGACGAAGACCAAGAGAAGCTAACCTTCCTGAGCCAGTCCTCTGGGTGGAAGCCTTCTACCTGCACTTGCCTTCTCTTTGTCTTCCCCTTCTTCATTTTTGGTTTTGGTTAAATCATAAAATTCTAAGACTTTAGAGTTGAGAGGGATTAGTGATCATTTAACTCACTATCAGCAGCCTGATAGCTCAGTTGGTAAAGAATCTGCCTGCAATGCACGAGACCCGAGTTTGATTCCTGGGTGGGGAAGATCTGTCGGAGAAGGGATAGGCTACTCGCTCCAGTATTCTAGCCTAGAAAATTCCATGGACTGTATAGTCCATGGGGTCACAAAGAGTCAGACTACAGCTGAGTGACTTTCACTTTCAACAGCCTGTGGAAATAAAGAGATCTGAATTCAAATCTGTTGATATGACACTAGGAAAATGACCTGAGTGACTGAAAGTCTCAATGTCCTCATCTGTAAAATAAGGACAATCATAGCATCTTCCTTACATTTTGATTAAATGTCTCAAAAATACTTAGCCTGGTTTTCAGTTCAGTTCAGTTCAGTCACTCAGTCGTGTCCGACTCTTTGCGACCCCATGAATTGCATCATGCCAGGCCTCCCTGTCCATCACCAACTCTCGGAGTTCACTCAGATTCATGTCCATCGAATCAGTGATGCCATCCAGCCATCTCATCCTCTGTCGTCCCCTTCTCCTCCTTGCCCCCAATCCCTCCCAGCATCAAAGTGTTTTCCAATGAGTCAAATCTTTGCATGAGGTGGCCAAAGTACTGGACTTTCAGCTTTAGCATCATTCCTTCCAAAGAAATCCCAGGATTGATCTCCTTCAGAATGGACTGGTTGGATCTCCTTGCAGTCCAAGGGACTCTTAAGAGTCTTCTCCAACACCACAGTTCAAAAGCATCAATTCTTCAGCGCCCAGCCTTCTTCACGGTCCAACTCTCACATCCATACATGACTACTGGAAAAACCATAGCCTTGACTAGATGGACCTTAGTCGGCAAAGTTTTAGTAACCCACAAAACAAAAATGAATGTTTTCTATTAATCCTGGTTTGACAGTTGGAGAAACTGAGGCCAAGAGACATTAGGTTACTTGCCCAGGGTCACCTGGCCAGTGACAAGTCAGGAATTGGAACACAAGTCCTGTTCATCCTAACAGCTACTTCCCTACTTTAGCCCTTTTCTTATTTTCTCAGCATCAACAAACAGGTGGACCTATAAGTGGCAGGGAGTGGATAGCATACCTGGGAGGCTTCAGATGACAGAGCCAGGGACACAGACCTCTACTCTACGTCTGGGTGTAAATGGAATCCTGCTTTCACATTTTTGGCCAAGTCATGGATTTACAATTTCACATTAAGCTCACCACCAAGTCAGTACCATTTTACATAGTGAGTAGTTGGTGCCATTTACAATACCTTACAGGACTTCACTAGCGGTCCATTGGTTAAGACTCTGCACTTCCAACGCAGGGTACATGGGTTCAGTCCCTAGTTGGGGAAACTAGGATCCCACACGCCACATGGTGTGGCAAAAACACAAATACCTTGCCTTGGAGACAATGGCCATCTAATGAGCTTTCTCTGAGAAGCCCCTTTCCATGTAAAAGGGCAACCTCCAAAGGCAGAGTGTTAGAGCACCTGGGACTGGAAAGACCCAGACTGCACGCAGTGACACCCCTGATTGTCTCAGCTTTGTCTCTCCTCTCCATTTTTTGAGGAAATGGTGCAAAACTGCTCCTCTCAGGAACTTTCTGGTCAGTGCCAAATTCAATACCTCTTTGGACATAAAACGTCTGATCAGCCTTGAGCACACTTTTAAATCTGTTGATTATTTTTATTATTCCAAGCCCTATTTTAAAAAGAGGAGAAGAAATGGATTAGAAGCAACATGACAGATGTTATGTTGGAGTCACCTTCCTCAGCTCACATCCAGTCATCAGGAAGTGCTTCCATTAGCTGAACCCCTGCCTAACACAGAGAAACACAAAGATGAACATTACTAAAACTCTAGCTAGTAAACACCCTGCAGCCAAATCAAGCCAAGAACACTCAATACTTACTAGAAAATTGGAGTCTGAGGAGAGGTTTGCTTTTAAAATATTGGTGTCTTCATTTTCTAGATATTTATAAAGTTTTAAAACTTAAGGGAGAATTAGGAAGTCTTAGAAAAACTTTACTGCTAATACCTAAACTTCTGGGACTTCCCTGCTGGCTCAGTGGATAAGAAGCCACTGCTAATGCAGGGGACATGGGTTCAACCCCTGGTCTGGGAAGATTCTATCTGCTGTGGAGCATCTAAGCCCATGCCCCACAACTACTGAGCCTGTGTGCCTAGATCCTGTGCTCTCCAACAAGAGAAACCACTGCAACAAGAAGCCCGTGCACCGCAATAAAGAGTAGCCCCCACTCGCTGCAACTAAAAAAATCACACACACTGCAATGAAGACCAGCGCAACCAAAAATAAGCAGATAAAAAAAAATAAAATGCCAAACTTCCAACTCTGCAAGCTGCAAATATTCAGAAAAGAAAGGAAGAATAATTACCACCCCCAAGTGGACTTTATCCTTTTACTTCCTAGAAGCTCCTTGAATCATGTCAAGGCCCTGGATCACTCAGCTGTGAGCCTCAGGAGTGTTTCCCAGAGACCAGGCTGATCTCTCAGTATGCTGACTTCTTATAGTGCAGTGCAGGGCACCTGAGGAACTGAAAGACCTGCTTAACTAGAGGAAGAAAGTTCCCAGAGGTGGGGAATCACTTTGTCACTCAGGCTGTTTTCTTAGTAAGAATGGCCTGGAGAAATCACAAATTCTCCCAAAAAACCACCTGTTTGATTCATTAGGATTTCACTGACTCCTTAAGAAAAGATAAAATGCCAGAAGAGACAGCTTTGCCTACCAAGAAAAATTGGCAATCAGAGGTTGGATGCATGTTTTTAGTGTTTATGACTGAAGGCTCTTACTGAGGGCTACAGAACTTCAGTAAAATGAGGCTAAATTCCATCAGCTGTTTCTAATAGAAATAAGTAAAACCTATTCTTCTTTCTGATATCACCTTATTTTTGACTTGGCACATCTTGTGATCAGTTATAGGCAAGAGGAGTGTTTACTCTTGCTTAATAGGTCTTCCCTGGTGGTCCAGTGGTTGAGAATCTGCCTACCAACACAGGGCACATGGATTCAGTCTCTGGTCCTGGAAGATCCCACATGTCACAGAGCAGCTAAGCCTGTATGCCCCAAGTGCTGAAGCCTGCACATGCTAGAGTCTGTGCTCTACAACAAGAGAAACCACCATGATGAGAAGCCCATGCACCACAATTAGAGAGTAGCCCATGCACAGCAACAAAGACCCATTGGAATCAAAAATAAATAAAAATTAAAAACTTAATAGACATTTTTTTGACATGCCAATTGAGTAAATGTCAATTTACTCAGTTGACATTTTACTTCGATAGATATCACTGACGTCCTGGGTAATTTCTCAACATTTGCAGTTATCCTCAGATAAAAGTAATAGTGGCTCTGTCCTCAAGAAAAAAACAATAGAAGCATCTATTTGATTGAAATCCTAGAGGAGAGAAGAGAGGGATGAGGTAGGGACAATATTCAAGAGACAGTGGCTTAGATTTTCCCAGAACTGATGCATAATACCAGTCCAAAGAGTAAAGATGCCCAGCACATTCTGAGCAGAATAGACTACAAAGAAAGAAATGTATGTAATGATGAAAATGGAAAACAAAGACAAAGGGCAAATATTAAAATCCCAGAGGATGAGGGGATGAACTATAATCTGGAAGGAACAGCAGAATGGAAATCTAGAAGAGAGCCTAATCTCTTCAAGTGCTAAAAGAAAAATTGCTAAATTGGGATTTTCAGAACAACTCTCAAGCAAGGAAAATCATAAGAATCAGGCTTGAGAGAGGTCAAAATGTGTAGCAGAAGGATGTAAAACTCACCTCCCCCCAAGACTACACAATGTTGGAAAGACGGTCTCTGCAACGGGAAAACTGGATAACTACATGTAAAAAAATGAAACCAGATCATTCTTTAACTCCATGCACAAAAATATGCTCAAAAGGGATTCAAAGCCTAAATGTGAGACTGAACACTATAAAACTCCTAGAGGAAAACATAGGAAAAACACCCTGACATACAGCATAGCAACATCTTTTTTGACTTGTCTTCCAGAATAACGGAAATAAAACCAAAAATGAACAAATAGGATCTACTTAAAAGCTTTTACACAGCAACACAAACAATAAACAGAATACAAAAACAACCCACAGATTGGGAGAAAGTATTTGCAAATGATGCAACCAATAAGGGATTAGTCTCCAAAATTTGCAAACAGCTCCAAGCCAGGCTTCAGCAATACGTGAACCGTGAACTTCCAGATTTTGAAGCTGGTTTTAGAAAAGGCAGAGGAACCAGAGATCAAATTGCCAACATCTGATGGATCATCGAAAAAGCAAGAGAGTTTCAGAAAAACATCTATTTCTGCTTTATTGACTATGCCAAAGCCTTTGACTGTGTGGATCACAATAAACTGTGGAAAATTCTGAAAGAGATGGGCATACCAGACCACCTGACCTACCTCTTGAGAAACCTGTATGCAAAGGTCAGGAAGCAACAGTTAGAACTGGACATGGAGAAACAGACTGGTTCCAAATAGGAAAAGGAGTACATCAAGGCTGTATATTGTCACCCTGCTTATTTAACTTATATGCAGAGTACATCATGAGAAATGCTGGGCTGGAGGAAGCACAAACTGGAATCAAGATTGCTGGGAGAAATATCAATAACCTCAGATATGCAGATGATACCACCCTTATGGCAGAAAGTGAAGAGGAACTAAAAAGCCTCTTGATGAAAGTGAAAGAGGAGAGTGAAAAAGTTGGCTTAAAGCTCAACATCCAGAAAACTAAGATCATGGCATCCAGTCCCATCACCTCATGGCAAATATATGGGGAAACAGTGGAAACAGTGACAGACTTTATTTTTCTGGGCTCCAAAATCACTGCAGATGGTGACTGCAGCCATGAAATTAAAAGACACTTACTCTTTGGAAGGAAAGTTATGACCAACCTAGACAGCATATTGAAAAGCAGAGACATTACTTTGTCAGCAAAGGTTCATCTAGTCAAGGCTATGGTATTTCTAGTAGTCATGTATGGATGTGGGAGTTGGACTATAAAGAAAGCTGAGTGCAGAAGAATTGATGATTTTGAACTGTGGTGTTGGAGAAGACTCTTGAGAGTCCCTTGGACTGCAAGGAGATCCAACCAGTCCATCCTAAAGGAGATCAGTCCTGAATATTCATTGGAATGCTGAAGCTGAATCTCGAATCCTTTGGCCACCTGATGCGAAGAGCTGACTCATTGGAAAAGAGCTTAATGCTGGGAAAGATTGAGGGCAGGAGGAGAAGAGGACGACAGCGGATGAGATGGTTGGATGGCATCACCGACTCAACGGACATGGGTTTGGGTGGACTCCAGGAGTTTTTGATGGACAGGGAAGCCTGGCATGCTGCGGTTCATGGGGTCGCAAAGTCAGACACGACTGAGCAACTGAACTGAGCATGATATTTAACAGCCTCAAAAGAAACAACCCACTCAAAAAATGAGCAGAAAGCATAAATAGAAGACATTTCTCCAGAGAAGATATACAGATGGCCAACAGCACGTGAAAAGATGTTCAAGACCACTAATTATTAGAGAAATGCAAATCAAGACTACAATAAGATGTCACCTCACACCAGCCAGAAAGGCTATCATCAAAAAAGCCACAATCAATCAATGCTAGAGAGGGTATGGAGAAAAGGGAGCCCTTCTACACTATTGTAAATTGCCAGTTTCCAGTTTAGCAAATTGCATAGCACGGCCGAAAAAAAAAAAAAAACCCCAAACACCCAGATAATAACAGCAAAATCCAGATGTGGAATAGTTCCTATTGAAAGCTAATTAGACACTAGCACAAGGACTCCTGTAACAATAAAGGCTGTAAGAAAGATATACACATAATTGGGTAAAACAGGAAGAAAAGCATTGGGTCAGGACCTGTGCCCCTTGAAGGGGGCTAAGAGGAAAAGGGGGATTGGACGTGTGGATGCTGCCCCAGGGAGTGAGCAGATTGAGGCTCAGACTGAGCATCCCAGTCCTGGGGTCCTATGTGGAGGAGACAAGCCCCCTTGCCTGGTTGGAGAATTGCTGGCACAGGTGAAAAGGCTGGCGCAGCCCAGACACCGCTCAAGAGTGCACAGGTGCTGGCTGGCCCCCAGGCAAGGAGGGGAGAGGTCTTCCCCAACTACCTCCATGTGTTCCCCAGCCTGCATGGAGCAAGTGTAACAACACAGATATCAGGCAAAATAGACTAAAACAAAATCTGTAACAAAAGGCAAAGAAAGGCATTATAAGAAAATCAATACAAGAAGAGGATATTACACTCATTTACATATACACACCTAATGCAGGAGCACCTAGCATATAAAGCAAATACTAACAGACATTAAGGGAGAGATTAAAATAGTACAGCAATAGTAGTGTGTTATTAGTATATCGTTATAATAATACAATGGTAGTAGTATATTATTATAAAAATACGATAGTAGTAGCATGTTAGTCGTATAGTATTATTGTAATAATGCATAATACCCTCTGACATCAATGAACAGATTGTCCAGACAGAAAATCAGGCAACGGTAGTCTTAAGTGACACGGTGCAGCAGTTGGACTCAATCTATAGGACATTGCATCCAAAATCAGCAGAAAACCTATTCTTCTTTTTTTTTCTAAAATTTTATTGATTTATTTTTGGCTTGTGTGGGGCTTTCTTTACTTGTGGTGAGCAGGGGCTACTTTCTAGCTGCAGTGTGTAGGCTTCTGTGGTTGCAGCATCCAGGCTCTGGGGCACAGGTTCAGTACTTGCAGTGCATAGGCGTAAGTTGCTCCACAGCAAATGGGATCTTCCTAGATCAGGGATTGTACCTGTGTCTCCTGCACTGGCAGGCAGATTCTTTATCACTGAGCCACCAGGCAAGTCCTCAACACCACTAATTACGGCTGCTGCTAAGTCGCTTCAGTCGTGTCCGATTCTGTGCGACCCCATGGACAGCAGCCCACCAGGCTTCTCTGTCTAGAGACATGCAAATCGAAACAACAGTGCAATATCACCTCACCCCTGTTAGTATGGCTGTCATCAAAAAGTCTACAAATAATAAATGTCAGTAAGGATGTGGAGAAAAGGGATCCCTTGCACACTGTTGGTGGAAATGTAAATTGGTGCAACCACTGTGGAAAACAGTACAGAGTTTTGTTTATAGAGCTACCATATGATCCAGTATATCTATCTAGAAAAACTGAAAACAGTAATTTGGAAAGCTGCATCCAACCCAGTGTTTATAGCAATACTATTTACAGTATCCAAGACACGGGGGCAACCTAAGTGCCCATCGACAGATGAATGGATAAAGAAGATATAATACAGAGATAGATGGACATCCCTGGTGACTCAGACAGTAAAGAATCTGCCTGCAGTGCAGGAGACCTGGGTTTGATTCCTGGGTTGGAAAGATCCCCTGAAAAAGGGAAAACTTACTCCAGTATTCTTGCCTGGAGAATTCTATGGACAGAGGATCCTGGCAGGCTACAGTCCATGGGGTCGCAAAGAGTTGGACATGACTGAGCAACTAACACTTTGACTTTATATATATAGATATCACAATGGAATATTACTTAGTCATAAAGATGAATGAAATTCATGTTGCAATTTGCAGCAACACAAATAGACCTAAAGATTATGAAATAAGTCAGACAGAAAAAGACAAATACTGTATGATATCACTTATATATACATAGAATCTAAAAAATAATACAAATGAGTGTATATTCAAAACAGGAATAGAGCCATACATATAGAAAAAACTTGGGGCTACCAAAGGGGAGAGGAAAAGGGGAGGAACAAATTAAGGATCTAGTGTTAAGAGATACAGACAACTAAGTATAAAGTAGAAAGGAACAAGGATGTATTGTATAGCAGAGGGGATTATAGCCATGGTCTTATGCTAAAAATGGAGTATAATCTGCAAAAATACTGAATCACTCAACTGTACACCTGGAAATAATATAATATTGTAAATCAACTATACTTCAATAAGCAAAAGAAGCAGGGCAAAATAAAAACATTTTCAAGTGTCTTTTCTAAGTTTGCCACCCAGAAGACATTCTCTAAACGAAATTTTAAAGGACATATAATACTTTGGGCAGAAAGTAAATGACTGCAGATGGGAGATTTGAGATGCAAAAAGAAATTTTAGAAGACAATGGTAAATAAGTGAGCGAATGTAAATAAACATTAATTGCATAAAGCAGTAACTGTAATTTCTAATTGGCCTTAAATATATATGGAATTAAAATATTGAGCAAAAATAATATATATGTCAGGAGCAAATAAAGGAATTTCTTTTTATCTTTGAGGTTTTATTAAATTTAAATTGCATGTTTTAATTTCTAAGGCAAGTTCCTTAAAAGAATAGAAACATCCCATATGCCACCCGAACTGGAAGAGAGAACTGTTTAGTTAATCAAAAAGAGAAAAGTAAGGAAAAACATAGAACAGGTAAAACAAACAGAAAACACAATACAAGATAGCAGATTTAAACCCCGAATATCACGGACTGTGTTTTTAAAAATACTTTTACTTGTTTGTTTGACTGTGCCAGGTTTTAGTAGTAGCACACAGGATCTTTAGTTGTAGCATGCGAACTCTTAGTTGAGGCATGTGAGATCTAGTTCCATGATCAAACCCAGGCACCCTGCACTGGGGGTGAGAAGTCTTAGCCATTAAACCACCAGGGAAGTCCCAGTTTTATATTACATATTAATGAGCTAAGTTCTCTAAGTATGATGCAAAATTGTCAGGTTGGATTAAAAACTACTCCAGCTATAATGCTGGGTATATAAGATGTATCTAAAAAGATATCATTCTTAAGATTTTAAAATAATTTCAAATGTAAAATAGTCAATGCCAGGCTCTGGCACAGAGGAAACAAGTTCTGAAACATATTAGCTACCAGCTAGGCAATGGAAAAGAAGGCATGGGGAAAGGAGTGACAGAGAACAAGGCAGAAAGAACAATGGGTGCCTTAGCCCCAGAGGTGAGGTGGTGCACGGTAATTCAGAAATCAAAAGGATTTGTGCATGGATGGAAGGCAGAGCATGGATGGAAGGCAGAGACAGATTGTGGCCAACCTTGTGAGCAAGCAGTCTGAAGAATTTGGGACTTGGTCTTAAGAACAAAGAGAATGCATGAGAAGATACCGTGATCACTGCGTATCCTTTCAGGATAATGCGTCACCTTTCAGGATGATGGCTCTGATAACAAGAGAATGTTATCACAGCAAAGAGAAGGTTAGGAGGTGCTTGTAATAATCCAGGAGAGAAAGGATGATGATGACTTGGGCTAACATTCTGACATTAAGAAACACTTACAGAACAGTTATTAAGGGCCAGGCATCACTCATACTTTTAATGTAGTGTCTTTTATTGTATTTGTTAACTTATTTATTTGGCTGTGCCAGGTCTTAGTTGTAGCACATGAGATTTTATTTTTAGTAATTTTATTTATTTAGCTTAGGCTGCGCTGGGTCTTCGTTGCTGCGAGGGCTGTTCTCTAGTTCTGGCGAGCAGGGGCCACCCTCTAGTTGCGGCGCAACGGCTTCTCATTGTGGTGGCTCCTCTAGCTGCACAGCACAGGCACGGGCTCTGGGTGCATGGGCTCAGTAGTCACAGCTCCCTGGCTCTAGAGCACAAGCTCAGGAGTTGTGCCACATGGGATTAGTTGCTCCGTGGCAAGTGGGATCTTCCTGGATCAGGTATCGAAACTGTGTCTCCTACATTGGCAGGCAGATTCTTTACCACTGAGCCACCAGGTAAGCCCAGCACACAGGATCTTAATTGCAGTTTGCAGGATCTAGATCCTCGACTGGGGATTGAACCTGGGCCCCCTGCATTAGAAGCTCAAAGTCTTAGCTACCAGACCATTGGGGACATCCTATATTAAGTGTTTTAATTTTTACAATTATGTGAACATTCTTGCCCCACATGATGAAGGTATTATTATAAAATATTATTTTTATTGTTATAAAATATATTATAAATTTATAATACAAATTTCTTTATAAACTTATATAAATTTATTATATATTTATTATTTATTATATAATCATATAAGTTTATTTTTATATAATATAAATATAATATATAAATATTTATGTGAAGTGAAGTGAAGTGGCTCAGTCGTGTCCGACTCTTTGCGACCCCATGGACTGTGGCCCACCAGGCTCCTCCGTCCATGGGGTTCTCCAGGCAAGAATACTGGAGTGGGTTGCCATTTCCTTCTCCAGGGGATCTTCCCAACCCAGGAATCGAACCCACGTCTCCCGCATTGCAGGCAGACGCTTTAACCTCTGAGCCACCAGGGAAGCCCCTACATATAAAAATAATATAAAATTTATTTCTTATTATATATTTATATTTTATTTATTATATAAATTTATAATATATTATAAAATATATTTGTTTATATGTTTGCATATGTCTCTACACACACACACACACACACACACACACACACACACATATACATACAGTCCCCAACCAGGGATTGAACCCACACCCCCGCAGTAGAAGCACAGATTCCTAACCCACTGGACCATCAGGGAATTCTGAAGGTATTATTATTACCTACATTTTGAAAATAAAGAAACTAAGACACAGAGAGGTTCAGTGACTAGAAGACATATGTTGGCAAGGAGTAGACCCAGCTAGCCTGGCTTGAGAAGCTCTTAAACCCCAGTGCCTGCTACTACTGCGCGTTGTGTGCCGCAGCAGCCTCCTTCCCTGGCATCTGTGGGACCTGGTGCTTTATTGGACATGGTGAGTGTGGAAGAGCCACAGATAGCGTGACTCCCAGCTTTCTCACTTAGGCAATGGGTGGGGCATGTGGCTGTCTTGAGATGGGAAACAGGAGAGAGGACTGTGGGGAAAGGCGAGGGGTTTAGTTTCAGACTGTAGGTTAAGTGTTAGTCGCTCAGTCATGTCTGACTCTGTGACCCCATGGGCTGTAGCTTACCAGGCTCCTCTGTCCATGGGATTCTCCAGGAAAGAATGCTGGAGTGGGTTGCCCTACCCTCCTCCAGAGGATCTTCCCGACCCAGAGATCTAATCCAGGTCCTGCATTGCCATTCCCAAGGTGGACTCCAGTAGGGCCAGAGGAGCCTGGCAGACTACAATCCATGAGGTCTCAAAGACTCTGAACAGACTCAACAGCAACATCTGTGAGGCACCCATGGAGGGATTTCTAAAGAGTATTCAGCCACAGGGATCTGGATGTCAGGAGCGTGTCTGGGAGTAGATTTGGGGATTGTCTGCCTCCAGGGGAGGACGAGAGAAGGCCTGGGAGAGGACGGAAAACAGTGGTCTCCACCGGGAGTGGAGATGGGGGAGAGGTCAGAGGCTGCCCTTCAAATCAGACATGTACTGCAGACCCTCTTTCTAGAAGATATACCCCTGCCTATTTTTTCTCATGCCTATTCATTGTATTGGTGCCTGGTGCCCTTGTGGGAGTGGGGGATGGGGTGTGGACCCCTTCCTCAAGCCCTCAGAGATTCTCGGAGAGTCAGTGGCTTTCAGGTTAAGAGTGACAAGAACATGGGAGAAGACAGAGCCCTGGCTGTACTTGTGTTGAAGTGGCCGGCAGACAGAGAAGCCTGGATGGGGAAACCGGGAAAGTGGGAGAGAAAGTAAGCAAGAAGTCACTCAGGCAGAGGTACAGGAGCCTGGGCCCAGCCTCTGATCAGTGTGTGGACACAATCTCAGAAGGAAGATGTAGGCCAAAGGTCTCAAAAAAACACACCTACAAGCTCAGCTTTATAGGGAGACATTTAAAATTCCAGCTTTTTTTCTTTTTTTTATGAGCTGCCCATTTTGCCAGAGTGTGGAGTTGAGCGGGGGAGGGGAGTCATGCTGCAGACATTTGGCAAATTCTCTAAAAATCTGACCTTCAGAGCCATCACCACATTCCCTCTTAGTTACTGTTAATACTTCCTGTGTTTTCTCCTGAAATCTCTCCAATTTGAGTCAGGTTGCCAGAGCCTCACCCTTCTGTTTGCACCAAAGGGCTAGGGTGCCCCTCTCCTGATCCATCTTGACAATGGATTTGGACTTTGGCTCTCTGCCTTGGCTGTACAGAGGACATCTCCGAGAAGTCTTGTTCCTAGGCAAAGTTGCTGTCAGGGTAGAGACCAGCACATACACTGAAGAGGCCGCTGAAGTTCAGTGCCTCCTAAATGTAGAGACTCGGACCAGGAGCTTCGGGCTTGCAGGACTCTCGTACCATTTCTTTGCCCCACTCAGCTTTTCCACTGTCCATGGAGAGCTTGGGAGAAATGAGTTTTGTCTTGTTGAAGAGGCCACCAGGGTACAACGTCTTCCTGTGTAGAACTCCCTGCCCAAACAGTCACAATGACAGCTAGTAATGTATCGCTCTTTCTCTTTTAAACAATATTTGTTTTTATTTATCTATTTATTTGGCTGCAGTGGGTCTTAGTTACAACACATATAGGATCTGTTAGTTGTGGCTCTAGTTCCCTGACCAGGGATTGAACCCCGGGCTCCCTGCTTTGGGAGCACACAGTCTTAGCCACTGGACTGTGAAGGAAGTCCCATGTATCACTCTTTCTAATCATAATTCTTAGGGGATCTGACATCTCAGGAAATAGCTGAGACCATAATTAAGTAGACAGGAATGTGACTTAAATGTACAGTTAATGAGCCTGTGGACCAGCCTCTGAAAAGGTCCAGCTGCAGTGTTTCCTCCTCCTCCCGGCCGACACCACTGTGGTGAGCAGGAGTTTCAGCTTCCTGTAGCATCTAGGCCACCCTGAGGCTATGGGCAAACCACATACTTCTGTGGGCCTGAATTCCTCCCACTGCCTTACTTGGATGGGTGTGAGATCTGAGGATGGTGTGAACAGGAAAGGAAGGGGTGCTGGGCCATGCGTTCTCTGAGCCTTGTGTTAGTTCTAACATTCTTTGATTTGATGACTTTCTAAGTTGGAAAATGGTATGCATGTGTGCATGCTAAGTTGCTTCAGTTGTGTCCGACTCTTTGTGACCCTATGGACTGGAGCCCTCCAGGCTCCTCTGTCCATGGGATTCTCCAGGCAAGAATACTGCAGTGAGTTGTCATGCCCTCTTCCCGGGGATCTTCCCAACCCAGGGATTGAACCTGCGGCTCTTAAGTCTCCTGCATCGGCAGATGGGTTCTTTACCACTAGTGCCACCTGGGATGCAATGTGCTTGGGTTCCTTCCGTCCCACAGGGGCAGTTCCTCTGCACTTCCTCCTGGGGTCCCAGCACAGCCCCACAGAAAGAAAGGATGAGACACTTTTGAAGGGGAAGAAAAAGTGGGCACCAAAGATGATGTAGCCGATGCTGTTTTCAGGATTTGGAATGTCACCGACCTAAGAGACCATGCTTTCTCTGGTCTGTGGCTTTTTTCTCTCTCATTTCAGAATCCACTCGCATGGATAAATAAAAATAATTTTATTTTTCTTTTTTTCATTTGAAACTGATTCATGTTTATTAAACATTTAGGGACTTCCCCGATGGTCCAGTGGTTAAGAATCTGTCTGCCAATGTAGAGGACATGAGGTTCAATCCCCGGTCTGGGAAGATACCACATGCTGTGGGGCAACTAAGGCTGTGTGCCACAATTATTGACTCCATGTGCTCTAAAGCCTGTGAGCTGCAACAAGAGAAGGTAACCACAATGAGAAGCCATGCACCACAATAAGACAGTAGTCCCTGCTCTCTGCAACTAGAGAACACCCGCACACAGCAACAAAGGCACAGCACAGCCATAAATAAAGAAATAACATAAAAAATAAACAACATTTAGGAAATTATTTTGAGTAGGAAAAGTTAAGTCACCTATGTTTTTGAGCTCAAATACAAAATATGTTACAAGGTTCATAATATATGATATTTATTTCTAATCAAAAGGACAACAGATAAAATTCGAGACTCACAAATTCTCATCATAACCCTGTATGGCACAGAGAGATTCAGTAACTGGCTCCAGGTCACAGAGCTGGTTCAAGGGTAGAGGAAGAACATGAACCAGGAACCTTGACTTCAAAGCCCTCACCATACTTTTCTATTCTTCTAAATGATAGCTACCTAGACCTTTACAATTGAAGAAAAGGTATTTTAAGTTTGGTTATCTTGTTATATCTTTCACAGGATGATTTTTAGTGGTCTACAAAGTTCCTTTTGTTACTGCACATAATCTATAAAACAAGGATGAAAACAGTTGAATGGAAACTGCCATGAGGGCCATATGGATACTGCTCAGCATCTTTCCTGTGTTGCCTTATTGCCCAGACATTAACAGGCAGTTTGCGCAAATCTTAGCGTGATGCTCAACAAGAACACAAATATACTCTGCAAGTGAAACGATCCTAACAGAGAAATTTATGACTTGCTCTTCAAAATGCCAGATGCATTAGGCTTCTCACCATTGCCATTTCTGGCAGAAGAAGGGATTTTTGAAGTAGTTCTCAAAAGGTATATAGGTCAGTATATTCTTAAATTCAGAGAAGCAGGAACTAAATCCCACTCTACCTCGCTATCTTGTGTGAAAAACAGATTTCTTCATTCTGATCTATCAAGGAAGGAATGTACTGATTTCATTGAGCAATTTTCATGACTTTGGATTTTGGATTTAGCAAGAATAGCTGCTAGGACTCAGTGGTTCCTTAATTATTAAGGTCCATAAATTCAGATTTCTAGACATGCTTAATCAAGATAATGGGTGATGGAAAGGGCCAAATCCTTTCATGAGTGAAAGTCTAGGTATATAGAGGCATGACAGTCTCCTTTCTTTATCAATAACACATGCATAGAAAGAGATAGAGAATGAGGAAGAAAAGAAGAGAAGCGGGGGAGGGAGAGGTGTGGAGATAGTAAAGGAAAAAGACAGACAGACAGGGACTGGTAAGGTGGATGCTTGAAGAAAGCTGCTGGATGTGGGAGCCTGCTGGCTCTTTGACAAAACCCATGAACAGCCCTCCCTGTTAGTTAAGTTTTCTAACTCAAAGAAGGTTGTCTCTCCCAATAATCCTTATGTGGAACTGCTAGTGGAGAAAGAGGTGAAGACATTTCTACAGGAGCCAAAGGAGCATTTAAGAAGAGAGGGAAGACTCTACCCTTTTTGAAGTTCAACATTATTAGAACTTCTCTGATGGGCAAGGAACTCCAAAAGAAGATGCAGTGAGGGGAGAAAGTCAAGGCCATTCTGGGGTCTAAGGGTGATGAAGGAAAACTAGCCGCTGGCAGAGTGCGCTGAGGTGGGAAGCAGTCTGTGGACCTGCCGTCTTGGTCTTGCAGATACTGTCCTCCACAGACTGATGAGTTGTCATCTTGGGAGTCCACTTTGGGTACCACTGTGGCCATTGCTGAAATTGCAGGGTATCCGAGACTGTAGAATCAGTTTCCCAGTGGGAAGCCCTGAGAGATAAAAGGCTAAGGTCCTTCACCGAACTTCCCAAAAGTAGTAGTTGAGTAGGATCCAGAAATCCCATGGACGGAGGAGCCTGGTAGGGTGCAGTCCATGGGGTTGTGAAGAGTCGGACACGACTGAAGCGATTCAGCAGCATCAGAATCCAGGAGGAAAAGTAGCAGGGGAAGGCACCAGGCTGGGAACATGGAAAAGCAATTCTCATTTCAGAATCCACTTGCATTCCATTTTCCAATGGATCCAGTTTATTCTGGTAATAAATTATCCCTACCTTTGTATCATAGGGCTCTATTTAACTTGTAACAACTTTTGTTAGTTATTAGTCATTAGTAGCAGTCTTAGTAGTTTGTTTAGTATTCACATTATTCATTCACTTGTCCACTAGTGGCTCAGTTGGTAAAGAATCTGCCTGCAGTGCAAGTGACCTGGGCTTGATCCCTGAGTCAGAAGATCCCCTGGAGAAGGAAATGGCAACCCACTCTAGTACTCTTGCCTGGAGAATTCTATAGACAGAGGTGCCTGGTTGGGCTACAGCCCATGGGATTGCAAAAAGTTGGACATGACTATGCAATTAACTTTCACTTTCACCCATCCTTACTAGAACTTCAATGCGAAGACACACAAAGATGGATAAACACTGGGAGTTCTGCCTCCTTGAGCTCAAGTCTTGTAGAGCAAGAGGAGTGAAAAAACAGACCTTTTGCAACAGTATGTGACAAGTGCTGAAATAAAAGATGTCTGTTACTTAGGTGTCAGGGAAAGGACACCTACCCCAGACTGAGGAGAGTGGGAACTATGAGAAGAGGCTTCCTCTGAAATGTGACCCAGTTGAGCATAGAGAGAGGAGTGGAAGCCAGTTAGGAAAAAAGCGTCAGTCTAGCCTGTGAGGAGAGCAGCAGGCAGCCAATAAGATGCCTTAACAGTCTGAAAAAAGGTCAATTAGATGTGGAAATTGGAAGCTTTCAGAGAAGATGCCCAAGGAATAAGCAGCAACAAGGTTATGAAGGTCCATGGAGGACTTTGAGTAGCATTTATACTTCGTCTTAAGAACGATAGGGAATTTCCAAGTGTCTGTGGTTTAGAAAGTTCACTCTGGCTATGGTAAGGATGATAGGCTGGAAGGGGCAAGAGTGGAGGCTGGGAAATCAGAATGGAAGTTGTTGTGATGATGCAGAAAGAGTAGGTGCCTAGGGTGGCAACATGGACACAGAACTTCTAGGGAGCTCAGAGAAATGTCCTGTTTGGGAGGAATCAAATAGGACCTGGGGGCCAAGGAAGATCATGGAATCTAAATTGACTTTCAGAACTCTCCTACATTGTTGGTGCAGCCACTATGGAGAACAGAACGGAGGCTCCTCAAAACACTAAAAATCGAGCTACCATATGATCCAGCAATCCCACTCCTAGGCATATATCCAGACAAAACTGTAATTCAAAAAGATACCTGCACCCCAATAGCCAAGACATGGAAACAACCTATACATCCATTGACAGATAAAGGGTCCATATATATATGTAGTCCATGTATGCAGTGGAATACTACTCAATCATTAAAAGAATGAGATAAGGCCATTTGCAGCAACACGGATACAACTAGAGATTCTCATGCTAAGTGAGGTAGTCAGAAAGAAAAAGACAAATATCGTGTGGTATCACTTACATATGAAATCTAAAATATGGTGCAAATGAACCTATCTATAAAACAGAAATAGACTCACAGACATAGAGAACAGATGTGTGGTTGCCAAGGCGGGGGAGAAAAGGGAGAGGGATGGAGTGCCAGTTTGAGGCTGGTAGATGCAATTTAGATACTATTACATTTAGATAAATGACAAGATCAGGGAACAGGGAACTATATCTAGTTTCCTGGGGTAAACCTTAGTGGGAAAGAATTTCTTAAATGTATGTATGTGTATAACTGAGTTACTTTGCTGTACAGTGAAGATTGACGTATTATTGTAAATCAATTATATTTCAATTTAAAAATACACTTTTGAGCTTAAAATATAAATTAAAATAAACTGATCCTCAACTGTGGGGCCTGGACAAATGAATGTTTCTGAGAGGAGAGCAGGAACACATTTTTGAGGAAACATTCAAATGATGTATTAATAAGTCCCTGAAGAGCCACTCATACCAAAGCGAAAGAAGGTAGGCTTGTTTTTGATTCCCTTTCAATTAAGATAATCACAAGGAAACAAATCCATAAATAAACCATAGGAAGACTCTGGATCACTCAATGATCCTTCCTGTCTGTCTTTAGGATTTTTCTTGTGCCCCCGATAAAACTGTGGGGTGATCCACACTGCCGATGAGTCTCAGAGCTCCTCTGAGAGCTTGTGAGCCCAACTCCTAGACCTACGAAGAAGGAAGCAACCATGCCTCAACACTGGGTTCAGCAAAGCCTGCGGGCAGGGCTGAGGTTGTGAGGATGTGCACAGACCCTGGGATGGAAGAAGGACACTTGGTCCAGGTGGCAGGGTTGCCAACATAGTCTAAAAGGCACATTTACAAGTTCTCTAGGAAGATGAGGCTGGCCCTCTTCAGAGAGAGAATGACCCTCCTCCATACTCAGCTACTCAAGTCTTATCATCCATAGCTGAGTGCTTGCTGGAGTCACCTTTAGCCCAGAAAGTTGTCTGCCAGTTGTAGACCCATCACTGCTGTACAATCTGATTGCATGTTCTCCTGTAGAGAAACGAACCCTGTTGGATTTACTTACATCATCTTTGTCCACCTAAATCTCTTATCAGTGGCATTTCTCACTGTGGTAGTTCTGTTGGCACCATCCTTTATTCATTTAACAAATGCTGACTTAGTACTTACCACACATCAGTGCCTTGGGTGCAAACACAAATAAGCTGTTATTGCTGCTCCCCAAGGAGCCACCTAACCCAATTTGAAATTAATTTGGCAAGACCTATGTGCAGGTACAGGAAGTACCTATTACAGGTTTGGGCATTCTCTACCTATGACTAGACCTATTCTGATCAGATTTTAGTCCTTCAAGATTCAGCTCATGTCCCAAGCTCTCTAAAAAAGCTTCTCCTAATTTCTGCAGCCCACAGTATTCTTTCTTTCTTTCTTTTTTTTTTCCTACCCATGCTTTGGCATCAGATGATGTGCTGCTGGGCCCTGTTACTCGGTTCATCATGAGTTTATCTCCTTGACTGGATGGTGGGTCCTCTGGTGGGACGGTTGTATTAGTCAGGGTTCTTTGAAGAAATAGGACCAACAGGAAATATAAAGAATATCCTATAAGGGGTTGACTCAGGTGTCTATGGACCCTGACAAGTCCCAAGCTCTACAGTCCGCAAGCTGGAAACCGAGGAAAGTGAATGGTATAACTTTCAGTCTGAAAACCAGTGGGTTCAGGATCTAAGAAGAGCTGAAATTTCAGGACAGAAAAAGACCATTGTCCCAACTCATGTGGTTAGGCAGGAGTTTCCCTGTCATTCCAGGGAGAGTCAGCCTTTTGGTTCTATTGTATTCTATCCCATTCTATAAGAGTAGGGCATGGAGGTCTCAGTTAAGAGTTCCAAGCATCTGCTCTAATTGGCCTGATGGGGGCATGTCTGAGAATCTGGGTCCCAGATGGTGATCTCTCTGGAGGACCCTGATTAAAATTGGAGTGTGGCTGACTGGGCCCAAGCAGTGATTTTCAGCATTTTTGACTTGACACATAGGTCAGGAAGAAGCACATTTCATACTGTAACTCATCCATGTGTGCTCTCTGTCGCATTTTGAAAACTTTATTTTTATTGGAGGATAATTGCTTTATAATGTTGTGTTGGTTTCTGCTGTACAACAAAGTGAATCAGCTATATGTATGTATATATATATATATCTCCCCTCCCTCTTGCACCCTCCTCCTCCCCATGCCCCCATCCCATCCCTCTAGGTTGCCGCACAGCACCGGGCTGAGCTCCCTGCGCTATCATCAGCTTACTCGCTATCCATTTATGCATGGCAGTGTCTATATGTCAAGTCTGCCAATTCATCCCACCCTCCCCTTCCCCCACCATGGCCACGTGTTCATTCTCTATGTCTGTGTCTCTATTCCTGCCCTGGAAATAGGTTCATCTGTACCATTTTTCTAGATTCCACCTATATGTGTTAATATATGGTATTTGTTTCTCTTTATTTACTTTCTGATTGGAGGATAGTTGCTTTACAATATGCTGGTTTCTGCCAAACAACAATGCAAATGAGTCGTAATTATATATTTATACACCCCCTCTCTTTTGAGCCTCCCTCCCCTCCCCAATACCACCCCTCCAGATCATCACAAGACACCAGGCTGGGCTCTCTTTTTTACATAGCAGATTCCCACTGCTGTTGTTTAGCCACTAAGTTGTGTCCGACTCTTTGCCACCCTTGGACTGTAGCCCACCAGACACCTCTGTCCATGGATTTTCCAGGCAAGTATACTGAAGTGGGTTGCCATTTTCTTCTCCAGAGGATCTTCCTGACCCAGGGACCAAATTCAAGTCTCCTTGCATTATCTACATTGCAGGTGGATTCTTTACCACTGAGCCACATGTGATATTGGTCCTGAGAAACAAGTCAATTGACCTAGTGTTCAACCAACATAATGCCACAAAAAGCCTGAAAACCTTAAATTCATACTATACTACTAAGTATTTTATTTAATTTATTTATTTTTACTTTATTTTACTTTACAATACTGTATTGGTTTTGCCATACATCAACATGAATCCGCCACGGGTGTACACGTGTTCCCAATCCTGAACCCCCCTCCCACCTCCCTCCCCATACCATCTCTCTGGGTCATCCCAGTGCACCAGCCCCAAGCATCCCGTATCCTGCATCGAACCTAGACTGGTGATTTGTTTCTTACATGATATTATATATGTTTCAATGCCATTCTCCCAAATCATCCCACCCTCTCCCTCTCCCACAGAGTCTAAAAGTCTGTTCTATATATCTGTGTCTCTTTTTCTGTCTCATATACAAGGTTATCATTACCATCTTTCTAAAAGCTGTGGTATATATACACAATGGAGTGTATATATATACCACTGTCCATCATGGAACAGGACTGGGCTTCTCTTGGCAGGGAGGCAGTTTCCACCACGGACCAAGGCTTGTGGGCTGAGTCCCACTACAGAACAGGTACCCTGCTACGAGCGATTGCGAACGCTGCTCTCTAGCACCATGGTGGTCAGCTGGCACCAGCACTTATGAAGAACGGCCAAGAAGAAGGTGGCTTTTGCATTTGTTAAGGAAAATTGGCACCATCTGAGCTTACCATAAGGCATATGCGGAAAGTGCCAGTCATGTGGACTCTGTGAACCAAAACTGCATGTCATAGCCCCTAGGGCCATGTTTGTGAATTGAGTCTTGCTGCACAGGTCCTGTGGCAGTTAGAACCTTCACGCTAATTACTAAAACACTGCCTGAGCAACTTCTTTGGATTGATTTTTTTTTTTTTTAAGTCTGGCCTCACTCCAAACTTTTTGAAGTCATGTGGGATCTTAGTTCTCCAACCAGGGATGGAACCCACGACCCCTGCATTGAAAGGTAGAGCCTTAACCCCTGGACCACCAGAGAAGTCCCTCTTGGATTGAACCTTAGCCTGAAACAAAATATCAGAAATGGCAGGCCATGGATGGTTCAAGACTATGGATGTTAATGGCTTTATCTGTGCTGTGTCAATGTCTGTTTCCTGATGCTGCTGTAATAAATCACCATAAACTGGTGTGTAGAACAATATGAGTTTATTCTCTTACAGGACTAGAAACCAGAAGTCTAAAAGGGGTCTTATTTGGCAAAACCAAATGGTCTGCAGAGCTGTGTTTCTTTTGGAAACTCTAGGAGGGGAGAATCAATTTTTGGCCTTTTCAAGCTTCTAGGGGCTTTATGTGGTTTTGGGGGGCTTTTGGCTTCTGCCTTACCTCTCTCAGACCTCTGCTTCCTTCATCACATCTCCTCTGACTCTGACTTGCCTGCTGCCCTCTTTAAGGACCTGGATGATTTCATGGGGTCTGCTGTTTTCCAGGTTAATGTCCCTATATCAAATTCTCTATTTAATCACATTCACTTTCATGCATTGGAGAAGGAAATGGCAACCCACTCCAGTGTTCTTGCCTGGAGAATCCCAGGGACGGGGGAGCCTGGTGGGCTGCTATCTTAGGGGTCGCACAGAGTCGGACATGACTGAAGTGACTTAGCAGCAGCAGCAGCAGTGTTTCTTTAGCCAGGTAATGTGCCATACCCATAAGTTCCAGGGTTAAGGATGTGGCTGTCTTTGGGGTCAATTATTCTACCATGGAAATTTTTTTTAAAAGCGTGATCAGGTTCAGAAGACCTCCTATGCTCAGCAACTTAGTGGTCTGTCAAATCTGGAAAATCAGGTTTCTGTACCAGAGAGGTACAGAAACATGACTTGAAACAAGTGGTCAATAAGATGACACCAGGCAGCATGTGAAAGGCATATAAGAGGCTTGCTGGTCTATTTGTCCTTTCCATAATGTGTTTGTTCTGAAAAGGCACAACTTCGAGGAAAACTAATAGAGTTTCATGAGACCACAGAGTTCTGCAGAAGCAGGCCTGGAGTTGAATGAATTGATAAATATGAGCTTGAGTCAGTTCCTGGGTAGGTTGATAAGAAGTCTGGGGTCCCCAAGGAGGAGACAGGAGTCTGGAGTTCTCAAGGAGGAGAAAAGGACACACTTTTTTTCTACACTGCTTTGTCATAGTTAATATAACATTGTATCTTGGCTGAGAACATGTTTCTCCTTCTTGAGAACCTTCTGACTAATTCTGTCATATAAAAATGTATATTCTGGGAGTGGGTCTGATAAGACCTTTACAACCTTGAGACATTCTTTTCATTTATTGTAATAATCAGTTGAAAAAGTGTATAGCTCCATTGCTAAGACTAGCAAGGGGGGCACTCTCCATCCCTCTTCTGATGTCTATGTCAGAAGCTTTCTCTGTCCCTTTTTATACTTTAAGGAAACTCTGCTACATATAAGCTCTTGAGTGATCAACTCTGGTCCCTGGTCCCAAGCTAAATCTTCTTCAGAGATCCAATGTATCCAACATCGTTCACCCGTAAACTATCAAGCTCATGAAGTGAATCTATTTAATGGTCAGAACTTATCAATGGGAAATAAAAAGTCTTGTTCATGCATGCATGCTAAGTTGCTTTATTTGTGTCTGACTCTTTTGCAACCCCATGGACTGTAGCCCACCAGGCTCCTCTGTCCAGGGGACACCAGGCAAGAATACTGGAGTGGGTTGCCATACACTTCAGGGTATCTTACCAACCCTGGAATTGAACCCACTTGTCCTGCATTTCAGGTGGATTCTTTACCATCTGAGCCACTAGGGAAGCCCAGTGACAAAAATTTACAATAAAAGGCTATCTTTCATCTATTTAAATTCAAAGTCCTCAGGACTCACTGATCTGGGGGCACTTCTTAAGTCTCCAGGATAATAGCCTTCCTTGTTCTTGGGCTATTACTGCAGTGATTAAAGGAAGCACTGGAACATATTTTCTGTGGCGGTGATTCAAGGGCGATCCAGAAGCTGACCCAGGACAAGGTTTCAAGTCCAAGGAAGTGACTCAGAGGAAGAGGACCAGCAGGGCAGTGGGGGAAGGGGTGAGGAAGGGAGATAACCAATTGCTACGTCATCCAATGAGATACTGTGGCATGTGACTGGAGATTAACCTCAGGAGATTAACGTTCCTCTAGAGGAAGCAGGTGGCTGGCACCTGTCTGCCCCAGCCACCGTCATTTCTTGGCAATTCAGTGAAAAGCAAAGGAATCTAGAGGCAAGGGAAAGCTCCTGGGCCACAAAATGCAGATCTGGCAGTTCAAAGTGACGGTCTAGTGAAGTGGTAAAGGCTGGGGGGCTGGGGGTGGGCCTAACCTCTACACAACCACTTGAATGGTTTCCTAGGTGGGGGGGCTTTCTCTTCCCCTGCACAGCTGTTAACATTACCACAGTTAAAACAGGAAGAACCAGACTGAGGTGGGCATCAGTGGCATGCTACTGCAGTTATATTTTAGAACAAAAGGAGATGATTACCAGAGACCAACTTTTGGTGTCTCAAAATATTCCATCAGAGTCTGCACTTGTGGGTATTTTGTAAAATGACACTTACATGATGTCAAATGAAACAACAGATTTTTAAAAAAGATCACAGCAAGCAATACTGAGAAGAAAGGCTAGTAAGCATAAATTTTCACTTTGTGGACTTCCTTGTCGTCGCACTCCCTCTGTTTGTTGTAGTAATAGAAAGTATTGTCCCTTCTCTGAAGCTTCTTCACATATCCTGTCTCTGGCCAACGATCTACCTGTGCATCCAAAACCAAAACACAAACATTGTAATGGTCCTTCCATATAACGGTTCACTATCAAACCTTTAAAAGTGCAAGTCACACCAAACAGAGCTCTTAGTGATGTCTTACACTTGTAGACACATAGACACACACACATAAAAGACACACATACAACACACTTGTCTTACGTTGTAACCTTATACTGAAGGACACCTGGTTCAATGCTTCTCCCTAGATCCCAATTTCTAGATTTAAATTTCTGCTCTGCAGCCAAGATAAAACATTCAGAATAATCTAAACTTTATTCTTCTTATATGTACAGATGATTTTAGGCATTATCACTTACTAACTTCTGAAAATAATACCTAAGGAGGGAATTAGGGCTAGGCTCAGGCAACAGTAAGAAGCTAGACTGGATGTCTCTAAAGATGAATGTGTATTTCATGTCCATATTTCACACGCACACCTTGAAGCTCATTTTCATAGAAATCTGAGGTCATGAACAGAGTCTTCAGCAACCTCTTCTTAGCTTCTCCACCTTAGTCTTTCTCATTTGCCATATTGGTTTGCTTACTTGATTGTTTGGCTTGATCCACTTTGGACTGTTTTTTTCCCTTCCTCTGTGAATTCACATTATACCTTCTTGCTCAGGCCAGTGCATTTCTGCTCTTGTTGGATATGTTGCTTCTGGATGGTGTGAAGTCTACTCCATCACTGTCAAAACCCAATTATTTGGATTTTGTGTTCATGGCATTCAAAACCAAGTCCTGTTCTTCAACATCATCTCTACTGGCAGCTACTCATTCTCCAGACTTATAAACCACAACTTCCAAACTGGAGTACAGAAGCTCCACAAATATAAATGGATATACATCTTTTATTTTCTAACAATGTATTTTTGCTTTCTCCTGTCATTTCATTTATTTAGGAGTTAGCAAGAATGGGTAGCAGTCTATCTGATGAACCCTGGCAGGCTCTCTGACAGGTACATCACAGAGAAAAGCGATGTTTTCCATCACTTAGGTCAAGCCTGCTTGACTTCGTGGTTTCCACTACCCTCAGTGGAGAAAGAAAGAAGTTCTCAAGACATTATTACCACTCTCTTTCTCTTGAGGCCAACAGTAGGCTCTCTCATTTACTAGGGTCCCCCAACCACCTCACTCAGTGAAGAAGCAGTAGCCTGCAGCTGGTTTAGAATTACCCACAGCGCTTCATGTGGAGTGAGGAAGGAGACAGGTGGGCCCAGGCTGAGCAGCTGCGGCCACTTCTGCCGACACTGTGAGGTAAGACCAGCAGGATGAGAGCCCTGACTGGGGCAGAAGACAAAGCGACCCCATTTTTCTCATTCTTGTGGTCAAGGGGATTTCCCAGCTGGACACACGCACAGAGGAGATCATCAGTCTCAGAAGGGGACAAAAGAGGGAGGAGCCACCAGCTCACAGTATATCCTGCCAACCTCCCAGACACCTTTGCACTGGAATCCATCTTGGGTGAGAGATGCACACACGTCCACCATGAAGGACCTTGAGTCAGACCAAATGTAGGCACAAACAAGACAGCCAGTCAGAGATAACCCAGGTGACTGCCCCCCATATCAGCGATCTAAGCCACCTCTATTGGGTACAGCTCACTCTGAGCCCGCCCAGGTGTTCCTCTACAGGTTCTTTGCTTCCAATAAACACTTTATGTGCTTCACAGTCTCTCTGCTGAATATTTCTTCAAGGAAGACAAGGACCAAGGTCCTGCTTCCAGCTGCTTTGTCCCTGGAAATCAGGAGGGACCTCAGAGTAGCTATATTGGTTTTGTCTCATCAACCTCTAGCCTTTTTTCCTTCTATAACCCTTCACTGTTTCATAATTTTTCCTTCTTGGCTTTCTACCCATCACTCCCATTCAACCTAGGAAAACTTCATTCCTTAGAGAGTGGTGGTAGGGATGGGGTTGGGGGGTTGATATAATCCTCAAGTCAGCTCTCCTTGGGCAGGAAATCAGTCAGTAATGACAGTGTCTATAAGGACATGTACTTCAGATAAGAACAAAGACCATCGCTCAAGCCCTTCAGACAACTGCCAATCAAAGCAAGCCTTTGGGTATCATCCTGTCCATCCTCTACAGCCCACTGCAAATGCCTCTTGGGGCACAAAGCCCTTTTGGAAGATTGTCCTTAAAGGAAGAAATTTTTATGTTCCTCTAATCTGGGGGGGGGGCATATATTTTCACTCACGTAAGTTTCCATTGTTTGTCACTCTTAATCTTCCACTCCAAGATACAAGAATAATAAGAGCTATCATTCACCAAACACCATTCACTCAAAGAATTACTACCGAGCACCACAAAATCAGGTATTTCCAACGCTTGATTTCATTTAATTTGAGACATTTTTCCAAAGCAGGCACTGGCATTGCCCTTTTACACTTGAGCTCTGCAAGGTAAGCATTAACCTTGTTCAGGGTTACACAGCCAAGGAGGAGAGCCAGGATGCAAAGCCTGGGCAGACTGATTTCACAGTCTGTACTCTTTCCACTGGCCCACTAAATTTCCTGAGGTCAGGCACTTGATTTTATATTTATCTTTTTAAAGCTTCTGGCACAGAAACTGGTACAGGGCAGGTACCCAAAAAATATACACAGAAGTAAAATATAAAACACCTCTGTAATTGTCAAGTCATTCAATGGATAGTGGTGTTCTTCCCTTCATTATACACACATACACACACAAATCCCTCAGGTGCTTTTTGGGGACTTTCTCTTTAAAGGTGTTCTTCGTGTTCCCTTAAATCTGATCTCATCTCTGAGCTCAGTCCCAACAGTTTCTGTAATGGTGGTGTAGATGCGGGAGTGCCTGTATGTCCCTGGGTCTTTGGGTCTTATACACCTTTCAGGGGCGTCCCAGTGTGAAGGCAAGGTATATGGAGCTTATTTCTGACCTGCGGTAAAATGTTAATGCTTGTGTTTTGCCTATTTAAAAGCCACAGATAATAAAGTAATGAAAACTCCCTTTTGGTAATGTGGGCCAAAATGTAAAATGCTACTAGAATTGAAAAAATGGATGTGGGAAGGTCACAGTCATCAGTCAAACCCTCATTAGAGAGTATTTTAAATTTCATACCTCACCACTGCTAATACTCTCTATTAAGTTAACGTCCATTAAACAAAAGAGTCTATTACACTTTAGCTCTGGGTCGCCTTCATCATATTTTTCTGTCTAGTTTTTTAGGAAATGTGGAGTAGAGATCAACAAATAGAATGAAGAAAGAAAGAAAATAAGGGGATCTGAAAAACCTGCTCATGAATGAGTCTCTAAAAAAATAATAAAACAATTTGAAAATAAACAATAATAAACACTTCGTGGTAATATCAACTCCAAAACCTAATATACATTTATGAATACTATATCATATTCTATAATATTCCTCAAAACTCAGTCTCCCCATATTCAGTAGCATAAATGAATTTTTAAAAACACATTATAAACTAGGGCCATATCTAGATTTTGTCTAGTCTTTGAAAAGCAAAACCATGTCTCCACTCTCTCACGAAAGTCTGGAGTATACAGCCAAAGTCAGGAGATTTTGTTGCCTAAGGCAGAATTTGGTAGGTCAACTGATAAAGAATCCACCTGCAATGCAAGAGAACCAGTTTGATCCCTGGGTTGGGAAGATCCCCTAGAGGAGGGCATGGCAACCTACTCCAGTATTCTTGCCTGGAGAATTGCCATGGATAGAGAAGCCTGGCAGGCTACAGTCCATGGGGTTGCAAAGAGTCAGACATGACTGAGCAACTAAGCATATAATTTGCAGCTGAAATTTAAAAACACAGAAAGGAAACAAACTGAATATCTGATAAGAGAACTTATCTTATCAGAACCCTCACCCTAATGAGAGTTATGGCCTACCATAAAGGATTTGTCTGGCACAGCACAGTTGCTCAGTAAAAGCTAGAAAATTCTTAATGTTTCTGTGCTGAGACCTCTTGCTGCAGTCTACCTGCAGCAAGAAAATCATTCTTCTGAATCTTAGTCTCTTTATCATAAAATCAGGGGGTTGGGGTAGAATTCCCTTTCAGTATTCTCTAGTACTTTATTGGTGGTGGGTTTTCTGTTTGTTTTTTATTTTTTAGTGCGTTTCACCCTCTAACAAATTCATTTTGAGTTCAGATTTGTAGAGGCATAAATCTTACCATAGAAACTTGCTTCACTTGTTTATATTCAATTTCATCTCGATATCCTGCTTGTTGAAATCTGTACAGATTTTCTATCTCTTCTGACCATTTTTTGGCACGACTTATTGATTTTGGTTTCACGTCAGAACTAGCCATGGCTACACAGGTCTTCTTACTAAGTATTTCTGAAGGATGTTTAAAAAAAAGTTCATTAGATAACAGAGTAGTGACAGTTTGGGAAACCCCTTTAAGAATGAACCAAAGTAGATTTTTTAAAAATTAGAGTTAAGAATCCCATTAAATATGTTAGCTTTTTAAACATTCAATTCCAAAAGTAAGAAGGATCCATGTTCTATTTTGGAAATAAAGTCAATCCTGGAGTGATGTCTTAAGTGGTGCAGACTGATTCTGGCATTTCAAATAATAGTTTACACATTTCCGAAATCCTTTTCTTACTTTTGTTTTTAATTTTATTTATTTATGTTTTTGGCTGTGCTAGGTCTTTTTTGATGTGCGGGCTTTTCTCTAGTTGCAGTGCAGGCTTCTCATTGCCGTGGCGTCTTTTATTGTAGAGCATGGTCTCTAGGGTGCACAGGCTTCAGTAGTTGCAGCACGTAAGTTTAGTAATTGTGACTCCCGGGTGAATCAATAGCTGTGGTGCACCGGCTTAGCTGCTCTGAGGCACATGGAATCTTCCCACATTAGGGATTGAACCTGTGTCTCCTGCACTGACAAGTGGATTCTTACCACTGAGCCACCAGGGAAGCCACTCCTCACTCTCTTATTTTTAACTGCTCAGGAGATTGTCAAAGTATCCTATCATTATTTTATTTAATCATTTTCAAAATTTTATCTCCCTCTTTTTCCCTAAAAAGGGAATGTAAGATCAGTCTTCCTTTTCTTCTTATGGGGAAGCAATGGTCTCCTCCTTTTTCTTTTCTTAACTGTTTGGAAACATGCCACTCACTGCAGGCCAGTAACTCAGGTGACTGTGCTCTGATGTGAGAAGATGGACCATCTACGCAGTAGGTAAAAGCTGTCTCTGTGTCCTAGTACTGAGATCACTGATTTTAAAACAACTCAGGAGCAAGACAGCTAAGATGGCAGAGGAATAGGGAGAGGGAGACCACTTTCTCCCCCACAAATTCATTGAAAGAACATTTGAACGCTGAGCAAATTTCTCAAAACAACTTCTGAATGCTGGCAGAGGACATCAGGCACCCAGAAAGGCAGCCCATTGTCTTTGAAAGGGGGTAGGAAAAAATATAAAAGATAAAAAGAGAGACGAAAGAGGTAGCGGTGGAGATCCATCTGGGAAGGGAGTCTTAAAAAAGAGAGACATTTCCAAACACCAGGAAACACTCTCACCGGGGAGTCTGTGGCGAGCCTTGGAACCTCAGTGGGCAACATAACCAGGAGGAAAAATAAATAAATAATTAAAACCCACAGACTATGTGTCTAACAGCAACTCCCAGCAGAGAAGCAGCGCAGACACCGGCATTCGCCACTAGCAAGTGGGGACTGGACAGGGAGGCGGGGGCTGCATTGCTTAGGGTAAGGACCAGCCCTGAGTGCCCCAAGGGCAATCTGAGAGAACTAACTAGAGATAGCAACCCAAACTGTGGGATAGCTATCCTGTGAAAAGCCCTAACCTAAGACACCGCCAGGCCTGCTCACAGAACAAAGGACTGAGCAGAGCTAGCCAGCTGCAGACCAGCCCATCCCCCACCGGAGACAGGCAGGGGAGGGCAACCAGAGCCAGAATGGGGCAATCGCGGCCCCAGAGAGGCATCATTTACCAACCTGCAAGCAGGCTTCGTTGCTAACCAAGACTTCTTGGGATTCTGGATGGTCGATATCCACCCGGAGGGTCGCAGCCAGAGATCAGCTCCCCAGAAGAGACACACGGCACACCTGAGAAGGCACGCCTACTGTACACCCAGAAAACTGAGCAGCAGGGATGGGGCAGGCAATAAGTCAAAGCCCCCAACTGGGGGCGACTGCACTCGCCAAGCACCTGGTCATCTGAGCTGCTTGGACCTGGGAAGGGCACAAAACGAAGGCCCAACCAAGTCTGTGCCTTTGCGGAGTACCCGAGAATCTGAATCTGAGCAGCTTAGACCTGGAAAGTCCATGCAACCCAGGGCCCACCTCAGACAGTTCCCAGCAGAGCAACCTAGAGCCTGAACATTATAGACTGGGAAAGCACACATGCTATGAGCGGGGGCAAACCCATTGTGGCCGAGACACTGTGAGCACTCCCCACACACGCCAATGATATTTGTTTGCAGTGTTCCTCCCTCCCTGCAGCACGACTGAACAAGCGAGCCTAAAAAAGTGACCACCATCGCCCCCTTGTGTCAGGGTGGAAATTAGACACTGAGTCAGTCGGTCAGTTCAGTTGCTCAGCCGTGTCCGACTCTCTGCGAACCCACGAATCGCAGCACGCCAGGCCTCCCTCCATCACCATCTCCTGGAGTTCACTCAGACTCACGTCCATCAAGTCAGTGATGCCATCCAGCCATCTCATCCTCGGTCGTCCCCTTCTCCTCCTGCCCCCAATCCCTCCCAGCATCAGAGTCTTTTCCAATGAGTCAACTCTTCGCATGAGGTGGCCAAAGTATTGGAGCTTCAGTTTTAGCATCATTCCTTCCAAAGAAATCCCAGGCCAGCAAACAGAGACGCTAAAATGAATAGAGGGAATCGCTTTGGAAGTGACAGGTGCAATAGATTAAAACCCTGCAGTTAGCAACGACTACATAGGAAGGGGCCTATAGATCTTGAGAAGTATAAACTGGATAAAGGAACTATCTGAAAATGAACTGACCCCACACTGTCCACAACACCACCAGAGAAAGTTCTAGATATATTTTTACTATTATCATTTTTTAATTAAAAATATTTTTTTAAAATTTTAAGTCCTCTATTACTCCTTTAATTTTCATTTTTATAACCTACTATTACTTTGCAAAAAAAAGGACCTATTTTAAAAGCAAACTTCATATATACATAATTTTGTGACTTTGGGTTTTTTTCTTTAATATTGTATTTTTGAGAATCTAACCTCTACTCTAGATTTTTAATCTTTGCTTTTTGATATTTGTTATCAATTTTGTACCTTAAAGAACCCAATCTTCAGTACCTATTTTTACTTGAGAGTGAGATTACTGGCTGGATTGTCTCTCCCGCTTTGGTCTCTTCTTTTTCTCCACCAGGTCGCCTCTATCTCCTCCCTCCCCCTTCTCTTCTGTACTCAACTCTGTGAATCTCGTTGTGTGTTCCAGGCTGTGGAGAACACTTAGGGAACTGATTACTGGCTAGATCTGTCTCTCTCCTTTTGATTCCCCCTTTTATCCTTCTGGCCACCTCTCTCTCCTTCCTCCCTTTTCTCTTCTCTGTATTATTCCGTGAACATCTCTGAGGGGTCCAGATTGTGGAGAGCACATAGGGAAGTGATTACTGGCTAGCTTGCTCTCTCCCCTTTTGATTCCCCCTCTTCTCCTCCTGGTCACCTCTATCTCCCTCCTCCCTCTTCTCTTCCCCATGTAACTCTGTGTACCTTTCCGGGTGTCCCTCACTGTGGAGAAACTTTTCATCATTAACCTAGATGTTTTATCATCAGTGCTGTATAGATGGAGAAGTCTTGAGGCTACTGTAAGAATAAGACTGAAAACCAGAGGCAGGAGGCTTAAGTCCAAATTCTGAGAACATCAGAGAACTCCTGACTCCAGGGAACATTAATCAATAGGAGCTCATCAAACACCTCCATACCTACACTGAAACCAAGCACCACCCAAGGGCCAACAAGTTCCAGAGAAAGACATACCACACAAATTCTCCAGCAACACAGGAACATAGCCCTGAGCTTCAATATGTATATTGGCTTCCCAAAGGCACACCAAACCCATTGACATCTCATAACTCATTACTGGACACTTCATTGCACTCCAGAGAGAAGAAATCCAGCTCCACCCACCAGAACACAGACACAAGCTTCCCTAACCATGAAACCTTGACAAGCCACCCGTACAACCCCACCCACAGCGAGGAATCTCCACAATAAAGAGGAACCACAAACTGCCAGGATACAGAAAGGCCACCCTGAACACAGCAATATAAATAAGAAGAAAAGGCAGAGAAATACCCAGCAGGTAAAGGAACAGGATAAATGCCCACCAAACCAAACAAAAGAGGAAGAGATAGGGAATCTACCTGATAAAGAATTCCAAATAATGAGAGTGAAAATGATCCAAAATCTTGAAAACAAAATGGAGTTACAGATAAATAGCCCGGAGACAAGGATCCAGAAGATGCAAGAAAGGTTTAACAGGGACCTAGAAGAAATAAAAAAGAGTCAATATATAATGAATAATGCAATAAATGAGATCAAAAACACTCTGGAGGGAACCAACAGGAGAATAATGGAGGCAGAAAATAGGATAAGTGAGGTAGAAGATAGAATGGTGGAAATAAAGGAAACAGAGATTTAAAAAAAAGAAAAGAAATAAGAACAACCTCAGAGGCCTCTGGGACAATGTTAAATGCTCCAACATTCAAGTCATAGGAGTCCCAGAAGAAGACAAAAAGAAAGACCATGAGAAAATACTTGAGGAGATAATAGTTGAAAACTTCCCTAAAATGGGGAAGGAAATAATCACCCAAGTCCAAGAAACCCAGAGAGTCCCAAACAGAAACACCCCAAGACACATATTAATCAAATTAAAAAGATCAAACACAAAGAACAAATATTAAAAGCAGCAAGGGAAAAACAACAAATAACACACAAGGGGATTCCCATAAGGATAACAGCTGATCTTTCAATAGAAACTCTTCAAGCCAGGAGGGAATGGAAAGACATAATTAAAGTGATGAAAGAAAATAACCTATAGCCCAGATTACTGTACCCAGCAAGGATCTTATTCACATATGAAGGAGAAATCAAAAGCTTTACAGACAAGCAAAAGCTGAGAGAATTCAACACCACTAAACCAGCTATCCAACAAATGCTAAAGGATCTTTTCTAGATAGGAAACACAGAAAGAGTGCATAAACTCGAACCCCAAACAATAAAGTAAATGGCAACGGGATCATACTTATCAATAATTACCTTAAATGTAAATGGGTTGAATGCCCCAACCAAAAGACAAAGACTGGCTGAATGGATACAAAAACAAGACCCCTATATATGTTGTCTACAAGAGATCCACCTAAAAACAAGGGACACATACAGACTGAAAGTGAAGGGCTGGAAAAAGATATTCCATGCAAATAGAGACCAAAAGAAAGCAGGAGTAGCAATACTCATGTCAGATAAAATAGACTTTAAAACAAAGGCTGTGAAAAGAGACAAAGAAGGACACTACATAACGATCAAAGGATCAATCCAAGAAGAAGATATAACAATTATAAATATATATGCACCCAATACAGGAGCACCGCAATATGTAAGACAAATGCTAACAAGTATGAAAGGGGAAATTAACAATAACACAATAATAGTGGGAGACTTTAATAGCCCACTCACACCTATGGAGAGATCAACTAAACAGAAAATTAACAAGGAAACACAAACTTTAAAATATACAATAGACCAGTTAGACCTAATTGATATCTATAGGACATCTCACTCCAAAACAATGAATTTCACCTTTTTCTCAAGCACATACAGAACCTTCTCCAGGATGGATCACATCCTGGGCCATAAATCTAGCCTTGGTAAATTCAAAAAAACTGAAATCATTCCAAGCATCTTTTCTGACCACAATTCAGTAAGATTAGATGTCAATTACAGGAGAAAAAGTATTAAAAATTCCAACATATGGAGGCTGAACAACACGCTGCTGAATAACCAACAAATCACAGAAGAAATAAAAAGAAGAAATCAAAATATGCATAGAAATGAATGAAAATGAAAACACAACAACCCAAAACCTATGGGACACTACAAAAGCAGTGCTAAGGGGAAGGTTCATAGCAATACAGGCTTACCTCAAGAAACAAGGAAAAAGTCAAATAAATAACCTAACTCTACACCTAAAGCAACTAGAAAAGGAAGAAATGAAGAACCCCAGGGTTAGTAGAAGGAAAGAAATCTTAAAAATTAGGGCAGAAATAAATGCAAAAGAAACAATAGAGACCATAGCAAAAATCAACAAACCCAAAAGCTGGTTCTTTGAGAAGATAAATAAAATTGACAAACCATTAGCAACACTCATCAAGAAACAAAGGGAGAAAAATCAAATCAACAAAATTAGAAGTGAAAATGGAGAGATCACAACAGACAACATAGAAATACAAGGCATCATAAGAGACTACTATCAGCAACTATATGCCAATAAAATGGACAACTTGGAAGAAATGGACAAATTCTTAGAAAAGTACAACTTTCCAAAACTGAACCAGGAAGAAATAGAAAATCTTAACAGACCCATCACAAGCACAGAAATTGAAACTGTAATCAGAAATCTTCCAGCAAACAAAAGCCCAGGACCAGACGGCTTCACAGCTGAATTATACCAAAAATTTAGAGAAGAGCTAACACCTATCCTCCTCAAACTCTTCCAGAAAATTGCAGAGGAAGGTAAATTTCCAAACTCATTCTATGAGGCCACCATCACCCTAATACCAAAACCTGACAAAGATGCCACAAAAAAAGAAAACTACAATCCAATATCACTGATGAACATAGATGCAAAACTCCTTAACAAAATTCTAGCAAACAGAATCCAACAACATATTAAAAAGATCATTCATCATGACCAAGGGGGCTTTATCCCAGGGATGCAAGGATTCTTCAATATCCACAAATCAATCAATTTAATACTCCAGATTAACAAATTAAAAAATGATTATCTCAGTAGATGCACAGAAAGCCTTTGACAAAATTCAACATCCATTTATGATTTTTTAAAAAACCCTCCAGAAAGCAGGAATAGAAGGAACATACCTCAACATAATAAAAGCTATATATGACAAACCCTCAGCAAACATTATCCTCAATGGTGAAAAATTGAAAGCATCCCCTAAAGTCAGGAACAAGACAAGGGTGCCCCCTCTCACCACTACTATTCAACATAGTTTTGGAAGTTTTGGCCACAGCAATCAGAGCAGAAAAGGAAATAAAAGGAATCCAGATTGGAAAAGAAATAAAACTCTCACTGTTTGCAGATGACATGGTCCTCTACCATAAAAAACCCTAAAGACTCTACCAGAAAATTACTAGAGCTAATCAATGAATATAGTAAAGTTGCAGGACATAAAATCAACACACAGAAATCCCTTGCATTCCTATACACTAACAATGAGAAAACAAAGAGAAATTAGGAAACAATTCCATTCACCATTGCAACGAAAAGAATAAAATACTTAGGAATATATCTACCTAAAGAAACAAAAGACCTATATATAGAAAACTATAAAACATTGGTGAAAGAAATCAAAGAGGACACAAATAGATGGAGAAATATACCATGTTCATGGATTGGAAGAATCAATATAGTGAAAATGAGTAAACTACCCCAAAGCAATCTACAGATTCAATGCAATCCCTATCAAGCTACCAACAGTATTTTTCACAGAGCTAGAACAAATAATTTCACAATCTGTATGGAAATACAAAAAGCCTCGAATAGCCAAAGCAACCTTGAGAAAGAAGAATGGAACTGGAGGAATCAATCTGCTTGACTTCAGGCTCTACTACAAAGCCACAGTCATCAAGACAGTATGGTCCTGGCACAAAGACAGACATATAGATCAATGGAACAAAATAGAAAGCCCAGAGATAAATCCACACTCCTATGGACACCTTATCTTCGACAAAGGAGGCAAGAATATACAATGGAGTAGAGACAATCTCTTTAACAAGTGGTGCTGGGAAAACTGGTCAACCATGTGTAAAAGAATGAAACTTTCTAACACCATACACAAAAATAAACCCAAAATGGATTAATGATCTAAATGTAAGATCAGAAACTACAAAACTCCTAGAGGAGAACATAGACAAAATACTCTTCCACATAAATCACAGCAGGATCCTCTATGACCCACCTCCCAGAATATTGGAAGTAAAAGCAACAATAAACAAATGGGACCTAATTAAACTTAAAAGCTTTTGCACAACAAAGGAAACTATAAGCAAGGTGAAAAGACAGCCTTCAGAATGGGAGAAAATAATAGCAAATGAAGTAACTGACAAAGAATTAATCTCAAAAATATACAAGCAACTCCTGCAGCTCAATTCCAGAAAAATAAAAGACCTAATCAAAAAATGAGCCAAAGAACTAAACAGACATTTCTCCAAAGAAGACATACAGATGGCTAACAAACACATGAAATGATGCTCAGCATCACTCATTATCAGAGAAATGCAAATCAAAACCACAATGAGGTACCATTTCACGCCAGTCAGAATGGCTGTGATCCAAAAGTCTACAAACAATAAATGCTGGAGAGGGTGTGGAGAAAAGGGAACCCTCCTACGCTGTTGGTGGGAATGCAAACTAGTACAGCCACTATGGAAAACAGTGTGGAGATTCCTTAAAAAACTGGAAATAGAACTGCCATATGACCCAGCAATCCCACTGCTGGGCATACACACCGAGGAAACCAGAATTGAAAGAGACACGTGTACCCTAATGTTCATCACAGCACTGTTTATAATAGCCAGGACATGGAAGCAACCTAGATGTCCAATAGCTGACGAATGGATAAGAAAGCTGTGGTACATATACACAATGGAGTATTACTCACCCATTAAAAAGAATACATTTGAGTCAGTTATAATAAAGTGGATGAAACTGGAGCCTATTATACAGAGTGAAGTAAGCCAGAAAGAAAAACACCAATACAGTACACTAACACATATATATGGAATTTAGAAAGATGGTAACGATAACCCTGCATGTGAGACAGCAAAAGAGACACAGATGTACAGAACAGTCTTTTGGACTCTGTGAGAGAGGGCGAGGGTGGGATGGTTTGGGAGAATGGCATTGAAACATGTATATTATCATACATGAAATGGATTGCCAGTCCAGGTTCGATGCATATACAGGGTGCTCGGGGCTAGTGCACTGGGATGACCCTGAGGGATGGGATGGGAAGGGAGGTGAGAGGGGGGTTCAAGATGGAGAACACATGTACACCCATGGTGGACTCATGTCAAAGTATGGCAAAACCAATACAATATTGTAAAGTAATTATCTTCCAATTAAAATAAATAAATTTATATTAAAATTTTTAAAAATAAAACAACTTAGTTCCTGAAATTAAATTTTCGACTCTAGTTTAAATAACTGTATAGTCATCAAATTTGTATAGCCAATTTTTCAAAGACATAATCTTGCACTTGTTTTCTCAGCTACTTATTACCCAAAAATATCATTCATTTAATATTTATTATATATAAGATGAGAGTGAAAAGGCTGGGTTAAAATTCAACATTCAAAAAACCAAGATCATGGCATCCAGTCCCATCACTTCATGGCAAATAGATAGTGAAAAGTGGAAACAGTGGCAGATTTTATTTTAGTGGGCTCCAGAATCACTGCAGCCTGAAGTTAAAAGTTGCTTGCTTCTTGGAAGAAAAGCTATGACACACCTAAACAGCGTATTAAAAAGCAGGGGCATCACAAAGGTCCATATAGTCAAAGTTATGTATGGTTCTTCTAGTAGTCATGTGTGCATGTGAGAGTTGGACCATAAAGAAAGTTGAATGCCCAAGAAATAATGCTTTCAAACTGTGGTGCTGGAGACGACTCTTGAGAGTCCCTTGGACAGCAGGGAGATCAAACCAGTCAATCATTCCTAAAGGAAATCAACCCTGAATACTCATTGGAGGGACTGAAGCTGAAGCTCCAATACTTTGGCTGTCTGATGTGAAGAGGTGACTCATTGGAAAAGACCCTGATGCTGGGAAAGATTGAGAGCAGGTGGAGAAGGGGGCAACAGAGAATGAAATGGTTGGATGTCATCACTGATTCAATGGACATGAGTTTGAGCAAACTCCTGGAGATAGAGAAGGCAGAGAAGCCTAGTGTGCTGCAAACCACAGGGCGTAAAGAGTCAGACATGACTTAGTGACTGAACAGTGAACAATAATATTTTATAGTACATGTTATATATGTATATTGCATTTTAATATTATAATTATTATATATCAGTATATATTATAGTCATTTATGAAAGTAGTGCCCAGAATTTTCATCGTGATTCCTTGAATTCATTTTTCTATTTCAGTATGGTTCTATTAGCTGAAATACATTAAATTAGACCTAATAAAGTAGATTCTGTAAGTGAATTTGAATTTCAGTTATAACAGTGAATGCTTATGACGTTAAAGCCAAGTGAAGTCTTTACCACTGTGCCACCTGCGAAACCTTCTTACAGCTTTCTATTTACTAAAAACAGAATGAAACTAAAAATAGGAAAAAATCAACTTAAAATTCCTTAAAGATTTCAGTGATTCTCAGAAATTCAGTGACTGCACTAATTCGGCTGGTAACCTTTAGCACTTTGTAAGTTTTAATGACAGCTGTAGCAAAAAATAACTGATATGAAATACTTTTTACCTCTGTAATACTAAGGTGTATCTGGAGACACAGGAAATGGCAATGCCTCCCTACTATGCAAAGATCAGACTTTATTAAACAGTATTAGGATTTACATGGGTATTGAAAAATCCAACTGATATTAATTCCCTGACAATCTGAAGCTCAGATCTAACAGAAGAAGCATTTGATGTACTGTCAAACTCCTTTCTGTGCAAACATGTCACCTTCTTCTCGCTTTTAAAAGTGCTTTTAGTTTTCAAACTCCAAGAGTCATCAGTAAGGCTAATCTCCCATTTTTTTGCCCATTTTATTTTCTTCTGTTCCTAGGCAAGGCAGGATTTGTCAGAAGGGCCCTTTAACTAGCAAGTCACTTGATAACCTCTAAATTTCTCACTGTTCCCAAAGTTGTTGGTGTTCAGCTGAACAACAAAACTGGTTCCCAGAATCCAAGCCTTGGTGGTCCATCGTCCAGGTGTGCTGTGTACCTCTGCAGCATAAAGCCTCTCCTTTTGGGGACCCTCCAAGGTGACTAATGTGACTTCTCTGGTCCCTCAAACTTTTTTTTTTTTTTTTTTCTGCCAGAAATCAGCAATCACGTCTGTGAGGCAAAATCTGCCTAGAGAAGGCTGGGATGGAGAACGTGTCCTCAACACTGGGGATCAAATGGTCGCCCCGTAGGAGGAACTCAGAAAGGAGCCCCAGAATTGCGACCCCTAAAGACAAAGGGGGCACAGGGCCGCCTGGAAACCACCGAGAGTTGAAATTAAAGACCCTTCCATAAAAAGAGGAAACGAGAAAATAGAGGAGGGAGACAGACAAATCTCAGGTACCCTGAAGAAGAAGGGGTGGGCCCTGGATGGCTTCGGAGAGGGCGCACCCATCCCTCCGCAATGGGGCCTCTCACCCTTGGGTCCTGCTCGCAGGGGTAACCCTCGCTCAGCCATCCTTGAGAGGCCGGGGAGCCCCGCCCAGGAGCTTGCAAGCGAGCACAGTGGTGCTCGTGCTCTCCACTCGGGATCCGTGGCCTGGGCTGGGCCAGCCAGAGGCCAACTGTCACGGCCTTGGCAACGCTTCCTTTACCTGGCAACGCCTTTCGCAGCTTACTTAGGCCCCTTTGTACTCACTCAGGCCCCACCCTCTGCGAATGGGCCTTTGTGCGCAAGCGCGTGGGGCGGGGCCCAGTTTGGAGCTTGAAAGCGGATCTCTGGATGGAGCCTTGCAGTTGTCTCAACCCCTCTTAGAGGTGGAGAGAGGACTGTGTCACTTGCCACTGCATCAGTCACAGACAGCATTCCCTAAAAAAGCTGATCAAGGAATAGAGACCACTGGGCTTCTGGTCCCTGATACTAAATATCTCCTATCTGTCCCACCTCTTAAATTAACCAATCCATAGGGCTGAGCATAGTGCATAACAGTCTAGTAAACCTATGATAAATGACTTCTATAGCTTTAATTATTTTTTCCAACATTACCTTCATTATTCTATTTAAAATACTGCCTCTTTACTTACAACTCTCAAATTTATTTCCTTAACCCAGATCTCTAAACTCCAAGGTGTAACAGCATCCATGTGTGTGAAAGTCGCTCAGTTGTATCCGACTCTTTGCTACCCCATGGCCTATACAGTTCATGGAATTCTCTAGGCTAGAATACTGGAGTGGGTAGCCTTTCCCTTCTCCAGGGGATCTTCCTAACCCAGGGATCAAACCCAGGTTTCCCACATGGCAGGCGGATTCTTTACCAGTTGAGCCACAAGAAAAGCACTATTCAACATCCATATGGTTGCCCAAAACAACTACCCTCGAAACACCCATGCTTAATTCTTCCCCTTCCATCGTCTCCCACTTTCAGTAAGTGGTCACTAGAGTTCATTTTCTCTTGCTATTCATCAGCAACATATCTATCCATCTGCAAAATCTGTTGGCGCTACAGCTTCTATCCACCATCGCTTTTCCCCTTCTGGTTATTGCAGTAGTTCCCAACAGGCTTCTCTTGTTCCCTGCAGTCTATTCTCAGCAAAACAATAGACTTGATCTTATTATAAAATTATGTAATTTCTCTTCTCCTAATCCTGCAATGATTTCCCATTTTACAGAGTAAAAACCACCAAAGCCCAACAAGATTTGCACTCAATCACTCCTCCCTTGTTCTGTAGCCCTGGATCACACTGCTCAGCAACAGTGACCTGGCTGTTCATCTCCTAGCTCCCACAGTAAGGATTTAGTTGTAGCTGCCTCCTTCCATTTATCCCCTTGACTCACTTCCTTGTCTTCAATTCTTTGTTAATATCTCAACTCACCCATCTTCATCCACCTAGCTCGCTCTTCCCATCGTGTTCTCTAGTCCTCTTACTATGTTCTAGTGTTTCTTTTTTTTCCACAAGTCTGATCACCTCCTAATATACTATTTTTATATTGCTTCTTATTTCCTTTTCTTAGTGTAATGTTTTTTTATATTGGTTGTTTCTTTTTCAAAAACATTTATTGAAGTATAGTTGCTTTACAATATTGTGTTAGTTTTTACTGTACAGCAAAGTGAATCAGCTATGAAAGTGAAAGTGTTAGGCTCTAAGTCATGTCTGACCCTTTCTGACCCCATGGAATGTAACCCACCAGGCTCCTCTGTGCGTGGAACTCTCCAGGCAAGACTACTGAAATGGGTTGACATTCCCTTCTCGAGGGGATCTTCCCAACCCAGAGTTGAACCCAGGTCTCCTTCCTTGCAGGCAGATTCTTGACTGTCTGATCCACCAGAGAACATATACATATATCCCCTCATTTTTGGATTTCCTTCCCATTTTGGTCACCATGGAGCATTGAACAGAATTCCCTGTGCTATACAGTAGGTTCTTGTTAGTTATCTATTTTTCATGTTGTATCTATAGTGTATATATGTCAATCCCAATCTCTCAATTCATTCCACCCCCATTGCCTGTTTATATTTTAGTATTTATCTTTCACTAGAATGTAGTTTCCATCGAGAGAGATATCATTAACTAAATTCCAAGAACAGTGCTTAGCACTAAGTAGGTACTAAAACAGCATATTCGGAATAAATATATTTCACCACCACTGCTACTGTGATGCTGTGGAAGCAGTATAGCATGATGCCTAGAAGATACATTCATCTGTTGATTCCATGTCTTGGCAATTGTAAATAATGCTGCTGGATGCTTATTCCTTTGAAGAAAAGCTATAACCAACCTAGACAGCATATTAAAAAGGAGAGACATTACTTTGCCAACAAAGATCCATCTAGTCAAAGCTATGGTTTTTCTAGTAGTCACATATGGATGTGAGAGTTGGGCCATAAAGAAGACTGAGCACTGAAGAACTGATGCTTTTGAACTATGGTGTTGGAGAAGACTCTTGAGAGTACCTTGGACTGCAAGGAGATCCAACCAGTCAATCCTAAAGAAAATCAGTCCTGAATATTCGTTGAAAGGACTGATGCTGAAGCTCCAATACTTTGGCCTATGTGAAGAGCTGACTCATTGGAAAAGACCCTGATTCTGGGAAAGATTGAAGGCAGGAGAAGGGGACAAGAGAGGATGAGATGGTTGGAAGGATCACCAACTCGATGGACATGAGTCTGAGTAAGCTCTGGGAGATGGTGAAGGACACTATGCTGCAGTCCACGGGGTCACAGAGAGCTGAACACAACTGAGCAGCTGAACGACAACAATGAACATTAGTTAATTCTTTTTGAATTAATGGGTTTCTTTTTTATATACCCATGAGTGGAACTGATGGGTCATATGGTATTTTGGATATTGAGAAACTTCCATACTGTTTTCCACAGTGGCTGCACCAACTTGTATTTCCATCAATAGTGTACAAGGGGTCTCTTTTCTCTACATCTTCACCAGTATTTGTTATTTGTATTCTTTTTGATGATAGTCATCCTGACAGGTGTAAGGTGCTATCTCATTGTAGTATTAATTTTCATTTCTCTGTTGATTAGTGATGCTGAGTATCTTTTCAAGTCCCTGTTGGTCATTTGTATGTCTTCTTTGGAAGAATGTCTATTCAGGTCTTCTACCCATTTTTAAATTGGGTTGTTTGGGGGAGGTTGCTGTTAATTGTATGAGCTGTTTATGTATTTTGGATATTAGCCCCTTATGTTGTTGTTTAGTCTCTAAGTCATGTTTGGCTCTTTTGAGATACCATGGGCTATATAAGTCATATTACTTGCAAATATTTTCTCCCATTTAGTAGGTTGTCTTTTGGTCTTGTCACTGGCTATCTTTGCTGTGCAATAGTTTTTTAAGTTTAATTAGGTACCATATGTTTATTTTGCTTTTATTTCCTTTGCTTTAGGAGCGGACCTCCAAAAAAATATTGTTATAATTTATGTCAGAGTATTACACCTGTGTTTTCTTCTAAGAGTTTTATGGTTTCTGTTCTTACATTTAGGTCCTTAATCCATATTGAGTTATCTTTGCATATGATGTTGTAAAAGAATGAAATTAGAACCTTTTCAATGTAGCTGTCTGGTTTTCCCAACACCACTGTTGAAGAGACTGTCTTTTCTCCATTAGATATACTTGCTTCCCTTGAGGTAGATTAATTGACCATAAGTGCATGGGTTTATTTCTGGGATTTCTATCCTGTTGCACTGATCTGAGTCTGTTCTTGTGCCAGAACCATATTGTTTTGATGATTGTAGCTTTGTAGTCCAGTCTGAAGTCAGGAAGTGTTATTCCTCCAACTCTGTTCTTTTTTTATCAATATTGTTGGCTATCAGAGTCTTTTGTGTTTCCACATACATTTTAAAATTATTTGTTATAGTTCTGTGAAAAATGCTCTTGGTATTTTGAAAGGATTGTGTTGAATCTTACATTGGGAATGTAAAATCTTAACCACTGGACCACCAGGGAAACCTCATAGCTAGGTAGTGTCTTCAGTCGTCTCCAATAGATAAGGAATATCCCTACCAATCTTGTTTACTTTGTTTATATTCTCCTATGTGAGTGAGTGAAAGTCACTCAGTTGTGTCTGACTCTTTGCTACCCCATGGACTATACAGTCCATGGAATTCTCTAGGCCACGATACTGGAGTGAGTAGCTGTTCCCAACGCAGGGATTGAACCCAGGTCTCCCACATTGCAGGTGGATTCTTTACCAGCTGAGCCACCAGGGAAGCCCTGCTGCTGCTAAGTCGCTTCAGTCCTGTCCGACTCTGTGCGACCCCATAGACGGCAGCCCACCAGGCTCCCCGGTCCCTGGGATTCTCCAGGCAAGAACACTGGAGTGGGTTGCCATTTCCTTCTCCAATGCATGAAAGTGAAAAGTAAAAGTGAAGTCGCTCAGTCGTGCCTGACTCTTAGAGACCCCATGGACTGCAGCCTACCAGGCTCCTCCGTCCATGAGATTTTCTAGGCAAGAGTACTGGAGTGGGTTGCCATTGCCTTCTCCCAGGGAAGCCCTATATACACTCCAATTTTTTTCAAATCTATTGAGCTATAATTGAAATGCAATAAATAGCACATATTTAGCAGCATGTATGGCATATGTATATACCTGTGAAATCATGACCATATCAAGTTAATGAACTTGTTTCCTTGTGTACAAAGTTGACTGTTGATTGCTTTCTGTCACTTTAGATCAGTTTACATTTTTCTATAACTTTATATAAATGGCATAATGTAGTATGTACTCTTCTTTTGTCTGGCTTCTTTTGCTCAGCAAGGTTATTTTGAGACTCATCCCTTTTGTTTTGTTGTATTAACAGCTCATTCCTTTTCTCTCCCAATTGTATTGTTATATAATTTATATATAACATTGCATAAGTTTAAGGTGAACAACATAATGTCTTGAAACATGTATATGCTGCACCAACATGATCTCTACAATAAATCTAGCTAAGCATCTATCACCTCATATAGTTAGTTTTTTTTCTAGTGATGAAAAGTTTTAATATCCACTTCTTCAGTAACTCTCAAGTATACACTGGGCTTCCCTGGTGCCTCAGATGGTAAAGAATCTGCTTGCAATGAGGTAGACCTGGGTTTGATCCCTGGGTTGTGAAGATCCCTTGGAAGTGTGCATGGCAACCCATTCCAGTATTCTTGCCTGAAGAATCCCCATGGACAGAGGAGCCTGGTGGGCAGGCTACACTCCATGGGGTCGCAAAGAGCTGGACACAACTGAGCAACTAAGCACAAGTATAGACTACAGTATTGCCGATTGTAGTTGCTATGCTGTACCTTCCATGCCATGACTGTTTCATCTTATAACTGGAAGTTTGTACCTTTTGACCACTTTTACTCATCTCCCCCACACCCCTCATCCTTCTCTGGCAACCACCAATCTGTTCTTTGTTTCCAAGAGTTGGATTTCTTTAGATTCCACATATCAGTGAGATCATATAGTAGTAGGTGCCCACTAAATAATAATGGCTGATATTTATTGGAAGCTTCCCTGGTGGCTCAGATGGTAAAGAATCTGCCTGCAATGCAGGAGACCCAGGTTGGATCTCTGAGTCAGGAAGATCCCTTGGAGAAGGGAATGGCAGCCCACTCCAGTATTCTTGCCTGGAGAATCCCATGAACAGAAGAGCTTGGTGGGCTACAGTCCATGGTGTTGCACAGAGTTGGACACGACTGATTGTCTAATATTTATTGAGCTCTTACCATTTTCCAGGGCCTTGTGTGGGCTTTATTGTTATCTCCATTTTAAGATAAGAAAACTGAGTTTCAGAGAGGTTACCTTAACCAAGATTTACATAAATAGTAGTGGCTCAGATGAAATGCTAATCAGGGCCTGTACTTTCTTTTCTAAAAGAATAGCATAAAACATAGTATGTGTATAATGCAAGTTATTTATATTGTCCCCTGAAAAAAAAGCACAACCTAAATATATGGCTCACTCATCCTAAGAGTACGCATTACATGCCTCTGGGCAATGCTTATCCATCTTCACTATTTTCTATCCTATCTTCTTTTTATTCTGACTCTCTATTTGTCTTTATTCTCCTGTACTGTATCCATTGTGGAAAGAGAATAGGATAAACAAAGGGACAAATAAAAAAATAAGAATATGAGCCATATCAAGGCTTGTGGCCAGGAGCTTCATTGTCAGAAGTAGACACACAGGATTCTGCAGATATCAGGCTCAGTGCAAGATCTGGTTTTAGGTATAGACAGCCTAGCCACAGTGTCACTCTCTTTTATCCTATGACAAGCCATCTCATACCAAATCAAATGTGTTGGCAATATATACAAGCAGAGTATTTTACTCAGAGTAGTGACAATGGTGTGTACTCCTCCCCCCTCCTTTCCTCTTTCTCTTCTTACTGTTCTTCTCCTCCTCCTCCTCCTCAGCACATCATCAGAATCTGTATTTGAATAGAACTGACTGCCAGGGCTGCAGGAATATGCTAATATTCCCCGAGGGTGACATTCTGATTCTTGATTTCCCTGGTTAGAACGAATTGTTGCTGGAATTATTCCTACATTACCTTGTGCCTCTGTGGAAGCATTTATTTACCATGTTCTGCAAAGGTCTATCTCCAAATTGATTGAAAAAGACTTGTAGACACATCTTAGTCATCTCTGTCATCGTGTCAGGGCTTGTACAGTGCTAGCACAAAGTAGTACTTTGCACAATGCTAAGCACAACTCACAGGTGTTGGAGTTGTGATTAAAATAATACTGTGCTGTCTAAGGAGACTTGCTACAAAGGGGGTGCAGATAATGCTATTGTGACTCTTTGGTGAATGTTAATATTTTCACAAGACTTCTCCAATGGCTCAGCGATAAAGAATCTACCTGCAGTGCAGGAGACAAAAGTCATGGGTTCCATCCCTGGTTCAGGAAGATCACCTGGAGGAGGAAATGGCAACCCACTCCAGTATTCTTGCCTGGAGAATCCCCCTGGACAGAGGAGCCTGGTGGGCTACAGTCCATAGAGTTACGAAGAGTCGGACACGACTGAGCATGTAGGCCCACACAATACTTTAGCAAACCTTTCCATAAAGTTTCTTTGATGTTTAAAAACTTCAGACCTTTCATCTATCACCCTACCATTTTTTTCTTTTACACATGTTTCTAACTTCCAGAAAACAATAACAACAATGAAACATCTCAGAAGAGTTGGATGTTGGGGAGGCTAGCAGCTAAACTCTCCCTGGGATCTTTACTTATCTACCCTAAGATCATGCATCTGAGCTTGATTGTCAGAGATTGTGTATTTTACTCAGTTTGTAGATTATAAATGGAAACTGAGACTAATAGTTTTCGAATATACCACAAGACTGATACAATTTTCTCACATAATCTTCACGATTATCCCATAAAGAAGACACTGGGAAGGGACAGAAAGAAGAGAAGCCAAAGCAAGCTTTCAGGAACACAGTGGACAAGAAGGAAGCAGAATGCAGTCCGATTTCAAAGCCAAGCTCCGCATCTCGCTTCGCATCCTTCGATGTAGTCGCCTGCTCTGGACGTTGTCTCCCTTCGCATTCTTGTTCCTGCACAGACCCAGGCAACTCTTCAAAAGCGACGATGTGTTGTGCCAAGGTATCCGGGAGGAGGCCCACTGCTCGCGTTACAGCCTAGATTCCACCCAGCCTCTCAGCTGTGAACGCAGAGCAGGTGGTTGGTTTCAACCCGCAGGTGACTGGAGGCCGGAAATGACAGGAAGCTCGTTGGCACCGCCCACCCCGGAAGCGGAGCTGCTCTGATTGGACATTGCTGCGCCCGACCGGCCAATGGTGAGGCGGTAGCAAGTTCCCGGAAGTAGCGGCGCGGCCGGCTGGGGCTTCCGCGGCTCACTCGCTAGGCGATTAGTCCGCTAAGGTTGACCGACGCTATGAGCTCCTTCGAGGGTCAGATGGCAGAGTATCCAACCATCTCCATAGACCGCTTCGACAGGGAGAACCTGAGGGCCCGTGCCTACTTCCTGTCCCACTGCCACAAAGGTGAGTGAGCGCAGCGCGTCGCCTCCTCCCGGGGACCCGGGCTGCGTGGGATCGGGCCTCTAGAGGAGGTCACCCATGTCTGGAGAGAGGGAAGGCGAGGGTCTTGCAGGAGGAAGTGCAGGCTTTGGGAGGCCATGCGAGAAACTAGCTTGGACCTTGTCCCAGCCGGGCTCTTCAGTCTATCCGAGACTTTATCTTCTCATCCCTCATACTGCGGGATAGAACAGCAACCACTGACCCCCGCCACTTTGATCTGCCACAACTGTTCGGTTCTTTTGAAAGCTCTCCCAGTGCCCTATAGTCAGAGGTTGACGGGTATTACTTAGCCTTCCCCCACATCCTCGGGATTATGTTATAAAGACAAGTTTAGATGAAATTCAGCCATACAGTTCAGTTTAGTCGCTCAGTCGTGACTGACTCTTTGCGACTCCATGGACCGCAGCACGCCAAGCTTCCCTGTCCATCTCCAACTCCCGGAGTTTGTTCAAACTCATGTCCATCGAGTCGGTGATGCCATCCAACCATCTCATCCGCTGTCGTCCGCTTCTCCTCTTGCCTTCAATCTTTCCCATCATCAGGGTCTTTTCCAACGAGTCAGTTCTAAGCATCAGATGGCCAAAGTGTTGGTGCCTCAACTTCAGCAACAGTCCTTCCAATGAATACTCAGGACTGATTTCCTTTAGGATGGACTGGTTGGATATCCTTGCAGTCCAAGGGACTCTCAAGAGTCTTCTCCAGCACCACATTTCAGAAGCATCAATTCTTCTGCGCTCAGCTTTCTTTATAGTCCAGCTCTCACATCCATACATGACTACTGGAAAAACCATAGCTTTGACTGGACAGACCTTTCTCAGCAAAGTAATGTCTCTGCTTTTTAACATGCTGTCTAGGTTTGTCATAGCTTTTCTTCTGAGAGAAGCGTCTTGTGCCATACTCCTACACACAGATTAGCAAGCATGCAGGCACTGAAAAGTCCTGTCTGTAAGCTCAACGAAGTGCAAGCTCCCCTCAATTATAGATGTTCTGTCTAGAGGTGGGATGCAGGTTTCTTTTATAGAGGGCCAGGTTAGGCAACTAGAATACTAATGTTTCACAGCTGGAAGCTGTTAGGAATTAAGCCTGGCATCACCCTCTAACGATAGTGTCCCAAGGCTAACTGCTCCAGGCAAGGCTGGAGCATCTCTAAAACGTTTTAGCCTGTCTCCAGGGCTGGGGTACCTGCTGATTTCACAACCACTTTCCATTTTAACATCTGACATGCTGACTGATAGGTCGCTAACTTTACCTATGAAAACAGGCTCCATATTCATTGTGCTAATTAGCACAGCCTTGGGCATTGACCAGAGATGAAGCTTAACTGGAGCCGTCTGGAAGCTGCCTCTTGAGTGTGGACTTCCAGAGTAGCTTAGGTAGGATCCCCAACCCCTATTTTGAGGAGTGACTCAGATACTTATTCATGTACAAATCACACTGTGTGATATTAAAGTAAACTGCAAATACCAAAACTTGGCCCTCGTGGTGCGGTTGGTATGAAGACCAGCTGTTGTTTTGTGTGTGGAATCAGTCACTTTAAGGTGTAAATTGATGAAATTTCTGCTTTGGGGAAATGCCTCTGCTTTCCAGCTCTCAGCTCTTTTTTCCCCTCTCTTTAATGAGAAAAGTCTGGACCTCCTTTCCTGATTCACTGAAGAGCATAGGAGCCTCTGTACAGTCTTTCTGCGACTTGATATCATTTTTGTTTTTGCCTTGTTTTTCATTGGGAATTCACTGCTGGGTGAGAATATTTTTACCTTTTCTGTTGAGTCTCCACGGGAGGTGTCTGAACTCACATGTGGTGGCCACAGTGAAAGAATGGATTCAGGGCTTGGCCTTCATATTTTGCAGTAGTGAATTTGGAGAAAGAGTTCATATTCATCTAAAGGAATTTGTATGTTTGCTTGTTTTTGTATTTATATGTGTATTTATATTTTTACTTATTTTTTTAAATTGAGGAATAGTTGTGAAATCATCATCATTAGTTTGTACATTAACGAAGACTCTCCTGTCCAGCACTTTATAATAACTTTTCCTATTCTCTGATCCCACATGGGTCTGTTTTCCCAATAAGGATGTAGACTCATCAAGGGCAAGAACTCTCCTTCTGCTTTCTGAGGTTTGCCACATTGCCCACTGGTGGTTTATAACCATTTTGGGAAACAGATTTCTTTGAATGTGTTATGGAGTGACTTGTACACCGCCCCCGCCCCCCCGGCCAAAATCCAAACTCAGATACTGAGTCCCTAACTCCCAGTGTGGCTGCATTTGGAGAAGGGACTTTTAGGAAGTGATTAAGGTTAACTCCAATGTTCTGGAAAATTCCATGGACAGAGGAGCCTGGTGAGCTACACTGAATGGGGTCGCAAAGAGTCGGACACAAATGACTAACTAACACCTGAAGGTTAAATGAGATTGTAAGGGTGAGGTTCTAATTTGATAGGATTGGTGGCCTTAGAAGAAAAGGAGGAGAGCTCGCTCCCTCCATATGCACAATGAGGAAAGGTGTGAGCACATAGCAAGAACATGGCTCTTTGTAAGGCAGGAGGAGAGGCATCCCCAGAAACCAGTCTCGTCACCTTAATCTTGAACTTCAGCTTCCAGAAGTGTTAGAAATGCATTTCTGCTTAATGCAGACTCTGATATTTTGTTATTGCAGCCTGAGCTGAGTGACACAGGATGTCTGACAAGATCTATGGTCTCTTGTTAACACATGCACATACACTGTTAGCATCACATCTTGATGAAAGTTAAGGTGGGCCATGGACCTGCTTGACGCTTGTTTATGGCCCATCTGGAATCCAATGCTGTGCTCAGGGCAGACTTGACTAAGCACCAGTGAGGCCTGGAGGACAAGAGGGGACCCATAGCCTTATGAGAGTGGCCCAGAGGTGGGGAGGACCCCTTCTGGAGACAACTTAAGATTTATTCTGGTCAAGGAAAACAAAAAAGGCCCTGGAAAAGAGACTCTGGGTGCAGTCCTTGCTGTTGAGTCGCTCAGTTGTGTCCAGCTGTTGTGACCCCATGGACTGTAGCCTCCCAGGCTCCTCTGTCCATAGGCTTTCCTAGGCAAGAACACTGGAGTGGGTTGCCATTTCCTCCTCCAGGGAATCTTCCTGACTCAGGGGTCAAACCTGGGTCTCCTGCACTGCATGCAGATTTTTTACCACTGAGCCACTAGCATCACAAAGTAAGCTCATCCAGGTTCCCTTGACTGCCCATGAGGAAGGAGCCTGGGGTGGTGGGCTGGACTGTCTTGATGGAACAGGGTGCTGCCCACTGAATTGGTTTGGGAACATGGAGCAGAGTCCTGAGTCAGCCTTCTATTTGTCATGACTCAAACAGTTTAGAAACTATATAACAGGGAGTCCTGCTCTGGGATGTGCTCATTGTCCTGAAAAGCCTGGACCAGCAGTGACGTGAGGAGATGACCCTCTGAGGGGGCAGGTGGACTGTCCTGTAGAGGCATGTGTTTGGTCAGCGTCGGCCACATGAGGTATGGGGATGACCTTATTTTCATTAGTTTAAGGATCGTTACATACAAATTTGAGGGTGTGTGTGTTGGTAGTTCGGTTGCTCTGTTGTGTCTGACTCCTTGCAATCCCATGGACTGCATCATGCCAGGCTTCCCTGTCTATCATCAACTCCCAGAGCTTACTCAAACTCATGTGCATCGAGTTGGTGATGCCGTCCAACCATCTTATCCTCTGCTGTCCCCTTCTCCTGCTGCCTTCAATCTTTCCCAGCATCAGGGTCTTTTCCAATGAGTCAGTTCTTCGCATCAGGTGACTAAAGTAGTGGAGCTTCAGCTTCAGCATCAGTCCTTCCAATGAATATTCAGGACTGATTTCCTTTAGGATGGACTGGTTGGATCTCCTTGCTGTCCAAGGGACTCTCAAGAGTCTTCTCCAACACCAAAGCATCAGTTCTTTGGTGCTCAGCTTTCTTCATAGTCTAGCTCTCACATCCATACATGACTACTGGAAAAACCATAGCTTTTACTGGACAGACCTTTGTCAACAAAGTAATGTCTCTGCTTTTTAATATGCTGTCTATGTTGGTCATAACCTTCTTCTAAGGAGCAAGTGTCTTTTAATTTCATGGCTGCAGTCACCACCTGCAGTGATTTTGGAGCCCCCCAAAATAAAGTCTGTTATTGTTTCCAGTTTCCCCATCTATTTGCCATGGAATGATGGGACTGGGTGCCATGATCTTAGTTTTTTGAATGTTGAGCTTTAAGCCAACTTTTTCACTCTTCTTTCACTTTTATCAAGAGACTCTTTAGTTCTTTGCTTTCTGCCATAAGGATGGTATCATCTGCATATCTGAGGTTATTGATATTTCTCCCAGAAATCTTGATTCCAGCTTGTGCTTCATCCAGCCTGGCATTTTGCATGATGTACTCTGCATATAAGTTAAATAAGCAGGGTGACAATATACAGCATTGATGTACTCCTTTACCAATTTGGAACCAGTCTGTTGTTCCATGTCCAGTTCTAACTGTTGCTTCTTGACCTACATACAGATTTCTCAGGAGGCAGGTAAGATGGTCTCGTATTCCCATCTCTTTAAGAATTTTCCAGTTCATTGTGATCCACACAGTCAAAGGCTTTGGCATAGTCAATAAAGCAGAAGTAGATGTTTTTCTGCAACTCTCTTGCTTTTTTGATCATCCAACAGATGTTGGCAATTTTATCTCTGGTTCCTCTGCCTTTTCTAAAACCAGCTTGAACATCTGGAAGTTCACGGTTCATGTACTGTTGAAGCCTGGCTTGGAGAATTTTGAGCAATACTTTGCTAGCATGTGAGATGAGTGCAATTGTGAGGTAGTTTGAACATCCTTTGGCATTGTCTTTCTTTGGAATTGGAATGAAAACTGACCTTTTCTAGTGTTGGTAGTGAATAGGGTAATTAGATATTTTTTTTTTGTGGGTTATTGCCACGCTATTTAACATTGTCTCCCCAACAACCAAGCTTGACTGTCTTTGCTCTCATCAGGGGTGGTAATGGGCAGTGTTTACTTAAATGCAAATGAAAGTCAATTTTGGTAAATGATTTGAGGAGGGAATGACTTTTAAAATAACCAACTTAGTTATAGTTTTAAGTAAAATTAATTTCCAGCAGCATTTATGTGTTAACCTTAAAAGAACTGAAAAAGTTATATAGAGAGAATACTTTTGTTTTAATTAGCTTTAAACTTACTAAACTTATTATCAGCTTTTAGAAAACTTATAATGAAAATTGTTAATTTGTGGTTAGACAGCAATTTCATGGCTGAAAATATCCTTCGTGCATATAAACCACAGTTTTCTTTATCCCTTCATCCATTGATGGACACTTAGGTTGTTTCCATATCTTGGGTGTTGTAAATAACAGTGCAATGAACCTGGGGTGCAGATATCTTTCTTCAGATAAATACACAGATTTGGAACTGCCAGATCATAGGATAGTTCTGTATTTTAATTTTTTGAGGAAATTCCATATTGTTTTTTATAAAATAGGCTGCACTAATTTACATTCCCACCAACAGTGCACAAGGGTTCCCATTTCTCTATATCCTTTTCAACATTTGTTATTTTTCTTTTTGATAATAACCGTTCTAATGGGTATGAGGTAACATCTTATACTGGGTTTGATTTATATTTCACTGGTGGTTAGTGATGTGGAGCATCATTTGATGTGTCTGTTGGCCATCTGTATGTCTTGGGGAAAATGTATATTTAGATCTGCCTGTTAAAAAGAATCACTTTGTATTGATCATTTGTTTATTTTTGCTTTTGGTGTCAGATTAAAAAAATCATCTGCAAGACCCATATCAAGTAGCTTACTGCCTGTGTTTTCATCTAGAAATTTTATGGTTTCAGATTTTACATTCAAGTCTTTAATCTGTTTTGAGTTAATTCTTATGTATAGTATAAGACAGTGGTTAGTTTTCATTCTGAGCTTAGCAACAAAGACTCAGCACAGCCAAAAATAAAAAAGTAAAGATTATATATATATATATATATAAATAAATATATATATATAAACAACTATGGATTTGGGAGTAATTAGTCTTAAATTTTGAGGTGGGCATGGTAACCCACTCCAGTATTCTTGCCTGGAGAATTACATGGACAGGGAAGCATGGCTGGCTGCAGTCCATGGGGTCACAGAGAGTCGGACACAACTGAGTGCCTAACATTTTCACTTTTTATCATAAATTGACACTATATATGTGGGTTTATTTCTGGGCTTATTATTCTGTTTTGTTGATCTATCTATGTGTTTTTATGCCAGTACCATACTGTTTTAACTACTATAGCTTTGAAATACATTTTGTAATCAGAAAACATGTCTCCAGTTTTGTTCTTTTTCAAGACTACTTTGGCTATTTGGAGTCTTTTGTGGTTCTATACAAACTTTATGATTATTTGAACTTTTTCTATGGATAATGTCAATGGAATTTTGATATTGGTTACATTGAGCCTGTTGATTGTTTTGTGTGGTATGGACAATTTAACAATTTAACAATATTGATTCTTTCAGTCTATGAACATGAAATAGCTTTCTATTTATTTGTGTCATCTTCAATTTATTTTATTAATGTCTTATAATTTTAAATATACAAGCCTTCATTTCCTTGGTTAAGTTTATTCCTAGGCATTTGATTCTTTTTGATGTAGTTGTGAATGTTTGCTGAGAGCTTGTTACATATGGCTTTGTTATATTAAGGTATGTTCTATCTGTACCTGATTTATTGAGATTTTTTATCATAAATGTATATTGAGTTTTGTCCAGTGCTTTTGTGCATCTGTTGAGATGATTATATGATTTTTATCCTCCATTTTGTTAATGAGATTATCACATTGATTGATTTGTGGATGTTGAACCAAGTTTGCATCCCTGGAATAAATCCACTTAACCATGGTGTATGATCCTTTTAATATATTGTTGAATTCTGTTTGCTAATATTTTGTTGAGGATTTTTTATTCTATGTACATCAGGGATATTGGGCTGTATTTTCTTTTTTGTGTGTGGTATCCTTTTCTGGTTTTGGTATCAGGGTAATACTAGTTTCATAAAATGAGTTCTTTGAATGTTTGTAGAATTCAGCAGCAAAGTCATCAGGTCTGGGACTTTCGTTTGTTGGATTTTTTTAAAATTACTGATATTAGAAAGGATATTTAATATCCTTACTAGTAGTCAGTCTGCTCAGATTTTCTGTTTCATCGTGATTCAGTCCTTCTAGGTTGTATGTTTCTAAGAATTTATCAGTTTCTTCTAGGCCGTCCACTTTGTTGGTGTATAACTGTTCATAGTAGTCTCTTACTCTTTCTTTTCTGTGGCAACAGTTGTAATAACTCTTCTTTTATTTCTGATTTTATTCATTTGAGTCCTATGTGTATTTTTCTTTTTTGTTGGTGAGTCTAGCAAAGACTTGCCAATTTTGTTTATCTTTTTAAAGAACCAGCTGTTAGTTTCATTGATTTTTCTCTGTTGCCTTTTTAGCCTCTATTTCTTTGTTTTTCTAATTTTTGTTACTTCCTTCCTTCTAATAGTTTTGGGCTTTGTTATTTTTCTAGTTCCTTGAAGTGTAAAATGAGGTTGATTTTTCTTATTTCTTGAGGTAGAAATTTTTCACTTGCACTTCCCCCTTAGAACTGTTTTTGTGCATCCCACATATTTTGGTATGTTTTATTTCCATTTTCATTCGTTTCAAGGTATTTTTGAAGTTCTCTTTTGATTTCTTCTTTGGCCCATTGGTTGTTCAGTTGTGTGTTGTTTAATCTCCATATATTTGTGAATTTTCCAGTTTTCTTGTAATTAATTTTTTTCTAGTTTTATACCATTGTAGTTGGAAAAGATGCTTGATGTGATTTTAATCTTCTTAAATATATTGAGACTCATTTTGTGGCCTAATATGTGTATGTCTTGGACAGTGTTCTCTGTGCATTTGAGAAGAATGTGTGTTCTATTGCTTTTGCATGGAACATTCTGTATATATTTGTGAAGTTCATCTACTCTAATGTTCGTTTAAGTCCAGTGTCTCTTTATTGATTTTCAACCCAGCAGTCACAGTTGGCTGAAAAGTTAGTGAAACTCTTCTTATTCTGGCCTACCCTGAATGGTTTCCTCAGGGATTCCATGGAAGCAAACTTGAATTTCCAGATGGACTAACTTAGTGACTGGAATTGAAGGGGTTAGAGTGAGCATGGTCCGAAGATGGTTGTATTGAAATGAAAGAGAGTAGAGGAAAATGATGGAAGCAGTTCCAAATGAGACCCTGGTCATGCATTCTTCTGTGGCTACTGCAAGTGATTTAGACTCTGCCCTAAGATACAGAGGCTCATTCTCCTTTTAAATGGCTTCTGTCGGCTCAGAGATGGTCAACTTTGGTGGTTCTTGTCCTATTTTCAGTGGATTCTTCGCTTGCAGAAGCAAGAGCTCATACAAATCAATGCTCTTATAAAAGTGAAACTCTCGTTTATTTTCTCTTAAAAGGAAATCTATAAACAACAGACAACTCAGTTTCCCTGGGTCAAGGAATCCTCTGAAAAAATAATGTTTTTATGATATCTGATTCTTTTATGTTTTCAGATCATATGAAAGGATTAAGAGCCCCTAGCTTGAAAAGAAGGTTGGAATGCAGGTAATTTTTTCTTACTATTTATTTGTGTGTGCTTTTTTAAGTAAAAATTTTAATTGAGCTGTAACATCTACATAGGAAAGTACTTACATCATAAGGAAACAGTCTGATGAACTTTCACAAGTAAGCACATGTGTAGCTTCTGCCCAGGGTGAGAAGCAGAACAGCAATCACCTGGTACAGAACTCTGCGCCGCCCCACTCAGTCTTCCCCACTCACAGATAACCTCTCTTCTGGCTTCTGTCGTCATTGTTTAGCTTTTGGTTGTGAAATCAATTCTATTTTATAGATGAGGAAACTGAGGAACCAGAGGGATTAGATTAGTTGCCCAAGGTCACACAGCTAGTAATGTGGCAGGACCAGGATTCCCACCAGGTCTGTTTGATTTTAGAGCCGGTATACTAGTTATCTATTGCTGTGTAACAAACTACCCACAAGCTCAGTGGCTTAAAATAACCCTAATCATGTATTCTGTCTATATTCTGTTTCTGAGGGTCAGGAGCTCTGACAGGGCCTAGTGGGGATGGCTGGCTTCTGCCTGACTGGGTATTATATGGGGCTGACGTTACGTAGTGGAGGCTTATTCATTCAATGTCTGACACCTGGGTTAGGCAGTCAGAGCCCTTTACCCAAAGGGCCTCTAAAAATATCTCCACCTCTAAAAATACCTCTTCAGCATAGTGGTTTCAGGATAGGTGGAGTTTTTAAAGGAAAAAAAAGTGTACGTCCCAGATGAGAGCTGTGTCAGTTGCTCAGTTGTGTCCGACTCAATTTTGCGACCCCATGGACATAGCCCACCACGTTCCTCTGCCCTTGGGATTCTCTAGTCAAGAATACTTCAGTGGGTTGCCAGTTCCATCGCCACGGTATCAATCCACCCAGGGATTGAACCTAGGTCTCCTGCATTGCAGGCGAATTCTTGACCATCTGGCCACCAGAGACCTATAAAAGAGAGCTAGCGGAAGCCATATTGTCCAGAGATCTAGACTCGGAAGCCCTACAGTATTACTTCCATCACATTCTGTTGGTTCAGGTTCAAGGGGAGGTCAACACAGACCCCTTCTGTCAATGGAAATTCCATGACCATTTTGTTAAGAGGACCGTGTGTGGTTGGGGGGAATATATGGTTAACATGGCCATCTTTGGAAAGTATGATCTGCCATAGACTGCATTCCTAACCTCTAAATTGGAGTGTCCGGACTCTTTGCAACCCCATGGACTAATACAGTCCATGGAATTCTCCAGAGCCAGAATACTGGAGAGGGTAGCCTTTCCCTTCTCCAGCAGATCTTCCCAACCCGGGAATTGAATCGGGGTCTCCTGCATTGAAGGCTGATTCCTTATGGCAGAAAGCGAAGAAGAATTAAAGAGCCTCTTGATGAAAGTGCAAGAAGAGAGTGAAAAAGTTGGCTTACAACTCAACATTCAGAAAACTAAGATCATGGCATCTGGTCCATGGCAAATAGATGAGGAAACAATGGAAACAGTGACAGACTTTATTTTTTTGGACTCCAAAATCACTGCAGATAGTGACTGCAGGCATGAAATTAAAAGACGCTTGCTCCTTGGAAGAGAAGTTACGACCAACCTAGCATATTAAACCTCAGCATATTAAAAAGCAGAGATAGTACTTTGCCAACAAAGGTCCGTCTAGTCAAAGCTATGGTTTTTCCAGTAGTCATGTATGAATGTGAGAGTTGGACTGTGAAGAAGGCTGAGCGCCAAAGAATTGATGCTTTTGAACTGTGGTGTTGGAGAAGACTCTTGAGAGTCCCTTGGACTGCAAGGAGATCCAACCAGTCCATCCTAGGGTAAGTCAGTCCTGAATATTCATTGGAAGGGCTGATGTTGAAGCTGAAACTCCAATACTTTGGCCACCTGACGTGAAGAAAGACCCTGATGCTGAGAAAGATTGAAGGCGGGAGGAGAAGGGGACGACAGAGAATGAGATGGTTGGATGGCATCACCGACTCGATGGACATGAGTTTGAGTAAACTCCAGGAGTTGGTGATGGACAGGGAAGCCTGGCATGCTGCAGTCCATGGGGTCGCAAAGAGTCGGACACGACTGAGCAACTGAACTGAGCTGAAACTAGCGTGTTGAAGTTTTAAAGTTTGTCATGAAATTGATTTCTGCCAACTAAAAATATAAATGGAATAGATTTATATGAAGTACAAGGCATATGTCTTCTGTCCCCTTGCACCTTCTGCAGAGATAGGTTACCCACGTTATCTCTCCAGACACAGCTGATCCTGTAAAATGCATGTCTTTAAGATGAGAATGGTGAGGACCAGCCTTTGAGGAGGTCAGAGGGCCCCATCCAATCTGTCCTCTGCTTCTTCTCTGTCGCTTTACACCATCATGGGACTAAAGTGGTTGGACTCTTGGGTGCTGGGAACAATTCTAATACGTTTGTGTCAGCACAGTTTCTGATTTATTTGAGACAACTGACACACATTGAAACATATTTCCTAGTCACCCAGATGGCGGCTCATTTTGAATTGCACTCAGATGACTTTTTTTCTTTTGTCTTTTTTCCCCAGCTTGAAGGTTTGCTTATACTGTTCACCTGTTACTAAAGAGTTGTTGTTAACAAGCCCGAGGTACAGGTTTTGGGAGAAACGAATTGTAAGTTTTATTTTTTGAATGACACTAATTCTTTTTTTTAAGTGGGAAATATTTTTCGAGGTGTACTGAACAAAATATTGTCATTATTCAAAGCCCACTTCCTCACACAATGTATTTATCCACAGTAACCACCATGTCAATATTTATCCTTTGCAATTCATTAGTTTAGAAGAAGTTGACATTTTATTGTTGTTGATTTTTCTTTCTTGTCCCCCAATATGTTGACCTAGATGCTTAGTTTTGTCTAATCTCACAAGCTGTCTTGCTGAGTTGCATTTTAATGCTTTAAAATGTAAATTGTTTATTGACAGAATTAATAAACCTTTTATTTAGATCATGGAATAGATTAGGAAAAATAACATAACTTATGGTTTATAATAAGAAAAATAAACATAACATGATTTATAATAAAGAACTGAAATAAAAGTAGAATGGATAATTTTGAATCTGGCTGTATAAAATGGATCTCTCCAACAGAAAGTTATAGTAGAGGGGAGAAAAACAAAGCATGGTATGAAAATGTGAAGATGGCAGGCAAGGTTATGTTATAAGAGTAATTGCTCTAAATATAAATGGATTTATGTCAACTTTTGATCAGAAGACAAATTCTTGATTTAGGTTTAAAAAAAATAGATCCCCAAGTTTTGGTCTACAAGACATATAGATAACATTAAAGGAAAAGTTCGGGTAGAAGTGGGGTGGGGGGGGGAAGGGAAAAGATATACTAAACAATTAGAAACTAAAAATGCCAGAGTAGCAACTATTATATCACGCAGAGAGTTGAAGGCAAAAAATATCATTAATTTCACAGAGTGTGTTTTTACTGTTCAAAGGGACAAGCTCTTAAAAGTATCAAGAAGATACCACTTTGTGGTTGGGGAACTAAGATCCTACAAACTGCAAAGTGCAGCCAAAAAAGAGAAAAGATATCAACATATATGCAACTAACAAAATAGCTTCAGACCGGATATAATAGTCCCTGATCATTCAGTGACTGATCAGAGAAACAACCGACAATGAGTAGGTAGAATTAGGGGTCATTATATGGATTAAACCATCAATAATTGGGGGAGCTAGTAGAGAGTTCTGAACAAGATTCTGTTTGACGTCTGAATGCTGGCAACTTTCAGCTCCCGTGTCCGCCTTTCCCTTCTGCCCTACCTGTGGGCAAACTGATTTTTTAAAAAGTCTACACCTTCCTTGGCACCTACATGGCATTCGAAGATGCAAGCCCAGGCCCACCCTGTAACCACAGTAAAAACCAGGACCACTCACTCCCATTTTCTCAGGCCACACAAGCCACTTTGTCCCTGCCTGGGTTCCACCCTACCTACCATAGAAAATAAACTACCACAGAAAATAAAAAGGAAGATGAATAAAAGTAAAAGCTGGTCTGTAGAGAAATAAACTTCTGCCAAGACTGAAAAAACAAAGATCATATAAAAATAACAAATGATATAAAGGAAAATAACTTAATGAATAGCAGTGCCTTGTTTTGAAAATTAATATAGTATATTTGATGATTTAGATAGAGTGGATAAATACCTGGAAAAGTAGAAAAATCCCAAATTGAGGCAGGAAAAGGAGGAAAATCCCAAATTGGGGCAAGAAAAGTAGACAACTTGAATAAAGAAGTAGCCATCAAAGACATTAAAGCAGTTTTCAAAGATCTCTTCCTCAAAAAAAGCCCCCAGCCCAGATGGTTTTATCTTGCCTTTTGCCAAATATTCAAAGAACAAATGATCCCTACTGTAGGAGAGAATAAAAAGATAAGCTGCTCAACCTCACTGTCAAATGGACAATGATAATACATGGGACAAAAAGGCCATTTCTATATGAGCACATGTGAACATCCCAATACTGAATCTAATAGTATCAAAAAAAATAGTACATCATGAATACTGTGTGTTTAATCCAAAAATATAAGGTTATTTTCATACCTGAACCTCACTGTAGGTATTATGACATCAGCGGACTAAAAAGAAAAATTATCTTCATTTGTCAACTACTTACTGAATGCTTCTCTGTGCTGGTTGCCATTCTATAAAGTGTGCGGATAGCTTCTTGAATCTGTGAATTAGGCCAACACATCACAGACTGATAGCAGACTGTGTTCCGCAGCAGAAAATCTAAATACAAAGAACATGTGACTACATGTTGTAAAGACTCAAGTTCAATGGGAATGGGAGGGTTGGGGAGGTGAAGGGGGGAAATTGAATTCATAGTAGAAATGCTGTGTCTGAGGATGTACAGGTTTGTAAGGCATTCAATATATACGTATTGCCACATCAACCTCAAGAAAGGTGTAATTTTAACTTTATCATGTTTTCAAGCTGTAAAACTGTTTTTATAGTGAAATCAGAAATTGTTCCACCGAGAGTCTGTCATATCTCTTAGTTCCCTTTCTGTGTTTAGATGGCAAAGGCATATAAAGTCATGAAAGACTGTGTACAATATGATATATACCTGATGTCTTATTTTAATAGGTATCAATTGAAATTGAAACTCCTACCCAGATATCTTTAGTCGATGAAGCATCAGGCGAGGTAACTAAATATTAAATACTGTATTTCTAAAAATTGTTATTTAGCATTAAATGATTATCTTTCTCCTTGATTTTGAATGTTCATTTAGCCAGAAATAAAATTTATAGTAAGTGAATGAGTTTGTAAGGGAAAAAAAAAAGTTTGTGATATATTTGTTTTCTACATCTAAGGGACTGAACATTGCTTCTATCCAATTTTAAGGACAGAATTGCTTCTGTTAGTGCCACATGCTAGTTATAGGAGAGCCATGGTAATGGTATGATTACTATGTAGTATGACTGTCACATGTATTAAGTTTATTATAATGTTAGGTATACAGAACAGTGTTTAATGTTTTTTGCAGCAAATTTATGTATATTGTGATTTTTTTCTGAATCATTTTCTTATTCAAGAAAAAAGACATTGTTCAAGTGGATCTCGTTTATTTTTTGGTCCTTAAATTCAGATGCAGGTACTTTTGTGTTGTGCATTCAATTTCTTTTTTTTAATAGTAACTAGGATTGCGGACCCACCATTTATGTATGTATTTATTTTTATCTCAAATTATACATTGGGCTGGGAGGTGTTTTCCTGTCTTACAGCAAATACAGTTAACATTTGTTGTGTAGCCCAATTAGAACCTGCTTTAAATCTGGAGTGTCTTTGGTGGTGTGGCTGTCAAGGGACAGGAACGGATTTTTCACATGTCCTCCCTGGAGGAGATCAAACACTGAACTGCTTTTACAGTAACTGTTCTGAGGGAGAGGGAAGGGATGGCCTGAAACCTTCCTGAATGCCATCCTGAGCTCCACTAGCTGGCACTTTGGGGAGATGCTCTCAGTCCCTGGCGGCCTGGGTTAGCGAGTGGCTTTCTCAGAACTGGGTGGCAGGCAGCAGGTGGCCCCCAGTGGCCAGAGTCCGGCCACCCCACTCTGGCCCTTCTGTTTCTTCTCACACACTGAGGCTTGTGTGTTTGTCTCCAGCTCCAGCCAGTGGGAGAGCCTGTTTTAAAGGGGCCCGGGGAATGAACAATGTCAAACATAACTGGAGGAGTTACCGTAATGGAGCATAGCCGATTAACAATGTGATGGTTTCAGGTGAACAGGGAAGGGACTCAACCATACATACACATGTATCTATTCTCCCCCAAACCCCCCTCCCACCCAGGCTGCCACATAACATTGAGCAGAGTTCCCTGTGCTATACAGTAGGACCTTGTTGGTTATCCATTTTAAATACAGCATTGTGTCAATGTCCATCCAAACCCCCTAACTATCCCTTCCCTTCCCCCCATTCTTCCCCACTGGTAACCATAAGTTCATTCTTTAAGTCTCTGAGTCTGCTTCTGTTTTGTAAATAAGTTCATTTTTATCATTTCTTTTTAGATCCTGCATGTAAGGGATGTTATATGATATTTTTCTCTGCCTGACTTCCCTCACTCAGTATGACAGTCTCTAGGCCCATCACTTCATTTCTTTCTTCCCAAGAGTGGAAGTGCTGTGTTGCATTGGAACTCTACTTTTAACCATTTGTTTTGTGAATGAGGATTCCACTTGTTTCCAGGATTTGGAGAGTGGGGAAAGGATCAAGATATAGCACGTTCTTGAGAAGTACTTTACCTTCTACTCAGGAGGGCTTTGTTTAGCTGGGTCCTAATGATAACTTCTATTATTATTTATTTTTCTTTCTTTTTAGAAGGAAGAGATTGTTGTGACTCTTTTACCTGCTGGTCATTGCCCAGGATCAGTTATGTAAGGGGGTTCATCTATTTTGCCCATTTATTTTGTGTTGTTATGTAATACATTTGTAGAAATAAACTTGTAGGGTCTAGAAAATAACATGTACCAGGAGATTTGCTTCTTGTGATGGCAATTCCTTTAACCTTCATTTCCAGGGTTAAACTAGGGGGGACTGGGGCACAAGTCAAGTTTGAAATGGGGCTTTCTTACAATGGAAGACTTCAGTAGCAGTCTTTCCATGGACGTTGCATTTTCTCATCATATGGATCTTTTTCTCCATGAGCAGGGGTGATCTCTGTATATGGTCAAAGGTGCTGATGCATTTTAGGGGACATCTCTTGCAAACTCAGTGATATATCCACCATGTTATTTTTTCCCCTCTTTGGGAAGACATAACAGCTGAGGGTTCAGTGTGGTTTAACATTTTGGGAATTACATCAGCACCGTACCACAGTGGCTGTGTTTGGCAGACAACATGGGCTATGGATTTAGTATATATTTGTATTTAGTATATATTTAGTGGGCTTCCCTGGAAGCTTAGCTGGTAAAGAATTCACCTGCAGGGCTTCCCTGGTGGCTCAGTGGTAAAGAATCTGCCTGCCAATGCAGGGGACACAGGTTCGATCCCTGGTCTGGGAAGATCCCACATGCCGCGGGACAGCTAAGCCCATGAGCCACGACTACTGAGCCTGTGCTCTGCAACAAGAAAAGTCACCTCAGTGAGAAGCCCGCAAACTGCAACTAGAGAAAGCCCATGCAGCAAGGAAGACCTAGCACAGACAAAAGCAAATAAATTTAAAAAAATTATATATATAAAAAAAAGAATTCACCTGCAATGCAGGAGACCCTGGTTTGATTCCTGGGTCGGGAAGATCCCCTGAATAAGGGATAGGCTACCCATTCCAGTATTCTTGGGCTTCCCTGGTGGCTCAGATGGTAAAGAATCTGCCTGCAATGTGAGAGACCTGGGTTTGATCCCTGAGTTGGGAAGATCCCCTGGAGGAGGGCACGCAACCCACTCTAGTATTCTTGCCTGGAGAATCCCCATGGACAGGGGAGCCTGGAGAGAGCTACAGTCTATGGGGTCGCAAAGAGTCGGACACGACTGAGTGACTAATCACAGCACATATATTTAGTATATGGACTTAGAATAAATGTATTAGAATTTTGTATGAGATTTAGAAGCCACTGAGATCTATTTTTTTCCAGGTTTTTATTTCAGGGCAACAATGGAACTGTCTTGTACACAGGAGACTTCAGATTGGCTAAAGGAGAAGCTGCCAGAATGGAGCTTCTGCACTCTGGGGGCAGGTACTGGGCTTTGTGGAGTTCTGGAACCTAATGACTGCATTGTTTTAAAGGTTTTATTGTTTGTTTCTCCCCACTAAATACCAGCTTTTGTTTCTCTTAGAAATCTAACTGGATTATAATAATATTTGTAACAGAAAGGCACGTTTTTCCTCTTGAAATGAGGGGATGGTAACATGCCATGTGTTGATCAAGGTGGTAATTACATGAATTGGTCTAAATTCACTGAACCATATATGCAAGAGCTGTATTATTTCATCATATGGAAATCATTTCCCAACAAAGTTGATACAAGAAAAAATCCAAATGACAGAACAAACTGTAAAATAACTGAAAGTGTAGGCTTTGTATTTTATTTCCCATGAAATGAGTCACACCCCTTGTTTCAATTTTGTTTTCAGAGTGAAAGACATCCAGAGTGTGTACTTAGACACAACTTTCTGCGACCCAAAATACTATCAAATTCCTAGTCGGGTACGTCTCCCTGGAGCACAGCTGTATTTCTTAAGAGGGTGGTTTGGGGAGTAACAGATGGGATGTTAATTGTTCCTGTTGCCGTGGGTATCTGGGAAGCCCAGGCGTGGAGCAGTGTTAACTGCCTTTGAACCTTCCTGCCCAGGAGGAGTGTCTGCGTGGAATCATGGAGCTGGTCCGAAACTGGATCTCACGGAGCCCCTACCACGTGGTGTGGCTGAACTGCAAGGCTGCCTATGGTTACGAGTATCTCTTCACCAACCTCAGTGAGGAGTTTGGACTCCAGGTACCTGACGACTTTCTTTTCTGTTGCTCTGAGCTTCCATCCTCCCATCTCCTCCTCTCCTCCCCTTCCTCATGGCCACTTCCCAGCATCCCCCAGACTGAAAACCATAACAGATGGACACAGTCTTTAATTCGTTAATTTATTTTTGGTTGTGCTGGGTCTTCGTTGCTGTGTGGCAAGCTGGGGCTACTCTTCATTGCGATGCATGGGCTTCTCATTACAGAGGTTGCTCTTGTCGTGGAGCGCAGGCTCTAGGGCATGCAGCCTTCAGTAGTTGTGGCACACGGGCTTAACTGCTCCGTGGCATGTGGGATCTTCTTGGATCAGGGATCAAACACGTGTCTCCTGCATTGGCAGGTGGATTCCTCACCACTGAGCCACCAGGGAAGCCCTGAACACAGCCTTTGTCATCTTTGTTTGCTTCCTCTTGGGAGAATTGACAGTGGGAAGAGCCCTTTGGTGAGAAGTCCCCTAAAGGATGTATTTTTTTTCAAAATCACAGGTCATGAAATTTAGTGTTTGTGGCCAGCAATGAGAATACATTTGAACTAGGAAATATCTGAGGGGGTTGCTTACAGTTAAGAGTAACCACTGTCATGTGAAAATTTACGTCAGGAATCAGACACATGCCTATCTGGACCTTCCTTGAGTTAACCACAGGGCTTTGTCCTGCTAAGTCCATTGCTTATCATTAAGTCAAAAATTCCTTTAATAGCCAAGACCCATTGAACATCATAGCTTAGCCTCATCTACCTGAAATGTGCTCCAAACACAGATTAGCCTACAGTTGGACAAAACCGTCTAACACAAAGCCTATCTACAATGAAGTGTTGGGAGTCTCGTGTAACTTATTGAATGCCGACACACACAACCATTCTGGTTTTCACTTACGGCATTCAGTCAGTGTGTGAGTTGTTCACCCTCGTGATTGCGTGCCTGGCCAGGGGCTGCAGCTCTGCCTCTGCCCAGTATCCCGAGAAAGCAGTATGCCACAAATCGCCAGCTTGGGAAAAGATCACAATTCAAACGTATTTCTTACTGGAGATCATGGTCGAAAGTGTATGGAGAATACTGTCCTGGGGCACTAAGCCCCTTCCCCTTGAAGGAAACGCATCAGGTCAGGCTGGGAGTCAGTCTTCACCTGTCCCTTCCATGGGAGCTGAGTGCTGGGCTTTTGGGAACTCCGGCAGCAAGGTGAGTGGAGTGACTGCTTCTGGCAGTGCCCACGACCCCTGAGAGAAGATGGATTTTTGGTGGTGGCTCTGAACAAAAGAAATGCTGGCACGAGTTGGACGTTTAAATTCTGCTTCATTTGGCATCTTTTATTGATCCTCTGGCTAACAGACTTCTGCCATGAACTTAACACTTATATACAACACAATTTAGTAAAACTAAAAAGGTTTAGTGCTTTACATTTGAAATTTAAACAATTTCTGCCGCTCTCCATAAGCCTTAGGAAGCCTTACTTCCTAAGTCCTTCTTTCCTTAATTTCTTCCTTCCTTAAGTTTTCCTGTCCAAATATTTTTGGCATAAAGCTCCCAATTCTCCATTTTGGGAAAGATTTGCTTTCATTCTGAGATTTTGGTTCCTATGTGTTTTTGGTGTTAAAATGGCCTTTTAAATAAAAATCACAGTGATTATATGTTGTGTGTGTGTGCAAACTTGCGTATTTTAGTCTGCCTTTCCCCCGCTTCATGTCCTTTCTTGGCAAAATATAAAGCTAGCCACCACCTGTCAATCCTGAATTTATTTTGTGAATTTCAGTGGTGTGTGAAATCTATAAGACTGGAAGCTCCAGCTCAGAGGCCTGGCAGGGAGAAACCCTGGGCCTAGGAGGTACCCAGGGATGGTGGAGAGGAGGCAGGTCCTAGGAAGGTGACCCTGGAGTGAGCCCTCTTGCAAAGCCTCTTAATCCCTCTGTAGGGAACAGAAACAACTTTAGAGACAAGGGAGTATAGGGACTTGCCTGGCGGTCCAGTGGTTAAGACTCTGCACTCCCGGTGCAGGGGGCACAGGTTCGATCTCTGGTTGAGGAACTAATATCCTACATGCCTGGTGGGAAAAGAGCACACAGAAAAGGGGGAGAAGAGTGAGGTTTTTTGACAGAAGGATCTGAAAGATGAGATCTGAGGGTTGATTTATAGCAACCTCTTCAAGCACCTTCATTTTTGTGAGGATGAAAATTCCCTGTGTCTCTCTGTACATCTCAGAATTCACCTCTTTTTATCTGCTTAGGCCAGAAAAATCCATCTGTTGTTTCTTCTTGTTAGTCATTAGGAAAACAGGCAGCGAGAGGAATAAGGCTAAGTCACAATCAGGCTTGGATTCTTTCCACACCTGTCTGGGTATTTAATTTCCACATTGATTTAACATTAGTCTAATCTGTTTTGTTATTCAGACTTCAAAATTAGAATGCTTTGGGGAGGGTGCCATTTCATTATCCTTGTATCAATTTAGGTACTTGTTGTTTACTCTAAAATACCCAGAAGATTTAAGTAAAACCAACATGTTGGTTTTAACAATTTAAAATGTATTAGCCTTAAAATTCTGAAGGTGGCTGAGCTTTGTTCTGTTTTGCTTTGTTGCGTCTGCCAGAGTCCTCCTTTCACCCAATAAAGAAGAGTGTGGAAAGGGAGGATCTGGGTCTCTGCTTCCTCTTCCTGCTGGCCTCCCCTCCTGCCAGCTGCCAGTATACAGGACGTTGTGTGTGTTTTCGTGAGCAAGTGAGTCCTTTTCTAAACATTTTATTTATTTATTTATTTATTTATTGGTCATGCCTCACTGCTTGCAGACTCTTGATTCCCTGACCAGGAATTAAACCTGGGCCCTGGCAGTGAAAGCACCAAGTTCTACCCACTAAACCTGCTAGGGAATTCCATAAGCAAGTGACTCATTTAAAAAAATTATTAAATTATTTATTTAATTTTTGGTTTAACTGGTTCTTCATTGCTGCTCTCAGGATTTCTCTTTTGCAGTTAAGTAGGGTTACCCTTCGTTGCAGTGTGCGGGCTTCTTATTGCAGTGCCTTCTCTTGCTACAGAGCACAGGCTTTAGGCAGGCTTCAGTAGTTGAAGCCCTTGGGCTCAGTTGTTGTGGCACACGGACTTAGCTGGTCCGCTGGATATGAGATCTTCCTGGATCAGGGATCAAACCCCCTTCCCCTGCATTGGAAGACAGATTCTTATCCACTATACCACTAGGGAAGTCCAGCAAGTGATTCTTGGTTGTTTTTGTCTGCTGTGTACACTGCAATAAACCCGATATTTAGAATAAAGCATGATGTAGATCAGATGTACAAGAAATACGAATTGAATGACTTGATGGACAGATCCAGTGAAATCCACCAGCCAAGTCCCCACACATTTCACTGCCACCCACAATGGGCAGTAACGCTGATTGCAGGGCTTGGGATCTCGATGTCCTGGCAGACACTAGCAGGCATTGAGAGAGCTGGAAACTAGGCTTTGAGGAAGAAGGGTTCTTTTCTAACCTCCGCCCAATTTACCCTTGAATACTTTATTTACAGGAATTACAGTTCCAATAACGTGCTTATTTGTGTTGTTTTCCTCAGGTTCACGTGAATAAACTAGACATGTTTCGAAACATGCCTGACATTCTCCACCATCTGACAACAGACCGTGACACTCAGATCCACGCGTGTCGACATCCAAAGGTACGCAGTGAACTCTTACTGTTTGTATGGTTCACGGAAACCAGAATTTTAGATTCAGAAGGAACCTCAGAAATCCCATTTTCTAGGCTCTTCAATTTCCAGATGTGAAAAGTGAGGCTGAGATCCCGGTATTAGATCAGGATCATGCAGCGGTACCTCACTATATTCCGTTATCATAAACCTAATTAGTAAACAGACACAGATACTTGTAATTTCTAATGAAATATATGTATACAATTGATATATGTTTATTTGTAATGAATTATGTAACGAACAATTTATTTGTAAGGAAAGTAGTAACATTCAGTTCAGTTTAGTCGCTCAGTCGTGTCCGACTCTTTGTGACCCCATGAATCACAGCACGCCAGGCCTTCCTGTCCATCACCAACTCCCGGAGTTCACTGAGACTTGTGTCCATAAAGTCGGTGATGCCATTCAGCCATCTCATCCTGGGTCGTCCCCTTCTCCTCCTGACCCCAATCCCTCCCAGCATCATAGTCTTTTCCAATGAGTCAGCTCTTCGCATGAGGTGGCCAAAGTACTGGAGTTTCAGCTTTAGCATCATTCCTTCCAAAGAAATCCCAGAAGAAATCCCAGGGCTGATCTCCTTCAGAATGGACTGGTTGGATCTCCTTGCAGTCCAAGGGACTCTCAAGAGTCTTTTCCAACACCACAGTTCAAAAGCATCAATTCTTCGGCGCTCAGCCTGCTTCACAGTCCAACTCTCACATCCATACATGACCACTGGAAAAACTATAGCCTTGACTAGACGGACCTTAGTGAGCAAAGTAATGTCTCTGCTTCTGAATATGCTCTCCAGGCTGGTCATAACTTTTCTTCCAAGGAGTAAGCGTCTTTTAATTTCATGGCTGCAATCACCATCTGCAGTGATTTTGGAGCCCCAGAAAATAAAGTCTGACACTATTTCCACTGTTTCCCCATCTATTTCCCATGAAGTGATGGGACCCATGATCTTCGTTTTCTGAATGTTGAGCTTTAAGACAACTTTTTCGCTCTCCTCTTTTACTTTCATGAAGAGGCTTTTTAGTTCCTCTTCACTTTCTGCCATAAGGGTGGTGTCATCTGCATATCTGAGGTTATTGATATTTCTCCCAGCAATCTTAATTCCAGCTTGTGTTTCTTCCAGTCCAGCGATTCTCATGATGTACTCTGCATATAAGTTAAATAAGCAGGGTGACAATATACAGCCTTGACGTACTCCTTTTCCTATTTGGAACCAGTCTGTTGTTCCATGTCCAGTTCTAACTGTTGCTTCCTGGCCTGCATACAGATTTCTCAAGACGCAGGTCAGGAGGTCTGGTATGCCCATCTCTTTCAGAATTTTCCACAGTTTATTGTGATCCACACAGTCAAAGGATTTGGCATAGTCAATAAAGCAGAAATAGATGTTTTTCTGGAACTCTCTTGCTTTTTCCGTGATTCAGCGGATGTTGGCAATTTGATCTCTGGTTCCTCTGCCTTTTCGAAAACCAGCTTGAACATCAGGAAGTTCACGGTTCACGTATTGCTGAAGCCTGGCTTGGAGAATTTTAGGCATTACTTTACTAGCATGTGAGATGAGTGCAATTCTGCAGTAGTTTGAGTATTCTTTGGCATTGCCTTTCTTTGGGATTGGAATGAAAACTGACCTTTTCCAGTCCTGTGGCCACTGCTGAGTTTTCCACATTTGCTGGCATATTGAGTGCAGCACTTTCACGGCATCATCTTTCAGGATTTGAAATAGCTCTACTGGAATTCGATCACCTCCACTAGCTTTGTTCGTAGTGATGCTTTCTAAGGCCCACTTGACTTCACATTCCAAGATGTCTGGCTCTTGGTGAGTGATCACACCATCATGATTATCCGGGTCGTGAAGATCTTTTTTGTACAGTTCTTCGTGTATTCTTGCCACCTCTTCTTAATATCTTCTGCTTCTGTTAGGTCCCTACCATTTCTGTCCCTTATCGAGCCCATCTTTGCATGAAATGTTCCCTTGGTTTCTCTAATTTTCTTGAAGAGATCTCTAGTCTTTCCCATTCTGTTCTTTTCCTCTATTTCTTTGCATTGATCGCTGAAGAAGGCTTTCTTATCTCTTCTTGCTATTCTTTGGAACTCTGCATTCAGATGCTTGTATCTTTCCTTTTCTCCTTGGCTTTTCACTTCTCTTCTCTTCACAGCTATTTGTAAGGCCTCCCCAGACAGCCATTTTGCTTTTTTGCATTTCTTTTCCATGGGGATGGTCTTGATCCCTGTCTCCTGTACAATGTCATGAACCTCATTCCATAGTTCATCAGGCACTCTATCAGATCTAGACCCTTAAATCTATTTCTCACTTCCACTGTATAATCATAAGGGATTTGATTGAGGTCATACCTGAATGGTCTAGCGGTTTTCCCTGCTTTCTTCAATTTAAGTCTGAATTTGGTAATAAGGAGTTCATGATCTGAGCCACAGTCAGCTCCTGGTCTTATTTTTGTTGACTGTATAGAGTTTCTCCATCTTTTGCTGCAGAGAATATCATCAATCTGATTTCGGTGTTGACCATCTGGTGATGTCCATGTGTAGAGTCTTCTCTTGTGTTGTTGGAAGAGGGTGTTTGCTATGACCAGTGCATTTTCTTGGCAAAACTCTATTAGTCTTTGCCCTGCTTCATTCCGCATTCCAAGGCCAAATTTGCCTGTTACTCCAGGAGTTTCTTGACTTCCTACTTTGCATTCCCGTCCCCTATAATGACATCTTTTTTGGGTGTTAGTTCTAAAAGGTATTGTAGGTCTTCATAGAGCCATTCAGCTTCAGCTTCTTCAGCATTACTGGTTGGGGCATAGACTTGGATTACTGTGATATTGAATGGTTTGCCTTGGAAATGAACAGAGATCATTCTGTCATTTTTGAGACTGCATCCAAGTACTGCATTTTGGACTCTTTTGTTGACCATGATGGCTACTCCATTTCTTCTGAGGGATTCCTGCCTGCAGTAGTAGATATAATGGTCATCTGAGTTAAATTCACCCATTCCAGTCCATTTTAATTCGCTGATTCCTAGAATGTCAACGTTCACTCTTGCCATCTCCTGTTTGACCACTTCCAATTTGCCTTGATTCATGGACCTGACATTCCAAGTTCCTATGCAATATTGCTCTTTATAGCATCGGACCTTGCTTCTATCACCAGTCACATCCACAGCTGGGTATTGTTTTTGCTTTGGCTTCATCCCTTCATTCTGGAGTTATTTCTGCACTGACCTGCAGTAGCATATTGGGCACCTACTGACCTGGGCAGTACCTCTTTCAGTATCCTACCATTTTGCCTTTTCATACTGTTCATGGAGTTCTCAAGGCAAGAATACTGAAGTGGTTTGCCATTCCCTTCTCCAGTGGACCACATTCTGTCAGACCTCTCCACCATGACCCTCCCGTCTTGGGTTGCCCTGCAGGCATGGTTTAGTTTCATTGAGTTAGACAAGGCTGTGGTCCTAGTGTGATTAGATTGACTAGTTTTCTGTGAGTATGGTTTCAGTGTGTCTGCCCTCTGATGCCCTCTTGCATCACCTACCATCTTACTTGGGTTTCTCTTACCTTGGGCGTGGGGTATCTCTTCACGGCTGCTCCAGCAAAGCACAGCCGCTGCTCCTTACCTTGGATGAGGGGTATTTCTTCCCGCCACCCTTCCTGACCTTCAGCCATGGGATGGCTCCTCTAGGCCCTCCTGTGCCCGCACAGCTTCCACTCCTTGGGCATGGGGTTGCCCCTCCCGGCCGCTGCCCTGGCCTCGGATGCGGGGTGGCTCCTCTGGGCCGTGGCCCTTGACCTCGCACGTGGGGTAGCTCCTCTCAGCCATCGCCCTTGGCTCGGACGCAGGGTAGCTCCTCCCAGCTGCTGTTCCATTAGAGCTTATAATTTAAAATTTAACAAAATGTGATCACCATTGTGGCTTACTTTGAAACTCGTGACACATGCACATTTATAAACTTTATATTTTTCCTATTTGAAGTGAATATCTAAATATAACTTTGCTTTTTTTTTTTTTTAAATTTTTTGGCCACACCACATGGTATACAGGATCTTAGTTCCCCGACCTGGGATCAAACCCATGCCCTCTGCATTGGAAATGTGGTGTCTTAATCACTGGAGCATCAGGGAAGTCCCTTAAATTTGGAAGTAGTTACGTGTATTGGTGATCCAGTTCCAAATGAATATTTTTAGTATCTTTGAAACTCACTGGTAATTGATTTTCTGATGCCATCATACTTTCTTCTCGTATTAACTGCCAAGGATTCAATTTTGAATTTGGCTTTAACAGTTCCATTTTAGTTTAGATTGTCATTCAGTGTAACTCAACTACTAATTAGTGACCATCAAATGCAGGGGGTTCGTGTGATCATAATTTTTCTCTAAATTTTTAATCTTGGCATTCAAATGCTGAGTAATTTTTATTTTAGTAAATAGCACATTTGGATAATCACTGTAGTAGTAATACTATGTAACTCCATCAGCCACTTTGCCCTAAAGTAAAGCAAAATTTAAAAAAAGATTGTTATTCATACCATGGAGTATTCTATTTCAAACCACCACAGGAGAGATATGAGCTAAGAAATTCTTTTGATGATTGTTCAGCTGCATGTTATAATTTACATCGTAATTTACTTCATCATTTTGTTTGTGTATGTATATATAAACACAAACACAGACACACACCATGCAGTTATTTAATGGATGGATAAAAATAATGTTAATACAAAGTAGAAACTGTTTTGTCCTTTTTCTGTGGGACTTCTTGTCTTTTCCCCAACAACCCCCAATAAATGTCTTAATTGGCAGATTTCTTTTTGCTTGGTATAGAAAATGGCAAACCACTCCAGTGTTCTTGTCTGGAAAATTTCATGGTTGGAGGAGCCTGGCGAGCTAGACCAATGGGGCTGTAAAGAGTCAGACATGACTGAGCAACTGAGTGCTATACTTTGTATAGTTGATGTACAATATTATATGTTACAGGTATACAATATAGTGATTCAGTTTTTAAAGGTTGCACTCCATTTATAGTTATTATAAAATATTGGCTGTATTCCCCCAGGCTGTACAATATGTCCTTGTAGCTCATTTTATACCTAATCGTTTATACGTCTTAATCCTTTACTCCTATCTGTCCCTCCCCCTTCCCTCTCCCCACTGTTAACACTAGTTTGTTCTCTGTGAGTCTGCTTGTTTTTTGTTATATTCATTAGTTTGTTGTATTTTTTAGATTCTACAAATAAGTGATATCATATAGTATTTGTCTTTCTGTCTCACTTATTTCACTTAATACCCTACAAGTCCATGCACGTTGTTGCAAATGGCAAAATTTCATTCTTTTCTTAAGGCACGTGATCAGCATTAGTTGAGGTGATAATGCTCCCGTTTTGTATTATTTTTTTCTTTTGTAACTTTTTATTTTGTATTGGGGTATAACCAATTAACAGCTTTGTGATAGTTTCAGGTGAACTGTGAAGGGACTCAACCATACATATACATGTATCCATCCTCCCCCAAACTTCCCTCTCATAGCTCATGGTGTATATATGGACCACATCTCATTGCTTCCACATGCTGGCAATTATAAGTAATGCTGCTGTGATCATTGGGGTGCATATATCTTTTCAAATTAGCGTTCTTGGTTTTTTTTTTTTGTCCAGATGTATACCCTGGAGTAGAATCACTGGGTCATATGAACACCTTGTCCCTTCATCTGGATTCCACTGTGTGTTAACACCACCATGCCTTCTTCCTGGCAGCCTCATCTCTCTCTCCTGTGTGTGTGTCACCAGCATGCCACACCCCTCCACCCCCCGCCAACCCATCTGAGTCATGACACTTCACCCTAAACAAGGACATTCTCCTATATGACCACAGTACAATTCTCACACTCAGGAAATTCAGCATCGATACAACACTGTTGGATGTGATATTGTCCATGTTCAAATATCCAGTTGTCCCATTCGTGTCCTTTATGGCTTGTGGAGGGAGGAGCAAGGCTGTCCAGGATTTAAAGAAATATATATTTATTTATTCGGATGTGCCGGATGTTAGCATGGCATATGACCTCTCAGTTACGGCATGTAGGAGCCAGTTCCTTGACCAGGTATGGAACCTGGGCCCCCTGCATTGGGAGTGTAGAGTATTGGCTACTAGACCACCACAGAAGTCCCCAGGATATTATTTAGAATCATGTGTTGCATCACTCAGATCTCCTTAGTTTCTTTTGATGTAGATCAAGTAAGTCTCCAGTCTTTTGCTTTTCTTTCATCACAGTGACATTTTTGAAGAGTCCAGGCCAGTTATTTTGTGGAATGTTCCTCACTTTGGACTTACCTGTTTCCTCATGTCTGTCTGTCTATTATATATGTCTGAAAATTCATCTATGTTTGTTTTTGAGACCCTGCCTACAAACAGATTTGTTGAAACTGTTAAAACTGATTTTCTGTATTTTTAAAATGTTTTTAGGCAGAGGAATATTTTCAGTGGAATAAGTTACCATGTGGCATTACTTCCAAAAATAAAATTCCACTCCACACAATCAGCATTAAGCCATCTACCATGTGGTTTGGAGAAAGAACCAGAAAAACCAACATCATTGTGAGGTAAGCAAGCAGTGTCTCTGGAGAGAAACCTTGTTGTTCAGTCACTAAGTCATTTCTGACTCTTTGTGACCCCATGGACTGCAGAACACCAGACTTCCCTGTCCTTCACCATCTCCCAGAGCTTGCTCAAACTCATGTCCATTGAGTTGATGATGCCATCCAACCATTTTATCCTCTGTTGCTCCCTTCTCCTGCCTTCAATCTTTCCTAGCCTCAATGTCTCAGTGAGTTGCCTCTTCATATCAGGTGGCCAAAGGATTGGAGCTTTAGCTTCAGCATGAGTCCTTCCAATGAATATTCAGGACTGATCTCCTGTAGGATTGACTGGTTTGAACTCCTTGCAGTCCAAGTGACTCTCAAGAGTCTTTTCCAGCACCACAATTTGAAGGCATCAATTAAATCAATGCTGTAAGTGCAGTCTAGTCTAAACCCACTCCAGTATTCTTGCCTGGAGAATCCCAGGGACAGAGGAGCCTAGTGGGCTGCCATCTACGGGGACACACAGAGTTGGACACGACTGAAGCGACTTAGCAGCAGCAGCAGCAGCAGCCTAAGCCCAAGAAGAGGATCCATTACAATTGTGGAAAATAACCTCTGAAATTTGAACTCTGTTTGAACTAAAGAAATGCTGCTTCCAAACCTATCTATTGGCCAGTATCTCCCAGAGTCTATCTGCATTAGACAGACAAGAGGGTTAGAGCTGAGGTGTCTTGCTTGGCGGGACATCATGAATGGATGTTGTAGCAAGTAGAGCCCTTGGTGGAGTAGAGGAGCCCCGCACTGATCATTATGTTTTAGCAGATTTCCTTGATGTTCGCTATTCAGAATGTCTACAAACATTTTTATTTCTGGAAAGGGCTCCCCCTGTGCCAGGAAGAAATTACTGATGGTAGGATGATTTCGCACTGCAGTAGCCTGCATGAAAAGACTTGACGTTTAGAACTTAGTTTTGATCAAGTGACCTTTAATTTTGTGTTTGCATCTCCCACCAGGACTGGAGAGAGTTCCTACAGAGCTTGCTTTTCTTTTCATTCCTCCTACAGTGAGGTAAGAGGATCCCATAGGCTCAGAACCTTGGCAGCCTTCGTGGCTTCTGGGGGCATCTCTTTTTTCTACTGCTCGAGGTGGCCTGTGGCTTTTCCTAAAGAAATGTGGGGAAGACATCTCAGTGGATGAGGTATGTCACTAAGTCTGAAGGAAATTGCTGATCATCACCATTTTCAACCGAAACATTAAAGAAAACATATGATTAAGGTTTTCTCTCTGCCTTGCTTTCTAAATTTGAAATACCCCACTCCAATTCTGTTTACTTGTCATAAAAGCATCGTAAATCTTACACAGCACATGGAACTATATTCACTGTCTTGTGATGACCTATAATGGAAAAGAATCTGAAGCTGTACACCTGAAATGAATACAATACTATAAATCAGCTATAGTTTAATAAATAAAAGTTAAAGGCTAACAGACAAAAAAAGTGTCCCTAATGAAGTCATAGTTAAGGTAAAATACTCCATTATACAACACAAGGAATATAGTCAGTACAAGTGGAGTATAACCTTTTAAAATTATGAATCACTACATTGTATACCTATGACACATAATACTGTACATAAACTATACTTCAATAAAAAATTGAAAATCTTAAATCTTCTTTGAAAAAGTACTTCAATAAAAAGACTGAAAAAATATCTTAAATCTTATTTGAAGGAGCACTGCAGATAAAACCTCATGATATGCTGCCTTGTACTGGCCAGATTCTTGGCCCCTTCTGGATTTTGATCGTACTGAAAGCCATTTACAAAATAGTCCTCAATATTCAGAAGTGTGGAAGAACAAAGCTGATTGGGGTATACACTCTGTCCTTAGTAGGGATCAGTATAGTAGAATTACTCAGTTGAAGAGGACTTAATATGGTTATGTGAGGATACTTTTTATATAAGATATTGACCTACTAGGATGGGAGCCTGACATACGTAATTTATTTGCAAAATTCTCAAGCATTTCCAAAGTAAATGCTAGCATCTTACAAGTGCAGGGGTTTAGTAATTTCATATATTGGAGAAAAAGCGAGATCAAAGCTGGCTTTTTATGATACTTTGTCATATATGATTTTAGTTTTGCCATTTCTGCACTTAATGCATTTCCCTGATAATGGTTATTTTCTGTATTGGAGCTACACAGATACAGCTCTGCAGGACTGAGCTGTGGGCATGGTAATGATTTGAACAGTTCCAGTTAATGACATTCTTTAAAAAAAAAATTTTATTGAAGTATAGTTTACAATGTTGTGTTAGTTTGTAATGTATAGCAAATTCACTAATGTATAGTGATTCAGTTATTTGTATGTATGTGTGTGTGTGTGTATACATTCTTTTTCAGATTCTTCTCCCTTATAGGTTATTACAAAATACCGGATACAGTTCCCTGTGCTATACAGCAAGTCCTTGTTTATCTATTTTATACATAATTGTGTGTATCTGTTAACCCCAAATTCATAATTTATACCTCTGCCACCCCCTTTCCTCTTTGGTAACCATAGGTTTGTTTTCTATGTCCTTTCTTCCCCCGCCCCAAGTGTTATTCTCATTATTCGTGGATTCCTTATTACAAACCCACCTGCTCACTGACACTTGTATGAACCCTTACATCAGTGTGCCTGGTGCTCTGTGGTCCTTTGCACACATGTACACCCGGGAAGCAAAGGACTGGACTCACCTGACACGCACATTCCCGACTCAGGTCGCACATGGTGGCCTCCTGCCTTCGTGTTTCAGCTCACAGACTGTAAACAAGTGTCCTTTTCACTATTTGCTGCTGCATTTTCCACATTTTTGTGCTTTTGGGGTGATTTTCTTGTTTGAAAAAGCCCCCAGGTGTAATGCTGAAGTGCTGGCAAGTGTGCCTAAGCGCAAGGAGGTTGCAGTGTGCCTTATAGAGGAGGTACCTGTTTGATTTTTGTTCAGTTGTAAGTTACAGAGCCACTGGCCGTGAGTTCACTGTTCATGGACCAACAGTATATATTATGTAAGATATCTTTAGAGAAACTCACATAAAGCAAGATTGTGTATTTGATTGGTTGACAAAGTGCTGTGACTAGAGGCTCACGAGAACCCTGTAGTTATTCCACCAGGAACAGCAGTCCACTGTTTGCAGTGACTTTATGGACAAGCAGGAGAGTGTACTGGGTGTCTGTCTCCCTAAACTGTTTCTGGTGTGTAGGTCTGACCTTCCTTTCTTCATTCTTATTCCCTTCAAAAGCCTCGGATTTCTACCAGCCTCAAATTTGGATTGATTATACAAATCATATAGGTTGTGGACAGGTAACAATGGTTTTTCATTGCATGCCTGCTCCAAAAGTGCAAATGAAATTGTTTATGAAAAGTAGCCAAAGGAGGCAATGGCTCCCCACTCCAGTACTCTTGCCTGGAAAATCCCATGGACGGAGGGGCCTGGTGGGCTACAGTCCATGGGGTCGCTAGGAGTCGGACACGACTGAGCGACTTCACTTTCACTTTTCACTTTCATGTATTGGAGAAGGAAATGGCAACCCACTCCAGTGTTCTTGCCTAGAGAATCCCAGGGACGGGGGAGCCTGGTGGGCTGCCGTCTATGGGGTCGCACAAAGTCAGACACAACTGAAGTGACTTAGCAGCAGCAGCAGCCAAAGAATGGATCTTTGTCTTTCCCCTAGGCTTAATTAAGGTTCCTGTTTTGTTTTAATCCAGTTATTAATAATTGCTGAGTTCCCTACCTCTTGTGGTGCTTTACTTGAAAAAGTTGGGTGTTAATACTCAGTCTCCCCATGTGCAGAAATAAATAAAAATCTTTGCATTGCCATGACCAACTCCTAATAGTTTTATTGAATATTTAACCATGTGGTAGGTACCAGGCTAAGCACTTCACACGTATTGTGTCATTTATACGCTTAGATGAAGAATCGAAGAGACATGAGGTAACTTGACTGAGATCACAAGCTCACCAAGATCTAGTAAGTGACAAAGCACAAGCCTGTCTGGGTTGTTAAGATGTTTTGAGGAATGGTGAAAGTTCTTGTTTAGCATTCCAAGCTTTGCAGAGGGTATTCATGACATGACATGTTTGCATGTCATTGTCCTTGTTTAGAATAAATCCTGAGAACAAATTAGGCAGTCTCAAAGGTGTAGTTCCTCTTGGTGTATTGCTAACATTACACATCAGAGGAAAGGAATGCAGTTTGAAGACCTTGTTTCCTTGTGCATATTAAATACTCAGCTAAATCCCAACTTCCTGGAAGGAGAGGTATTTACTATGGGTGAGTGACCTAATGAATCACTATGGGTAAGGAAATTAATGTCGTATGGAGGACAGAATCTCTGAATCCCAGTCATTAGTTAAACTCACACCTTACTGGCAACCAGAATCACTGCTTCCCAGGCCCCACTGCAGCTCGGTGTTAGGGGATCTTTGGGGATAGGGCCTGCACCTTGTGCATCTCTTCTTGAAAGGTCCTGGACACACCTCAAGTGCAGCCGATGTTGGGAGGTCTCTCGAGAGACCTCAGCTTCTCCTCGCTTTGCTCTTCTTTAACACCCAGGGTTTTCATGGGAGAGATAATTGATGCATTTTGTTTTCCTTCTTCCAGATTAAAGATTTCTTGAGCTACATCTGTCCTGTGAATGTCTATCCAAATGTCATCCCGTTGGGCACAACTATGGATAAAGTTAAAGAAATGTGAGTGGGCTACCTGTGGCATTTATGTTGTTGAATGGGATGGACCTAGAGAATAGTCTTGGGCTGAAAGTGGGAGCAAGGGTGTGAAACAGGCTGGTTAGGGGCACACTGGCTTTCTTCAACCAAGTGTATTCTACATAATCCTAAAGGCTTCTGGCAATCTGGCAGAAGGAAGCTGCTGCGATACTGAAATTCCCTGAATGCCAGAAGGTGTTCCTCTGTTAGTTACTAGTTAGTAGGCTAAGGACCTGTTTTTCTGCAGTGCAAGAACAGTTTTGCTCTCCCCAGTCCTACAATTAGATGAGGTCTACTAGGTTGTTCAAATGCTTGTATTTACCACTTTGTTATAGGAAAGTGATTTTTGATTATTAAACATTGCTTTTCTGCTTTTAACAGTAGTGGCTTCCCCCGCCATAGTCAGGTTTTCATAACCTCTATAACACATTCCAGCAGCTTTTCCAACAGGAAAAATAAAATGCTCATATTATTTCAGCTTAAAGCCTTTATGCCGATCTTCCCAAAGTACTGAGCCCAAGTACAAACCTCTTGGAAAACTGAAGAGAACTAGAACAATCCACCTAGACTCAGGTAGGAAGAATGACTCTGACGTCATGGATATGGGTTTCCCTGCAAGGCTGCTTTTCAGGGTGCTATGGTCTGGGGAAAGCTGTCTTTGTGGTGTCTTCTGAAGTATAAAAACTTAACTGTTGATGAAGTCCAATTTATCTAATTCCTTTTATAGCTTTTGCTTTTGGTGTCATATCTAAGAAAAACTATTGCTTAATCCAAGATCATGAGGATTTACTATCATATTTTACCATTTCTGGGTCAATTTTGACTTTTCCTTATTATAGGTTTTATTTTCTCACCTTTCTACACACCTATTGGATGCCGTAACTACATAATGGTATATTTGATCTTTGTCATTGTACATTTATTTTGAACTTTTCCATTTTATAAATATTGTGATGAACATTATATGTTAAGTCTATTTCACAGCTCTATTATTATTGGGTTAAATTGAATTGTAGATATTACAGTATTTATATTGTCGTAGCATAGAATAATATGAAAATAAACTTCTAATGGCATAGAAATTTTACTTTTTTTCAGACACATACAGGTGAGTTAATGTGAAAATGTTCTGACAGATTATTTTTAGAGTTGAAACATACCATGATACTATTATAGTCACTGATTCAGAAGAACATGAAGCTGTCCCGCTTTAGAGGTGATACAAACACATTCCACAGAAAGGTAACTTTGGCACATTGTGAAGGAGCTATAACAAACGTGTTAATCCCTGGCTTAAAACGAAGCCATAACTTGGACATTAGGATGACTACAGATACAGCAGCTAGACATCTTTAAGTCACCGTAAGTCCTTTAGAAGATGAGAAGATAAACAGTTGGTTGTTTGAACAATTGTCAGTTGTAACAGAACCCTGGACTTTAAGAGCTGGGTTTCCTCCCTTAATCGGCCTTTCTGGTTTCTTGACCTTTGCGTTGTCACACATCTTCTCCAGGCCTGTCTCCTCAGTGGTAAGATGGGAAGCTTGATGATGGTTCCTATACCTCCCTTCCCCGTTAAAGCAGCTTTAAAAAATGTAGTTTTAAGCTATACCCTTTGTCACTGGGGAAATAGTTAACTTATAATTACCTGCTTCTTAATACCAGCTTCACCACTAGAATAGTAAGTTACCCTATCCAGTAAGCAGTCTCATGAGCATTCCATTTCATTCTTCAAGCTCAGGTACCATCAGAGGGCAGGAAAATATTTGTTTCCCCTTCCTTAATTCCATGCCATGTCATTTTAACTTATGTAGAGTTCATTCTTTATGTAAGATTTCCTCATTTGCAGGATGTACGTGGACAGGGCTCACTTCAGGCCAGTGCAGCATGCTTGAGACAGTAACATGACACCAGACGTGGCTTACTCGGTATTTTGGTTAAAGTCTCCTGTTCCCCCTGCCCCCTCCACGTCTCTCATGGCCTTGTGCACTTGGCACAGGCTGCATGGCAACGAGCAGACACTGGGTGCTACTCACGGTCCTGGGGGCTGCTGCGATGGCAGGATCAAGGTGCTGGCAGGTCTGGGTCTTGGTGGGGGCCCACTTCCTGGGTTGTACCACTTTCTCACTGTGCACACACATGGCCTTTCCTTTGTGCATGGGCCTGGAGAAAGTGAGAAATCTGCTTCCTCTCTTCACAAAGACACTAATCCCATTGTATGTGTTGCCTCCCCTTCCCGACCATAAGCTAATTATCTTCTAAAGGTCCCACCTCCAAACACCATTGTGGAGTCAGAAATAAAGAATTCTGAAAGGACCACAGACATTTAGCCTGTAACATGCATGAATTATTAACGGATATCAAAAAATGTTCACAGAAGGAAAACTTTAAAAAACTGTCTTTTTATTAAATCAGCCAATGCACTGAACATCTACTGGCTGCAGAGCACAAAGAGTCTGCAAATCTCTCTCCTAGTGTAGATGGTTTCAAAGCTGAAATGATGTAAAGAATCAGCTGTAGAACTTAGAAAATAAATTATTCGGTCCTACTTTCAGGGACTGAGTAGGTCTGAAATGAAACGTAGAAAGCTATTTTATTTAAAAAGCTCTCCAGATAAGAACCACTGATTAAGACTCTGTGGTCTTATTTGGGGAGTGCAGGTCTCTAGTCTCAACTCACTGCCTGGCTTTATGACAAGCTGAAGGCTGGTAGTCAGGTCAAATCGTTCAGGATAATAAGCGGCCTTTTAACTTCTCCAGGAAGAAGAGTGAATTCCCATTATTTGCAATTCTGTGAACTTAAAAATGCAGCCAAGTGCTGTAAATTGGATTTTTGATTAAAAGCATGAATTGGTTCCTTCTGCATTCTGTCACCAACACACCTGTTCTGTCTGTCTCACAGAGGAGGAAGAGGACGATGGTCTCTTCGATGATCTTCTGCCGGCACCTTTAAGGCACAAGGTTCCAAACCACAAGACTCTTCACCCTGAGGTATTTCCCACACCTACTATATCACAAAACCAGCCTGAGAAATGGAGAGAAAGCACAGGATGCTTCAAAGCAGAGAGTATGCCAACAGTCCTCTGGGCAAACTTTATAGATTGCGAGGAATCCAACAGTGAAAATGAAGAATCAGAAATCCTAGGATCAGCTCAAGGAGACACGGGTCCTGTCTTCCAGCCCCAGCAGAAGGCCGATGGGGAAGTACCGCAGTGGGAGGTGTTCTTTAAAAGAGATGACGAAGGCACAGACGACTGTTTGGAAAACCTCCCGTCTTCCACAGAGGCAGGGGGCTCCCAGTCCCCTAAGCTTTTCAGCGATTCTGATGGGGAGTCAACGCACATTTCTTCCCAGGCCTCCTCTCAGTCAACACACATATCAGAACAAGGAAGTCAAGGCTGGGACAGCCAATCGGACACTGTTTTGTTATCTTCCCAGGACAGAAACAGTGCGGATGTTACCTCTTTGAACAAAGGGGTCTATAGGCCAGGAATCAAAGAGAATATTCCTGCCCCTCAGCCAGAACAAAATGTACTTTGCCTAAAGGACACTTATTCGGATTTCAAAAGCAGAGATCAGGATGTAAATATACTTCCTAGTGCTGGAGAAACCACCACTCTAAGCAGTGGGAAACAGATGCTTCAGGAGAAAAGGCCATTGACTCTTAGCAGCAGTGCGGATTCACAAAGCTCCTCTGATTTTGAAATTCCCTGCACTCCAGAAGCTGAGCTTCCTAAACAAGAACATTTACAGTATTTATATGAGAAGTTGGCAACAGGGGAGAGTATAGTAGTTGAAAAAAGAAAAGGCTTACTTCATTCTAGAGCAACCACTAAAAAATCTATACTAACAGATACCAGTCAAAATCATAATAGATAAAAATGGAATACTTAGAAATGATCCTATTACCTAAAAGGCAGCAGTAAAGAGGAAATGGATGACCGAAAAATAGAACAGAAAACATGACACAGGAGAACTAAATCCAAACATATCAACTGTTTTCCAGTCGCTGACTTGTGTGTGACTCTCTGCGACCCTGTGGACTGCAGCACCCCATGCTTCCCTGTCCTTCACTACCTCCCAGAGTTTGCTCACACTCATGTCCAAAACACATCAATAATTACATGGGAACAGGGGAAAAGAAGTAAACCAACAATGTTTAAATACACAAAGCGAAAACAACTGAAAGAAAACAAACTAATACATGATTACAACTATAACAGAATAAGTTTAGAAAAATAAGGATATGGAAGAACAGAATGGCACCCTCAACCAACTGGATTTAACTGATAAAAGTACACTTCAGAGCAGAATACAAGCTTTTCGAGTTCACACAGGATGATGTTCACCAATGGATTATATCCTAGGTTATAAACACACTTCAAACTTAAATAAGCTTGAATCTATTACTATAAACTGATGGCTACAGAAGAAAGTCAGCCTCTTACCTACCTCAGGTGTTCCATCATCTTTAAGAATGTTGTGGGAAGACAGTGGTAAAATTAAAATCTAAAGAAAATACTTAAAAGGCATTCAACGTCTTTAAAATCCACCAGTAGGTTATGTATGTGATTTAATATACTTATTCACAGATATTCATAAACACTTTGGTTTGCTGATATTTCATATTAAGAAAGCAAAAGCAGAGCTTTCACTTAAGTGGAGTCTTTAAAAATCAATTTGCAGATCAATGAAACTGAAATGCATTATCACCAGGCTGCATTGTAGATAAGCCAAAAATAAGTACTGAATCCATAAGACTAATTAAGGTTATAGGACAGAATCAGTGGGAGAGGAGAATAAACCAGGTGTTCAGGGGAGCTAATACCAAGTGGACCTAGGAAGCCAGCCCTCTTACTTGTCCAGAAGGGAATTTTCCATTACCAAGTGTTGGGAGAAGGATAAATTAGCCCGTGTCCATTTACATGGGAGGAAAACTGGACAGTGACTTTTAAGTTTCAGCTAAGAAATTGGCACCAGAGAGGGGTAACCCAACGTGATAAGGCTGAGGGCTGGGGGCCTGGTGCTACTCCTTTCTGTTCTTTGAGGAATATGTTGAATCATAATTTACAGCAAGTGTCTCTGTCCTAAATTACTCAACAATTGGTTTATTAATACATACACCAACAGAGACTAGGCTGAGCACCATAATATAGCTGCTGGTGAAGGAGCTGAAGAATGCAGAGTTTTAAGGGGACACGGAACCTTTTTTCTAGCTCAGATGCTACCCTGAGTTTTTGATGAAATACACTCTACAGACTCAGTGTGACTGGGGAAGAATTATATATTCTATTTTGCACAGCTCCCCTATGAGTACCATTATCTAAATTCAACGTGAATATAAAGTCACTAGAGATGACCAGTGGCAACTACAAAATGTTTAACTCTCATAACTACAACTGGCCTATTACAGGAACCCAGAGACTTCATTTTTTATTTTTAGCTCTAAAAATTATACTTCATTATCATGTCATATAATCAAATGTAACTACTGTATACATCTGTACATACTCACTGACCCTTAAGACTTCATCTTAACAGTAGAGCTTATGATCCAAGGTGGGTGTTCAAAACATGCCTGTAAATGTTCTTCTGAATATATTTGAAGTATTTTATAATCACCATCAATTTAATATTCCATATGGCCATATTTTTATTGTTTTAGGTGTGATTCTAACATAATAAATGCTAGCTGAATGTATTTAATGGCTAAGAGTACTAGAACAGACTTTGATCAAAAACCTTGCAGTGATCACCGAATATTTTACAGTATAGAATAATTACAGCTAATACTGATAAATGGTACTTCCTCTGTAACAAGGCGTAATTCTTTCACATACTCTTTACTCCTCACAACCACCCTATGAGGTAGGCACACTTACCATCTGCATTCACAAAGGAGGAGGCTAAGGCAGAGGGGTTAGTTCATTAGTAAGACGTGAAGCCAGAACTCAAACAAGACACTCAGGCACCCCAGGCCATGCTCTTAACCACTGTGCACTAAAGCCTCTCAAAAGAGCATAAAAGTGGATAGGATTAATTACCTGGCTATTTGAGTTTTACTTCAAGAATTGTGATGTATAAGTGAAAAAAGTTTCAAAGTGCCAAGCTATATTATCACAAAAAAACCCCATGGCTAACCATATTTCCTTAGAGAGGAATCCAGGACTTTTCAGTTTTTTTAAACTAACAGTAGAAACTGATTTTTTAAAAAAAATCTGCCTGAAGTTGGTCAAATACGTTAAAAGCAGTCAAGTGTAGTTTCTGACTGTGGGGATGCTAATATTAACTGCGGCAGTCTAAGCCCATTTCTTCAGTGTGTTTAGGGAAGACAGCACCAACCTCCTCGACTCATGAGAAGCACAGGAGGACATACACAGGGCCTAAGACTTGCTCAAAGGTTATCAGCTCTAATTCTAAAATTCCTCTGCACTTCCAGGCAGAACTTAGCAAAACTGTTTAAGTACTTGTGACTAATGCTCAAAAAATTTAAGCATCCATCTACCTTATGCTAAGTAGAAAATGGTACTTTAATATTCAAATACATGAGCCATGACAATAATAAAACTTTCTTAAAAGTAATATTTAAAAGAATGGTATAAACCTTTGGTTAATCTCAGTAACAGGTAGTCAGGAATGCATCAATAATTTTCTGCCCCTTTAGCTTTACTGAAAATGACAGTAAAATATTCAGAAATGCAGCTAAGGCATAATAAAAGAAAACCAAATGCTAAACTAAGTTTATTTTGCTAAGAGAAACTGCTTAACTATAAGTAAGTGCAGTCTAGATTTTGCGCATATGTGGGGAAAAAACCCTGAGCTTACCGTGTGTCAGAATCCTTTTCTGTAGATACGGAAAACAGTGCTTGCTATCAATACAACTTGAACAGTGGATTAATTTACAGCTTTAACTTGATCTAAATATTGTAAACTTGATCTAAATATTTCCCTTGCATATTTGCTTGATATTGAGAGAACAAATTCTGACAACTTAGGAAACAAGAAGCTAGATGTTGACTTAAAATAGTTAAAGCTCCCAACAGCTTCATTTAGTTTCCATTATTTTACTGCTTAAGTTCAGCTTTTTTAACGACTCACGGTTAGTGCGGGTATTTAAAATGTCAGAAGCTCATTACATTTCTATTATAATAAGGACCAAGTGCGAGTTTACCGAAAATAGTTATTTTTCCCTTTGTTCTCCAGCTTTACATTTCTTTAACACAGAGTAGACAAGATCAAATAACTAGACAGTAAAACACTGACCATGTTACATCTTGAACCTGTGAGAATTATAATTCAAAGTAAGTCTGGCCCCTGGGAGCAGCTGTAAATTTGTGACTTAAAAAAAAAAAAAAAATCACTGACACCTTGTGACTTTTTTTTTTTTAATCAAGAACAAGAAATGGCACTAAAAAAATATTTTTTTTCTTTGGCGCCTCCAAATTTTGGTAAGCAGACCTACTCTGAGGCTCCAAACATGTAAACAATTCACCCTGTACTATGAAAAAGCAAAGTCCTGTGACAGCAATATTAACAAAGTGCAGCTTCTCCCAAGAAGAGAGGTTAAGGATTAAGATGTGAAATGCTGCATTCCTGAAGTCAGTTCAGTTTTACCCAAGGGTTCTGTGGGTCAGGAATAGCAAAAGCCAGACTTAGCTGCTGCTGCCACTGTCCTGTTGGACACCACGTCCCGGGATCTGAAGGAGATGAAAATAGTTTTTTCCCCAACTTAGGTTTCACTATGTAGGAAAAAAACAAAACAACCCTCTTGCCCCAAACAATATAGTCACTTCAGTCTTCAGAGTTCAAGTAATAAATGGTCTCATAATTCAGACACATACTTTGGCCAAGCCAATTTTAGCTTTATCACATTAAAAAAATTCACGTATAAAATAAGTATCTGTTCAAAATATAGATCACTTCTTAAGAAAGGCATGCAGGCCCTTTATTAATTATAAAAATAATTAAATTTAGTGGCAAGGAAATGTTAAAACTACTTGAAATTCAGAAGATGCAATGTTAATTATTGTGTGGAACACTATCATTACATACAGCTGTTCTAAAAGGATAATCTTTTTACTGTGGAGACCAGAGGTATTCAGCAGAGATCGCCTGATTCATATTATCAAGAGGGTCCCATAAAGTGCTCCATCTCCCCTGCTTGGCACTCCAAAAGACCCTCATGGCCCCATGCCCCGTCCTTTCTAAGAAGTGCATCAGCCAGCCATTCTAGAATTTTAGGGAAACTTCAGATACCTTTCTTCTATAAGATTAAAAAATCTTTTACTGGTTCAGATATCCACTCCTCCTACTGGTCTAGACTGCTTCAAAATATTAAATCAAGCTGTAATTAAATTTTTTTACATTTAATTTTAGACCTTAAATTTCTATATCATTAAGATACCAATGTTTTAATGAAAGTAGAAAATAGAGTATAATTCAGTATCACCTATTTGTCTCAAATACAAATACAAAGAATTGTAAGTAGGTAAACAGGAATGACAGTAACAAAAATAGAACTTGTGTATTTGTCCAATATGAACTAACTCTATTTCTCTAAATTCAAGGTGTATGGCAAATTGAATGTTCAATCTTAGCAACTGTTACATCATCAGTTTAACACTTAAACACTGAAGGAGGCGTTTCTCTATATTCACATAGACTTCCTCTTAAGTATATAGCTGTTGATTTACAAATAGTTTTCCTTTCATGTTTGGTATCTAACCACTAAATATGTATATTTAGAATTAGTCTATGTGACCCTATGTTCCTCTCTTCAAAAGTATCAGTAATGCATTTGGTCAATAGGCTGAAAGGTGAATTGTAAATCATCGTAGTGTATAATCTTGATAATATGAAGAGTCCAAAATACTTTTAAAATGTTAACATTAGAAAAAACACTATAATCGTCATAAGTTCTATTTCCTGAAAATTCAGTTGAGGTAACCTCTGCAAGTCACAGCTCCACATTTGCACACAGTTCTGGCCCTCTTTTTGGCTGGGCTGTGGTCAATAGAATCTGAAGATACATCTCCAGAACCTGGATACATAGAAAAAGAAATACAAGAGAAAGACTTAAGAATTCATAATGAGTTTCAAATTTTGTATCAGTTACAAGTATAAGTGTGAATATTCAGAGACAAATTAATATGAAATGTCATGAAAGGATGGTATAGGCTAGTCAGAGGTAAAGTGTTTGTTATTACCCGATATTTACGAGGATGGATTTGTGAAATGATGAAACTTACTAGTAAAATTCAATATACAAGCATTCATTTCATAAATTTCTTAAGAGCCATAAAGCAAGGTCAAATAGTCACAATATGTAAAGGGCATCATACTTAGAAAAACAGTATGTGTTTTCTTTCCTAAGCAGAGAAAATATAGTAAAGCACATAAAATTAAGTGTTCACAGTAAAGCAAAGAGAATTCAATGTTCTTTTTAAAAGCCAGATTCAAGTAGGAATGGAATAAGCTCATATATGATTTACATCATATTTTCAATCTTTTGAATATACATCTTAGTAAACATTCAGAAATGTAACGCTAAAATTTTTTAAATACAAGTAATACTGCAAAAAGATCTTATAATAAATAAGCTTCTATGTGGAAGTTCTGAAAAAAGCAGGCAGCAACGTGATGTAAAGAAACAGCATTACTCAGCCCCCAAGGTCAGGCAGACCTGAATTCTAGCACTAGCTCTATCAGATTAGCTTTGTGCCCTTGATTGAAAAGACAAACTCTTATAGCCTTTTTTGCCCCTTTCTATTTAGTTAGTATTTAGTTTGGTTCAGATGTTCTAAGGTCTTCTATTCTAATTAGATTTTTCACACTGAAGTTCCATCAAAGAAACTATTTGAAAATCATACCTTTCATTTGATAATCAAAAGTGAGCTCTTCTCCAGCATTGATAGTTCTCGTGGAAAATAATGCTATTCGGGGAAGACGGGTATCGAGGTTATCAATGAAAACATTGAACACCTGAAGGTTTGGGTCACACTAAAAAGGAACATGAGATCTCACTTAAGTAAAAATGACATGAATAAGCTCTTCTATATGCTATGTAAAATCATTAATTTCCCAGAGTATTAGTGTTAAATTCTATGAGAAATTAAGTGGCTTACTGTTTAGAGGGTTTTGAGGCATGCACACTGAAAAAGTGTTCCCGTACAGAAAATTTCAGACATAAACCTAGAGAAAGTAAGTTCACATACATCCACTATGCAGCTTCAAGGATGATTAACATTTCTGTCATTCTTGTTTCATCTAACCCCAACTTCTTAATTGTTTCTGGAGAATTTTAATACAAGTGTTAGATAATATCATTTCACCTGTAAATATTTTAGTAAGGCATATATATATTTTCTGCTTGTTTCTAAAATTTTTAATTTAATATTTTTGGAGAATGTTTGACAGCAGTAACTAAAATCATGGGAAGTGAAACTGCAGATAAGCAGGGACTACTGCATCAAAAGTTTATTGAAAAGCCTAGAAACAGTCAAAAAAGGCCCACGCAGAACATCCAGAAATAGAAATAGATTATTAAAAGTAAAAGATGGTCTAGTAAGGCTTAAAGAACTGCAGTAACTGTTCTTAAAAAATCATATCATGCAATTTCATATTGCATGAAGTTTCATTTCTTAAAACTTTTGATTGGAATTATTCATCATTTTGAGAACTCTACACTAAATTCTAGAATATGCAAGGAAGATCCAGTCAATCATACTAAGAAATAAAAATGACTGTTAAATTGTCCTTGAATAGAGTTATCTATTTTGAAAGCATTTTGATTTTATCATTAAGGAAAAATTAAATGTTTAAGTAAACCAGTAAACTAAGATGTCAGAAGGTCTCTGATATTTCATTACTCATCATAAACTAGTTTCTTGGTATAAAACCCATCAAAAGATTATCATGGGGCTACCTTCCTTCTGTGGCCAACTATAAGACTTACTCTGTGAGATACATTTTCCTTATATCTATAAAATGGAGACAATGTCAATCTCACAAGCCTAAAACTTTGTTATCCATTGAGCACTAAATAGGTGTCTAGTAACTCCTAACCTCCCTTATAGTTTTTATAGAGTGTAGCATTTTAGAGTGTAAGTTTCTGGAGTTAAGGTTCTAACTGTATTAAATTTGTTCTAAATTTAAACTGTTCTAAATTTGTTTCAAATAGGAATTAAGAATACTAATTCATAATTTGGAAAAGTAGCCCTAAATACTTCAGTACTCTAGAAATCCTAACATTTTAGAGAACACAGCAATCTTTCTTTAGTCATACATCCTAAATTTAGCTGTGTTAACTTCTGTAACCCATATAGCTGTGTTAATTTTTCAACATTTTACCTCTTAACTCCTCTGGTGATTAATTTCCTTCTCTATATGAGGATAATACCTATCTTATAAAGTTGTTGGAAAGTTTAAATGAAGTAATACATGTGAAGATTCTTAAAATGGATAGTATTTGGTAGACACCTTGATGAATTTTCCTAAAAGAACAGTAATACCAGGAATTAACAGAAAAGGCCCTTGTATTAAAATACTTTGGAAATAATGAAAAAGTATATAATTATCCCTCAAGTACAGAAAATCCTTTAAAACAGTACTAATTAGTCCTGTCTATCGTAAGTGGCCCTAGTCCTGTCTATAATAAGTATCTCTTACACTGTGATTCACAAAATGAGACACATTTCCATATCGAGCTGCATCCACTGTGAATTCGTCAGATTCATAGTCCAGATCAAAGAGATACGTGATTCCTTTGTTGTCATATAACTGCCCACGTCTCTCGGCTTCCTCACTGGTGATTACCTAAAAAGAAAAAACTATATTATATGGCTGTTGCTGAAGGAACATTCATCCATAAATCTATTAATATATTAATGGCCTTCAAGTGCATAAAAATAAATAAAAGTGCCATCAAAATAAACATTTACATAAACTATTCTAGAAAAACTAGATGAAAAGAGGTGGGGAAACGAGAGGAGAAAATGAGGGTGCTAAGTATGACTATTTAAATGAGAATTAGGATAACCCAACAATTATCAAGCTGAAATAGTATACTACTTTGGTTCTGATTTATTGATATGTTCAATATATTAATACAGGAGCTAAACGATAGCTCTCTGTAGAACACACCAGAATGTAAAGAACTAAGTTTACAAGTATCTGTGCTCTATAGCTAATTTTCCTATAATTAATCTGTCTGTAGTTACAAATGGAAATAAGTTGCAAATACAGGAGAGAACGTATGTTAAATCCACAGTTAACTGTATGGCAAGTTTAGTTTTGTAGAACAGGTGGTTTTCATGCAATTCTGCAACTCACGACCATCATCTATAGAGCTCCGCTCTGAAGAACACAGCTTCACCACATGCTCAGATTAAGAAACCAAAAATGTCTCAAGTGATTCATGGTGGCAACCAAATTCAGCGACATTTATTAAACTCAAAAAGAGAATGATTATATGAGATCCAGTCTCCTGAACAGTGATTTATAATAATCTGCCATTGTCTAAAAATTTAAGGATCAAAATAGGGATGCAATTTAACCTGAGAATTCTGGGTGAATGCAGATACTTAAAGGTGATCCAGTTCCAAACAACTTCTAAAATATCTGAGTTGACAACCCCAGATATGCAGTCACACTTGTATTTTTCTAGCCACAGCCTCTCCCACCATTCAGTCTGGGGAAGAATGGTGCAGGGGTCAAGATTCTAGAGCCTTGGTTTTGAATGTTGGTTCTTTGTTACTATTAAGTGTCCCTGGGTGAGTTGCTTTATTTTTCTCTGTGCCTCAGTTTCCTCCTGTATAATAACGGAGAGAATGCTACCATGTCATAGAGTTGCTGACAGAATTCATAAGTTAAAACACAAGGTGCTTAGAATAGTATGCAGTAAATACTATCTTCTGTAGATCTACACTGCATGTATAAAGACAATTTACTTAGTATTTGGTAATTTAGAGAACAGTCTTTGTAACCGAGTTACAAAGGATTTGGACATTCCTTGCTGGCGGATGCAATACCTGTTTTTATGTGTATTTTATAGTACTTGGTCATAAAACGTCCATTTACTCTACAGTCTTTCCTACTGGTACAAAACCGAGTTTTGCCGACTACACATAATCATATTTGGTCAAATGGAGGAAGTGAATTACAATTTAACAGTTTCCGGAGCCCAGCCTGGTACTCTGTGATGACCGAGAGGGGTGGGATGGGGGGAGGGAGCCCTAAGAGGGAGGGGGTAGGGATACATATATATATGACTGATTTTCGTTGTTGTACAGCAGAAACCAACACAACATGGTAAAGCAATTTTCCTCCAATTAAAAAGTAACCATCCCCCCCGCAAAGTTTCCAAGTCAGGATGTATTTATATCTGATTTTCAAAATTGTCTTAGGCCTCTTGTGTAAAAATAGTTGTCATATTTTCAAATTTACAAATGCCAGTTTCAGTGACTATGACTGGGTGTTTGTTGAAAGATGACTACTACATTTGTCATTAATTTTTTGATTCATATTCAAGTTTATATTTTTAATGATACCAGTGAACCCTTCTTTCAAACCTGAAATTTGTACATATTTGCAACAATTATCAAAACATACCAAATGTTTGTCACGGAGGTTAAAAAGGCAACTTTTCAAAAGCATAAACCTTCCTTGTACATTATCTGCTATGAGAGAAGGTGAACGTACCTCTCCAACATATTCCATGACAAAACTCATTCTTTTAATCTTCACAAGGGTTTTTACACCCCAGCCACAGCCATTGCTAGTTCGAAAGATGCACAGTGAATACTGTGTGCCTTTCTGTACGATCCTGTTGGGACAGTCGGGTCCACATTGACACCTTGAGTTGCACTCGTAAATGGGGGTACCAGGTGGGATTTTAATTTGTTGATTTTTATTATAAGCCAAAAGAACTCCAGCTTCAGCAGGACAACATTTTTCAAAGAAGCAATCTGTGCATGAACAACCAAAGGTAGCTTCATTTACTAAGCTGATTCCAGGAGCTGGTTTGTATTCATTAATGTAGTAGAAGTCTGAAGGTGGCCCCTCTAAGTCCACAGTATTTTCAACAAAAATCATTCCTTTGTGAGTCTTCCTTCTGTTGAGTTCATCCTGCCATCTCTGCAGGGCTATCCTTTGTTTAGCCTTCTTCACAATGTATTCAGCAACAGCAGGTTTCAAGGCTCTGTGATTTTCTTTTAGAGTTATTGCTTTGCCTTTCTTTACCTGAGATAAATAATTATGCTTGTCATTAGAGAACTGCTGAAGTAGTAATGGGCACTTCAGATTTTGCAAAGGTTCCCAAGTATTTGTAGAATCTGGCCATCCTTTCCATTTTACAAGATAATATTCCATATCCTTAAAATATAAAAGAAAATGCAAATCAGATTATGACATATCCATTTACCAAAAATAATTTAATATCTTGAAGGGTATTCATTATTATTTTTCTTAATAAAATTCATAATAGTTACAGGTTACTAGCAGATGAAATACAAATCATAAAATAAAGCTGTTTTTCTTTATATTACATAAAATATGTACAGAAAACTTAGATATAGCATAATGTTTGACCACAGGCAAGAGTCACACCTGGAGAAAGATAAAAGTAATGAAATTCATGAATATGTTACCAGTGATCAAGTTAAACAAAACAGTATTTATCTTTATATGGAAATAAGTTGTACCAAAACGAATTTATGACATAGGTCAGTGGCTTGCTTGGCCAGCACAGCCGGAGGCACCACCCTCTAAGGTCTGTAATAACCAATTCAATGGACATGAACTTGGGCGAATTCCAGGAGACAGTGAGGGACAGGGAGGCCTGCAGTGCTGCAGTCCATGGGATCACAAAGAGTTGGACACGACTTGGTGACTGAACAAGGTCTATAATTTAATATTTTACATTGGATATGAGGGTAGTTCCTTTTCATTAATGTCCAGGACACACACAGCTCCCTAGATTTCCCAGAGTGAACTGTCTCCGTCATTCCTGGCTGCATGTCGCTACTGAATGTGGCTGTTCCAAACTGAGATGTGCTCTATGTGTAACACACACTGCCCTTCGAAGACGCAGCACAAAAATAATGTATACTGTTTACTTTAAAAGCACTGATTACATGTGGAAATAATATTTGGGGTTAAATTAAACGTGTTATTAAAAGAAGTTTCACCTTGTTCTTTCCATTTTGTTTAACACAGTTATGAGAAAAATTTTTTTAAGATTATAGTTGTCCTTTGGTATTCACCAGAGGATTGGTTTCAGGACCCCCAAAATCCACTATGCTCAAGTCCCAAATGTAAAATGGCACAGTATTTGCATACAACCTACTTGTATACTTTAAATCATCTCTAGATCTAATATAATGTGAATGCTATATAAACAGTTGTCAGCGCATGGCAAATTCAAGTTTTGCTTTGCAACTTTCTGTTTTTCAGATATTTTCTCTCTCTGAGGTTAGTTGCATCCTATGGTGCAGAACCTGGGCATACAGAGGGCCGACTGTATACACCTGTAGTTTGTATCATATTTCTATTGAACAGCACAATTCCAGAGACACTTGCCTGTGGCTGGATTAGGTGACAGGCCCTCAAAGCACCAAAGATCAAATATTTTGATTTATCTTTCAGACTGCTGTTGGTCACCATGGTACCCAAAATCCTGCTCTCCCACCCCAGGAGTCAGGCTGTGTCTTCTCTCAGTGCTGTATTAAGTTTCTCTTTAAAAAGCTAGTCTAGCGCGCGTGCATGTGTGCTAAGTCGCTTCCACTGTGTCCGACTCTGCAACCGCATGGGCTGCACCCTGCCAGGCTCCTCTGTCCATGGGAGTCGCCAGGCAAGAATACTGGAGTCGGTTGCCATTTCCTCCTCCAGGGGATCTTCCCAACCCAGGGATCGAACCTGGGTCTCTTACATCTGCACTGGCAGGCAGAAGTCTAGTGTACACACTGTACGTAATAAATTGTTCAAGTCTCAATTTTCTTTGTTCTCTGGAATAGCAAACATATACCCATGAGTGCCAGGGTCAAATGTCTTCTGAAATATAAAGTAATTAAACTGCATTCTATGGTTTTTAGTTAGCATTTTAATTCATAGATATTGATAAAAAATTAACTGGGATACATTTGATTTCCCCTGAAATTTTAAATAGAGGTTTTATTATAAAATAAGGGTGTCATACTAGTTCTAGTTTATTATGACCTGGCAGGTCCAGAAAATGTACTGAGGCACAATGGGGTAAGGAGCATTAAGGCAACCTGGCTACTCAAGGAGCTTATCTCCATGTTTTATTATATTCTACTCAATACACAATAATACTTGTTAATGAAAAGAGCTCTGCTTCTCTGTGAAATTGGTAAAAATGTTTAGTCAAAAAAAAGTGATTAAATTATGGCATGAACATGTGCACAAAAACTGTACTTCTATGAAAATATATACCATGATTCCAGGGAAGAAAAAGCCTAGACATATATTGAAGTGTTAGTCAAACTGGCTCACTAAAACATAACATGGGTTTCTCCCTCCTGTCAGGTGACTACAATTTGCAACTGTTGTTAGCACATAAACGCTCAATTACAATGAGGATGGTTTGGCATTGTGTAACATTACCTATTCCCCTTAATTATAAATAAAAGTTACATTTTTCTGATTCCAAAATAAAACAGTGCAACCCTGGTCCTCTTTTTTTTTTCCTGCTACAATTTTTCCTACCATAGCCCTGAGTTATACACCAGAAGTTGCCAGCAAACAATGAAACACTAAAAACACTAAGCCACTGAAGTCAGCTTTCAAAATAATATATTGTTCAATGATGAGTCATTTGCATTTTTAGTGATTATTTTGTATGTTAATTACATTGTACCTACTTAACTTATGGATGGTAAAGGTGCTTCTAAAGTATGAGTGCAATGTAAATATTAGTAACATTTTATTTCTACTTTGTAGATTTCTTCCATTTTATAAGAATGAAAATTTTACTTTTCATATATATGCCTCATTTTACTTTTTATATAAAAAATTTCCCTTTTTAAAAAATAAGATAATTTTATACAGAAATCAGTTTGACTTAAATGCAATGACTTCAATACCCTAAACTCTCAAATAAAAGACAAAACTTTCTTAAGTCTCACAGGATGTCAATATCTTATTCAGACACGCAGTCAACTCTTGATTACCTATAAAAATGGAGTGGAGTCATAAAAATGATCCATTAATCACTCCTGTATAATCTGGAATGCATCATATGAAATTTTTTCTTCAAGACATTTTCCCCCACTATGTTTGGCTTAGGTTAAATTCATTCAAATATTTTAGTGTCTATAATGAGCATATGGAAGTTCAGTCACTAGGGGGCGGGATGAGATGTAAGATAATATTAGCCTTTAAGTGTAAAATCTCACTGGGAAAGGAAGGCAGTAGTATGTAAAATAAAGAGCAATGCAAGGTGGTACAACTTTAAAGGCCAAAAAAAGGAAGACAATAAATACCACTAAAACATAAGGAAATCAATATAGGTCAATGAGAAAAAGGTACAGAGGAAGCAGAACAAACTACGCTGTGAAAGACTGACAGCGTTTGTTGCGCAGGGCACAGGGCAGGCAGGATGAGAAACACAAGCGAAGCTTGGAGCTAAGATTTGCATGAAGTATCCAGAAAGCAGTGAAGAAACAGATTTAGCTAGCTTTGAGGTTGAGAACACTGAAGCAAGAGATTAAACTGCAACAGCAAGAGAAGAGCAAATTTGGGACAGCCTTGAAACCTGACTGCGGCATCTGAGCTTTGTTGTAGGCCAATGGTTTTAACAACTCTTAGAAACCATGGTGTTTCTGTAGGAAGTGTCATTCAAAATAAATACATTTAGTTTTATCTTGTCTATTAAAACATTTTACCAATCTTCCAACTGCCAAGCCAACTCAGTCCTCATCTGGCCATTCCTTAGGCTCTGGTATCATAGTTTTCTCTCCATTTTTGTTCCTTCTCTGCCTTCTTTGCTGAGATCTCTGCTCATCACTTAAAACAATGTAGTCACTCAGGATTCTGTCCTTGGTCCCTTTTCACACTAAACAAGTGTTTGTCTCTTTTGAGAATCTCCAGAGAGCTACAGACTTTCCCCTATCAAAAGTTACATGTATGATACAATGGGTACTTTCAGGATATTTGGATTCTAGCCTAAGAATTCTTCCTCTAAACGTTCTCTCTGCGCAACCTCATTACTCCAATGGTCTTAACTGTACGCTGACACTCCCAGAATTTTAGCGGCAACCCTATGGAGTCAGTGACCTACTGGATGTCCAGTAGGTTCTTAATCTGCCCACAGGGAACTCACCACTGTTCTAAGCAGTTTTCCTCTGTATTCTCATCAAAGCAGCCTTACCCCCATCTGCCTGGTCACACAAGCCGCAAATCAGGAGGTCAATCCCCCATCAGCGAACTTCCTTAGATCCTTTCATCCATCTCTATTAACATAATGCTATTTACTTGAAGCCTTCAGTCTTGCCCAGATTATGGCACTCATCTCCTACTGGTTTCCCTGCCTCTGGACTAACAACAATCCATCTATCCTTCTCTACTAAAGTATAGATTTTTAATAAAAACAAAAAGCAACCCCCCCAGCACACTACCAGTCATTCTGTTATTTTCTTGCTTAAAAATTTTAATGGTTCCCCCACTGCCTAAAGAATTAACTCCAACTTCCAATTATAACAAAGATTATTCTTGATTCGGTCTCTGACTCAGTGTTCCAATACGGCCCCATTCACACACCACCCTCCAGCCACACTGAACTGCTGTCTTCCTACCTTTATGTTGCTCTGCTCACACAGTTATTTCTAGTTAGAATGTCTGCTTCCATTTGTCTACTGAACACCTATTTCAGTCTCATCTTTTCTGTGCAGAAAAACACCCATTTTTAAAACTCAGCTCAAATGTCATCTCTCCTGTGGAGTCTTCCTTGCCACTCTTGACAGAGGAGGACTGATTATTGCCAACTTGTGTTCCCATTTCTAATAGAAACTATTGGGTTAGCCAAAAAGTTCGTTTGGGTTTTCTGTATGATCTGATGGAAGAACCCAAACAAATATTTTGGCCAACTCATTTGCAGGAGGGAAGCAATCTTATTCCTGGTAGCCCTAGCACCAAGCACAATTCCCCACTATATCCTAGGCACTTACTAAACGTTTCTGAATGTGTAACAAAAAATGTGACTACTAATATGTACGCAATATTAAAAAATCACAATAGTAACCATATGAATCCTTAAAAGAAATACAAGCTGTTCAACTTAACCTGAAGATAACAATTCATGGGTTTTTTAAAATATCTGTTAGTATGTGTTACCTCTTGCCTGTAGCCACTAAAGAGGTAGCAAGCACAAACTCTTTAAAATGCATGTATGTGGGAGCACAAAAAAGAAAAACAATTAAAATCTACCTCTCATTAGCTAATTTTCCCCTGCAAGTTTTGAGATCATAATATTCCATATTAATGGTAGAAGAGCATGAATCTGAATATGAAAATCACACTGTTACGTGGGAACACAGTTTGAGAATTATTCTGGTCAATGGAAAGTCACTGGGTTTTCACACCACTGATTGAGAGAGTGTACGTATTGTGAGGATTGGGTTAGAGGCCCAAAACTGACACAAATGAACAACATGATCCTGGAAAAGTCATGGAGCTCTGTTTTCCTGACCTCTAAAATTTAGGTTTTAGTCTAATGATTTCTATTATTCCATTTCTTAACAAACCACCCTAACTGCAGCTGTCTTTAAGGAATGACTATGGTGAAATGTGGATATTTTGTTAGTATGTGTCATTCAGTCTAGTGCTAGTCCTAGAGACAGAGAATGACCTGGAAACTTTAAGAAGTCAAACCTTTAGGTAATATTTATTTAATATTTGATTCCCAAGGACTTCTTCAGTGATGAGCTGAGTTTGTCAATAAAGAGCACTCACAGTTTTTTCACAAACTTTTCTGCATGAAGGGGCAACAATGCCAAACATGTGGCATTAAGGAAAAAAAAAAATCACACAGCACCGAGACTCCAATTCACATCCTTTGAATTCCACTGGACCCCAACAGAAGCCCATCATGGTAACCATCCCATTGTTCCCCCAGTTGGTATTCCTTCCCCATCCTGAGTTGGCTATTCCAGACCTTCTCCATTTTCTTCCAGATCCCTATCCTCTACCTCCCCTATTATTTTTGGGAGGTTATTATTTCTCTACACATAGCCCTGACTTTTGACTTTCCACCCTTCCATGGACGTGGAACTAGAGATGAAGGGGACTGTGGATACAGCAGGAGAGATGCCCTTCCTCCACCAATTCCCTCCCTCTCCTGTCTCTTCAGTTTCTTGCTCTCTCCTGATTTTCACTAGCATCTGACTCTCCCTTAATTTTTTAAAAGCAAAATTAAACTAAACCTCCTTTGAGATATAAATGCTTGAATAAAGAAGGGATCTCTAAAAGATATGATAAATTACTAAAAGTTTAGAGATCAGAGACTAAGGTCACGGGGTGGAAGATTTTTTTTTTTTTTTAGTATAAAATGCTTTATAACATTCAATTTTAAAAATCACATTATCTAGTCAGATATTTTTTTAAATTAAATTAGCAACACTCTTAGACCCTACACATCCCTTCTTGAAAGCAAGAGTTCTTGAAGAGTTGCCCACGCTACTTTACTTTCTCATTTCCAACTTACTCTTTAATTCATTCTATTTTGGCTTCTTCTATCCAAGCCACAGAACTGCTCTAAGGGCATCAGTGACCTGTCCCCTCCTCAGTCCAGAGGGGAGCACTCCACTTCTGCTTTGACCCCGCTCGTCATGACTCTGTCTTACTGACGAGAACCGCTCCTTGGGCTTCCATGGTTTACTCTTCTGATTCTCCTACCTTTCTTGCCAGTTTGTGTCTGTCCTTGGACAGCTCTTCCCTGTGAGCACCCCTTCCTGCTCCTTGATCTTGGCTCGTCTCCCCTTTTTTTGTGTGGATTATTGCAGTGGCCTCTTATCCTTCCAACCCACTCATGGTGCAAGAGCCCCCTTCCTGACCCCTCTCCCCCATGTCACTCCCCTGATCAGAACTTGAAAGTCAAGAGCTCCTCTCTCTGCCTACCAGAAGTGGCACTTTCTGGGCCCCGCCCCATCCTTCCAGCCTCATTCCAATTCTTCTGGCTTATTATGTTCCATCCAACATAATAATATTATGTTCGAAGTCTTTGCAGAAGTCAGGCTCTCTTCCGACTCAGGACCTTTCCCCATTATCTCTACACCCTTTAGTACTAAGTCTGAAATCAGTTCCTCATGGACAACTGCCTCTCTCTCCAGGATAGCTACAGCCTTCTGTTACACTAGCCTCATCTCAACTATTATTAAATTCTTGGTACAGTGATAATTAAGGTTTTTCTACACTCACCAAAAGGCAAATTCCATGACAGCAGGGACCATACTTCTGTGTCATTCACCGCTGAGATCGCTAGTGCCCAGGGTGTGACATGATAGGCAGTAGAAGACTGGAGAAATATCTGTGGGTTAATGAAGGGGTAAGTGTACCCAGTCCCGGCGCTTCAGTCCCCATTCTTCCACCAATCACTTCAAGGGCAATGTCACCAGTCAGTTCTCACTCTTGATTTAAAGCCACATTTCCAACCACCTGTCTTCCTCAAGTTGGCTTAGAGGGTCAAGAGTCTGCCTGCAATGTGGGATACCTGGGTTCGATCCCTGGGCTGGGAAGATCCCCTGGAGAAGGAAATGGCAACCCACTCCAGTACTCTTGCCTGGAAAATCCTGTGGTCGGAGGAGCCTGGTAGGCTACAGTCCATGGGGTCGCAGAGTTGGACACGACTGAGAGACTTCACTTCACTTCACTTCCAACCACCTACTGGTTCAGCTCACTTTTAAATGTTCTCAACCTTCTTCTCCAACCTCAATCTGGCCCCCTATCCTACTCCTCCTTATATTAAGCCTCATCTTCCTGTCTGGGTCTTGGTGAATAGGACTACCACCAACACCACTGCAAGCTTTCCAGTGCTGGATCCCCAACCAACTCCCTGACTGCTAAACTACAGACTGAAATTTTACATCCTTGATAATTAAGCAAATCATCTACTTCTTTTCATCTTGACTGTCACTACTTTAGTTCAGACACAATCACTTCTCGCCTACATTACAACAGCCTTTCAGAACATGTAGGCTGTACATGCGTCATTTTCCTTCCTGCTAATCCGCTCTCTCCCTCACTGAGAAGAGAAAACCCTCGGGATATAGTGTCACACTTTGTAGAACCAGATGATGCTCTCTGCAGTAGGACGGCTGGAGTTCCTTCACTTGTCTCTCACCATCTCCAAATCCCAGATCCTTCCCCTCCATTCTCTGTGCTAAAGCCTTAAGGTGAGACTCCATTCGTCTTATGAGGTCCCAGCTGGATATTATCTTTTCCAGGAAGCCTTCTCAGAGTCAGCCTAGGCCTTCCTCCCACCAATCATGTCAGATGTCTGTCCTAGCGCTTACTAGTCAATACCGCATTGGATGGTTTACTTATCAATCTTGTTCACTGGGCTGTGAGCTCCTTAAGGTTAGGGACCATTTCTCATTAATCTTTATGTTCCCGTTGCCTAATGTAGCACTTGATACAAAGAAGAATCTCAGGTGTTTACTGAGACTACAGAAAGATGAATCAGCAGACATCAGTCAGTAAATTGGTGCTGTCATTTAAGCATGATGCTATGACGACCTGGTCCAACGGTCATTGTGAGGACTGGAGAAACCATTGACATAAAAAACCAATTCATCAACCATGAACTAAATACCCACTGTACACTTCAGTTTATAGTAAGACATAGTCTTGGCCCTCAAATGGTGGATAGTTAAGCAGGGAAGGTATCAAACAAAGCCACAAAATGTGACAAGTTTTAGAATAATGACAAGAACAGTGCTTATCCTGAATATAAAGAAAGTAATTTTGCTGAGGTGAGCAAGGAAGGCGCCTCTGTGGTTGGTGTAACCTTTCAGCTGAACTTTGCAGGCATGCAGGATTTTGCAAAGGAGAGAAGAAAAACAATGTTTCAGAGAGAGAAATGGATGAGAAAAGTCAAAAGGCACGAAGGTGCATGATGTATTCAGGAATTAGAATATAAGCTCTGTCTGTTGTTAAGCTAAATTCTCAATGCTCAGAAGAGTGCTCAGCTCATACTACACATTCAGTAAGCCTTAGCTACATGGAAGAACTTTCTAGCATATCAGTGTGGTTGGGAAGTAGGATATGTTATAGGAGATGAAGCTGGGAAGGGGTTTTGAGGCCCAATGATAGAGAGCATCAGTCCAAAGGGACTCAGTTTAGATTGGCAGACACCAGGGAGCCACTGAAAGGGCTAAAGGAAGGTCCTAGTGCAATCAGAGCTGTGTTTCAGGAACTGTAATGACTCTGAAGAAGATGGTGCTGAGACAATCTCTTTTATGAGCTAAATGGAGGGGAATATGTAAGAAAAGGACAGGGTCATAAGATCTCTCACCTGCCCTGACTGTAAGACAGAGAGAGACAGACAGAAACGGTAGACATACACTGAAGTAATACTGGCTTACAGATTCAATAATCTGTGTTAGACAGGAGAAGTGAGGGATATAAGTGGGTTGTCAAGGACATACGTGCGGGAAGCGTGTTTATTCCAAAGTAAGAAACCAAAAGTAGAAGGCTGAAGGACAGCAAAAGTTACCCAAACTGAACTGTAAGACTAAGAATTCTGAATAAGAAAAAAGATTGGCAGCTCCTTCAATGTAAGCAGATTCCTTGGTAATTAACTCTCTATCAAAGTGGAACAGGAATTAACAGCAAAAGACAGAGGCATATGGTCTCCAAGAGGTAAGACCATATAATGAGATGACCTGTTAGCTTTAGACGGTAGGGAGGAAAGAAGAATTTATAAGGATAGGTCACTGTGAAGATTATAATTTGATGAAGCTAGATAGGGGACACTCAATCAGGATGCAGGTTTGATGGGGAAAATGGGTACAGTTTTTAACATGTTCAATGTGGTTACCCACAGGGTGCCCAGTTTGAAATGAAGCTCAGAAAGAAAACAATGCCTCACAGAGATCTGAGGGTCACTAGCCAAATCAACAGAGAAGGCAATGGCACCCCACTCCAGTACTCTTGCCTGGAGAATCCCATGGACGGAGGAGTCTGGTGGGCTGCAGTCCATGGGGTTGCACAGTCGGACACAACTGAAGCGACTTAGCAGCAGCAGCCAAATCAACGCAAGTAGAGACCACGGAGAAGAGGCCATCCACAGAGCAGCTTCCAGGTGAGAAGAGGGCCGAGAGCGCCTTGGCGAGTACGTATCGACATTTCAGAGGAAGGACAGGCAAGAGACAGCAAAGGAGCTTCCGAAAGAGCATTAAGAGAAACTGGTGGTGGAAAGAGTGGAGACTGAGGTGAGAAACAATGACAGCACATGCTGCTACCACATGACCACCACAGGCCAGTCTGCTAACAGAAACCCCATGAGGTGGTACTGTCCACTCATCTCAGGGAAGAAACTGAAGGAAAGAGAACCAGGTAATGTATTGAAGGTCTTGCAACTAGTACACAGTAGAGCCAGAATCTGAACCCAGGCAGTCTCTCCAGGACAAAAGGTTCAAGGAAGAAAGAGTAGCCAACAGGGTAGGATGTTGCAGAGAAGGAGAACAGATCTGAGGTCCTCAAATGTGGCAATTTAGGAAGTCACTTATAAGGGCATAAATCAAAATGGAGTGGGTTAAAAAGTAAGACGGGAAACTACAAGCAAGCTACAGCACAAACTTTTCTGCAATCTGTGTATCTGATAAGGGACTATCTAGAATATACAAAGAACTAGTACAACTCAGTAAGAAAAAGACAACCCAATTCAAAAAAATAGGTAGGGACTTCCCTGGTGGTACGGTGGTTAAGAATCAGCCTGCCAATGGAGGGAACACAGACTCCATCCCTGGTCCGAGAAGACCCTACATGCACGGGGCAACTAAGCCCGTGCACCGTTAACCCTGAACCTGTGCCCTAGAGCCTGGCTCCGCAACAAGAGAAGCCACCACAGTGAGAAGCCTGCGCGCCACAACTAGAGAAAGCCTACATAGCAATGAAGACTCAGTGCAGCCAAAAAGAAATAATAAATCTTTAAAAACTTTAAAAAATAGGTAAAGGATCTGCATAGATAGTTCTCTAAAGAAGATATACAAATGGCTATAAGCACTGGAGAAGATGTTCAGCATCATTAGCCATCAGGGAAATGCAAATCAAAAGAATGAGATGTTCCACACCCACTAGGACAGCTATAATCAAAAAGTCAGATAACAGTATTGGTGAAGATGTGGAGAAATCAAAACCTTCATACACTGGTGGTGGGAATGTAAAATGGTGACGTCACTTTGGAAAGCAGTTTGGCAGTTCCTCAGATGGTTAAACCACAGAGGTACCATGACCCAACAGCTCATCTCCTCGGTATATATCCAAGAGAAATGAAAACATGTCCATACCAAGACTTGCATGTGAATGTTCATAACATTATCTATAACAGCCCCCAGACAGAAACAACCCAAATGTCCATCAAGTAATGAACAGATGAATCAAATGTGCTATGTCCATATGATGACATTTTTGGCAATAAAAAAGGTACTGATATATGCTACAGTATGAATGAACCTTGAAAATATTATGCTAAGTGCAAGAAGCTAATCATAAAGGACCACATACATACTATATGATTCCATGTAGATGAAATGTCCAAATAGGGACATCTATTGAGACAGAAAGTAGATTAGTGGTTGCTGAAGATTAACGGGAAAAAGATCTGGAGAGGTTTGGGGGGTGATGGCTAAGCAGTATGGGGTTTCTTTTTAGGTTAATGAAAATGTGCAACCACTGCTACAACCAATTTTAGAATAATTCTGTGAGTGTGCAAAAAGCTTTGAATTGTACAGCTTCAATTGGTGAATTGTAGGGCATGTGAATCATGTGTCAATAAAGCTGTATTTAAAAGTTGATGGGAAATGAGGAAGAAGGAAAAGATAGGAAATGCTTGAGTGGGGATGCAAGATCAAAGAAAGATTAGGGAAAATCTGATTTACCAATTAAGATAAACCAGTGGAAAAATAGCACTTGATTAAAAAAAAAAAGACATCAAAGATTAAGCAAAGTTCTAAAGGGGATGGGCAGGGGAAAAAAAAGAAAAATAGGTGCAACCTCTGAACAAAGATACAGATAACTGGTGTGAAGTAAGTTGAGAGTTCATACTTGAAGAATCCAAAGAGGCAGAAGTCTGCAGCTGAGTATGAGAGGGTGAGGGACAGAGTAAGAAATCCAGAAAAGTTATAATTGGGAAAACTGGTGATAAGAATGGAAGAAGCAAGCAAAAGATAAAAAGCCTGTCCTGTGGAACTGAGCAGTGTGAGAATAGAAACAATATGTAATGGAGCCAAGAAGTGTGAGTCTATGACCCCTGCCGCTATACTAGCCAGGCAAGAGTTCATAAACTGAAACGGCAGATGACCGGGCTCTTTGGGGGCTGAAGACTGCAACCTTGAGTACAGAGAGTGCTGACAGTGTAGGTGAAATTTTGCTGCTGTTTAGTTGCTAGGCAGGTAAATGTTTCATCACAACATTCCACTGAGTGAGGAAGCCAGTGAGACCAAAAGAAGATGGATGTTTCAAAGGAAGAATCTGATTTAATGGCAGAATCCATGTGGAAGATGAAAGAGAAGGAAAACAAGGAAAACAGGATTTCTGATTGATTCACCCAGAAGAACTGACAGATGAACAACCAGAGTTCTTACAGAATAGGTAGGCAATGGAGAGATTAATTACTCAAAAGCATCTGGTAAAGTTTAGATTGTAAGAGCTTCTTGAAGAACAACCCTGCCATTTTCAAGAGAAACAGAAATACAGGGAGGCCCAGGGAAGTTAAATGACTTTTCTGGAGTCACAAGGTACTAGACAAAGGCTAGAAATGACTGAACTCCAGGCTGTTCTACTGCACAACAAAACCTCATTGCTATCTGGAGTGACAGGATGGCAGGAAATACAAATGGTGATGCTTCTTGAGATTTGGTAACATTAAAATTGGCTTGAATTTCTAGGTTCATCTCAGGTGACTGATAGTGGGGAAATATGATTCAGGAACAAAACGAATGACAGGAGAAGCCAATCTGAGCTAAAACATTTGCTCTGGTAATCCACATGGAGATAATCAAGAGTTGGATGTAGAATGACATAGGCACCTTGAAATATTTGAATGTAAGAACATTTTATGCTTCAAAATCCTTTCAATGTTAGTTGGCAAACAGATGACAGGACATATAAATTTATCATGGCTAAGAATTGTAACCATTAAGAAGAGCTTTGCTTACTTTTAGGGTTATTTTTATGTTACAGAAATATGAAATACTAAAGGGAGGTCTGATTAGGTCTTTTTTAAGGGTCTAGGTATTTGCCTTACCTTTACTACCTTGTAGTCACACAAGTATTCCACCTCATAATTGTTTAGATTCCTTTTGGTGATTCCAATCGATTTACATGTGAGCTTTTCTTTTCTACATAATTCCTGAAGAGTATCAAGTGAAACTAGGCAAGGCACACACCAAGCTACAATAAGAAAATAGAATTCTTTACTAATGAAATAGCTACTCCATTAAAATAAAATAAAACAAAAAATCTTGACTTCTATATCCCCACCCTTCAACTGGCAATTTTTTATAAGACTAAAAATTCAAGAAACCATTTACATGTCTAAGAAAATTTAACCACTGAAGAACTATTTTGGTAAATATTTCTTCCTGGATTTTCTCACGCGTCTCTGCCCTACTATATCAATTTCCACTAGGCCACCTGAACAAAATGTTTCATGTCTATAAGCTTTCATAAGATTACACACAGATAGGCTGAGATAGTATTTTTAACTTTTTCATTGTATTCTATATAGAATTGCTGTTTTAGTCAAATGTAGACATCAAGCACAAAATTATTAAAGATACATCTTAAATATATTTAAAAATAATCTTACATTGTTAAAAAGTAATTTTCCCTTTCTTTTTGTCCAGCAATAAGAACTGTAATCTAATTCTATAGTTATATATTGGTGACATCATATGATCCACTTTTCCTATTTGGGAAGGTTGTATGAAATTTTAACTTCAATTCTGCCCATGCAGCAATGTAGTTTAGCAAGGTAAATTAACCCAAGAGCTACAATAAAATAATGAAGAGTATACTGAGTTTTGTAATACTCACTTCCTGTATTGTTTTCAAAGCCAAGGATGACAATACAGAGTATTCAATTTACACCAAGCCTGAAGAAAATCAGATACACTCATCATCAACCTTCTAGAAGCCAGTAACAGTGCTGTGGAAGAGTCTACCCTCAAATTCCTGTTAAGAGTATGCCACCACACTGCATTAAAAATAGGTTAACACAGGGTGGTGATAACAGCAGCTAAGACACCAAGCTCCCAATACAGGGGCTCAGATTCAATCCTGGTCAGGGAACTAGATCCCATATGCAGCATCTAAGATAAAAGATATGGTGTACCTCCAACTAAGACCTGGCACAGCCAAATTAAGTAAATAAATATTTTTTTAAAATAGGTTAACACAAACTGACATTTAGAAACATAGAATAAACTTGGCTTTCCGGCTAGTGCCACGAGAAGCACCAGAGAGGATCAAGGGTCCTCTGTTCCAGGCCCCGCGAGGCCCCCTAGCTACATGACTGTAGGGAGGTTTCCATCTTTCTGGGTTTCAGCTTCACTGAAAAAAATGTGAGGGCTGGAGTAAACTGGGAGTAAACCAAACAAAACCCGTCAGTAAACGCACGCTTTACTTGGCAGCTCTCCAAGGTAGTTGTGATAACCTTTTGGGTTTGGAGGTAGTTTTCCAGAAAGAGAGAAGAGCTGTTCCTAGTATACTCGTTCCTCGCCCTCCCAAACTCACCCAGGGGTCTCATGGTCAGAAAACCTGAAATATGATTTCCAGCCGCTCCACCCCCAAAAAAAGAACTCAGTTCTAGATCAAGAAAGTGAAATGTATTTTCCCCTAAAAAATTTGAGGGGTGTTTTGGGGGTAGGGGAGTAGTGGAAATACAAACCACCCCTTATATCCATCCCTTCCATTTAAAAAGCCTCAGGATGTTTTGTGTAGAGTTAACCTCGTTATGCTCATCACCTGGACTTTCTACCGAAGGTGTATCTGTCTGCTGTTCCTACTAATTTCACTTAGTGCAAGTAACAGAAGAATTCAAGACGCAACCCTCCACGGAAATGCTAGTTTTGAGAGTAAAACTTGGAACACACGACACCGCAACCCCCCTGGTAACCAATCTGACTATCTCTAATAAAGTAGAAAGAGAATTCATTGGTAAGAATAAACATTTCATGACCACCACAAAAACTTGACACTAGTTCACACTAACCCCTAGCGGAGGAAAAGTTGGGCGATAATGAGTCCATAATCCATGCGGAGAGGCGCAGTGCTGGAAAACACCTTTCCGTTTCAGAAGGCATTGAAAGTTCCAGTCTTGGAGCGCACGCACAAACACACGTTCAGCACCGAATTCTTTGGCGACCACAGAAACAGCACGCAAGTTCCCTCCCGGCGGGGATGACGATTCCCGTGAGCCAGGGGCTAACGCCTCCAGTACCCACTTAGTGGGACTTCCTCCAAAGGCGAACCGGTCCTCCCCGTGCGTCCCAATCGGGGTACATCCTCACTCATCTATTTTCTTAGCCTTCACACCTCTCTCTTAGCCCCGACCTCTCTCTGCTCCTCCGACACTGAGGTCACACCCACACCACCGGGATCCTCCCGCTCCCAGTTCCAAAGCTAGCCCGACTGCAAACGTCCCGCTCAAACCATCACAAAGGAGTCGCGCCCCCCTCGTGTCCACGGACCTCGAGGCGCGCAAGGATCCGCCGTCGCCACCCGGGTGCCCCCAAACAGCGGTCGGGAGGGGTGGGGTTTCTGGGCCGGCCGGCGGCGGGGGCTGGGCCGCCGGGTCCGTGGGACGGCAGCGGAGGGCGCGGGCCGAGCCTCGCAAGGGCCGGGCGCGGGAAGCGACTGCGGGCAGCGGGCGGGCCGAGCCGCGAGGAGGGTCAGGGGCCGGGGGCAGGGAGGAGCCCGCGGCGCGCGTCTGGGGGCCGCAGTGTCAGTCGCGCGGAAGGCGATGTCTCGCCGCGTCGCTCTGCGGCCGGCCCGCGCGTTCCGGCCCGGCTTCCCGGGCTTCGGGAGTTTGCCCGGCGGACAGGGGACAGTGCGGGGCGCCGCTCTCCAGCCCTCACCTCCTGGCGCCTCGGCCCCGGCCGCCGCCATCTTGAGGAGCTTTCATTCAAACTGGCGCGGTCTGACGGGATAGCTCCGCTGGCCCAACGCCCCGCCTCCGCACAGCCCGCGCGGAACGCGGGAGCCCGGGCGGGGGCCTAGAACCCGCGAGGCGTCCTGACGTCAGCGGCGGCCGTCCCAGCCGCGGCGGCGAATGCGCCTGCGCCTGCGCCCCAAGTCTTTCGCGGGGACCGCGCGGACGGGGGCGGGGCAAGCGGTCGGAATCTGGGAGCGCTCGCTTAGGTGAGCGGCCACCAGCACTGGCTTGGCTGGCTGAGCGCTTAGTTCAGGGAACGGGCATCAGTCAGGCTTTCCTACAGTAATTATGTTTTATGCCTGGGTGCTGGGTGTGCAATGTGCAGAATTCCAAGCGCAGTGTATGTTCCCACCCCCCCTCCGTCATAATTGTTCCTCAGCCACCTGAGCCCGACAAACCCTTGTTTCCTTCTAGACTCTGCCTCTAGATCACACGTTCCCAAAATTGGCTGTACATTGGGACCCCTTGGAGGTTTTGTTTTTGTTTCACTCTCGGAGATTCAATAGGAATGGGGTGTAACGGAAACGTTGGAATTTTTAAAGCTCCCCAGGTGATTCTCAGTGTGCAATTTGAAACCACTGGTCTAGATCAGTGCTTCTCACATCTGAAAGGGCATAGGAGTCATCTGGACATCTTGTTAACATGCAGATTGGAATGGGGGTGGCGGTGCGGCGAGCTGGGCTGAGATCTGGAGTTCTGTGTTTCTGACTAGCTCCCGGACTACGCCCCCACGCCTGGGGGTGGAGCCGCATCCTTGTAGCCAGGCTGCAGGACGCCCAGGTCCTCATACCTGGACCACACAGGTCTCCACTCCCACCCCGTCCCCATCCATCCATCACACCGCATCCATGGTGACTGTTATAAACGATCTGAAGCAGAAATCTTCCAAGAGTAAATCGCAGAAGTTCGGTAGAAAGCCGTTTGACGTCTACCAAGGATTTTTAAAAGAAATTTATGTAAAATACAAAAAGATTTTAAAGCATCCTACGTAAGTTTGCGATGTTGGGAATAAACAGAACATTAAAGGAATTAATTTGTTTGATTACATTATGAAATACTGTCAAGCCATTAAAGACGTTTATGAAGCCTTTGGTGTCATGGAGAAGTGTTTAACAAAACTTCTTAAAATATAAAACAACCAAAAGCTGTAAAATAAAGTTTCAACTATGTTAGGAAATGTATAGGAAGATAGATATAAAGTCTCAGGGAAGTGGTTTCCTTTTTGACTTCTTGTTTTTACGAATTTTCTATAATGAGCATCTTGTAATGGTTTAGTCGCTAAGTTGTGTCCAGCTCTTGTGACCCCATGGACTCTAGCCAGCCAAGCTCTTTTGTCCATAGGATTTCCCAGGCAAAAATACTGGAGTGGCTTGCTATTTACTTCTCCAGGGGATATTCCCAACCCAGGAATTGAACCGGGGTCTCCTGCATTGCAGGTGGACTCTGCAGGCAGACTCCTCCTGCACTGAAGGTGTATACTTGACTGAGCTACAAGGTTATGAGCATCTTATTACCTTGATAATAAGGAATAGAAGGTCCTATCCAACCCTGCTACATGGAGGGCCCTTTGTGATATGGTGGTTCCTGCCCACTTCTCAAGCCTCACTGCTCATTTCCTTCTGTTCTAATTGTAACTTCCTCGAATATTCAATCTCCTGCTCCTTGTCTGCAGGATTTCTGTCAAACCTGTTCCCTCTGCCTAGAAAATGCCAACTCTCCCCCTGCCTATGCTAGGATGATTCCTACAGACCCTTTAAGACCTGGATAGCACCTCACCTACTTCCAAGGGCTACCCCCCTGGGAACCCCCCACCCCCGTATACTCTCTGCTTCTATGTTTTCAGATTACCTTCACTCAATAGCATCCAGCCTCACTCAACTGCCCTCTACTTCCCTCTTGGTTTCCCCCCACCTCACTGGCCACTGTTTAACTCCTATGTTGGCTCCCTTTCCTCTATCCAACCTAAATGCTGGGGTTCAAGATTTGGCCTTGGGGCATTTCTCTTATGCTCTTTTCCTAAGTGACTGCCTCAATTCCTATGGATTTAAATATCTTTTCCAGTTAAGATTCCCAACTTTCTGTCTCTAGTCCTGACCTCTATTCTCAATTCCAGACTTGAATATCCACAGTGCCTAGCTGACATATCCACTTAGGTGTTTAAACCAACATATCAGATTGTATATATCCCCTTATTCGCCTCGAGTATGTTCCAAAACTCCCAGTGGATGCCTGAGACCACAGATAGTACTGAACCCTATAAATACTATGGTTTTCCCTAAACATACTTCTATGATGAAGGTTTAATTTACAAATTAGGCACAGCACCATCACTTCATGGCAAATAGATGGAGAAGCAGTGGAAGCAGTGTCAGACTTTATTTTGGGGGGCTCCAAAATCACCGCAGATGGTGACTGCAGCCATGAAATTAAAAGAAGCTCACTCCTTGGAGGAAAAGTTATGACCAACCTAGACAGCATATTCAAAAGCAGAGACATTACTTTGCCAACAAAGGTCTGTCCAGTCAAAGCTATGATTTTTCCAGTAGTCATGTAAGGATGTGAGAGCTGGACTATAAAGAAAGCTGAGCGCCAAAGAATTGATGCTTTTGAACTGTGGTGTTGGAGAAGACTCTTGAGAGTCCCTTGGACTGCAAGGAGATCCAACCAGTCCATCCTAAATAAAATCAGTCCTGAATATTCATTGGAAAGACTGATTTTGAAGCTGAAACTCCAATACTTTGTCCCCCTGATGTGAAGAACTGACTCATTTGAAAAGACCTTAATGCTGGGACAGATTGAAGGCAGGAGAAGGGGACAGCAGAGGATGAGATGGTTGGATGGCATCACCTACTCAATGGACATAAGTTTGAGTTAACTCCAGGAGTTGGTGATGGACAGGGAGGCCTGGCGTGCTGCAATCCATGGGGTCGCAAAGAGTCAGATGCGACTGAGTGACTGAACTGAACTGAAGGGATTAACAAAAATAAATAATGATGGTTGGACAGTTATATAGTAATGAAAGTTATGTGACTGTGGTCTCTTTCAAAATACCGTGTAGAAATTGGATCTTTTCCATCTTAATGAAGCACTTAATACTTGCTGTGGTGGTAACTTTTTCAGTTTGAGGTGTCACAGCAAAACTTGCACGGATTTTTTTCCTTCTTCACAATTTTATAGAACATTCGTTTTTACCGAAGATCATGGGAATCTCAGCAAATGACTTTTCCCCTTTCCTTACTAAGTCAAGAACTTTCACTCTTTCACTTAAATGAAGTACTTTATGTCTTATCTTTGGCATATCTGAATTGCCACATCACTCCTTGTGTGCTGTGGGGTCATTATTAAGGCTGTTGTTGTTGTTCAGTCACTAAGTCATGTCTGACTGTTTGTGACCCCATGAACCATAGCACACCAGGCTTCCCTGTCCTTCACCATCTCCCTGAGTTTGCTCAAACTCATGTCCATTGAGTCAGTGATGCCATTCAACCATCTCATCTGCTGTCACCGCCTTCTCCTCTTACCCTCAGTCTTTCCCAGAATCAGGGTCTTTTCCAATGAATTGGCTCTTACCATCAGGTGGCCCAAGTATTTGAGCTTCAGCTTTACCATCAGTCTTTCCAATGAACATTCAGGGTTCATTTCCTTTAGGATTGACCAGTTTGATCTCTTTGCTGTCCAAGAGACTCTTAAAAGAGTCTTCTCCAACACCACAGTTTGAAAGCATCAATTCTTTGGTGCTCAGCCTTCTTTATGGCCCAACTCTCACATCTGTACATGAATACTGGAAAAACCATAGCTTTGACTATATGGACCTTTGTCAGCAAAGTAATATCTCTGCTTTTTAATATGCTGTCTAGATTTGTCATAGCTTTTCTTCCAAGGAGCAAGTGTCTTTTATTTTGGTGGCTGCAGTCACCATCTGCAGTGATTTTGGAGCCCCAGAAAATAAAATGTCACGGTTTCCACTTTTTCCTATTTGTCGTGAAGTGACAGAACTAGATACCATGATCTTCATTTTTTGAATGCTGAGTTTTAAGCCAGTTTTTACACTCTCCTCTTTCACCTTCATCAAGAGGTTCTTTAGTTCCTCTTCGCTTTCTGCCATTAAAGTGGTATTATCTGCATATGTGTGGTTGTTGGTATTTCTCCTGACAATCTTGATTCTAGCTTGTGCTTCGTCCAGCCTGGCATTTTGCATGATGTACTCCGCATATAAGTTAAATAAGCAGGGTGATAATATACAGCCTTTCCCAATTTTGAACCAGTCCCTTGTTCTATGTTGGGTTCTGTTACTTCTTGTCCTGCATAAAAGTTCCTCAGGAGGCAGGTAAGGTGGTCTGATATTCCCATCTCTTTAACAGTTTTCCAATTTGTTGTGATCCTGGACAGTCAAAGGCTTTCGCATAGCTGGGTCATAGAAGAAGCAAGGGAATTAAAAAAAAAAAAATCTCCTTTTGCTTCATTGGCTACGCTAAAGCCTTTGACTGTGTGGATCACAAGATAAGGGTGACCTGAACACAAGCACTGTGACACCACGACAGTCAATCTGATGATGACTACCACTAAGTGACTGAGGGGCGAGATAGATACAATGAACAAGGATGAGTCAAGTCCCAGGGCAGCCAAGATGCCACCACACTATGCTGAACAGTGTGCAATTTAAAGCTTATTGCTTATTTCTGGGATTTTCCATTTATGGAATTCAGTGTAGGTGACTGAAACTTTGGAAGGTGAAAGCTTGTGTAAGAGAGGACTGACTGTACTCAGAAAAGTACCCTTGATTTTTGCCTCCCAGCCTGGTCTTCTCCACTGCAGCCCCATGAACTGTCTCATCTCCATATGCTGGACCACCTGCTCAGGTATTTAAGAAGAAATCCCAGCATCATCTTGATTCACCCTATCCTTATTCTCCAAATTAACTCCATCCGCAAGTCATGTTAGTTATAGGTCTAAAATACACCTTGCTTCTGCCTCTCCTCTCCATCACTGTTGCTATTAGTCCAGGCCATCATTTCACAACCAGAGTCTTGCAAAAAGCCTACCTGATGTCACTCCACTATTGCTCCCCTCCAGTCCATCTTCCATACAGCTGAAAATGTGGACTCAAACCTAAGTGGAACGTGGCCTCCTTCTGCTTTAAACATCTCCCAATGTGCCTGGAATACAATCCCAACCTTCTAATAGCCCACACATCTTAGTGGGACTGGAAACCTCTCTTTTGAATATTTGTGTCTCTCTCCTTCTGCTCACTATTCTTTAGGACTTGTTTTACTCATTCAGAAACCTGTCATTATGGAACTCCATTGGTGGTCCAGTGGTTAGGACTCTATGCTTCCAATGTAAGGGGAACAGGTTTGATTCCCGGTCAGGGAACTAAGAGAGTTTTCCAGGTGGCTCAGTGGTAAAGAATCTGCTTGACAAGCAGGAGACGTGGGTTCCATCACTGGATCACGAAGATCCCCTGGAGAAGGAAATGGCAATCCACTCCAGTACTCTTGCCTGGGAAATCCCATGAACAGAGCAGGCTGGTGTGCTACAGGCCATGGGGTTTATAGACAGTCAGATAAGACTTAGCAACTAAATAACAACAGGGAACTGGGATCCCACATGCTGTGTGGTGCCGCCAAAAAAAAAAACCTGTCAATGTGCATATCCTACTTGGCAGGTTCTATATGAGGTGCTGGGAATGTAACAATGGACAAGAAAGAGAAAGACCCTGTCCTCCTTGTGGGAGGAGCAGATAATAAACAAGGAAATAATGTAAGGTAGCCCAAATTACTTCCTAGTGCAGAGGACATGGCCCTCCCACTCTTCACATTGCTGGGTCTCAGCTTAAATGTCACTTCTTCAGAGACCTCTCCTGGTCACCCTGTCTAAAATAGATTCTCTCTCCCTTGCACTCTTTAGTGTACTTACCAAACTGTTATCTTGTCTGTTTTGGGGCTCTTGATCAGTTTCAGTGGCATTTTAGAGAATGTATTGGACTCTTTCATAAATCGTTTCTTTTGTTCCTTTAGTCTTGCTGCTGCTGCTGCTAAGTCGCTTCAGTCGTGTCTGACTGTGTGTGACCCCATAGACGGCAGCCCACCAGGCTCCCCCGTCCCTGGGATTCTCCAGGCAAGAACATTGGAGTGGGTTGCCATTTCCTTCTCCAATGCATGAAAGTGAAAAGTGAAAGTGAAGTCGCTCAGTCATGTCTGAGTCTTAGCGACCCCATGGACCGCAGCCCACCAGGCTCCTCCGTCCATGGAGTTTCCAGGCAAGAGTACTGGAGTGGGGTGCCATTGCCTTCTCTTTAGTCTTGGATCCCATTAATTCCAGGGGACAGATTAGGCCTTTTGTCTTTAACACACATTACTGTGTCTACTGTCTAGAGCAGCAATTCTCAAAGTAAAGTAAAAGGACCTCAAGATCCTTCCAGGGGGTCATAATTTCAAACTACTTCATGATAATACCAAGATGTTATCTGCCTTCTTCACTTTCCTCTGATGAGTATATGACGAAGTTTTCCAGAGGTTACACAACTTGGACCCTGGAACAGACTGAATGAAGGAACAGATAATAAAATAGAGCTATCTTTTTCAGCCAGAAACTAAAAAGATTTCAAAAATATAAACAATACCACTCTTGCCACTAAATTTATTTTCAAAAATGTTACTTGTGCTAATGTTAACTTAATTTACAAATGAATGATTATTTTTAAAATATCTTGGCTTTAATTTCTATATAGTAAATAACACTGTGGAGGAAGTTTGTGTGGCTCAGTGTTAAAGAATTTGCCTGCTAATGCAATCCCTGAGTCGGGAAGATCTCCTAGAGAAGGAAATTGCAACCCACTTCAGTATTCTTGCCAGGATAATCCCATGGACAAAGGAGTCTGATGGGTTACAGTCCAGGGGATCGCAAAGAGTCAGACATGACTTAGCGACTGGCCAATAACAACAAATAACTAGATATATGTATAACAAGTACAAACAAAAGTTCCTTCGGTTTTCAATAATTTCAAAGAGTATAAAGCAATCATGAGACTAAACAGTTTGAGATGTTGGTAAATCCTGGCTGTAGATGAAGAGGGAAATAAAGTCACTAAACTTAGTGACTAAACAACAAACATACACCAGTGTCCTCAAGAAAAATAAATACAGAATTATGCCTCCACCTCCCAATTTTCCTTTATAAAAACCACAGAAAACATACTTTTGAAATCCATGGAATGTCTCCTTTTCCATTTACATAAATTTTCTTCTTTGAGACTTATAGAATATAGCAGAATGGACATCAGAAAATGTGAATTTAAATGAAAAAAAATGCATATAATGTGCTTAGCATAGTAGGCAATCAAGAAAAATTAAGTATACCAAAAAAGCACTTGAACATTAGTTCAAAACCCATTTATTTGCTCTGAGACCTTTGGAAATTATTTAACTTCTCTGAATCTATTTCCACATCTAGAACACAAAAATAATACATGCCATATTACTCTCTATATATTGCAGAGTACTCACATGGTGAGACCACAATTCAAAAAGGAAATAATGAATTAAAGCAAATAAAGAGCAATATTATTATAAATGTTACATGATCACCGTTATTTTAGAAATTCTGGCATTTCCCTCTAGTTTTGTGCTCTGAGACTGTTTTCTCAATTTTTAAAAACTGTGATGAAATAGTTTGTGACTGCCTAAGACCTTCACAGTATTATATATACTGTGAAGAAATATACAATAGTATATATACTGTGAGTGTATTATTAGGTATCATACTGTATACAGGCATTTCTTTTTGTATTTGGCACTGTCCTTTAGACAATGTAAATGTCAGCAGGCAAAATTATAATTTGACATAATCTTCTGCTGATAAAAGTACTCAAGTGTTTTAACATATATGAGACACTGCAAAAATGGTTGGTAAGTGAATGAAAAGATTATCAAGATGTTCGCCAAAAATAACTTAACATTTGTTACTCAAGGTGCTAGAACAGAGGATGTTTTGCTTCTTTAATTTTAATTTATGAGTGTCATTTTATAATCAGAAAAATGTTAAAGGTATTTTCACCTTGAAAAAGTAAAAGAAAAAAAACCCAAAAAACTATGAAGTTTGATTGGCAAATCTTCCAGTTGTGGATGTAAGAAAATTTGGGAGTACAGCAGACTCTTGAGAACATAGTTCAGGGGCTATTCTGGGGGTTGGGATACAATGGTGTCTTAGACTAAGAGTCTCTTGCCCTCACAATGCTTAATAATCCAGTGGGGAAAACAGTCAAATAAGTGAAGTGTTACCTGGATATGGAAGAAAAGTAAACTCTTGGATAAATGCTTATGATATTTTACTCTGTAAATTTCACTAATCTATTTCAGGGGTTGACAAACATTTTCTGTAAAGGGCTAGACAGTAAATATTTAAAGCTTTGTGGGTCATATAGTCCCTGCTATAACTACTCAACGCTCCCATTATAGTGAGAAACGGCCGCAGACAACACGTACACGATTGAGTGGGGCTATGTTCTAATAAAACTGTTATCGACAAAAACCGGTGTAGGGTAGGACAGACTCATTGCCAATAGTTTGCCAACCCCTGGTCTAAACAGCTAATTATAGCTACAAAATAAAATCCTACAGCACTTTTCCAAAGCATAACTGAAAGCAGATGTAGCAGCTGAACTAGTGTAGCTGTTATTTTCCTAAATTCTAGAAACACTTAATAGCTTATATATAATCATTTTATTTCAAAATCTTTTAAAAAGTTTTATTTATTTATTTATGGCTGCACTGAGTCCTCGCTGTTGCTCATGGACTCTAGACTGTGGGCTCACTAGTTGTGATGTATGGGATTAGTTGCTCTGTGGCATGTGGGATCTTCCCAGACCAAGGGTAGAACCCGTGTCCCCTGCATTGACAGGAGGATTCTTAATCCCTGGAAGATCAGGGAAGTCCTTATTTCAAAGTTTTTAAAACCGGGGACAAGATAATAAAAGATAACTAAGTACTTAGCCTTTAATCAAAGGACAGACCTTTGAGGCTGCCTCTTTGTGGACTTATTAGACTCATATCTCAATTTTCCTTGGTGCTTCTGTCTATAATTTGATGCAGAATAATAGATTTAAGTTTAGTTTCTCCATTTAAGAAATAGAAGATTACTGTCATCTGTCTCCATAAAAATCAATGGTAATAATAAATCACATTTCAAAGTCTTGAACAGGTGAAAAAATAGCAGAGTTTTAAAATTTTACTGGGTGAAGATATTTCCCCTTCTCAAGTCCACTGGGAACAAAGGAAAGAAACGAGTGGAAAATCCTCCCTTGGTAATGAATCTAGAGTGTGATGCACATGGCTCACCTTCAAGCTCTCTCTTCAACACAGGCAGATTAGTTGTCTTGTTTTACTAAGAGAAAAAGCTTCTTCCTTAGTATCTGCCAAAGTATTCTCAACACTAGTCAGCATTTTCTGGTGAATAGAAAGTGGCTAGGCTTTTCTTCAAAATCAAAAAAAAAAAACTTTCAACTTCAAATGGAAAACATGCTTGTCAGAGGGAAAAAAACCAACCTTAAGATAATTATGCAAGTGCACCCCATGTAGCTCCCTCCACTGTTAAGAGTCTGGCATTCAGTTGTCCATTCTTCTATCTACATGTGTCACATGTGGATTTATAAACAATTGTGTGTGTTTTTTTTAAGCAAAAATGGTATCTTACTTTGCACATGGCTCTATGGTTTCTTTCATTTAAAGACTTTTAAACTGTTCTTAGCTGATTAATAAGAATTTCTTAAAATTAGAAATTATAAAGACAAAAAACATTTTTAACTGCAACATTAAATTTCTGGTAAAGTTTCCTTCAAGCCACTTGATTTTATTCTAAGTAGGTTCATGATAGAGAAAGTTCCTTGTATTTCCCACTAATAATGGAAATCTTAAGTGGAAAACAACAAAAATAAGTTTGCAACAGTTACCAATATACTATAGTTTAATAGAAACATAGATCATACAGGTAATTTGAAAAGTATTTTAATATAAACATTCTTAAACAAAATGAAATAATGTTGACATTTTAGATTTAAAAAATTCATGGTTCCTCTAAAATACTAAGATGCTACCTCTATAGTAATTGCCTCACATTTTCCAGTTTCTTGATCTGTGCACGTCACGTGTAAAGATCCATCCCTATGCAAACAAAAAATAGTAACACTTCATAAGCTCAATTTATAAAAGCAGAAAGTTCGTAAGAAACTACTTGAGGACTCTGAGTAAATAAGAGATCATTTTACCTTTTGAAAGAAGAGTATTAAGAGATAAATAACTGAAACACAACTTCATGCCTTACATTTAGAATCATATGCCATACTTAGGTAGTTGTTCTTTAAAAATCTCCTTCTGTGTCACTGTGATGAAGGTTGTATTCCTTGAGAACTCATGATGATAAAGACCTTGAGTTAAAAACTTTATGCAAGTTCAAGATACAATGAGTTGTTTTCAGTCCCGGGCCATGATAGATCTACCCTAATGAATTCTACATTCTGGCTAAATATGATTTATGGAATAAACTAACCTTAATGTTGATTTGGAAATGATTTACTTGTAAGACACAGTATTACGGATGGACTATTGTTAAAGAAATGATAACAGCTGAATTTAATTTGTAGTATATGTCCTATAGATTTCCTGTTGAAATACTGAAATAAACTTACCCTTTCATAGGACAAAAATCAATTATGTAAACCTTAGGAAATCATATTTAAAGTCGATAAAAATTATGTCTCAAACTTGCATGGACCAATTTTTTAGGTTGACTACACCCATAATAATAAAAGAAGTCACAAAAAATTCAGAATGATAATGACTTGAGATATACTTTTCTTGGTAAATACAGTTAATTTTACAGGGAAAATCTAAGTTACTGATAAGATCTTTATAAGCTTTTAATAAATGATTTTCTCAAGGGTTACAACAGATGAATCAACTGAAAAAGCGGCAGAATCTCAAAGCAAATTTTCTTAACATCGGAAGTACATTAATTTTTTACCTTTTCATAGTAAGAACAGCTAATATATCACGTAATCCACTTTCTTTTTTATCTAAATCTTGGAGCACAACCTGTTTAGGCAAAAATAATACAAAGATGATTCAGTATTTTGACATTAATAAATTGATGTATCGATTATTCCAATGGACTAAATCTTATTCATTACTGAAAAAACCTTTTAAAACAGGGCTATTTTCAGTTCTTTTACCATTTATCATAATTCAGAGCATAGAATTAAGCTCTCTTAACTGACACATCTCCTCTAAAAGGAGGGCATGGAAGATAACTAATATTATTTGTCCCTCCTAAATGTCATGTCCTAGATTAAAATGATACTGTTTGTCTCAGAAAATAAAGACTGTTTTTCTTTTTGGTGATTACACTATTACAGTAATGCGTACATTACATTTTGGCAAGCCTTTTATATATACTTTAAAAAATTCAAATATTTTAAATGCACTTGAAAAAACCATTTAAAAGAAATACATGTCAAATTCTTTCGTACTACTACTACTATTTTGTACTACTACTATGATTACATTTGTAAGTAAGAATTATTAACGGATTTACTATAAAATTACTCGGTTTCCTAAAGAAAGGCATACCAACAGATCAAGTTTGAAAGTGACTTTTCAGATTTTGCCAACATGAAATTTTACGACCTTAGGTAAACACCAAGTTTACTCATTTGTAAACTGAGGTAGTTAGAAGAGATGGAATCTGTAGAAGATTCTCTTCCAAATTCAGTATTATGTGACTAGTTTTTTCCTTTCCAGCATCTGGTAGCTGCAGAGTCTCCGAGTAGTGTGTCCAGAGAAAATGTGAGAAATGCACTGATTCAAGAGATGAATACTAGACTTCCATCTGAGTTTAGAGCCTGGCGCACAGCAAAGTACTTTTACAGTGATAGACTGCAGAAGCATATGGAGGAGCTTTGAAACCTTTACTAGCTTGAAGGAGCCCAGGCAAGAATACTGGAGTAGGTTGCCATTTCCTACTCCAGGGGATCTTTCCAGGGATTGAACCCAGGTATCTTGTGTCTCTGGCACTGGCAGGCAGATTCTTTACCACTGTGCCACTTGGGAAGTCCATTATTTCTTGGGCATGTTTCTAAGCAAATTACATGGCTCCATATGATACATTTTAAAGGTTGTAGAGGACCATAGCATGTGATCTAAGCATGTGGTATTTGAAAAAGCAAACTTATCCTATGTCAGAGGCAGCATGGTGCAATGGCAAGAGCATGGGCTCAGGAGTAAAACCAACCTGAGGATAAATCTCAGCTCAGTCAAGCACAAGGTATTTACTATTATGAGCCTGTTTCTTAATCACCTATAAAATGCACACAACAATGTCTATCTCATAGCACTTGGGACTATGTTTGTAAATTGCCTGGTAGAGCACACTTGGCATTTAGCAAACAAATAAATGTCATTTCCCCTGCCACTGACCTGATTGTCAAGGAGGGTAGAGAGCACAAAGAGAAGCAGTAGAAACACAACTGTACTTCGTTTTCGTTTTCCTCTTTCAAACTGAAATAGCTTGTTTCTTCTCTTTCCAAAATGAATAAGTACAATTAATCCATTCATAACAATGTGTTAATCCCAGTGAAGAAACATTCATGTCTCATTCCCTGTCCTAGTCCCAAAGCCTGTAAAGGTGAACCCACTGGGGTTGGCTGGGGGAGAAGAGGAAAGCTCATTCCAGAAGCAACTGTCTGAGGGATCCTAAGAATTTCTAAACAAGGCAAAGAGGGGAATAAATGACTGGATGAAAAATAGACTGTATTTTTTTGGGGTCTAAAGAAAGAACAAAGCACACATGATGGAATCCAACATGAAGGAAATAAAAAATGAAAATTTTTTGTACAGATTACCTGTTCAAATTAGCATATAATCATTTCAGCCTGTCTAAATAAGTTTTGTTTTTTAAAAAAAAGTGTTAAATGTCCTATATGCACAGTTTATGAATTAATGTTAAACAGAGCCTAAACCAGAAGGAAAAGCTAAACGGTTTCATGTGATTAATTCATAGTATAATCTGATATATTCACCTGTGCAAACTTGTTTTCTACTTTTGCAGAGTTTTTCCCCTCAGACTCATAGAGTTCAAGACACACTGAGGATATACTTCCAGGAGCCTGTAATGTGTGTTGTCTTCGAGCTGGCAAAGGAGTCCCTGATGGAAACAGTACTTTGAAGCTGTTGGCTCCTGATTCATCAACTCCCTAATAAGCAGGAAAATAATATGCACATCCTTTGAAATCATTGCAATGAGAAAAAAATCACTCCTATTAGAAATGACGATATAGTCCTTGTTGATAATCTCAACACTATAAAGCAGCAAAGAGAAAAAAATGGAACTAATCCTTAATCCCAACCCACTTTAAAAATAAATTGAAACATACACTTCTCAACCTGTATTAGAAGCTTATGATTAAAACGATAATTAAGAAATTAACAGGTTAATATCAACTGAAAGAATATCAGAAACTCATTACAAGTAAAATTATAAACCTAAATTTAAAATTTTTACCAGTACAAGGTTTTATTTTAAAAACCATATGTATGTAAACCTGTGGCAATAACTTTATACTATGTATGGAAAAGTAAAGACAAGCTAAACATACCTTAACTAAAATATCCTTGGCTGAACACTCTATCTGAAGAGCATCTTCCACGGAAAGGCTTTCTTTCCCAATAAGGATTCCTGCTTCTATAGCTGCACCAATAGGGATGACCTCATCAGGAGGAATGGAATTGAGAAGCTCAACAGCAGGGAAAAGATCTCTAATCATTTGCTGTAGCCTTGGGATTCGAGAAGACCCTCCACAAAGGACAACCTAGAAAATAAAAACAATTTTCAGTTTTTTACTTTTAGAACAATAATTGTTTCTCAAAATTAGATGTAACAGGCCATCTTCATCACATGGTAAAATATAAGAAGCCCTATTTTAGCATATTATTTTAAACTTATCATATAAAATATACACATATAAACATGCATTTAGTACACTGTTAATATTTAACATATTCTTTACTTACAATGACAAAGTTTAAAATGACGGAAGAGTAAAGAAAGAGCCTTGGTTATGGAGGCTGAGTATCTGAGTTCCAATCCTGGCTCTATCACTTACATGCCAGCATTACTTGAGGGAAAGTCCTTACCCTCTCTGGAAACCTTTTATTGGGTTGGCCACAATGTTCGTTCGGGTTTTTCCATAACAGCTTATGAAAAGGAACTTCTTGGCCGACCCTACAGTTTCCTCATCTGTAAATGGAGAGCCAATTTCCTGATTTTGCCAGGATTAAATGTTTCAGTGAATATTGCCAGGATTAAATGTTTCAGTGAATATAAAGCCCATCATTTTCTCCCTCTAGCCCTGTAAGAGGATTATACATCCCAACCCACAGCCACTGCCCAGACACTGCAACCTCTCCCTTTTATTTCTCTGCTCCATACTCAGGACTGGCCATGGGTCTAGCTTTGGCCAGGTGAATGTGAATACACTGGAGTATAACATATCTAAGCAGAAGTTTTAAAAGCCCTGCATGTTCTGCCATCTCCTTTCCTCTTTCCCTTCCTCCACGAGAGCTGCTCCTTTAGCCTGGGTTGTGGAATGAGAAGCACACAGAAAAATGCCAAAGCAGTTGACACACGGCCACCTTCAGCTGCTCATGTGGAACACAAGCAAGAAAAAACTGTTCACTACAGAAAACCAGTGAGACTTGGCGGTTGTTCATTACTGTCATAAGGTCAACAAACTACAGAGACAAGACTATATTTTTAAATTCTCAAAAGCTTGTATTTCAGAAGTGTCTAGCGGGAAGCTGCTGCATAGCACAGGGAGCTCAGCTCAGTGCTCAGTCACGTCCTAAAGGGGTGGGGAGGCGATAAATACAGCTAATCCACTTTACTGTACAGCAGAACTAACACAACTTTGTAAAGCAATTATACACCAAAAAAAAAAAAAAAAAAATCCTTAATTCTAAGAATCTACTTGATCTTTAGTCAAGCAATTGAGGATTGTACCATTTGTGATATCTAATGTCAGGGTTGTACGACCAGTTAATGAAGGAAGAGAACTCACATGAACTGATCATCTATGGTACATCACACCCTGTGCCATACATGGTTTTCATTTAATCTTCACAACAACCCTATAAAATAAGTTATAATACTTACCTGAAAGTTAAATATTATCACCCTCCTAGTAAGAAGAGACAAGACAGTAAGGTTCAGGAAATTAAGTGATTGGTCTATTCTGGAACTATTAGTACTGTGAGCTTTCCAATTCAGCTGGATCTGTCTCCAAACTCATTCCCTTCCCACCACTGCCTTGTATCATTTATACCATGCGCTTTCATCTTTATAAGCCACACTTCTACTCACGTACCATAATGCATAGCATATGTATGCGAAAAAAAAAAAACCCAACTGAACTAAAACCTCTACAGACAAAAGAATGCAACTTTCATGTTACAACATACACAAAAATAGTGAAAATATAAAACTTTCAAACTACAGCAAATTAAAAGAAAACAGTAATAAATATTTGTCAAACACTTGAACAAAGATGGAATTGGTAAATTCAGAAGCAGGTGAAGAATTGAGAGTAACAGAACAACAGATTTAAATAGATCAAGAAATGAAACCTCAGTGTGTCAAACACCCATCCTCCCTAATAGAACCAAAATTCAATAGTAAACTGCATGCTTCAAAAGAAGGTTGCAGTAAATAGCAGTTAATTTTCTGATTATACAGAGCATTTACACAAATAAATTTTAAAAATCCATAAGATTTGACTAAACAGACAAAGAATATGAAATATTTACACATAAGGAAATACAAAATTAAACATTTACTAACATTGATAATTCCAATCCCAAAGAAAGGCAATGCAAAAGAATGCTCAAACTCCCACACAATTGCACTCATCTCACATGCTAGTAAAGTAATGCTCAAAATTCTCCAAGCCAGGCTTCAGCAATACGTGAACCGTGAACTTCCTGATGTTCAAGCTGGTTTTAGAAAAGGCAGAGGAACCAGAGATCAAATGGCCAACATCCGCTGGATCACGGAAAAAGCAAGAGAGTTCCAGAAAAACATCTATTTCTGCTTTATTGACTATGTCAAAGCCTTTGACTGTGTGGATCACAATAAACTGAAAAATTCTGAAAGAGATGGGAATACCAGACCTCCTGACCTGCGTCTTGAGAAATCTGTATGCAGGTCAGGAAGCAATAGTTAGAACTGGACATGGAACAACAGACTGGTTCCAAATAGGAAAAGGAGTACATCAAGGCTGTATATTGTCACCCTGCTTATTTAACTTATATGCAGAGTACATCATGAGAAACGCTGGACTGGAAGAAACACAAGCTGGAATCAAGATTGCTGGGAGAAATATCAATAACCTCAGATATGCAGATGACACCACCCTTATGGCAGAAAGTGAAGAGGAACTCAAAAGCCTCTTGCTGAAAGTGAAAGAAGAGAGTGAAAAAGTTGGCTTAAAGCTCAACATTCAGAAAACGAAGATCATAGCATCTGGTCCCATCACTTCATGGGAAATAGATGGGGAAACAGTGTCAGACTATTTTTTTGGGCTCCAAAATCACTGCAGATGGTGACTGCAGCCATGAAATTAAAAGAGGCTTACTCCTTGGAAGAAAAGTTATGACCAACCTAGATAGCATATTCAAAAGCAGAGACATTACTTTGCCGACTAAGGTCTGTCTAGTCAAGGCTATGGTTTTTCCTGTGGTCATGTATGGATGTGAGAGTTGGACTGTGAAGAAGGCTGAGCGCCAAAGAATTGATGCTTTTGAACTGTGGTGTTGGAGAAGACTCTTGAGAGTCCCTTGGACTGCAAGGAGATCCAACCAGTCCATTCTGAAGGAGATCAGCCCTGGGATTTCTTCTGGGATTTCTTTGGAAGGAATGATGCTAAAGCTGAAACTCCAGTACTTTGGCCACTTCATGCAAAGAGTTGACTCATTGGAAAAGACTCTGATGCTGGGAGGGATTGGGGGCAGGAGGAGAAGGGGACGACAGAGGATGAGATGGCTGGATGGCATCACTGACTCGATGGACATAAGTCTGGGTGAGCTCCAGGAGTTGGTGATGGACAGGGAGGCCTGGCGTGCTGAGATTCATGGGGTTGCAAAGAGTCAGACATGACTGAGCGACTGAACTGAACTGAACATTAATAATACGTTTTCAAAGAATCCTATAATAGTCAATAAAATACAGAATAAAAACATATCTCTCTTCAACTACTTAATGGAAAATTTATCTTTAAATGATAAAACTCAGTGTCAGCAATGTTATACTAAAATGTCTGTTCTCATACACTGCTGATGAAAGTATGAGTTAATTCAGCTCTTTTGAAAAGTAACTGAAGGTAAAAATAGGCTTCTGCTATTTATATTCTTTGACTCAATATTTTTATTATAGAAACCTATCCCAAAGAATAATCTTACATATAGGAAGAGATGGGCATCACTTTTCTGGCGAGGGGAAGACCCGATCTAGGAGTTCAAAAGAACAATGAAATAACCTATGGTGCTCTTCCTTTTCTAGGATATTAACAGCCTATTTAAAATTATTTCTTAAATTTTTATTTACTTATTTAGGCTGTGCTGCGTCTTTGCTGCTGCATGCACTTTCCTCTAGTTGCGGACAGCGGGGCTACTCTCTTGTTGTGGAGCACAGGCTCCAGGGTGCACTGGCTACACAGCTGTGATTCCAGGGCTCTAGAGCACAGGCTCAGTAGTTGCGGTGCGCAGGTGTACTTGCTCAGTGGCAGATGGGATCTTCCAACCCAAGGACTGAACACCTGTCTCCTGATTTGGCAGGCAAATTCTTTACCACTGAGCCACTGGGGAAGGCCAAGAGTCTATTTAAAATTGTGTTGATGAAGACTATATAGTAATATGGACAGAGAAATTGGTTATAATATTGTATAAGGAACATAAAATTCAAAATTGTGCAACAAATTTGACAAGTTTATTATAAAGTAAGACACTGGTCCTATTTTCTGAGTTTTCTTATATGAAAATTCCTTTATCAACAACAATGAAAAAATCTATATATATTGTAAAATAGTAGAAATAATCTTGGGAAAAAAACTACAAACCAGCTGGAATATTTCTGAAAGTCTCTAAATCTTTTCTTATGCAAGCAAATATGCAATATTTCTCAGCAAACAGAGAGGAGTCTGTTGTACTGGTTAAAAGCAGAATTGGGAACCACACTGAGTTAAATCCTGGTTCTACCACTAGCCACATGGTAACCATGAAGCTACTTATATCTCTGTACCTCTGTGCCTCCAATTATAAAATGGAGGTAAATAATATCACCTACTTCATAGAGGTCCTAGTTAAGATACAGCAAGTTAATTCATGTAAAACACTTAGAAATAGTGCCTGACACCTAAGAAACACTCTAATATTTCAGTTTTTGCTTATATGCAAAAAATACACTGAAAAGGAATTTTAATCTTTTTTGCTAATAAACACACAGAACTGTGAGTTCATTAGAACCATTAATCAAAATTTTATCAATTTCCTTATTTCCTAATGTAAGGTAAGAAAATATTTACATGTATAAAAATACTCTTTCAATACCAAGGGGCCATTTCTTACATTCCCAGTCAAAAACTATTCCTACCATAAATAAATAAAATACAAAAGTTATTACCTTGTTGATATCATCTGCTGTAAATCCACTTTGTTCTAAGACTTCTCTGATTGCTTCTATACATTTATTAAAAAGTGGAGAACACAGAAGTTCAAATCTTGCTCTGTAAAAACAAATAAACACAGAGGAGACAGCAGAAGTAAGTTAAGCAAGACATCTTTTTCTTGTAAAGGGTAATGTCAAAACCTACTGTGATAGGTCTCTTAAAAGTAGGTTTATGATCAGAACAGGATATTAAACACTCAGCAGAGCAATACCATGGGAGGAAAAAGTCTAGGTTATTCATCTACAAATGTATATAATATTAAATTCACATAGAAAAATTATACCCATAGCCTGCCTATTATAAGCTGTCAAGAAACCTAAAAATAAATTCTCAGTGTATGGGATTTCTACCAATAAATCTATTTTTATGTTTTAAAGTTTTAAAAAACTGTTTCTCACTACTTTTCTTTATGGTCTGAGCCTCTGCTGCATTTAAGTTTGGTTATTTTGCACCCCCTGAGAAGTCTGAATGCTAGCAAATAAAATGACAAATTCTATTTCCTTCTTAATAACTGATACGAATAAGCAAACATTTACTGAGTACTTGGACAAACTTAGCACTAAGTTAAATATTCTGGAAACAGAAAAAATATAAAGACTCTCTTGCCCACAAGAGATTAAAATTCAATGGAACAACTTTCTTTTAGGTTGTAGCTTGAAATCTCTTAAAATATCTAGAGAACTTTCTGGAGCCACTGGCCACTTGAGACTACTGAGCACTTAACTCCGGCTAATGCTACTGAGGAACTGAATTTTTAATGTTATTTACCTATTTAATTTACTAAAAATTTTAAATAGCCACTGGTGGCAGTGCTGACCTGAAATCGAGAAAAACCCAGGGAGAAAGAGGGAGCAAGCTACAAGGGCCAGACAAAGAGAGAATTTAACCAAACAGAGTGAGTAGAAAGCCTAAAAATAATGTAATACTGTATTCTGGATATTCACTATGCTTCTAAGTCACCTGTTAGCTTGTTGGGAGGTTTAAATAGTGCTAACTCATGGTAACTATTAGTATGGTGAGTAATACACAACACACAATGAGAGTACAGCGGCCTCCCCTACCCATTCCTGGGTGGACATGCAATCATTTGTAACCAATGTTTTGGATTATGGAAAAGATGAGCATTAAAAATAATTTTATGCACATTAAACCTGTGTTTACTAAATGTCACAAAAGCTACTAAAATTTAAAATGTTGCCAATGGATGACAAAGCAAATAAAACCAAGACAGAGATCAATCCTCAGAGTAAGGTGATAGGTAATTAGCATGAACTCGGGAGTCAAACTAGCTGGGTTTGCATCCCAGGTCTGTCACTTACTAGCTGGATAACCTTGGACAAGAAATGAAACCTCCTGTGTAAAGTAAGGAAAACAACAGCACTTACCTCATTAGGTTGTTATGAGAATTTGAGAGTTAATACATAAGAAAGAACTTAGAATACAGCCTGCCACACAGGCGTAACAATGCAATAGTAAACAACCACTGATGCACGTGGAAGCCCCACAAAGAACTAGGGACTATACAAGTGGGACTGCTAGTCCAGAAAGGAAACTTACAAATCTCAAACTTTTAAGTCTCCCCTCATCATTCTTTCAAAGGCCTGGGATGCTCCTGTCACACACTGCTCCTGGTAGGTTTAACATAACAGGGCAGTCATCACTGACATGATTGCTTTGGGAACAGTCATTTAGTCTGACAAGAGCTGCAAACCCTGGAAGTAGAGACAGAAAAGCTCTCCTTTTATAGTGGGCTAAAAACCTCAAGTGAGAAAATGAAAAATCTGAAGTGAGAAAATTACACCTAAATGTGAATACATTTGGAACTTTTTGAAGTTTTATCGAAATGCAGTTTTACCTGGACACGTTGCAGTCAAAATCCTGACCTTCATACAATGAGTCAAGGAAGCAATTGGCGCTTCCCAAGGTTGACAAAGAATGTTTTGCAGTGTCAGCACCGTTCATTAGCTTCATCATGGCGCGGGCATTTCCTCTCACATCATGTCTGAAGGATCTAAACAAGAAATACAGTCTTTGAAGTTTAAAAATTACTAGGTCATTTAGAATTTATTGTAACTAAAATCTGGATAATCCCCATTAGGATAATTGTAAGCTCATGAATCAGGGACTTCCCTGGCATCCAGTGGTTAAGACTCTGTGCTTCCACTGCAGGGGGTGCAGGTTCCATCCCTGGTCGGGAAGATCCTAGATGCTATGCCATATGGCCAGTAAAAAAATAAATAAATAAGCTCAAGAATCAATATTAACACCAGATTTTATTTTTTCAGAATATATAAGGAAAGAGAATTTGAAGAGGGGTCTCAGGAAAAATGAATAACCAATATCCTTAAGACTCTGAATTGCTGGATTGTTTAACCACAGTTATGGACTGCTTTGAAGAAGTACAGGAGCCATCATCTTTTTGCAGATGAGACAAAAGGACATTGAAGGAGATTCATGCAACTGGGTCCAGTCTCATACTTCACCCTTTACAACCGTAGCATGATTCTTGTTGAATGGCATAGAATTATCTGTCCAGCATTAAAAAAAAAAAACCAAAAACTAAAAGTGCTCCTTCAAAGAAATTTGAAACATATAAAATATGTAAAATTACAGTTCTTCTACCTCCAGGGTGAGTCAACTATTAAAACTGCTCGCTATGTGGTGACTGATGGCTCTGCTTTTAAACATGTTTAAAACCCATAATAAAATTAACAGTGCCCTTCCTTGAGTGGGAGGGGTTTCCCTTGAGGTTGAGCTGGTAAAGAGTCTGCCTGCAATGCAGCAGACCTGGGTTCGATCCCTGGGTTGGGAAGATCCCCTGGAGAAGTGAAAGGCTACCCACTCCAGTATTCAGGCCTGGAGAATTCCATGGACTGTATAATCCATGGGGTCGCAAAGACTCAAACATGACTGAATGACTTTTACTTTCTTTCACTTTCCTTGATAAAAAGGAAAGTGTTTCCTTTATAACAAAAAGCAGCATAGGTCGTTATTGAACAAATGAGAAATTACCACTTTTTCAGGACTTTTTTTTAACCCAATGTAGTCAAACTGATGAAAACACTACTTTTTAGAGCAGTGATATCCCAAATATAACCTTTATATAGTTGACTCATGATGTGTCAAACAGGATTAGAATTTTGAATGGAATAACTGCATCCAGCAACAAAACCAAAATATTCCTTGTGGTAATAGATACCCCATAAGACTGGTCCACTGAAATCTAACTACAACATAATCTTTTACACCTGTAAAAACTGTTCAGAAGGTAGTGAAGCCTTACTGCCTTTACCCTCCTTTACCCAAACATAAAAGCAACCACTGACAAATTAGGAAGTTGAACTTGAGATCCAAGTTCATGCAGTTCAGTGTCTGGTGGTCCCTTACACTGAGTGAAAACTCTGAGTATACTGCTCTAGGCAGCTGGGTCTCTGCTTTCGCCTGTTTGCCAGGACAGGTTTTATAATTTCAGACATGAACATATCCAGTTCCGTGGAAAAACCATGCCCTCCTTTGAAAGGACAATTTCAAATAAATTGGGTAAAAAAAATTAAACCTGAAGCTAAATTTCAGGTTTATCATCAAACATATCAAGTCCATTAATACTTACCTCTGAAACTCAGAGGCTAGGTACTGTGCTAAGGTTTCTGTGAAGTGGGTACCTCCAATGTTATTATCAGTGTTTGTTGAAAGAACACGATATATTCCACTGTTAACTTCCATGACACTGATAGATAAGGATGTTCCTCCAAGTTTGAACACCAAAATGTTGCTAAAAAAAACCACGAGTAAGTTATGAGAGAATCATAGTATTGTAAAGCCCATTTTGATTTCTTAAACTAAGAAGTCATTTAGTTTAACCCCTGTAAATCACAAATGAGGAAACTGAAGCTCTTATGGGAAAAATTGAGTTGTCCATGGTTACTGCTTAGGCATGAATCGAGTCTAGAAACCGGATCTTCTGATTTTAAGTCAAAGCCCATTTTTATTTAATCCTGCTGGTAAAATTATATTCTTTCTCACTAACTGGAGTTCAAGACACTAACTTTTCACAAAGTAAATAAAAAAGAGATTTGCAATTAAAGTCAGTCTAAGAGCATTAAATATAGAAACTTTGTTAATACTCTTAGTTACTACTGCAATGCCCATGTTCTACAAAAGTTAAAACATATGCAAAACTAGGCATTAATTTCCTATGAATCAAAATCCAAAATTTCTGATATTCTGTATTTTAGATTACTTAAATTCCTAGTGATTTATATTAGTTTCTTTGTGAGATATGAACGAAAAGATACAATTAGGGAAAATTAACACATCTGAATTGACATCCCTAAAGTTGCATAATGTGTCAGATCTATTAGGACCAGTTTCACAATTAAATTAGGAGTACATTTTACTATTTCATTATCAAATGAAATCTTAAATTCCCATGCTGGCTTTTCTGTTATCTCCTGCCATGAAAGTCCTCACTTTTTCTAAGCATGTTTAATATTCGAATTGGTAGTAAACTTAACAGTGCCCTAGAGCTTCAGTTGTAACTTGGCTGGCTTATAAACTGCAAATCTTCCTTCACTAAAGGGACAAAGTGTTAGATGATAAGAGAAGGGCAGAAGGGTGCAACGTTCCCTCCTGTTGTATCTGTTCTCTGCTTTCTAGGACATCTTTCTCATCTATTTGAAAAACTTTGGGTGAGAATTTTGATGTCTTTCCATCTATAAGAGCTTAGAATGACTGCATTATATAACAATCTCTATTCAAATAATTGCTATCATCTAAAATGTTTTCTGCACTGAAAAAGCTGAAAATATGGTTTTTACCTTTTTCCAGTGGGGGAGTCTTGTCCAATTCCATAAGCCAAAAGAGCTGCAGATGGTTCATGGATTAACCGCAAAACATTAAACCCAGCAGCTCGGGCTGCTTCCCTGTGGACAATGTGCTTTTAATAAATTTGGTATCACATGTTCAAGTCTACATTTTTAGAAATGCTCTGCTAAAGATTTTATGCAATAGCAAATAAGATTTCACAAGCAGAACATGAAGGGTAATGATCTTTTAGAAGCAAGATAACAAAACACAATAAATAGACCTAAGTCTTGAAGTGTAGAGATCAATTTCTCTTTAAAATAATAATGTTCAGCGTCTGTTTTCTTGACAAAGAAGATAACATGTGCCCATATTAAGGAAAAGAAAGCTCTCCAAATGCTTGAGCTTAGAAATCTCAGAAAGAGACTAGGACATATTTTATAATTCATTTCAGAGTTAATACAATACATATTTATAATGTAATACATTTCCAATTTCTTTACTTTAGGTTCACAGCTTTAACATTCCACAAGTACAAGTAAACAAAGCAATTCTGTGGCCCAGAAGCAACTCAGATGTTCAGCAAAGCCCTGCAGGGAACTCTATCCACAGAGCAAAAGACTGGGTGCTTGCCAATTACATCTGCATAACAACTTATGAAAACTAGATACAATTTTTTGTTTAGATGTTTATCTAGGTTAAAAAAAACACTCAAATATTTTCTAAAATTGCTTATTTTTATACAATTCCTACATAAGCCTTAATTACAATACACTAAGGCAAAGTGATTCACAAATGTCAACTTAATCTGGTCATCAAATGTTTCCAATCAAAATAGCAAGGAAGATATTAATACATGCAGTTTCAGGTTCTTTTGATACTTCATAAAATATAGAAAATATTAATGATTATTACCATGCTTTTACCACAGGATTTACATATATAAATATATACATGATTTACAAACACAACATTTTGTGTAAGGTATTTTCACATATAATTTTACCTTTTACTATACAGCAATGTTGTGAAATTTATATTTCCTTTAAGCAAGTTAAGAGAAACTTCTTCATATTATACTTACCCAAGAGCACTTTTTTGCTTTTCTCCAAAATCAAATGGAACAGTAATGACTACATCATTGGCATCTGAACCCAAGACAGAATGTGCCGTTTCTGTATATGAAAAAACATTTTTAAGTTCATGACACTTCATGTGGTAATCATGTCATGACATGCGTAAGTCAAATCATTACACTATACCCTAGTCACATAGTGCTGTACGTTAATTATAGCTCAATAAAACTAGAAGAAAAACATAAATTCTGACAATACACAAAAATGTCAAGTGATACTGAGGTTTATTCATTTGTGCCAAAGATCTTTTTATTATAAAGATTTTTCCAATTTGTGAGGCTGTCCCAGCCCACTGATCTCCTTCTCTTGTTCTCTTAAACTGTGCACTGCTTTCTATGGTTTTGGTATAGTTTGTGGACATGAGACTAGGTACTTTCTAAAGCGTGTAGTTCTCAGGCTTCCAAATTTCAACCACCTCCCAAATGAGATGGGCTCCACTGAGAATGGGCTTCTGATGCACAAAGGTGCAAACCAACTACCATAAAAAGCTGCCCTCCATCCCAATTACTTTCATCACAGATTCCAGAGCTGAAGTAAGCCTCATCAACAATCTACTCCAGAAGTCCTCAAGTTGTTGCACAGGAGGCTGCTCAGCTCCAAGCTTTTGCCTGAAGTGATAAAGCCAGACCTACCTAATCTGCTTAAACACTGTGGAGATTGTAGTATCTTGAGGGAGACATAATAATTCACTTTTCACCAGCTTACTGGCCACTTTGTCTTCAGAAGTTTTGAAAAATCTGATTTGGCCCCATCCACTTACATTTCTTCTGGGGAAACCACAGTCAAGGAAAAAAGTCATCTAATCAAGGCCACAGGGCCAGTTAGGAGGCCAGTCAGGTCTAGCATAATTTAGGCCTTCTCACTGCACATCTGCTCAATCACCCTGCTTCGCTCCAGATCAAAAAACACCTCCAGCTTTTTTAAAAGGTCAACTTTTAAAAAGATCTTTTCCTTTGCTCAATACCTTTCATTTTACTAAATATCAGTCTGGCAACATCTTCTGGGCTGACAAATTTCTTTTCTTCTCCAGTATCTATTTCATATCGTAACTTCCCATTTTTTTCAATGACCTATGAAAGAAGTGTGTTAAAATAAGAAATGATTTTAACAAAATACAAAGTTTCAAATCAATATATCTGGGTCACGACCTTGGCAATTACTCTGTGTAACAGGGAAGTAATAATAGAAGCATACTCACTAAACATTTACTTTCCGTGATGTATTTCTGAGACTGAGGATCGTCAGAGCTGTCCATAGAGACAAATATAAATATTTATATCATCATCATTGATATGTAAGTTTTAAAGATTATATTCTTCAAACCAAAAAATATAAAAATATAATTACAGTTAATTCCATGAAAGCATCTTCACATTTGAAAGTAAATAACTCTTACTTGTTCTGAACTTACTATCAATAGATGTTATACATTTGAGAATATTTTCATAGTATCAATTACTTTAAGTCCTATAGTATCATATCTTTGATCATATCTCAGAGCCAAACCACTGAGATTAAAAAGGACAAAAGGAGGTAAAACCTCAAACCAAAATACCTAACACCACCTTTGTTGCTTGGTTTCTGAACATCAATCAATGTCTGAAACCTGAAAGCACTGAGCAAAAGTAAGAATATTATTATATGTAAAAGGACAGAGTACTATAAGTAGATAGATACTGTCCTATACAAAGTAGGTACTCAAGAAATATGTATGGCAAGGAAAAAAACTAAGACAATGGGTGTTACGTTGCTCAAAATGGTAATATGAATGCAGACTATAAAATGTTTCCACTGGATCTTCCCAGCACTTAAGCAGGGTTAGTTTGGCAGGCAGTATTCAGAAGAAACAGATTTATAGACAGTCAACAACTTACAAGCTGATAAGGGGAAGAGTCAGTACTTGATCCCAGGTCTTCTCTACCAGGCTAGGTAGACTGCCTTGCAGTGAAGACAGTGAACAACTAAGGGACTTTTGCGCTGAGCAGGGATAAAAGTCTGATTCTTGGTTTAATTTCATCTAGAAATGAAGATAAGGCCAATCCTTCCACTTAACCCTTCTTGCAAGGGACTGCAGCTATTCTGTCCAGAGACCAGTCTTAAAACTGTTTAGTAGGAGGCGATGAAAATTAACAGTGGCTCTTCACTGAAGGGTTACCGAACATGAGGGCCCTAATCTGTGTAAACAAGGGGGAAATGAAAGGGGCTTAAAATGGGGTTAATTTGGCTTAGAACTTTGTTGGCAATACTTGTAGATTCCTCCTATCACCTCCACTATCACAGGTAAGCAGTTTGTCTGACGTCACCTGGCTAATAAATAGCACAACTGGCTGGAATCCAGATCTTTCATATAAAGTTTAGTATTCTCTCCACTAACTCCTCCCCTCTTGTCTAAACCCAGTATTTATACCGTATCCTAGACAAATATTTTAAGGATAAGAAAAAAAAGACTAAGTGTGCCTATGGTAACTTTTTTCCCCATCAATGCTGTAATGTTGGCCTGACATGTAGTGGTTCAGTTGCTTTTAGAACAGAATTTAAGTCAACCAGGATGATTTCTCTCAGTATGTTATCCATCACTCAGATAATTTGCCAGAAAAGGGTATTTTAATGGCTTTAAATGGAATTTAATGAACTCTTAGAAATGGCAGTTTTGGACCCGATAGGATTAACAGGATTTAAAGAACTTTTAGAAATGGAAAATTCTTTCTCAACTGAGGGTCTCGTTCATTTGAAGACAGAAAGCACATGTAGTTCTGAAGGTCTCAGAGAGGTAAGGTCCTGGAGATTAGCCAGTGGATAAGCAGAAAGCAGAGGATGGAGATGATGGACAAATGTTCACAGCAGCACCAGAAAGTAGTGGACTGACCCACATCTGTGTACAGATAGCAACTTTATTTGTCCACACCAGGATCAAGTCACTTCACAGAGAGACAGAGGATGGTGGAAGGCTGGTATACACAGCACCATTTACTTTGCAGGCTTCAGGAGGCAGAGCATCACTCCTACCAGGGTACCCTGGCCTTCTTCCTCCTCTTTCTTGAAGGGCCCCTTGTAATAGGCAGATCCTCGCCCCACACTAACATGCTACTGGGCTTGTTCCCCCCACCATCCCAGCAAAGAGCCTGTTACAGCCATCTGTCCACTGGGTCCTCATGCAGCTCCTATGAGGTAGCTGGGATGGCCTCCCACTGCAGCGGGGAGGGGCCTGAGGTACAGAACGGTGAAGTGACCTGCTTGTGGACGGATGGGGAGTCCCGGCTGGGCCTAGAGTTCAGGCACAATATCTGGGCCTGTTTTCCTCCAGTCTCCCCTTATTACAACTTCCTCCTCTTAACAGGCTTTGGCCTGTTATTCTGTTGACTTCTTTAAGATCGTTCCCTTCAGTTTTATTTCCACCTTCAAGTTACTTCACCATCAGGTCTGCACACTGCTGCCTCTAAAGTTCAACTTGACCTTCATGCTTTAGCACTTCTCTTATCTCCAATAAATCCCTGCTGGAGTACTTTGCTACCATTAAGTGATTAATAGAGTATGGGCCTAACTCTTTCAAGTACTTCCTTAATTTTTCAGAAAATCTAACTATCTATAGTAGTGTTATCCAGTTGCAACTGAAATGGATCCCTCTATATAAAGGCCTAAAACAACACGGAAGAAAAAAAAAATTATCTCCATTTCCAGGCCTTTTTAAAGCAAGGAATCTATGTCTGGGTGTGGAGTTAATAGAAGTCCACGAGAAGTCATAAAAATCAATACTGTAGAATCTTTCCTTAAAATATAACTGTTAGCAGTGTTTCAAACATACATTAATATGCTGCTGTGACTGGAAACATGACAATCAAAATTGCACTTTGTCTTCTGTTATGCTATTCATCTAATTTTCTGGAAGGTACAAGAAAAGCCATCTGGTACAAACTTCTCTTTAGAGTTGAAGAAACTGAGGCACAAAAAATGACAAGTGATTTGCTCAATGTAACAAAGCGTGACAGCATCAGAACCAGGAGTTCTAACTTGATTCCAGTGTAGTCTACCTCAGGCCTCCTCCATAATCACTCGTTCACCAGAGCAGCTTGCCTGCCTGCCATCTGTTCCTGGTTCCAGGGATGTTCCCACTGTGGTTTGGACCATTTCACCACCTAACAGTATTTCCAGCATTTAGGTAAACAACCGAGCTGCAAAATATAAAACAAAACCTCTCCCAACAGGCCTGTACTTTTTACTTCACTCTCTAGATTACAGGAGGGCTTCCATGGTGGTTCCAGCGATAAAGAAATCTGCCTGCAATGCAGGAGACACAGGTTTGATTCCTGGATCAGGAATATCATTGGAGAAGGAATGGCAACCCACTCCAGTATTCTTGCCTGGATAATCCCATGGAAAGAGGACCCTGGCGGGCTACAGTCCATGGGGTCACAAGAGTCAGACACAAGTCAAGAGACTAAACCACCACCACTAGATTATAGGAAAGCTTTTTAAATTCCAAGTATGCTTTTTCTATTTCCTGAAATAACTCATGTCTCTTACGTCTCCTGCATCAGCAGGCAGGTCCTTTACTACTGAGCCACCTGGGAAGCCCAAATAACCACAAAGAGCTTTAAGTCAGGTTAATGATGGTCAGTTATGGCTTCTCTTCTAAAATAAGTTGGAAGCCTGGCTCAATGCCATCTTATCTCCTCTAGGAAATGTGTGTGTTTCAGAGAGAAAAGAGGATGTACCTGTGAAGGGCTGGTGCTTTTAAAAAGAGCTATCTGTTGCAGGCTGTCCTTATTCCTACCACCCTCAATTGTTACCAAAGCTATTCTCTTCTAATATATGCCATTAACAAGGTGAACTTTTGTCTACACTTTGTGAGAAAAAGTGACTTTGGAGAGTTTCCTAGAAGAAACATTTTCTCAGTCTTGCCTTTTGCAACATTCTAGACAGAAAACAAAGACACAGAGAACAAAATTAGCTACAAGTATTTGGGAAGCTTATTATAATCCAAATTGTTTCCATGATGTCCAAATGACAAACCAAACCTAAATATATATAATTATGAATATAAGGAAACCTAAACATGGAATGCAAAGAATTTACTTATAGGGAGTATTTTATGATCGCCAATTTCTCATCAAAGATTATCAACATGAACCAAAACACACGATTGTGGCTTCCTACCAGTTCTGAATCATATCCATAGAGATAAGAGACTAAGGACAAGTAAAATGGAGGGAAAGATGGTTTGACTATCAAGTGCTTGCTAGTAGTTATGTCACAGACACAGCAAATATAAAAAGGGACCAATACATATTGTGTCTACATTAGCCTAATGAACTACAGAGAGGTTTTAAGAAATGAAGATTGTAAACTCCAGGAAGAAGTCAAGTTAAACTAGTAGAGATTTAAGCAATGAGGTCATGGTGTACAACCCTAATTCTGTATCTTGTCAACTACTGTGCCTCACCCCAGCCTTCTCTCAGCCAAGGTCATATGCTTTAATAACTTACATGTGTATAGTGCTTTAAACCCTTTCACATCTATTTCAGCCATCTGATCCTCACAACAACCCTGTGAGGTAGGCAGGTTTAGCAGCTGAGGAAGCTGGTGTAGAGAGGTAAACTAAAGTATCTCCCATCAGCGACGAAGTCAGGGCTAGCTAGCTCTGTGGACTTGGCTGCATCCTTTTTCTACTGGGCCACCCCTTGCATTTCTAAAGGGTCTTTCAACTAGCGGAGACACCTGGGAGCAGCCATGAGCACATATGTTCCTACCACTCCACATTAACTGTCCATCCACTCTTTTTTGTCTGAGGACATGGAAAAGGAGCCGGGGTATCAGGAGGCATCGGCTGGACCCAGGCTCTGCCAGTGTAGGAAATACACCCTTGCAGGATCGGCTCCTAACTTTTGGTGTTTGAAATTAACCTCTGAAGCAGCTTTTCAAGTCCTAGCTGGAAAGCCCCAGTTGCCTCTTCCACTGCCGTGGCCAAGCGTCTGACCGCGACCACCGCATCCCTGCGGAGCTCGTTGGCAGTGTCCTGCTGAGCGCTGGCCTCCTCGCCAATGGCAATCAGCCGATCCAGTTTTTCTTGCTCCCGCTTTGAAAGTTCTCGTGCCAACCTCCTGTTTTCTGCCAGCTCGGCTGCAATAGTCCTGGCCACTGACCGCCTTCTTCGCCGGGCCCACCTGGGAGGGGGCTCACTGGTCAAAGGTCTATCCCCACCAGAAACAAAAGGAGCCCTGGAGGAGGAGGCTGGAGGCCGCTGTGCGGAGGCCACCCCATGAGTGTTTCGGCTGGAGCTGGAGCAGGGGCTGGGCTCACCGGACACAGCCAGTCTGGTCATGGGGATGCTCTGACAGGGGGCAGCTGCACCTCTGAAAAGGTGATGGGAGCTGCTGTAGCTGGGGGTCCCTTGAGAGCACCCTGAAAAACAAAGCAACAATGTTGCAGAGAGGACATTCCTGCTATGGGAATGCTTGGAGCCAGCCGCAGAGTTGAGAGACAAGGACAAAACCAAGGCATCTCTCTGCAGGGGGTGGGAAAGAATTCATTTTCTCATGTGGATATTCTGGTCTGCTATAATAGTATGTCTAAAACTTCCCCCTCTGCCTTCCATGGTGCTATCCTACATGCTATTTCTACAGCCACAAGTTCCTAAGTCCCCATTATAAATAATGCCCAAACTAGTTTGGTTCTAAAGAGTACTTTGAGGTTTAAAAGAGTTCTAATATCATACATACCTAGGGTTACAGCTTTTAAAAATCTGGAGCCCCTTCTCTCATCATTAGGTTTAAACGAGAGGGCAGGGGCTGAAATAGCGACTATGCTGAAGAGGTCACCATCCAAACACACACTGATGAGAAGCAAGTGACTCTGGGACCCCGACCCTTCACACGCTTGGGGGTTACCTGCACCCGAGGATTCATCCCAGGAGTCCTCGAGGTCACTGGTTTCTGGCATCTGGTCACTGACCCTCAGCTGACAATCATCTGATTCCTTCACTGTTTTCAAAATAGGCTGATGCTCTGCTGCCTGAGTCCTTTTTGCTCCCAGAATGTTGGTCCCCTCCTCCCCTGGCGTGTCAGGGGCCGCTAAATTCAGGTCACTGTGCTTGGCCCAAGCAGCGTCCTCCATTAAGTTGTCTGCATCAGTCACTATCTGATTTCGGAGAAGCTGATCCAAAGTATCATAAAAGGGACAGTGTGGTGGGTCGCCCATACTTGTGGCGTGGGCCACATAGGCCTTTAAATATAATGCCTTCAGGACTTTGAACTTGGAGCGGCACTGACGCTCGGTGCGGCGGAAGCCTTCCTGCTGCATCCGCTTGGACACGGCCTGATAGACATCTGCGTTGTGATGCACGGTCTGCAGGCGCTGAATGTACTCTGCCTCGCCTAGTATGGAGAGAAGCGTTCGTGTCTCTTGTCTGGACCACCGGATGCCCGCACTGCTATTGGAAGTGGCCATGGCGGACTGGGAAAAAAGGCTAGCTGGAGGAGGCTCCTGGGCAGGAGGGTGCCGACCTGAAGGTGTGAGGAGTTTCTGTGTGCTCCAGTCTATCTCCAGGAGCCGGCCGCTTCTTCCCTCTCTGGGCTAATTGCTGAGAAGCCAGGTCGGAGGACCGCATTTCTGGCTGGAAGGCCACAGGGGAATCAAAGTTACAGGAACGGTGTAAGGATAATTGTGGCAGTAAGTTAAGCGGTGCTACCTGTAAGTAGGTTGCAAAGAGAAAGGATGCCAGGGTTGAGAAAAGCCCAACTCTGGGAGTTCGCTCAGGATGGGGACCAAGGGCTACCAAGGGCCTTACTGGCTTGGCAACAAGGGGACTGGCTTCTCCACAAAAGGCAGGATGCTTCCAAGGCTGAGACCTGGAACCACCGTGTATCTGTAAAAATCACCATTGTCTTGTAAGTAGATAGACCAACGGGGGCGGGGATGCCTGGATCCTGAGGCACATCACTCTGGAGAAGGGATAGCAGGACAGTAGTGCAGTACGTGTCTGCTGCGGCTCACTCCTCACTGACCTCGGCCTGGGTGGTACGCTATGCTATCTATGTATTACCCATCTGACTGTCACCACTGCACTCCTTTGTTAAAAGGTAACTTCCAGGGCCAGAAAAGCAGGCTAAAGTTGTTCTCACTAATACAAAGCTTTTTGCATAATATGGCAGAAGACATCCACATCTTTATTTCCACCTCCTGCCCCCAAATATCAAGAAAACCCAAAAAGGGCTCCCAAAGAGATGCACCTATAGAACTATTCTGAATTTTGACAGTGTCAATGCCAGTACCCTGGTTGTGATAGTGTAGTATAGTTTTTTCAAGATGTTTCCAGTTGGGAGAAAATGGTTAATCCAGAAATAGATTGATCTCTCTGTATTATTTCTTGCAACAATGTAAATCTATCATTATCTCAAAATAAAAAAGTTTAATTATAAAAAACATTATTGGCTGCTTACTTCCTGCCCTTTTTTTTTCAGTTTATAATTTGAAAAATTTTGACAGCAACTCAATTTATTTTCAATATGCTCAGTACTAAGTTTAGTCAACAGATAAATGGATATGGGAGTGTATGTATCTTCACAACAATTTGAATTCTCTCCAAAACACTATAGTTTTTTACTTAATCACAGATATTCTAAAGAAAAAAAAAGAGCATCAAGTTCAACTTATCTAAATATAGGTAAGAGATAGTAAAAAAACAAAAAAATTTGTATGTATAAAATATATATATATATATATAAAAATTTAATCCATGACTTCCCAAACCTAAAAACAACACAAGGAAATTTCTACTTAAATTCTCACCTGAATAAGGTAGAAAGGAAAGAACCTGAGGTTAAGAATTAGGTGTCCTGGACCACAGTCCTGTAGAGTTCACCCCACTAAACTAATTTAGGGACACTGTAACTTCTGCGTGCTTTGACTTTCTTATCCAGAAATGAGGAGGTATAAAATCTGCCCTACCAATCTTACAGGGATTTCTTTGGATTAAATAATAGATGTGAAAGCACTTTGAAAATTTAAAAACACTATATTACATATTAAAACTCCAATGAAAACAAAAACCCATAATTTATAATTTGAGGTAATCTATAATTTGAGGAGACAGAAGTCTGGGGAAGCAGGCCTCTTTTATCTTTTAATTAAAGTTATAGCAGATGATTAACCTGATTCTTAAGACATTAATTAAGCTGTTTTCCCTAATGATTAAATGTGTAAGCCAACTGGAAAAGTTAGTTCCTAGAAAGTGTCACAAAGAGATCTGAAGAAGAAAATCAATAGCTTCTACATAAATATTCACCAATTACAATTGACTTCACAAAATTCAACTATAGTGCAAAGAAATCTTCAAATTCCCACTCAATCTCCCAGTTTAAAAAGAGTACTGTAAAAACGTGTTAAGTTCAAACTGCCACCTCTGAATGACACAAATTATCAAAACTAAATGCACACTAGCATCTACCAATACTAACAGACCTGTAAGTGAGAAGCAAATGTCTCCATGAATTCCATCTTTCAGAAAATTCAGCACTAATATCAAAAGATAACAGCCTACTGGGGAATTCTGTGAAATGACTCAGTCATTAAAAACAGCGAAAAACACACTGGTGTTTCTAGTTTCATTTCAAATTATGCTTACATTCAAATTATAAACATGTTTTTTGTTACCATAGGTGAAAGTATTATTTTACTCCATACCTTCTGCCAAGGATCTGCTTGACTTTCATTACTGTGTTTGAAATATTCCTTATTCTACTTTGTTTTGCTGCCAATCCAACAACCTGAAAAAGAGCAATCTATTAAATATGTCATTTTATACTTATTTCAATGTACAAAAATGAGGAGAATGGTACCTCTTCATGTTTTGAGTAAGCAACAATGGCTGGAGTAACTCTGTCGCCTGCATCATTTGCAACCACATCAGCCCGGCCATCCTGGAGGTAAACACACAACTGTATTAGTTACTCTGAAATGAAATACATCGTCTCCTTAGATACATTCAGACATATGTGGAGCCCTGTGACTGACATATACATGGAAACAAAAACTGCTTAACTGTATTTCCTAGATCTTAAGAAGACCAGACTTCTACAACCAGCTGCCTCTTTTCAGTCTGTTCTGCATAGTTGATAACAGAAGAGACGTAATAATAACCTCGCTATATAAAATAACGTGTTAATACATTAACCTTTCTATCCCTTTTCCTTTTCCCTGTAAACGCTCATCCTTCTTCCCTCTTTTTACATATGATGAATTAGCAACAATCCTTCGGCCTTTCCCTACAAATCATTTGACGTTTAACCGTGAGACGAGTATCAGGGCTGTCCCTTATTATTGTTCCTTCCGCCTCCCCACAGACGAGAAGCAGCCCTAAACTCCTAGTCACACACTCATTTCCAGAAAGGACAAGTGAATAGAGCACACACCATCAACTGGCTTCCTACGCTTCTCGGGTCCAGTTCCAGATCGCGGCCACCTTGCTCCTTCTTGGCAAACGTCCAGAAACCTCCGGGTACCAGACGCTCGGGTCCCCCTCCCGGCCTCCTGCGTCCATGAGGTCCCCAGGTCCGCCTTCCTCCTCTAGGCTTCCAGAGCCCAGGACGTGGCCGGGTCCGTCCCCACCCCCGGGGGGGACTCCAGCTCCCAGCGTGTCCCTGGGTCCTCCCCCCAAACTCCCGGGGCCTCCAGCGCCCAGGACGTTCCCGGGTCCGCCCCCGCCCCGGGGCCTCCGGCGCCCAGAAAGTCCCTGGGTCCGCCCCTGGGCTCGGCGGCCTTCGGAACACAGGATGTCGTCGGGTCCTCCTGCGCCCAGGATGTGCTGGGTCCGCAGCTGCCTTTCCTGAGGGCCGCGGGGGAAGAGGCCGAGTCCGCCCAGCCCTTAGCCCCAAGACTTCCTCGCAGAATCGCCTCTTCGTGCGACGTCCCTAGGCCGGCGACACGCCGTTCACAACCCCGCAGACCAAAGGACTTGGCCTCGTACCCAAAGGACGCTGCACCCGCAACCCAGCTCCCCGAGTCCCTCACCTTATAGACGGCCACACAAGCTGATGTGCAGCCCAGGTGAACCCCGATGGCCGCCATGAGGCGGCAGAGACGCCGACAACACTAACGGGTGGTTTCCCAGCAGCAACAGCGCCGGACCGCAGCACAGCCCCATCAGGCACCGCGGAGACTTCACGTTCCCGTCCACCCACTGCGCCCCGGCCCTCGCCGAGGCCGCCCGCGTCGCCGCCAATCAGCGTGAAGGTCCCGCCTTTTCTGTCGCGCAGTCGGCGATTAGCTATTGTGAGTCTCTCCCCGCCGGGGCAGCACCGCTTGAGTGATATTGCGCACGCGCAGGTCGAGGATGGGTAACGAAACGGCTCCTTCGTCCCACCCCTTTTTCCTGAGAGCCAATGGAAACTCACGGTTGAGTTGCGTCATTTGTCCTAGCAACTTCGGATAGATTCATTGTATCCCAGGCTCTGCGCTGCTGCGTACTGCGGGCGGTACCCGCTCGGCTGTTCTTTTCGTAGGTGGCGAGGAGTTTGAAACTGCTGGCTCAGCATGTGGTGCGGCGGCGCAGCCGCAATGGTGGCCTTTTGCGCCGGACTTTGGGTCTCTAACCCGGGGCGGGCGCAGGGCCAGGAGGCCGGGGGAATCCCGGGCGCCGACTGTGAAGGTGAGCGGTGTGAGACCTGCTTGCATGGCGATGTCACCAGGTCACAGCGCAGCTGTTGTTAGCTTTGGCGTCTCCCAGCCTTGGCTATTAATAACATTGCACTCAGGAATACGAGCCCTGGCCCTGGTTTCTGATCGCCTTCGTCCAAGCCTAGGCAAAAGTTCGAGCTGGGCCCAGTGACACCTTCAGACTGCGTTCTTGGTCTTGCTCTATTAAACCGCCGCTGTCAAAGCTGGTGCGTTTAGATTTGGACTCAATTTTGTGCACACACGTCTAGCTGCAGAGGCACGTGCTGTCCTAACCGGCAACACTTGTAGTGCACAGAAGTCTTTCAAGTTCAAATTAGTTTGTAACTCCCAAAAAGACAAAACGTGACAAACTATCTGTAATTGAGGTGAAATGGCTTAAATCAGAGGACAGAATTAACATTTGTTAGGACTTCAAAGGGAAAAGGTGCTTTACAAAGGAGTACTTTAACTGGTTAGAAAAAGGAATACAGAAGAATGAGTCCTTTGCTGTTCACAGAATCTCCTCTGTGGACTTGGAGCTAGAATGTATGGGTCTATGTCCCACTCAGCCTTCTGCTCCAACTGGCACTGTAACTGGTTCTTGAAAAATCAACGTGATAATCCTATCTCAGAGGGCTGTTAACGGGATCAAAGAAGATAATCAGCTGTGCTAGCTCCTCCCTCTCTGGGTTTTCCTTGTGGCTCAGCTGGTAAAGAATCTGCCTGCAATCAGGGAGACCTGGGTTTGATCCCTGGATTGGGAAGATCCCCTGGAGAAGGGAAAGGCTACCCACTCCAGTATTCTCGCCAGGAGAATTCCATGGACTGTATCGTCTATGGGGTCGCAGAGTCGAACACGACTGAGCTACTTTGACTTTAAGCCCCTTCCTCCTGGGCTATTGGAGCACTTACCTCGTGTTTAATTCATTGAAATAATTACCTTAGATGTATATCCTTCACTCAGCCCTAAGCCTGAAAATCTATTCTCACATAACAGAAAATGGTAACCTCACAATACATGTTGAATGAATGGGTAACTACAGACTGTACCATATAAATGAATAAGTCTTCACTATTGGAGTCCAGTTTTCTGTCGGCCCTGCAATAATTAAGCTTTTCTCCAGAAATTTAAAATACCTACATGATGTTATTATCAAACTTTAGATACAGGCAGTTACTCAGCTAAATATCATAATTTTGTTTAAAGGTCCTGTATAACTTGGTCCTACACGTATAAAGCAGAACTTATAAGGGCATAAACAATTGATTGGATTAATCATCAGCAGTTTAGTTTCCAGAGTTTCTACTTACAAACATTTCAGAAGAGCCAGAACATATGGATTAATTAAATCTGAAGCTTCTAACTTGAATTTATTGCAGCATATTGTGATTATTAACCTGCATGTCTGACTAACCTGGGTGTGTTCCCCTTGGTTAACACTGTAGAATCATAGCAAAGGAAATACTGGTTTTAGAACAAAACGAAAAAGTCTAGATCTGGGTCTGTTTCTGCTTATGAGTCTTTATCATTAGCCAATTAACTTCCCATCGTAAGATTAAAATGCTATACTATACATAATGTAGAGCAAATTTCCATTCTTATCATGACTATTTTGTGGCATGGGACACCACTGATTTCTTTTATCAATAAAAAAACTGAAAAAACATCAAAATTAATTGGCTGTATTTTTAAATTGGGAGATGTCATATTTAAAAATTCAGATTCTGACTTATCTTGAAAACCAGGTTACCAGTCAAGACTAGCCCATCTGTCTAATTCCATATAGTGGGAATTAGCTGTGGCTGCTCTTTTCAGAAAGGACAGCCCATTGGTGCTTGGATTGGCTTACCCATTCATTTTATCTGCCTGAGTCCTGAGAATATTTAAGTTTCTGATTGTTTTAGGTCATGTGAAGCTTATTGAAAAAAAAAATATTTCTGAATCTCATTTAAAGGATAGTATTATGGGACTATTAAAATTCTTTTTTACTTTGATAATTATATATTCATATTCACTTAGGGGACTAATTTTAATAAATAAAACCCTACAGCATAAGTAAAAGGAGTATGGTTATCTGGTTAAATACATGCCAGAATCCTTAAACTAATTTGTTAGTTGATTTATAGTGATATTACTGTCTTCATGCAAGCCCAAGGAATCTTTTCCATTCTTACTGTGACTTCTCTTTGCCATGGGACACCACTGACTTTTTCAGAAATTTTCTTCTCTCCCTTTTGGCCATGCCAGGTGGCATGTGGATGTTAGTTCCTCTACCAGGGATGGAACCTGCACCCCCTGCAGTGGAATGGTAGAGTCTTAACCACTGATCACCAGGGAAGTCCTTAAAATTTCTTCTCTTCATGGCTATGATACTGCTTTACCCCTGCTTTTGCTTCCTGTCTCTGTGGTCATTTGTTTGACAGTATCTGAAAGTTTCTAATTCTCTAGACATGGCTTCAGTATAAGAATTTTCCAGAATTTGCCCTCTGCTCTCTTCTCTTCTCAGTCTACACACTCTTCTGTGCAATTGGAATTGACCTACCCATAGTCTGATTAATCCCAAATGTTTATACCCACCCCATCTCCTTTCTGGAGTCCCAGATCTTGCATCCAGTTGACAACTGAACACCTCTATTTAGATATCTTCTACTTCAAACTCAACAGAGTCACAAAGCAAAGTTATTTTCTCCTCTCCTTCTCAGTCCCCCAAGTCTGTTATGCTATGACACCAGTATATAACTATTCCACTAGACTAGACTTCTCTCCCTGATCCCCTAAATGCATCAAACACTGGGGCTATTGACTCTACCTTCTGATTGACTCTGCTCCTTTCTTCTGCCCAGCTCCAATGCCTTGTTACCAACCTTCACCATTTTCAGCTGCCACAATTGCATCCTTCCTCTAGTGTGGTGATCATGTAATTCCCATACATAGTATCTTTAACTGATCTTCCAACTTCCTCCAGGGAGGTGCCGCCCTTTTGCATCTAGTACCTGTCTCATAGTGTTGAGAAATCATTTTGGCTTCCTCCATGTGTGCCTTCCTTGACAGTCAAGACCTTTTCTCTTCCCACATCATCTCCAGCAGCTACCATGGTGCATAGTTCAATTCTGTTGAACATGCATTATATAGTGCTTCAATAACAGGTTATATAGCTTTTAGTGAGTCAAAAGTGTATCATTCAAAGTGTAAGTTAGAATTCCCAACTTCCATCATCTAGGTAATACATTGACAGAGCAACAGTTGAAGTGTGGATATCATCTGAAGGTGTATTTGAGAATAGAGAAGGAGCTTTTAGGCATCACAACACAGGGTTTCTTTTGCAGGAAGAGGGGAATCAGAGGTCACCAGGAAGCTTTAAAGATGGTTTCTGCATTGATCACTACAGCAGGTATCTCCTTTGCATACTTGGTCTATTTGCTAGTTAACCTTAGCAAAATGCATGTTTTCCACATTGTATCAGTAACATTCAACACAACTGATCAGTTAGTCCCTCCCTTTTAACGCTTTCTTCACTGTCTCCTGGGACACACTCATTCTTTGTTCTCATCCTTTGGCTTCTTATTTCAGTCTCTTCTGGTTCTTTACATCTTTTCAACTCCTACACAATGGAGTTAACATCACACTGAGACCTGGGATCTCTCCCTATCCTGTGGTCTCATCCTTTAACACCATTTTGTTCAGTTCAGGCGCTCAGTCGTGTCCAACTCTTTGTGACCCCATGGACTGCAGCACTCCAGGCCTCCCTGTCCATCACCAACTCCTGAAGTTTACTCAGACTCACATCCATTGAGTCAGTGATGCCATCCAACCATCTCATCCTCTGTCGTCCCCTTCTGCTGCCTTCAATCTTTCCCAGCATCAGGGTCTTTCCAGTGACTCAGTTCTTTGCATCAGGTGGCCAAAGTATTGGAGTTTCAGTTTCAGCTTCAGCATCAGTCCTTCCAATGAATATTCAAGACTGATTTCCTTTAGGATTGACCAGTTGGGTCTCCTTGCTGTCCAAAGGACTCTCAAGAGTCTTCTCTAACACCACTGTTCAAAAGCATCAATTCTTTGGCGCTCAGCTTTCTTTATAGTTCAACTCTCACATCCATACATGCCTGCTGAAAAAACCATAGCTTTGACTAGCCAGATCTTTGTTGGCAAAGTAATGTCTCTGCATTTTAATATGCTGTCAATGTTGGTCATAACTTTTCTTCCAAGGAGCATCTTTTAATTTCATGGCTGCAGTCACCATCTGCAGTGATTTTGGAGCCCCCGAAAATAAAGTCTGTCACTGTTTCCACTGTTTGCCCATCTATTTGCCATGAAGTAATAGGACCAGATGCCATGATCTTAGTTTTCTGAATGTTGAGTTTTAAGCCAACTTTTTCACTCTCCTCTTTCACTTTCATCAAGAGGCTCTTTAGTTCTTCGCTTTCTGCCATAAGGGTGATGTCATCTGCATATCTGAGGTTATTGATATTTCTCCTGGCAATCTTGATTCCAGCTTGTGCTTCATCCAGTCAAGTGTTTCTCATGATGTACTCAGCATATAAGTTAAACAAGCAGGGTGACAATATACAGCCTTGACGTACTCCTTTCCCAATTTGGAACCAGTCTGTTGTTCCATGTCCAGTTCTAACTCTTGCTTCTTGACCTGCCTACAGATTTCTCAGGAGGCTGGTAAAGTGGTCTGGTATTCCCATCTCTTTAAGAATTGTCCAGAGTTTGTTGTAATCCACACAGTCAAAGGCTTTGGCATAGTCAATAAAGCTGAAATAGATGTTTTTCTGGAACTCTCTTGCTTTTTCGATGATCCTTTCTGTCCTTTATTGTGCCCATCTTTGCATGAAAGTTTCCCTTGGTATCTCTAATTTTCTTGAAGAGATATCTAGTCTTTCCTATTCTATTGTTTTCCTCTATTTCTTTGCACTGATCACTGAGGAAGGCTTTCTCATCTCTCCTTGCTATTCTTTGGAACTCTGCATTCAAATGGGTATACCTTTCCTCTTCTCCTTTGCCTTTCACTTCTCTTCTTTTCATAGCTATTTGTAAGGGCTTTTTGCCTTTTCAGAAAACCATTTTTCCTTTTTGCATTTCTTTTTCTTTGGAATGGTCTTGCATCACTGCCTCCTGTACAGTGTCATGAACCTCCATCCATAGTTTTTCAGGCACTCTATCAGATCTAATCCCTTGAATCTATTTGTCACTTCCACTGTACAGTCATAAGGGATTTGATTTAGGTCATACCTGAATGGTCTAGTACTTCTCCCTACTTTCTTCAATTTAAGTCTGAATTTGGCAATAAGAAGTTCATGATCTGAGCCACAGTCAGCTCCCAATCTTGTTTTTGCTGACTGTATAGAACTTCTCCATCTTTGGCTGCAAAGAATATAATCATATAACTCCAGATGTACATACCTAGCTGCTCCTTACTGTTTGCGGTGTCAAATAGTGTATTAGTGTTCTCTAGAGAAACAGACCAAGAAGATAGATAGATACATACTTACAGATAGATTTATTATAAGGAATGGCTCTCCTGATTATGGAGACTGAGATATCTAAAGTATGTATTATGGGCCAACAGGCTGGGGGCCCAGAAGAGTTGATAGTGCATAAGGCAGTCTACTGGAGAAATCCCTCATGTTTGGGAAGAGGAATCAATTTTGTTCTATTCAGGCCTTCAGCTGATTGGAAGAGGCTTATCCACATCATGGAGGGCAATCCATTTACCTAGAGTTCATGGATCTAAATGTTAATCTCATTCAAAAACACTCTCCAAGTGGATGCATGTAACATTAATGTCACAGTTGTCTAGAAGTATCTCAAACTTCGCTGAAGTATGTCTAGACTTAATTCCTGGGACTTCCCTGGTGGGTCCAGTGGCTAAGACTCTGCGTTCCCCGTGCAGGAGGCCTAGGTTTGATCCCTGGTCGGGGAACTAGATCCCACATGCTGCAACTAAGCCCCAGTGCAGTCAAATAAATAAAAATACATTTAAAAAAAGACTGAATTCCTGCTGAGCTTCCCAGTTTAGCAAATGGTAAACTCCACTCTTACAGTATCTCAAGCCAAAATCCTTGAAGTCATTCTTGACTTCTGTCTCTGCCCACACCTCTGTGACTCTCTCATGCCACATCTAATCCATTAGTAAATTCTTTTGGCTTTGCCTTCAAAATATATCCAGCATCTCATCACCTCCAAGGCTCCCACCCTGGTCCAAGATAGGCAGCTATTCTAAGAACCTCCAAACTGTTCTGCCTCCTTTCCTCTTGCCCCCCTGCAGAGTATTCTCTGAAGAACCTCCAGAGGCATAATTTAAAAGTCATGTCAGACCACTGCACTCCTCTCAAAACCTATAATGGCATCCCTTGTCAAAGCAGGATTCAGAGTCCCTACCATGGCCCCAAGGCCCTAGGTAACCTGACATGCTGCTGTTTATTTGACCTCACTTTCTACTACCTTCCCTCTTCATCACTCTACTTCCCCAGTATCGGCTCCCTGACTGTTCCTGGTGCTGCCAAGCACACACCTGCCCTATTCTTCCCTCTGCCTGGAGAGTTTCTCCCCAGCAGTCCACTTAATCTGTTTTCCCATTTCCTTAGGTTTTCTGCTCAAACACAACTTTATCTGAGAGACCTTCCCTGACCACCCCATTTAGAATAATACTATTACCCTGTCACCCTCTATCCTCCTGACCAAGTTGATGTTCTTTCATAGCCACAGAGATTTTTATTTATTCACTAGCATGTAATCCTTGAGAGTAGGAACTTTGTTTTTCCAACAGCCTGTAGAATACTGTCAGGCACTTACTAATTGCTCAATAAATGTTTGTTAAAACCACAACATGGCTATTATATTTAGTGTTCTGTTTTTATTAACTAGCATAAAAATCATGTTCTAAAAATGGACATTTCCAGTCCTTCAGCTGAAAACAACTAAAAACACTGGATAAAATGAAAAATATGAAGTGTAAGTTAGGAAGGCCTTGTTGTTTGTGGTTTAGTTGCCAAGTCGCGTCTGACTGTTTTGCAACCCCATGGACTGTAGCCTGGTAGGCTCCTCTGACCATGGTATTTCCCAGGCGAGAATACTGGAATGGATTGCCCTGTCCTTCTCCAGAAGATCTTCCCTACCCGGGGATGGAACCTATGTCTCCTGCATTGACAGGTGAGCTCTTTACCACTAAGCCACCAGGGAAGCCCAGGAAGGCATACTCAGAGGCCAAAAACGATGTGAAAATGGGAACCAAAGGAGGTAAAGGGACCCCTGAGGCTGGGACTTTTCTTGAGAGTATTTGCCACCCAGGTGATTGGAAGTTAGATTTTTCATGGCTATAAAATAAAAAGAATGAATACAATAAAAAAGAAGGATAAAGATATAGTCCAGAACCTTCTCAAGTTAGGCACATAATACCTGGATCCTCCTCCAATTAGTTTGAAACCCTAGAGAGCTAGACCTTCATTATAAAAGGTGACCTGGAAATAACCACAACTCTACCACCATCTCTAGAGACTAAAGGGAATTGTAGTACTTGAAGTTTTTTACTGAATAAAAGGGAAAACAAAAAATACCTCCTAATCAGTCAGAGTCACAAGCTGCCACACATGTGCATTGAAGTCCAAATGTACACAGCCAACCTGGGTGATCCAAAGCATCTCAAACTGAGAATTTAGTTTAAAGGGGTTTCAAGTAGGTATGAGCAAATGTTAATCTCACTGATAGGAATCTACCTTCAACCCAGTCCCACAAAATTCTAATAATTCCAACAAAGTTCTCAGAAAGAAAGCTCACGATTGGAAAAGTCACAAACACATGGGAAGAAGAGCATCCTCAGTGGCAGCCAGTTGAGACAAGAGACAGAGGCAGCATACCTGGAAAGGCTTCAGGGATTAGAATTATCAGGCACAGAATATAAAATATGTTTATTATATGTAAAGAAATGAAGGGATTGAAAGGGCAGGAGACTATTAAAAATATTTCCAACATATGTGGAAAAGAACCAAATAAGCATGCACAAACAGAAATTAGTAGGATTAGGACTTCCCTGGTGGTTCAGTTTTGGAGAGTCCACTTGCCAAAGCAGGGGACATGGGTTTGATCCCCTGGTTTGGAAAGATTCCACTTGCCTCAGAGCAACTGAGCCCGTGTGCCACAACTACTAAGCCCACGAGTGCGACTACTGAGGCCTGGGTGCCTAGAGCCCATGCTCTGCAATAAGAGAAGCCACTGCAATGAGAAGCCTGTGCACTGAAACTAGAGAACACCCACTCGCAGCAGCGAAGACCCGGCTCAGCCAGACAAATACAAATAGATTAAGAAATAAGTGGGATTAATAGTGGGTTAGACAGAGCTGAGAAAAAGACTTAGAGAGTTGAAGACTGAAAAAACTGTCAAGAAGGAATCACTGAGTGATTCCGAGAATAAAAATACAAAACAGAGATAAAGGTACAATGTGGATCAAGAGAAAAATTTCCACGTATGTTAATTGGACTTCCAGAAGGAGAAGAGAGAGGTATGGATGGAGCAAAAGAGATGGTAACTCATTTTTCCAAACTGATGAAAATCACCCATCCACAGATTTTGAAGTCCAGCATATTCCAAACAGTATAAATAAAAATAACTCCACATCTAACCACATAAGAAGGAAACCGAAAAACACAAAAGGAAATCTTAAGCACAGAAAAAGACTGATAAAACTTCAAAGGAGTGGCAATTAGACTGTCAGATGATTCAACGTTGAAAGGCCTGAAGTCACAGCCAATAAATATTAAATAGTAAAGCCAGGATTTGGACCCAGAAAGTTTGGCTTCAGAGCCCAAGCACTGAGTCACTTCTAAATTGCCTCTGAGTATGGAGTTGGGAACTAATTTATTTAAGGCAACAGTAAAAATAAAATTGGAATGACGAAGTTTAGCCTACATTTATTCAAGAACTTCTGGTTATTCTTAAAGTCTCAACGCATTATAACATGTATCTTATTCCTAGGTAGCAATCCCCCCTGGTCCTGACACCAGCAAGACTAATCCGGTGTCTTTTTTACCATCCAAAATAAAGTGGAGCAGATAATGTGGGACCAACTTCAGTTCTAGAAGGTGTGGATGGAACTGCTGGAAACAATGTTTCTAGTTTATAGGTAGTTTAATAATTTCACTAACCTGATTTTAAACTTTATCTTAAAAAAAGTTGTAGCTCTTTTCCTGCAGGTGGCATTATTATATTTTTTAAGTACTAAGTTGTAAATACTCAAGTTAGGAGACAAATACTGTTGCTGTTGTTCAATTGCTAAGTGGTGTCCGACTTTTTTCGAACCCATGAACTGCAGCATGCGGGCTTCCCTGTCCTTACAAAGATTTTAAGGCTACATAAAAATATCCAACCAAACGCTTTTTACAGGAGATGGGTTTAGGCAAAAGAACTAAATCTTTCTTTTCTACAGAAAAACCTATAATAAATATTTAAAACTAAAAATAGGAGAGACTTGGAAACAAGTATAAAATTTATTTTAGAGTGATTTTCTTAAAGAGGAGTGGAGAAATGGGATGGTGTTTGTTGTTGGGGAGGGGTATTGAGGGAGATTTTGTTGCTTTTAAGATGTGAGAATTAACAGCATGTTCATGGGAACAATACAGGAGAGAGGGCAGAGGTGCAGGAGCAGGGAGCTGATAGGATCTACTTAGCAGGTGGAAGAGTTGTCACACTTCATTCATAGAATTAAAGTAGACTCTGTTGTGTAGTAGAGGCGGTGACAGAGGCAAATGAGAGTTCTCTTCTGTTGCTTTTTTTTTGCCCCTCGAAGAAATGGGAAGCAGGATCAACCATGATGATGGGGTGGAGGTGTTAGGCAAGGCTTGCTAGAGAGCTGCTGTGTAGTCATCCTTTTGGGAGTGGGATAGAGTGTGGGTGAGGTCCAAGCAGTGGGATTGTTGGAAGCACTGGGGGCTCATTGAAATCAGCAGTCATGAATTAACAGCGAGACCAGTGAGCCTGGTGGTGCAGTTTCCTCCTGCCATGTTAAGTGAGTGTAGGTGTCAAGTGGGTGGAAAGAGGTTTCAACCAGCGTTAAGATTTTGCTGGGTGAGTCCAACAAAGGAGAGCGATACAAGGGAGTTGAATTTGTGTGAAAAGGAGTGATTATAATGTTGAACCACAGAATGTAAGCTGGGTAAAGAAGCATGGTAGAGAGGTAGCAGAATCAATGTGACCTGGCGGGGTCAGAGAATCGTTAGTGCTGGGATGTTAGAGGATGTGAGCTGGGAAGATGGGAGGTGAAGATTGGACAACGAAATGTTTCCACTGAGAATACAGAGAAGTTACAGTCACTGGTAATGACTGGACCTAAGGGTATGACCACAGCAAAAATGTGTTTGGAATATTAATCCTTTGTCAGTTATATAAGTTGTAAAGACCTTCCTCCAGTTTGTGGCTTGTCTTATCATTTGCTTATGATTTATTTTGCATTTACAAAAGTGGTTAATTTTGATGTAATTAAATATACAGTCTCTGGTTTGGTATCTTCTTTAAGAAATTCTTCCTTATCCTAAAAAAGATGCTTTCCTCTAAAACGTGTTATGTGGCTTTTCTCTTATGTCTTTATTCTCCTGGGATTCACATTTGTGTAGTTTCTGATAAGGATCTAAGTTGAACTTTTCCCAAGGTACATGGTCCGAGTATCATTTACTGACTTGTGCATTTTTTCCCCCACTGATTTTTAACATTGCTTCCATCCTATACCAAGCTCCTCTAGATTTCTGAATTTGTTTCTAGTCTCACTTTTGTTCCAGCAGCTTTTTTTTTCTGCGCCAGTCCCACCATGTTTTAAATGATATAGCTTTAGAATGTCTTGATATCAGTAAGATCTGCTCCCCAAGTTCCTTCTTCAGAAATTTCTTGGCTTTCATTTGCTCTTGTTTTTTCATATGTATTTTTGGATCAGTTCGTCAAATCTGATTTGACAAAACTTTTGGAATTTTTAATGAGCCCTGATGGCTCAACAATAAAGCATCTGCCTGCAATGCAAGAGACGCAGGAGACATGGGTTTGATGGCTGGGTTGGGAAGATCCCTTAGAGAAGGTAATGGCAACCGACTCCAGTATTCTTGCCTGGGAAATCCCATGGAAAGAGGAGCCTGGTGGGCTACAGCTCATAGGGTTGCAAAGAGTTGGACACGACTAAGTGACTAAATAACAACCATAGAATTTGCTGCTCTTCCTTATGATATTCCCCTAGAATTCTCTTTCTAATATTAGGGCTGCTTCGTTCCATCATAAGCTCTGGTCTCCATCTCCCTCTCAGCTTGCTTGGACCACACACCTGCCCCTTTGAGCCAGCAACATGGGAAAGCAGCTCCTCCTGTTGCACAGTAACCTAGTGGATGAGGCTGTGCACCAGAGTGAGACCTCCTGGGATCCACCATTTACTGGGCAAGTTCACTGGCCTCTCTCTGACTCAGCCTCTTCATCTGCAAAATAGGGGTAGAAATGTATCTACATCAGAGCTCAGTTCTGAGACTGGAATGAGTTCATCCACACAAAGTACTCAGAATGGTGCCAACAGCCAGTAACTAGGGTTGTTCTTATTGCCTGTGCCTCTTCTGATCATCATCTCTTCATTGACTTTGGACCCTGGGACTGAATATGATTGTTTAGATAGGGGTTCAAACTGGAACAAAGACACAGAGGCCTACTACCAAGGAGCTTCATTCAAGACACATACTCTGGTTCTTCTCTGTGCTTTACCAAAGCTGTCCCTAGCATCATGTCCCAGAGGAGGCTGGCTATATGTTCCTATAGGGTTAGTGACATTCTCATATTAGGTGGGAAATTCTCATATTTGAGAGTGGAACTTGGTTTCACAGACTGGATTGATCCAACAAACTTATGTTATTCAAGGCCCAATACTAAGCGAATAGGTACAGACCCCAAACCATTCTTACTTATAATATGAATTTGTTGTCACGATGCGTTGAATCATACTTTTTTATTTGGTGGGAGGGACATGTACATAGGTGTGGTAGTGGTGACACTGTACATAAATACACAAATACATAATTTCTTTGTTCCTTATAGTATGTCAAGAATTCTTGAGTCGATTCTACAACTCCTTGATAGCCAGAGGAGTCAACTTTTCCCTGGACACCATAGAAAAGGAATTAATCAACTTTTGCTTGGATGTCAAAGGAAAAGAAAACCGCCTGGTATGGTAAATTTTCACCTTTCATTTCCCTCCTGTTCTGGGAGAAAACTGCTGTTTCATTTCTTATCTTGAGTTTAATGTTCTCCTGTTTGGATGCTTGCCCCAAGCATGTTCCCTGTAGAAGGCCAGCAAAAATTGATCTTTCAGGAAAATGGAGTCAATGTATTTTCACCTACAATATGTCTGGTTTCATCTGGCTTTTTGGAAAACACATAGGCAACCAATTCCATGATTTCTTAAATGAAATTATTTACTATACAATTGAATTCCTAATGAGAATTTATTTAGTGTCCTGAGTTAAGTGTGGGTAGACTTTACATTTCTAGTGAAAACAATTAGTGAAACCTATCAAAATATTTTTACATCATTATTTATGCATAATTAATGAAGTATTTTTATTATCTTGAAATGGTGTTTCCTGGGTAAACACAAATGACTTGTTCCAATATACTGTCTTTATAGCACTAAAGACAATCTTGGGCCAATTTGCTTTGCCTAAAATTGTTGTATTGAATTTGTCAGTTAAATTTGCCTTGTTAACTGCTTACCACTGACACACTATAAAAATCTCAGCATTTGTCTGCACCATTAAGGTTTATATTTTTAAATGTAAAATGTTTTTCAGGTAGCTTGAAAGGCAGTACAACAGGATGGAACAGGGCATGGACCCCAGAGCCAGAAAGCTAGATTTTTGAACTGATTTAGTCTCTTCTACTTGCCGGTTGGGTGACCTCCAGTTGGCTTGGGTGTGAAATAGGGGAAGTTCTAGTACTAATGTCACAGCCTTGGTATGAGAAATAAATACATCAATACCTTTAAAGCCCTGAGAGCAGCATCTGATACAGACAAAACATTTAGCAACTGTTATCTCTCATCATTGGTCTTTAAGTTTAATGTGAATTTCAGGGCTCTTCAAATTAGGCTGATCATGGGAATGGAGTCATTGTTTTCTCACGTCTTAGTGAGTAGGGGTTAAATTTAAGACCTGGCCCGGGAAAACTAGGTTAACCTCTTTCTCACTTCTGGAAATTATACTGCTTGCTTTTTCCAGTGTCTGGGACCCTAAATTCTCTTTGTTCCCCTTCAGTGCTACTATCTAGGAGCAACAAAAGATGCCGCTACTAAGATCCTAAGTGAGGTCACTCGCCCAATGAGTGTGCACATGCCTGCAGTGAAGATTTGTGAGAAGCTGAAGAAGATGGACAGTCAGATCTGTGAGCTGAAATATGGTATAATGGAGTTTAATATCCCCCCCCCCCCCCAATGTCCAATGTATTGCCAGTTCCCTAAGCATGGGGCCAGGTTTCTAAACAGTGTTAGAAGGAAAGGAATTCTACACTTGCTAATAGGATGCTGGGCTACTGGATGGTATCCTGTGTTGTCTGAGCTTCTTTCAGGAAAGAAAAATGAATTCTGGCACAATCAGCATTAGGTGAAACTGCCCACCCAAATGGCAAAATTTAAACTCTTAAATCACCAAGACATTTTCAACTACATATGTCAAGGAAAAGCTCAAAATATCAAGGGAGGGGCTTCTCTGGCGGTCCAATGGTTAAAACTCTGCCCTTTCAATGCAGGGGGCATGGGTTGAATCCCTGATCAGGAAACTAAGATCCCACATGCCATGTGGTATGGCCAATTAAAAAAAAAAAATTCAAGGGAGCAGCTATTCATGGTGAATTAGCTCTTGGTAACCTATTAAGCCCTGGAGAAGGAAATGGCAACCCACTCCAGTACTCTTGCCCAGAAAATTCTATGGATGGAGGAACCTGGTGGGCTACAGTCCATGGGGTCACAAAGAGTCAGACACGACTGAGCGACTTTACGAACCTATCAAGACCAAAGGTGCATCTACTCAAAGGTAATGTAAGGACCCTGAACTTTTAAATGGGGCTCTAACATTCTTCCTAAGTCTATCACTCTGCCAGGTTTAACTTTTAGGAAATAGGTTAATCACATTAAATCAGATTTTGGCTGATGAAATAGACTTATCAAGAGTGCCGAAAATAAACAGCCAGAAAAGGAAGATGTCCTATTTAAAACGTTATCCTTGGCCTTATAAATTTTACATACATATATCTATTCTCATACAGATAATTTGTATCTGGGCCAGCCTTTGGGGTAGATGGATAGGACTTATAGAAGGCTGGGGAATTCCGCCTTTAGCCCATCCTTTAACCCCTCCAGTTCCACCAGGAGAAGTCCATTTCTTTTGTTTATGTCATTGTTTTCACATTACATATGTGGCGTAGTATTTTAAACTACCTAAGTAATTAGTACCCAACTCTGAATCATTAATACTTTAGTCTTATTTTCCAACATAGCTGTGTAATATGCCTGTGCGCCATAGCTACACATCTGGCTTTAAAAAGGTTTAATGTCTGGAAGATATCAAAGACAACCTGTTTCTCAGCTGGGCAAGGGCAAGCCCTAACTTCCAGGGTGGTGATGATGGACTAGCATCTTTTTCTTAGCTTCCAAGTAATGAAGTAGAAGGAGGAATCACTGAGTCCGTAGGAAAATCAGTCCCCAAAGGGACAAAACTGTACTGATTCTTTTGTTTAGCACATTTCTTTGGAATAATTTCTGCTATGAGCAAGGTATCTTACTGGGCTCCTTGAATAATAGAAAAATTCATCAGATAGTATTGAGAAGGAATGAATACTTAACTAATGTTTCAGCAATGCTGGCCACTAGAGGCCCCTGGGGAGCCATGGACTGGATTTACTTTTGGTATCAACCTTTCCCCTGTAGCTTTAGGGTGCCATAGAGAATTTTCTTTTTAAATTGATATCAAATGATAAGTTCTCCAGAATAACCTGAAGAAACTACCAGCACCTAAAAGAAAGTAATTTTCTCCTTCCACTATTTATCTTGAATAGACCACTAGCTCTAAATTTTTCCCAGCTTCCTTTTGGTGAAAAAGTTGATATTGAACAAGGGCCTTTGAGCTGTGGAGTACTAAAATCTGGGCTATAAAAGGTTCTCTTAAAAGGTATTATTCTGTCATATCAACCATGAAATTAAAAAACAAGGTAAGTGTAGATTTGGAATATGTTTTCAATCAGGAAGGTGTTATTTGGTTTTGAACCTGAGAGGATGTTTCTGCTTTCTCTGTTTTTTAAAAGAATAGGAATCATTATTAAAAATTGTAAAGATTCTTGAATTTATGGTTACCAGTGGAGGAAGGGTGGTGGAAAAAGATAGTTAGGGAGGTTGTTATTGAGATTTACACACTGCTATATTTAAAATGGATAACCAACAGGGACCCACTGTATAGCACAGGGAACTCTGCTCAATGTCATGTGGCAGCCTGGATGGGAGGGGAATTTGGGGAGAAATGAATACATGTATATGTATGGCAGAGTCCCTCTCCTATGCACCTGACACTATCACAATATTGTTAATTGGCTACACACCAATTAAAATAAAAAGTTTAAATTCAAAATACACACACACACACGAATGGAAGAATTTTCTGCAGCACAGAGTGTAATGACCCTCCAAATAAAAAAGGCTCTATATACAATTTTGATTTATTTCCAGCTTTACTGAGATATAATTAACATATAAAAGTGTGTAAGTTTAAGGTATAAAATATGTTGATTTGATAAACTTATATAGTGTAATATGCTTACCATGTTAGCTAATATCTCCACCATTATCATGTAATTACCAATTGTGATGGTTAGCAAACAGCTCCATTATATCATCTAATTACCCTTCCTTTTTGTGATGAGACTATTTAAGCTCTACTCTGTTAGCAACTTTCAAATATACAATACAGCATTATTAACTGTCTTCACCATTTTGTTCTTTCTCAGGACTGCTTTGACTATTCGGGGTCCTTCGTGATTCCATACAAATTTTAGGACTTTTTTTTTTTTCTATCTCTGCAAAAGTGCCACTGGCATTTTAGTAGGGATTACATTGGTTTTATAGATAGTTTTGGATAGTATAGACATTTAGTTAAAAAAAAACTTCATGTTATTGATTTTGGGCTGTGCTGTGGGTCTTGCTGCTTTATTCGGACTTTTCTCTAGTTGTAGTGTGCAGGCTTCCCATTGCGGTGGCTTTTCTTGTTGCAGAGGGCTTCCCAGGTGGCGCAGTGGTAAAGAATCCAACTGCCAATGAAGGAGACGCAGGAAACCTGGTTCAGTCCCTGGGTGGGGAAGATCTCCTGGAGTAAGAAATGGCAACCCACTCCAGTATTCTTGCCTGGCAAATCCCGTGGACAGAGGAGCTTGGTGGGCTAGCCTATGGGGTCACAAAGGGTCAGACATGATTAAGCACGCCATACTCAAATGCTGAGCGCCTCCTGTTGCAGAACACAGGCTCCAGGCATGTGGACTTCAGTAATCGCAGTGCACAGGCTTGGTAGTTGCACTTGTGCTCTGGAGCAGAGGCTGAATGGTTGAGGCCCATGGGCTCAGCTGTTCTGTGGCCTGTGGAGTCTTCCTGGATTGAAACTGTGTCCCCTGCATTGGCAGGTGGATTCTTATCCATTGTACCACCAGGGAAGTCCAGTATGGACATTCTGAATTCTTCCAAACCATAAATATGGGATCTCTTTCCATTTGTTCGTGTATTCTTCAATTTCTATCATCCAAGTCTTGTCATTTTCTGTGTACAGATCTTTGACCGCCTTGATTAAGTTTTTTTTCCTAAGTCTAAAATTCAACTTTTAAATTAGGATACACTTATTGGAAAATTTTGATAAGTCACTTGACAGCTATGTTAGGTTATTAAAAGGCTTTTAAATGCCATGTTCTTTCATGTAGGTGTAAAAAGAAGTGCTTCAGAAGATGTCAAACCAAAAAAGTTCTAGGATGCCACTAATTTTTAAAAAATATTTTAGCTACACCATGCAGCATGTGGGATCTTAGTTCCCTGACCCAGGATCAAATCTATGCCTCTTGCAGTGATTAAGATTTTCCTTTCCAATGCAGAGGGTACAAGTTCAATCCTTGGTTGGGGAGCTAAGTGTGTAGTCTCAACCACTGGACAGCCAGAGAAGTCCCAGAACTAATAGTTGAATAAGTCAACTGAAGTGCTGTAGCTATAAGCAAGCATCCACCTAGTGGCTGGGGAGGTGGGGAGGGACACTTTGTTTTGAAAGAGAAAAACTGCCCCTTTCTGATACAGAAATCATAGTCATGAGTATATTATAGATGAGCTTAATTGTTTTTTTCTATTGTTGGGCTTGGCAATAGAGCAGTAGCTGAGTTCTCTGAAGATAATCTGTAAATAGGGAAACAGTAGTCTTGCTAGAGGAGTTAGATGCTGGTGACAGATACTATTGGCAAGAATGTTAGGAACCAGATTGGCTGGTACAGAAGCACCAGCATTAGAGAAGTTGGTATACCCCAAAGGACTATAAATCAACTCTGTGTGGCTTGGTGATCTCAGTAGGGGAGGGGAAATCAGGTGAGTTTAAGCTGAGATCCAGAATAGCTAAGGATTGGTGAGAATGCTCCTAATTTCATTCATGTGTTTGTGTTTCTTTAAATTTGTATTTTAAAACTAGCTTAAATTCTTTATATTGTATTTATATTCTTTAAATTTATATTTTAAAATTGTATTTAGATTCTTTAAATTTGTATAAAAACTAATTTGTATTAGTGCTTTGTGATTTATATGCTCACCCGTTTTACCTCAGACATATCTTTCTATAAAAACTGAACCATGGGATTTCCCTGGCAGCCTAGTGATTAAGATTTCACTTTCCAATGCAGAGGGTACAAGTTCAGTCCTTGGTTGGGGAGCTAAGATACCATATGCTTCACAGCCAAAAAAAAAAAAAAACATGAAACAAGCAATATTTTAACAAATTCAATAATGACTTTAAAAATGGTCCACATTTAAAAAAAAAAAAACTAAAAGAGAAAGTGAACCATACTTTCTAGTAAATTACAATCCATGCTTTCAGTTGGCCACACACAAGGCCATCCCAAGGCACCAGCCTCTTGATTCCCTTCTTTTTGCCTTAAAAGTAGCAATTAGGATGTGGTGCTATTCGTTTTAGGAACACTGCATAGGTCCCCATTTTGCAACAAGTATGATTCCATGGAGAGGAAATCTGATAGATCATGAGTTATCCTAAAATAGCTTTATATATGATACATTTTTCTTAGGTATGTCTTGGTTTCCATAGACCTTGGAATTCTTCCCCACTTTGGATCACAGGTAGACAATACCAAGATAAGTAACACCATTTGCTTTTCTTAGTTTTTTTTTTTTTTTAATGTATCCCTTTCCTTTTTGTCATGAAGAAAAGAAACTGGACTTGGCATCAGTGGACCTGTCCAAGTTGAGAGTAGCAGAGCTGAAGCAGATACTGCATGGCTGGGGAGAAGAGTGCCGGGCCTGTGCAGAAAAAACCGACTACGTGAATCTCATCAAAGAACTGGCACCCAAGTATGCAGCGACGCACCCCCAAACAGAGCTCTGATTCCTGGAAGCCAGCCCACCATTGGCTGTAATTAGAGACAAAATGCCTCTCTAGGATATGGATGCATTGGTTGAGAGGAACCAGGAATTTCAATATATGTGGTCTCAGACTTTTTGTTTGGATATGACACTTAAGAATTGGTTACCTGAGTTTATAAGTAGAACTGTTAGTATTAGTGGTTTCTTAAATCTGCAGTGTACCAAAACCTACAAGTGCCTTTCTCATAATTTTCTTATATGTCAATTACCACTGCCTATCTCTTTAAACTGGGAAAAGGGAACCACTGAAAAATCAGTGGAGTAAATTGATTCTAAGTAGGAAGAGAGTACTCAGAAGCTTTCTGTATGCTGCTGCTGCTGCTGCTAAGTTGCTTCAGTTGTGTCCGACTCTGTGCGACCCTATAGATGGCAGTCGACTAGGCTCCTCTGTCCCTGGGATTCTCCAGGCAAGAACACTGGAGTGGGTTGCCATTTCCTTCTCCGATGTACGAAAGTGGAAGGTGAAAGTGAAGTCGCTCAGTCGCGTCCGACTCTTGGTGACCCCATGGACTATACAGTCCTGAAATTTTCCAGGTCCCCCCCCGCCTTTTTTTTCAGTATTACACATATAAGCAATATTATATGACATTTATATATTGCTTATATGTGGATTATAAAAAAAGGGGCACAAATGAACTTATCTACAAAACAGAGTCACAGATGTAGAAAACAGTCTTATGGTTAGTTACTAAGGGTGGGGGGATGAAGAAGGGATAAACTGGGAGATTAGAATTGATACACACTCCTATATATAAAATAGGTAACTAAGAAGAGCATGCTGTGTAGCACAGGGAACTCTACTCAATTACTCTATAATGGGCTATATGAGAAAAGAATTTTTTAAAAAGTGGATGTATGTATGTGTATAACTAATTGACTTTGCTGTAATACCTGAAACTAACACAACATTGCAAAGCAACCATACTCCAATAAAAAAAAAAATGTTGGATTAGGACAAAAGAAAAGATGTTTAGCTTACCTAATTCCCAACTTCAACTCAAATGATGACCTGGTGAAATCAGAAGTTTTTTAAAAAATAAACTTTGTATTTAGCTGTAAATTACTTTACCATCTGGGGCTTCCCAGGTGACTCAGTGATAAAGAATCCACCTGCCAATACAGGAGACACAGAAGACACAGGTTTGATCCTCGGGTTGGGAAGATCCCCTGAAGTAGGAGATGGCAAACCACTCTAGTAGTCTTGCCTGGAGAATCCCATGGACAGTATTCTTGCTTGGAGAACCCCATGGACAGAGGAGCCTGGAGGGCTATAGTCCATGGGGTCGCAAAGAGTTGAACATGACACACACACACACATACATCTACACTCACACTGTTAATTGAGCTAAGCTCAAGGTCATTTGCCTTTCTTCCTATCACATATTAGAAAAACTTATTTATTTTGGCTGTGCTGGGTCTTCACTGAGGTGTGCAAGCTCTCTAGTTGTAGCATGCAGGCTTAGTTGCCCAGAGGCATGCAGGATCTTAGTTCCCTGACCAGGGATCAATCCCTTGTCCCCTGCATTCGAACATGGATTCTTAACTACTGGACCACCCGGAAAGTCTCTAGACAAGCTTTTGATAGAGGATAGAAGCTTATTAAGACCAGCTACAGGCAACATGGAGCTTTATGGGTCTTAGTGCTATTTTATCAGATTTAAATTGTAAAATCATCTTTGGTTCCATTTTCTGGTCACATAAGAATATAGTACCCATTGTAGATGCAGCTGGCTCTGTGTGGCAGGTGGAAGAGGGAAACGACTGCAGGGCAGTTAAATGGAATGTTCTGGGGTATGGAAATGTCCTATATCTTGATAAGGGTGATGGTTACATGGGTGAAGATGACTGTCCAGTTCATCCAGCAGTATAATTAAGATGTGGGCATTTTATTGTATGTAAATTACACCTAAAAATACTGCTATAGAAAAATTATTTGATGTCCTGGCTATTATAAACAGTGCTGCGATGAACATTGGGGTACATGTGTCTCTTTCAATTCTGGTTTCCTCGGTGTGTATGCCCAGAAGTGGGATTGCTGGGTCATAAGGTAGTTCTATTTGCAATTTTTTAAGGAATCTCCACACTGTTCTCCATAGTGGCTGTACTAGTTTGCATTCCCACCAACAGTGTAGGAGGGTTCCCTTTTCTCCACACCCTCTCCAGCATTTATTGCTTGCAGATTTTTGGATTGCAGCCATTCTGACTGGTGTGAAGTGGTACCTCATTGTGGTTTTGATTTGCATTTCTCTAATAATGAGTGATGTTGAGCATCTTTTCATGTGTTTGTTAGCCATCTGTATGTCTTCTTTGGAGAAATGTCTATTTAGTTCTTTGGCCCATTTTTTGATAGGGTCGTTTATTTTTCTGGAGTTGAGCTGCAGAAGTTGCTTGTATATTTTTGAGATTAGTTGTTTGTCAGTTGCTTCATTAGCTATTATTTTCTCCCATTCAGAAGGCTGTCTTTTCACCTTGCTTATATTTTCCTTTGTTGTGCAGAAGCTTTTAATTTTAATTAGATCCCATTTGTTTATTTTTGCTTTTATTTCCAGCATTCTGGAAGGTGGATCATAGAGGATCCTGCTGTGATTTATGTCTGAGAGTGTTTTGCCTATGTTCTCCTCTAGGAGTTTTATAGTTTCTGATCTTACATTTAGATCTTTAATCCATTTTGAGTTTATTTTTGTGTGCGGTGTTAGAAAGTGATCTAGTTTCATTCTTTTACAAGTGGTTGACCAGTTTTCCCAGCACCACTTGTTAAAGAGATTGTCTTTACTCCATTGTATATTCTTGCCTCCTTTGTCAAAGATAAGGTGTCCATATGTGTGTGGATTTATCTCTGGGCTTTCTATTTTGTTCCATTGATCTATATGTCTGTCATCGCAGCACTGTTTATAATAGCCAGGACATGGAAACAACCTAGATGTCCATCAGCAGATGAATGGATAAGAAAGCTGTGGTACATATACACAATGGAGTATTACTCAGCGGTTAAAAAGAATTCATTTGAATCAATTCTGATGAGATGGATGAAACTGGAGCCGATTATACAGAGTGAAGTAAGCCAGAAAGAAAAACACCAATACAGTATACTAACACATATATATGGAATTTAGGAAGATGGCAATGACGACCCTGTATGCAAGACAGGGAAAGAGACACAGATGTGTATAACGGACTTTTGGACTCAGAGGGAGAGGGAGAGGGTCGGATGATTTGGGAGAATGACATTCTAACATGTATACTATCATGTGAATTGAATCGCCAGTCTATGTCAGACGCAGGATGCAGCATGCTTGGGGCTGGTGCATGGGGATGACCCAGAAAGATGTTCTGGGGAGGGAGGTGGGAGGGGGGTTCATGTTTGGGAATGCATGTAAGAATTAAAGATTTTAAAATGTAAAAAATAAAAAACTAAAACTAAAAAAAAAAAAAAAGAAAAGAAAAATTATTTGAAAATTAATTAAAGTCAATTGATTCAAAACATCTTATTTGTTTAGGAATTGCATTTGCTTAAAGTTGCCAAATGATCCAGCAATCCCTCTCCTGGGCATATATCCAGACAAAACTGTAATTTGAAAAGATACATGTACCCGTGTGTTCATAGTAGCACCACTTGCAAAAGCCAAGACGTGGAGACAACCTAAATGTCAACTGACAGATGACTGAATAAAGAAGTCTGGTATGTATATACAATGGGCTGAATAGCATTCAGCCCTAAAAAAAGAATGACATTCTTTGCCATTAGTAACCACATGGGTATTATGCTCAGTGAAAATGCCAGAGAAAGACCAATACTGTATGCTGTCACTTGTATGTGTAATCTAAGAAATTAAAAAACAACTAGTGAATATAACAAAAAAGAAGCAGACGCACAGATACAAAGAACAAACTAGTAGTTATCATTATTAGCCATGAAAAAGAAAGAAGTAATACCAGGTAAAGCAACATGGATGGACCTAGAGATTATGATACTCAGTAATGTAAGTCAGAAAGAGAAAGACAGGTATCATATGATATTGCTTATACATTGACTCTAAAATATGACACAAATGAACTTATCGAAAAAACAGAAATAGACTCACAGACATAGTAGGCAGACTTGTGGTTGCCAAGGGGGAAGGAGGTTGGTGAAGGAAGGAATGGGAGTTTGGGATTAGCAGATGCAAAGTATTATATATAGAATGGATAAATAAGGTCCTACTGTATAGCACAAGAAACTATATTCAATATCTTGTGACAAACAGTAATGGAAAATAATATGGAAAAGAATATATATATATATTTATGTACAACTGAGTCACAATAGAATGGGAAACACTAGAGATTTCTTCAAGAAAATTAGACATACCAAGGGAACATTTCATGCAAAGATGGGCTCGATAAGGGACAGAAGTGGTAGGGACCTAACAGAAGCAGAAAATATTAAGAAGAGGTGGCAAGAATACACAGAAGAACTGTACAAAAAAGATCTTCACGACCCAGATAATCCCGATGGTGTGATCACTCACCTAGAGCCAGACATCCTGGAATATGAAGTCAAGTGGGTCTTAGGAAGCATCACTACAAACAAAGCTAGTGGAGGTGATGGAATTCCAGTTGAGCTGTTTCAAATCCTGAAAGATGATGCTGTGAAAGTGCTGCACTCAATAGGCCAGCAAATTTGGAAAACTCAGCAGTGGCCACAGGACTGGAAAAAGTCAGTTTTCATTCCAATCCCAAAGAAAGGCAATGGCATAGAATGCTCAAACTACTGCACAATTGCACTCATCTCACATGCTAGTAAAGTAATGCCTAAAATTCTCCAAGCCAGGCTTCAGCAATACATGAACCGTGAACTTTCAGATGTTCAAGCTGGTTTTAGAAAAGGCAGAGGAACCAGAGGTCAAAATGCCAACATCTGCTGGATCATGGAAAAAGCAAGAGAGTTCCAGAAAAACATCTATTTCTGCTTTATTGACTGTGCCAAAGCCTTTGACTCTGTGGTGCACAATAAACTGTGGAAAATTCTGAAAGAGATGGGCATACCAGACCACCTGACCTGCTTCTTGAGAAACTTATATGCAGGTCAAGAAGCAACAGTTAGAACTGAACAAGGAACAACAGACTGGTTCCAAATAGGGAAAAGAGTACGTCAAGGCTGTATATTGTCACCCTGCTTATTTAACTTCTACGCAGAGTACATCATGAGAAATGCTGGGCTAGAGGAAGCACAAGCTGGAATCAAGATTGCTGGGAGAAATCTCAATAACCTCAGATATGCAGATGACACCACCCTTGTGGCAGAAACTGAAGCAGAACTAAAGAGCCTCTTGATGAAAGTGAAAGAGGAGAGTGAAAAAGTTGGCTTAAAGCTCAACATTCAGAAAACTAAGATCATGGCATCTGGTCCCATCACTTCATGGCAGATGGATGGGGAGACAGTGTCAGACTTTATTTTGGGGGGCTCCAAAATCACTGCAGATGGTGATTGCAGCCATGAAATTAAAAGACACTTACTCCTTGGAAGAAAAATTATGACCAACCTAGATAGCATATTGAAAAGCAGAGACATTACTTTGCCAACAAATGTCCCTCTGGTCAATGGTTTTTCCAGTGGTCATGTATGGATGTGAGAGTTGGACTGTGAAGAAAGCTGAGTGCTAAAGAATTGATGCTTTTGAACTGTGGTGTTGGAGAAGACTCTTGAGAGTCCCTTGGACTGCAAGGAGATCCAACCAGTCCATCCTAAAGGAGATCAGTCCTGGGTGTTCATTGGAAGGACTAATGTTGAGGCTGAAACTCCAATACTTTGGCCACCTGATGTGAAGAATTGACTCATTGGAAAAGACCCTGATGCTGGGAAAGATTGAGGGCAGGAGGAGTAGGGGACAACAAAGGATGAGATGGTTGGATGGCATCATCAACTCGATGGACATGGGTTTGGGTAGTCTCCAGGAGTTGGTGATGGCAGGGAGGCCTGGAGTGCTGCAGTCCATGGGGTGGCAAAGAGTTGGACATGACTGAGCAACTGAACTGAACTGAACTGAACTGAGTCACTTTGCTGTACAGAAGAAATTCACACAACAATGTAAATCAACTAAACTTCAATAAAATAAAAATTTAAAAAATGAATTGCATTTACTTACTAGGAGTTCTTTTGTGGAGTGGAGTGAAATTTTCCAGACTGTAAGAATACATTGGAATATAATTTACACTTTTAAATCCTGCACAGGTGAAAGTGTTTTCAGCTTGGCAGTTAGGATACAAATGAACTTGTCGGGGATTAGCGGCTAGTAACTTTAAAATGAGAATAAAAAAGCTTTTGTGTGATAAATAGCCAAAATGGTCACTGTTTCTGGATTTTTGTCATTATGTGTAAAGTTCCCTACTTTATTTTTAATTATAAAAGCCTAATTTTAGGCTTTTTACAACCTTCATGTTTGTTTTTCTTTAGTGCATTTTGAACCTTTTGAGAAACTAATCATTTGAAGATAATCTGATCTTAAAATTGGGTCATATATCTGTCTCATTTTTTTAGGATATACATCTAGGTAATATGAGCATTGTGCAGCAGGTCCTTCAGATCAAAATCTGGTATTTTGAGGGGCATTTACTCTCAGGCAGTGCCACTCAAACTTCTCCAGGTGTGTATACAGGTCACCCGGAAAGTGAAAGTGAAAGTCGCTCAGTGGTGTCTGACTCTTTGTGAGCCCATGGACAGTATAGCCCATGGAATTCTCTAGGCCAGAATACTGGAGTGAGTAGCCTTTCCCTTCTCCAGGGGATCTTCCCAACCCAGGGACCAAATTCAGGTCTCCCATATTGCAGGCAGTTCTTTACCAGCTGAGACACAAGGGACGCCCACAGGTCACCCGAGGATCTTGTTAAAATGTGGATTCTGACTCAGTAGGACTGGGTGGGACCTGGGACTCTGCATTTCTAACAAGCCCCCGAGTGATGCCCAGGCTGCTCTACTAGGGACAACACTTTGAGTGGCAAGGGCCTAAGTCATGGGTCCCGAGTTTGACTGATCTGTTTCCTTCTGCAAAACCCACTGAGGTTTTCGATAGAGAGAGCTGAATATAATAATAACAATAAGACAAACAACAAAGGCACAAGAGTTGCTTCTCTCACAGAAACGAGGTCCAGATGGAGCCAGTTCAGAGTAAATACAGCCGTTCCACGAAGTTGTTAGCGACTCAGCTCTTAACTTGCTACTTCATTTCCTAGCGGTGGGTTCTTTTTTAACCCACAGTCCAAGCTGGCGGCTGGAACTCCTGCTGGAACTCTTCTCCAGGAGTGAGAAGGTAGAAAAGATCTGTAAGCTGAGCCAGCTCTTGTTTTGGGGTATAATTGCTTTACAATGTTGTGTTTATTTCTGCTGTTCAATGAGGTGAATCAGCTATATGTGTACATGTATGGCCTCCCTCTTGAGCCCCGCTTCTACCCCCATGCCATATCCCACCCCCCTAGGTCATCACAGAGCACCAAGCTGAGCTCCTTGTGCTGTGGGCTCCTTGTGCTTCCCACTAGCTGTCTGTTTTACACATGGCAGTGTATCTACGTCAGCAATAATCTTCCAGTTCGTCTTACCCTCCCCTTTCCCCCTTGTCCACGTATGTGTTCTCTACGTCTGCATCTCTGTTCCTGCCCTCGAAATAGGTCCAGCAGTACCATTTGTCTAGATTCTAAACATATGTGTTAGTATACGATATTTGTTTTTTTCCGTCTGACTTAACTTTATTCTGTATGACAGATTTCAGATTCATCCACATCACTACAAATGACCCAATTTCATTCCTTTTTATTTAGCCAGGTTCTTTAGGGCAGCCTTTCCCTTCCCTCTGCCTTCACTCCCAGTCCCCAAGTTCCATGTCCCACTCAATACTCTGCTTATGTGTCACTGACGAGAACTTAATCACATGCTGAGCCCTGCTGCAAGGGAGTTTGGGAAATAACAGCTTTTAATTGAGTTTATTGCTGCCCAAATAAAACCAGGACTTTTTTTTTCTAACTGAGGAGGAAGGGAGAGGAAGAGGTTTGTGACCACAAGCCATCTCTGCCACAGAGCACACATTTTTCTTCCTGTGAATCTTAGTTATAATTCCTGGTTGTTGTGTTGTTGTTTAGTTTCTAAGTCGTGTCTGACTTTTTTGCAAGCCCATGAACTGTAGCTTGCCAGGGTCCTCTGTTCAAGGGATTTCCCAGGCAAGAAAACTGGAGTGGGTTGCCATTTCCTTCTCCAGGGGCTCTTCCCAACCCAAGGATCGAACCTGCCTCTCCTGCATTGGCAGGTGGATTCTTTACCCCTGGAGCCACCAGTGAAGACCAAATATAATTGTTGTATCAGATCATAAATACTTCTCCCTCCTTGCTATTTGATTCCATTGTAAATGTACCTGGCTCAATCTTTCTTTTTTGTTTGACAAGAAGTGGCTACTGTTTTTCTATTTTATTTTAATTTAAAATGGCTTTCTCTCTCTTCCTCCCTCTTTTTCTTGTGTGTGTGTGTGTGTGCATTTTTGGGGTATGTTTTTACCCCAAATCCATAAGCACACATGTTAGAAGTCAGACAATCTGACTTCAAAGAGTAACACAACTCTGAGCTAAAAACTCTCATCTAATCAGTGGCGGTCGAGGGCAGACATTACCCCTAATCTACTCTAGATTTCAGAAATTCCAAGCAAATGACCCTTTAATTTGGTTCCTAAATACACACAAGAGACTAGATAAAGTACAACTTAAAAGTTGTAGTTCTTCATTTGAGTGTAGATATGTATAATCTACATCTCACTAAAAAATGCTAAATACAGAATGAGTTACCTTGCCACATAGGACAAGAAAATATTTGATTATTAGATCCCTAAAAAGCAGCAGAGAGCATTTTGTGACCCAGAAGCCCTACTTGTGGTTTTGAGCAGTGCTCAGGTTGGTAAGAGTCTTTTTAAAGGAGATATCTCAGTTTTTATCCTCTGAGTCTCAACCAGAAGAAATGCCCATCAGGTGCCCATTCTTACACAGTGTGTTTGAAAGAAAAACAATTCCACCAAAGGAGAAGCAGAAAAGGGTGTGCGTGTTACTAAGTTTGTATTTGGTATGCTTTTCAGTGGCAAAAAATTTTGAGAATCTGGGATTATGTGGGCACATCTGGTGGTGAATTTCTAAGGTTCATTGGGATTAAAATTAAAATTTTAATGTGTGAGGTGGATAAATTAAAATTTTAAATGTGATCGTTGAGAGAAGGAAGATCATTAGATATCAGTGAAGTGGATCAATTTTAAGGTAGTGTTTTCTTTTTAACTAGGGTGTAGTTGCTTTACAATGTCGTGTTAGTTTCTGCTATACAATAGCGTGAATCAACCATCTGTACACGTATATATCCCCTCCCTCATGGGTCTCCCTCCCTCCCCTGTCCCACTTCTCTAGGTCATCACAGAGCACAGAGCTAGATCCTTGTGCTATACAGCAGCTTCCCACTGGCCATCTATCTTACACATGGGAGCACTCCCCTTCCCCTGCTTCCTCGCCCCCACTCCCCATGTTCGCAAGTCCATTCTCTGCATTTGTGTCTCTGTTCTTGCCCTGCAAATAGGACCATCTGTACCATTTTTCCAGATTCCACATTACATGTGTTAATATACGATATTTGTTTTTCTCTTCCTGACTTACAGTACTTTTTACAGCTTCTCAGGTGATTTCCCTGGGAGGCTGTCTTAGGTTTTCTGCACACCATTCTGATAGCTGCCTCCCTGTGGTGGTAGCTCCTTGGTGTCGGAAATGACCTTTACATTTGTCTCTTTCTAGTCTGCTGGTAGACTCTGCAAGCCAATATATATAATGTGACAAGCTGTGCATTTTCTATGAACGTATACCTGCTTATGAAGACACCTAGTCAATTATACTGTGTTAGAGATGAATTAACCTACACTTAGAAAAGAAATGGCAACCCACTCCAGTATTCTTCCCTGGAAAATCCCATGGACAGAGGGACCTGGGGCCTACAGTCCATAGGGTCGCAAAGAGTTGGACACGACTGAAGCGACTTGGCACTGCGCAGAATAAAACAAAAAGGAAAAAAGAAATCATAAAGCTACATAATACAGGCGCACAATCCATCATGAAACTACTTGGAGCTGGGTATGCTTAGAATTCATAATTTTTCAGAAGAAAAGAAAAGATAGCATGATTCATATACTATATATGTCATAATTTCCTCTGGGCTTGTGGCCACACCCTCCCATAAATCTAGGTCAGGTTTTGTCATCAGAAGAAATCCGGCCAGGTTTTGCCTGTCAGATGAGTTACAAAAAGAATTTTGTATTTTCAAAGCTTTTTGGATTTCTGGATCTTGGCTGAGAAATTGTGGCTCTGTGGTGACTCCAATTGAGGGTTTATCAATCATTAATGAAGACTTTGGGCCTTCTTTGATAAAGCCTCTACAGCCCATAGACCAGTGTCCCATAGACAGAACTTCTTTCTTCTATAAAGGAGCTGAAAACACCTGGGGGCCTCACGAAATTAGGACTCCTGGGGCCTTGTTTCTTTCTTTTCTGGCCCCGGGCCTTCCAGGAGCATGGGGCATGGTAAGCACCGAACACCTGCTCAGGGAGCCCGTGCTCACCAGCTGTCTTCCTTCCCAACAGGTAGGTCAGTAGTGGTTTCTCCTCTTCAGGTCATTGTAGCCAAGAAGCTGAAAGGAGTATCTTCCTCCTTTCTACAGCCCCCCGCTTGCTCTCCCCCAAGCCTCCTCTCTCATCAGACTGAAAGTTTGCTCAGACTCTGCAATCCACTGCCCTTTCTGACAATCAGCTGCAGAAGACGTTGTTTGCAGGGCTCTTGCCTTTTTTCCTTTTGAATTTTTTAAAACCTATTTTGGAAAGGCCAGATCAAATGTTGGCGCCTTCTTGATAGGGCAGCTATAAATACATTCTGAGGGACTTTGGGCCATGCAATTTCTAGCAGGCAGCAAACTTGCTGGCTCGCTCAATATGACCTAAGAATGTGTGTACCTGGTCCAGGAATTTATTTCTCCTCATTTCTGAGTCTTCCACTGACAGCCAGATATTTACTTTTCATATATCTCTATTCTTCCTGAATTCTAAATGAGTAAATTCCTTGTTTCTTTCAAAAAAGAAATCAGAGTTTTTTCCTCTCAAGTTATATTTGTATGTTTTTGCCTCCCTGGAAAGTTTAGGGTCATAGCACCTTGTCCCTCGGTGGCATGTGCTCAAAAGCTTGGTTCAGACCCAGAATCTGCAAATGACCTTTAGTTTCCTTTGTTTTCTCTAACGTAGTTTATTGGTGGTTCCCCCAAATTTCATTCTGTTGGAAAATCTTATTAATAGCATCTTGACTGTAAGACAGAAATAATAAGATGGAAAGAGTACTGAATTGGATTTTGAATTCTAAGTTTGCCTATGGTTGATTGTGCCTCTGTTTTTCATCTTAGAATGCACCAGTTCTACTTAATTGCATTATTAGGAGGGTTACATGGACAAATATAGGTAAGATATGTAATAGAGTGCCTAGGTCATGGTGGACACCTCAGCAGATATTAGTTGAATCTGAATTGCACTTTTCTGTTAAAGATTTCATTTATTGTCACACTGATGTACATGAACACATTTAAAAAAATTTTCTGGGTACAATGCCAAAAGACTACATTGCAGCACGTGGGATCCTTATAGCTCAGTTGGTAAAGAATCTATTTGCAATACAGGGACCCTGGTTCAATTCCTGGGTCAGGAAGATCCCCTGGAGCAGGGATAGGCTACCCACTCTAGTATTCTTGGGCTTCCCTTGTGGCTCAGCTGGTAAAGAATCCGCCTGCAATGCAGAAGACCTGGGTTCAATCCTGGGGTTGGGAAGATCCCCTGGAAAAGGGAAAGGCTACCCACTGCAGTATTCTGGCCTAGAGAATTCCACTGACTGTGTAGTCCATGGGATTACAAAGAGCCAGACATGACTGAGTGACTTTCACTTTCACTTTTCATGCGGGATCCTAGTTCCCTGACCAGGGATCAAACCCCAGCATTGGCATCATAGAGTTTCAACCACTGGACCATCAGGGAACTCCCATGAAGACATTTGAGAGATGAGGAAGTGAGGCAAAGGAGACACTTAGCAAGTTGTTTCCTGAGGCCAGGAAATGAATTCAGTCACCTGACTTCTGGACTGGATGTAACCATCAGGCTGAGAAATTCAGGAATGAGAGAGTTTGATCATTTGGAAACCTGGGCCTTAATCATTGGAAAGTAGGAATACTCACACTGCATCCTCAGGGTCCTTAAAGGATATGGCAAGTAAATAATGAACATAGTGCATTCGAGAATGGCACCTGTGATAAGCAGTGGGTTGTCTCTCTTATTTGAGGTGACTTGATGTTTCTGGAGCAGCCTTTAATGTTACACTCCTCCATGATGCTATTGCATCTTGAGGGATGCAGGAGAATATAGGTCAGCTGTCTTGAGTCAACCCTCTGCTCCAAAGAAGTATGAGTATGTTCATGGATCTTTTTATTGCAGCCACATCTACCAATTCTCTGGAAACACCTGGAAAATTTACTCATTAGCATGTCTCTAGAAAGCCCATAAAAACTACTGAAACTCAGCAATCTCAAATGAAGCACTTTGTGAGCTGTGGTTGATTTGAACAATTTTAACTATTAGTAACTTTCCCACCTGTCTTCCTTTTTCCACTAGGCAAAATAGATTATATACTGTAATGTGATAACTTATTGTTCTAATTAGAAAAGTTGCTTTTCACTTGTTGAAATTGTTAGAAATGTAAGGGTTGATATTCTTTTCCTATTTTCCAAGTGGTATCAACTATTTTCATCTAGCCTATACGTATTGGAACACACTCTAAAGTATAATCTCTCTCTTCTAGAGGAAGGGGAAAGTGTGTAATATAGTCCTTGAGAAAATAAATCAATAAGCTTTGGTTAAAAGCCTACTTATACCTTAATTTTAAACCAAAGACTTCTATGAGTAAATAATATATGTTTAAAAGTTCATTTAAATGCTTCCACTAATCATTGCATAACTGAGATGAAATTTCCACCCCCTGTAGGAATGATGATGAATTGATAACTTAATATTTTGCAAGTGACTCAGAAGCATATGGAGAAGGCAATGGCACCCCACTCCAGTACTCTTGCCTGGAAAATCCCCTGGACGGAGAAGCCTGGTAGGCTGCAGTCCATGGGGTCGCTAAGAGTTGGACACGACTGAGCGACTTCACTTTCACTTTTCACTTTCATGCATTGGAGAAGGAAATGGCTTTCCCGGAGGATTCTTGCCTGGAGAATCCCAGGGACGGGGGAGCCTGGTGGGCTGCCATCTCTGGGGTTGCACAGAGTCAGACGTGACTGAAGTGACTTAGCAGCAGCAGTAGCAGTAGCATATATTTTTGGGGATAGGTTTTGTTTTGAAATAATTTTTAACAGAAAAAATTTCAGTTTCCAGAATAGCACACAGAAGTCCTGAATATTCTCCCCTAGATTCACCAATTGTTAACATTCCACCATATTTTCCATCTCTCTCTCTCTCTACAAATACATATATTATTTTCTCTCAACCCTTCGAAATTAAGTTGTAAAAGGCATGATGCCTTGTTACCTCTAAATAAGTCAATGTGTATTTCTTTAAAACAAGAAGATTCCTGACATAGCCACAGGACACCCATTCAAATCAGGAAATTAACATTGATTGGTATTGTACAATCTTTGGTTGACAGGTCCCCACTCAAATTTCATTGATCATCCCAATGATGTCCTTATATGTCCAGAAGCATGCATTGTAGGAAGCTGGCATGTCTCTTTCAGTTCACTTCAGTTCACTTCGGTAGTGTCCAACTCTTTGTGACCCCATGAATCGCAACACGCCAGGCCTCCCTGTCCATTACCAACTCCCAGAATTCACCCAGACTCATGTCCATCGAGTCAGTGATGCCATCCAGCTGTCTCATCCTCTGTCGTCCCCTTCTCCTCCTGCCCCCAATCCCTCCCAGCATCAGAGTCTTCCAATGAGTCAACTCTTCACATGAGGTGGCCAAAGTACTGGAGTTTCAGCTTTAGCATCATTCCTTCCAAAGAAATCCCAGGGCTGATCTCCTTCAGAATGGACTGGTTGGATCTCCTTGCAGTCCAAGGGACTCTCAAGAGTCTTCTCCAACAACACAGTTCAAAAGCATTAGAGTATAGTTGATTTTAAATGTTGTGTTAGTTTCCACAGTAAAGTTACTAAGTAATTTCTCGTGGGATATTAATAAATATTGATAAGTATTCATTACAATGTTAATGAGCATTTTGCCAGGATATAGTTTAAGACCATATAAATATCAAATCCCTCATTAAACCTTTATCCATTAATTGTGGCATCTACAAGTGCTTCTTACCTGACCCATTTATTATTTAGGAGGCTGAAAATTAATTTTTATTAATTATATATCTACCATTCCTTCCATACACATTTGTTGGCATCCTACTATTAATATAAGGCAGAGTTTTCTCTTATTTATCTATGTCAGTATGGCTTCATGGATTCCTATTTTATCAAATGAGTTATCATCCTCTACTGGTATTATTTATTATGATGCTTAAGCTGGCCCAGATTTGGCCAGTGAGAGCCTTTTCAAGGTCCTGTGACCTTTGACAGTCCCCATCATTCTTGGAGAACTTCTTATCCCTCACAGAAGAAATTCAAGCATGTCTGATACTTTTGCTGCCTCAGCCTTGGAGTCATCCAATTCTGTAAGAAGCCCTAGTTAATTTTTAGCTGAGAATGGTACTTAGAAATCAAGATTTAGACATTGAACATGTTCATTGCTACCACAGTGTCATCAATTCCATGTCTTCTCTATGGGTAGAGCTATATACACACATACACATTATCTATGGGCCTCCCAGGTCGTGCAAGTGGTAAAGAACCCACCTTCCGGTGTCAATCCCAGGGTTGGGGAGATCCCCTGGAGGAGGACATGGCAACCCACTACAGTATTCTTAATTGAAGAATCCCATGGACAGAGGAGCCTTGCAGGCTCCAATCCACTGGATCATGAAGAGTCAGACATGACTGAAGCGACTTAGCATGCACATAAATGATCCTTATCTATGTATTCTGGAAATCTTGTGTTCATGTCAATGGCTTCAGTTATAATCCAACATCACTTGAGTTATTCTAGTCTTCCCTTTTTCCAGGTTTCCCCTCTCTAACAGTGGGAAACCTGGCTCCCATCATCCTCAGTGTATCTGATTGATTCTTTCAGACGTAACCCATCTCCTGTTCTTCCTGGCTGTCTTCTCATCTCCAGTGCTTCTGATTCACATGGACCAGTGCAGGTCAAGGTCTAAGAGGTTTCCCGAGCTCTGGTGGTATGCTGGCTAGGAGTGCTTCCCCTGTATTGTTTTGAATGAATCTATGAGGGGCTATCATCTAGTGGCTGAGTGGGAGATCTCTACAGTCGGAATGTTAGGTGTATATAACAGCTTTGCCACTTGCTAGCTGTGTGATCCTGGGCAAACTAGTCAACTTCTTCTAGTCTCTAAGATTTCTTTCTTCAAAGAGAAGCCATAGCTGGAGACATCAGGCTCCTCTGCTACTTCTTGCTGCCTTGGGGACAGATCTTGAGTCTCAGAATAAAGCTTCTGTCTTCTCTGCTCTAGTAGCCACTGACTGAACAGTGAGCAGCAGCCTTCAGCAGGCTGAAAAAGGTGGAGCATGGGAGATGGCTTCAGAGGCGTGGGTGGCCATACTAGCCAGGTGTGGGGCAGCAGGGCGCAGGGTATCATAAAGGGGGCTTGCCTATGACACCCGTCTCCTTGGGATAACTATAACCCAGAGCAGAATGATGTAAGTCAGGCCCTCAGTTTCTTTATCTGCAAAAAAGAAGATAAACATGGGCTTTCCCATCTTAGAAACCTGTTGTGTGAGGATCAAATGAGCTAATGTTCCCCAGTGCAGGACATGGGAGACGTTTAAAGGACATTTCCCACCTCCTACCCCTAAAAGCAAAATATATTCACTGTAGAAAATTTAGACAACCAATATAAGCAAAAGCAAGGTGTTAGCTATCACAGGTAACCCCAATCAGGCAAAGATAACCATTTACATTTAATTAGAGGTCCTTCCAGTCTTATATCTGGACACATCAGCATAAGATACTAAGATTATGGAGTTCCTGCTCCCTTCTCTTCTCCCTGTACAGGGGAGGAACAGAATCCTCTTGGGGACTACTCCCCTATCGCCCTGAGCCTCTTACTGGCTGGACCCAGCAGCACAACATCCCCACAAAGCAGGCAGCAGGCAGGCCGGGCAGGGTCTGCACAAGTGGCCAGGGGACCTCACACCCTGCTCTTCTCCTGGGGGGTGCATCTTCCTTCCCAGGGACAGGAGGCCAGGAAACAGGTTTCCTCCCTCTTTGATCAGAATGAATCGTCTGCTGCGGAAGCTGGCTGCGGCCCAGATTCAGGGGGAAACAGCAGTGCAAGGCTTTTCTATTCGAGTGCTGCCCTGTGGTGCTTCTCTGGGCTGAGTGCTTGGGAAAGCAAACGTGGCTCTAGAATAGAATCAGAGGACGTTGGGGGCTGTGCTGAGGGATGTGCGCATACTGATTCCTGGGCTTCCCATCCCTCCTGTCCTTCCTCTGATGTCAATGTCAGCTTGTCTGGCTTCTCTACTTGGATATACTGGGTCATTTTGTAAATATATTCCCGTGCTGTGCTAAGCCGCTTCAGTCATGTCCAACTGTTCACTACCCCCATGGACTGTAGCCCACCGGGCTCCTCTGTCTACGAGATTCTCCAGGCAAGAATACTGGAGTGGGTTGTCATTGCCTCCTCCAGGGGATCTTCCCAACCCAGGAATCAAACCTACATCTCTTAAGTCTCCTGCATCAGCAAGCAGGTTCTTTTTCACTAGCACCACCCAGGAAGCCCAAATATTTTCTTAAGGATTACCTAACACTGTATTGGTGCCTGGGGAGAAAAGAGGGGAGAAGAATGTGTAAAAGTGAGAGCTTTATTTCCTCAGAATTTTCACCATGTGACTAATGAAGAGATTTCAGTTCAAGTTCAAGATGACTTTGCAGAACCTTCAAATAGCTGCTCTAAGGACTCACTGATCCACCCAGCTCTTATGTCCATCAAAAGTTACCAATCCAGGCCCTGCTCTGACACTGACATCTTATGTTTTGGTTCATTTAATAAACATACTCATTCATCCTCACTATCTATTAGTGGTTTGAGACTTTTGTGTCTGGAAGATTTTATTGACCAAAAAGCAAGTGTCTTATTAAAATCCATAACCCTTGAGCTTTTCAGTGAATGGGCTGCTGTGTGTCAGTTGACATGAGCTCTGTTTAGAGGTTAGATGGGGGGAGGAACACACCAAGGGAGGTGGTGACGGGGACCCTGGAGGAACTTAGGCCAAGCATCTCGTGGTGTCATCATTTAGCCAGCATTTTGATGTAGCACATCACTTTATTTAAATCCGTCACACCTCTACCCTGTGTGTCTTTATTTCCCTTCTCCCTGAGCTTAGCAGTGTTATAATCCCTGCTTTCGCCCAGGGCTCTTGTGGCCAACCCTGATGAAATCTCTGTCCCTGCATCTGAGCAGCTAAATATGGGTGCAGAGAAGTTCCCAACCCAGAGAACTGTTTCACACCAGCTCCACGACTGTCAGTCTTAGGGAGCTCTGGGCACAGCTGGCAGCCCCACCTCATTCCCCTGGTCAGTGAGCTCTCCTCTTCTCAGAGAGGACCGCTTCATGGCTTCTGTCCTTTCCTGAAATTCTAGCACCTCCTCATGAGTCCTCCCTATTAACTGTTGGCCTTGATTCCAGTTAATAAAACAGATGTGATCCCAGAGAACAGCCTGGATTTTCCTCCACCAAATCTTACCTTAGGACTCAGATGCTTTGTTTCCTTTCTAGTTATACAAAACCAGATCGATATCAGTCCATGCTCATTTCTGTGTGTGTTTTTAAAATGCAGTTTGCATTTGCTAACTAAACACATATATTACTTTTATTAAAATATGTCAACAAGAGGGACTTCCCTGGTGGTCCAGTGGTTAAGAATCTGCCTTGTAATGCAGGGGACGTGGGTTCGATCCCTGGTTGGGGAACTAAGATCCCACATGCCACGGAGCAACTAAACCTGCAAGCTGTAACTACGGAGCTCATGAGCCACAACTAGAGTCTATGCGCCGGAAATAAAGTCCCGCATGATGCAACAAAGATCCCATGTGCCACAACTAAAACTCAGTGCAGCCAGAGACACACAAAAATGTCAACAAAAGTAAACCAAGCAGGTCAATTGTGGTCTAATCTTGCTTACTTGTTTTCCCTTAATATTTCTCTGAACTAAAAAAGAAACTAAACCAAAAAACCTTAATATCAGTCTCCCAAGGCAATCAAAAGATAGATGAAACTAAACAAATGAGACCTAATCAAACTTACAAGCTTTTGCACAGCAAAGGAAGTCATAAGCAAAACAAAAAGACAACCTATGGACTGGGAGAAAATTTGCAAATGATAAGAGTAACAAGGGCTTAGTATCCAAAATATATACACAGCTCATACCATTCAACAATGAAAAACCAAATAATCCAATCAAAAAATGGGCAAAAAAAGCTTAACAGACATTTCTCTAAAGAAGACAGTGCTGTTGTTTAGTGGCTAAGTTGTGTCTGACTCTTGCAACTCCATGGACTGTAGCCCACCAGACTCCTCTGTGCAAGGAATTTCCTAGGCCAGAATACTGGACTGGGTTGCTCTTTCCTTCTCTAGGGGATTTTCCTGACCCAGGGATCAAATCTGCATCTCCTGCATTGGCAAGCAGATTCTTTACCCCTGAGCCACCAGGGAAATCCTAAGAAGACACACAGATGGTCAGAAGGCACACGGAGAGATACTCAACATCACTGATCATCAGAGAAATGCAAATCAAAGCTACAAGGAGTAGCTCATGTCAATCTGAACGGCTATCAATAAGAAGTCTACAAATAACAAATGCTGGAAAGGGGGAGGAAAAAAGGGAACCCTCTCATCCTGTTGGTAGGAATGTAAGTTGGTGCAGCCACTCTGAAAAACAATATGAAGTTTCCTCAGAAAACTAAAAACAGAATTATCATGTGACTCAGCAATCCCACTCCTGATCATATATCCAGGCAAAGCTGTAATTAAAAGATACATGCACCCCGGTATTCATAGCGGCACTATTTATGATAACCAAGACATGGAAAGAACCTACATGTCCATCAACAGGTAAATGGATAAAGATGTGGTATATATATACAATCGAACACTACACAGCCATGAGAAAGAACCATTTGCAACAACGTGGACGGACCTAGAGATTATCATACAAAGTGAAGTAAGACAGAAAGAGAAAGACAAATCCCATAGACATCACTTACATGAAAATACTGATGCCAAGACTTTGTAGAAGTATGAAATATATGCTATAACGAGTAAAAAAAAATAGGATTACAAAATTGTATATTCTCTATGATTTGGAAGAAATTATTCAAATAAAACAACTAGAAATTATATTAGTTGTAGGGCGGTGAAATTAAAGATGGCTTTGAATATCTGTTTTCCTAGATTGTATAACATAAATATATAATAAATAATTTAAAAATTCACTAGAAATATCTAATGTTTAATAAAGTAGGCAGCTCTAAGAAGCAAAGGTGCTTTTATAAATTATATAGGAACTTCACAGAAATAAGTTGCTACTGTATTCAGGTAGGAGGTATTTATGGCATTGTTCGGAGTGATCCTGTTAACATCTTAAGCAACACAACATCACAAAGGAATGGGAACAGTTTAAGGGAATTTGGTGATTTTTTTCTATATCTGATGTTTTGGTCTCATGTATTCCAGAATTTTCTCTATCCCTGCATGTAAAAATGTAAATATATATATGTATGCACACATGTATTTAAAACTTTAAAATACATATTGAAAATTAGGTTAGAATTTCAGAATCAGAGAATAAAATGAATATATACTGCTTCTTATTTACATTCTCTGCCATGGAGCTTATTGAGCTTTTTTGGTAACTTGAGTATAATTTCTAAGCATGGATGAGAATTAAGCTAGGAGGTGCTAGCCTTCCTTTGATTATATTTTTCTTTCCTCTTGTAATCGTATTAGTTTTAGGTACACAGGATTCTTTATAGTTTTGGTCACAAAGGGTAATGTCTGGAACTATCCATTAATACATAAGCAAAGAGAAATTACTCTAAAAAGCTGAACAAGATCTATCTAAAAAGCTAAACCAGAGAAATGCTCTATAAGTAACTCTCAGACACAAAGTATATTTAGATCCTGGATACTCAAGACAAGTTTAGAAAAGGGCGCATTACTACCAAGAACCTAGAAGGGCTATATTTTTTAGTTCATTACTTTATAGGAATGACTTGAGAACTTTCAAGTGGTGGCTGGAAATGGCTGGAGGAGAGGAGAGGATGTGTATTCCTGTGTGTAACCTTGTCCAAACCCAGTCGTCCATTCTCCTATGTGAGCCAACTAATCTTTCTGCTGCTGTGACCATTTTCTCTTGAGTTGTCTTACTCTTGCTGCCCAAACCATTATACCTGATGGTTATGAAAATGGATACAATGATCTTCCAATGTACAAGAGAGACAGTTTTACAAAAGAAATGGAGAGAGGGGACTTTGAAGTACAGCAGTGTGAGAGGAAATCTAATAGACGCTGGGTGCACCCATGGGTCTCATCTTAGCAAGCTTCAGCCTGCTTGAGAACCTGAAGGCCCCCCTCATATGCTTCTGGTTACAGAATTAATTCTGGTACAGTTAATTCAGGTAGAAGAAAAGAAAGTCAAGGATCAGTTCAGTTCAGTCACTCAGTCCTGTCCGACTCTTTGCGACCCCATGAATCGCGGCACGCCAGGCCTCCCTGTCCATCACCAACTCCCGGAGTTCACTCAAACTCATGTCCGTCAAGTCGGTGATGCCATCCAGCCATCTCATTCTCTAGCGTCCCCTTCTCCTCCTGCCTCCAGGCCCTCCCAGCATCAGGCTCTTTTCCAGTGAGTCAGTTCTTCGCATCAGGTGGCCAAAGTACTGGAGTTTCAGCTTTAGCATCAATCCTTCCAATGAACACCCAGAACTGATCTCCTTTAGGATGGACTAGTTGGATAACCTTACAGTCCAAGGGACTCTCAAGAGTCTTCTCCAACACCACAGTTCAAAAGCATCAATTCTTTTTATTTAAGTAAATTAATTTTAATGATTAATTGAACAGAAAATACTCTAAATATTGCTATTTGAACATTTCAGCAGGTCATCAATATAAAGACAGATGAAAGATATTTTACGTTTAAAGGCAGACCTCTTCTAAAAGCATCAATTCTTTGGTGCTCAGCTTTCTTCACAGTCCAACTCTCACATCCATACATGACCACGGGAAAAACCATAACCTTGACTAGACAGACCTTTGTTGGCAAAGTAATGTCTCTGCTTTTGAATACGCTCTCTAGGTTGGTCATAACTTTCCTTCCAAGGAATGAGCGTCTTTTAATTTCATGGCTGCAATCACCATCTGCAGTGATTTTGAAGCCCCCAGAAATAAAGTCTGACACTGTTTCCACTGTTTCCCCATCTATTTCCCATGAAGTGATGGGACCGGATGCCATGATCTTTGTTTTCTGAATGTTGAGCTTTAAGCCAACTTTTTCACTCTCCACTTTCACTTTCAGCAAGAGGCTTTTTAGTTCTTCTTCACATTTTGCCATAAGGGTGGTGTCATCTGCATATCTGAGGTTATTGATATTTCTCCCGGCAATCTTGATTCCAGCTTGTGCCTCTTCCAGCCCAGCGTTTCTCATGATGTTCTCTGCATAGAAGTTAAATAAGCAGGGTGACAATATACAGCCTTGACACACTCCTTTTCCTATTTGGAACCAGTCTGTTGTTCCATGTCCAGTTCTAACTGTTGCTTCCTGACCTGCATACACATTTCTCAAGAGGCAGGACAGGTGCTCTGGTATTCCCATCTCTTTCAGAATCTTCCACATTTTATTGTGATCCACACAGTCAAAGGCTTTGGCGTAGTCAATAAAGCAGAAATAGATGTTTTTCTGGAACTCTCCTGCTTTTTTGGTGATCCATTGGATGTTGGCCATTTGATCTCTGGTTCCTCTGCCTTTTCTAATACCAGCTTGAACATCTGAAAGTTCACGGTTCACATATTGCTGAAGCCTGGCTTGGAGAATTTTGAGCATTACTTTACTAGTGTGTGAGATGACTGCAATTGTGCGGTAGTTTGCGCATTCTTTGGCATTGCCTTTCTTTGGTATTGGAATGAAAACTAACCTTTTCCAGTCCTGTGGCCACTGCTGAGTTTTCCAAATTGCTGGCATACTGAGTGCAGCACTTTCACAGCATCATCTTTCAGGATTTGAAAGAGCTCCACTGGAATTCGATCACCTCCACTAGCTTTGTTCGTAGTGATGCTTTCTAAGGCCCACTTGACTTCGCATTCCAGGATGTCTGGCTCTAGGTGAGTGATCACACCATCATGATTATCTGGGTTGTGAAACTCTTTTTTGTATAGTTCTCCTGTGTATTCTTGCTACCTCTTCTTAATATCTTCTGCTTCTGTTAGGTCCATACCATTTCTGTGCTTTATTGTGCCCATCTTGGCATGAAATGTTCCCTTGGTATCTCTAATTTTCTTGAAGAGATGTCTAGTCTTTTCCATTCTATTGTTTTCCTCTATTTCTTTGCATTGATCACTGAGGAAGGTTTTCTTATCTCTCCTTGCTATTCTTTGGAAGTCTGCATTCAGATGGGTATATCTTTCCTTTTCTCCTTTGCTTTTCACTTCTCTTCTTTTCACAGCTATTTGTAAGGCCTACCCAGATAGCCATTTTGCTTTTTTGCCTTTCTTTTCCATGAGGATGGTCTTGATCTCTGTCTTCTGTACAGTGTCACAAACCTCATTCCATGGTTCAGCAGGCACTCTGTCTATCAGATCTAGTCCCTTAAATCTATTTCTCACTTCCACTGTATAATCAGAAGGGATTCAATTTAGGTCATACCTGAATGGTCTAGTGGTTTTCCCTACTTTCTTCAATTTGAGTCTGAATTTGGCAATAAGGAGTTCATGATCTGAGCCACAGTCAGCTCCTGGTCTTGTTTTTGTTGACTGTATAGAGCTTCTCCATCTTTGGCTGCAAAGAATATAATCAATCTGATTTTGGTGTTGACCATCTGGTGATGTCCATGTGTAGAGTCTTCTTTTGTGTTGCTGGAAGAGGGTGTTTGCTATGACCAGTGTGTTCTCTTGGCAAAACTCTATTAGCCTTTGCCCTGCTTCATTTCATACTCCAAAGCCAAATTTGCCTGTTACCTCAGATGTTTCTTGACTTCCTACTTTTGCATTCCAGTCCCCTATAATGAAAAGGACATCTTTGGGGGGTGTTAGTTCTAGAAGGTCTAGAAGGTCTTGTAGGTCTTCATAGAACCGTTCAACTTCAGCTTCTTCAGTGTTACTAGTTGGGGCATAGGCTTGGATTACCGTGATACTGTAAATGGTTTGCCTTGGAAACGAACAGAGATCATTCTGTCGTTTTTGAGATTGCATCCAAGTACTGCATTTCGGACTCTTTTGTTGACCATGATGGCTACTCCATTTCTTCTAAGGGATTCCTGCCCACAGTAGTAGATATAATGGTCATCTGAGTTAAATTCACCCATTCCAGTCCATTGTAGTTCGCTGATTCCTAGAATGTCAACGTTCACTCTTGCCATCTCCTGTTTGACCACTTCCAATTTGCCTTGATTCATGGACCTGATATTCCAGGCTCCTATGCAATATTGCTCTTTACAGCATCGGACCTTGCTTCTATCACCAGTCACATTCACAGCTGGGTATTGTTTTTGCTTTGGTTTCATCCCTTCATTCTTTCTGGAGTTATTTCTCCACTGATCTCCAGTAGCACATTGGGCACCTACCGACCCGGGGAGTTCCGCTTTCAATATCCTATCATTTTGCCTTTTCATACTATTCATGCGGTTCTCAAGGCAAGAATACTGAAGTGGTTTGCCATTCCCTTCTCCGGTGGACCACATTCTGTCAGACTTTTCCACCATGACCCGCCTGTCTTGGGTGGCCCCACACTGCATGGCTTAGTTTCATTGAGTTAGACAAGGCTGTGGTCCGTGTGAGCAGATTGGCTAGTTTTCTGTGATTATGGTTTCAGTCTGTCTGCCCTCTGATGCCCTCTCGCAACACTTACCTTCTTACTTGCATTTCTCTTACCTCGGGCATGGGGTATCTCTTCACAGCTGCTCCAGCAAAGCACAGCCGCTGCTCCTTACCTTGGACGAGGGGTATCTCCTCACCGCCGCCCCTCCTGACCTTGAACATGGAGTAGCTTCTCTCAGCTCTCCTGTGCCTGTGTAGCCACAGTCAAGGATATGGAGACTCAAAACAAAACAAAACAAGAGTGCTTCTGTTATTGTGTAAGGTCTTTAAAAGATAGTATGAAAGTGGTCTTAGAAAAGCAGGCTAACCACATCTTGTTACTAAAGGCAGGGGAACTAGGAACCCCAGGTAGAGGAGCTCCCAGACAAACTCGTAGCTGTCCCTACCAAGGTGATCTCAGAGACCCTACGCTCAGAGTACTGCCTGTTGGTCAGTCTGAACCATTCCTTAAGCATCTGAAAATCCGCATACATCCGAATTCCCTGATCTTCTCATGTATCACAACAGTTGAGGGATGGTGGTGTATTTACAGATCAGAGACTTAGATATGATCTGGCAATAATGGGCCTTAACTCATGGGTCTCTGAGAGAAACACTCCCAGAATGGTCCCAGAGCAGAAGTAGCCCTAGAGCTTTAGTTTCCACCTGGAGAAATGAAAGCCAAGAGAGACTTCATATTTGTCCACGGTCACGGAGCTCTACAGAGAAAGGATTGGGACTTCAGCCCACTACTGTTTCAAGTGCATCACCATGGCCCCACCATGCTTGTCTTATTGCTCTCTGAGTATGAGAAACAAGTTTATACAGAGATGTGACCTTAAAACCAGCAGGTGGCAATCTACTGAGAAATCTCAAAGACATACGTGGTCCAGCTCTAGATATATAGTTTGTCCCCTCCCTGCTCATGCTCAGTTTTGTTTGACTCTTTTGTGACCTCAGGGACTTGTACCCTGCCAGGTTCCTCTGTCCATGGAATTTCCCAGGCAAGAATACTGAGGTGGGTTGCCATTTCCTCCTCCAGGGGATCTTCCAGACCCGGGGATTCAACCCACGTCTCCTGCATTGCAGGCAGATTCTTTACTTGCTGAGCCATTGGGAAGCCTCCCTGATTATTCCCTGTGGATAGTGGGTGCAGCTTGTGGTTGCCCCAGACCTCTCTCCAGCTATGCTGTCAGATATAAGATTCTTGGGACAGTAAAAGTTACATCTCATCAAATAAAGAGTGAGGAGGATTGTGAGTGGAGAGTGAAAAAGTTGGCTTAAAGCTCAACATTCAGAAAACTAAGATCATGGCATCTGGTCCCATCATTTCATGGGAAATAGATGGGGAAGCAGTGAAAACAGTGTCAGACTTAATTTTGGGGGGCTCCAAAATCACTGCAGATGGTGAGTGCAGCCATGAAATTAAAAGACGCTTACTCCTTGGAAGAAAAGTTATGATCAACCTAGATAGCATATTGAAAAGCAGAGACATTACGTTGCCAACTAAGGTCCGTCTAATCAAGGCTATGGTTTTTCCTGTGGTCATGTATGGATGTGAGAGTTGGACTGTGAGGAAAGCTGAGCACCGAAGAATTGATGCTTTTGAACTGTGGTGTTGGAGAAGACTCTTGAGAGTCCCTTGGACTGCAAGGAGATCCAACCAGTCCATTCTGAAGGAGATCAGCCCTGGGATTTCTTTGGAAGGAATGATGCTAAAGCTGAAGCTCCAGTACTTTGGCCACCTCATGCGAAGAGTTGACTCATTGGAAAAAGACTCTGATGCTGGGAGGTATTGGGGGCAGGAGGAGAAGGGGACGACCGAGGATGAGATGGCTGGATGGCATCACTGACTCGATGGACGTGAGTCTGAGTGAACTCCGGGAGTTGGTGATGGACAGGGAGGCCTGGAGTGCTGCGATTCATGGGGTCGCAAAGAGTTGGACACGAGTGAGTGACTGAACTGAACTGAACTGAACAGTTACTAACTTCATGGGAAATTGTTTTAAAATATAAAATTTTCTAGTTAATTGTGAGTAAGCATAAAAAGGTGTTCTATCCTGATCTTAGGCTTCTCTGGTGGCTCAGATGGTAAAGAATTCACCTGTAATGCAGGAAACCTGGGTTTGATTCCTGCGTCGGGAAGATCCCCTGGCGAAGGGAATGGCAACCCACTGCAGTATTCTTGGCCTTCCCCGGTGGCTCAGATGGTAAAGAATCTACCTGCAATGAAGGAGACCTGGGTTCTATCCCTGGGTTGGGAAGATCCTCTATAAAAGGGTATGGCAACCTACTCCAGTATCCTTGTCTGGAGAATCCTCATGGACAGAGGAGCCTGGTGGGCTGTAGTCCATGGGGTCACAAAGAGTCGGACATGACTGAGCAACTAAGCACTAAGCATATCCTGAACTTAGGTTTTTTTGTTTTTTTTTTTGTTTGTTTGTTTGTTTTTCTCTCTACACCATTTATTGGACACATATTTTGGTCCCAGCACCATTCTTGGGGTCTTCTGTATAGTAGTAAAGAACTTGCCTGCCAATGCAGGAGACAAGAGAACTGGGTTCAGTCCCTCGGTTGGGAAGATCCCCCGCAGGAGGGCATGGCAACCCATTCCACTATTCTTGCCTGGAGAATCCCATGGATAGAGGAGCCTGGTGGGCTATGGCCCAAAGAGTCACAAAGAGTCAGACATGACTGAAGTGACAGCATAGCACAGCACCCTGCTTGGGCTGAAGGTGCAAAGATAATTGAAGAAGGATTCCTGATTGTGAAAAATGTATCATCTTTGGGAGAAACAGACATGAAAACAAATAACTCTAACACAGGTACTAAAACCTGCATAGAGGTTAAGAACAGAGTGCTAAGGAAACATGACATCAAATGGGTTTATATGACTCAATGTTACAAACATGCATGCAAAGGTGATAACTTTCTTGCTATAAGACACCAGGTAAGACTATCCAACTGATCTTAGTTGTTGGTGGTGTAGATGTGTTTTCCAGTTCATTTCCTGCACAAGTAAATGCTGTGTACAAAGTGTAATTTGCTCTTTGAAGCAAAGGCTTCCCTAACAGTCTATGTCAATACCAGTTCTCATTGTACAATACTGATGACGGACATGCAAAGCCTATATGATAATATGTTTTCTTTTTTTTTTTTTTTGAACACATTTCAAAGATTTTAACTCATTAATTGAGGACACCAGAAAGATATTACAATAGGTTAAAAGGTGAATTTGAAGAACCAAACATAAATGAGTAATGGGGAATGATGAATTGAGTTTATAGATAGCTATAAAAGGATCTATCAAGAAGCCAATAATCAATTACTCTTCCCCAGGACACAATTCATTTGCATTTGTATGGCTAAAACATCATTAGCATTGTTATCAGTTTTCAATAATTTATGGTGTGGGTAAGTAGTTTATTTATTTATTTTTTATTTATTTTTATTTTTTAATTTTTTTGTTTTGTTTTTTAAAATTTTATTTATTTTTTATTTTTTTTCATTTTATTTATTTTTATTTTTTTATTTTATTTTATCATTATTTTTTACTTTATTTTACTTTACAATACTGTATTGGTTTTGCCATACATTGACATGAATCCACCACGGGTGTACATGCGTTCCCGAACATGAACCCCCCTCCCACCTCCCTCTCCATAACATCTCTCTGGGTCATCACTGTGCACCAGCCCCAAGCATGCTATATCCTGCGTCAGACATTTTTCAAAATACACTGTTGAAGTCTTGAAATTGTTTATTTTTTTCAAATGCTGCTGTCCCAAGACTGAAATAGAAAGACTATCAGGAAAATTGTTGCACTATATCGAAAGTTTTCTATGTGACAGAAATTAAAACTCATGATTTTCTTCTTGATTCGTGTGAACACACCGTATGTTTCCCAGGGCTGTTGTCTCAAAGTACTATCAACTGGGTAAATAAAGACAACAAATAAACTGGGTAAATAAAAACAAATAAATGTAACTTGGTAAGTAAATACAACAGAAACGTATTTCCTCACAGTCCTGGAAAGTGCAAGTCCCACATCAAGGTGTTGGCTGTGCTCCCTCTGAAAACTTTTGGGGAGAACCCTTCCTTGGTTCTCACATAGGGGCTGCAGCAGCAACACCTTGATATATATCTCCACTCTTTTTAAAAGTCTATTCCCGTATAGGTCGTTACAGAGTAATGAGAAGAGTCCTCTGTGCTATAAAGCAGGTTTTACTAGTTATTTATTTTTTATATAGTAGTGTGTATATGTCAATCCCAATCTACAGATGTAGAAAACAAACATGGTTGCTCAAGGGTAAGGGGGGTGCCCAGAAACTTCCTGATTCGGTGAATAACAGTCTAGTTTTCTGTGGAGGGAGCAGTATCTTGGCTGCATGGACTAAAGAAAGGACATGGCATCTGAGTGCTCTTTCAAGAATTTTCAAACGATCTCCCACTCCTCCAAACCCCCAAATGACCTGGTGCCTCCAATTTCTAAACCTTTGGATAGAGTGGTAAGACAAGTGCATGGAGAAGATTAGCTTGCTTATCATCTCACATCCTTTTCAGACACATGGGTTTCATTCAGCTAAGACAGTTCTCACTCTCCTCCAGTTTCCTTTTATATCTCTTGTCTTCTATTGCCTCTTCTTCTGTCCTCTTGTCCTTATGAATTTAAACCCCTTAAATTATTGGTATAGACAGAATGTTCATGACCTCTCAAAATCCACATGTTGAAGCCCTAAACCACGATGTGATGGGATCTGGGGGATGGTGGGTTTTGGGAGGTATTTAGGTTCAAGATGGGGTCATGAGGGTGAGGCCCTCATGATGGTATTAGTGACCTTCTAAGAACAGGAAGAGTCACCAGGGCTCTCTCTCTGACACAGCTGCAAGCCAGGAAGGGGGCACTCATCTGGAATGGAATTGCCTGGCACTTGGATCTTAGACTTCCCAATCAGGAACTGTGAGAAATAAATGTCTGCTGTTGAAGCCACCCAGTCTATGGTATTTTGTTATAGCAGCCAGAGCTAAGACATTATTTACTGTTATTTTAGTTAGATTCTTTCACTGGGGCTTCCCACATAGCTTAGTTGGTAAAGAATCCGCCTGCAATGCAGGAGACCCTGGTTCAATTCCTGGGTTAGGACGATCCCCTGGAGAAGGGATATTCTACCCACTCCAGTATTCTTGGGTTTCCCTTGTGGCTCAGCTGGTAAAGAATCACCTGCAATGTGGGAGACCTGGGTTCGATCCCTGGGTTGGGAAGATCCCCTGGAGAAGGGGAAGGCTACCCACTCCAGTATTCTGGCCTGGAGAATTCCATGGACTGTAGAGTCCATGAGGTTGCAAAGAGTTGGACATGACTGAGCGGCTTTCACTGTTATTTTACTACTCTTTAGTCACTTAGGACTTGCACAAAACCTTTGAACCATATCAAGACACATACTCACATTTTATTCAAAACTCAGTTTCTTTCCTTTTAACCAATGAGATCATATATGATGCTTTAGAATCCTTTTTCTTATTTCCTTACTACAGTATAAAGATTTCTAATTTGTGGCCAACTGGCAGGGGACCTGCCCTCCTCGTTCCTTCATCACCACCAGTAGAGCAGGAAAACAAACATAGTTACTACACCTGCCCCTGGGAGGATGGAGACTGCAAGGCTCTGCAAGTCCTAAGTAAGGTGACATGTGAATACAGGATGAACCGCTGCCCAGGGGCAGCTGTTGGGGAAGGGCATGACGTATGTGGTTTAGGGCAGATGCCTTTTTACTCTGAAACTACTACAGCAAAACCTTATACACATCCAGAGACTATCTATGGATAAGATATCATAGTAGGGTTTCCCTGGTGGCTCAGTGGTAAAGAATCCACCTGCCAATGCAGGAGACATGGGTTCCATCCCTGGTCTGAGAAAATCCCACATGCCTTGGAGCAACTAAGTCTGTGTGCCATAACTATTGAGGCTGTGCTCTAGAGCCTGGGAACTGCAGCTACTGAGCCCACGTGCCACAACTACTAACGCCCTTGCTCCCTAGAGCCCATGCTCCACAACAAAAGAAGCCACTGCAATGAGAAGCCCGCACACTGCAACTAGAGAGTAGCCCCCCAGCCACTTGCCACAACTAGAAAAAGCCTGCCCAGAGCAATGAAGACCCAGCACAAAAATAAATAAAGAAAACTACTTTTTAAAAAAGACATCATAGTAACTGTGTGATGAGATAGACTAGCCACTGTCCTAAGGATATATTCTATCTGTGAACTCATCAGCGCTGCTCCCAACAGCCACTGCTTGTTTTATAGTCACCCCTGGGGGCTGAATACACCCCTTGGTGGCAGGCTGTGGACCAAGAAGAATGGTGGAAGGATCTGGGAAATGGGTACATCTGGGGAATATGACTCTACTTGAGATCAAGGGCCCCACTGAAAGAGACTAATTAGGAACCTGACAGATCAGTATTTCCCAGAAGTATTTGTTGAAGCTGTAATGATGGAAATATAATCCTGAAGCTTGGAGATTAGCTGAGCATCAGAGAGGTTTGACTTTTTTCAGCCTACCTGATCTGTCAGACCTTTTAATTTCAGCTGTGCTTTTGGGTGGAAAGCAAAGAAGCTTTTGCTTTTACTCCCCCCAAAAGATTTATGTTGTAGTCAGCTGGGATTTCTGTGTGAGGATTAAAAATAGGGGTAAAGAGAATTCTGGAAATGTGAGGAAAGGACAGTTTTCATCTGAGGCATATATAGTCCAATCTCATTTTGCAAAAAAATAATAAGGGCATTTTCAATAGTCTCAGAAGTGTTTGAGAAATTTTTACCAAAAAAAAGGAAGCATATTTTTATTTATCTTTTGTTTTACTTTGTTTTCTTTTAAAACTTATTTTTAATTCACTTTGATTTTAAAATAAATATGAGGAGGGGGAGAGGATGTGGGCTCACACAATGACACTGTTATCGGCCTGGACTAGGAGCACAGCTGTGTTTCTGGGTCTGACAGCTGAGGGACCTGCTTCCTGCCTTTCCCCTGCTATTCCTCTCTCCTATAGGTGACCTTCCTTCCTCCGTGTTTAGGAAGAAGCTGGTCCTTCCTGCTGCTTTCAGGGACTGGTGAGGGTCCCCTGAGTTCTGGGGTGATTGTTTGTCTCACTAGGAGGTGGGCTAAGGCCTGGAGGCTAAGGCGCGTCTTCTGTTAGGACAGGGGATGTTCCCAGAGTCAATCACTCTCTGGCAGGAAACATCCAGCAAGGCGACCCTCGGGAGGAAGGGGTTCCCCTTCCTCTCTCGGGGCCTTGTCTCTTGCCGAGTCTCTAAGGAGTCTAGACAGGGTAAGACTAGGATACTAGAGAGGAAGGAGGAAGTCGGAAGCCCTTGGGACACTGAAGGGCTCTCCTGGGGCTCTGGGACACAGACAGTGATGTTACCTAGTAGCTGGTGAAAAAAAAAAAAAAAGAACAGGGTTTTGAGAGCTGTGATTCCCTTTTGTAATCAGTAGAGTCTGCTTCCATACCACTATGTATTTAGTCAGGACTCATCAGATAAACAGAACCAATGGACACATAGATATTTAGATACCTAGGTAGGAAGATGTAAGAGGAGATTTATTATAGAAATTGGCTCACATGGTTATGGAGGCCAGGCAGTATCATGACCTGCTGTCTGTGAGCTGGAGAATCAGGCAAGCTGCTGTGAATCAGTCCAAGTCCAGAGGCCTGAGAATCAGACAGCTGATGGTGCAAACCCCTATCTGAATCCCAAAGTCAGAACCAGGAGCGCTGATGCCCGAAGGCAGTGAAGATGGATGTCTCATCCCGAGAGAGAGAGAGAATGAAGTCACTCTTCCTCCACTTTCTGTGCTCTTGGCTTCTCAGTGACCTGGCAGGCACTCACCCACACTGGAGAGGGGCATCTACGCCCTCAACTGCTCCTCTCTCCTGCAGGCACCCTCAAGGACACACCTGGAAATCATGTCTTAGCAGCAATCTGGGCATCCTTAGCTCGATCAAGTTGTCACCTAAAATCAACCATCACAACCATAGGCTAGTATTAGCTGAGCCGTGGAGGAGAAGGGACAGGTGTGGTTTTCTTGGGCTGGATTTGTGAAGGGGAGGGCAGGGCCTCTGCCCCTCTACCAGGCCCAGGTTGTGTGGTAGGGCAGTGATGAGTGGGATCTTCAAGGAGAAAGTGAATGTCTGCAGACCTGTATGTGGGTCAGTCGTCCTTCCCTGCACATCCCATTTTGTTTCCGGGAGCCAGCGGGCTTCCCTTACCACTTGACACACTCTCTCACATGCCCCACTGGCCTGGGAGCCCCAGGAAAGCAAGGATCCTGTCTTGTTTGGCTCATGCTCACGACAACACCACACTCAGAATCTGACACACAATGGCTTCTCAATATATTAACATCATTTAAGTAAATATGTCCCCCCCACCCCCCCTTAGTGTTTCACCTCGGAGTTCTGTACGGAAAATGATTCACATCCTTAAGGCATTCTGATGATGGCACAGAATGCCTTCATTCACTCTTAGGCGACTGATATCAGCCCTGTCAGTCTTCTCTTTGGAGACGTCATTTCAGCTAAGTTGTCAACTTTTATCTGAGACTCTGCCTAGAAATAATTATGTTGGTGCCGTGTTACTTTGGAATGCTTCTAAGCTAGTTTTTTTTTTTAATTGAAAAATATTTGCATAAAGTTAAAAAATTCAACCAACAGGGTAAACCATGAAAAGTGTCTCCTTACCAGGCCAGACATTTACCGAGACGCCCTCTCTCCAGAGACAGATACTAACTTTATAGGGTATACTTCTGCGAATTTTCTACATAAATGTAAACACACTCATGTATATATCTATATAAGGGTATATATAGATATATACATGAGTTTAATACAATTGGGAACGTATTATATATAACTTGTTTCCAACTTGCTTTGTCATTCAAAACGTATCTTGAGGATTTCCCATATTGTGACATATAAATTGACTCTATTCCTTTAAAAAATGAATTAAAATAAAACTTGCACATGATTTTAGCATGAACCATACATAAGGGTTCATAAAAAAAGTGAACTGTCTGTCTCATCTCCTTGGAGCAAGGCAAGAGGAGAACCTCTTGCCTTGCTCCAAGGCAACTTTTTATCTGTCTTTTAGTTTTTCTGATAAACAGCACTGTACTGTAAGTGAAAGGTTTATATTCCTTAATTTATTGACTTAAAATATTATCTATTGACAGTCTGCTCTGATGGATGATGAACCATCCCACTAACTAACATGCTTATGTCTCTATTTATCAGTGCTAGACATTATCCATTACTTTTCTAATAAGATAGGTGAGCATTTAGCACTTACTCCACACCATCTCTTTCCAATATTGCTCCATCTCTATTTACAATCCTCCCTTTGGTGACCTCGGCAGCCTTCAACATCACACCTAACTCTATTTCTCTTTGTATCCACCATAGAAAGCATTTCCTGACTTTGAAATATAAGAACATGAACAAACCTAACCCTTCTCTCTACTTATATCATCTTCTCTGCAACTTTCCCCTTTAGTAGAGTCACTCAGCTCCCTCTTTATCTTGCCATTGCCAATGCGGATTATGTCCTCATTCTGTTCTGTAACCATAATGAAGTCTTCTCCTGTGATTTGCTGGTACACGTGGACCATATAGTTCATGGAGTTCTCCAGGTCAGAATACTGGAGTGTGTAGCCGTTCCCTTCTCCAGAGGATCTTCCCAACCCAGGGATTGAACCCAGGTCTCCTGCATTGCAAGTGAATTCTTTACCAGGTGAGCCACCAGGGAAGCCCTGTAGGTCATATATTGATTTGAACTCTTTCAGTAGGGAGTGACAGAAAGCTCAGATGAAAAAGGAAAAGGAAAGGAAATTTGCTCACATAACAGCAAAGCATTGGGGGAAAATGCAGCCTGATGCAAAGCTTCATTTAAAGGTGTTGTCAGGACTTAGCTTCTTTCTTTCTAGTCAAGGAGGCAAGATATTGGCACCTGCTCCAGATTTTCACTTTCTCAAGCTCAAATCCAATAAATTCAGTGGAAAGAGAGAAAGTTTCTTTCCAGTCAAACTTCAGGATTCTTTAGGATTGGAACACTGTGTTCTCAGGCTCATCTCTGAACCCATTGCTGGAACTGAGGACCCTGGGTATGCTGATTATCTAATCACCACCTCTGGAACCAGGTCTGGAGCTCCACCCAAGGCACAGAAGGGGTTCCTCCAAAGGAAATCAAAAGAAAGAGGGAAAGGATGCTGCACATCAAAAATAACAAATACCTACCCTGGGCCATAAACTCTGCAGGGTTCTGTTTACATAAACTTGTGAACTGAGTGAAGGAAACAGAGTGGTAGTTTCTGCTATCTAACAGAGGTGCAATAAAAATTTTAAAATGTCATCAGCTATACAAAACACCTCTGGAGGCCTAATTTTGCTTGAGAGCCACCAGTTTGCCACTACTGGCCTGTATACTAATTCTGAGAGTTCAAGAAGTGTGAATCGTGTTTACATTATTATAGCTATGTAAGCAGTTTTAAGAGCAGAGTGAATGAACGTGTTCAGATTCTCTAGGCTTTCTGTCATGACTCCTGCAGACTCAGAGAATGTTCTTGGTTTCAAGCTGCAAAGATTCTCCCCTTTTATCCTCCCCCCTCACTCAGAATCTAGCTGCAGTGTCGTTTGCTGCAAACTTGCCCATAACTTTGAATGGCAGATGTGGTTGCCAACTCTCCTGACATTCCCTTGTCCTTGCCAGTTTGGATCTTTTTCTTGATTGCTGTCATTGATGTTGCAGCTCTTCTCACATGTCTGGTGATGTCTTATGATTTGTATTTTTACCTAAGAGAGGAGTTTGAAGTTGACAGGGAGCTCTGTGAATGTTGGTGTGATTTATCAACTGACCTGTGTACTTTTAGTGAACTGGCAGGAAGCTTTCTGCTATGATGTGGCATCTAAATAAAGAACTAGAGGGGCTTTATTCTTGGATATTGACATCCACTCTAGTTATCCTGACTAGTTCATTACACAATTCAATCAATAGTTTAGACAAGCAACTTATGCAGCTCAACTCCAGAAAAATAAATGACCCTATCAAAAAATGGGCCAAAGAACTAAATAGACATTTCTCCAAAGAAGACATACGGATGGCTAACAAACACATGAAAAGATGCTCAACATCACTCATCATTAGAGAAATGCAAATCAAAACCACAATGAGGTACCACTTCACACCAGTCAGAATGGCTGCGATCCAAAAATCTGCAAGCAATAAATGCTGGAGAGGGTGTGGAGAAAAGGGAACCCTCCTACACTGTTGGTGGGAATGCAAACTAGTACAGCCACTATGGAGAACAGTGTGGAGATTCCTTAAAAAATTGCAAATAGAACTGCCTTATGACCCAGCAATCCCACTGCTGGGCATACACACCGAGGAAACCAGAATTGAAAGAGATACATGTACCCCAATGTTCATCGCAGCACTGTTTATAATAGCCAGGACATGGAAACAACCTAGATGTCCATCAGCAGATGAATGGATAAGAAAGCTGTGGTACATATACACAATGGAGTATTACTCAGCCGTTAAAAAGAATTCATTTGAATCAGTTCTGATGAGATGGATGAAACTGGAGCCAATTATACAGAGTGAAGTAAGCCAGAAAGAAAAACACCAATACAGTATACTAACACATATATATGGAATTTAGGAAGATGGCAATGACGACCCTGTATGCAAGACAGGAAAAAAGACACAGATGTGTATAACGGACTTTTGGACTCAGAGGGAGAGGGAGAGGGTGGGATGATTTGGGAGAATGGGAATTCTAACATGCATACTATCATGTAAGAATTGAATCGCCAGTCCATGTCTGACGTAGGGTGCAGCATGCTTGGGGCTGGTGCATGGGGATGACCCAGAGAGATGTTGTGGGGAGGGAGGTTGGAGGGGGGGTCATGTTTGGGAACGCATGTAAGAATTAAAGATTTTAAAATTAAAAAAAAAAAAAAGAACTGATTACACAGTTCATTGAATAATTTAGATGTTTAAATAAGACCCTGACTCCTACCATAATTTTTGTTGTATTTATTCATCTGTTTATTTATTTGAGCATTCATTCATTCATTCTTTTATTTATTTGTTTAATAGTCTTCCCACAGGTAGAGGAGGGATAGGAACTTTTGATTTCCATATCCAGACCCACATTTTCAGACCTACTCTTAAGTTCCATGGGCTTCCCTGATAGCTCAGTTGGTAAAGAATCTGCCTGCAATGCAGGAGACCCTGGTTTGATTCCTGGGTCAGGAAGATCTGCTGGAGAAGGGAATAGCTACCCACTCCAGTATTCTGGCCTGGAGAATTCCACAGACTGAATAGTCCATGAGGTCTCAAAGAGTCAGACATGACCGAGCAACTTTCACTCACTTCAGTTCTACTATCCAAGCCAAGAGCTTCCATGAGGTACCACTCAGTATGCTGGCTTTCTGCTTTATTTTAAAAATTAATTAGTACTGTTAGGGGAAGCACACTGATTGAAACCGCCCACCCTGGCCAGGCACCATGGTAACCACTTGCATGAGTTGTTTTATGACAGGAGATCCTGATAAGGAATATGGAACTAATAAGCCACCACCAATCGGTAGAGTTCGGGAAAGGTCGAAAGGAGACACCGTGTGTCTGTCCGCTTCCCAGAATCCTTCTCGCTAGCATCCATCTTGGCTGAGCGATGTGTGCGCCACCAGGAAAGACTCTGAATTAGAATGATTGGCCAAAGACCACCCGGAAACTAATCCCATCACCATAAAACCCGAGACTGCGAGCCATGCTGCAGAGCAGTACTCCTGGGTTTCCTTACCCTACTGCTCTCCACCCGGGGGCCCTTACCCAATAAAATCTCTTGCTTTGCCAGCACATGTGTCTCCTCGGACAATTCATTTTCGAATGTTAGACAAGAGCCGGGTTTCAGGCCCTGGAAGGGGTCCGCCTTCGTGCAACAGTACTGTTTCATCTGCTTTTTGTTATACAGAAACTTGTTGAGTTTTCTTGTATATTAGTGGCCTCCTTTCTACTCTCTTTAGTGTTGTGAACTTCAGCTTTTAAAAAGATTCCATTACTATTATCCTAATGCTTTCTTAGAAAGGCAATGATATAAATACAGGTGCTCCATCAGTACATCTTGTTAAACCAGAAGACTCTACATTTTTCTCTTTAATAGCTGCATTGTATTCAATCATATGGCTTTTTTCTTATAAGTTAACTTGTCTTCTACTGATTAACAATTACCTTTTCGATTACAAACACTGCTGCCATAAACATTCTTGGAGACACTTCTATGCACATGTGTATTTGTACTAATAGAATAAATTCCTAGAGGTAGAGTGTTGGATTGAAGGTTATTAGGAAGTTCCTCTTTGGAGTGTGTGTGTGTTTGGAAAGTGATAGTGTACAGTAATTAAAAGCATGAACTCTGGGGCCAAGCTTCTTGGGTTCATAATCCTGCTTCTCTTCCTTGGCAATGCTGTGACCTTGGGCAAGTTACTTATGTTTCTGTGTCTCATTTTTCTAATGGGTAAAAATGAGAATTAATAATATCACCTTTCTCTTAGGGTCGTGAGGATTAAATGAGTTAATCTGCTAAAGTTCATGTCTGATAAAAAAAACACTGAATTATCATTATCTGTTAAATGTTGTTATTCTAGGTCGGACTTCACAACAACACTAATAAAAATGAGCCACTATTCTCAGGGGCTAGAGCTGCCCCCTGGCTTGTGCTCCTAAGCATGCTCCTTGTTGGGTGTGTGTGTGGGGTACCACCCAGGGTATGGTGTCCCCACAGCAGGGCTGCAAGTTCAGAGCAGAGAAGAATAAGACAGGAGACCTCAGGGAGGGGCTTGAAGCTTTCTTACCCACTAGTCTACAGAATATAGCCATGGGAAAGCTGCTGTTCTAGAAGGTGCTCAGCACGTAGTTGAATGAGTAGATGAACGGGTGAAAACCAGGTTTAAGAATGAATTTTTTTTCTTCTCTTGAATTCCTTCCTGTCACCTCGGGTCCTCAGTAAAGTCTTGTTAACCACCAGCCTCCCTTTGTTGTGAGCCATTTGGGGGAAGGGTCCTGAGGAGGGGGAGCACAGGAGGGAGGGTCACCGGGTCACCCTGCCTGAGGGCATGGTAGCAAACACTGCAGAAGAGACAGAAGACGCAGGTCCCAAGGCAGCTCAGGAATACCTGGTGGGGGAGCCTGCTAAAAGCCTGGACTTCCTGCTTCCATGAAAAGGGGTTTGTACTGCTTGTACTGGGGCATTAAAAGGTGAATGATCTCCTCAGACTGGGAAGTCTGGTATACCTGGGTTAGTAGAGAGACTGTTACACAGTAATCTTTAAGTAAATGGTAGCTTTTTAGATTTTATTTACAAAATTTGGCCAAGACTAAAATTAAAGTCCACATGTGATGTTGCATGTACTCTCCCTCCCACCATATCTGACCTCTGTGTTATGAATATGGCTGCCTGCTTGGGACAATATTCCCAACGCATGCTCAGTTGCGTCCAACTCTATTGCAACATCATGGACTGTAACCCACCAGGCTCTCTGTCCATGGGACTTTTCTAGGCAAGAATAATGGAGTGGGTTGCCGTTTCCTCCTCAAGGGGATCTTCCCAACCCAGGGGTCAAACCCATGCCTTCTGTGTCTCCTACATTGACAGGTGGATTCTTTACCACTGAGCCACCTGGGAAGCCTGTTATTTCAGTGAGAGGCTTGTCAGGTCCAGTGGGGCTCAGAAACCAGATAGAATAGCAGGGGTCTTGAGCTTTCAACCGGCCTTTCTCAACAACCTAATCTTCTGTTAGAATCTTGAAATTTCAATGAATCAGTTTTAGTCTCCACAAAATGGGAATTCATGATATAAGCTCTACCACCTGTTTGAGCTTAAAAGCACATCTTGACATTATATTAAAAGAGAGAGCAAAACAATAAGTTAGAATTGCCAATATACCCTGAAATCTTGACCTGAAAGTCACTATTCATGGGAAAACCATTACAGTATTATATTTCTCTAACATTCTTAGCAGATGCTTGGCTAAGGAAAAACAAATCTCAGTTTTTTTGAGCATTATCTTGGAATGTGGTTATAATTTATTATTTTTTACCACTCACATATTAATGTGCTGAAAAATAGAAGATCTGTGCTCAAAAGGGCATTATTTTCCAAAATTAAATAATATACATAGTAGATGGACAGAACACACATTCACACATACATAATATTTGTGTCAGCTGCTCTGCTGCTGCTGCTCAGATGCTTCAGTCGTGTCCGACTCTGTGCGACCCCATAGACAGCAGCCCACCAGGCTCCCCCGTCCCTGGGATTCCCCAGGCAAGAACACTGGAGTGGGTTGCCATTTCCTACTCCAGGAATAAAACAAATTAGCAAAGTCTTATTTAGAGTTAGAAGAGACACAATATGGATCCTGAATACTGGAAGCCTGTTTGGGAGAAGATTCAGAAAAGATCGAGAAAAGTCCTGGAGACATCAGACACTACATGGACCTCTCCAGACAAAAGGTGCAAGTCTACCTCCTGTTTTAATAATGAAGCAGCTACCAGGGTCGAGGACCCACTTGGGGGGTCTTCATTCATGATGGGTAACTGGGTGGTTTTGTTTTGTTGGGGGGAATAAATATTTGAAGGGGGTAACTGAAGAAGGTTATGTGGCTGCTGTGATGTTATTGATACGTGGGCTGACGCTATTATGGCGGATGCTATCAGCTACATTATCTTTATGCCTCCAAGGTAATCTGAAGCAGCTGTCCGCTGACTTGGCACTACCTTACACTGAAGCGACTGCCCTGCCCAGGGACTGTAACTCAAGCCAACCACACGCCTCACAGCTTTCTTTAGCCACTGAGGGCATCAAGGAAGGAAGAGCGTGAAATCGCCAGGGATGGACGTGTCCGAAGCAGGGGGTTGGCTGCTGAGTGATTCTCCGGCGGGTGGCCTGGCCATTTCCTAACCTTCTATTAGGGTGCAACCGCTAAAAGTCTTCAGGCAAGGAAACGGTTGCTATAAGGAAACGAGGTGATCCGAATCCCTACACAGTTTCCTTTCCCCCTGTGAACTCTGCAATGTTCCACTGCAGATCATGTCCACGTGGAAGGCAAGGCTGGCTGAAAGACTGAAGTCTCCGTCTGCAAGGATGCATCCGTTCCCATGCTCGGCTCTGCTTGCTTGTTTTGGGAGCACAAGGGAGACTGCTCCCTTAGATCAGGCCAGCGCAGCTGATACCTGTTCCACCATCCATGTTCAGCCCAAGGCCAAAGCGGGCCGACACCCAAGTCACCCGCGAGGTGAAGAAGGCACCTCAGAGAAAAGGCGAGATTCAGGTGCCCATTCAGAGACAAATGGCAGCACAAACCGGAATTCAAGCAACCACTCTGCCGTCCAGCCCGCTGACACCCCTGAGGATCTGCCTGGGTCTCCGGATGGAGGATCAGTTCATGAAGCAGTTACTTTTCAGCCTTCTATTCCCAGACCATCAATTATTGAAACGCCAGTGGTGAGTGTTCCCAATGCTACCGTGGAAGAAATGGAGTTGGGAGAGAATTTCATGTTTGGTGGCCAAACAAATGGAAATGAACCTGTTTAGCATTATCAGTGAGTAAAACATCGGGGGAACTCTTGCTAGTGAGAGGAAGTGATCATTTTCTGAGACTTACAGGCAAGAGAAGGGAGTTATTTGGGGGGAAAAAGAAATGGTGCTGCTGCTTTTAACAGGCAGCCTCTTGAGTTATTTACATATCTACTTTCTTGTTTCTGGCATTGCTGAATTTTAACTGTTAAATATTCTTATTGGATTGAGCTACAAAATCATTTCAGAGTTCTTGATAATCTCAGTTTGGAGAGGCAGGATAGAGGTAGGCTTTCTTGAATGATGTTTTCCAAAGATACTCCTTGAGCATTTTGGGGCTGTGTTCCTGGCCATTTTGCTTAGGACCAGATTGAAAAAAATGAGAGGATCCACTGTTAGGATATTCTGATTTTTTTCAAGATTATTTTTTCTATCTAGTCTAACAAAATCACTTTCCATCTGACTTGCTGGTTTGAACCTAAGGAGTCTCATTAAGTAGTGAAAGCTGCCAGAGAGTGAAGACAGGGTCAAAACATGATTTTAAAAATAGTTTCATTTGACACTCTACAGGCTTATATTAAATGACTGAAGCTCAGCTCTACTGTCCACATCTTTCTATTCTGAGATTGAACCAAGGATTTCACCAAGCCCTCTGTTAGAGCAAGAACTGTAATTTTTTTTCTAAGTCAAAATCCAAAACAAACAGAACATCAAATAATTTTTGTTCAATTTTTTCAGTTTATACCCAGATCCAGAGTAAGATATTTTTATAGTAATACCATAGTCAGCATAGTGGATGTTATGGAACATCCATAGTTAAAGGAACTAATGATGTACTATTTTAATGAGCTGGAAGAATTTCTTTTGGGTAGAGATTCCAGCACTTCAGCACCCACCTTATGTTGCTAAACATAGCAGCAAGTACAGGGGTTGATTTGATTTCATCTTTCTGTTTTAGGGGCATATTGTGACACAGGGGTTCTGGATAAATAAATGTATCAAATATAACCAATGAAACACAGCAGGGTAACATCCATATCTATTGTCTACTGGTATGAGCAAAGCCAAGGATAGGCCAAAGAGGTGAGGCAGGGCTTTTGATGGAACCAGCCATCACACACATTGCAAGGCTGAATGTAAGTGCCCCAAAGAGAGACACACAGAAGATGGTTCAAGGAGGTTGGAGTGTCTGGAAAGGCACATTGCAGGGGAAGTGAAATTTGGGATGGGTCTAGATCATGGCATCCAGTCCCATCACTTCATGGGAAATAGATGGAGAAACAGTGGAAACAGTGTCAGACTTTATTTTTGGGGGGCTCCAAAATCACTGCAGATGGTGAATGCAGCCATGAAATTAAAAGACGCTTACTCCTTAGAAGAAAAGTTATGAGCAGCCTAGATAGCATATTCAAAAGCAGAGACATTACTTTGCCAACGAAGGTCCATCTAGTCAAGGCTATGGTTTTTCCAGTAGTCATGTATGGATGTGAGAGTTGGACTGTGAAGGCTGAGCGCCGAAGAATTGATGCTTTTGAACTGCGGTGTTGGAGAAGACTCTTGAGAGTCCCTTGGACTGCAAGAAGATCCAACCAGTCCATTCTGAAAGAGATCAACTCTGGGATTTCTTTGGAAGGACTGATTTTGAAGCTGAAAGTCCAGTACTTTGGCCACCTTATGCGAAGAGTTGACTCATTGGAAAAGACTCTGATGCTGGGAGGGATTGGGGGCAGGAGGAGAAGGGACGACCGAGGATGAGATGGCTGGATGGCATCACTGACTCGATGGACGTGAGTCTGAGTGAACTCCGGGAGATGGTGATGGACAGGGAGGCCTGGCGTGCTGCAATTCATGGGTTCACAAAGAGTCGGACACTACTGAGCGACTGAACCGAACTGAACTGAACTAGAAGGAGGATTAGGATTTTTAAGGGCAGAGATGAAGGGAAGGGCTTTGCCAGAAAAGGAAATTGTGTGAACAGAAGCTTGAATGTGGGGGGGTGCAGACAGGAATAGGCAGGTGCATCAGGCTGGCCAAGTTGGAGAGACATCTGGAAAGGAAAAATGAGGCCCAGAGTGGTTTGAATGCTATCATGAGAAGGCAGTAGGGAAGCTTTGAGAATTTTGAGCAGGGGAATGTCATGCCTGGGATTTCATTCTGGGAAGATAAATAGATGGACCCATGTAGGAGGAATTAAAGTTGGGAAGACTGGAGCTGAGAGGCCATTGGAATTATCTGGGCCTGAGGATGGTCACAGAAGTTACAATAGGAAGGTGGGGTGGGAGGGGTGGAGAAGAAAGGATCCCACAGTGGACTCTGGGTTCCAAACTGAATAGGGAGGAAGGCAAGATCAAACTGGGAGTGATGAAATGGAACACTGCAAAATTCAGTTGTCAGGATGTACAAGAAGAAGGGGATTCCATGGGCATGGTAAATGGCTTCTCTTTGGTTCAGATTTGAGGAGCTAACATTTACAGAGTACTTGCTTATGCCAGCCATTCTTCTAAGTGCTTTACACAGAATATTCTATCGTTACCTGGTTACAGTGAGGGGACTGTTCTTATGATTTCCATTTTACAGGGAACATTGATGCTCAGAGAGAGTAAGACGCTTGCCCTAGTTCACAGAGGGAGGAAGTGACCCAGGATTAAAGCCCAGTTCTGTTTGATTCCAAAGTCTATCCTCTGAATTATAACATGCTTCCACTGCTTATTATTATTATTATTATTATTTGTGTAGTGTTTGAGGATTTACAAGTAAGTATTCTTATGTGATCTCACTTGATTTGCAGTTAATTAAAATTTTATGTGTGCATGTATGTACATATAATTATATATAAATGTGTCTGTCTCTATAATAATAGTTATTTTATTAATTTGCTTAACATTGTTTTCTCTTAGTTTCATAGTGTACAACACTATGGAAAGAGATGCTTCCTACTCTGCGTCCAGCTGATGACAAGGCTTTGTGAACAATAGTGTAGGATTGCTTTGAGATCTTACGATTAGAAGTGCCGCAGGATTGCCCAGATTTTTCATTACCTAGTAATTTTGTTGTGACATGTTTCTCCTCAGCAGATGATGAATGAGCTTCTTTTATTACAGTCTTGCCTGGAGGCAAAAATATTTCCTTTTTGGATGCACTGATCCTCATCACTTAAGCTGTCTTGGTAGAGGCAACAAATAATACTCTTAAAAAAAAAAAAAGAAAAGAACTCAACTTTAGAACATAATCATAGCTGAGAAATGAGTCTCTTTATTTGTCTTTAGTTTCCTGGGGTTTAGACAGGAGGGTGAGTCATTTAAATTTGAAACAACATCTGGTCTGAGCAGGACAGCTCAAGATAGGGAGGCCAAGTGAACTAATTAAAAAGGAAAGGTTTTCGTTTGTGTAAATAGATGTGTGCACATCTGTATTTATGAAGTGGTACCAGTTTAGTCTTCAACCTTTCGTGGTGGTCTCTTCCCTCATCCAGGATGGTGACAACAATCCCAAACTTGGAATGTGTCTTATAATTGCCGCTATCTTCTGATTATAATTTTTTTTTCTTTCTTAGTGGTCTTGAAGTAGAAAAGTCTTATAATGGGTTGGATTGTAGAGTCAATGGAAGAGTAGGATGTTGACTTTTTCTGCCAAGAAGTACTGCATTTTTACTCTGTGCCAGGACAGCCCTAGTGGTAGAAACAAAGAGGGGTTAAGATACAGTCTGTGAAGCTGCTTCCTTTCTAGTGGGAGGAGATACAGTTGGGTAAACAGGCAGGTAAACAGGCAGTATCAGTGCAGCATGAGAAGGCTAATGGGTCAACACCGGCTGCCATAGGAGCATATGGAAGAGACTCTCATTTTAGCCTTGGGAAGACGGGGGGGGATGGAATATATGGAGGAGAAGGGTTTCTACTTTGTTCTTTTATCACTGTGCATCAGACTCAACTCTGCCCCCTTCCTAGATGAATGGTGCTGTGTCTCTTGTCTTTCCCTCTCCCTTAACAAAGCTGGCAGTGTAAGAAACACAGCTCTCACTTGAAGCAACTAAGGGATTCTATTTTTTTGTTGTTTGTTTGCCATGTTGTGAGGCATATGGGATCTTAGTTCCCACACCAGGAATTCAACCCAAGCCCCATGCATTGGAAGTTTGGGGTTTTATTAAAACCACTGGACCACAGGGGTATTCCCAACTAAGGGCTTCAGAATAGTTCAGTAGTGTCAGAAAGCCTTTCTATAGCAGTAGTAGGTTTTCATCTAGTTCTTACTTCAACAAAGTAGCCATCCTGACACAGGAAGAGAAAGTAAATGTGGTTCAGGAAATCATCCCTGGGTATTTTAATTAAAAGTTGGTTTTGCAAAAGGGAAGGGAGACAGAGCCCATACTGAAGCTGCTAACTGCACTGCTTCTTGTAACAGGCTGGCTTTGCTACTAGACAGAGAAGTGGTAGCACAGACATGCCCAGGACCCATGTGGTGGTCTGGTTGAAGTCTCGCAGGCTCAGGCTGTCACTGCTTCCACGTTGTTCTGCAACCATCACTACCATCCTTCTCCAGAACCTTTTTCATCTTTTCCAGCTCAAATTCTGTATCCATAAAACACTGACTCCCCATTGGCCCCATCAGCCCCTCTTCCTACTCCCTGCTGCTGCTGCTGCTGCTAAGTCGCTTTAGTCCTGTCCGACTCTGTGCGACCCCATAGACGGCAGCCCACCAGGCTCTGCTGTCCCTGGGATTCTCCAGGCAAGAACACTGGAGTGGGTTGCCATTTCCATCTCCAATGCATGAAAGTGAAAAGTGAAAGTGAAGTCGCTCAGTCGCGTCCGACTAGCAGCGACCCCATGGACTGCAGCCTACCAGGCTCCTCCGTCCATGAGATTTTCTAGGCAAGAATACTGGAGTGGCTTGCCATTGCCTTCTCCTGCCTTCCTACTCCCTAGCAACTACCATATGAATTTTAGGATAGATTTTTCTATCAAAAAAAATTATTGGGATTTTGATAGGGATTGCATTGAATGTGTTGATCACTTTGGATAGTATTTATGTTTTAAAAATATTAGATCTTCTCATCTGTGAGTGTAGTTTGTCTTTCCGTTTATTTGTGCCTTCTTTAATTTCTTTCAGCAATGTTGTGTAGTTTTCAGTATGCAAGTCTATTCTTTTTGAATTGTTTTCTGAATTTCCTTTTCTCATTGTTCATTGTTGGTGTATAGAAATGCAATTGGTGAATTTTGTACATAGGTTTTTTATCTTGTGATTTAGCTGAGTTTATTAGTTTAAATAGTTGTGTGTATACCTGTGGAATCTTATGATTTATACATATGAGATCATTATAATCTGTGAACAGAGATAATTTTACTTCTTCCTTTCCAATTTGGATGTATTTTATTTCTTTTTCTGTCTAATTGATCTGACTGGAACTTTCAATCAGTTCAGTTCAGTACAGTCACTCAGTCGTGCCCGACTCTTTGCGACCCCATGAAATGCAGCATGCCAGGCCTCCCTGTCCATCACCAACTCCCGGAGTCCACCCAAACCCATGTCCATCGAGTCAGTGATGCCATCTAACCATCTCATCCTCTGTCGTCCCCTTCTCTTGCCTTCAATCTTTCCCAGCATCAGGGTCTTTTCAAACGAATCAGCCCTTCGCATCAGGTGGCCAAAGTATTGGAGTTTCAGCTTTAGCATCAGTCCTTCCAGTGAACAACCAGAACTGATCTCCTTTAGAATGGACTGGTTGGATCTCCTTGCAGTCCAAGGGACTCTCAAGAGTCTTCGCCAACACCACAATTCAATACTATTCAATAATACGGTTTTCAATAGAAGTGGCAAAAGTGAATATTCTTGTTTTTTCTGGATCTTACAGTATAAACTTCCAGCCTTCCACCACTGAGTATGATGCTACCATTGAGTACAATGTGGGTTTTTCCTACATGGCCTTTATTATATGAAGTAATTTCCTTCTATTCCTAGTTTGTTGAATATTTTTATCATGAAAGGGTATTAAATTCTCTCAACACTTTTTCTGCATTAATTGATATGATCATATTTCCCCCTTCATTCTGTTAATATGTTGTTATACTGATTGATTTCTTTTCTTTCTTTTTTTGTATTTTGAACCATCCTTGCATTCTAGGAATAAATGGTATAATTTCACTTGGTAATGGTATAATCCTATTAATATGTTGTGGAATTCTGTTTGCTAGTATTTTGTTGAGGATTTTTGCATCAGTAATCATCAGGGGTATTGGTCTCTAGTTTTCTTTTCTTGTAGCATCTTTGAATTGGTTATTGTTGTTCAGTCACTAAGTCATGTCTGACTCTGCAAACCCATGGACTGTAGTATGCCAGGTCCCTTTATCCTCTCACTATCTCCCAGAGTTTGCTCAAATTCATGTCCATTGAATCAGTGAATTGAACATCAGGGAGAGAATTATCTCACATTATAGAATGAGCTAGGAAGTGTTCCTCTGTCTTCAGTTTTTGGGAAGATTCTGAGAAGGATTGGTGTTAACTCTTTACATGTTTGGTAAAATTCACCAGTGAATCTGGCCCAAGGCTTTTCATTGTTAGGAAGTTTTTGGTTTCTGATTCAATCTTCTTACTAGTAATAGATCTATTCAGATTTTCTATTTCTTCATGATTTGGCCTGGGTGAAGAGGAGCCACTTTGATAGCATCACTTAATTATGGTAATTGCAATCATGATTACCACTTTTTGAGCACTATTAATAGTCTAGGGTGGTGCTAAATGCTTTCCATGGATAAACTCATTTGATCCTTCTAATCCTTCTACAATGTTATTTCCTGATAATCCCAATCATTCCTCTGATCAAAACCCTTCAATGGCTTCCTCATTCCCTCAGGGTAAAACTCAACTCTTAACAGTGGCCCACAGGTCCTTAACAAAGTATGTCTCATTACCTCTCTAAACTCACCTCCTACTGTTTTTACTGATGGGGAAATTAGGACTCAGTAGAGTTAGGCATCTGGTCCATTTCCTCTCTAAAAGTAACCTTTCCAGCAGGCTGGAAAGCTCAGTTTAACCAGCTAAAGCATGACTTTCTTGGGCTGTGCAGAACTCATGCCGCCAATAACTGGTCTAGGCTCCATGCCCATCCTTCCTCTTTTCTTGGCACAGTCTTTGTTAAGACCTGGGATAGTTTAATTAACTGGGTTTCAGCTTCTACGGTTAGAATCCGATTCCAGCCATGCTCTCTTGAAGCTACATCAAGGCTATGTTACTTGTTATTTGGTGTTGGAGAGATTCCTGGATACCTGACAGCAGAAAAACTCTTGGAGGTATTCACCTCCACAGGCAACTGATCTCATTCAAAAAAGTGATTTTAGTTTCAGTGTCTTAAAGTTGCCTTGAAGCCAAGCCTTGGGAATACCTTCTATTGAAGGCAGTGTTATTTAGAATCATACTGTAAACTTGTGTGTCACACGAGTTTATCATACTGTGAATTTCTGTCTCACCCTCATCCCACCCTAACTCTGCATCCTCTTTACTTAAGCATTATTAGGGACAACTCTGCTAGGCTGCATTTCTACTTCCTAGTAAAAACCAGTATTCTTGCAATTTCTTTAGAATGAAATTTTCCCTTTTCCCCTATGGATCCTAATAGAATAGAACAGAATTCTAGGCTAGCTATTAAAACAACAACAACAACAACGAAAAAGCCCTATTAAGGAAACTCTTTGCTAGACAGATGATTTGACATAAAAACAATTCTAGTAGTAAGCAACTTACAGACTCATGCAATCAAATGTTAGTTTTCTAGTTCCCTTTCATGCTCCTGGTAAAGTGAAAGTGACTCAGTCATGTCCGACTCTTTGTGACCCCATGAACTATACAGTCCATGGAATTCTCCAAGCCAGACTACTGGAGTGGGTTGCCTTTCCCTTCTCCAGGGGATCTTCCCAACCCAAGGATCAAAGCCAGGTTTCCCGCACTGCAGGCAGATTCTTTACCAGCTGAGCCACCAGGGAAACCCAAGAATACTGGATTGGATAGCCTATCCCTTCTCTAGCAGATCTTCCTGACCCAAGAATTGAACCAGAGTCTCCTGCATTGCAGGTGGATTCTTTACCAGCTGAGCTATTAGGGACTCCTAACAAAATAACAAACCACCACCTCACCCCAACCCCATGCCAATACCAACAAGGATATCTTAATAAGCTGGTGGGAATATCATCCCAGTCACTTTAAGCCCGGATAACTTCCCATGCTAGGTTTCTACTTTCAAAAAGATGTTAAACAAACTGGCACGACAGTGCATGATACACCCGGTGTACTCAGACAGGAATTTTCCAATCCAGATATTCAGTTGCAGCCCAACTGGAAAAGAGAGAGACAGCTTCCCGGATTCTCTTAAAGTGAAAGAAAATAAACAGTCCTCATAAAAGCATGCACATTTATAATGAACAACTTTGACTCCTGTAGACCTTCTGCAAAATACTACAGGGGATGACAACAAAGCAAAATTTTCAGACAGTTTAGAGCAGAGTGGAATAATATTTTAAACTCAGAAATAAAAGCTTAGTGTATAATTTCATCAAAATTGAAAGCATCATTTTCAAATGAGGTTACTCCTGCATTTACAATTCAGGTAAGACTAGTACATATATTTTAAGTAGGCTGCGAGATGGTGGAGAAAGAGGTACAAAAGGAAGAGGTCAGCCTATATTTGAGCTGCACCTATTTCCAGCTCATCAGAAAAAACCTGGCAATCTGCCCATGACCGAGTTGACCCTTTGACCTCCTTTTTATGGGTGCTTAATAAAAGAGCAGGGTTTACTTTGTTCGTAGGCAAGGACCTAGGAGTGTCTAACCAAACAGCCACCAAGGAGATTCCAATTTTTTTGACAAGACCCATTTCCTCAAAATAACTGTTTTTGTAGAATTGGGATTTCCATTCTCCTGATTATATAACATGCGGTTGTACTTTAGTTGAAAAAAAAAATCTGCTATTTCACTCGCTGAGTACACTGGAAACTTTAAGATTTCTTACCCTGCAGGAACCATATCGACTAGCTGAACAAATGTGCTATATCAATCATAGGAAGTTAGAGGGTTTTTTTCCCAGCCAAGGACGTGTGTTAACCTAGTCTAAACAGCCTTTACTTTTGCGCTCACCGTTCCTCCATTCCAAAGAAAATAGATCTCATCACGCTAAAACTTTTTCCAATGTGAGGTTGACACACTTGCTTTTGTAATTCCGCATCAGGCGATGTGAGAGTTGGGAAATTTGAGGTGATTAGAGGAAGAGAGTGTCTCCACAAAGGGCACAGGACCTGCTACGGGAAGTGTTCATGATTTTGTTGTGTGAAGCTGGTTTGTGGGTCTCCTACATTCAGTTAAGTGGAAAATTACAGCCCAGGCAACTGTTAGAACCTATCCACATAAGGCATGATTTGGTTGTCCACAGCACGAGAGGAACTTCCCCTCAAATGGACCACCTGCAAGAGGAAAGTCAGTTTCCGCAACCTGAAACATCAGATTTCAAAAAACTGTGTTGTCTCACATTACTTATCACTCGTAGTAATTACAGCAATTTCAAAATAATAAACTTACTTTTAAAGCTTAAATATATTTATATAAGACAACACAGTCTTAGGCTTCCCTGGTGGCTCAGTGGTAAAGAATCCACCTGCCAGGAGACATGGGTTCACTCTGTGGTCTGGGGAAGATCCCACATGCTGTGGAGCAACTGAGGCGTGTGCCACAACTTTTGAGCCTGTGCTCGAGAGCCTGGAAGCCCCAACAAGAGAGTAGCCCCCACTTGCCACAGCTAGATGAAAGCACGCAGCAGCAAAGACCCAGCACAGCCAAAAATAATAAATGAATAAGAGACAACACAGTCTTAGAAAAAGCTCAAATATGATAAATAAGTACACCTGTAATTAGAACCAATTTAAAGTTATCTCTTTTAAACAATCACATACAGTCAAGTAATCTTCACCAAAGCCACTAAGGGTACACAATGGGAAAATGATAGTCTCTTCAATAAATGGTGCTGGGAAAACTGAACATCCACATGCAAAAGAATGAAACTGGACCCTTGTCTTATAGCAAACACAAAAATCAACCCCAAGTGGGTTAAAGATGTAAACATAAGACCTGAAACCTCAAATCTCCTAGAAGAAAACCGGGGGAAGAAAACCGGGGGAAAAACCCTTGATATGGACCTCAGCGATGAGCTTTTAGTTGACGTCAAAAGCACAGGAAACGAAAACAAAAACAAACAAGTGGGACTATATCAAACCAAAAAGCTTATGCACAGCAAAGGAAACAATCAACAAAACTAAAAGGCAGCCTACAGACTGGGAGAAAAAATTGCAAATCATATATCTGATAAAAGGCTACTATTCAAAATATATAAGGAACTCATCAATTCAACAGCAAAAAAACAAAAAAACAAAAAAACACAAGGAAACAAATAACCCAATTAAATGATGGGCAAAGGCCCCATACAGACATTTCACCAAAGAAGACACACAAATGGCCAATGGATACATGAAAAGATGTTTAAACCTACTACTAATCAAGGAAATGCAAACCAGAAACACCATGAGATACCACTTCACACGTGTTAGGATGGCTAACAGAAAGAGACAGTTTCTCTGATTTTGAGGCTGTAAGAGATCCCCTAGCTCTTGTCTTTTTACGTGGTTGCCCTTTGTCATGAATAAAATGATATCTACGAAGGCAACAATATTGTAATGGCAAAACCAGCAAGCCACGAAAATGGAGTGCAGACCCCATTTAGATGTGGGTCCAGGGCCACCTGGAGTTTAAGATCCAGGATATGATAAATGAGTTGGACTTCTGAACTGGCCACATTCTCATACTTTGTTTTACAGAGGCAAAAATGCTGGTCGGTCAAGGACCTTGAATACCATTTGTTTCGCAAGTGAAAAATGAATTAATCTCTTAGGCTAATAAATAAATCCTCTAATTGAGATTTAGCTAGCCTTGTTTGAAACATTTGCTGTGGTTGTCTCTGGATGTAGATTCCTGAATAGGGTTGTTCAGATGTTAAGCACCTCTTGAGTGTGGCCTTCGAAACTTTCTTTGCCCTCAAGAGGAAACACAAGGAAAAATGTGCTGGAATTTGGCTTTGGACGTTATTGCCTGATGGGACGCCTGATGCTGCTGTAGCCATCCTGCAAATGGGGGAGGACACACCTGCAGATAAAGCAAACAACCTCGAGATGGTGGAGCAGGAAGAAAGAACCTGGGTCCCTGCAGAGACCATGGAACCACTTCAAGAGCAACTCACTGTCCATGGGGTATGCCAGAGTAGTGGAGAATAATTACACGTGTTTTAACAAAGGTGGGCCCAGACTCACCTATCCCGGGGAAACTTCCAGGTGGTCTCCAGTCATCTCAAATTCAATATATGCAAAGACAAACTAACTTTCCCCCAAACCTCCTCTTCCATGTATCACAGGATGCTTTTAGCTGCAAGAAACAGAAAAATTTTAATTTAGACACTATGTAAATGAATTACCTCACTTATAAACAAGCCCCACGGTCGGGTGGTTTTGGAATGGGTTGAGTCAGCAGTTCGGTGAAGCCATGGAACACCTAGCATCTTCCATCTTTCTGCTTAGCCACCCCTGACCTTGGCTCACCTCTGCGTGTTTCCCTTGGTGGTGACAAAATGGCTCCTATTGCAGCTGGGTGCCTCCTCCCTCCCCCTAGGATCCCCACACACTGGACAATTCCTCCTCATATTATTATTGCTCTGCCTTCTCTGCCTCCTTTCCTTTTCTGACACCATCCCCGAAACTTAGTTTCATGTTTGTGCCTGCTCCTGGTCTTTCCTGGCACTCAGTGTTTCCCTGGATTAAAGCGCTGTAATCCGCACCATGTTTGTTCCCATGTCTGGCTGTCCTGATGGACTCTGAGGAGCCTGAGAACAGGCACTGTATCATCTGTTCATCTATCATGGGCAGTGCCTAGAACCATGTTGGACATGCTGAAGATACCTAACAAATGTTTACTGAATAAATTAAAGGATGAATCAATAAAATCAAAATCAGCAGAGAGGATTACTATATACAAGTCTTCTTAGAGTTTTCTCATTTCATCTTTGTTTAGTCTTGCCGGCATCTTTGTGATCCATCCCTTGTTTTAGAAATGAATGGAAATAATTTAAGACCATACCGAGAATAGGGGCCAAGATACTTTTTTCTCTTTGAAGAATGAACTGTTTCTTGCTCAGTTTTGAGACACAGAAAGCCAGAAAAACTGATTTTGAAGTGACCTCAGCCAGAGGAAGCACTTTTCTATCAACTGTCCTTCTAGCCTGTTTTCTGGACCCCTCAATGAACTTTCCACATGGCGAAGAACTAGCCTCTTTATCCTTCTGTTTCCCTGTTTGCAAAATGAGGATAATGAGAGCTTTGATGATTCTAGTGCTGTTTTGGGAAGAATGACTATTTATACAGAACTTTAAGAAATACAGGAGAAAATAGAGAATATTAATAGCATAAATGATACCATTAAAATGGGAGCTGAAGGAAACAAAGAGATGCATTCACTTCATTACTCTCCATGACTTTAATAGCATGTGAACAAGTATATAGATAATTTTGTTCACATTATTAAGACCCCGAGCTGTATTAATGACACTGCCAAGAATGGCTTACATTTTTCCCCCCCCAATTCTGACTTTACAATGCTTCTGGCTAAAAGGAAAAAAAGGTGTTTTTTTTTTTCCTGATTTGCAAAGAATTCAGTACCAAAAAGATATTTTTAGTTAATCTGATTCAAGCACAAAGCATATGATTTTGCACTTAATTGGTTACTTTTGAAATCTGAGATAAAAGTCAAAGATGTACATATTATTATCAAGTTAGAGGGTGTTTATGGAGAAAAGGGCTTCACTGGTAACTCAGCTAGTAAAGAATCCTCCTGCAATGCAGGAGGCCCCCGTTCAATTACTGGGTCAGGAAGATCCCCTAGACAAGGGATAGTCTACCCATTCCAGTGTTCTTGGGCTTCCCTGGTAGCTCAGATGGTAAAGAATCTGCCTACAATGTGGGAGACCTGGGTTCGATCCCTGGGTTGGGAAGATCCCCTGGAGGAGTCTACCCATTCCAGTATTCTTGCCTGCAGAATCCCCATGGACAGAGGAGCCTGGAGGGCTACAGCCCATGGGCTCACAAAGAGTCTAAGCAACTATGCACAGTGCAGCACACGGGAAAAAAAAAAGTAATTTGATTTAACAAGGAAAAAAGTCATTTCAAATAAAAAGTTCCTCAGGTTATTTCTTCTGTGCTTTCTGTAGTTGTTGTAAAGACTAACTTGGGAGTGTTAAAGTTTTCATTCATTCCTGAGTTCAACAAACTTTAGTAGGGACCCAATACATGCAGTGTTAGTGGCTGAATTTGCCACAAAGAACCAAGCACTCATTTTACCTTGGAGTTGCTTGCTGTTAGTTAGGACAGGAGTCAGGCAAGCAAACAACAAACAATAAAACCCAAGACAAACAAGCAAACAAAAAACAGCTGCAAAATGAGGTCATCAATGACAAAATGACATGAACATTGATCCATTTCTATGGCTTATTGTTCAAAACTGTGACTCTGTGTGCTCAGTTGTGTCTGACTCTTTGCAACCCCGTGGACTATAGCCTGCCAGGCTCCTTTGTCCATGGAACTCTCCAGTCAAGAACACTTGAGTGGATAGCTATTCCCTTCTCCAGGGAGTCTTCTAGACCCAAGGATAGAACCAGGGACCCTTGTATCGCATGCACATTCTTTACCATCTGAGCCACCAGGGAAGCCCAGTTATTAAAAATGTTTATACAGTTATGCACACTTTTCTCTTTCCCACCCAATGTAATTGCCATAAACCCAAATGACTGTATATCAGTTTCTCATAATTATAATCTCAAACTTTTCCCATTTTGCTGTCTCCTCTCTTCCCGTTTCCACTGCATCTTTTATTGTTCTTGTTTCCTTTCCTCCTAACTCCTACTTATGTTTCAGCATTTTTATTGATATAGGGGCCTCTGTCTCTAAGGTACCTTCCAATTGTACTAGGGACTCTGTCAGTTCTGGAAGCAAACTGAATAAGACTTCTTCCTTCTCCTAAGGAGTCTGCAGTCTGGCTGACAGACAGAAATATCCATAAAAGTGTGGGTGCCGTGGTAGGCATATGGGGTATAAGCAGGTGGGCAGTGAATCAATGCTACATGAAGCAGGGTCTCAAAGCTGGAAGGTGTTCGCCAGGTAAGCAAGGCAGACAAAAGCAGCAGGCGGCCAAGAGCCTCAGTCCAATTGACTTAAATAGGAAGGAAATGAAGCAAACAATAGAGAGGGGTTGAAATGAATGTTTCCAGAACGTAGCTTCTGTTTTTAAATCCATTTGTTGGCCGTTTGTGTTCTGTTTTTCTTTCAACTCACCTGGGAATGCGTGTCAGCAGCCTCAGCAGCCCAACCCAGGCTGTGAACTTCAGATGAAAGTTTTGCATTCCTCTGTTTCCCAGGGACCAGCCTGCTGGCACCTCCTGCAGATGGGGACCCGGGTCCAGGCATCTAGGGCATCCCTGCCTCCCACCACCAGCAGAATGCTCTGCTCACTTGGGAGAAGACATGTTGCTGGCTGGCCTGTAAGGTATTTTCCTGGGCATGGAAGCACAAGCCCAGGCCCATCTCCTAAATGCCTCTGATTTCAGGCCTTTGAAACAAGATATTCTCACCCCAGGCTAGTTTCAAAATCCACATTTGCTTCAGGTATTCATTAGCCAGTCATTACGGCCAGTTCTTCACTTAGAATTTCTGTACTCCCATGCTTGTGCGTGGCACCGTCTTTGCTGTGTGACCGTCTAGATTATAATTCGTTGCCCCCAGAGGGCAGAAGCGAAACTCCTCTTCTGAGTTCCAAATGCTCACTGTTGAATGACCTACTGGATTGTTTATTCCTGTCTGAGGGAGCTTCCAATGTGGCTCATTTGCAGGATGCAGATGATTGACAAGTCTGGAGCCAAGGTTGACTAGCTCTCTCCATTGTCTTTTTGGATCAAGGAAGAGCTCTCTAAGGAGCAATCCTTCATGAATTAACCACTAAATTTCACAGTAGTAGAACTGCTTCACATAGACAGTACCCAAACCAGACCTTGAGTCTGAAACAGGAGAGAAGGGGGCAAGGCGCAGTCTTTGAAAGAATGACATAGCTTGAGGGCAAAACATAAACTGTTTAGAGCTAAATGGACCCAAGATGGCAGACAGGTCAACTTGACTAGGCCTTGATTCTCAGGATACGTGCTCATTATATCACACCAGCAAGCTAAATGACACACCTAGAGGTGTTATGACAGTTCCAAGGTTGACCATCAAAGACCAAAAAGTGGGTGGTGGTCCAATCCCTGGAAATCCCTGCCCCTTTCCCCAAATAGTTGTAATAACCCCACTCATGAGCCTATGAGATTACTCAGCCCATAAAACCTAACCCTGCTACATTTTGAGGCTTCCCTTTCCTCTGCAATGCCCCACACTGCCTGTGGAGTGTGTTACAGATTTTGTGCTCATTACAAGCAATTCTCAGTGAGTGAAAAGGTGTTCTCTGGGGAAGAATGCCTAAAAAAGAAGTGGATGGAGTGATTCCTGGAGAGAGCAGCTATGATGGAATTGACTGGAAGGATGTAAACTAAGGATGTGCCAGAGCACCGTGACTACACAGCCTGCACACTGGGGAGCTCTGAGTTCCTTTTGATTCCTCTGGGGGTAGCATCACTCTCCTGGACTCAACCCTGTCCTGATACCCAGTGTGACTTGTTCTTGCTCAAAAGAGGTTCGTCTCAGACCACTGAATCATTTAAAGCTTAATTTAGACCATGTGTGTGTGCTTGGTTGCTCAGTCGTGCCTGACTCTTTTGCAACCACATGGACTGTATCCTGCCAGGCTCCTCTGTCCGTGGGATTTCCAAGTAAGAATACTGGAGAGGGTTGCCATTTCCTCCTCCAGGGGATCTTCCTGAGCCAGGGGTTGAACCCGTGTCTCCTGCGTTGGCAGGCAGATTCTTTACCTCTGAGCCACCTGGAAAGCCAATGTGGACCATGGCTGGTATTAAATTGGAGGAGGAAATGGCAACCCACTCCAGTATTCTTGCCTGGAGAATTCTGTGGACAGAGGAGCCTGGTGGGCTACAGTACATATGGTCACAAAGAGTCGGACATGACTGAGCAACTAACACTTTCATTTTCACTTTGGTATTAAATAGGTTACCCTGGCGGCTCAGTGGTAAAATGAATCGGTCATACATATACATATCAGTTCAGTTTAGTCGCTCAGTCAAGTCTGACCCCATGGATGCAGCACACCAGGCCTCCCTATCCATCACCAACTCCCAGAGTTTACTCAAACTCATGTCCATTTAGTTGGTGATGCCATCCAACCATCTCATCCTCTGTCGGCCCCTCCTCCTCTCACCTTCAATCTTTCTCAGCACCAGGGTCTTTTCAAGAGAGTCAGCTCTTCGCATCAGGCAGCCAAAGTATTGGAGTTTCAGCTTCAACATCAGTCCTTCCTATGAATATTCAGGACTAATTTCCTTTAGGATGGACTGGTTGGATTTCCTTACTGTCCAAGGGACTCTCAAGAGTCTTCTGCAACACCACAGTTCAAAAGCATCAATTCTTCGGCGCTTAGCTTTCTTTATAGTCCAACTCTCACATCCATACATGACCACTGGAAAAACCATAGCCTTGACTAGATGGACCTTTGTTGGCAAAGTAATGTCTCTGCTTTTGAATATGCTATCTAGGTTGGTCATAACTTTTCTTCCAAGGAGGAAGCGTCTTTTAATTTCATGTCTGCAGTCACCATCTGCAGTGATCTTGGAGCCCCCAGAAATAAAGTCTGTCACTGCTTCCACTGTTTCCCCATCTATTTGCCATGAAGTGATGGCACCAGATGCCATGATTTTAGTTTTCTGAATGTTGAGCTTTAAGCCAACTTTTTCACTTTCATCTTTCACTTTCATCAAGAAGCTCTTTAGTTCCTCTTCGCTTTCTGCCATAAGGGTGGTGTCATCTGCATATCTGAGGTTATTGATATTTCTCCCGGCAATCTTGATTCCAGCTTGTGCTTCCTCCAGCCCAGTGTTTCTCATGATGTACTCTGCAAATAAGTTAAATGAGCTGGGGGACAATATACAGCCTTGATGTACTCCTTTTCCTATTTGGAATCGCTTGTTGTTCCATGTCCAGTTCTAACTGTTGCTTCCTGACTTGCATATAGATTTCTTAAGAAATATGCTGAAACATACACATATATCCCCACCCTTTCGGATTTCCTTCTCATTCATGTCACCACAGGGCATTAAGTAGAGTTCCCTGGCTATACAGGGACATTCAGGCTGCTTCCATATCCTGGCTATTGTAAATAGTGCTGCTGTGAACACTGCCACATGTTACATTTTACATGCAGGAGGAGGATGTTGACAATTTGGAAAACAACTCACAAAACACTTCCTTTGGTTATCAAAGTGGAAAAGTTGACTGTACTTTTTTTCTTTCTTTGAAAAGCAGTAAAAGTTCTCTGTGTCACTGAAGAGCAGATGTGAAGTAAAACCTCAGAATAACAAAAAGTCACTCATATAAATATTCATCCTCATCGTTTCATTTGGCCCCATTCCTCTCATTTCCCTTCCACCAGACATACACCGTAAAGATAACATGGAAGTGAGGAAAACTCATGAAGGAGAACGCTAGTTTACCATGAAGTCAAGTAAGTACTAAATAATCACAGTGGGCTTCGACAGGAAATCTAGAAGTTCCTTCTAGACTCTGTGAACCTTGCCCAAGCATCATCAACTACGCTGAGGAAGACCTGCCTATGACTGCAGTGTGGGAGTGTTGGAACTTATTTTTTTTTAATCTAATCTCTGTGTCTTCAGTATAATAGGGCTTTATTTATACTCCTTCTTAAATCCTACTTCCTGCTGTCCTGACTGAGAGCAAATAGTAGAGCTTGGCTTGTCAAGAAAAGCATAGCCATACAACTTCATATACATATGTCACAGTGGTGACTGTGCGTGTGTGCGTGTAAGCATGCACTAAGTCTATTACCCCTCTTTTCATTACTACCCTTTTGATAACATCATTAATAGCTTTTGAACTAGAAACTTTGTGTTTGGGAGCACCTACACTGTATTAAAATTATACTTGGGCTGATAAACATTGCCCATTCTCCCATTTTCTCTTGTACAATGTGCTGTTTGAATGGTTAAGTTTGCATGAGCCTTATTCACCCCATCTTAAGGTCAGAGACTGTCACACACACACAAGAGTCCCCAAGATACACGATAGGCTTGCACACCATGGCACAGATTTAGCTCCATTGCATTGGCTGTTCATATCCTGTACTAAACTCTTCTTACTATTAACAACCAAGGGTTACCAGAAGCTACATGCCTTTGTGCCTGGACTGGGCCCTGGAGGGGAGGTAAACTCTCATTGGAATGTTTCGCAAGTGGAATGGGAAAAGGAAATCTGAGTGTGAAGCTGAGTCCCTTCCCGGCACTTGGCCCCTTCCCAGGTGTCCTCTTTGAAGAGATGAGTGAGGAGCAAAAGGAAGAGACTCTGACGTCATGGAGATTTGACAGGCAAAAGGTGGAGTCCCTTTTTCCAGGCATCACATTCCAGGCTGCAGCAAAAACAGGAAGGATGCTCTCACAGGCTAGAATGAGTAGGTCAGAGTCTCTGCACCAGCAGACGGGGTATTAGGAAAACTGCAGTCTGGGGATGACATCAACCTGGGATGGAAAACTTTGCCCTGGTTCAGTGAAAATGAAAATAGGAAGACTGATGGGTGTTTCAAAAAGCACGTGCAAACCAGAGCAAGAGAGGCTGTGGATCAAACCTCTTTTCTGATTCTTTTCCTTCTTTCTTCAGCCTCCTTGTCTTCACAGCCACTGGCCCTGTTCACACCATTACCTTATCTGTGGGGGAAGTGGGAGCTTACGCAGGTTGACTTCACTTGAGGTATGTTGCAGTCTCAAGAACTTGACACTTCCTTGCCCTCCTGTTCCTGTAGGTCTCAGGGCCACAGACCAGGGCAGAAGGACACCCAAGGACACCTTTTGGGGTACCTGGGGGTGGTCTAGGGACCTACAGACATCCCAGGACTTTCTGCACTTTTTCAAAGGATTAGCATATCAGGCCACTCTACTCAACCTGCCTCCCTCAGGGGCTCTGCCCAATGCTGGGCATCCCAGGTTCATTCAGACTCCTCTCTTCAGTGGCAGTCCCCTAGCCTGAACTGGCAAGCTCAAGAAGAGATGCAGAGGACCATCAAACACACTTGGCTCCTTACAGGACAAGGGCCATTATGGAAAATCATATAAAAACCAAATGATTTCCCAAAACATCCTCTAGGTTTAATAGCTAAGAGCCCACATGTGTGGGTTTGCTTTGGAACATTCTCATGTTTGGGAAGGCTGGGGGAAGGGATCTCTGTGTTTGGAGTCAGCCTTTCTTCAGGGACCACAGTGAGGAAGGAAGAAGGCAGATACGCACACCCTATCTGCCCAGCTGGGACCCATCCTCCTCCTCCTCCTCATGACCTGGTGGATGTCCCCTAGCATCTGGGGCCAGCCTGTTAACAGATGTTCTGACATAGAAATAATGTGTTAGGCAGACATGCTCCTAACATTTGCAGGCCTGGAACCAGAGTAGAAGTCTGAGGTCAAGCTCCCCTTTTGTGCCATCCCTGGTTCCATCTTGTACCTTGATGGGACTTTGAGCACATGTGTCTGGACCCGTCCACGTGCAGACCGCAGAGCTACCCCATCCCTCCCTGAAGAGCCACTCTTTGAACCATCTTCTTTAGCAGAAGTGCACACATTTGCTGTGCCTCAGGAGTCTAGACCTGAGGAAGAAGGCTCCCCCTGGGTGGTTTGGTCAAGAATTCCTGGGTCCTGAGTCTCACTGGTCTTAGAAGGGGTAATGGGTGCTGGGTAGGCACATCCCCTGGCCTAGGACTCCTCCTGTGGAATTCTCTAGAACAAAGTGCTTCAGGCACAGGTGTGCCTGTTTGGTTCTACAGGCTCCATTCTGTGTTCTGCAGTTTCAAGATGTCCCCAGGACAATATTAATAAGTGTCATGTGTTGTGTTTATACTTTTCATAGACCAGCATGTTCTCAATTTGATAGCTTTGTGGTGCTTTAAAAATGCTTTCCCAAAAGAAAAATGCAGGAAGCATAATCCTCCTGGACTTCAGACAATACTGCAAAGGTATGGTAGTCAAAACATTGTGGTATTGACACAAAAGCAGGTACATGGACCAATGGGACAGACAGAGAGTTCGGAAATAAACCTACACACCTGTTAATTAATCTTCAACAAAAGAGGCAAGAACATACAATGAGGAAAAGACAGTCTCTCCAGCAAGGGGTGTTGGGAAAGTTGGACAACCACATGTAAACCAATGAAATTAGAACATACACTCACACCATACACAAAATAAACTCAAAATGACTTAAAGACTTAAATATAAGACATGCCACCATAAAACTCCAAGAAGACAACACAGGCAAAACATTTTTTTGACATAAATCATACTAATATTTTCTTAGGTCAGTCTCCCAAGGCAATGGAAATAAAAGAAAAAAAATTTTAATGGGACCTATTCAATCTTACAAGCTTTTTCACAAAGGAGGAAACTAAAAACAAAGCAAAAAGACACCCTATAGAATGAGAGAAAATATTTGCAAATTATGTGACTGACAAAGACTTAATTTCTAAAATACACAAATAGCTCATACAACTCAACAACAAAAAACAAACAACCCAATGGGCAGAAGACCTAAATAAACATTTGTCCAAAGAAGACATGAAAAGATGCCCACTGTCACCATTAGGGAAACACAAATCAAAACTACGATAATGTACCACCTCACACCAGTCAGAATGGCTATCATTAAAAGAGTCTACAAAAAATAAACGATAGAGGGGGTGTGGAGAAAACAGAACCTTCTAACACTATTCGTGTGAATATAAATTGGTGTAGCCACTATGGAGAACAGTTTGGAGGTTCCTTAAAAAACTAAAAACTGCTACCATAGTGAAGTCGCTCAGTTGTGTCCAACTTTTTGAGACCCCCATAGACTGTAGCCTACCAGGCTCCTCCCTCCATGGGATTCTCCAGGCAAGAGTACTGGAGTGGGTTGCCATTTCCTTCTCCAGGGGATCTTCCCGACCCAGGGATCGAACCTGGGTCTCCCACATTCCAGGCAGACGCTTTAACCTCTGAGCCACCAGGGGAGCCCTGGCTACCATATGATCCAGCAATTCTCCTACTGGGCATATATCCGGAGAAAACCATAATTATAAGATAATGTTCATAGCAGGAATGAGAGACTAGCATCTCAGAAGCCAGGTTAATTGACAGGGGAAGGGAGTTTCAGGGAAATGCCAAAAGGCAAGGATCTTTTTGAAGGCTGCTAAGCCCACAGCGCACTGGATGGTGTGAGTAGGGAAAGACTTCCCACTCATCAGCCACCCCTCAGCATCTCACTCAGTTCCAGTTCAGACAAGCTGGCTTCCAAGAGGCTGACAGATCACATGGTCTTGGCTTTTGTTTCCTCTTAATGGCATTGTTCCCTGGCTTAGAAACAGTGCCAAATTCCACCTGGGTGGTGACTCCTTCCCAGAGAGGCTGGTTGGAACCAAACCTCACCTCCTTTGAGAATCTTTAATAGGTCCTGAAACACTGCAGAACAGAAGGGATGTGACTCCAGAACAAGCATTCAAGTTTTTTGTTGTTTTTTTTAAAGGAAAGTTACTCTAGATCCCAGTGGTATAGTCAGATCTATCCTTATACCTTGCTTTGAAGGACGGGGTAAAATCCAGGCCAGCTGGCACTTGAGCAAGCCGGTCACACAGGCCCACTTGGGACCGCTGTGGCTTTGATGCCCCTGGTTTTCTTTGTGTTGCATCTCAGTTAAATGTTCTACCTTTGAAACCTCTGGGTACCAGTCAGAGTTTGTATGTGTAAGCAACAGAAATTAACTCTGGTTGACTGAAATGAAATTGATCAAAGGATAGCTGGGTAGTTTACAGAGGAGCTGGAATTAGGCTCTGGACCACACAGCCTGGAACAGCACTCCAAACTGTGCTGTAGAACCGACCCCATGAAGACAGTTCTATAGCCACTGCTAGCACAGGTGCCACAGCCTGCTCCTCAGATTCTGCTGGCTCTAGACACCGGGTGTTGCTACTAGCACCACTGCTGTGGCTGGCCAGGGATGCAAATTTGCCTGATGACCACTCTTTCCAGTTCCATCTATCTTAAGCTGCTAGCTTCCTATTCAAAGTCTTGGGGGAGGGGGTGAGCAGCTAACTGCAGGAAGTCAAGATACAGTCTCTGCCAATAGCTTCAGGTAAAAGACTGGGATTATGAGCTACTGATACCTGCAACATCCACAGTGGGAGGCTCTGCCTTGCACTGAGTCACAAAGGGAGGAAGTCCCTACATATAGGAGAAAGGTTCAGATACTGTGTGTCCAGAAAGAACGATAGATGTCCACAAGCCTCTGTTAGGTCTAACCTTGACCCTCACATACTCACTCCCAGCTTAAAGACATTCATCCATTCAGTATACATTTATGGTGTATTTGGGTTTTGTTTGTTTTTAACTTTTTATTTTATATTGGAGTATAGTTGATTAACAATGTGTTAATTTTAGGTGTACAGCAAAGTGGTTCAGTTATACATGTGTGTATTCTTTCTCAAATTATTTTCCCATTTAGATTGTTGCATAATATTGAGCAGAGTTCTCTGTGCTATACAGTAAGTCCTCATTGGTTATGTGATTTAAATATAGCAGGGTGTATAGGTCCATCTTAAATATCCAACTATTCCTCCCCGACCCTTCTTCTCTGGTAGCCTTAAGTTCATTCTCTAAGTCTGTGAGTCTGTTTCTGTTTTGTAAATAAGTTCAATTGTACTGTTGTTGTTGTTGTTGTTGTTTTTAAGGTTCTGCATTTAAGTGATAGCATAAGATTATTTGTCTTCGTCTGACTTACGTCACTCAGTGAGTGCTTGTTAAGAGCCAGGTGCTGTGATAACTTTGTTGCAGGGGAGGGATGGAATATAGAGTTTAAAAGAAAATGACCTTCTCAGTAGTTACCCATCTAGTTGGGAAGGCAGACAAAGCAGAATAAGACAGGTATAGTGGGTGCTTTGACAGAAGCTCTGGCATTCCTAATCAGAGGAGGTGACCCACAACTTAGATCTAGAGGAATAAGGGGGAATTGCCAAGGCAAAGGTAGGTGAGGGTGTTTCAGGAAGAGGAACTTCTCCACAGCTGTGGGTGGTTGCAAGGAGGGACCAGGTGAGGGCTGATGGAGTGACAGAGAAATCACAAAAGCTTTGCATGCTTTACTGAGCAGTCTGGATCTTATGCTGAAGATTATGGAGAATCACTTGCGGATTTTAAGGAAAATCATTTTAGAAGCACCACTTTATCCTGAGAATTGCAGGGAATAAGACTAAAGGGAAAGACTTTCCCTTCAGGAAGTTACAGGAGTCTAGGGAAGAAAGAGTAACAGAGAGATCCCAGAAAAAAATAGTTTAGGAGCTCTTTGGAGATAAAATTGACAGGACTTGATAACTGATTAAATATGGGGTTTATAAGAGGAGGAGAAGTTACAGATGACTTCTAGTTTATGGGCTGGGCAATTTGGGGATAGTAATGTCATATATCTGGGGGAGAGAGGATGTGTTTGATTTTGGAAACGTTGAGTTCGATGCTGAGTTTGACACTGAAGTAGAGGGAGCTGGGAGGCAGAGGGACAGGCAGATCTGAACTTCAGGAAAGTAGGCTAAGCTGGAGATGGAGGTTGGAGACTGTCGCCGTTGTGGTCATTGTTGCTGATGTCACAGTGATGCTGTATCACTCAGCGAGAATCTAGAGCAAGCAGATGAGGGAAGGAGGTCCATAGATACCAGGTGGGCGGGGATTGTCCGCATTGCAAGAAGAGAGTAGAAAGGGTCTGTGAAGCCCCTGAGAAGGGTGAAATGAACAGAGGCAGCAAGAAAACCTGAAGAGTGTGAAAGCCGAAGCAAGGAAGATTTTTAAGAAGGACTAAATTGTGCATGTGGTTTTGGTGGGAAGACACCATTAATGACCTTTATGATAACATTTTCAATACAGTGGTGGTTTTTAAGTATTACAGTGAGTCTAGAAGAGAAAGCAGGTGAGACCCAGGAGTGCAGAGTATTTTCCAGGCAGTTTGCTTACCAAAGAGAAGGAATTAGATAGGGCAGGAGCTAAGGGGTGATAGAGAATCATTCAGAGAGGATTTTAACCAAAATCTGGCCATTAGTCCCTTTCCAGAATTTTATTACCAGACCAAATATTGATCTTTGAATGCATGCAATCAACTGCCCCTCTTCCCTCTCCCTTCAGAATTCACAAATATTTGGTGAACATCTCTCATAGGCCAGGTACCACTTTCAATTCACTGGTGAACAAAACACAGTGACTGCTGCCGCTCATTAAGCCAAGGCTTCCTCGAGGAGAGTGTAATGAAATAAATTATACAGCATGTAAATGATGAAATGCTAGCAAGTAAGAGAAAAAGTAGGCAAGGTAAGGGGAACTGTGAGGGCTTCCTGGGTGACATGCAATTGACACATTCGGTATCTGGTCAGAGGAGGTGCCGCTGCTCTTGGTGCGCGGCTTATGCCTTACTCCCCCACCTGACTGTCTTGACAACCTGCTCAGCACTTCGGCTCCCACCTGGCTCCTGCTGCCCCCCATCTCCTGGTCTGGAGCCCTGTCCCTGGGCCCTCACCTGGCATCCTGATTTTGGCTGGTGTATTGCCTGCCACTGCTCAGATCCCCAACGCCACAGCAGCTCCACCCTGGCACCGCCAGCTTGTTGAAACCCCTCTTGGATGGCTGTTGGGCCTCTGTCAGGGCCTGTCATCATCTCTGCATGTTGTTTCCTGACCGCTATGCTGGATTTCCTCTCCAAACCTATCAGAACTTCTTTTGATTACAAGTGACAAAAAATGAACCCAAGCTTGTTTAAGCTAAAAGGAGAATGCATTGACTCTCTAGCTGCATTGTCCACAGACTAGGCTAATTTTAGGCAAAGCTATGACAAATGATGTCATCAAGACTCTGTCAAGCTTTAAAAATAGACTTTATTTTTTAGAGCAATTTTAGGTTTACATGGAAATTGAACAGAAAATACAGATAGTCTCCACATACCCACTCCTCCCAATCTCTCCCCCCACATTCCCCCACAGTTTCCTCTATTATTAACATCTTGCATTAAGTGGGGAACACTGGTAACAACTGATGGACCAATACTGACATATTATTATTAACTAAGTCCATTTCATTAAGGTTTGTTCTCTGTGTTGTACATTGTATGGGTTTTGACGCATGTATGATGACATGTATCTGCCAACATAACACCACATAGAACAGTCTCACTGCCCTGAAAATGCCCTGTGCTCCCTATTCATCCCTCCTGCCTTCTCTCCCCTGAAGCCCTCACTGTGCCTTGAGAGCTCATTTTTATTCTCATACCTGAGCAGTGCAGTCTATTGCATGCATATGCCTCTGTTAATTTTTTCATTCTCCTATTGAAGGAAATCTTGGTTGTTTCTAATTTGGGGCAATCAAGAATAAAGTGGCCTGGACTTCCCTCGTGGTCCAGTGGCTAAGATTCCACCCTTCCACTGTAGGGGCCACGGGTTTGATCCCTGGTTGGGGAAGTTCCACATGCCCCTCGGTGTAGACAAAGAAGGAGAAAAAAAAAAAAAAAAAAAGCTGCCATAGACATCCCAGAGCAGATTTTGTGTGAACGTTAAGTTTTTAGCTCACTAGGAGCACAACTGCTGGAGTGCACTGTAAGTGTATGTTTAAGAAATTGCCAAGCTGTCTTCCAAAGTGGCTGTAATTGCCATCAGCAATCAATGAGTTCTTGTTCTTCTGCCTCCTCACCAGCATTCAGTGGTGTCAGTGTTTGGGTTTTAGGCATTTAGCTGAATAGTCCAGGGAACAGACTAGCTTCCGGTATAGCTGGATGTCGAATGGTTTTCCAGACTTCCACCTGCTCTTTCATTTCTGCTTTCCTTTCCCCCAGGGAAGCTGCACTCTCCTGCAGGGACCTGGTTTGTGGTAGTTCTCTATGGCTCTAGGATTAATGCCCATAACTCAAGTCTGGGATAAGGAGGATACCACTTTCCTGGTCATTCTAGAGAAAGTCCTAGAATTTAAATCACATATCCATCCCTGAAACAATCCTGTGGCCAAGCACCCAACATCTTTTTCTTCCATTCTGTCACACTGATCACCTCGTGTGTGCCAGGCAAATTCTGGGCACTGAGGATGACTGGTCAGACCCAAAACACATGCTCCAGGGGTAATCTAACCCCACCCAAACCACATGAACTGAGAACTGAAGAGGTAAGGTGCCCCCAGTATGCTGTTGCCAGAAGAGAGCTGGTTGGATCATGGATGCTGGGCAAGCAAAACCCAAGCTGAGTGTGCCCACTGGGCTTGCCAGACTGAGTGAGTGGTTACAGTTCTATGTCCTGCATCCTCCCGATTTCTCCAAATCCGGCAGTTGCCTCGGTCCTCTCTGGCCAGACCCTGAGGTAGTACACACAGCAGACTGGTGCCACTCTAGACAGCTGGAGGCTGTTTCCCCTCCCTTTGAGACTTGGCCACACTGTGACCACTTTGACTAACAGGGTGGGATGGAAGGGACACTGCTTCTGATCTGGCACAGTCTCTGAGAGGACTGGCAGCTTTGTCTTGGTCTTTGGAAGCCACTCACCATGTTAGAAGGATGAATACCCTGAGACCACCATACTGGGAGAATTCTAAGCCCATGAGAAGGGGCCCAGGTGGATGAGAAGCCATGTAGGAGAGGGGCTCCAAGTGTGGGTGAGGAAACCACCTGGGAAGGGGTCCTTCAGCCCCAGCCATCCCGGCTGATGCACGTGGATCAGAGCTCAACAGCCCGGCTGAGTTCTTCCCAAACTCTAGACCACAAAATTGTGAGCAAAAATAAAGCAGTTTCTTTAAACCATTAGTTTGGGGGTATTTGTTGTGCAGCAATAACGTCCAGAACAGACAGCAACAGGTTTAACAATATAATCAACTGAAACTGAGCACACAAACCCATTAAGACTGGTCCAATTCAATGCCGGTCTTAACATCTGGACACTGTGCCTTCATTAGTCCTACAGGCTGTCCTGCAGGTACTGTAGACCTAATTCTGTACTGACTCATTTAACCTCTTTTTTTCAGGAGGTATGGGACATGCTTCAGGCTACTTAGAAATAGGCTGCAGCTGGGAATCCAAAGGGACTATTTGGGAGCTGAAAGGCCTCTGGGAGACCATCTTACAGATAAGATTAAAAGAGACCTAAGGCAGTTGGGGGCATGGCTGTGGTCAGGAGAAAGAGCCTGATCTGGAACCAAGATGATGGTCACTTACACCCCTTTCCAGTCAGTAATCTCTTATCTGTACAAATGCATGGGCTCAGTGATGGTATGGATAATGCCAACTTTGCTCTGAAATATACGTTCTTTCTTCCCTGACTCCCACCCCAAACAAACTCACTCTTCTGACTGTTCTGTCTCATCTAATTTAAGATTATTTTAAGGCAACCCAGGTTCTTCAGTTGACTGCATTTAGACCCAGTTCAGTTCAGTTCAGTTCAGTCGCTCAGTCATGACTCTTTGCAATCCCATGGACTGCAGCACGACAGGACACCCTGTCCATCATCAACTCCCAGAGTTTACTCAAATTCATGTCCATTGAGTCGGTGATGCCATCCAACCATCTCATCCTCTGTTGCCCCTTTTCCTCCTGCCTTCAATCTTTCACAGAATCAGGGTCTTTCAAATGAATCAGTTCTTTGCATCAGGTGGCCAAAGTATGGAAGTTTCAGCTTCAGCATCAGTCCTTCCAATCAATATTCAGGACTGATTTCCTTTAGGATGGACTGGTTGAATCTGTCCAAGAGACTCTCAAGAGTCTTCTCCAACACCACTGTTCAAAAGCATAAATTCTTCAGCACTCAGCTTTCTTTATAGTCCAACTCTCACATTCATACATGACTACTGGAAAAACCATAGCTCTGACTAGACATAGCTCTTGGTTGGCAAAGTAATGTCTCTGATTTTTAATATGCTGTATAGGTTGGTCATAACTTTTCTTCCAAGGAGCAAGCATCTTTTAATTTCATGGCTGCAGTCACCATCTGCAGTGATTTTGGAGCCACCCAAAATAAAGTCTGTCATTGTTTCCACTGTTTCCCATCTATTTGCCATGAAGTGATGGGACCAGATGCCATGATCTTGGTTTTCTGAATGTTGAGCTTTCAGCCAACTTTTTCACTCTCCTTTTCCACTTTCATCAAGAGGCTGTTTAGTTCTTCTTTGCTTTCTGCCAAAAGAGTGGTGTCATCTGCATATCTGAGGTTATTGATATTTTTCACAGCAAAGTTGATTCCAGCTTGTGCTTCATCCAGCCCAGCATTTCTCATGATTTCTAACTCTGCATAGAAGTTAAATAAGCAGGGTGACAATATACAGTCTTGATGTATTCCTTTCCCTATTTGGTACCAGTTTGTTGTTCCATATCCAGTTCTAACTGTTGCTTACTGACCTGCATATAGGTTTCTCAAAAGGCAGGTCAGGCGGTCTGTTATGCCCATCTCTTTCAGAATTTTCCACAGTTTATTGTGATCCACACAGTCAAAGGCTTTGGCATAGTCAATAAAGCAGAAATAGATGTTTTTCTTGATCTCTTGCTTTTTCGATGATCCAACAGATGTTGGCAATTTGATCTCTGGTTCCTCTGCCTTTTCTAAAACCAGCTTGAACATCTGGAAGTTCATGGTTCACGTACTGTTGAAGCCTGGCTTGGAGAATTTTGAGCCTTACTTTGCTAGCATGTGAGATGAGTGCAACTGTGCGGTAGTTTGAGCATTCTTTGGCATTGCCTTTCTTTGGGATTGGAATGAAAACTGAATTTTTCCAGTCCTGTGGCCACTGCTGAGTTTTCCAAATTTGCTGGCATATTGAGTGCAGCACTTTCATAGCATCATCTTTTAGGATATGAAAGAGCTCAACTGGAATTCCATCACCTCTACCAGCTTTGATTGTAGTGATGCTTCCTAAGGCCCACTTGACTTCTCATTCCAGGATGTCTGGCTCTAGGTGAGTGATCACAACATTGTGGTTATCTGGGTTATGAAGATCTGTTTTGTACAGTTCTTCTATGTATTCTTGCCATCACTTTTGAATATCTTCTGCTTCTGTTAGGTCCATACCATTTCTGTCCTTTATCGTGTCCATCTTTGCATGAAATGTTCCGTTGGTATCTCTAATTTTCTTGAAGAGATCTCTAGTCTTTCCCATTCTTTTGTTTTCCTCTATTTCTTTGCATTGATCACTGAGGAAGTCTTTCTTATCTCTCCTTGCTATTCTTTGGAACTCTGCATTCAAATGGCTGTATCTATCCTTTTCTCCTTTGCCTTTGGCTTCTCTTCTCTTCACAGCTATTTGTAAGGCCTCCCCAGACAGCCATTTTGCCTTTTTACATTTCTTTTTCTTGGGGATGGTCTTCATCCCTGTCTCCTGTACAATGTCACAAACCTCATTCCATAGTTCTTCAGACACTCTGTCTATCATTTCTAATCCCTTGAATCTATTTCACACCTCTACTGTATAACAGTAAGGGATTTGATTTAGGTCATACCTGAATGGTCTAGTGGTTTTCCCTACTTTCTTCAATTTAAGTCTGAATTTTACAATAAGGAGTTCATGAGCTGAGCCAGTCAGCTCCTGGTCTTGTTTTTGCTGACTGTATAGATCTTCTCCATCTTTGGCTGCAAAGAATATAATCAATCTGATTTTGGTGTTGACCATCTGGTGATGTCCATGTGTAGAGTCTTCTCTTGTGTTGCTGGAAGAGGGTGTTTGCTATGACCAATGCATTCTCTTGGCAAAACTCTATTAGCCTTTGCCCTGCTTCGTTCCGTACTCCAAGGCCAAATTCGCCTGTTACTCCAAGTATTTCTTGACTTACTACTTTTACATTCAAGTCCCCTATAATGAAAAGGACATCTTTTGGGGGGTGTTAGTTCTATAAGGTCTTGTAGATCTTCATAGAACCATTCAACTTCAGCTTCTTCAGCATTACTGGTCGGGACATAGACTTGGACTACCGTGATACTGAATGGTTTTCCTTGGAAACGAACAGAAATCATTCTGTCGTTTTTGAGATTGCATCCAAGTACTGCAAAAAAGCAAAATGGCTGTCTGGGGAGGCCTTACAAATTAGCTGTGAAAAGAAGAGAAGCAAAAAGCAAAGCAGCAAAGGAAAGATATAAGCATCTGAATGCAGAGTTCCAAAGAATAGCAAGGAGAGATAAGAAAGCCTTCCTCAGCGATCAATGCAAAGAAATAGAAGAAAACAAAAGAATGGGAAAGACTAGAGATCTCTTCAAGAAAATTAGAGATACCAAGGGAACATTTCATGCAAAGATGGGCTCGATAAAGGACAGAAATGGTCTGGACCTAACAAAAGCAGAAGATATTAAGAAGAGGTGGCAAGAATACATGGAAGAACCATACAAAAAAAGATCTGCACGACCAACATAATCACGGTGGTGTGATCACTCACCTAGAGCCAGACATCCTGGAATGTGAAGTCAAGTGGGCCTTAGAAAGCATCACTGTGAACAAAGCTAGTGGAGGTGATGGAATTCCAGTTGAGCTATTTCAAATCCTAAAAGATGATGCTGTGAAAGTGCTGCACTCAATATACCAGCAATTTGGAAAACTCAGCAGTGGTCACAGGACTGGAAAAGGTTAGTTTTCATTCCAATCCCAAAGAAAGGCAATGCCAAAGAATGCTCAAACTACCACACAGTTGCACTCATCTCACATGCTAGCAAAGTAATGCTCAAAATTCTGCAAGACAGGCTTCAACAGTACGTGAACCATGAACTTCCAGATGTTCAAGCTGGTTTTATTTTTTTATTTATTTAAAAAAAATTTTTATTTTACTTAATTTTACTTTACAATACTGTATTGGTTTTGCCATACATTGACATGAATCTGCCATGGGTGTACATGAGTTCCCAATCCTGAATCCCCCTGCCACATTCCACCTCATATCATCTCTCTGGACCGTCCCCGTGCACCAGCCCCAAGCATCCTGTATCCTGTATCGAACATAGACTGGCGATTCGTTTCTTACATGATAGTATACATGTTTCAGTGCCATTCTCCCAAATCATCACACCCTCTCCCTCTCCCTTAGAGTCCAAAAGTCCGTTCTATACATCTGTGTCTCTTTTGCTGTCTCGCATACACGGTTATCATTACCATCTTTCTAAATTCCATATATATGTGTTAGTATACTGTGTTGGTGTTTATCTTTCTGGATTACTTCACTCTGTATAATCGGCTCCAGTTTCATCCATCTCATTAGAACTGATTCAAATGTATTCTTTTTAATAGCTGAGTAATACTCCATAGTATATATGTACCACAGCTTTCTTATCCATTCATCTGCTGATGGATATCTAGGTTGTTTCCATGTCCTGACTATTATAAACAGTGCTGCAATGAACATTGGGGTACATGTGTCTCTTTCAGTTCTGATTTCCTTGGTGTGTATGCCCAGTGGTGGGATTGCTGGGTCATATGGCAGTTCTATTTGCAATTTTTTAAGGAATCTCCACACTGTTCTCCATAGTGGCTGTACTAGTTTGCATTCCCACCAACAGTGTAAGAGAGTTCCCTTTTCTCCACACCCTCTCCAGCATTTATTGCTTGCAGACTTTTGGACTGCAGCCATTCTGACTGGTGTGAAATGGTACCTCATTGTGGTTTTGATTTGCATTTCTCTGATAATGAGTGATGTTGAGCATCTTTTCATGTGTTTGTTAGCCATCCATATGTCTTCTTTGGAGAAGTGTCTATTTAGTTCTTTGGCCCATTTTTTGATTGGGTCGTTTATTTTTCTGGAATTGGGCTGCATAAGTTGTCAAGCTGGTTTTAGACAAGGCAGAGGAACCAGAGATCAAATTGCCAACATCTGCTGGATCATGGAAAAAGCAAGAAAGTTCCAGAAAAAACATCTATTTCTGCTTTATTGACTATGCCAAAGCCTTTGACTGTGTGGATCACAATAAACGGTGGAAAATTCTTCAAGAGACAGGAATATCAGACTACCTGACATGCATCTTAAGAAATCTACATGCTAGTCAGGAAGCAAAAGTTAGAACTGGACATGGAACAACGGACTGGTTCCAAACAGGAAAACGAATACGTCAAGGCTGTATATTGTCACCCTGCTTATTTAACTTCTATGGAGAGTACATCATGAGAAACGCTGGGCTGGAAGAAGCACAAGCTGGAATCCAGATTGCTGGGAGAAATATCAATAACCTCAGATATGCAGATGACACCACCCTTATGGCAGAAAGTGGAGAGGAACTAAAAAGCCTCTTGATGAAAGTGAAAGAGGAGAGTGAAAAAGTTGGCTTAAAGCTCAACATTCAGAAAAGTAAGGTCATGGCATCTGGTCCCATCACTTCAAGGGAAATAGATGGGAAACAGTGGAAACAGTGTCAGACTTTATATTTTGGGGCTCCAAAATCACTGCAGATGGTGAGTGCAGCCATGAAATTAAAAGATGCTTCCTCCTTGGAAGGAAAGTTATGACCAACTTAGCATATTCAAAAGCAGAGACATTACTTTGTCAACAAAGGTCCATCTAGTCAAGGCTATGGTTTTTCCAGTGGTCATGTATGGATGTGAGAGTTGGACTGTGAAGAAAGCTGAGCGCCGAAGAATTGGTGCTTTTGAACTGTGGTGTTGGAGAAGACTCTTGAGAGTCCCATGGACTGCAAGGAGATCTAACCAGTCCATCCTAAAGGAGATCAGTCCTGGGTGTTCATTGGAAGGACTGATGCTAAAGCTGAAACTCAAATACTTTGGCCACCTCATGTGAAGAGTTGACTCATTGGAAAAGACCCTGATGCTGGGAGGGATTGCGGGCAGGAGGAGAAGGGGACGGCAGAGGATGAGATGGCTGGATGGCATCAGCAACTTGATGGTCATGAGTTTTAGTGAACTCCTTGAGTTGGTGATGGACAAGGAGGCCTGGCGTGCTGTGATTTATGGGGTCGAAAGAGTCGGACACGACTGAGCGACTGTACTGCACTGCACTTCAGACTCTTTTGTTGATTATGATGGCTACTCCATTTCTTCTAAGGGATTCTTGCCCACAGTAGTAGATATAATGGTCATCTGAGTTAAATTCACCGATTCCAGTCCATTTTAGTTCACTGATTCCTAAAATGTTGACATTCACTCTTGTCATCTCCTATTTGACCACTTCCAATTTGCCTTGATTCATGGACCTCACATTCCAGATTCCTATGCAATATTGCTTTTTATAGCATCGGACTCTACTTCTATTACCAGTCACATCCACAACTGGGTGTTGTTTTTGCTTTGGCTCAGTCTCTTCATTCTTCCTGGAGTTATTTCTCCACTGAAGTCCAGTAGCATATTGGGCACCTACCAACCTGGGGAGTTCATCTTTCATTGTCCTATCTTTTTGCCTTTTCATACCGTTCAGCCTGGGTTCTGGAGTTCATTGCATTCAATGTCCCAATTCAGCCATATATTAGCTCTGCAGTAAGCTATTTAGATTTCCCATGGTTCAGCTTCCTTAGCTGTAGAATGGAGACATATTCCTCCCTGTTTCTTTTCACATCTGTAGGTACAGCTTGTTAAGTTCCAGTGAGGGACTGCACATAGACTATTTCTCCCAGTGCTGAAAGGAAAAGAAAGTTTTAGTCTCTCAGTTGTGTCCAAGTCTTTGAAACTCCATGGACTGTAGCCTGCCAGGCTCCTCTGACCATGGAACTCTCCAGGCAAGAGTACTGGAGTGGGTAGCCATTCCTTTCTCCAGGGAATCTTCCTGACCCAGGGATGGAACCCAGGTGTCCCACATTGTGGGCAGATTCGTTACCATCTGAGCTGCCAGAGAAGGGGCACAGGGGGCACTAGCTGCTGCTGAGTGTCGTGGAAATCAAATGCCTAGCGACAGAGCTTTTTCTAGCAAGCAGGGTCTATCCAAGGTGGTCATTGTGGCTGACAAAATCGCTATCAGTCAGCGGGGTAAATGACATTTTCATGAGGAAAAACAATGCTGGTGCCTGGTCCCAGTAGAGCCAATGGGCTGGCTGAGGAGAGAGCAGAGCCCCATAGGGAGGGGCTGACCGAAAGGCCTCTGGAACATTTTCAGAGGGGCCTCTTGGTTGGGGAAGAGAAATTTATGTTCAACCATTTCCCTATGGAAATAAAATGCTTCTCCTGATGAAAGGAAGTGCTTTTCTTCACTCTTCTCCCCTCTCTTCTACTTCCTTTATCTCTGCATAGCCTCCCGACCCCAACTCAGTGATAGATGATACAAGAGAAACCATATGAGCAAAACAAAAGGGCCTGCTGTCAAGCAGAGATGAATGGCGGCACTCTGCCACTTGCTTCCTCACAGCTGACAAGATTTCTGGCTCCCTCATGCTCCGGGATTTCCTCTGGCTTGTTTTCTTTTTTGCCTCCTTGAAGACTCCCTCATTCCTATCTTGTCTGCGGGTTCACAGAACTTCCCATTCCTCACTCTCTCTCAGGCAGGGCGGTCTTTCCCCAGGCTGTCCGCAGGGCCGCCTGGTTGCTGGCTTCTGAGTGGAGGCTGGGGGGTGACTTCACCGTGGCTCCAGTGGGTCCCTCTGCAGTTTTAAGCCACCACACTCACTCAGTAGTCCACTGGCAATGTTTCCCATGCATTCATTTAAAGTCTATTTTTAGCTGACCCTTTCAGAATTACAGGATTGACTGTCCTGAAAGAATACTGCATTCGTGTGCAGGGTAATAAATCCCAGTCGTAGATATCCCGGCCAAAGTTACAGTAAATTTTTGGAGATGAACAGTTAATGATTTATGGTGTTTGTACTCAGTAAAGGATTTTAATGTATCTTGGACTTAGACAATAGTATTGATTGATAGAGCCAGTGAGGAGGATTGAGTGATGATGGGGTCGAGTTTTTTGGCAGACTTACCGAGCTTATATAAAGTATTGTTCAATTTAGTGCAACAGGATGTTGAAGCATATACAAATAGAGATTTAATTGTGAAATCTATAAGAAAGCTGTTCTAAACAGTTTGGATTGTCCCTTAGACTGGGGGTGGGGGTGGGAACCGAATAAGGGAGAGACAGACTACTCATGTCATCAGAGATCTGGCTGAAAGTAGATTGAAGAATTTACATCAAGATGCTATTTCTTTGTTTTGTTTTTTTCCCCCCTGATGTAGACCATATTTAGAAGTCTTTATTGAATTTGTTACAGTATTGCTTCTCTTTCGTATTTTTGTTTTGTTTTGTTTTGGCCCTGAGGCAAACTGGATCTTAGTGGCCCGATCAGGGATTGCACCCATAACTCCTGCATTGGAAGGCGATGTTTTAACCACTGGACTACCAGTAAAGTCCTAAGATATTATTTCCTTTAATTTCCAGAAACAACACAGTGGAGCACAAGATTTAGTGTCATTTCTTTTGAATTTAACTATTACTGTCTTTTTGTTGTTTTATTTATTCTTCCATTAATTTATCCACTCACTCATTCACTCATTGCCAAGCACCAAGCTATACAAAATGCAGGCAGACCTCATTTTGTTGTATTTTCCTTTATGGTGCTTCACAGATACTGGGTTTGTGTTTTTTTTTTTTGTAATTGAAAGTTTCTGATAACTTTAAGCAGGCTTCCCTGGTGGCTCAGACAGTAAAGAATCCGCCTGCAATGCAGGAGACTGGAGTTTGATCCCTGGCTTGGGAAGATCCCCTGGAGAAGGGAATGGCAACCCATTCCAGTATTCTTGCCTGGAGAAGCCCATGGATAGAGGAGCCTGGTGGGCTGCAGTTCATGGGATCACAGAGAGTAGGACGTGACTGAGTGATAACTCTAAGCAGGCTTCTTGGTGTCATTTTTCCAACAGCATTTGCTCACTTCATGTCTCTGTGACACATTTTGGTAATTCTTGAAGTATTCTAAACGTCTTCACTATTATTATATTTATTATGATGATCTGTGGTCAGTGATCTTTAATGTTACTATTGTAATTGTTTGGGCACCATGAACTCTGCCCGCTGTGCCCATGTAAGACAACAAACTTAACCCAATAAAAGTTGTGTAAGTTCTGATGGCTCCACTAACTGGGTGTCCCCCATCTCCCCCTTTCCTGGGCCCCCCTATTCCCTGAGAAATAATAATATTGAAATTAGGTCAATTAATAACCCTACAATGGCCTCTAAGTGTTCAAATGAAAGGAAGAGTCATACTTCTCTTAATTTAAATCAAAAGCTGTTAATATAATAGAATTGATCAAGCTTAGTGAGAAGGCAGGCTGAAAGCTGAGATAGGCTGAAAAATATGCTCCAGCCCTGGTTAGCCAAGTTCTAAATGTAAATTAAAAGTTCTTGAAGGGAATTAAAAGTGCCAGTGAATACATGAGTGGTAAGAAAGCAAAACAGCCTTACTGCTGATACAGAGAAACTTCTAGTGGTCTGGAGAAAACATCAAATCAGTCACAAAAAAAGATAACTGTAACTCACTTTATTGCAATATTCAGTTTATCGCAGTGATCTGGAACCAAATCTGCAATACGTCCGAGATGAAGTGAAGTGAAAGTCACCCCGTTGCCCTACTATTTGTGACCTCATGGTCTATATAGTCCATGGAGTTCTCCCCAGTATATTGGAGTGGGTAGCCTTTCCCTTCTCCAGGGGATCTTCCCAACCCAGGGATAGAACCCAGGTCTCCCACATTGCAGGTGGATTCTTTGCCAGCTGAGTCACAAGTTTATACAGGAAGCTTCAGTTGTACTGCTGAACCATTGGCAGAGCAATTGTTAAGTCCAAAGACTTCTTCAGTTATTCTGGCCTCACTTTCTAGGTTGTCCACACAATCTTCTGGATATAAATGCTCTTCTATGGTATCAAGATCCCCAGTCTCCTCCCCAGCCATATTTTCTCCCCACATAGCTTCTTCCCTTTGCTCTCCAGGAAGTATCACTTCTAGGGGTCTATTCCCAAAGACTTCAAATCTTCACCTCCTGAACAAAGTCTGCATCTGCCTGGAAGAGCCATAACTTGGATTATTCCAACCACCCACTTCTGCCAGTTCTGTTTCCAAACCTGACATCTTACTGAAACTGCAGAAGTCTGCATCCAATTGATTCTTCCTAGTAGCATTCTGAGGCACGTTGTCTTTTGCTCCCAAGTTTCTTTTTCATCCTTTAACAATACATTACCTTCAAATGGATCTGGTATTCAAGCTCTTTTTCATTTACCAAGGAGTCATCTAACCAGTTGTCATCCTGCCTTTCATCAAGGCCACAAGGCCACCCCTAAATAGGGAGCTTCCCAGGTGGCTCAGTGGTAAGGAATCCGCCTGCCAATCCAAGAGACTCAAGTTTGATCCCTGGGTTGGGAATATCCCCTGGAGAAGGAAGTGGGAACCCACTCCAGTATTCTTGCCTGGGAAATCCCATGGACAGAGGAACTGGGCAGGCTACAGTCAATGATGTTGCAAAGAGTTGGTCACAGTTTAGCGACTAAAAAACAACAACAACATCCTCTAAATATCTCCAATAGATGTGTATCTTTCCATCACAAAAGGCCATCAGATCAAGGGGGATGAATTCCACTTATTTTTCCCACTAGTATGCACAGGACTACAGAATGACTGAACCCTGAAATACAAGCCAATTTTGCAATACAAACCTCAAGACAGCAGGCGGGCGACATCTTGCAGGACACCAGCCTGCAGCCAACACCAGTTGGCTCAGGACTGAACTGACTTGGCAGGTTAGACTGGGACAGATGGGCTTCCATGTGCCATGGGGTGGGAGGGGGCAGGGGGATGACGTCTATTAATTTGTTTTCTTTGAAGGATTTGTAAAACTGTAGCCATGACATTTCACTATCATGGTAGCAGACAGATGAACTGTTTAAGAGTGCAGAACTAGAGGGAAATGCCAGGAGCAGTACTGAGCCTGTAGACCCAACTCATCACACTATTTGAGCAGTGAAGATCTGTCCTAACATCTGGGGCACGGCTCCTACTAGTTCCTGGTAATCACTCTTACCATCATTCAGTAGATACTTCTAATTCTCTATCCATCTGGATAGGCCAAAGTAAGAAGAGCGAAACTCGGCTCTGGCTTGTGTCTGACAATGTTGGTGTCTCTGAGTTCCATTCATTAACACTCTCCCCCGCCATGGCTTACTCATCAATGATGCAATGGATTTATAATCTTGCATGTGGCAGGACATTTGTTCTCATTATCTTAGCATTTTAATCATTATGAATTGATTTGTATTCTTTTCAGTGAAGAAGACTCTACTGAAGTGAGTTTAAGTGTGTGTGTGTGTGTGTGTGTGTGTGTGTGCACGCACATGTGAACAAATCTAGTCTCCAGTTTATGTGGGCATGGCTGGCAGTCCATTTATGTGATTCAGTGGCTCCAGTGATGACAACATTGGATTGGCACCAATTGTCCTTGCCAAAGTCCTCTACATACACCAGGTGACCAGAACCTCTTTTTAGGGACTGTGATGGTTAATTTCAGGTGTCAACTTGACTGGATCAGAGGCTGCCCAGCTAGGTGGTTAAATGTTATTTCTGTGTGTGTCCAGGAGGGTGTTTCTAGATGAGATAAGCATTGAAGTCATAGACTGAGCAAGCAGATCGTCCTCCACAGGGTGGTTGGGTATCATCTAATCTGTTTAAGCCTCGACCAGAACAAAAAGCCAGAGGAAGGAGGAATGTGTCTCTTTTTTCTGCTTCATGGTTTGAGCTGGGATATCTCTTCTCATCTTCTCCTGCCCTTAAGCTAGCATTTAAATCATCAGCTCCCTTGGTTCTCAGGTCTTTGGACTCTGACCCAATTATACCACTGGCTTCCACTAGCAATTCCAGGGCTAACTGACTTTGGAAAACTGGGTGAAGTTGTCTGCATGTACTATAGCTGGGATTCTTTTCTGTGACAGAATTGGTATGATGTCTGTGAGTAGCTAAAATGTTGCATGCAACTTGAATAATTTATTCTGTTTCTGAATGTCCAATATTTTATTATAAATAATTTAATTATATAAAATATAATATTAAATATTATATAGTTTTGTTTGGTGACTGGACACTTAAAAACCAATGTGTCCTCCTTACCTGATGGCTGTGCAAGCCTGTCTGTGATTCAGAGTTTTGTAAATAAACTAGCCTGCAGTGAGAGGAAAACATGATCTTCGAATCAAATAAAATATGTATATATTTTAATATATAATATTTAATATTACCAATAATATTTTAAATATAATAAAACAATATTATTATACAGGCCTTCAAAATATGCTTACTTTACGCTCTGACATTATATGTTTCCATGAGCAAAAACCGTATTTTGGATTGTTGTTGTTTAGTTGCTCAGTCATGTCCGACTCTTTTGCGACCCCATGGACTGTAGCCCTCCAGACTCCTCTCTCCATGGGATCCTCCAGGCAAGAATACTGGAGTGGGCCATGCCCTCCTCCAGGGGATCTTCCCAACCCAGGGATTGAAGCGATGTCTCTATATCTCCTACACTGGCAGGCAGGTTCCACTAGTGCCACCTGGGAAGCCCCCTAAAACAGCTCAGGTAGGTATTATTATTCCTGTTTTGAAGAGTAAGGCCACTTATTAAGGCTATAGTAGGTGATATACAATCTAGCAAATGGCAGAGCTGTCCTTGAAGACAGCTCTTCTGACTCCTGGTCCAATCAATACTTTCCCACAACCCAGCACTGCCTCCCTGACAAGTTGATTAATTGTCCATCTTGGGTAGAGACTGGTTTAGAGAGTGTGGAACAGATTTGCTTCATTTCCTTGTTCTCACTGGTGATCAATATCTGCTGAGCAATGATGTCTATGCGAGAGCCAGTGGTTGTAAGAAAATGAACACAGGAAATCAATAGTATGGCTGCGGTGGCCTAGAGAGGGTAGGTATGGTCAGATCATCACACAGCTCACCACAGAAACTGGGGCACTGTTGAGAGTGGAATGAGCCATTATTAATTCCATTGGGACAGCAGGTGTCAACTGGTGTTCTCCCAGAGAAACTAGATATTTGGTCACCTTAGATATCACAGTATTAAGGGGAAGAGTACGGTGGAAACAGAAGAGGTAAGTGTTGAGAAATAAATTTTCCTTTTGGTAAAATTACTGATTTAGTTCCTCTCTCCTACTGGACTGAGAGCTGCATAAGGGCAAGCATCCTCTTGTTTTTTTTCAGTGCCCAGCACCTAGTAGGTGCTCAATAAATCAGTCAGTGAATTGACTGATACTTGGATTTTCTCTTGGGTGCCTGAAAGTGAGCATGTTCAGAACAAAGCTGGAGGTGAATATAAAGAGTAGTGTTATATAGGACACTTAAGAAGCATTGTGGTCCTTCTTAGCAGATTCCCTTGCAAGCCTGTCTGTGATTCAGAATTTTGTAAATAAACGAGCCTGCAGTGAGAGGGAAACATGACCTTCCAACCCAGTACTCTAGTGCAAGAGGCTATATTGACAAAGAGATGAAGGAATGTATTTCCTGAGGCCCTTGATGATGAATAGTCCACATAAATTACCCAGCTGGCCCAGCTGGGCTTTTGCACCACTCAGCATCAATACCCTGGGGGCAGTTCTCTGCTGTTTTCCCCTTCGTTTCTATTCAGTATGTCCATCTTTATATTTCTCACTGGTTTTAAATTCAAGTTTGTCTTCTGCCACTAGCTATTAAAAAGAAAACACACACATATGCAGGCACACCCTAAAAATCACACCAGCAAAGAAATAGTTAACCAAAAAGAAAGATAACTGTCAACTGTTCTTCAAGGAAATTGCTAGACTGAAGGAAGTTTTGATTAATGGAAAACAGTGCAAATGCAACTAACCTTAAAGATTCACATAATGACCCAAGTCATGGCTTTGAGCCCAGATTTCAGACCACCTAGTAGCTCACAAATGTTGTGTTGGCTGGACATTCCCTTTGACTTTTTGGGTCATTCAATGGGCTCCTTGCTCCATAATTATATGAGGGTGGGAGTGACAGTGAATAAGAGAGAAGACAGACAGACAGACAATAGAGGTTGCCCATAACGGGCACGCTTAAGCCAGTACTCCTTCTTTTGTTTGGAATTTAAAAGTTTGCTAGAGGGTATTTCATCTTCCTGAATCTGATTAGAGCTTTTCTATTTACCTTAAACATCATGAAACTACTTTCCAAGCTTCTTACTCAATCTTATGAAGTGAGACGGATGCTACAGTATGGAAATTTAGCTAAGCAGCTTCCCCAAGAAGCCCCAGGAAGAGAGTGGGGCAGTGATTAAGCGAAAGGAAGCCTGCTTTTAAGTCGGCCACCACAGTGGACAACCAGTGCTTAATACCATAGGGTAACTGGGGGAAGTGATCCCTCACACTGACTGCTGAGGGAGCTGGGGTATTTATACACCAACTCCCAAGAGTCATCACCTGAGGGCTACTACTGGCGGGTGTTAACTGGCTGGTCCTCTGGGCCTGCTGAGTCCCCAGGCCACAGTTTTCCTTAGTTAGAGATGAAGCTCTGTGGCACAGAGATGCAGCCACTGAGAGCTGGAAGTCCACGCTGGAACACACTGTCACCGTTAAGATATGGGAGACAGGGCTTGGGCACTGTGACCAGAGCCCAAAGCATGATGGTGCTATTTCTAGAACAGTACGTATCTGTTTTTGATAATCAGAGAATGATCAGAGTTTAAAGGACCTCTTTGTGGGGGAAGCCACAAGATAGCAGCTGATAATCTGGGAAGCATGGAAGGGTCCTTTAAGCTTTTAATGCTCTTTAAATGTTCTTTAATGCTCTAGTCTTTGGGGGTTGTACCTTCTGGGTAGGATCAAGCCATTTGCAGAAAGTTGGCTACAAAGACTTCTAGCTGCCATGTGAGTACACATGGTGTCTGGAGGGAAGCATGGTATTATTGTCCTTAATTGTGGAATATTATTTTAAAAATTGGCCCCAGAGATCCAAGCAACAGTCAACTGTCTTTCCAGCTTGGTCCCATGCTGTCCTGTGCTATGACTTTGGTACTTTCTTCCTTCAAGGCAGGTGCAGACACCCAGTCCTGCTGTATCTTCCTGCTAAGCTCAAGGCAGGTGCACAGACGAAACCACTGTATCTGGTTTATCACGGGAGATGCCTCCCACTGAGCATTTTCCTGTGTCCACTTCCTCCAGGTCTGACTGGGAACTGTTATAGACTCAATATTCCGTGTCACCTGAATATTCATATGTTGAAATCTTAACTTCCCAATATGATGGTGTCAGGAGGGGAGGCCTCTGGAGGAAATGAGGTCATAAGAGTGCTGCCCTCATGATAGGATTAGTGCCCTTAGAAGAAGAGATGTGAAGACTCTTTCTTCCTCTCCCCTGCTTCCCCTGCCCATTCCCCACTTTGTCTCTTTGCACATGAGGATACACTGAGAAATGGCTATCTGCAAACCAGGAAGCAGATCCTCACCAGACACCAAATCTGTGGGCACCTGGATCTTGGACTTTCCAGCCCCCAAAACTGTTAAGAAGTAAACGTTTGTTGTTTAAGCCACCCAGTCCGTATATGCTCTACTTGTTACAGTAGCTCACACTAAGATTGGAGCATTGATTGAATATAAATTTCAGAGTAAAAGATAACCTGTGGTTCATCAACTTGGCCTTATAAGGAGTAAATCTCATTTCTTTCTTCTTCTTCTCTCTCTTTTATTCTTCTCTGAGAGACCCCTGAGGGTCTCTGATATCAAGTAGACTATGGCCTCTAGAAAACCCAGCCAAACTTCATTACTCCACCTAGTGAGCTGGGCCCTAGTTCTCTGCAGGGAGCTCAGATGCTGCTGAGGGTCTAAGAGTCTCAACATTTCCCTAAGGCTTGTGGATTTACAAACACAAAGGCCCACCCAAAAGCACAGGGCCCTTAGGTGCAGTGTCTCTCTTCCCCTGGAAGATTAGGTTTATTTTTCTGGAAATCTAAATCACATGTCTCCATTTCACTGACACCAAATTCATTAGCAATGTTGTTTCCTTGCAGCCTTTTGAAGTTATGAGAGCCTTATGGATGGATTCCACAAATGTTTATTTTTGTGCTTTCATTCTCAAGTGTGCTTCATTTTCTCACAGCCAGAGACCCTGGGGCCGAGAGACTGGAGTCTGTGTCTGTTTGAGGTCCAGGGACTTCTCCCCTCTTCAGACCCGGATGAGCTTCCGCTGTCTGCTCTGCTCTCTTAGCCTTCTTCCTGCTCCTTATCCTCACTGTGATTGGGCTCCTGGGGATCAGTATGAAGACTGTGTGAGCACTGATCTTCCCTTCTGGGAAGGTCCTGCTCTAAGCTTCTTATCCTAGAGAACACTCTCCTCCTGGAAAATGAAATGTGAGCCTATATTCCAGGCAATTCTAGAGCTGATCCAAACAATTCACAGGGGAGCTGGTGTTCCAAGTCATCCCAGTAGATAAACTATCTAAATATGTATCTGCAAAACTGGGCCAGCAGCTCTCTGTGAGCCCCTGAGGCCAGGGACTAGATCTTATTAACCTTAATGTTCTACTGGGTCCAGGCAGTGCTTGGTGTATTATAGGCGCTTGATGTTTAAAGAGTAAGAGATGACTCACTACTCAGTAGTTAAGAGAGATCCACATAAACATATATGATTATAAATACATCATACTCATGCATATATTCACATGTGTTAATCTTTCAAATTAGCATGGCCTGATAAACCCATGTTCTAACATGAATCAAAGTGGGCTTTTTTCCCACTATTTAGGAAAATAAAAGGCCTTTGTTCCCCTGTAATGCAGTTATGGCCTGAATGTTTGTGTTCCCCCTAAATTCATATGTTGAAAACCTAACCCCCAAGGTGATGGTATTAGGAGGTAGAGACTTTGGAAAATGATGAGGTTATGAGACTGGAGCCTCATGAATGGGATTAATGTCCTTGTAAAAGGGACCCCAGAGAACTAGCTTGTCCCTTCCTCCATGTGAAGATACAAGAAATCTGCAACCACAAGGTGCCTAACCCTGACCTTGACCTGCTGGTACCTTGCTCTCAGTCTTCAAGCCTCCAGACTGTGAGAAGTAAATTTCTGTTGTTTATAAGCCACCCAATCTGTGGTATTTTGTTACAGCAGCTCAGACAGACTAAGACAAACGTGTAGCATTAAAACAATCTTAATTATATAAACATGCAGGGTCTGTTACAGTGAGAAAAGCTGAACTCATTAGAGTGATGCTCTAGCCCTCAAACACACATTGAATGTTCAGAAGTCTAACACAGTCACCTTCTGTTTCTCTTTCACATTACAGTCTTGGCAGGTGAAGAGATCAGCAGGGGGCAGCTTTCTGCCTCCAGCTGTTCAGGGACCCAGGTGATGAAGCCCAGATGGCCATCTTCAGCTCCCTGAAGTGAAGTGAAGTCTCTCAGTTGTGTCCGACTCTTTGCAACCCCATGGACTGTAGCCTGCCAGGCTCCTCCATCCATGTGATTTTCCAGGCAACAGTACTGGAGTGGGTTGCCATTTCCTTCTCCAGGGGATCTTCCCAACCCAGGGATCAAACCTGGGTCTCCTGCTTTGTAGGCAGACGCTTTTACTGTCTGAGCCACCAGGGAAGTTGTGGCTCAGCTCCCTGGGGATTACCTATATTCTAGCCAAAAAGTAAAGAGATCATGCAGGAGCCCCACAAAGTTTTCTGAGCAGCCCAAGATGTGACATCGTTCAGTGGGTACTGCATCAGTGTGCTGGGTCACTTGGTGGCACCCAGATGCATGAATGTGGTCCCTGGCTCAGTAGTCCCTCGCCAGTACCAGTACCAGCTCTACTGAGGGAGAGGGAGTGTGTGAACTTGGGGGAACAACGGTCTCTCTCTGCCACAAAAGCCAAGGAAAGTTCAGCCCTAACTCCCCAAAGGGATTGCAAAGCAGGTCCCCACAGCCAGCATTAAGATGTCATAAGAAACAAGGGCTTGGGAATGGATTGTCCCTAAAGACAGACCTTCCTCCTCCCAGCACCCCCAGCCTTGCAGACGCTGTGAAGCAACATGAAGCGCAGGAATCCATCTTCAGGGGAGTGGGCTGTATGTGTGTGGGAGAAGCTGTTCCCCTTGGGATACGAAGTGTCTCCTCTAGTAACTGTTTCTGTTTAACAACATTAAGAAGCATGATCTATAGCATACTATTTTCTTTTTCTTTTATTTCTAGGAAATTATTTTTAAGCCAGCGAAAATGCAGAGGATAAAGTAAAGCTGATATAGGCCTGAATTTTCAAAATGATTTGTAACAATCCTCTCTGTGTCTAAGTTGATCTTTAAACCCACAGTCTCAGATCTGGTTGAATATTTGATAGAAAGTGGAAACCGGAGGTGGTGGCTGTCATGGTGGTCTTTAGACCACAACACAGTCCCTTTTGCTTTCTAAGTGGGTTATTCGTCTTCATACACGAATGTCAGGTAACCTGAGCAAGACGCAGTAGAGACACAGAGCTCACAGGTGGCTAATAATAATGATATTTCAAACAATGATAGGAGCTAAATTACTGTGCACTTGCCAAATGCCAGGCATTAACTTCAGCACTTCACAGAGACGGGCTATTTGTGTCTTCCTAAGTTAAGTACTCAAAATTTTAAAAGCAAGCAAAGAAGAGTGATTTTCTCCAGGTTATACATCTAAGAAAGCATGACCCACCTCCTCATCCACTTCCCATAAATGACCAAGAAAGGCCCACTAATGCCCAGGGCTGCGGGATAACAGGAAGAAATGGCTCAAGTAATACTAGACATCTGGCAGTAATAAAATACGGAGTTTGTTTTTTACCACACTCTTCTTTGCTTGCTTTTAAAATTTTGGTACCATGTGTGCTTTATACATTATAGGACATCCTAACTGCCTTTAAAAGCAACTTCATTTTAAAAAAATCGATCTGAGAGAGTGAGTTAGTGGGAACAGATCAAGTGGTAGCTGTTTGCTGTCATTGTCATGGAAATAAAAGAAGAAATTCATTTAGAGCAATAGGGACTAAAAGCTTAGGGCAAGGTACAGAAGCATATTCCTTTGTATTTGCTTTTCTACTCTTAGTCAACAAATGAGGAAGAGAAGGGAACTTCATCAACCTGATAAAGAGCATCTGTGAAAAACTCACAGCTAACATCATACTAAATGGTGAGAAACTGCAAGCTTTTTCCCTAAGATCAGGAACAAGACAAGCATGTCTGCTCCTGCCACTTCTATCAAACTGTGCTGGTGATTCTAGACAAGGCGATAAGGACAGAAAAAGAAATAAAAGGCATCAGATTGGAAAGGAAGAAGTAAAACTCTATTTGCAGATGATGTGATACGTTTAATAGAAAAACCTAAGGAATCCATTGAAAAACTGTTGAAACTAATAAACAAGTTCAGCAAGGCCTCAGGATACTAGATAAATATACAAAAACTATTGCAATCATATAAACTGGCAATCAACACTCAAAAATGAAAGTAAGAAAACAATTTCATTTACAAATAGCATCAGAAAGAATGAAATACTTGAGAATAAATTGAATAAAAGAGATGCAAACTTATATACTGAAAACTATACCATATCACTGAAAGATATCAAAGAAGACCTAAATAAATGCAAAGCCATACCATGTTCATGGACTGGAAGATTTCATATTGCTAAGATGGTAATATTTCCCACACTGGTCTATGGATTCAATACAACGTTTACCAAAATCCTAGCCACCTTTTTTGCAGTTTAAGACAAACATATTGTAATTCATATGGAAATGAAATAGATCCAGAACAACCAAAAATAATCTTTAAAAAACAGGTTGAATAACTCATACTTCCCTGATTTCAAAACTTACTATATATATATCTACAGTGATCAAGACAGGGTAGGGAATTCCCTGGCAGTCCAGTGGTTAGAACTCTGTACTTTAAATGCTGGGGCCTGGGCTCAATCCATGATCAGGGCACTAAGATCCTGCAGGCCATGCTGCAAGGCCTCCCTCCCAAAAAAGGAGAAAAAAGTTGTGCATGATTGTTTGCAGCAGCGTTATTCACAATAGTGGAAACCACCCAAATGTCTACCTGATGAGTGGATGAACAACATGTGGTATATTCACATATTGGTCAATTATTTGGCAGTAAAAAGAAAAGAAGTACATCCTACAACATGGATGGGCTTTGAAAATCTTATGTCAAGTAAAAGAAGCTTGTAACAAAGGCCGCATATTATGAAATGTGTAAAAGAGGCAAGTCTATAAAGACAGAAAGTGGTTTAGTGTTTGTTGGGAGTCGAAGGGAGAGAGGAATGGGGAGTGACTGCGAGTGGGTTGCGGTTTCTTTGGGGTGTAAGGAGTATGTTCTGAAGTTAGCAGTGAAGTTTGTATAACTTTGTAAACACACTGAAGACCACTGACTGTACACTGAAAATTTTTTTTGAAGTATTTCCTTTGAAACTCTAAAATATTTCATAGTGGAGGAAAAAGGAGGGTGCCAACAACATTTGCTAATGCATTCTAAGTCCTTTGGGTTATTTTGTTCCTTAAAATACTTGCCTGAGGAAGTCTCAGATTCCTCTAAGACAAATGAGTCTGGTAGAGTTTTGAAGGAATTATTCGTTGGTTATTATTGTCTCTTACTTCCCCAAAGGCCCTTTAGTTCATTGATGTATTGGACCTGATGGGGCCCAGCAACTTTAAACTTTCACTTGGGAAAAAAAAAAAATCTTTTTACTGTTAACAAGAGTCTGAGTTGGAAGGTGTTTTGGCATAGTCAATCAATTACCTGACGGATGAGTCATAGCTGTGAAACTGATGGCAACTGAATCACCTAGGCTAGTTATTTCATTCTGCAGAAAAAGTCTGAAGGAACAGTGACTTGCCTCTGATTCCCTGGCGAGCTGGAGGAGGTGCCCCCCCTGGGCCGAGATCTCCTTCTCCAGGGGAAGGCATTCCCCACACCCCACTCCCTCTGTGAGAACCACAAATTCAGGGCCAGTAAAGCAAATAGCCCACACCACGATTTCAACAGATGGAACTGAACAGAGAAAACTGGTGACAAAAGTGTAAGAAGAGTTGAAAAGCCCACAGAGCAGGGTGAGGCAACCCAGAGATTAGCAACACCTGGCAGCAACTACCACCCTGGGGCCAGAGGCACCGAGGACAGAGGTGGGAGCCTGGACCACCAGCCTGCAGTGGGCCCAGGGAGGAGGAGTGAGTTCATGGGGGAACTGGATCCACTGGGGAGGTGCTCCTGGAAGCAGAGGAGGAGGGGAAGGGGTCCTCTGCTTTCCCCTCTCCTCCCCCTCTGACCCCTTCTCCCTTCCTCCCCTATTCTGACCCCTCTGACTCCACTGGCTGTCTCCAAGCAGGAAGCCAGGGGGCCAAGAGGCCTGAGAAACATACAAGCAGAGAACAAATCCGAGAGCAAATATGCAAATGATGTGTGTATGGGTTTCTCAGAGGAAATTACTAACATCTTTCAATCTTTCGTTCTGCACAGAATATTTACATTAATTACAACAACAGGAATGAACTTCTTTTAGATTCTCAGGCAGAGGAGAGGAAGCAACATTGAAGGCGAAGTATTATTAGGCTATATCAGGATGTTCACAAACACAAACTAATTTAGTTAAAAAATGTTGATTTCTTCCCTGAGGACAGGCTAATGAAGTAGGTCAGGATTCTTATTTTAGAGGCAAGAAAACAGGGCTAAGGAAGGTGTCCCTGGCTGAACTCGGAGACCCAGCCCTGAGCGTGTCAGTGGGGCAGGCTTTGTCCAGGGGGCCCCACATCAGAGGGCCAGGACCCTCACACCAGCATCTGGCTGCAAAGCCTCATCCCCTCCTACCAGCAGGTGGTAAGGTGATGGGAACAGCCTTGGACCTGAGAAGATCTGAACTCTCATCTTAGTTCTGCAAACAAGGACTGTGTCCAGGAGGTACTGCTTCTTTTCCAGTGTCTGTTTTCTCATCTGTAGAACTGGGAAAAAGCCTTTTGACTCTTCCCACCTCTGAAGGTGGTTGAGGATCAAAACCATCCTGGCTTTGGAAAGCGGGGGTCCATCCACAAACCTAAGTCGGCATGATCAATAACCAGCTTTATCTATCGCGGAAACAGGAATCAATTTCACCACCAGAAGCTGTACTGGTTTTCTGTGTCCCATGTTGCCTATTTCCCAAAACACAGGTATGTTATAAGCTGAGATGCAGTCTGCATACTGAGGGGCAGATGGAGGATCCACCAGGTCTGCATTTACCCAGTGAGAAGCTAGTCTTATTGGGAGGATTTTGACTTAAGGATAGTTGCAGCTTTCTTCTTGCCACTATGTAGCCATTAAATCTGTGAGGTTGCAAAATCAAACATACTTCTCCTAGAGTTGGGTAAAGGTCTCCCCAAAACTAAAAACTGAAGGATGACATTTCAGTAGCTGAAAAGATTCCTCCAAATCCATAAAACCCACTTGCTAAATGATGTCTCTGGGGTCTGAGCAGAATCCCCATCATTATTCAGAAATAAGAGAGCAGTACATTCCAATTGTTTGGCTGTCCATTACTGAGGGTGACCAGAGCGGAGTTTGCTGGTTTTCTGAGTTCCAGTTTGGGACTTAGCCAGGACTTCACAGCACACCACATCCTTTCTGTCTTACCCAAGGCATCTCAATACTACTGCTAATAAAACTGTGGTTTATTTGGCACCTATCATGTATAAGTCACTTTTAAGAGTTTGTTCTCAATTTACTAAAACTTTGCATAGTGGCAATATCATACCCTTCCCTGGTGGCTCAGATGGTAAAGTGTCTGTCTACAATGCAGGAGACCCAGGTTCGAGCCCTGGGTTGGGAAGATCCCCTGGAGAAGGAAACGGCAACCCACTCCAGTACTATTGCCTGGAAAATCCCATGGACAGAGGAGCCTGGTAGGCTACAGTCTATGGGATCGCAAAGAGTCGGACACGACTGAGCAACTTCACTAACTAATATCATACCCATTTTACAAGATAGGAAACTGAGGAGAGACAAATGATTTGCCTGAGGAGGAGCCGAGATTCAAGTTCATGATCCCCTGACATCAAAACCTGTGTTGTTTCCACCCTACCTGCTCTACTGCCCAGCATCTGTGAGTCATCTCACTGCTGTCAACCCTTTCTAGATCCTTCTCCCTGAGCCCGACTGAGTGACTTTACTTCTAGCAGACAAAATGTGATGGAAAGGTCAGCATGTTACTTCTGAAAAGCACTGCACCTTGCTCCTTGCTCTCCTTCTGGTTATTTGCTCTGGGGTGAGCCAGTTCCCATGTTGAGAGAACACTCAAGCAGCCCTATGCAGAGTCCGCATGATGAGGAACAGCCAGGGAGGAACTTCCCCAAGGGGGAGCCATCTTGGAAGTGACCCTGCAGACCCGTCAGGCCCAAGGTGACCACAGTCCCCAACAGCATCTTGACTCTAGCCTGGGACAGACCCCACACCAGAATCACTCAGCTAAGTGCTAAGTGACCTGTAAACACTGTGTGAGGTGGTAAATGCTTATTATTGTTTTAAGGCACTAAACTAGGGGTCACGGGGGTAATTTGTTACACAGTGGTAGCTAACTAATACAATCTCCTAAACCTACCTTATAACTTTCTTGTATTTTTCTCTCCTACTGACCTTTCCCTAGTTTTTTATTTCTTGAGAGATTTCCTTGAGTGTATCTTCTGCCTTCTTTTAATTTCAGCTGTCATATTTGTAATTTCCAAAGGTTCTTTCTTGAAGTCTGATTGTTTCTTTTCTTGCACATAATCTACTTTTTTAAGGGTCTTTTCTCTCTGAAGATGTTAGTGATTTTTCGATATTCCCTCCCCACTCTTTGCATTGTGCCTGATTCTTCTGAGCCCCCACCTTTTTTTCTGTTTGTCTCTCTCATGGTGGAAGTTGTCCTTAAACGTCTGCTGCCTTCCTTGTCTGCTGCATTTAGGAGAGAGGCAGTAGAAAAGGTGCTGGAAACTAGCAAGACTTTGTGAGGTCCGGAGTTTGCCAATTAGTGATTACACTGTAGCATAGTGGCTGGACCACAGCTTCTTATTGTAAACACCTCAACATCAATATTTAATGCTTTTTCTTTGGTTTAGTTCTTTGAAAATGGGTCCTTTGACCTCCTGCCTTGAGGGTAACCTGGCTATATGGTAAACATAGTGGTCTGAAAATTTAACACAGCACTACTCTGACAGCCAAGAAACATGTTTTCTTCTGATGGAAAAAACATTTTCCATCAGATCCAATTCTGTATCTCTGGCCTCCCATACTATTTAGGGAGAAAATGAAAAGTCTTTGTTTTTATCCTGGCTGAATAATCCCATTCAGGTCAGTTTCTCTTGATAAATGTTCCGGTTTTCGGGTCCCCGCCCCCAGCGCCTTCCTGAGACTGTGTCTGGATTTCTCAGAGAAGGGCTGGGATGTTGGTTAAAGGCTTTGGAGCTGTGTGCTGCCATCTGCGCCCTCACTGCTCCCTAATGAAGACTGGCGGATCTGGATCTGCCCTGGGTCTGCTGTCCGCTGAGATAGCACACTCTCTTTTGGCCTTTTGAGCTATTCTGTGGCTCCAGCCACTGGGTTTAATGGTCCAGTCATTTGCATCTTGGTTTAGGATCCCAGCATGCCGTCACCAGTGTGTCCTGAGCCAAGGCTGCCAGCCCACTAACCCTGTGTGCTATACCAAGGCACACAGAGGCCTGCTGGATCCCTGTGCTAACAGACTGTGGGGGTTCAGGAACATGGTCTTGGGAATCCCCAAGAGGCCCCTCCTACCTCGCAGTACTCTAGGCCCACATGGGGCCTAGCTTGCAGGGGCCCCCAGGCTGGGCAACCATGAACCCTGATGTTCTGCTCTTTCCATTCAACCCATTTAACATGCCCTGTTTCAGAATTTCAGGGCAGAATAGTGAAAACGGAACACAAGCCTCTGCGTACTTCCCCGCTCTCAGTTCCCCACACTCTTTTCCTCTTCTCCAAACACAGTAAGTGATTTGCATTAATTAATTTCTTGCGACTCAAAGACCATTCCCAAGTCTCAGATCCTCCAACCCTCAGTGGCATCCCTCTCCCCTCTCCTTGGGGCCGAAATGGTGAATGATTGCAGGGAGCTTTTTTTGAAGAGCAGTCCCCTATCAAGGACTTCCCTGGTGGCTGAAACAGTAAAGAATCTGCCTGCAATGCAAGAGACCTGGGTTTGATCCCTGGGTGGGGAAGATTCCCTCAAGCAGGGAATGGCAACTCACTCCAGTATTCTTGCCTGGAGAATTACATGGACAGAGGATCCTGGTGGGCTACAATCCATAGGATCACAAATTCGAACATGACTGAGCACGCATGCACACACTCCTGTCAAACATTTATGTTTTCCATGTAATACAGCCCGTGCTGTAAAATGAACACCCGTTGAGATAAAGCTTTGCTGACACATATGGAATTTCAGGGCCAAGAGATGTAAAGAATACGGAAGCTTTGTGTGCATATTGTCAATTGTTGAGAGGGAGTAACATAATAAGGCATTATCCTCCATTACAATAGTGTGGTTACCTTAATCTGATCAGTCAGAAGCAAGCACGGATTTGAGTGAGCTTCTAAACCTGTCCACAGAGGAGGAAGCGCAGGGGACAGGAGAGGAGTGAGGGAAGGAGCTCAGTGCCCTGGAAACTCAGTGGCCAAGGCCTGGGTTGCTGCGGAAAACCGGAGTTGAGGAAGAAAAGTCGGAGGACACCAGAACCCTAAAGGGAAAGGTGGGCGCACTTCTAGTCACAGTCACCACTAAGGAAATAGCCAGAAACTGCAATCCAAAGTGAATGTGAATTTTGGACTCATGTCTTGAAACAAAGCTCTTCTTAGTTACTTCAGAGAAAAGGAAATTTAAGGGAAAAAAATAAAACCAGACTCATATCTTCTTGTCTGACACTCTGCTCATTTTGTTCCTTAAAACTTTCCCAGCAATGAGTTTGGAAATCATTTAAGCCTCAGAGTGACCCTAACAGTGGTCTTGGCCTCCAGCCAGTCTCTGAGTTTCAGCAACTTCCTCAAGTATCGAAGACTTGACCCACTGTTCTTAAGTGATGCTGATGGGCTCAGGTCCTGAGTCGGTAAACTTGCGGGATTTCTTGCTCTTTGACAACAAAGTGTGACTTTAAGCCTCAGACTACTTTGGGGAAACCCACATGTGCCAGTGGAAACAAATCAAATCAGAACCTTTGGGGTGGGGCCGAGGCATGTGTATTTTTAAAATCCTCCCATATATATGCATGTATGCATGTATTTGTGTGTGTATATATATGTTTTGTTTAACAGACTTTTAAAAAATATTTATTTAGTACTGCACTAGGTCTTCGTTGCTGCATGTGGGCTTTCTCTAGTTGCAGTGAGCAGGGGCTACTCTGCTGTGCATAGGTTTCTCATTGCAGGTTGCTAAGTCCTGTCTGACTCCTTGCGATCCCATGGACTACAGTGTGCCAGGCTTCCCTGTCCTTCACCATCTCCTGGAGTTTGCTCCCTTAGCAACTGTATTTAAGGTTCCTCCATGCCTTTTCATGGTTTGATAGTGCATTTTTACCACTGGTTTCAAAGGCTGTTACCTTGAGAAATTCAGCTCCATGGATCATGAAACAAGTGGAAAACATCCTACTGTTTCATCTCTGCAGACATCTGTCTGAAATGCACAGCAAGTCAAGAGAAACAGAAATGGTCAGACTGGGTTCAGGCCTCCTAAGGTGGAGAGACTGGGCAGTCATACGACCTGACAGCAGGATGGGAGGCAGAGAGGAGCCTGTGAACAGAGTGCTCGAGCTGGGACGCTTGCCCGCGAAGCTGGGGCTTGAGGGTTCTGCCATTCCTCGCCATGAACAGGCACCATGCCCTCCACTGCCTGGTCAGCATTTGTATCCTTTCTTTCTCATAAGCTTGGTATCTCTTCCACAAGCTGTGATTCACTGACCCAGGATCTCTTTTTTAAAAATCCAATAGGTATGAATATTTCACTATTTTGATCGAGTGGGAGCAGGGAGCCATGTTTATGTTAAAAGTAAAGTGATCTTAGCAGAATGAGGAACGAAAAAGAAAAGGAGAATAAATACTTGGGTCCTCCTACTTACAGCCCTAGTATGGCTCCTAATCTAGCCCAGCCGCGGTGGTCACAGAGGGGAGGGGAGCGCTTGTGAGGCCAAGGTTGCCTGAGTAGCAGTAGTGGTCCATGAGGAGCACGGTCCTAGGATGGCGGAACTTTCCCCTGCGTAGGGACGGGTTCACCTCTCTTCAGTCTTGGCGACACTCTGCTGGTGACCATCATCTCTTTGGTCCCAGTGACTTGGAGCCGAGTAGAAATCTCTGAAGGTACCTGGAAACACAAGCTCTCTGAGCTGCCAAGTGGGATGAGCACTTAACCCAAAGGGCCAGTCTCTCCGTGTGTCACAAGGTGACTGTGACAGAGTCAGGGCTAGACTGTTTAAAATCATTTTTACTCTCTTTTACTGTGGTTAAATAAACAGAACCTGAAATTTACCATTTAAACTATTCTTATGTGGACAGTTTGGTGACAGTAAGTAATTACACTCACGTGGTTTCTGCAACCTTACCCACCAACCACACAGAACTTTTTCTTCATCCTAAACTGAAACGCTATACCCATGAAACGCTTACTCTCTATTTCCCCCTCCCCCACCCCGGCAACCACCATTCTACTTTCTCTCTGTACTGGACTGACTACTCTAGGCACCGCATATAAATATAATTGTGCACTATTTGCCCTTCTGTGTCTGGTTTATGGCACTTGGCGTTATGTCTTCAAGGTTCACCCATGTTGTAGCATCCATCAGAATTTCATTCCTTCTAAAGGTTGACTGAAATTCCACTGTATGGCTGTATCACGTTTTGTTTATCCATTCATACACTAATGGACATAAAGCAATTGAATAACGCTGCTAGTGAAAATGGGTGTATAAATACTTATTCAAGTCCCTGCCTCAGTTTTTCCTGCTGTGTACCTAGGAGTGGAATTGCTGGGTCCTTTGGTAATTGTATGGGCTCCTCAGGTAGCTCCTCTCTGCAATGCCAGAGATCCAGGTTTGATCCCTGGGTCAGGAAGATCCCCTGGAGGAGAGCATGGCATTCCATTCCAGTATTCTTGCCTGGAGAATCCCAAAGACAGAGGAGCCTGGTGGACTATAGTCCACAGGGTCACAAAGAGTTGGACATGACTGAAGTGATTGAGCAAGCGTGTGCACAGGCACACACATGCACACACACATTACACACAGAGTAATTCTACGTTTAGCTTTTTGAGTAACCACCATAATGTTTTCCGTAGCAGCTGCACCATTTTACATGAGCGCCAGCAATGCACAAGGGTTCCAATTTCTTTACATCCATACCAACACTTGTTTTTCTGTTTGCTTTTTGATAATGCCCACTCCAATAGGTATGAAGTGGTATCTCATTGTGGTTTGATGCGCATTTTCCTAATGATTAACTATGTTCCCTGGTGGCTCAGACAGTAAACAATCTGCGTGTAGTGTGGGAGGCCTGGATTTGATCCCTGGGTTGGGAAGATCCCCTGCAGGAGGGCATGGCAACCCACTCCAGTATTCTTGCCTGGAGAATCCCATGGACAGAGGAGCCTGGTGGCTAGGGTCCCTGGAGTCACAAAGAGTCAGACACAACTGAGCAACTACGCACACACACACAATGATGTTGAATATCTTTTCATGCGCTGATTGGCCATTTGTCTATCTGTTTTGGAGAGATGTCTATATATGTTCTTTGCCTGTTTTGAATTGGGTTGTTTTTGTTGTTGTTGAGTTGCAGGAGTTCTTTATTTACTCTGGATATTAATCTCTTATCAGACATATAGGATAAATATTTTCTCCCATTCTGTGGGCTGTATTCTGTTTTGATTCCACCTATGTCCAGTTTAATTTTTAACTACCCAACTTGTGTTCCCTCTGTTTTTTTCCTAGTTTTGTCAGGGACGTATCTCTGGACCTTTCTGTGGCTGGGCTATAACCTCTCAACATAGAATAAACAGTAGGAAATCATTTTCTAGGAGTCCACTAGGAGTCTCCTATGACTTTGAGCACCTTGTCGGCTACCAGTTCAAATCTGTTCCTTTTTGTTTGAATGATTTGTTTATTACATTTATTTTGCATGGCAATTTATCCAAACTTTTACTGTTAGCCTCTTAGAACAGTTAGACATTTAGAACAAATAAAGGGATTGGATTTTTCCTCCAAAGCCACAAAATCTCTAAGATCTGATGAAGGAAGGATGGGATTCAACTATTTAACCTTCTTTGAGGATGTACACACAGGCCACATGGATGTGTGCTCTTCGAGCAGAGAAAGATTGCTCCTACTGTCTAAAAGATGGGAATCATGAGGGCTGCTTTTCTCAAAACTAGACAAAATGCACAGGGTTTACTTAGCACTAGCTGAGATGATAACCCAGATTTTTTCCCCCGAGTGTTTTAACATTTTCTCTCTCCTTTCCTCTCTCCCTTAAAAAAAAACTTTGTTTTAAAACCATCATAACTGATTCTCTGCTCAGTCATTTCGGTTGCTACTGCACTTGGAAATAAACCAGAAATTGTAGTCTACAATGCTCCCTTGACCATAAATGGCAAACTTGAAAAAATAAAAAAACAAACAAAAAAAACCTCCCCAAACAATGAGGCAGTGCTTCTGGAAAAGGGAGATTTTAAGACCAAACTTGACATTGAGCCCTGCTGTGAGTGTGAAAACTGGAAGCATTTCCTTGCTGATTGCTAAAGCAGGGTCAGTGATTACATTTCATCATGACTCAAGGAAGACTTGGAGATGGGTCAGAGTGTCACATTTTAAAGGCAAATTTTTGTTTTGTGGTTTGTTCAAGCCCAGAAAGATCTAACCTGACTCTGCTATGGGAGAGCTGGTTTTGCAGCTGTGATGCACCAAACACATGGTGTCACACACCAAAGTTAATAAAATATTATCTTTTATTATTTTAAAAGATAATAATTTGATTATTTAGTCAAAGACTTTATGAAAAGGATTAATACCATTACAACCAAAGGTTAACTCTATCACACATAGCCTACGAAAATATCAGGCATAAGACAGCTCTTTAGAAATATACATACACACTATATTGTCTACATACACAAATAAACCATGTATTTCTCTTTGTTCCTTAAAAGTATTTCATTAGATATACATTCAGTTCAGTTCAGTTCAGTCACTTTGTCGTGTCCCACTCTTTTCGACCCCATGAATCGCAGCACGCCAGGCCTCCCTGTCCATCACCAACTCCCGGAGTTCACTCAGACTCACGTCCATCGAGTCAGTGATGCCATCCAGCCATCTCATCCTCTGTCGTCCCCTTCTCCTTCTGTCCCCAATCCCTCCCAGTATCAGAGTCTTTTCCAACGAGTCATCTCTTTGCATGAGGTGGCCAAAGTGTTGGAGTTTCAGCTTTAGCATCATTCCTTCCAGGACTGATCTCCTTCAGAATGGACTGGTTGGATCTCCTTGCAGTCCAAGGGACTCTCAAGAGTCTTCTCCAACACCACAGTTCAAAAGCATCAATTCTTCGGTGCTCAGCTTTCTTCATACTCCAACTCTCACATACATACATGACCACTGGAAAAACCATAGCCTTGACTAGACGGACCTTTGTTGGCAAAGTAATGTCTTTGCTTTTCAATATGCTGACTAAGTTGGTCATAACTTTCCTTCCAAGGAGTAAGCGTCTTTTAATTTCATGGCTGCAGTCACCATCTGCAGTGATTTTGGAGCCCCAAAAAACAAAGTCTGACACTGTTTCCCCATCTATTTGCCATGAAGTGATGAGACCAGATGCCATGATCTTAGTTTTCTGAATGTTGAGCTTTAAGCCAACTTTTTCACTCTCCACTTTCACTTTCTCAAGAGGCTTTGTAAGTTCCTCTTCACTTTCTGCCATAAGGATGGTGTCATCTGCATATCTGAGGTTATTGCTATTTCTTCTGGCAATCTTGATTCCATCTTGTGCTTCTTCCAGTCCAGCGCTTCTCATGATATACTCTGCATATAAGTTAAATAAGCAGGGGGACAATATACAGCCTTGACGTACTCCTTTTCCTATTTGGAACCAGTCTGTTGTTCCATATCCAGTTCTAACTGTTGCTTCCTGACCTGCATATAGGTTTCTCAAGAGGCAGGTCGGGTGGTCTGGTATTCCCATCTCTTTTAGAATTTTCCACAGTTTATTGTGATCCACACAGTCAAAGGCTTTGGCATAGTCAATAAAGCAGAAATAGATGTTTTCCTGGAACTCTCTTGCTTTTTCCATGATCCAGCGGATGTTGGCCATTTGATCTCTGGTTCCTCTGCCTTTTCTAAAACCAGCTTGAACATCTGGAAGTTCATGGTTCATGTATTGCTAAAGCCTGGCTTGGAGAATTTTGAGCATTACCTTACCAACATATGAGATGAGTGCAATTGTGTAGTAGTTTGAGTATTCTTTGGCATTACCTTTCTTTGGGATTTCCAGTCCTGTGGCCACTGCTGTGTTTTCCAAATTTGCTGGCATGTTGAGTGCAGCACTTTCACAGCATCATCTTTTAGGATTTGAAAGAGCTCAACTGGAATTCCATCACCTCCACTAGCTTTGTTCGTAGTGATGCTTTCTAAGGCCCACTTGACTTCACATTCCAGGATGTCTGGTTCTAGGTGAGTGATCACACCATCGTGATTATCTTGGTCATGAAGATATACATTACCATGCGTAAAATAGATAGCTAGTGGGAAGCAACTGTATACCACAGGGAGCTCAGCCTGGCACTCTGTGATGAACTAGTGGGGTAGGATTTGGGGGTCAGATGGGGGCATGGGAGGGAGGCTCAAGAGGGAGAGGATATACGTATACATATAGCTGATTCACATTGTTGTACAGCAGAAACCAACACAACTGTTGTAAAACAATTATCCTCCCATTTAAAAAAAGAATATTTCATTAAATGCCCTTGTTTGTGGGACAAATTATCACAACTCCTGTATTCCCTCATCAGTGTATTCCCTATTCTTCAGCTGAAAAGAAGACAGAATTTTTATTTCTGCAATATTTTTTCCCCCAGTGGGGTGCTATTGCCAGCAGGAGGAAATCAGACCTCCAAAGATGTGGAGACCTCCATAGCTAGTACTGTGACAATTGTCTTAATTATCTTGTTTGCTAAGAAGTACTTCAGAAAGGAGCAGCTACATTGCTCAACTCAAAACGCCACCAGAAGGACAAGTGTGCAATGGGCTAGTTTCTCGAAACTTAGCACTGTGACACCGCGCAAACTTCCTTTGGCCCTTTTGGTTGGAAAAAAAAAGAAAGAAAGAAATCCTTGCCTGGGGCCAGTCGTGCCTTCTGTCTGGTCTCCCTTTCCTGATGTGTAATCCAAGCCGATGGCCTGGATGCCTTCTTTCCGTTCCCACATGGGATGACTCTTGTCTGTGAGAGACAGGAAACTATGATTGAAGCTGTTTAGCCATTTAAACGGGAGGGCTTGGCCTGGCAGTGATCTTTTTAAAAGTAAGTTTGTTAGAGAGCCTTAAATGAGGTCAGCATGATGTTAGGGAACATGAGGTTACATTAGGACATTAAAGAATGTTTTAATAAAAGTGGCTGAACGTCAGATGAACTCAACGCTTACTTCCATAAGAAAGCAGCAGGAGAGAGGAGGTTTCCAAGGCAAATAAGGCAGGGTTTCTCTGCTGGGTCTTGTCTGGCACCGAGCAGGCAAGGAGCCATGTCCTCGGAGACATAGGACGGGGATGCGAGTACGTGAGGCGCACGTACGTGCATGTGTATGTGCGTACACACATGCGCACTTGCGTGCGCTTCGTGTGTACAGTGTGAGTCCGTGTGCCCCAGGTGCTGGCCACTGTTCCGGTGCTTCCCTGTAGCCAGATAAAGGTTATTAGTGATCACAGCTTGAACTGCTGTGCTCCCTCGTGCGCTCGGTGCCATCTCTCTCCCTGCTCGCTTGCAGCGTCCCAATGAGCCGCTGGGCCTCCAGTTCCTTTCAGGCTGGTGCGATTTCAAATAACTTTGGCTGTCAGAGCTGCCAGTGGAAAGTGGAGGTTTTACAATCTGTTTCCGCATCTGGGAAGAGGCCTGTCATTCTTGTTTATGGCGGAAAATGGATGCCCTGGGAACTGTAGCCGATTGTGAATCATGGATCCAGCTCAGGATGCAGAGATAAACCTAGACTGGGTTGCTCAGCTTCCACTCTCATCCCTGTTTTTATTGTCATTTCACAATCAGGACATTCATCTCTTTATTGGCTCTCATCTGGTGTCGGCACTGATTACTCTCCCTATGTTAACTTCTCTGCAGCCACTGAAATGCCCCCAAGGCTTCCATATGGAGGTAAACCACCCACTCCATTTTTTTCTTGAGTTCTGAAAGTTACCAATTGGAGAACTGGGGCTCCCCCTCAACTCCCAGGGCACCAGAGAGGATGCCAAGCTTAACGGTCATTTATTGTAACAGTGCTTGCCTCCTGTCTCATAAATTGCCCAAAGAAATGGCTCACCTTCAAAGAATACTCTTTCCACTGGGGATTATTTCTCAAATTTTTGTTGATTTTCTCCTGGATTTTGTTTGACCTCATTTAGTCAGCTATTCTCCTTGCATCACAATTGTGTTTCTGCTTTCTTTCCTCAGGACTCCTCATTGCCCTCCCGCATCACGAGCTCTCTGCATGCCAATCCAATCTGCGCACTATTTCCAGACCGATCTTTTTGATGGTCTACCTTTCTGCTACAAAGTGGGCTTCCCACAGCCTTTCAAATTAAGTAAAAAGCCTTAGGATGACACTCAAACCACCGTACCATGTGCTTCAGCCTATTTAATTGTCCCCTACAAATTTCCTCTCTGTAACCAAAACCAGTGTCTTACCACTCTGATCACACACATACTTTCCCTGGCTTTTCTCATATTGTCTCTCTGGTGTAGAACTATGAACCCCTTTCTCCCCTCCCTTCCCACCCACAGTATGCCCAGTTTCCATGTGCCAAATCAAACCTAGTGCTGTCATCAAGATTTTCCTAGTCCCCCAAAGCGATGCGGTTGTATCCTTCTCAGAACACCCACAGCATGTGCTGCCGCTGCTGTTGTGGTGAGCAGATCTACTGGGGCCCCTGGATGGTTTGCTACGGTAAACACAGGCAAACAGACACAGACTGATGGCTAGTTTGAATTCCAGTTGATAAAAGGCTTAAGCCTTCAGTCAGCTCCCTATAATGTAACCTACTGTCGAGTTGCTAGCTTTCTCTAAAACACCACAGAGCCATGGGGAAGACTGACTGCTTCACTGTGGCTTTTGTAAGGCTCTTCATAGCTCTTGGGCTTCCCTGGTGGCTCAGAGGTTAAAGCGTCTGCCTGCAATGCGGGAGACCTGGGTTCGATCCCTGTGTTGGGAAGATCCCCTGGAGAAGGAAATGGCAACCCACTCCAGTATTCTTGCCTGGAGAATCCCATGGACGGAGGAGCCTGGTGGGCTACAATCCACAGGGTCGAAAAGAGTCGGACAGGACTGAGCACAGACATGACATGATCGTAGCCCACACCATCGTGTGTTGAACCATCTCTCCAGATGGCTTCTAGCTCTAAGACCTCTAACTCTATGAACGACGTCTGTTTGTTACTGCTGGGGCCACTATTTAATTCTCACCTTACATGTGAAGGATCAGAGAAGTTAATTGAATAACCTAGGCTCATGCAGCAAGGCAACACTCATTCTGAAACCAGACTTGAGGTATTTGAAGCTCCGAGCTCTGATGCCTCATCTTCTTTTGTTGATCAGTTACATACAGCAAAAGTGAGATGATAATTTATCACCTAAATCAACACTTTTGAGTGTGAAAGGGGACACCATTAATAATCATTCTGGAAGAACAGCCATTAAACCATGTATATGGGTACTTTAGACATAGAGGAAAAGTAATGTAGCTTTTTTTTTTTTTTAACTGAGGTCATCAACAGATCTTAAATTTGGATTCTGCAAAATTTATGGGGTACGCTAAATTTACCAGCATGTGTACTGCTTGCCAACTATAAAAACCCTTCTGTGTAGTTAGGTTAGCCACCCTTGTAGCCAAAGGAAGCACACGGCAGTGCTACTCATCCCAGCCCCAATATGGTTAATCACAAGCGGAACAATTTTTTTGTTGTTTGTTTGTTTTTTGGCTGGGCTGCACAGTGTGTGAGATCTTAGTTCCCTGACTATGGATTAAACCCTGGCCCTCGGCAGACAGTGAAAGCGCAGGGTCCTAACCACTGGACAGCCAGGGAATTCTGTGGAATAGTCTTAAATGTCAAATTTCACTCCTCTCATTAACACTCCAATTTCTATTACTTCTTCAAATCAATAATTAGTTAGTTCAAAGGGAGCCAGAGTCTGTTCAGAAGCAAACTTTGGGAGTGCCCCAGGTCCATTCCCCCCTCCTCCAAAGGAATGTACTCCTCCCCCTCCCCCACAGCAATTTAATTATTTGTTTATTTATTTTTGGCTGCACTAGATCTTTGTTGCTATGCACGAGCTTTCTCTAGTTTCAGCAAGCGGGGGCTACTCTTTGAGGTTAACCAACTTCTCATTGTGCTAGATTTTCTTGTTGTGGAGCATAGGTTCTAGGCTCAAAGGCTCAGTACTTGTGGCACATGGGCTTATTTGCTTGAGACATGTGGAATCTTACCGGACCAGGGATCAAACCTGTGACCCCCGTATTGGCAGGTGGACTCAACCACCGGACTCCCAGGAAAGTCCTGCCCCAAGTACATCTTTTGCTTGCCTCTCTCCTTTCTTTCTAATCCCTGAGCAAATTGTTAGCTAATGTCTGATGCCACCATGCAGAATCAGAAGAAGACTCTTGTAAGGTTAGTTCCCCAGCCAATTTCTCACTCTGTGGATATAATAATGGAGAATACACCAAAATTGCTAGATAGCTCTTTGCCTCCAAACCTGTAATTGTCTCTTATTTATCAAACAGCCTCTCATCTTGGCCGTAAATTGTCTATTTCTAGAAAGGGTGATGCAGTGGAGGAGAGAGCAATGGGTGTTGAATATAGACTTGGGTTTGAATCCAGACACTAACGACTACTGCTAAGTGCCAAGTGAGGAAAACCATGCCTTTTTCAGAGGGATTTTCATGAAGAATAAATTCAGTATTATTTGCAAAACTTTTGACTCATGGCTTGGGCTCATAGCAAGCCTTGGTTATCATTCTTAAAGCTTTTGACCCCAAAGCAGCTGACTTGCTACTCAGAGAGTGAAGGAACTTTACCTACTGGGGAATACAGACCTGGAACTTGATCTTGCCTCTGGTTTTCTCCACTTGCTTTTTTTGTTTGTTTGTTAGAGACATGGACTTTGGAGGAATAAGCTAGGCTAGAATAAAAAGATCAGAGTACTCATCTTCCCCTGCTGATAGCTATTGCGATCATATTGTATGAACCCCACAAATGAAATATATAGTCCAGCCATAACAAAATGTGCTGTAACTGACACTGTCTCATAAAATCCAGAAAGGGTGGTTTCCTTACTGCTTGTGTTTTTGCCGTGTGTGTGTGCGATTGTGTGTGTGTGTGTGTTAGTCGCTCAGTCGTGTCCAACTCTTTGAGACCCCATGGACTATAGCCTGCCAAACTCCTCTGTGGAATTCTCTAGGCAAGAATACTTCCTGTAGCAAGTTATGAATAAATGTCTGTGGAATAAATGAGTGAATGAATGGGATACCACCACTACCGTCACTGGTGTGGATATATTTATACATTTATACAATTATAAATATTTTATATATTTTATAAATTCATATAAAATATAAATAGAATAATGCATAGTTTTTATAGACACGTGCATAACATTTGCATCCTGCTTGTCCTGATATATTTGCTATTTGCAGAACTACTTGGTATCAGTCAAGGTCCCAACAGGAAACAGATGGCCCTCAAATTAGAATAATTCAATAAGAGGTTAATAAAACGACTGTTTATGAAAGTGTGGTTGGGATGGAGAGGAACCACAAGGGACACTAGTGGCAGAGGAAGAGCTGTTACCAGTCCTAGGCCCTAAGGGACGAGGGCCGGAGGTGCCGCAGGAACCTGAATAAAAGAGCATTTCCTGAGAAGGCTGCCTTGATAGGAGGCCAGCAGAGCAAGTGCCTGGACTGCACGGTCCTTCCTCCCTCTGATCTCCTGCTCATGTTCCCATGGGCTGAGCTCAATGGGAAGCCAGAGTTCCAAGGAACCCATGATGTATTTATGGGAAGGGAAGGGGAGAGAAGGACAGGGCACATGAAAGGTATTGGGATTGCACTATCTCTGAGATCCAAGGTAATTTTTTAAAGAGGAAATTAAAAGTGAAAACGGGTTAACAAATATTGTGTATTAACGTATATATGTGGAATCTAGAAAAATGGTATAGATGTTCTTATTTGCAACGCAGAAATAGAGACACTGATGTAGAGAACAAAGGTATGGACACCCAGGGGGAAGGAGATGGGTGGGATGAATTGGGAGAATGGGATTGCCACATATACACACTACTGTGTATAAAACAGACGACTAATGAGAACCTGCTGAACAGCACAGGGAATTCTGTTCAGTGCTCCATGGTGACCTGAAGGGAAGGAAACCCACAAAAGAGGGGGTAAAATGTGTACGTAAGTCTGACTTACTTTGCTGGACAGCAGAAACTGACGCAACATTCTAAAACAGCTATGCTGTTGTTCAGTCGCTCAATTGTGTCTGCCTCTTTGTGACTCTATGGACTGCAGCATACCAGGCTCCTCTATCCTTCACTATCTCCTGGAGTTTGCTCAAATTTATGCCCTGAAGCAACTATACTCCAATAAAAAAAAGTGAAAACCCCTATTAGAATCTTGGATCCTTGAAGCAGTTCCCTGCCAGGAACACCAGCACCTGCCCCTCAGGAATGTGGCATCCTCCCTCTCCCCTGAGATGTCGTCCTGGTCACCTACAGGGGCCTGGGTGCCTTCTTCTTTGTTCTCCCTTGAAGTTCTGACGTTCTAATGACTGGTCTCCTTCTCCAGGGTACTGGTCTGCGTCTCCCCCACACCCAGGGAGTGGCAGGCGCACAGTAGGTGCTCAGTCACTGTTGGTTCAATGAATAAGTTTCCCGTCCCCCAAATAAAAGAAAATTGCCATTCAGCTGCTATACTTCGTTCCCTCTGTTTTCTAGGTTAAAGCCTAGAACTGCTGCCTTCTCTGTAAGCACATCTCTTCTCCCTTAGAGGGGCAGGCAAGTGAAAACAGAGAGAAAGAGGAGAGGGCACTGGCAGAGCCAAGCATCTGGAGGTCAGTGGTGCCCAGAGTATGGGGTCAGCAAAAATCTGGGTGGAAGGGGGCGCTCAGACCTGCAGCCACGTTGGGAGAAAGGAAACTCCATTAAGTAATTCCTGGTAAAGGAACTTGGGGCGTTGGTTACATTAACACTTGAATTCACAGTAAACCCCCTTCTCTTTCTAGAAGCTCTGCCGAAACAAAGGGCATGAATCGTAATATGAAAGTCAGAGGCGTGGACAGGAGGCTGGGAGGCTCAGCTGCCAGGCATCTCTTCCCCAACTCTTTGCTGTTGCCCAGTTCGCTTTTGATCCGTGGTGTGTAAGGGTGTTTGTATGTGTGTTTGCTTGTGCACATACATGCATGTGTGTGTGCATATGTATTTGCAAATAGGTACATACACGTGTGTTTGTGTATGTGTGTTTATGTGTATATATGTGCGCTTGTGTATATTTTTGCATATGTGCCTGTGTTTATATATGTATACGTTTGTGTGTGTCTGTGTTTGTGTATATGTGTGCATGTGTGTTTGTGTATTTGTGTGCATTTGTATGTGTGTGTGTTTGCATATGTGTGTATATGTATGTTTGTCTATGCGTGTATGTGTGTCTATATATGTGTGTATCTGTGTTTTTGAGTGTATATTTGTCTTTGTGTATATGTGTTTATGTGTATATCTGTGTTTGTGTGTGTGATTATGTATGTATATATAATGTGTGTCTATAAGTGTGTGTTTGAATGTTTGTATGTGCTTGTGTGAATGTGTTTATGTGTGCACATGTGTATATGTTACTGGACACTTATGATCTGGGAGTGATTCTGTCCCACTCTATCTAGGATTCAGAATTGAGTAGAGAAGCATTTCTAAGTAGAAAGAGAATGAAAATGAAAGCAAATAACTCTTGGCAGCACTTTTCATGACAGCCTGCCCCTCTCCCATCACACCTGTTCCCCTCTTGCTGAATTTTCCCCGTGCCCTCCAGGAGGACTTGAAATCATGTGGTGAATTTAGCTAACAGACCATAAATATTTGCTGAGCAATCACTGTGTGCAAGGTGACAGAGTTCTCTTCTCTGTGTTGGTTTTGTATGTACACGGAACTGCCTGGGTTCTGTTTAAGCAAAAAGATAAATACTGACCATTATAATTATCTCTTTCCAAATAACAAGAATGTTGACCCTTCTGTTATTGGAAAGAGTTCGGGATGCTTTCCCTCCCCCCTCTCTCATTTGATCTGGAAGCATGGCCTGCTATGAGGTTGTGAAGAGCATCTCCTTCTTTAGGAGGAAATAAAGCCCAGAGAAGGATGAACATCTGGGACTTGAAGGTGGCTCTTTAGACTCTCATTTTCCATCAGATATCACTGCCTTTCTAAAGTGATGTTAACAAGGATTCATGGACATTGAAAAATTCTCTTGGTGGGGGTGGGATGAATTGGGAGATTGGGAATGATGTATATGCACTGTCATGTGTGAAACAGATAGCTAGTAGGAAGCTGCTGTATAACTCAGGGAGCTCAGCTCAGTGATCTGTGATGACCTGGAGGGGTGGGATGGGGGTGGCTGGGAGGGAAGTCCAAGGGGGGGGATATATGTATATGTATAGCTGATTCAGTTTGTTATATAACAAAAACTAACACAACATTGTAAAGCAACTATACCCAAATTAATGAAAAAATCCTTTTGTGGGTAACACAGTCTGAGAGATGAGAGCTGTATACTGAGCCAGGGAAATCGTTAATCCTCTCTAGTAAAACTAGTCAGGGTTATTTGAGCATAAGCCTTCTGTGAGGGACATTCCTGAAAATCAGGGAGTTCCATGGCACTTCTGTCATTAGAAGAGCTGCCATAATCATAATAAAATGCTATTGCTTTAAACGTTGCTTTAAGAGATGTGCCTATTCAGGACAGGGTTGCACAACTGGTGGCTAGCTTCCCTCCCCCCACCCTACCCATTCTTAGGTGGCATTAAGCAATCTCAGTTTAGCAATTTTTCCCCCAGGTTGAATTGAGACTATATTTTAAGTTCATTTTGGCTATTTATAAATAGTACTTTGTGGCAAGTCAAGCTTCAAGAAAAGAGGTTGAGTTTCCAACCTTGAGTCTAAACTTCCTTATGGCAGCTTCAGCTGGGACTAGAAAAATTTAGGTTTACAAAAACAAAATCCACCTTCAAATTTCCACTTATTCTTGAAGGTTCTACAGGAAGCCAAAAGAGTTCTTGGGTGTCACCACTGAGGGGTGTAATTTCTTAGAGACATAATTCCTGCTTCCACAAATGGAAGCTTAGAATAAGTCCTGGAAGTGAGATTGGTCAGGAAATGAGAACCAGTGCCTAGAAGTCATCTCCAGGTTCTTACAGAAGCTCCATGAGTGTGCACATGCCGATGTACCCTGGGTCTCTGGCCAAATCTCTTCTCCTTTCCTGCTTTTCAATCCTTGGGAAAAGACCACCTGTTTTCTGATCCGTCTACCTAAACTCTGAGGGATGAGAAGAGCTCAGAGCAAAATGGGAAGTGTTTCTTTCATGGCCAGTCAGCAGAGGGAACGGCCTTGCTTTTTTTTTACAGTTGTGTGACTGTGGTTAAATTCTTCACATGGAAAATAAGGGTGTGAAATAATAAGAAACAAACATTTATGTATATCCATCTCTGCTCCTGGTTCCTGGCACAAATCTCCTAAAACCCTTGTAAGTAGAGGTGCAGGGAGAATCCGAGTTGATCTTGTTATGCCCAGAGTCCGAGTCCCCAAAACTGAGAGAATAAGATGTCCACAGCAATGCAAAAGCATAAAGGGGTTTATTACTAGCTCGAGCCAGGGCCCAGGTTTCATCCGGCACAGTGGAATCCGACAAAGGCCCCGAGCTCTGAATCACATATACCTTTATCTAGACAATTCTTTGTTTCTGTAACAGCATAGCTGATTGGTTAAACTGTAGGCGCACGGGACTTTTAAAACCTCGCATCCCTATCTGGATTGGCTCGGGTCTGGCGTGGGTGGGGGGCTACGGGGATTTTTCTGATTGGTCTAGCTACACTGCCTGCGGGAGTTCCCAGAGCCTCAGCTTTCCTCAGGCCTAGTCTGCCCCTTAGAGCCTGTCCTGGCTTCAATTTGGCCCTAACAGGTCTTTGACCTGGATTCTTGACATAGAGCTCTTAAACCCTTGTAATTCCCTAAGTGATAAGAGCATCTGACAGAGTTCCTAAATCCTTTAGAATTTCCTGGGTGATAGGAGTGTCTTTTGTTCTAATGAGGTGTCTCTGAGTGGGTTCCTGGATGGGGTCGGGTCACCAGAAAGACCAAGGCGTGATCAGAAGCTTCAAACTTTCAGCCCCACACCACATTCTTCAGAGGGGGAGAGGGGCGGGAAATGGAGTTAATAATCATGCCTACATGAGGAAGCCTCCGTAAACACGCCAAAGTTGTGGATTTCGGAAACCTTTTGGGTTAGCCAACGCATCTACACGCAATAACCGTGGGAGCAGAAACGCCTGCGGGATCCTTCCAGATTCACCCTATGTACATCTTTGTCTGGTCTGTATTATCCTGTAGTATATTTTTGGTAACAAATCAGCAAGAATAAGTGGACTGTCTTACTGGGTTCTGGGAGATATTCTGGCAAATGAGTGACCCCAAGAAGGGGACTGTGGGAACCTCTGATTTGTAGTCCAGTTGGACAGAAGTTATAGGAAAGCTTGGGACCTACTGCTTGCCGTTGGTGACAAAGTGGGAGGCAGTCTTGTGGGGCTAAGCCTTTAACTTGCAGGGTCAGTGCCAACCCTGGTTCATATTAGAACTAAATTTAATTGTGGATGCCCAACTGGTATTGGAGAATTGGTCAGTGTGGGAAAAAATAGAGTGTCAGAAGTGCTGCGTGAATAGAGGAAAGCAGTGCATTTTGTGAGACAGGGATACCTGCTTTGCCCACCGTACACAATTACTGACAGAGTCAAGTGAAACCACACAGAGAGCACTTTATAAATGGAGACATACTGGAGAGAGAAAGCTGCTGCTGCTGCTGCTAAGTCGCTTCAGTCATGTCTGACTCTGCAACACCATAGATGGAAGCCCACCAGGCTCCCCCGTCCCTGGGATTCTCCAGGCAAGAACACTGGAGACAGAAAGAAGTGTTACTAATTCTGTGAACCGATATGGAGACTGAATTAAAAAAAAAAAAACTGGTGTCCCCATTTCCAACAAAAACTCTGATGTTCTTGTTCACCATGTGTGGGTGAAACCCTTTTGACACAGTCTCTCTCAAACTTGCATTGTCTTCCAGGGGCATCTGAAGTGTGCCCTGCAGGGCTTGAAGCCACATTATACTTGTGAATGGCTTCTTGGAGCATCAATTTTATGCAAATGAAGATTGGAGGGAAACATTCTTTTCTTTTTCAAGGTCATAATTCACTTAATTCGACTCCCAGGAACTAAAAAGAGTTAGCAATCATTTGTAAAGTGATATTTGCTATGCCTTTTAAAAAAAAGTATAGATGATTTACAATGTACTAGTTTCAGGTATAGGACAAAATGATTCCATTATACACACACACACACACACACACATATATATTTCTATTCCTTTTCAGATTCTGGATTATTATAAGATATTGAGTATAATTCTCTGTGGCTACACAGTAGGTCCTTCTTGTTTATCTATTTTATATATAGTAGTGTGTATATGTTAATCCCAAACAACCTGATTTATTCCCTCTCCTTTTATCTTTGGTAACCATAAGTTTGTTTTCTATGTCTGTGAATCTGTTTTGATTAGAAATAATCTTCCTTAAGCAAGCATTATTCATTCATTCATTTAACCCATGTTTATAGAGTGCCAATGGAAGTAGCATGGATGTGAGAGTTGGACTGTGAAGAAGGCTGAGTGCCGAAGAATTGATGCTTTTGAACTGTGTTGTTGGAGAAGACTCTTGAGAGTCCCTTGGACTGCAAGGAGATCCAACCAGTCCATTCTGAAGGAGATCAGCCCTGGGATTTCTTCTGGGATTTCTTTGGAAGGAATGATGCTAAAGCTGAAGCTCCAGTACTTTGGCCACCTCATGTGAAGAGTTGACTCATTGGAAAAGACTTTGATGCTGGGAGGGATTGGGGGTGGGAGGAGAAGGGGACTGAGGATGAGATGGCTGGATGGCATCATGGACTCGATGGACGTGAGTCTGAGTGAACTCCGGGAGATGGTGATGGACAGGGAGGTCTGGTGTGCTGCGATTCATGGGGTTGCAAAGAGTTGGACACGACTGAGCGACTGAACTGAACAGAACTGAATGGAAGTAGAATTAAATATAAAAGTAGCCAAAGAGTCCTGATTCTCTCTCATCATTTATTCAAGAACTGTAACACAAATCTCTATGCGAGATATGTAATAATCCTCAGTTGACCAGGATCTGTCTGTTCAGGCCGCTTGACAAACTACCATAGACTTGTTGCAGGAAGGGGGACCCCTTCCAGGGCCTGAAACTGGGCTCTTGTCTAACACTCGGAAATGAATTGTCCGAGGAGACACATGTGTTGGCAAAGCAAGAGATTTTATTGGGAAAGGGCACCTGGGTGGAGAGCAGTAGGGTAAGGAAACAGGAGAACTGCCATGTGGCTCACAGTCTCGGGTTTTATGGTGAAGGCATTAGTTTCTGGGTTGTCTTTGGCCAATCATTCAAATTCAGAGTCTTTCCTGGTGGCGCACGTATCGCTCAGCCAAGATGGATGCTAGCGAGAGGGATTGTGGGAAGTGGAAGTGTCTCCTTTTGACCTTTCCCGAACTCTTCCGGTTGGTGGTGGCTTATTAGTTCTGTATTCCTTACCAGGATCTCCTGTCATAAAACAACTCATGCAGATGGTTACTAAAGGGCCTGGCCAGGGTGGGCAGCTTCAGTCAGCATGTTTCCCTTAAGAGACTGAGTGGCTTAAACAACAGCCATTTATTTCTCACAGTTCTAGAGGCTGGGAAATACAAGACCAGGGTGCTAAATGATTCCGTGTCTGGTGACAGCCCATTTCCTGGCTCACTGATGACTATCTTCTCGCTGTGTCCTCACAAGCCGGAACGGGCTGGAGAGTTCTCTGGGGTCTCTTTTTATAAAAGCACTAATCCCATTCATGAAAGTTCCACTCTCATGACCTAGTTACTCCCCCAAGGCTCCACCTCTTATACAATCACATGGGGAATTAGGATTTCAATTTATGAACTGGGGCAGAGAGGGACAAAAACATTCCATCCATAGCTATCTGTAGAGGCAACTAATCTTACCCATTTCATTCCTCACTAGTTGACAGTTATTTTAATTCAAATATTTTTGCAATCATTATGTAATTTGAAAGTTTGGACCAGCGTGTTGAATTGCAGTTAAGATCGTGTCAAAGTTTCCCATGCTGCTGTTTCTGAAATTTCCACCATGTGATAAATGTTTTGTTCTGTGGCATCCTTGGTGTGGGGCTCTCTAAACCTTGAAACAGACAATGGTATGTCTTTGAAATGATCTTCCCTAGCAAAGGGGAACAATCATCCATTCCTTTATAAAACTGTACTATATCCTTCTTTACCCAAAGTTCGCTGCCATTAGTCCTTCCACTTAGGATAACTATTCAATTATTCAATGTTCTTTCCACTTACCATTAAATTTTTAAAAAATAACACCAGTAAGGAGCAAACATGAAAAGAAGACAGCCTGGTATTGCTGAGAGCACTGGGGCCTAGACCCAGGCAAATTGTATGAATCTTGTCCTGCCCAGAAGCACACAGCTTTAGTTAGTCTTCGACTCTCCAGGGCCCCTTCTGCATAATAGGGACACAAATATCAACTTTGCACTTTCCCTGACAATGTTTTTCAGTATTATCTACAGAGTACCTTTTGTGTCAGGGACCCTCCCTGCAAACTTCTTTGACATTCCATGTTCATCCTAAACATTTAGGTCTCTTCTACATACTCTTTTGAGATGTAATCAGATTTGTTTTAAAGTACAAATTATGTTTTCTCTCCCAAATCTTTGCGTGAGATTGACGCTCCAGAGAGAGGCTTTGCATACTTCTAGCATGTTACAGCATACCACTGGGAGGTACCTATACCTTTGTTTGAATGTTTCCTGTTGTCTTATTATTTTTTTTAATGTATTTATTCATTTATGAGTTCACTGGGTCTTTGTTGCTGTGAGTGTTCTTTCTCTACTTGGGGCGAGCAGGGGCTGGTCTTCTTTGTGATTCATAGGCTTCTTTCTCATTGTGGTGGCTTCTCTTGTTGTGGAGCACAGGTTCAGTAGTCGTGGCCCACAGGCTTAATTGCCCCAAGGCATGTGGGATCTTCCCAGACTGGGAATCAAACCTGTGTCTTCTGCATTGGCAGGCAGATTGTTAACCACTAGACCACCAGAGAAGCCCAGAACCTGTACTTTAGAAGTCTGGCTGTTAAGATGATATTCAGGACTGAAAATATTCAGTAGGTATGCATCAGTACCTATTTCTGCTTTATTGACTATGTCAAAGCCTTTGACTGTGTGGATCACAATAAACTGTGGAAAATTCTGAAAGAGATGGGAATACCAGACCACCTGACCTGCCTCTTAGAAACCTGTATGCAGGTCAGGAAGCAACGGTTAGAACTGGACATGGAACAACAGACTGGTTCCAAATAGGAAAAGGAGTACATCAAGGCTGTATATTGTCACCCTGCTTATTTAACTTATATGCAGAGTACATCATGAGAAACGCTGGGCTGGAAGAAGCACAGGCTGGAATCAAGATAGCCGGGAGAAATATCAATTACCTCAGATATGCAGATGACACCACCCTTATGGCAGAAAGTGAAGAGGAACCTCATCAAGAACCTCTTGATGGAAGTGAAAGAGGAGAGTGAAAAAGTTGGCTTAAAACTCAGCACTCAGGAAACTAAGATCATGGCATCCGGTCCCATCACTTCATGGGAAATAGATGGGGAAACAGTGGAAACAGTGGCAGACTTTATTTTGGGGGCTCCAAAATCACTGCAGATGGTGATTGCAACCATGAAATTAAAAGATGCTTACTCCTTGGAAGGAAAGTTATGACCAACCTAGATAGCGTGTTCAAAAGCAGAGACATTACTTTGCCAACAAAGGTCTGTCTAGTCAAGGCTATGGTTTTTCCAGTGGTCATGTATGGATGTGAGAGTTGGACTGTGAAGAAAGCTGAGTGCCGAAGAATTGATGCGTTTGAACTGTGGTGTTGGAGAAGACTCTTGAGAGTCCCTTGGACTGCAAGGAGATCCAACCAGTCCATTCTAAAGGATATCAGTCCTGGGTGTTCATTGGAAGGACTGATGCTGAAGCTGAAGCTCCGGTACTTTGGCCACCTCATGGGAAGAGATGACTCACTGGAAAAGACTCTGATGCTGGGAGGGATTGGGGGCAGGAGGAGAAGGGGACGACAGAGGAAGAGATGGCTGGATGGCATCACCGACTCGATGGACATGAGATTGAGTGAACTCTGGAAGTTAGTGATGGACAGGGAGGCCTGGCATGCTGTGATTCATGGGGTCACAAGGAGTCGGACAGGACTGAGCGACTGAACTGAACTGAAGTGAACTGATGCATCAGTAAGAACAATGTTGCCTATTAAAAATGCTGGAGAGGTGGAGAAAAGGGAACCCTGCTATACTGCTGGTGGGAACGTAAGTTGGTAAAGCCATTATGGAAAACAGTATGGAGGTTCCTCAGAAAACCAAAAATAGAATTACTGTATGATACAGCAATCCTACTCCTGGGTATATGCCTGGACAAAACTATAATTTAAAAAGATACGTGCATCCCTATATTCATAGCAGCACTATTCACAGTAGCCAATACATGAAACAACCTAAATGTCCACCAAGGGATGATTGGATAAAAAAGATGTGGTACATATATATATACAACAGCACACTGCTGCTGCTGCTGCTAAGTCGCGTCAGTCATGTCTGATTCTGTGCAACCCCATAGACGGCAGCCCAACAGGCTCCTCTGTCCCTGGGATTCTCCAGGCAAGAACACTAGAGTGGGTTGCATCTCCTTCTCCAATGCACGAAAGTGAAAAGTGAAAGTGAAGTCCCTCAGTCATGTCTGACTCTTAGCAACCCCATGAACTGTAGCCTACCAGGCTCCTCCGTCCATGGGATTCTCCAGGCAAGAGTACTGGAGTGGGGTGTCATTGCCTTCTCCGACAATGGCATACTACTCAGCCATAGAAAGGGAACAAAATAATGCCATTTGGAGCAAATGGATGCGACTAGATTATTATACTAAGTGAAGTAAGTCAAAAAGAAAAAGACATCTAGGTTGCTTCCATGTTCTAGCTATTGTAAATAGTGCTGCGATACAGATGAAAGGATAAAGAAGTTGTGGTACATATACACAATGGAATATTACTTAGCCATATAAAGGAATGAATTTGAGTCAGTTCCAATGAGGTGGATGAACCTAGAACCTCTTATACAGAGTGAAGTAAGTCATAAAGAGAAAGATAAATATCATATTCTAATGCATATATACAGAATCTAGAAAAATGGTCCTGAAGAATTTATTTGCAGGGCAGCAATGGAGAAACAGACATAGAGAATAGACTTATGGACAGGGGAGAGGGGGGAGAAGGTGAGATGTATGGAGCGAATAACATGGAAACTTACATGACCATATGTAAAATAGATAGCCAACAGGAATTTGCTGTATGGCTCAGGAAAATCAAACAGGGGCTCTGTATCAACCTGGAGGGGTGGGATGGGGAAGGAGATGGGAGGGAGGTTCAAAAGGGAGAGGATATATGTATACCTATGGCTGATTCATGTTGAGGTTTGATAGAAAACAACAAAATTCTGTAAAGCAACTATCCTTCAATTAAAAATAAATTAATTAAAAAACAATAAAAAAGAAAGACAAATACCCTATGATATCATTTATATGTGGAAATGTAAAATATGACACAATTGAACTTATCTATGAAACAGAAAGAGACTCACAGATATAGAGGACAGATTTGTGGTTGCCAAGGGGGAAGCAGAGGTGTGGGGGCTGGAATGGGAGTTTGGGATTGGCAGATGCAAACTGGTATACAAGAATGGATAAACAGTAAGATCCTACTGTATAGCACAGGGAACTATATTCAATATCCTGATAAACCATAATGGAAAAAATATTTAAGAAAGAATCTCTATATGTGAGAAACTGTCACTTTGCTGTACAGCAGACTGGGCTACACTGTAAATCAACTATACTTCAATAAAAAATAAAAAAGAAGTAAAAGGAACATCGGTTTTTAAGATATAAAAGCACCTTTGTTTTGACCCGTAAATAGCTGCCCCCAGGTCCTTGAGCACCATCCATTCCCCACATCACTCCTCTCAGGAGGTATTTTTAGTCCTGTGGCTTTGGAGAATTGTCTGCTTGGAGTCTATATTTTGTAGCAAGTATCCCTTCCTCCCCCACTTCTGGACACAGCTTTCTTTCTCTTGGGGAACTGTGCCTTCCCCATTCTCTAAGGTTCTGAGGAGGCTTCCAACCACAGCACCTCCTCCCCTCCATGGCCCATGGGGTGGGCAGTGATGTAGGTCCCTATTCCTTGACAGGCATGTGCTTTGTAATCCAAGACAGAGCCACCAGAGGCTTCCCCTAGAACTCTACACAGTCATCTCGGTATCCATAGGGGGTGGGTTCCAATACCCTCCTGTCCTCCACAGATGATCAAGTCCCTTACATAAAAAGGTTTCTGAAATTTGATCAAAGGTTGGTTGAATCCACTGACATGGAGGGCTGACTACATTATGAGTGCAGGGACTGAGACACTCTTTGTCCCTCTTTGAAACATGAGCTGAAAGGCTATGGCCCTAGATCATCTGGTGGCCTTGACTGTGCAAAGAAGGAGAAGCCTGGGAAGCAACACAAAGATAGAAATGGACCGATGGAGAGATTGGGAGAAAGAGAGGACCCTGGTGATATCTGACTACCAGACCAAATTTCTATCCTTTATAATAGCAGTTCTCAAGCTTGGGTGTGTGTCAGCATCAGGGGGAGCACTAATAAGTGATCCAGAGCCCGGCCATGGTGAAGTGGGAAAGGGCTGGCTCCTTTTTATTTGTTCCACATCCTCCAGGTGGTTTGGATACACATCAAAAGTTGAGAACTACAACTTGACAAACATGTGACCCAACATACCTCCTCTTTTGCAGCAGCGACTTAGGTTTCTGACATGCAGACACTAAGAAGCACCAAGGACTCAATGGCATCATGCAAACAGGAAACAAAGCAAATCCCTGGTCAAGGCCCCAGTGTCCCTGATCTTGGGTAGCTGAGTGAATTGCAGGTTTTGTTCATGAGGAATATTCTCCATGGACCCAGTGCTGATGGGAGTGAAATGTTGAAGTGGTTAAGACAGGAATGACACCTCCCATCTTCCTGGGCTTCCCTACATCTACAGTTTTCTAAAGGGAATTCCCTGAGTTGGTAGAGCTTTCCTTTATGTGGGCTTCCATCCCAGCTGCATGTGACAGCAACAGCCCAACCCTTACACCACAGTCATCTCAGGATTTGGGACCAGGGTAGAATAGAAGCCATATTCTTGGAAGTGCATTGAAAATCTCTCATTAGCCCAGATTGGGTCGCATGACCACTCTGTACCAATAATAGGGAAATACAGTGGCCTGCTGGGCCCAGCCCTGAGTCACATGGCCACCTCTGGCGTGGTGGGGAGGGACATATGTGTGGGGGAGAATTGAATTAGCTTCATAAGAACAACAATTCATTACTAGGGGGAAAGGATGACTTTAAGGAGGAAATCAGGACACACTTACTAGAAAATGTGAGTGAATTCCAGGCAGCAAAATCAACAGATGTCTACTACAGTTGGACTGTTGTCATTTTATTCTAGCTTTGCTGGGAAAAAGCCAGTAAGAACAAATTCAGCAAATCACAGACTTGCACTGAAGAGAAGAGACTCAAGAATCTAGGAACTCAGCCTTTTTTCTCTAAATAGAACATAGTTTATGCTATTAAAGACAGATGCTTATTTATTCTATGCTGAGAGCTCTCTGGCCAGGCAGATTCCAAATATCCTTCCATCTGCAGATCCTTCCAGGGCTTTGCAATTTTTACTAGTTAATGACAAGACTGGGGGAGGGGAAACTTAAAATGAAGTAATAAATGCATTTGGAAGAATGTTAAAGGCTTAGTTATTTCACACTTCTGGAATTCAGAGCAATGAAAAAGTAAACAGTCTTCCTGGCTCAAAGGGGAATCCTTCCATCCATGAAACAAATTTATTTTGATTATTTTGGCTTCTCAAGAGATGTTTCCTGTGGCTGTATTATAAAAAATTCTTCATGTTTTTATTCTATACTGTTCTACTGGGCCTTGTGAAACAAGAAATTATTTGCTGCATTTACTTGCTGTGGAATGGGGCTTCACTATCATTTGCATATCTTTCGTATACTATTAATTCAGATCTTTTTTAGAATTGTAATTGTGGAAGCAATTTTCATTACAATTTCTTGTAATGTATAAATTTGAGATAATTGGACTGGAAAGCTTGTTTGTCCAAATTGCCTGCATCAGTACTATTTCATGGGTTTTTAAAGTATGAACAAATTTTGAAACTGATCCCTGATGATAAACATTTGAAGATGATTTTTGATCTCTGAAAACAACATTTGTACCCAATGTAGGTGAAACCAATTCCTTTCTGAGTTGATACTGATGGTGATTTAATGAAACTAATCTTTATGAACTGAAAAGAGTATTTTTTTATCTTACCAACCAAGTTTGAGAGTATGATGAATTCTCAGATGAGATATGACCTAGGAGTTACAAACTTAGAACAAATTGGGGATTTGATAGATCCTATGATAGATGGGGACTTCCCTGGTGGCTCAGATGGTAAAGCATCTGTCTACAATTCGGGAGACCCAGGTTCGTTCCCTGGGTTGGGAAGATCCCCTGATAGATGGGCTTCCCTCGTGGCTCAGACAGTAAAGAATCTGCCTGCAGTGCAGGAGACCTGGGTTTGATCCCTGAGTTGGGAAGATCCCCTAGAGAAGGAAATGGCAACCCACTGCAGTATTGTTGTCTGGAAAATCCCATGGACAAAGGAGCCTGGTGGGCTAGAGACCATGGGGTCTCAAAGAGTCAGATACAACCGAGCAACACAGCAGCAGCCGCAGCCTATAGTAGATAATATCAGTTTTGGTATTCCATTGTTCCCATCTGGTTAGAGAGTAGTTATCATTTATGGAAGCCTCTTGATGAAAATGAAAGAAGAGAGTGAAAAATTTGACTTAAAGCTCAACATTCAGAAAACTAAGATTATGGCATCTGGTCCCATCACTTCATGGGAAATAGATGGGGAAACAGTGGAAACAGTGTCAGACTTTATTTTGGGGGCTCCAAAATCACTGCAGATGGTGAATGCAGCCATGAAACTAAAAGACGCTTACTCCTTAAAAGGAAAGTTATGACCCAACCTGGATAGTATATTCAAAAGCAGAGACATTACTTTGTCAACAAAGGTCCATCTAGTCAAGGCTATGGTTTTTCCAGTGGTCATGTATGGATGTGAGAGTTGGATTGTGAAGAAAGCTGAGCACCGAAGAATTGATGCTTTTGAACTGTGGTGTTGGAGAAGACCCTTGGACTGCAAGGATATCCAACCAGTCCATCCTAAAGGAGATCGATCAGTCCTGAGTGTTCATTGGAAGGACTGATGCTGAAGCTGAAACTCCAATACTTTGGCCACCTCATGCGAAGAGTTGACTCATTGGAAAAGACTCTGATGCTGGGAGGGATTGGGGGCAGGAGGAGAAGGGGACGACAGAGGAGGAGATGGTTGGATTGCCATCACTGACTCGATGCACATGAGTTTGGGTGAACTCTGGGAGTTGGTGATGGACAGGGAGGCCTGGTGTGCTGTGATTCATGGGATCACAAAGAGTCGGACATGACTGAGCGACTGAACTGACTGACTGACACCCTTAAGCTTTATTAAGGTCCAGAACATCTTCTACTGGGCTAAATTTTTAGGAGAAACAAAGTGTATGAAGACAGTTTGTCAGCCTAGGGAGGAAGTGAGAAGGGAACTACCTACAATATAATTCGAGAGACTGGAGAAGGAATCTTTCCTAAAGATTAAGATCCCATAGATTTAGCACATTACAGGCACTCAACAGATATTTATTCAATGAAGGAAAAAAATAAAGGAATCAGACAAAATTAGAAAAGCCCCATGGAGATGTTCCTTTTAATTTACCTCCACTTCTAGCTGGACCAACTTTGATGAGTGCTACATATGGGAGTCACAATTGTCATTAAAGCGCGTCATACCAGAGTTCAGAGAAGAATGTGTCTGCTCACTTTCCCAGAGATAAACATAACTGAGCTGGAATAGAATTTTCTAAGGTGAAATCAGCTTTTTAAATTGTGAAAAATAAAACATAGTTCTTTTTGTTGCACCATACTGGCTGACTTTCCATCTTATGAAGAAACTTGCCACTACTGTGTTTAATTAACTGATGTCCCCTAATGGATCAGTCACAGACGATGCCTGAGTTGCTTCAACGTGAATGGCACCCTGGAGTCTGTAACCCAGCACCCCCATAGTTATTCTACTCAACATCTGTGGTTGAGTTTGTTCCTTATCCAGGGCCTCAGTTCATAAGGGCATGGTCTAGTTTTTTTCAGATCTCGATCTCATTTTAACTAGTCAATTTGCAAAAAGCTATTGCTGTCAATTAATGCATTGTTTTTCTTTTCTCCCTGTTTTTTTTTTTTCTGATTTGTGGGACTGGAATTCAGGAAGAAGAGGGATCCCCAAGAGAACCACAGTGCCTCGGGGTGGAACCGAAGATGGCAGCAGGTAGAGTCCATTCACGGCAACGCCTCCTTTCCTGGGCTGCTGTTGTTGACAGCAGGGCTCGAAGAATCCAAAAGTTTGCAGATCACAAAAGAAAATTTGTGTGTTCCCATTGATTGGAAACATGACTAGGAATGTCACTTGTGATGTATGCCAGGCACAACATCTGGACAGTCTGGTCATGGTGCAAAAAATAGCTTCTTCTCTCTTTTCTTTTTTTTTTTCTTTCTTCTAATGATTTCAGTGCTTGCTGAACAAATACTTGCAATGAAGTAGATGATGATAATGATGAAGAAATTTCAAATTTAGTCATACTAAAATAAGTAGTGCATTTTTTTCTGAAGTATTTATGATTACCTTGGAAAATGCTATCTAGATGCAGTTGCTTTTTAAAAAAATGTGTATAGTTAAATATGCAGCTTTGCTAAAGATATTTACCCCATCATAGGACTTCATATGAGATAAAATGCGAAGGAGCAAATGAGCCTATACTTTAGTTTCTTCCTATGATTGGTAATGATAATGAGATGTAATAGTCATAAAAATAAACAGTTGAATGGACCTCATAATAATGAGAGCTAAATCTTAATACTCTCTGCTTCTAGTTCCCAATGACTATGAGGAGGGGTTAGAAGAGGGCTCCAGATATGTTTGCCACTGGCAGAGGCTCATGTTCTTGTAAGTTAATGAAAATCAGGGAGAATAATTAAGAAAATTGAAATGGTAATGAGAAGAATATGCAAGGTGGGTGTGTGTAGGGGGTAGAGGGGAACTGGCACCCTGTTCAGATTTCCATGGAGGAGAGAGAATTGGCGATTAACCAGCTCTGGCATCTCCCTCTATGCCCCTCCCAAGTGTCTGCCCCGTCAGAAACAGACACTGTTTTAGGTTCATGTTTCTTCTGACTTGCACCCCTTGCAGATTCTTGCATGACTGGTTCCTTTTCTTCAAGTAGCTCTCAGCTGAAACATCCAGTCCCAGAGGCTACTTTGTTGTTCCTTGAGATCACTCTTCATCTCACTGTCTGCTTTTATTGGGTTGGCCCAAAAGTTCAACTGGGTTTTGCTACAAGATCTTATGGGAAAAAAACAAACAAACTTTTGAGCTAACCCAATATTTTTTTTCCCATAATACTTATTACGATCCCAAATCATCTTTCTATGGATTGGTTTCCTTTCTTATTGTTCCCTCAAGATATTGTAGCATAGGAGTTGAGTCTGGAAGGACAGATATGAAAACCTATTTGTGAAAAGAAGTGCATTAGCTGGGGTGTTTATAAAGTGAAAACAAAATACTGTAAATTGACTCCAAAGGGATATCTATTTGAAACTCTGCCCCCCGCCCTGTTTTTTGGCTGATGATCTGATCCTTTGGTATCTGTCACCTTATCCTGAGGTCTATGATTTCTATTTGCAGGGGCAACCCAGGGTACAGTGACAGGTTAATTGGGAGTGTGTTTAAATATCACCAGCTTTGCACTCTAATGATTCAGCATCTATATATGATTGAAGTTTTTCTTAATAAGTGACCTGCCTGTAATAGATAGAACCCTAATGCCTGCTCAGAATCAGGTAGCATCCTCCCTTGACTTTATGGATACAATAGCTGAATGGATGGAGTAGCTCACTTAAGTCCCTCCTAATGTGATACAGCATGGGTTGCTGTCAGCTGGTGCTCTGTTTCAGCAAGACCAGCATTGGGAAGGTTCATTCGGTGAATGAGGTTTACCTTTGCCTTCTGGTGCCCTGCACCTCCTAGTGAGGTTCCTCCTCACTACCTCACCCCCTGATTTCTCTACCTTCAGAAGACTGTGCAGTCAGGCACATAAACCTTAGTCCATGTTAATTCACATCATTGTGTTGCTTCTTCTTCAGCCAATTGCTATTTATGCCACAGAGCTACCTGTGGAATGAAAAAATGTGGTAGTTGTTAAAGGGATCAGCAGATAAAGAAAAAGGGACATTTCTGGATACAATCACAATGCCTGTGGAACCACTTTCTCAAGCTGAGCATTGAATGGCCCTGAGTCATGGAACACTCAGCAAAGATTCCATTAGAGAGTGTTTCTTCAGAGCAGGAATTGTGTCTCTTCACAAGTGAGTGCTCCAACACTAAGTTGTGTCTGGCTTCTGTGACCCTTTGGACAATAGCCAGACAGGCTCCTTTATCCTTGGGATTATCCTGGCAAGGGTACTAGAGTGAGTTGGCATTTCCCCCTCCAGGAGATCTTCCTAACCCACACCTCCTGCATTGGCAGGTGGATTCTTTACCACTGAGCCACCTGGGAAGCACATTTACAAGTGAGGTTAAATCCTTTATTGAAAGACACCATTTTCAAGACATAACTTCTTTCTGGTATAATGTTCAAGGCAAAAATAAAGGATGGAAAGCTGAACTGAAGTGAAATTTATCACCCTGCACAGGGAAAAGGAAGAATGGGTGATAGACCCATGAGATGGAGGTATCATGGAGAAGAATTTCCATAAACTTAAGAGCCCCTGTGATATGACCATGACATCACTTCTATAATTGAGAAAAAATAAATATGCTTTACTGATAGTGACAAGGAAGAAGGCGTAATTTCTGCGAGGGAGAACTCTACATCAGCAAAACGGCTGACAGTATCACCCAATTCAGTTTGGTTTAGTTCAGTCACTCAGTCATGTCTGACACTTTGTGACCCCATGAATCACAGCACACCAGGCCTCCCTGTCCATCACCAACTCCCGGAGTTTACTCAAACTCATGTCCATTGAGTTGGTGATGCCATCCAACTATCTCATCCTCTGTTGTCCCCTTCTCCTCGCTGCCTCAATCCTTTCCAGCGTCAGGGTATTTTCAAATGAGTCATTTCTTCCCATCAGGTGGCCAAAGTAATGGAGTTTCAGCTTCAACATCAGTTCTTCCAATGAATTTTCAGGACTGATTTCCTTTAGGATGGACTGGTTGGATCTCCTTGCAGTCCAAGGGACTCTCAAGAGTTTTCTTTGACACCACAGTTCAAAAGCATCAATTCTTTGGTACTCAGCTTCCTTTTATAGTCCAACATCCACACATGACTACTGGGAAAATCATAGCTTTAACTAGACAGACCTTTGTTGACAAAGTAATGTCTCTGATTTTTAATATGCTGTCAGGGTTGGTCATAACTTTTCTTCCAAGGAGTTAGCGTCCTTTAATTTCGTGGCTGCAGTAAGAACCTGCAGTGATTTTGGAGCCCAGGAAAATAAAGTCTGACACTGTTTCCATTGTTTCCCCATCTATTTGTCATAAAATAATGGGACCAGATGCCATGATCTTAGTTTTCTCAATGTTGAGTTTTAAGCCAACTTTTTCACTCTCCTCTTTCACTTTCATCAAGAGGCTCTTTAGTTCTTCATTTTCTGCCATAAGGGTGGTGTCATCTGCATATCTGAGGTTATTGATATTTCTCCCAGCAATCTTGATTCCAGCTTGTGCTTCATCCAGCCCAGTATTTCACATGATGTATTCTGCATATAAATTAAATAAGCAGGGCGACAATATGCAGCCTTGACGTACTCCTTTCCCTATTTGAAACCAGTCTGTTGTTCCATGTCCATTTCTAACTGTTGCTTCCTGACCTGCATACAGATTTCCCAAGAAGCAGATAAGGTGGCTGGTACTCCCATCTCTTGAAGAGTTTTCCACGGTTTGTTGTGTACCACAGAGTCAAAGGCTTTGGCATAGTCAATAAAGCAGAAATAGATGTTTTTCTGGAACTCTCTCACTGTTTTGATGATCCAATGGATGTTGGAAATTTGATCTCTGGTTCCTCTGCCTTTTCTAAACCCAGCTTGAACATCTGGAAGTTCATGGTTCACATACTGCTGAAGCCTGGATTGGAGAATTTTGAGCATTACTTTGCTAGCGTGTGAGATGAGTGCAATTGTGTGGTAGTCTGAGCATTCTTTGGCATTGCCTTTCTTAGGGATTGGAATGAAAACTAACCTTTTCCAGTCCTGTGGCCACTGCTGAGTTTTCCAGATTTGCTGGTATATTGAGTGCAGCACTTTCACAGCATCATCTTTTAGGATTTGAAATAGCTCAACTGGAATTCCATCACCTCCACTAGCTTTGTTCATAGTGATGCTTTCTAAGGCCCACTTGACTTGGCATTCCAGGATGCTCTCTAGGTGAGTGATCACACCATCGTGATTATCTGGGTCATGAAGGTCTTTTTTGTACAGTTCTTCTGTGTATTCTTGCCACCTCTTTTGAATATCTTCTGCTTCTGTTAGGTCCATACGATTTCAGTCCTTTATTGTGCTCATCTTTACATGAAATGTTCCCTTAGTATCTCTAATTTCCTTAAGAGATCTCTAGTCTTTCCCATTCTATTGTTTTCCTCTATTTCCTTTGCATTGATCACTGAGGAAGGCTTTCTTATCTCTCCTTGCTATTCTTTGGAACTCTGCATTCAAATAGATATATCTTTCCTTTTCTCTTTTGCTTTTCACTTCTCTTCTTTTCACAGCTATTTGTAAGGCCTCTTCAGACAATCATTTTGCCTTTTTGCACTTCTTTTCTTGGGGATGGTCTTGATCCCTGTCTCCTGTACAATGTCACAAACTTCCATCCATAGTTCTCCAGGCACTCTGTCTATCAGATCTAATCCCTTAAATCTATTTCTCACCTCCACTGTATAATTGTAAGGGATTTGATTTAGGTCATACCTGAATGGTCTAGTGGTTTTCCCTACTTTCTTCAATTTCAGTCTGAATTTGGCAATAAGAAGTTCATGATCTGAGCCATAGGCAGCTCCCGGTCTTGTTTTTGCTGACTGTATAAAGCTTCTCCATCTTTGGCTGCAAAGAATATAATCAATCTGATTTTGGTGTTGGCCATCTTGTGATGTCCATGTGTAGTCTTCTCTTGTGTTGTTGGAAGAGGGTGTTTGCTATGAGCAGTGTGTTCTCTTGGCAAAATTCTATTAACCTTTGCCCTGCTTCATTCTGCACTCCAAGGCCAAATTTTCCTGATACTCCAAGTATTTCTTGACTTCCTACTTTTACATTCAAGTCCCCTATAATGAAAAGAACATCTTTTTTTGGGTGTTAGTTCTAGAAGGTCTTGTAGGTCTTCATAGAAACATTCAACTTCAGCTTCTTCAGCATTATTGGTTGGGACATAGACTTGGACTACTGTGGTACTGAATGGTTTTCCTTGTAGTACTGCATTTCAGACTCTTGTTGACTATGATAGCTACTCCATTTCTTCTAAGGGATTCTTGTCTGCAGTAGTAGATATAATGGTCATCTGAGTTAAATTCACCCGTTCCAGTCCATTTAGTTCATTGATTCCTAAAATGTCAATGTTCACTCTTGCCATCTCCTGTTTGACCGTTTTCAATTTGCCTTGATTCATGGACCTAACATTCCAGTTTCCCATGCATGGGACCTTTTAGTCTTCACTAACTCCACCATATTTTGGCCCCAGGTAAATAACAGGGAGGGAACAGAGCCCCACTCATCAACAGAAAATTGGATTAAAAATTTACTGAGCATGGCTCATCTATCAGAACAAGACCCAGTTTCCCCCTCAGTCAGTCTTTCCCTTCAGGAAGCTTCCATAAGCCTCTTATCCTTCTCCATCAGAGGGCAGACAGACTGAAAACCACAATCACTGAAAACTAACCAATCTGATCACGTAGACCACAGCCTTGTCTAACTCAATGATACTATGAGCCATGCCGTGTAGGGCTACCCAAGATGAGTGGGTCGTGGTGGAGAGTCTGACAAAATGTGATCCACTGGAGAAGGGAATGGAAAACCATTTCAGTATTCTTGCCTTGAGAACTCCATGAACAGTATGAAAAGGCAAAAAGACAGGACACTGTAAAGATGAACTTCCCAGGTCAATAGGTGCCCAATATGCTACTGGAGATCAGTGGAGAAATAACTCCAGAAAGAATGAAGGGACGGAGCCAATGCAAAACAACACCCAGTTGTGGATGTGACTGGTGATAGAAGCAAAGTCACCCGATTAGCCAGGTTTGAAAAAAATATTTACATAGTGTGAGAGTTGTGTGTTAGATTTTATTTGAGGGCAAAATAGGAACTGCAGCCCGGGAGATAGCATTCCAGATAGCTCTGAGAAAATGCTCTGAGAAGGTGAGGGAAGGAGCTAGGACATATAAGAGTTTTGCAACAAAGGGCAGGTAGGGCAGGTAGTCGGGAACATCAAAAAATTACTGCTTAAGAAACCAGATACATCAAGTTAAGGAATTTAGTGCTTTCTATGTGAGGGAAGATGCGAGAGTCTCCACTCACTGAAATCAGTTTTTGATATGCATCTCAGCTATCTGGGGTCAGTATCCTGTGTTATCAGATTCTGAGTTTTCTCAAGGCTTACTGTAGGGAGTGCACACAGACTGATGGCTGCTAGATGGCAGAAGTTCTTTCCTTCCTGAGTTCCTTCAGGGCTCAGCAGCTCGCGTTGGAGGGCCACAGTTGCTGATGACTGTGATATCCTTTGGTTACTGATATGGCAGGAGACATTCCATTTCTCACCAGTTTTTGGAAGGTGCTAAGGACCTGCATCATCATGCAGATGGCACCACCCATATGGCAGAAACTGAAGAGGAACTAAAGAGCCTCTTGATGAAAGTGAAAGAGGAGAGTGAAAAAGTTGGCTGAAAGCTCAACATTCAGAAAACTAAGATCATGGCATCTGGTCCCATCACTTCATGGCAAATAGATGGGGAAACAGTGGAAACAGTGGCAGACTTTATTGTGGGGGGCTCCAAAATCACTGCAGATGGTGATTGCAACCATGAAATTAAAAGATACTTGCTCCTTAGAAGAAAAGTTATGACCAACCCTGACAGCATATTAAAAATCAGAGACATTACTTTTTCAACAAAGGTCTGTCTAGTTAAAGCTATGGTTTTTCCAGTAGTCATGTATGAATGTGAGAGTTGGACTATAAAGAAAGCTGAGAGCCAAAGAATTGATGCTTTTGAACTGTGGTGTTGGAGAAGACTCTTGAGAGTCCCTTGGACTGCAAGGATATCCAACCAGTCCATCCTAAAGGAGATCAGTCCTGGGTGTTCATTGGAAGGACTGAAGTTGAAGCTGAAACTCCAGTATTTGGCCACCTGATGCGAACAACTGACTTATTTGAAAAGACCCTGATGATGTTGAAGATTGAAGGTGAGAGGAGAAGGGGATGACAGGATGAGATGGTTGGATGGCATCATCATCTTGATTGGACTTGATTTTGAGCAATCTCTGAGAGTTGGTGATGGACATGGAAGCCTGGGGTGCTGCAATCCATGGGGTTGCAAAGAGTCAGACACGACTGAGTGACTGAACTACTGAATTGAACTGAACTGAAGGACCTAAGGGGAAGAACTAGTCTACACATTCTCACCTGGGCATGTGCCTCAGTGAAAAAGTAGCTGTTGTATAGTAGTCAGATTTTTGGTCTGCATGACTCAGACCCCCAACCTCTCTCAGGTCATTCTTTCCCTGGATTATCTCTTTCCTTTTTGCTCCTCTATTGGTGGTAAGACCAATGAATGGGCCAACTATGGTTTCTTGAGAGAATTCTTTTTAAAAAAGAATTGCATCCTTTCTGATGGCTATATTTTCAAGGGGAAAAAAAAGGAAAATGTGTTTTTAAAATATTGGCTTGATCTTGCCATGTTTCTTGCCATGCATGGCTTTAGAAGCAAGCCAAGTACTTTTGAATGCTGCAACAACTTTAAATGTGTTTAAAATCCAAGAAGACTTTGTGGAATCCTTATTGTCTTTTGGTCTGCACTCACCATGTGCTGGTAGGGCTGCAAAATTGCAACATTTTATTCATTGGAGGCGGGAAGCCATTTTATTCCCATCAGAGGATTTCATCTGAGTGTTCTCCTTTGGCTAAAGGTCACCCAGGGCTGAGTGGGGCCCAACCCCCTTCAGAGGTGGCTGTCTGTGTCATCTGCACTTAGTCAAATTTTCATTTCCTGTGGTTTGTAGGTTATTCGAGCGTAAAGTAACAAGCACCAAATGGTTAAAATTCTTCTACTAAAAATGGATGTGATGAGGGGGAAAATATATGTATTTTTGTAACCTTTCTGGGGATTGAGACCAGAGTTCTACTCTGCAGCTTCTTAAGTGACATGATGTTACTGTGTATGTGAGGCTAAGCCCCCTAGGAGACTCAGAAGTCAGACTTTCTGACTGAGATCCCTGTGAGAGGTCAGAAATAAGACCTAGTCTCTGATAACCAGACAAAATGTCTGCTTTTGTTTTCACATCATAGGGAGAACAGTCAAAGTGAGGTTTCCACTCCAGCCAACTGTATTTCAGTAGACTGTCTTCTGATTGTGCAAGAAAGTTATTTGTCTTCCTTACTGATTTGTCTGAGGCCCCAGCCAAAGAATGACCAGAAAATTGTTCAGGTAGGGAAATTAGGAAACAAAAGGGTGCTGTACTTCCTTTATTCTGAATTTACATTGTTTCTACTCCCTTAAACTTGGAACAGATAACCTGAGGATTCCTGGGAGGCTGTTTATTAGAGAAAATGCTACTGGAGGCGGTAGGTGAATTTCAGCAAAGTCCTGATGCTTAAATTCTTTTATGGGACTTTCCTACAGTATATATATTTTAAACTTATTTATCTATGTTTGGCTGCGCTGGGTCTTTGTTACTTTGCCCTCTAGTTTCAGAGATCTGTTGCCGCCTGCGGGTTTCAGTAGTAGTGGCACGTGGGCTCAGTAATTGCAGTTCACAGGTTCTAGAGCATGGGTGCAGTAGTGGTGGCCGATGGACTTAGCGGCTCTGTGGCAAGTGGGATCTTCCTGGACCAGGGATTGAATCCATGTCCCCTGCACTGGCAGGCAGATTCTCACCCACTGTGCCATGAGGGAAGTCCCATACTTTTGTTTAACCTAAGGAATCTCACTACCATTGTTTGTCTCTGCTTCAGATAACAGTGTTTAGATGTTCACAATCACATAGATTCTTCCGAAGAAACGAAAGCAGTGCTATGCTTGTTGCTGGAGGTTTGTCAGAGGAACACATTCCTTTGAAGGTGATAACATTTCCTATTCCAAGAACTAAAACACCACTGGACAGGAGGCCATGGGCTCCAACATACATTCACAGAAAGGAAGATGTTTCCAGAATTTACTTACAGTTTCTGCATTGTCAGTGTCAGTAGGAAAGAGCCTTTTTTTTTTTTTTTTTTTGGCTTAGATTTTCTTCACCTGTGAAGTCAGTAGGACTTGTCCTAAAATCTGAAGAGATGTTCCTCTGGTGACTGGGGTTGGGAGGATGTGGCAGTGGGGGAAATGATTGTGTTTGCAGGAGAGAGTGGTCAGCCTGGGAAGTCTTCCTGTCTGCAGTGATGGGAGACCTCTTGGTCTGCCTATTGAAAGGTGCCAGTCAGCCCCAGCTCGGTGCCATATTCCAGAAGGCATTAGAGAAAGGAAATCAGGTTCCCAAGTTCTCAGGGCTTTCCTAGGTGAAATTTCTTAAGTGATGGTCCACCCACTGCTCTGAACCCACTGCATCCATCCTCCTCAGCACGGCCCAGAGAGCAGTCCTGGCCTTTTCTCCTCTCTCCATAGGCACAGAGCTAATCATTTCCAGATATTTTTTTTGGCGGGGGGAGGAATTCAACAGACCACCAATTGTTCATAAATGGGAAAGCAGAAATATAAAGAAAGTGAGGGTCTGCTTTAGTCCTGTGTGTTCACAGTATATCTGCTATGTTGTTGATTGACAGGCACCTGTGCCTTGAGGAGAAGCAGAAATTCACCTCCACAGCTGATGTCTGGGTGTTCGTTTGTTTGGGTTTTTTTTTTTTAATGTGTGTATTTTTTGTTTTTAAGATCACACCATGCGGGATCTTCATTCCCTGACCAGGGATCAAACCCATACCCCCTTCATTGGGAGCTTGGAGTCTTAACCACTAGGCAACCAGGGAAGTCCCTGATGTTAGGTTTTGACTCTGTGTACATGTGTGCCAGGAGACACCTCCTCTGCTTTGTCCTGCCCCTTAGCTCAGTGGGGATGGAGGCTGAGAGCTTTCCAGAAGGTCAACCAGGAAAAGTGAATCAGTTCCCAGGGATGAAATTTTCAGTGTGGGAAATCAACCCTGAATATTCATTCAAAGGACTGATGCTGAAGTTCCAATAGTTGGGCCACCTGATGTGAAGAACTGATTCATTGGAAATGACCCTGATGCTGGGGAAAGATAGAGGGCAGGAGAAAGGGGTGACAGATGATGAGATGGTTGGATGGCAACTTTGACTCAGGGGGACATGAGTTTGAGCAAACTCTGGGAGATAGTGAAGGACAGGGAGGACTGGCAAGCTGCAGTCCGTGGGGTTGCGAAGAGTTGGATACCACTTCGTGACTGAACATGAACAAATACTTAAAGCAGAATACCCTAATCTCTGTGTGTGAGAGAGACAAGATATGTTTCTATCTAATTTCACTTTTTAAAAATTATTATTTTCTTGTTTGTTTGACATTTATTATTCGGTCTTTGTAAGAACCCCCTCTGTAAGCTAAAGACAAAGGAGAAAAGCAAAGATATATCCATCTGAATGCAGAGTTTCAAAGAATAGTAATGAGAGATAAGAAAGCCTTCCTCAGTGATCAATGCAAAGAAATAAAGGAAAACAATAGAATGGGAAAGACTAGAGATCTCTTCAAGAAAATCAGAGATACTAAGGGAACATTTCATGCAAAGATGGGCTCGATAAAGGACTGAAATGGTATGGACCTAACAGAAGCAGAAGATATTCAAAAGAGGTGGCAAGAATACACAGAACTATACAAAAAAGACCTTCATGACCCAGATAATCACAATGGTGTGATCACTCACCTAGAGAGCATCCTGGAATGCCAAGTCAAGTGGGCCTTAGGAAGCATCACTACAAACAAAGCTAGTGGAGGTGATGGAATTCCAGTGGAGCTCTTTCAAATCCTAAAAGATGATGCTGTGAAAGTGCTGCACTCAATATACCAGCAAATCTGGAAAACTCAGCAGTGGCCACAGGACTGGAAAAGGTTAGTTTTCATTCCAATCCCTAAGAAAGGCAATGCCAAAGAATGCTCAAACTACCACACAATTGCACTCATCTCACACGCTAGCAAAGTAATGCTCAAAATTCTCCAATCCAGGCTTCAGCAGTATGTGAACCATGAACTTCCAGATGTTCAAGCTGGGTTTAGAAAAGGCAGAGGAACCAGAGATCAAATTTCCAACATCCATTGGATCATCAAAAAAGTGAGAGAGTTCCAGAAAAACATCTATTTCTGCTTTATTGACTATGCCAAAGGCTTTGACTCTGTGGTACACAACAAACCGTGGAAAACTCTTCAAGAGATGGGAGTACCAGACCACCTTATCTGCTTCTTGGGGAATCTGTGTGTAGGTCAGGAAGCAACAGTTAGAACTGGACATGAAAAAACAGACTGGTTCCAAACAGGAAAAGGAGTACATCAAGGCTGCATATTGTCACCCTGCTTATTTAACCTCTATGCAGAGTACATCATGTGAAATACTGGGCTGGAAGAAGCACAGGCTGGAATCAAGATTGCTGGGAGAAGTATCAGTAGCCTCAGATATGCAGATGATACCACCCTTATGGCACAAAATAAAGAACTAAAGAGCCTGTTGATGAAAGTGAAAGAGGAGAGTGAAAAAGTTGGCTTAAAACTCAACATTCAGAAAACTAGGATCGTGGCATCTGGTCCCATCACTTCATGGCAAATAGATGGAGAAACAGTGGAAACAGTGACAGACTATTTTTGGTGGGCTCCAAAATCATTGCAGATGGTGACTGCAGCCATGAAATTAAGAGATGCTTGCTGCTTGGAAGAAAAGTTTATGACCAACCTATCCAGCATATTAAAAACCAGAGACATTACTTTGCCAACCAAAGTCTGTCTAGTCAAAGCTATGATTTTTCCAGTAATCATGTATGGATGTGAGAGTTGGACTATAAAGAAAGCTGAGTGCTGAAGAATTGATGCTTTTGAACTGTGGTGTGGAGAAGATTCTTGAGAATCCCTTGGACTGCAAAGAGATCAAACCAGTGAATCCTAAAGGAAATCAGCTGAATATTCATTGGAAGGACTGATGTTGAAGCTGAAACTCCAATAGTTTGGCCACTGAATGAGAAGAACTGACTGATTAGAAAAGATCCTGATGCTGGGAAAGATTGAAGGTAGGAGGAGAAGGGGACAACAGAGGATGAGATGGTTGGATGGCATCACCATCTTGATTGGACGTGAGTTTGAGCAGTCTCTGGGAGTTGGTGATGGACAGGGAGGCCTGGAATGCTGCAGTCCATGGGGTCGCAGAGTCGGACACAACTGAGCAACTAACTGAACTGAACTGAAGAATCCCTTAGGGAACACAGAACAGGGATGGTGATGTTATTATTAGAATAGCATGTGCATTAAATAAATCAAACTGCCAGCAATGGTCTTTAAAGATTTCCATCCCGGGGGAATCTCTCTGCCCCCTCCCTGCTTCTTACTTCCTTCCCCCCCACATCCCCCCCGCCTCCCGCACATGAATAAGAAGATGGCACTTGTGTTGTATGCAGTGCATGTGGATACTCACCTAGCTCTCTCCTTGGAGTCCACCTTCCCTCTTGTTCTCAGGATGTACAAAGTAGGGGTCACCAGCTAGAAATTCCAGCTGAGTATTGTCACCAAAGCTTGAGGAGAGAAAATGTGAGGGTTTTTACATCTCAGAGATTGTTATTGTCATTGTTGTTGCTGCTTGCCCATGTCTCTCTGCAAACATTTCAGTGAAGTGGCACTTTTGGTCCCGGGGCCCCTGAAGTCAGCTGCTTTGTTTCCAGCACGCCCCACGCGCTCCAGTTCAACTTGGCTTCGTGGCATCTGTACTTCACCACATGCTTCAGTGATTCCTGGTGCAGCAGCCACTGACCCCAAATTTGTATTAACATCTAGAAGGGGCATGGGGTCCAGCTTGGCCTGAGGCTGCTCTAAGGCCCTTCAGAGGTAGCCCTGAGCAATCACTTATGGGCCTTAGTGAGTCAACACCTCTGCTCTCTGGCCTCATGAAAAGCACAGCTGGGGAGCATGGTCCCCACAGGGTCAAGCCCCAGTTACCCCAGGAGTTGCTGGCTGAAATAAGCCCTGTGCCAGCTACTCCCTCCCATCTCTGCACCCCACTGCCCTCCTATATCCTCCACCACCCACATAAACTGGGGGAACCTGAACTAAAAGAAGATTCCTTGACACAGTCATGCATCAAACACTCATCATAACATATTTAAAAACATCAACAAGCCTGGTTGAAATCTCAAAAAACCTTTCAAAAATGTTTTAAAAAATCTAAATGCATAATAACTGCTTTGAAATTAGACTGCTCACAGATGCTGTCCATAGGCCTTGCTAGAATGTGGATTTTGATTTGGGCATAGACAGAAGGGGCTAGAGGGCCTCCCTGGGTGCTCAGATGGTAAAGACTCTGCCTGCAATGCAGGAGACCTGGGTTCGATCCCTGGGTCAGAAAGATCCCCTGGAGGAGGAAATGGCTGCCCACTCCAGCTTTCTTGCCTGGAGAATTCCATGGACAGAGGAGCCTGGCAGGCTATAGTCCATGGAGTTGCAAAGAGTTGGACTCAACTGAGCACACACACACACAGACACAAGCACAAAGTTTGAAAAGCAGGAACTTTCATTTAAAAATCTAAGTTCTTATTTCTCTCTAGAAATTGTAAGAATTGGCCAAACCAGGCCTACATCTTTAAGTGGTTAAAAAAAAAAAAAATAGCTGCGGTTGCATCCTCTAGGTGTCCCCTCTCCATCCTGCCTATGGTCTGAGGAGCAGGTAAGATGATGCGGGGGCTGTTGCTATGGAAATAGGAAGACGTGCTAGCATCAAGCTGACGAGTGCTTACCACGGCCAGCAATCTTTACACAAGTCTCTGAAGCTCCCCTGGGATGGTTTCTTCTTTGTAAGGGGCTAATGCTGTCCTCTTCAGAGGATTCTCATGATCTCAGTGATGGAGGATTACTCAATTTGCATCTCTGCAGGGTACCACGAGAAGACCAAACCACTTAATGGATGGTGTGGCCCAACAGCTAGAAGTATTAATATATTCCATCTCGCATCTTGATGACGTGTGATGCTGGGGAACTTGGGGTCACCTAAGAGGCCACAAACTTCTCCTCTGGGTCATCTTTTCATGGGAACTGAGAGGTCAGTGTATTCCCACTGTGTAGCCCACCAAGAAGTCTACAACCAAGGTCTTCTGTTTCTGCACTTGCTCAGCAAGCCTGATGTCATATCCCTTTGCAAGCATTTGCCCATCTGGCTATGTGCCTGGCACCTTTTAGATGGATTTTGATCAAGCATGACTCCTGTGTGCATTGCAGTCATAGAAATCTTTACCTTTCTTATCCAAGGAGAAGCTGACAAAAGGGACAAAGTGCCCTTGGCTAATTTCAAGCTACAGAAGTAGAACAGATCGAGGACTGAGAAAGACCACATTCGCAGAGTCAATTCTAGTATTTGGTGGTAACTGTAAACACCAGGACATCCGTGTATTTGATCACAGGCTTCATTTGTCTGTTTGTTGAACAGGTTTATGAAGCCTGCTGTTATGCTGGATGCTAAGACAGGGTCTGAAGTCTTGCAGTCTTGCTTTTTTGTTCACCTGGAGCCAGTTGCTGCCCTCACCCTAATAGCCATGTTTCTGGAAGTTCATGCTTTGCCATTTATTTCTGTGCCTGGATTCTTCTCATGGCTGCCATCCTCCAAGAGGGTATGTAGATCCTTCAAACTATTTGAAAAGATGGAAGGAAAATTGATACTTGTGTCACTTCCTTCAGGTGACCGCAACTTTCTCTGCCCCTTACCTCTTACAATCCACTGATTTTATCCTGAATTATTCCAGTAAAGCTGCCATTTTTGATTTTCACATATTCAGGATCATATCATCTGAATTGTTCTTTTCTAATACCTGAACATAAAACATCTGGTAACCATGCCAGTCCGATACTTAACAGTAATACAGTTAACATTTATTAAGTACTTGCAATGCACTAGGGACCTTGCTAAGTGCTTTACATGGATTTCCTATTTAATCCTCTTAACAGTCCTATGGAGTAGGTACTATATTATTTCCACCATGCAGATAAGGGAACTCAGTTTAAAAAATCAATTTATCCCAACAAGTCTGGTTGAGTCAGTCCAAATCCTACTGTCTTAGCCATTTCAGTGACTCTGCAAATACCAAATGCCTTATGGACAGAGTTAAGAATTTCTGAGCAGTACCATGTACTGCAAGGCGGTCAAACCGGTCAATCCTAAAGGACATCAGTCCTGAATATTCATTGAAAGGACTGATGCTGAAGCTGAAGCTCCAATACTTTGGCCACCTGATGTGAAGAACTAACTCACTGGAAAAGATCCTGATGCTGGGAAAGATTGAAGACAGAAGACAGGAACAACAGAGGATGAGAAGGTTGGATGGTATCACCAACTCGCTGGACATGAGTTTGAGCAAGCTCCGGGAGGTGGTGATGGACAGGGAAGCCTGGTGTGCTGCAGTCCATGGGGTCGCAAAGAGTCAGACTCAACTGAGCGACTGAACTGAACTGAACTGAACTGAACTGAACCGTACGAGAGGCTTCCCTGGTGGCTCAGTTGTAAAGAATCTGCCTGCAAGGCAGGAGCTGTAGGAGCCCTGGGTTTGATTCCTGGGTGAGAAAGATCCCTGGAGGAGGGCATGACAACCCACTCCAGTATTCTTGCCTGGAAAGAATCCCTTACCTGGAAAAGCCATGGAAAGAGGAGCCTGGCAGGCTACAGTCCATAAGGTCACAAAGAGTCAGGTACAACTGAAGCGACTTAGCACACACGCACGCACCATATGAGAGGGTTGATTTTATATCCTTCTGATTTGAGCAAGTTTGTCAGCAGGGATCTTGGCTTGAGTGCCCTTTAGAAAGGCCTAACCTTCCTGGTTTCTTATAAGGAGGGAGAGGTGAGTAGAGGGGTTCTTGGAATTTGCTCTGGGCATATAAAGTCATGCTTTGGAGATGTCATGGAGATGAAGTAAAGAAATGAGAGCCTTTATCTTTCTCTCTTTTTTTTTTTTAAGCTTTAGTGAAGTTGGATATCTGTTTTAAATCTACTTCGCTCTAATAAGACATTATATTTGAATCTCATAGAGCCAATAATAATAATAAATTTCCATCAGATTTGATTTTTTTTTCCAATTGTGTAATTGCTATTTATGGTGTCATGGTCTATCTTGGCTTCAAGCTCGTGTTTGATTCCTTCTTTCTCCTTAACTTCTGTATCAATTTTTGAATTCCTTTACTGTATTTCTTGTATATATGCCAACATTTCCAGTTCTGCTATTATACATAATTTTGGGGTCATTATTCCCTCATGTCTAAACTATTTTAATAGTTTTCTAACAGGTCTTTGTGCATCCAGATTTTACCCGCTCTTATACATCTTATGTATCACTGACAGAGTATCTATTCATCTATTAAAATCACACCTAGGCTTGAAGGTCCAAGTCCAATTCTATAGTCTCAATTAAATAATGGAGGACCTACCAAGAAGCAATCTCACCAATACCTCCCTTATGGGCCATTATTTACAATCACATATGGACATGTCTTATCCCTGCGAGTTTCTGCAATATTCACATTCTCTTCTCTAGCCACGGGATCTGATATTGTTGAATACAATTTTAGGCTTAAATCGTTGAATGCAATTTTAGTCTCTGTGTTCTCCTTGCCTTTTCTTTCCTCTTCTCCATCTCGCCATCAGCAAATGGCCAGAACGACTGCACTAGTTCTGGAACTATATTCCCCAGCCTCTCTTACAGATAGGGCTGGACAGTGATATATAAGCTGTCAGGAGATGCCTTACTTTGGCTCTTCCAGAAGTAGATTCTTAGACAAGGATTCTAGCACGGATTGTTTGGAGAAGATCTTAGGAAGCCCAGGTAGTGGAGAGAGGAAGCAAAAAAGCAGGGCAGGTGGGAAAGCAAGGGTTGGTTGTTGAAAAAAAATAGTCACTGTTGTTGATGGCTGGAGTTTCATCCTGAAGGGAACAGTGGGATGCACATTAGGGGCTGGCAGTTTCAAGCTGGGGCCAGTATGTGCTGAAGATGCTAAGAGTAAGGGAATGCGGCTGAGTTTTATTTTTGTTGTTGTTATTCAGTTGCTAAGCCATGTCCAACTCTTTGTGACCCCATGGACTGCAGCAGGCCAGCTTTCCCTGTCCTTCACTGTTTCCTGGAGCCTGCTCAAACTCATGTCCATTGAGTTGGTGATGCCATCCAACCATCGCATCCTCTGTTGTCCCCTTCTCCTGCCTTCAATCTTTCCCCACATCAGAATCTTTTCCAGTGAGTCAGTTCTTCGCAGCTGGTGGCCGAAGTATTGGAGCATCCACTTCAGTATCAGTCTTTCCAATGAATTTTCAGCTTTATTTCCTTTATTCTTAATAGACTTCATTTTTTTAGAATAGTTTTAGGTTGACAGCAACATTGAGTGTGGGGTACAGAGATTTCCCACAAGCCCCCTGCCCCAACACCTGCATACCTTTCCTCATTATCAGCATCACTCACCAAAATGGAACACTTGCTGCCATTGATAAACCTATAGTCCAATATCATAGTCATCCATAGTTTACATGAGGGTTCCTTCTTGGTATTCTACACTCAATGGGTTTGGACAACTGTATAATGGCATGTATCCATCATTAAAATATCACATAGAGTATTTTTCACTGCCCTGAAAATCCTCTGTGCTCCATCTCTTCACTTCTCCACACTCCCCCAACCCCTAGTGACCATTGATCTTTTACTGTCTCCATAGTTTTGCCTCTTTCAGAATGTCATAGAGTTGGAATCATACAGCATGTCACGCTGTGTGGGAGAATGCGGGCACCTGAAGATGAATGAAATGTTGTCTCTGCTCTCAGGGAACTGATGGTAGAATTGTGTGTGTTGTGTGTGGTGCTACAGAGCGCACCTGACATGTCTGGGAAGATAAAGGTGGGACGGGGGTCAGCCCACTGTCTCTTTGACTGGGAACAAGATGCCCATTCATGTCTTGCTCTCTCCTGACACCCTCAGCTCTTCAGTGCCTGCTGGAAGAGCCAGGCCTGGCCCAGCATTACCGTGACATCTGAGCATTGAGAGCTGTTTCCTTTCCTTCGAAGCCTAAGAAGGATTATTCTAGTGATATCTGAATAGCTGTGTGTGTGCAGAGGAAGTGGTTCCCTAGCAACAGGAATCTCTGAAGCCTCTGCATCTCTGTGTTCCCCCTGCCTTTTCTTTTCTCTCCTCCGTCTCGCCGTCAGCAAATGGCCAGAACAACTGCACCTGCTCTGAATTATAGGGAGGCCGTTCAACCCCAGCCGTTTGTTTTCTGAGTTTGTTTTCTGTTCCTCTTTTGGTGGAGCTTCCTTATGAGGTCTGGGGCCTTGCTCTGCTCCTGGTCAGGCCGTCATTACCTCACACCATACTTCCTTTTCTGTCTTTCAGATGTTGACCAGAAATGGAAAATTCTGAGGTGCCTGAGGAAAATTTTGAGTTAAAAAAAATACTAGTTTTTGCACATTATTTCAAATGACCTAATTTTCTTAAGAAAACGTTTAGTAGACCTTCCCTACCACCGAAGAGTTCATTTTCACTCCCTTCTAACTTTGTTTTTCCACAGAAGCCAAATTCTTCTTTTCTTATATAGGTCAGCATGTCGATATGAAGTCGAATGCACAAGGAGATTAACGAACATCTTTTTATGATGTTGCGTCAGTCTAGAAAACTCTGAGGTTCTAGAAACAGTCATTCTCACTAGGAGCATTGATCCACTTCCTGTTGCGACCCCGGAGCCCTATTTTAGAAAGAGGGTAAATCTTTCCGGACCTCAGCATATCAGCAGAGTGTGAGTTCAGAATTGCTGACTGGAAATTCCTTACTTTGAATAGTGTTCTCTGTGAGAACAGTGATCTTAAAGGAGGTGGTTCTACATCTTTACCTACCAACTGGCTGGTATCTGTTGATAATGTTGACTATCTGACCCAAACTGCTGGCAACATGTGACTAATTATAATTGAGTCTAACAATGCCTGGAATCCTTGTCATCTATAGCTTTTAAAATGTTTTTATTCACTCATTTGTTTAGACAATAACTGTTTCTAACTGAGGGCTCCTACGTGTGTCTGCAGGCTTCCCAGCTGACACTAGAAGTAAAGCACCCACTCGGCAATGCAGGAAACCTAAGAGATGAGGTTTGATCTCTGGGTTGAGACGATCCCCTGGAGGAGGGCATGGCAGCCCATTCCAAGATTCTTACCTGGAGAATCCTAATGACAGGGGAGCCCGGTGGACTAGTTCATAGGGTTGCAAACAGTCGGACACGACTGAAGCAACTTAGCACGCGCACACACACGTGTCTACAGATCATGGTGTGTCTTGTGGGAAAACCATGTCTGTAACCTTGGTTAGTGGGGGTTGTCAATTTAAAAGAAGAAGTAAGATATGTACCCCAATAACTATCGAGCAAGCTCATAGCCTAAACAGAGATAAAACAATACAATTATAGATATTGTCTTTAATTGAGTCTTCCCGTGAGAGGGTAGTGGTGGAGACAGGGCAAACTCACCTTTCTGGGTGATCAAGTAGAATGATTGTGAGGGAAGAGAGCTGAGAAGTTCCATCTGTTCTGTAGACAACAGAGGACTTGGGCTCCAAGATGATTCATCAGCTCTTTTGATTAACCTTACATTTATTAAAACAACAAAGCTGAAGAGCAAAATCCCCCTATGTTATGGTATTCTGTTTCCGTCCAAATGGTCTATTTTTTAATCAGTGTTAAGAGCTTGACATATGTCCTCTAAAGTGGCATAAAACAGAAAGAGGGAAGATAATTTATCTGGGATCTGGGAAAAGTAAAACATAAACCCTAGCTTAGGGGAAAATTGAAAGGCCACTGTTTATCTTCTTTTCCTCCCAGCCAGTATTTTCCACTAGTAAGTGAGAGAGGAAGGAAAATGCATCTCAGTAGCCAAACCCTCTGGGAGTCAGGCTCTCTCTCGTTAATAGCCGTATCCCCCACAAGCTGAGTCTATCCAGGGTAGACTGTGTGCATGGTCACGGCCATGGCCATGGTTAACCTAAAAGCGAGGCTGTACATCACTGGAGATGTGAGAAAGGAAGCACCACCCAAAGCCAGACAACCACGGTATGTTCTTTCTCGGGCTGGCTGAGAATAAAGGGGAGCAGACACCTAAATGCCATTCTCAATAGAGCCAGGTGACAAGCCATTGTGGATCATTTCTGACTTTTAAAAAAATAGTCATTGCCTTCTGTGCAACTGACACATTAAAGACATATAATGTGGGGAAGGACGTCTGACGTGGAGAAGGCGAGATAAACCATAAGGGAGATTTTGTAACCAAATAAGTGATTTGCCCTGATGATGGGAAAGATTGAGGGCAGGAGGAGAGGAGGGTGACAGAGGATAAGATGATTGGATGGCATCACTGACTCAATGGACATGAGTTTGAGCAAGCTCCAGGAGATGGTGAAGGGCAGGGAAGCCTGGTGTGCTGCAGTCCATGGGGTCACAAAGAGTTGGACATGGCTGAACAACATCAAAATAATTTGCACCTTATGGCTTAAGGTGTAAAAGAGGATGTGTCCTGAGGCTGGGGATCTCCTGAAACCACTTGATTCCTAAGGCAGAGTTCCCTTTCCCTACCACACTCAGGATTTTCAATTTTGAAACAAATTGCTCATAAGAAGATTATAGCTATTGCTTTTAGGATGTTGGAAACACATTCCCCATAACTTTAGATGAGTAAGTACCAGATTGTATTAATCAGAGTTCTCCAGAGAAACATAATTAATAGAATGTGTGTGTATATATACATATATTTAATTTTTAAATTTTTATTTATTAGCTTTAAAAATTGAAGTACTGTAGATTTACAACGGTTCAGGTATACAGCAAAATGATTCACTTATACATACATACATATATATATACATATATACATATATATATATATATATATATATATATATATATATATATTTCATTGGCTTGGGTAATTTTGGAGGTGGTCAAGACCCAAGATCTGCAGATCTGCAGATAGAGGAAAGGCAAGGACATAATGCCAAAGGCCAGCAAGCTTGAGATCCAGGAAGAGCTGATATCTTAGTTTGATTCAGAGGCAAGAGAAATTCTTTTTTACTCCAGGGAAGATCAGTCTTTTTTTCTGTTTACAACTTCAGCTGATTAGACAAGGCCCACCCACATCCAAGAGGACAATCTGCTTTTTTCACCCTACTGAATGAAATGCAAATCTCATCTAAAAACCTTCACAGAAACACCCAGAATAGAGTTTTGGCCAAATATCTGGGCAACTTACGGCTCAGTCAATTAACACATAATTAATCTCTGGCAGGCTTTGCCTTCTATGCCCATTCAAACAAAGTAAGGAGATTAATATTTATTGAATTCCTACTAGATCAAACACTCTATGTTTATCTCTTCTTATAAATAGGGGATAATTTACTGCCTAATTTATAAAGCTTGACATGAAGATGAGAAGATAGAGGATTTATATTTAAGAAAGATCTCTCCTATCTGTCAAGTAAGAAGAAAAATTCCTTTAAAAAACAGACTTCTACTTCAAAAGACAGACTTATACAACAGCGATCAGATTGATGGTTACCAGAGGCGAGTGGTGAGGGAAAGGGGAATTGAATGAAGATGGTCAAAAGGTGCAAACTTCTAATTATAAGATAAGTACTAACAAAGTTATGTACACTGTGATTAACATAATTGACACTACTTACATTATATATGAAAGTTGTTACAGAAATAAATCTTTAGCATTCTCATTGCAAGGAAAAATAGTTTTTCTTTTTCTTTTCTTTTATTTCTGTAAGAGATGATGGATAAGCTTGATAATCATTTCATGATGTATGTAAGTCAAATCATTATGCTGTATACCTTAAAGATGTGCAGTGCTAGATGTCAATTATATCTCAATGAAACTGGAAAGAAGAGGGAGGAGAAAGAGGGAGAGGAGGTGAAGGGGTGGGAGGAGGAAGCGGGAGGAGGAGGTGGAGAAACATTTCCGAATTTCGTAGTAAATACAACATACCAAAGCGCACCTATGTTCAATGTTCTTCATAATGCTTTCACAACCATTTATTCAATTTGTCATTAAAATGACTTGGGATAAAGTCAGACAGATAAAAATTTTACTTTCTAGGTAAAGAAACTGAGTCACAGAAAAAGTAAGCAGCTTGCTTAAGGTCACATGGCAAATGGGAAACAAAACCAAGATGCGATGCTCACACACGTTGTAGCATGTGTCATAGTTTCCTTCCTTTCAAAGGCTGAATAATATCCTATTGTATATATCTACAATAAATTTTGTTTATCCATTCATCTGCCAATGGACACTTAGGTTATTTCCACCTTTTGACTACTGTAAATAATGCTGCTATGAACATGTGCTTGCTAAGCCGTTTCAGTTGTGTCTCACTCATTGTGAGCCTATGAACTGCAGCCCGCAGGCTTCTCTATTCATGGGATTCTCCAGGCAAGAATACTGGAGTGGGTTGCCATGCCCTCTTCCAGGGGATCTTTCCCATCCACGGATAGAATCTGAATCTCATGTCTCCTGCATTGGCAGCTGGGTTCTTTACCACTAGTGCCACCTGGCATAAATGTACAAGTATCTGTTGGATCCTTGCTTTCATTCCCAGAAGTGAAATTTCTGGATTGCACATTAAATCTATGTCTAATTTTTAGGAACCTCTAATTTTCTTTTATTTCTTCTTCTTCTTCTTCTTCTTCTTCTTCTTCTTTTTTAATTTTTTGGTCACACTGCAAGGCTTGTAGGATCTTAGTTCCCTGACAAGGGATCAAACCTGCACCTCCTGAGCGTTAATCATTGGACCATCGGGGAAGTCCCTGGGAACCACTAATTTTCCATAGCAGCTGAACCATTTTACATTCTCAGCAGTGTGCAAAGTTTCCATTTTCTCCACATTCTCACCAACACTTGTTATTTTCTGTTTTTCTTATGAGAGCCATCCTCATGGGTGGAAAGTAGAAACTCACATTTTGAGTCAAATGGTAATTTGTTGTCTCTTCCGTGGCAGGAGGTGCCTCCAGCTCTCACTGGAGATCCTCTGGCAGAGAATATGATTGTTTTCGTAAGTAGTGAGCAACAGTTAAATTCTCTGTTGAGTTTCTTCAGCCTCCTCGGGGCTGCCTGAAGTTTAACCATGCAGGCGGAGTTTAAGGGTCAGTCCAGAGATGTGGGCAAAGTTTATGCAGAAAATTTGGGGCTGCTCTTCTCTCCTGTTCTCCTTTCTCAATTTCTGCCCCTCACTTTCCATCTGCTGTGGTTTCCCCGCTTCTGTTCTGTGGTTTTTTAGCCCAGAAAGACTGCAGGTTTCTATCCAAGTTTTCGCCGCTCTTCTATCCTCACCCTCATCCTAAAGATACCACCTGACTTCAGGCCAAAGGCCACACAAGTAGGAAAGTCAGCTGGTGCCACTACTGCCCCGAATATGGATTCCTCTCCAGGTTCTGCCTGCTTTTTAATCACTCACCAGAACTTCAGGAGTTGTTTTGGGATTTTATTTACAGTTGACAGTTGTCTTCTGTGGGAGCGTTGAGTCCATCTTTACCGGAGTGGAGTGAATTGAAGCGAAGTCGCTCAGTAGTGTCTCTCAGAAGCCTACCAGGCTTCTCCGTCCATGGGATTCTCCAAGCAAGATTACTGGAGTAGGTTACCATTTCCTTCTCAAGGGGATCTTTCCGACCCAGGGATCAAACCCAGGTCTCCCGCATTGGAGGCAGACGCTTTAACCTCTGAGCTGCTGGAAGCAGACCCTTATCCCCTTTCTAACCATCCATTCTCATCTTCAAAAGCTGATGCTGCCGTGTGAACAAACCCAGGCTTCTTCTCCCTTTTTTGATATTGATGTTGGTGTTGGTTTTTGCTGAGCAGCTTGCAGGATCTTAGTTCCCAACCAGGGATCCAATGTGTGGAGTCTTAACTACTGCACCAGCAGGGAAGTCCCATTATTTTCCAAATTTTGGACGCTGAGCATATCTTTTGAAATCTTAAGAGCTGTTAATATTTTTATGATTTTTTAAAAAGCTATAATAAAACATCTTAAACTCATAACTCAATTACAGAAAAAACATCACAACCCCCTTCAGGGCGCTAATGGGAAACCCTGCAATGGCTTCACATTCTTTTGCTTCCAGGCACACGAGCTGAGGCTTAGTTGACTCATTTAATCTCTTCCCTAAATTGTGTTTATGCTCCACAAAGTGGCTCAACATTTAACCAGAAAAGTTCTAAGTTTCTCACTATGTGGGACGCAGGAGAAATACAAGGTTAATCTTGCAAAGCAAGCACCCATTAGATTCGTATTTTTTTCTGGGTGCCTTGTGAAAAAAAGCTAACAGGTTTCAGATTGGAAAAAGATAATTCTGAGATCTGGGGGTTAATAAGGGATTTGTCTGCCTTTCTTCAGTAGTCCATTCGCTCAACAAATATGTGTTAGATTCGCATTACCTATTCATTAGCTTGTTTAATGAAAACTAGTTTAGTCATTTGTGGATTAGTGATTAGCTGGTGTGGTCACACTTTTCTTCGTCAATAAATTAATTTATTTCATGAATTTAATTTAGTTAATTTGTGAATGAATCAATGCAATAATTTAATTCTTCAATAAATGTCTAATCCTTATTCCAAGGCCCTGCAAGATCCTGAAATGCTTTCTGAAATATCAAGTTAATTAGTTTTGTTCAGTATAGTTTTAGCATCAATTATATATAATTGCCAACATCCGCTGGATCATGGAAAAAGCAAGAGAGTTCCAGAAAAACATCTGCTTTATTGACAATGCCAAAGCCTTTGACTGTGTGGATCACAATAAACGGTGGAAAATTCTTCAAGAGATGGGAATACCAGACCACCTGACCTGCCTCTTGAGAAACCTATATGCAGGTCAGGAAGCAATAGTTAAAACTGGACATGGAACAACAGACTGGTTCCAAATAAGAAAAGGAGTACGTCAAGGCTGTATATTGTCACCCTGCTTATTTAACTTCTATGCAGAGTACATCATGAGAAACGCTGGGCTGGAAGAAGCACAGGATGAAATCAAGATTGCCGGGAGAAATATCAATAACCTCAGATATTCAGATGATACCACCCTTATGGCAGAAAGTGAAGAGGAACTCAAAAGCCTCTTGATGAAAGTGAAAGTGGAGAGTGAAAAAGTTGGCTTAAAGTTCAACATTCAGAAAACGAAGATCATGGCATCCGGTCCCATCACTTCATGGGAAATAGATAGGGAATAGATAGGGAAACAGTGGAAGCAGTGTCAGACTTTATTTTGGGGGGCTCCAAAATCACTGCAGATGGTGATTGCAGCCATGAAATTAAAAGATGCTTACTCCAGTTATGACCAACCTAGATAGCGTATTGAAAAGCAGAGACATTACTTTGCCAACTAATGTCCGTCTAGTCAAGGCTATGGTTTTTCCAGTGGTCATGTATGGATGTAAGAGTTGGACTATGAAGAAAGCTGAGCACTGAAGAATTGATGCTTTTGAACTGTGGTGTTGGTGTTTGAACTGTTGGTGTTGAGAGTCCCTTGGACTGCAAGGAGATCCAACCAGTGCATCCTAAAGGAGATCAGTCCTGGGTGTTCATTGGAAGGAGTGATGCTGAAGCTGAAACTCCAGTACTTTGGCCACCTGACGTGAAGAGTTGACTCATTGGAAAAGACCCTGATGCTGGGAGGGATTGGGGGCAGGAGGAGAAGGGGACGCCAGAGGATGAGATGGCTAGATGGCATCACCGACTCGATGGATGTGAGTTTGGGTGAACTCCAGGAATTGGTGATGGACAGGGAGGCCTGGCGTGCTGCAATTCATGGGGTCGCAAAGAGTGGGACACGACTAAGTGACTGAAGTGAAACTGAATGGATACCTTCTTGCATTACTGGAAAACCAGGAGTCATGCATAGTACCTGTATCAATTTTCTCAAGTATTAGGTAAAGTTTCACTTTTCTGGTCATCAGTTTCATAATCAAAGGCCCATGTAAATTTCCCATGATCTCTTGAAGGGAGGCATCATTCAATAAGGTGGTTTTTTTTTTTTTAATTTATTTATTTGCCTGGGCTGAGTCTTAGTTGCAGCTTGGGGGATCTTTGATCTTCACTGAAGCTCATGAGATTTTTTTTTTTTTTTGGTTGCAACGTGTGAACTCTTAACTGCAGCATGTGAGATCTATTGCCCTGACCAGGGATGGAACCCAGGTCCCCTGCACTGGGAGTGCGGAGTCTTAGCCACGGGATTACAAAGGAAGTCCTGTCAAGGAGGTGTTTTTGACTAGCCATATGATTTTAAATCAATTATTCCAGCATATGGACCTCCAGCTCATTTTGGAACCCCTCTCCTCTCTGGCCCTTCTCTGGCACTTCTTGTCTTGTACCTCCTAGTCTCTATCATAAGCTGGTCAGCCTCTCAGTCCCTGGGTAATGTCCCAAGCCTCTCTTTCCCTATCTCATACTGTACATACCTTCCATCCCCCACCTGTCTTCGTCCTTATCCTTTCCCCAAGAACAAAGTTACTTTTGGATTTCCTTTATGTGCTAATTTTTATATGCAGACTTCTGAATTCTCTTGGAGGGGATTCTAATTCTGATGGCCAGGAATCTGCACTTTTCTTCATGGGCATACTACAGCCTGCATTGTCCTACAGGGACTTGAACCTAGAAGAGCCTTGTACTTAGCTTACTGCTCTGCTGTCACCATCTTAAATTGCTTAAATTATTATTTTTAACAAGATGCATTTTGAAATGTTTTTATTCTGTGCTGGCCCCCACAGCTATGCAAGCAGTCTGAATTCAGGAGAGGTGCTCAGTGGGTCAAGAGTTGTGCAATTCACTGGGGGAGGGGAAAGGAGCAATCAGGGCTATTTATGACACAACTGAGGGGTAGGAGGGGACCAGGAAGTTAGAAAAGGAGGGAAAATAGGATCATCTTTCAGCAGTGCTCTCTTTTCCCTTGGGAATCTCCTTAAAACGCTGGACCAGAGTTAGAAGCCATAGTGGTAGACATCTTGGTGATCAATCAACATGTTAGTTGTTCAGTCATGTCTGATTTTGCAACCCCATGGATTGTAGCCCACCAGGCTCCTCTGTCCATGGAATTTTCCAGGCAAGAATACTGGAGTAGGTATCCATTCCCTTCTCAAGAGGATCTCCCCAACCCAGGGATTGAACCCAGGTCTCCCCCATTAGAGGCAAATTCTTTACTGTCTGAGCCACCAGGGGAGCCTCCAAGGAACTGTTCAAATGATCATAGTCAATTCTGATCTACTCTTGGGGAATCCCTGCCAAATTCTACAAAAGGAATCTATCTCTAAAAATAGATTGGTTTAAAAAACCCTGCTGTGGAATTTACACACTGGCTCATCTCTTTCGTCTAACAAGTAAACTAATTAAAAGATAGACAAGTTTATCCCAGGAAAGCCAGGAGCAAAATCTTGTCCTGTAAAGATAAGAAGTGGCAGTAAGGTGCTTCACAGATGTTGACTGTAAAGGGATGTTATAATGTGTTGGTTCAGGACAGAAGTCCTGGGAGAGTAAATTAGAAAGAGAATTGTGATGTTGACCTTTTCGAGAGGTGATAACATGCTGCCTAGGCAGAACCTGAGGGAAAACAAAGAGATTCATATGTGAGAAGAAAACAAAGGAAAACACATGAGATAATTTCAGACTGTCCTGGAAAAAAGGATTATCTATGTCAATCCAAATAGAAAGGTCTCTGTGATGATCTGGACAACAGAAAGGCAGAGTTGAGATTGCAAATTCCTGCCTGTTTGCTTTGTAATCATTCTTTTGTTGGCTCTCAATAAGTGTAAAATAGTATTAAAAGTCCACGGGATAAACCATTTCAAACAGCCTAGATTCCATTAGAATTCTAAACAATAGCATTTGAAGGCTCTTGCTGAAGTTCTTTCATTTAATAATTGACTGCTCTTGAAGCAAGTTCATTTCAGAGTATGGTTTTGAAAATGGGAGCTGAGTAAAACATATACCCTGGTAGCGCAGCTGGCAAAGAATCCTCCTGCAATGCAAGAAACCCCAGTTTGATTCCAGGATTGGGAAGATCCGCTGGAGAAGGGATAGGCTACCCACTCCAGTATCCTTGGGTTTCCCTGGCGGCTCAGCTGGTAAAGGATCTGCCTATAATGCAGAAGTCCTGGTTTCGATCCCTGGGTTGGGAAGATCCCCTGGAGAAGGGAACAGCTACCTTCTCCAGTATTCAGGCCTGGAGAATTCCATGGACTATTCCTTGGGGTTGCAAAGTGTTGGAAGTGACTGAGTGACTATCACTATAACTTTCAAAACATATACATGTAAAATTTAGCTCTGCTGAGGTGCACTGTTTTATTTCTTATGTGTTGGGATTACTTGGGAGCAGTGGGCATTTGTAGGCAATCCTTTTGCTAATGGTCACTATGGTCAATCTACGAAGTCAACTATTTTTCTGCAAGTCTATTTCCATTGTGTCTTTCAATACAGAAGCAGTAGCAATGGCATATTGAACTCAACAACCAAGTTTAAACATTGCATTCAGGGCGGTAAGTGCTTCCCTTAATGCAAACTGCTGAAGTGAGCAAGGGAAGTACATTTTGGTGTTTTCTTCAAAGTCCTGACTATTGCACTGACCCTGAAGTATGGACGACAGGAAATTCTGCAGCCAAGAAACATTATCTGTACATAACATCCTGCAGAAGATAAAGCTCCATCCAAGTTTTACCATGATACAGATTGTTCATTTACTGTGAAACCTCAAAGAACATATATATATATATATATATATACAAATACATACACATATATATTTTCATGTATCTTAGATGAAAAGATTGTTTTCACTTCCATGACTTATGTGTTTTTTAATGTTAATACTCAATTAAAAAAATTGAGGTCACGATTTTTCCTTAAGTTTATAAATCTTACCTTCCTTTAAATTATATGCAGTGGATTTCTAAAATTCACTTTAAAGGCTCTTTGATTCATCTTTGGGTTCCATTTAAAACCTAAGCTCCTTTAAACATTTAAAATTTATTTAAATATCTTTAAATGTTAAAATTTATTTAACATTTAAAATGTTATTTTTAAATACATGATTTATTTATATAGCTTTATTTCTAAGTCCTTCAATTGTCTCTGGAACACCAAAATTTCCCAAAACTTACTTAAGAAATATAACTACAATGTATGTAATATGATAATACATGCATTATACTTACCTACTTACATATAATCTTGCTGCGCTGTGCTTAGTTGCTCAGCTGTGTCTGACTATTTGTGACCTCATGGACTGTAGCCCACCTGGCTCCTCTATCCATAGGATTCTCCAGGTAAGAATACTGGAGTGGGTTGTCATACCCTCCTCCAGGGGATCTTCCCAACCCAGGGAAAGATCAAACCCAGTCAAACCCAAGTCTCCCACACTGCAGGCGGATTTTTTACCGTCTGAGCCACCAGGGCAGCCCATAATCTTAAATTCTCTAAAATCTTTCAGTACTGTTTACAAACTGGGTTTTACGTGGTCAGCTTAAAAATCAAGAGTCTGAATCAGTTAATCCATGCCAGTTATTCTTTAGACAATTTATACAAACATTTCAAATGCAAGGTACACAAAATTTTATATACAATTTAACCCCAAAATATAAATATTATGAATTGCACTTACTCAATTATCTTTAGACTTAGCTCTAAGCTGATCTGGTGTTAATCACACCCACAAGGAACCAATTATACTTTCTCACATTCGTTTCATTTTTCTTTCCAAGTATTTTTTCGGAATACTATTCCAAGGAAGTGGGATTCCCATTCCAAGTGCACTGAGGTGACCTTAGTGCATAAAAATTAGATTGGCTTGGGTGTTCTTTGGAAGGAATGATGCTAAAGCTGAATCTCCAGTACTTTGGCCACCTCATGCAAAGAGTTGACTCATTGGAAAAGACTGATGCTGGGAGGGATTGAGGGCAGGAGGAAAAGGGGATGACAGAGGATGAGATGGCTGGATGGCATCACCGACTCGATGGATGTAAGTTTGAGTGAACTTCAGGAGATGGTGATGGACAGGGAGGCCTGGCGTGCTGCAATTCATGGGGTTGCAAAGAGTTGGACATGACTCAGTGACTGAACTGAACTGAACTGAGCATAAGATGAAGAGTTAGAGACATCCAACATAATTTTTTTCACCAATAGACTGTCATATTGAGTCTTCTTTTTCTTTTTAATTGGAAGATAATTACTTTACAATGCTGTGTTGATTTCTGCCATACAACATAAATTGGCCATAAGTATACATATTTTCCCTCTTGAACTTCTCTCCCACCTCCACCCTCTCCCACCCCTCTAGGTTTTCACAGAGCACTGGATTGAGCTTTCTGTGTTATGTAGCAAATTCTCACTATCTATTTTACTATGACAAGCCTAGATAGCATATTAAAAAGCAGATATATCATTTTGTCAATAAAGATCCATATAGTCAAAGCTATGGGGTTTTTCTACTAATCATGTATGGATGTGAGAGTTGGACCATAAAGAAGCCTGAGAGCTGAAGAATCGATGCCTTCTAATTGTGGTGCTGGAGAAGATTCTTAAGAGCCCCTTGAACTACAAGGAGATCAAACCAGTCAATCCTAAAGAAAGTAAACCCTGAATATTTGTTAGAAGGACTGATGCTGAAGTTGAAGTTCAAATACTTTGACCATCTGATGCAAAAAGCCAACTCACTGGAAAAGACCTGATGCTAGGAAAGATTGAGGGCAGGAGGAGAAGGGGGTGACAGAGGATGAGATGGTCATATGGCATCACTACTCAATGGACATGAGTTTGAGCAAACTCGGGGAGATAGCGAAGGACCGGGAGGCCTGGAGTGCTGCAGTCCACGGGGTCACAAAGAGTTGGACATGATTCAGCAACTGAACAACAACCATCTGTTTTACACATCGTAGTGTATATGTGAGAAGGCAATGGCACCCACTCCAGCACTCTTGCCCAGCAAATCCCATGGACAGAGGAGCCTGGTAGGCTGCAGTCCATGGGGTCGCGAAGAGTCAGACACGACTGAAGCGACTTAGCAGCAGGAGCAGCAGTGCATATGTTTCAGCGTTACTCTCTCAACTCATCCCACCCGCTCCTTCCCCACTGTTCACACAAGTCTGTTCTCTATGTCTGCATCTCTATTCCTGCCCTGCAAATAGGCTAACCAATACCATCTTTCTAGATTTCATGTATATGCATCAATCTACAATACTTGTTTTTCTCTTTCTGACTTACTTCACTGTGTATAACAGCATATTGACCCTTTTATAGGAAATTGAGGTGAAATTCATGTAGCATAAAATTAACCACTTCAAAATAAAAAATTCATCAGAATTGGGTACATCCACAATGTGTGAAACCACCGCCTTTATTTAGTTTTGAAACATTTCCATAACTCCAAATAAAGCCCTGTTCCCACTGAGGAGTTACTCTCTGTTGCTCACTACCTCTGCTCCAGGAACCACCAATGTGCTTTTAATTTCTATGGTTTTACCTGTTCTGGGTATTTCATATAAATGGAGTCATGCAACATGTGGATTTTTATGTCAGGGTTCTTTCATTTAGCATGACTTTAGGTTCATCCATATCATAGCATGTTGTTTAGTCACTAAGTCGTGTCAGGCTCTCTTGCCACCCCATGGACTATAGCTCGCCAGGCTCCTCTGTCCATGGAATTTCCCAGGCAAGAATACTGGAGTGGGTTGCCATTTCCTTCTCCAGGGGATCTTCCTGACCCAGAGACTGAACCCACATCTCCTGGCAGTTAGATTCTTCACCACTGCGCCACCAGGGAAGCCCACGTTGCAGCATGTATCACTACTTTATTCCCTTCTGTGGCTAAATAATATTCCCTTGTATGGATACACTACAATTTGCGTATCCGTTTATCCACTGATGGACATTTGGGTTGTTTCCACCTTTGACTCTTGTGAATAATGCTGCTATGAATGTGCTTGTACATGTATTTTTGTGAACACCTGTCTTCAATTCTTTGGAGTATTTACCTAGGAGTACAATTACTGGGTCATGTGTGTGGTAATTCTACACTTAGCTTTTTGAGGAACTGCCAAACTGTTTTCCACAGCAGCTGAACCATTTTACACCACTCCACCCAGCAATGTGTGAGGGTTCCAACTTCTTGACATCCTACTCAACACTTGTTACTTGCCATTAAAAAAGAACTATGGCCATCTTAGTGCCTATGAAGTGCTATCTTCTTATGGTTTTGATTTTCATTTCTTGAGTGACTAATCATGCTTGAGCCTTTTTTTCTTAATGGCTTCTACCAATGGGGAGGGAGGCATCAAGTCAATGTCCTACACTGTAGGTCCTTTGGATTCATGCTTATTCTTTTGTAACTACTCTCAATTGCGTCCTAGATTAGGGCAAATTATATTATGTGACCTTCCTGCTGCTGCTAAGTCACTTCAGTCGTGTCTGACTCTGTGCGACCTCGTAGATGGCAGCCCACCAGGCTCCCCGTCCCTAGGATTCTCCAGGCAAGAACGCTGGAGTGGGTTGCCATTTCTTTCTCCAAAGTATGAAAGTGAAAAGTGAAAGTGAAGTCGCTCAGTCATGTCCAACTCTTAGCAATCCCATGGACTGCAGCCTACCAGGCTCCTCCATCCATGAGATTTTCCAGGCAAGAGTATTGGAGTGGGGTGCCGCTGCCTTCTCCAATGTGACTTTCCTACCAAACCCCAATTCCATTTGTCCTCTTTGCTTCGCAACCTAATTGGATTCAACCAATCTGTGTAAAAGTTATTTCTACTCTAGATTCTTTTCACATTCTCTCTGGCAGAGCTGTTATCTTAGATAACTATTTGTGTGACATCCTTTAGCTTCCGCTCACCTCTCCTGCCTGTTTAACTGCATGGTCAATTTCTCAAGTCATTCTTTTTGTTTTTTTGCCCTTCCACCTGGCATGCACGATCTTAGTTCTCTGACCAGGGATCAAAACCTGTGCTCCCTGCAGTGGAAGTGCACAGTCTTAACCACTGGACCACCAGGGAAGTCCCTCTAAATTCATTCCAATGATAATATTCTAAGTATAACATTAAATATATTGAGAGGTTGGAAATTTCAGACTGTGACCGAAGTATGCTTTGGCAGAATCAGATTACTGTACTTTAAGAATTAATAACCATTCATTTAGGAAATTTTCCTTTTGAATCAAATAACCTTGACTGAGACCACAGCGTTCAAGCAATGACAATTTACCTAAATTGCCCGGATGGTAAATTGGTGCCTGTAGGGGAACTAGGTAGTTCACCAATAGGAACTAGGCAGTGCCTGCCTTGTAAATGTCCTTTCTGAAGATCACCTTCAGGCCATGGTCGTATCTAATTAGGAGTGTCCTGGGAGGGGAGAGATGTTGATGAGAACAGAGAGCATAACCAATTGATGCGGACGAAAATCAGAATTATAGATGAGGGTTTAGAGTGTGACAGCCAAGAGATGGAGCAAGGCACAAACAACTCATGTGGGGACAGATCAGAAGTGAATTCAGAGGTCACTGATCATGTCCCCCGTGGTGCTTTTATGCGTGGCCCAAAAAGAGCTTTGCCGAGATACATGGAGACTTACAAGACTCCTGAAGCTATGAAATGAGCCATCTCATCTCACATCTATAGTCTGTTTCCATGAAAGTCTGGCCCTGCTATAACTGGGACTTCGGATGAGAAGCCAAAGAGCAGAAGCGCTGGGGGAGACTGCACTCTTTAGCATCTACACCCCAAGATCTCCAGCTCCTGGGCAATTGTCCGGGACAGCAGAAAATTCTAAATTGCCACTCAAATATAAAACAGTGTTGTTTTCATTGTTCTCCTGATGAATTGTATATTGAAGGCAGAGGAGAGCAGAGGGGTGTGAGTTAATTCAAGCTATAAGAAGAGTCTTGTGTAAATCCAGGACCACCCAGGGACTGGCAGTGGCTAGCAGTGGTCAACCCTCAAAAAAACTAAATAAAATCATCACCGTAACAGGAGATGGCTTTTCTCTTCTCTTCTTGCTTTGCCAGCTGCAAAGCAACCACTGTCTTAAAAGAATCGGAAGAGTCCCAAGTGTACTGCGAGGGGACCTTGCGTCCCCAGCCTCCCTCTGGCCATAATGAAGGAGGAGGATGTGCTTTGCTTTGATGTACAGCTGTAGGTTTTTTAATGAGGGAGGCAAGAGATCAAATTCCATTAGGACATTTCCTTTTAAGCTGTGATTATTCAGCAGCCCTGTTGAAATTAGCTGTTCATTTATCTATGAGCAGCTGCACGCAGGGTTGGTCGCTTTTGCTTGTAGTGTGAAACTGACTAGGGCTGGGAGAAGGCACTACTGAATATTTATTTAATTCAGTTATTCTTCTATGCCATTTTTTTTTTCCTTTTTCTGTACAATAGCCCCAGATTCTGAAGTTGCTAGAATTTCACCATAAAAATGGCCAAGAAATTTGATCTGGATTTGTAAAACCGCAGCTTGGTTCCAATAGGAGACAAGTCCTCTGGGTCCAACCCTCCTGTTCCTCTTCCACGCGACATTAATGCCAATCTTGGCACATCTTGTCACAGCTGCAAAGCAGGGCTGGGCCCTCCTGTTGGCCTGTTCTGATGAGCTCCCTGCAGCGCTACCGGAATGGTCATATTCATGACTGTCAGGGTCTGGCTGGAAATACGAAGTCTGTGTTTCAGAGCAGAGGCCAAGTTCTGCTTACTGTCCTGAGAAGGTGTGTGTGGTTACATGAGACTTTGTCAGGGGATCAAAGAAGCAGGAATGAAGGATGACCCGGGCATGGGGCAGAAATTTGGTGCCAAGTTGGAGAACTTGCAGGGCTGGAAGGGATTCCCACATACGCACACACAAAGAAGTGGCATTCTGATCAACAGAATTATTGTCATGTATTTCGTTCAATGGACCACCAGGAGCACAAGGGTTTCTCACTCTTAAATATTTACTGATCAAGATAAACTTTGTTATGTATGTGCTTTTGGTTGACAAGACCTCTGCATTATTATTTTTTTGCAATATTTTATTTGTTTTTAAAAATCAAATGCAATTTTTCAGCTTTTTTAATTTAATTTTTTTTCAATGTTGTATTGGTTTCTGCCATTCACCAATGCAAATCAGCCATAATTATACATACATCCCCTCCCTCCCCTCTACCCCCCAGGTCATTACAGAGCACTAGACTGGGCTTCCTGTGCTACACAGCAACTTCTCACCAGCTATCCATCTTACACTCAATAAATAGTGTATATATGTTGATGCTACTTTCTCCATTCATCTCACTCTCTCCTTCCCCCACTGTGTCCACAAGTCCATTCTCTACATTTGCATTTCCTTCCCTTCCCTTCAGATAGATTCATCAGTATCATTTTTCTAGATTCCATATGTGTCAAATGTAATTTTTTTCTTTGGTCATGTGGCATGTGGTATCTTAGTTCCCCGACCAGGGATCGAACATGTGACCCCTGCCTTGGAAGCACAGAGTCTTAACCACTGGGCCTCCAGGGGAGGGCCAAAAATTAAATGCAGTTTTAAAGGTTACTTTCCATTGATTGTGATTACAAAACATTGGCTGTATTCCCCATGTTGTACAATACATCCTTGAGCCTGTCTTACACCCAATAGTTTGTACGTCCCCCTCTCCCACCCCTGTATTGCCCCTCCCCACCCAAGACCTCTGCATTATTCATTTAACTGTTTCACTCACCGTGTTCTTTTCTCCCTACATGTATCAGTTGCTTGAGTTGTTTCACCACATTTTGTGCTCAAAGATGGAGTTCTACTCAGGGACCTTCAAACTCCCTGGAAGCTGACCCCCAAGTTCTTTTTACTTTGAGATGAAACAGGCCAAACCAATCCTGGACCCAGTGGGAGCTCTGTCATTTCTCCTTCAGCCTTTCCAGCCTAGTTTGGAATTGTTTCCACGTTTCTCTCCTCTCCCGGGGGGCTTCGTGGTTTCATGGACTGCTCTTACTATCACCAGGTTGTTTGCATTGTTCTGGGTCTCTTCAGTGTTTTCCAGTGGTTATGGAATGATCCTCCACGTGCTTTCTGAACTGGCCACCAGCCTCAGCGGCCTCTACTTTGTTTCCTGTTTGCTAGGAACCCTTTGGGGACAATGGTAGTTGATGATACAGGCAGCTGACATTTTACAATCCTTCATCACTCAGAAGAATGCTTTGTAACTGATGTTGGCAAGTTCATGAAAATGTGATGTGCTCAGCACCAGAAAACAGACTAGTGGTTGTCCAGGGGTAGGGATTTGGGGGAGGGATGGAGTGGGAGATTGGAGTTAGCAGATATATTCTATTATACACAGAATGGATAAGCAATAAGGTCCTGCTGTATAGCACAGGGAACTATATTCAATATCTCTTGATAAACCATAATGGAAAAGGATAGTTTAAAGAAGAATATATGTGTATAACTCCATCACTTTGCTGTACAGCATAAATTAATACATTATAAATCAATTATATGTCAATTAAAAATATTAATAAAATTTGAAAACTGGAAAGGACCTCTAACGTAATTTGGTGAAATGGATGAATCTAGCCTTAGTTCCTTTGAAAAAAACATTGGGTTTTATTGATCATCGGGCTTTTGGGCTTTCCTAGCCTTAGGGGTCCACTGACTGAATATAAGATATTTAACAAACACTCATTATTTAGCTATGAGCCAGATAAAGTTTCATAATTAAAACTAAAGTGTGTAAAATTATACATTAATTTTTCTTAAAAAACCCCAAATATTTATCTTCTTTTCTATTTTTACTTTAATTTATTTTAATTGGAGAATAATTGCTTTATAATACTGTGATGGTTTTTGCCATACATCAACATGGATCCGCTGCAGGTACACATGTATCCCCTCTATCCTGACCCCCCTTCCACCACCCTCCCCACCCTATCCCTCTGGGTTGTCCCAGAGCACCAGCTTTGGGTGCCCTGCTTCATGCATTGAACTTGCATTGGTCATCTGTCTTACATATGGTAATGTGTAGGTTTCAGTGGTGTTCTGCCAAATCATCCCACTCCCAGCTTCTCCCAGTGAGTCCAAAAGTCTGTTCTTTGCATTTATGTCTCCTTTTCTGCCCTGAATGTAGGATCATTGGTACCATCTTCCTAAATTCCATATATATGTGTTAATATACGATATTTGTCTTCCTCTTTCTGACTTACTTCACTCTGTATGATAAGCTCCAGGTTCATCCACCTCATTAGAACTGACGCAAATGTGTTCCTTTTTATAGCTGAGTAATATTCCATTATAGCTGAGTAATATTCCACTGTGTATATGTACCATATCTTTCTTATCCATTCATTGGCCAATGGACATCTTGGTTGTTTCCATGTCCTAGCTATTAAATGGTGCTTCAGTGAACATTGGGGTATATGTGTCTCTTTCAATTCTGGTTTCATCAGGGTGTATGCCCAGTAGTGGGATTGCTGGGTTGTATGGCAGTTCTATTCACAGAAAAAATCCAAAATATTATCTCATGTTCTAACCTGCTAGACCTACCAACATCATATAATCACTAGAAAGACTGTCAATGAATAGAATAATTTTTCAACCTTATGCTATTTTTTTAAACATTTTATTTTATATTGGAGTATAGCCAATTAACGATGGTGTGATAGTTTCAGGTGGACAGCAGCATGTATCCATTCTCCCCTAAACTCCCCTCCCATCCAGGCTGCCATATTGAGCAGAGTTCCCTGTGCTATACAGTAGGTCCTTGTTTGGTTATCCATTTTAAATATAACAGTGTGGACATGTCAGTTCCAAACTCATTAACGATCCCTTCCCCTCATCCTTTCCCCCTCGTAACCATAAGTTTGTTTTCTAAGTCTGTGAGTCTGTTTCTGGTTTGTAAATAAGTTCATTTGTATCATTTACTTTTAGATTCTGCATATAAGGAATGCCATTTGATGTTTCTTGTTCTCTGACTTGCTTCACTCAGTATGACAATATCTGGGTCCATCCATGTTGCTGCAAATGGCATTATTTCATTCTTTTTAATGGCTGAGTAATATTTCATTGTGTACACATGCCTCATCTTCTCTATCCATGCCTCTGTCGATGGACATTTGGGTTGCTTCCATGTCCTGGCTACACTACATAGTGCTGCTATGAACATTTGGGTGCAATTATCCTATGCTATTTTATCATAGTAAATAAAGGCTTTTATCTATTTTTCACATTAAAAACTAGTGTCCTTAGCAATGTTGAATATTACTGTTGAGAAAGATAAGTCTGACATTTTTTATAAATAGTGTAAAAGTTAAGGAAAAATGGACAGTTTTAAATGCTTTTAGAATGCAAAGCCCAACTCTGGGATATTTAGCTTGAAGTCTGAACTTATCAAATCCTCTGTACATGTTTGTGATACTTTTGTGCCCATGTCCCTGTACCTCTGTGCTGCTCACTCTCCTTGGATATTTGTGCCTTGTCCACTGTTGACGTCCTTTAAACAGATCTCCACGTAGCCACCTGCTGGATTAAGGGTGACTTTAAATGCTCTGGGTAGGGTATACAGGGTGTTACATCCATAGCTTCCTAGACTCTGGCAGCTGATAGTCTATACCTATCTGTACCTACTGCTTGTTTTACTGAGAAAAAGATGTGTTTGCTTCAAACTTCTTTACACCTGTTGTTATTTTAATACCCTAATGTAATGAGACATGAAATAAGTCAACAAAATATGAGTGCCAAAAGAAAGGGAGTAGTGATTATGAAAAGCAAATCAAATGCCTGGAAAAGAAGGAGGATGAGCTTCAGAAGACAAATTGCTGTCAGATTAGGTGTGGGCAATTGGGCTTCCCCTGTGGCTCAGCTGGTTAAGAATTCCCCCTGCAATGGGGGAGACCTGGGTTCAATCCCTGGATTGGGAAGATCTCCTGGAGAAGGGAAAGGCTACCCACTCCAGTATTTTGGCCTGGAGAATTCCGTGGATTGTATAGGCCATGGGGTCGCAAAGAGTCGGACACGACTGAGCGACTTTTACACTCAAGAGAATTACATTAATATAAGATGAGTGAAAATCAAGAAGGGCTCTTCACACAGATTGCTTTGCAATTCTCTCCCCATTCTTGTTCCCAAACAAGGCGGGGCAGGGTGGGAAGGACAGGGTGGAACAAATTGAGAGGGTAGCACTGACGTATATACACCGCTATTGGGAAGCTGCTGTATAGCACAAGGAGCTGAGGTCAGTACTCTGTGATGGCCTAGAGGGGTGGGATAAGGGGCTGGAGTGGGAGGGAGGCTCATGAGGGAGGGGATATATGCATACATGTAGCTGACTCCCAGATGGTGCAAGTGGCCATTGCAGGAGATGCAAGAGATACGGGTTTGATCCCTAGGTGGGGAAGATCCCCTGGAGAAGAGAATGGTCACCCACTGCAGTGTTTCTTGCCTGGAAAATTCCATGGATAGAGGAGCCTGGATCACTACAGTTCATGGGGTCCCAAAGAATCAGATACAACTGAGCACACATATAGTTGGTTCACTTCATTGTACAGCAGAAACACAACACTGTAGAGCAATTATACTCCAATTAAAAATAAAATTCTTATAATTCAAAAAAGAATAAAACCCTAACAAATTGGATATTGTGTAGTTAGTGTGTTATGGGTGTGATTTATGCAGGAAACAAGACAGGGTAACTCCAGTTAGAAGGCTTAAGAGAAAACATTGATCCTACACCAGGTAAACTGGTAAATAAAAACCCAATATGAGTTTATGTTGAATTAAGTGTTCAAGGCATAGATTATTTTTATATAATTGCCTGCTTTGGTTAACTGCTCATCTACCTGAAACTGAGCCAATAAGAAGACTTCCTGGGTACCAATCCTTTATCGGACATCTTGGGTGCAGTCTCCTCCAGGAAGCTTTCCCTGATCGAAGCCTCCTTCATCCTGGCTCCTAGCTATTTGTCCATCACAACATTTTATTACACAACTGTTTGCTTAGTTGTCTCTATCCTCCACTGGGCTGTGAGTCTGCTATCAGCGAAGTCATTTTTAATCTCCAAATTCTTAGGTCTTGAAACACTGTCTGGCCCCAGTGCAGATGCATGAGGGGTTATTGATTGAAGACTGAGAAACAGACTTCATTAAATGTGTTGATGAAATAACCAAAATTTAAAAAATAAAAAAAAAGGTGTATCACTTTATGGAAAGATTGTGGAAAAACTTTGTTAGTATAAATAAGTCATTTCTCTGGACTTGAGACGTGTTTTGTGATGAGATTAAAGACCAAATACCTGGGAAACATAGAGCAATGTCAATAGATTTTATTGTTAGTGTGCATTGTCTGGACACTTTGTCTAACTGCAAGATATTCATGTATGTCTTTTTCACTTGCAGAATTCTTATTCCCTTTTCTTTTTTGCCCTTCATGTGCTGTATTCTGTTTCCAGCAGCTAGCAAGCAAGCTGTGAAACAGGGTTGGGGCCACCCCACAGCAACTGGGACAGCCTCAAGGCATCTGAATCCTTCAGTTTCAAATCTTGTTTATTCTCCTTCCTCTCTTCCCTAACCTCAAATCAACATATGCGTCTAGTCTAGGAGTCTAGGGGACGTTTCAAGGCCGTGTATCCTGTTTCCTTTAATAGACTTGCAGCCTAACTGAGCCAAGAATTATCTCCCACCGCCCCCCACCCCCGTCTTTTACATTCTTTAATTCCTTGGTCTTAACTCTTTAATCAAAAGTCTTGTTTTAATGTTCCCTTGCCCTGTGGCATTTGGCTTATGTCTAGCCACAAAATGCTCCATTTTGTATACATTTTAAAAAGTGGTTTGCAAGAAGAAATAGTTCATTCAAAAGTGAATTGTGTAGTTTGAACGCTTAAAAGCTTAGAACCAAAGAGCTGCAGGAGTCAGTCACAGAACATGGATGCCACAGGCGCAGTTCAACAGGAAAAATTTTAAATGAATTCATTTAATATAAGCAGCAATTTAATGGGTACTTTGAAAACATATAAATATGGAGCTGAATCTCATTCTTATTTGCTGTAGGCATGCCCCTTCCCCTGAAGTCCCCTGAGAGGATGTCCAAATTTGAAAAACAAAGAACCTGAGAAATAAAACTCTATTGCAAATGAATGATTATCTACATTAAAAATCCTAAAGAAGTAAGAGAGTTTATCAAGTAGTAATATGAGAATTTATCAACTTCACAGGATACAAGGTCAATATATGGAAATCAATTGTATTTCTATATAGTAGCAATAAATAATTAGAAGTTGACATTTTAAAAATGTATCATTTACATGTATATGTATGACTGAGTCTTTTCACTGTTCACCTGAAACTATCACAACATTGTTAATCAGCTATATCACAATACAAAATAACACATTTTTAAAGCGTCTGCCTGCAATGCAGGAGACCCGGGTTCGATTCCTGGGTCGGGAAGATCCCCTGGAGAAGGAAATGGCAATCCACTCCAGCACTCTTGCCTGGGAAAATCCCATGGACGGAGGAGCCTGATAGGCTACAGTCCATGGGGTCGCAAAGAGTCGGACACGACTGAGCAGCTTCACTTTTCACTTCAACGTTAACAAAATATGTGCAAGATCTGTATGCTGAAAAGTACAAAACTTTAATGGGAGAAATCTTAAAAGATCTAACTAGATGTAAACATATATCATGTTTATGGATTAGAAGACTAAATATTGTTAAAATGTCAGCTCTCCTCAGATGGAATTACAGATTTAATATCATCTAAATTACAGTCTCAGGAAGGTTTTGTTTCTTTTTTTTTAAATTACATATTGATTCGAAGGTGTGTATGGAGAAACAAAGGACTTAATATAACCAAAGGAATTTAAAAGAAAACCAGAGTTGGTTGACTCACACTGCCTGACTTTAAGACTTAAAGCAAAACAAATAGCACAGTGTGGTCTTGGTAAAACGAGAGATCGAGAGATACATGGAACAGAATGGAAAGTCCAGAAATAGACCCACATTTATATAGTCAGTCGGTTTCCAACAAAGTTACCATGGTAATTCAATTGATAAAAAAATGATATTTTTAAAAATGGGACTGGGAATTTCCCTGGCAGTCCAGTGGTTAGGATGCAGCTCTTTGAAACCTTTTGTAAGCCAAAGTGATGTAAAGCGAAGAAAGAATTATACCTTAGGTCACATCTTGCTAATGGATGCACAAAATAAATGGAGATAAAGCAGAGATGCTCACAGATACAGTTCAAAGCTGTAACGACTTGATGCTGAGATGCTGAGCGTGGTTCCCAGGGAAGGAGCTTGGTAGGACCCCTCTCCCTGCATGAATGCTCACTGCCTCTACAACAACTTGCTGGAAAACAAACACTGAACACTATTTTTGCTTTCTGCCCGCCCCCCTTTTTTTTTTGTAAAAACAAAAATCGCTTTCAGATTTCAGTTAGCAAAAACAGGTACCAATATGTCTTTCATAAAAGTAAAGCGGTGTAAAGCAATCTTTCAAGGATACTTGTATTAAGTTTCAATGACAGGATGTATTAATACACATTTATATTAAATTGTATTTGACATATGCCAGTTTTGTTCTTTTAGCTATGTCTCCTGCATGGCTTCAGCCTTCTTGGGCAAGACCAGGGCTCTCTCAAGTGAACTTGCCCATTTCAAGTTTACATCTGTCTTCCCCAGGAAAAGGGCCCCAGAATTCAGGTGCAACCCCAAATCTGCCACAGACTTGCCAGCTGTATACTTTTCTTTGTACACAACCACCATTTACAGGGAGCTTAGCAAGAGTCCCACACAGCCCTCAACAGGAAGGTTTCTTTCCTGAGTCTTGAATTCACAGTGAAAACCAGGCCATGACCTTCAAAAAAACTCTTAAAATATCCCATGTCTTTCTCCCCACTAATTTCCTTTTCCTTTCCAGCCTCCCCTCCTACCCCACCCCTGTCCCCTCCCTGGTAAGGCCTTCCTGTCCCCTCTCCCCTTCTCTTCCTCGTCTGCTCTTATCTGCTCACCTGCCCTTATTATTCTTACTTTTTTTTTTTCACTTTCGCTACTCTTTCATGTTTTAAAAAATAATTTTTATTGGTGTATAGTTGCTTTACAATATTGTGTTAGTTTCTGCTGTACAGCAAAGTGATTCAGCTATATGTATACATATATTGCTTTCCTTTGGATTTCCTTCCCATTTAGGTCCCCACAGAGCACTGAGTAGGGTCCCCTGTATTAAACAGTAGATTCTCATTAGTTATCTGTTTTATATATATAATAGTGTGTATATGTCAATCCCAATTAAAGTGCTCTTTGACTACTACAAGAGACTCAAATGTATCTTTTCTTAAATATTTTTTACTGAAGTATAATTGAATGACAATGTTGTGCTAATTTCTGCTGTACAGCAAAGTGACTCAGTTGTACACATATATATGTGTGTGTATACATTATTTTTCACATTCTTTTCCATTATGGTTCATTACAGGATATTGACTAGTTCCCTGTGCTAGATAGTAGAACTTTGTTGTTTATTCATCCCAGTTTGCATCTGCTACATGATTGCTGTTCTTATTCAATCAAGTGTTGTGTTCTCAGAAGCCTAGAAGAAAATCTGCCACAGACTTGCCAGCTGTATACTCTCCAAGTGCCTCCACTTTTTTAATACCAGGCAGACCCAGGCGAGGGACAATACCCTATATCAGCCTCTGGGTGTGATTCAAGCTCATGCATATTCATGTTTCAACCTCATCAGTAGTCCCCTGAACTGACTCTGTGTCATCCGGAGAGCACAGACTGTTGTGGAAATCTCAGTTTAAACAATGTCCCTTGTCTTTTCATTGGCCTTGATCTATATTAAAACACAAGTTTCCAATTGCTCCATAGAACTGCTAATCAGATTCTCTTCCTGTATAGAAAACTGAGTCTTAAAAAAACAGCCACTCCAGCAAATGTGCAATGTGCCTTTATCAAAATTCCCAATGAAGACACAGCTCTGCCTGCTACAAGGAAATCAGAATCCTTTTTTGAAATAATTAAGAAACTTTTTGTGACACAGCAGGGAAATATCTAACATCTTTTGGAAAGATTAAAAATAATTGTCATAAAATGTTTGAGAGAATAAACTGGAAGCTGAGTTTTTGGGTGATTATTTCTACAATCAGGAAGTAACATAATGGTCCTGTTAATAATTCCATCATACTGAATTTTTAATATAATTCAAACAATATCTATCTCATTTGCCTCATGGCTTTCTCATTGTGCTAAAAATACCAAGAGGATGAAAATATTGATTGCTGCCCGCCTTCAAGATTTCAAGGTAACTAGGGGAAAAAAAGGTACAAAAAAATTATAATACGTGACAGATAACAAGTTTGTTGCCTTCTAGAGTGTAGATATTGTGCTTTCCATTCAGCGTGTTCTTGTCTCATACCTAGCTCACTTCTTTGCAGACAGAGATATTTAATAAGTGTTTGAAGAATACTGGGTGTTATAAAGAAAATAAAAGAAGCAATGAATCCAGATGATAAAAATTAGGGATGGCCTCATGGGGAAAGTAGGGCTTGAGCTGAAATTTAACACATGGGTAGAGGGACTTCCCAGGTGTTCCAGCGGTTGGGACTCCCAACTTCCAAAGCAGGGGGCTCAGGTTTGATTCCTTGTCAGGAAATTAGGATCCCATTTACCTCTCAGTGAAAAAGGAAAACAATACAACAACAACATGAGTAGAATTTGGATCTGTTGAAAGGGGAAGGAATAGCATTCCTGCCTGAGGGAACTGTATGAACAAGGTTCAGAGGTGGGAGCAAGTATGTTCATGCCAATGGGAGGGAAACTGGCTGGAGCAAAGCATCCCCTTTAGCAAGGTTAGGGTTTAATATTCAAAAGGCCATAAGGATAATCACTAATTCTCTCCATACAGGATCATCCCTATCAGCTTACAAAGAAAGTAACAAGAATTACACCTAGGCCTCATCATGCCATCAAGTTCTTCCAATTTAAAAACATGAATATTAATAGAACCTTTCTTAGCTCAGTATTTACCGTCGCCTACCTCCCTAGAAAAAGTTGCCTATATCAGCTGCCTCCAGTTCCTCCCCTCCTATTCTTTCTTTTTTGTAATTGAAATGTAGTTGATTTATAACATTGTGTTAGTTTCAGATGTACAGTAAAGTGATTCAGATATATATTTTATATGTGATTATAATATATATGATAATTTATGATTATAATAAATTTATATTATAAATAATATATAGAACATAGAAGTATAATATATTTTATATATTTATATATGTTGTAAAATTTTCCATTTACATTATTTCAACATATTGAATATAGTTCCCTGTGTTATACAGTACACCCTTGTTGCTTATCTGTTTTATATGTAGTTGTATGTACTTGTTAATCCTAAGCTCCTAATTTATCCCTCACCCTTCCCCTTTGGTAACCATAAGTTTGTTTTCTGTGTCTGTGAGTCTGTTTCTGTTTTGTAAATAGATTCACTCATATTACTTTTTAGATTTCATATATAAGTGATATCATATAATATTTGTCTGTCTCTGTCTGGCTTACTTCACTTAGTATGATAACCTCTAGGTCCATCCATGTTCCAGCAAATGGCAAGATTTCATTCATTTTTATGGTTGAGTAGAATGCTCAAACTACCACACAATTGCACTCATCTCACATGCTAGTAAAGTAATGCTCAAAATTCTCCAAGCCAGGCTTCAGCAATATGTGAACCGTGAACTTCCTGATGTTCAAGCTGGTTTTAGAAAAGGCAGAGGAACCAGAGATCAAACTGCCAACATCATCTGGATCATGGAAAAAGCAAGAGAGTTCCAGAAAAACATCTATTTCTCCTTTATTGAATATGCCAAAGCCTTTGACTGCATGGATCACAAGAAACTGTGGAAAATTCTGAGAGAGATGGGAATACCAGACCACCTGACCTGCCTCTTGAGAAACCTATATGCAGGTCAAGAAGCAACAGTTAGAACTGGACAGGGAACAACAGACTGGTTCCAAATAGGAAAAGGAGTACATCAAGGCTGTATATTGTCACTCTGCTTATTCAACTTCTATGCAGAGTACATCATGAGAAACGCTGGACTGGAAGAAACACAAGCTGGAATCAAGATTGCCAGGAGAAATATCAATAACGTAAGATATACAGATGACTCCACCCTTATGGCAGAAAGTGAAGAGGAACTAAAAAGCCTCTTGATGAAAGTGAAAGAGGAGAGTGAAAAAGTAGGCTTAAAGCTCAACATTCAGAAAACGAAGATCATGGCATCTGGTCCCATCACTTCATGGGAAATAGATGGGGAAACAGTGGAAACAGTGTCAGACTTTCTTTTTTTGGGCTCCAAAATCACTGCAGATGGTGACTGCAGCCATGAAATTAAAAGATGCTTACTCCTTGGAAGGAAAGTTATGACCAACCTAGATAGCATATTCAAAAGTAGAGACATTACTTTGCTGACTAAGGTCTGACTAGTCAAGGCTATTGTTTTTCCAGTAGTCATGTATGGATGTGAGAGTTGGACTGTGAAGAAGGCTGAGCGCCGAAGAATTGATGCTTTTGAACTGAACTGTGGTGTTGGAGAAGACTCTTGAGAGTCCCTTGGACTGCAAAGAGATCCAACCAGTCCATTCTGAAGGAGATCAGCCCTGGCATTTCTTTGGAAGGAATGATGCTGAAGCTGAAACTCCAGTACTTTGACCACCTCATGTGAAGAGTTGACTCATTGGAAAAGACTTTGATGCTGGGAGGGATTGGGGGCAGGAGGAGAATGGGACGACAGAGGATGAGATGGCTTGGCATCACTGACTAGATGGACGAGAATCTGAGTGAGCTCCGGGGGTTGGTGATGGACAGGGAGGCCTGGCATGCTGCAATTCATGGGGTTGCAAAGAGTCGGACACGACTGAGCGACTGAACTGAACTGAACTGAATATTCCATTGTGTTTATATGTGTGTTTGTGTGTGTGTGTGTGTGTGTGTGTGTGTACCACATCTTTTTTGTCTGTTTGTCTGTTGATGGCAACTTAGGTTGCTTCCGTGGCTTGGCTATTGCAAATAGTGCTGCAGGAATTCCCTAGCGGTCCAGTAGTTAGGACTCTGTACTTTCACTGCCAAGGGCCCGGTTTCAATTCTTGTTCAGGGAAATATAAGCCCACAAGCAGCATGATGTGGACAAAAAAAAAGTGTCACCATGAACACTGCTTCCCATTCTATCTTGAGTTGCCCCATCCAGGTCTCCATCCCTTCTGCTCCACCAGTGACATGGAGTGTGTAAATCCAATGGTCAGCTCTTGGCCCCCATCTCACTGGGCCTCCAGCAGTGTTTGAGACAGCTGACCGGTCTCCCTTTCTTGAAACATTGGCTTCACTTGAACTCTAGGACCCTGGTCTCTTGGTTTTCATTCTCTTTCACTGGCCATTCATTCTCAGTGTCTTTTGCTACTTTCCAGTCACCTCCCTAATCTTTAAATGCCAAGTGGCCCAGGGCAGAGACCTCAGTCATTTCCTTGGTGACATATGCAGTCTCCCAGCTTTCAGTATCATATACCCACTGATGATCTCTAAATGTATCGCTCCAGACTGGACCTCTCCTGTTAATTCCAAACTCATATCCGAGTACACTGTTCAATATCCTTGAACAATGCAGATATTATAGGCATGGACCCTTCCGGGAGTCGAAAAACCCAGGTATAACTGATAATCAGCCCTCCATATCCACAGTTCCTCATGGGCAGATTCAGCCATTCAAGACTGTAGTGCATATTTAGTGAAAAGATCCTGGTTTAAATGGCCCTTGCAGTTCACACTCATGTGGCTCAAGGTTAGCTCTACTTACTTGATCTTTTCACTTGGATTACGGAGGGCGGTTCAAACTAAACATACCCAAAGCTGAACTCTTCCCCTTTCTCATAAAAAGGAAATGCCATTCTTCCAGGTCCAAGTCAAGCCCCAAACTTTGAAGTCATCCTTGACTTTTTCTCTCCCACTCACCATCTCATAATCCGTCAGCAAATCCAACTGGTTTTACCTTCACAATTTCCGTCATGTGACTCTTTCTCATCACTCAGGTTCCAGCCACCACCTTCTCTCTCCCAGAAGAATGCAGCCTTCCAAATATTCTTTCTGCTTCCACTTTTGTTCCCTTGGAGTCTGTCTTCAACCCTGCAACTGGGTGATCCCATAAAAATGTACATCAAACTGGTCTCTCCTCTGTTCGAAATCTTCTGCTGGTGGCTTCCCAGCTTGCTTGGAGTTAAAGCCAGACGCCCTTCAACAGTCTATGGGGCCTTCTGTGATCTGACTTCATCATCCATAATTTCCTCTGGACCGGCCCTTCAACTGTTTGCCTTCTTGCTGTTTCTCGAATTTAGTGTGTGTGTCAGCCTCATGCCCTCTGCACTGCTATTCTAGCTGCCTGCAAAGAGTTTCCTCCCAATGCCCGCACAAGGAGTGCCTTCAAATCCTCCAGGTGTTTGCCCAAATGGCACTTTCTGGGAGAAACCTTCCCTTGCCACCCTGTTTAAAATTATACATTCCCATCACCACTTTTTATCCCCTTCCAGTTTGTTTTATTTTTTAAAGTTTTATTGGACTATAGTTGAGATTTACAATGTTGTGTTAGTTTCAGGTGTACAGCAAAGTGTATCTGTTTTACATACACATATATCCACTCTCTTTAAGATTCTTTTCCCATATAGCCATTACAGAGTATTGAGTACAGTTTCCTGTGCTGTGCAGTAGGTCCCTATTAGTTTACTGTCCAACTTGGTTTTTTCTATAGCGTAGGAATAACTAATGCTATTGGACATATTATATGCCTCTCTATTTTTCTTCTCTTTCTTTCTGTCCTTCTTTTTTCATTCCTTCCTTTCTTGTTCGACTTCCTCGTCTAGCATGTGTATCAGATAAAGGCAGGGATTTTTTTCCCCTTGTGTTCACTGTTGTATTCCCAGGGACTAGAATGAACAGGGCCTGGAACAAAAAAAAAAATGTATCTGAGAATTGTTTGTTAAATGAGTAAATCCCCATTTAACTGATGGCAAAACTGAAGCTTAGGGAAGCTGAATAAGTTGGCCAAGGTTACTCAGCTGCTCAGCAGGGGATATAAGACAAAAATTTCCATCAGCTGGTCTGGGGACTCGATCACTATATTCGGTCCCCTGGTGGGCAAAGCGAGCATTTTTTTAAATCTTACACAAGACATGGCACTGTTCTCCAGGCATTTTTAGTTATATTATTTTATAACCTCCAAACAGTGAAAATATTTGATTTCCCTCCCATTGCTGGGAGTTATAACTTGCTCAAAAATAAATGATGATAAAAGAACATGCTAATTCTAAACATACACATCACTGTAAATTACTAAAAGGATTATTTGGGAATTTACTTCTATTTTGAGAAGATAAGAAAAATCAGGAAATTAATTAAATTTATTATCCAAAGTAGTACAATATATCAGAAAATATATCAGTTTCATGAAAGAATAAATATTCAGAATTATTCACAGTTTTGCTTACCTATTTTCATCCTAATTATACAAAGAACATAGCTAATTAGGAAAAATTATCTAGGCTTATGTTTTGATAATTGTTCATAAGCAATATTATTTAAGATCCAGGTCTTTCTAAATCCTTAAGAAGCTACTATTTCTTTTTTGTTTTGTTTTTGGATGTGGTGTGTGGGATCTTAGTTCCCCAACCAGGGATCGAACCCACACCTCCTGCATTGGAAGTACAGGGTCTTATCTGCTGGACCACCAGGGAAGTCCCAGAAGCTACTATTTCTGGAAATGTGTACAGTTCTTGTAAAGTAATAAATCTGATGAGTAACTATAATTCATGAGAAAATGCATTGTTCTATAGGAGTAAACATCCCCTATCTCTATATGCGTTCTTAATTTTCAGCTCAACTGAATTCATTAACATTGGCTGTTTGATGGAAAAGAAAGCCATTTGAAAAAATAGTTGTATATATTTACAGTATGTAACATGCTGATTTGATACACACACGTAGTGGAATGATTACTACAGTCAAACTAATTAACATGCTACCTTACATAGTTACCATTGTGTGTATGGGGGGAACTTTCCACTTTTCAGAAAATAATTTCTTAAAGAAAGAGATAATTTTTAATTTTAATTAAAAGGCAACTAAAGGTGTCAACCTGAGGAAGGAAGCCTTATGTAACTAGCTATGTGGGACATGCTCTACAGGTGCTATGGCTTGTGTGATAGTGTTTGCTATGTGGGGTGGATGGGAGGGAAGGAGTGCTCATAGATGTCCTTTCAATGAAGATTATGTATCTGTGGTTCAGGCAGAATTTGATGGAGAAGGAGAGGAACATGCAGATAAGAGAGAAAAACTGTGAAAGCAATGGACTGGCTTTGTGACCCAAGCAGATGTGGGGCTTTAGAGAGGAAATGATGATTACCCTAAAGTTGTAGGATGGAGACTGTCAGGGGTCCTCTTGATAAGAGGGTAAGTAAAGTTTTTCCAGTAGTCATGTGTGGATGTGAAAGTTGGACTGTAAAGAAAGCTGAACACCAAAGAATGGATGCTTTTGAATTGTGGTGTTGGAGAAGACTCTTCAGAGTCCCTTGGACTGCAAGGAGATCCAACCAGTCCATTCTAAAGGAGATCAGTCCTGAATATTCATTGGAAGGATTGATGCTGAAGCTGAAACTCCAATACTTTGGTCACCTAATGAGAAGAACTGACTCACTGGAAAAGAACCCTGATGCTGGGAAAGACTGAAGGCGGGAGAAGAAGGGGACGACAGAGGATGAGATGGTTGGTTGGCATCACCGACTTAATGGGCATGAGTTTGAGTAAACTCCAGGAGCTGGTGATGGACAAGGAGGCCTGGGGTGCTGCAGTCCATGGGGTTGCAAACAGTTGGACATGGTTGAGCGACTGAACTGAACTGAGGGGAGTTGAGAGGAAAAAAGAGAAGTTCTGCTTTTGATTGGTCACATTGATAAACTGTCTCTCAAAAAGATGAGACATATATTTAACTAAGCCATGAATATCATTAATCACTCTGAAAATCGATTTCCATACTACTAGGTTCCTCCTATCCTGTGAGAAAATTTTAACTGCTGATCTGACTCATCAAAAGTGTGTGGGACTCTCCCAGTTTCCTATTTCATTCTGAATCACTTAAAGCAAGTTGATTTTTTCTAGGAATTTTTCCCTTTCATTTAAATTTTCAGATAAAGTTGTTCCTAGTATTTCTATATTCTCTTTTGAGTGTCTTGAGTATCAATAGTTATGTCTCCACATTAATTCCTAATATTCTTTAAATTTTATCTCTCTGTCTCTCATCATTTTGGACAGAAGCGTTTCAATTTTATTGAGCTTTTAAAGAAAAAGAAATAGCTTCTACTCTATCTTTGCATTTCTTCATTTATCCATTTAACTATTGGGGAGGCCAAAACGTTTGTTCACGTTTTTCCATAAGCTGTTACAGAAAAACCTGAGTAAACTTTTTGGGCAACCCACTAGTTGTTTATGCACTCATGTAGATGAGAGCAGATGGTGTAAGCAGTTGTTGTAGGGAGAAATGATTTGGGAAAAGCAGGTGCGTGTCAAAGTCCGATTTCTTGCAATGTGTCTCAGCTGTCACTTGCAAAGGGGCAGTCATCAGGTCAAGCTGCAATCAGAACAACGCAGGTTGTTTTGCTCAGTGACAGTGACTGAGAGGTGCCCAGGAGGATTACAAACATTGCCAGGAACTAGCCTTCAGCCACCCCACAGGACTCTGCCCGTTGTATCACTCAGTCTTTCTCTCTAATTTTCCTCCAAGGGTGTGTGCTTCAACTGAGCGACTCTTTGCGATCCCATGGACTGTAGCCTGCCAGGTTCTTCCATCCATGGAATTTTCCAGGCAAGAATACTGGAGTGGATGGCCATTTCTTTCTCCGGGGGATCCTCCCAACCCAGGGACTGAACCAGTGTCTCCTGTATCTCCTGCACTGGCAGGTGAATTTTTTAGCACTGTGCCACGTGGGAACTTTTTCTTATCAAGTTCTAATAGTTATTAATATTAATATTATCCAGCTATAGCTATAGCATTTTAGTACATGTTGAATTTTGGTGGAACACATAAAAGAATGTTATCACTCAGAGAGCATTTTTTAAAGCCCAGGAATCATTAGCACTTCAACTATGTGGCAATTCTCTAGGCAGAGTTAATAAGCAAACTTTCTGTGGCAAGATTTAACATTAGCTTGCAGTTTGGACTTTAGTTGCAAGCCCAAAGTGGATTAAGCAGCCCCCAACTTCCAGCTAAGATGGGATAGCAACAGAAAAACTATTAATACTGTAATTTTTAGATAGAACATATATGTATACACACACTTATTTATATATATGTATATATATATATGTGGGGGGGGGATAGTGCTGTATTTTTTACACAGAACATGCATTTATCTAGATATATATTTTAATTGAATCACTAACCACTAAATCAAGAGGCAATAGCTTGCAGTAAGACTCTTAAGAGTCCCTTGGACTGCAAGGAGATCCAACCAGTCCATTCTAAAGGAGATCAGCCCTGGGATTTCTTTGGAGGGAATGCTGAGGCTGAAACTCCAGTACTTTGGCCACCTCATGCGAAGTGTTGACTCATTGGAAAAGACTCTGATGCTGGGAGGGCTTGGGGGCAGGAGGAGAAGGGGACGACAGAGGATGAGATGGCTGGATGGCATCACTGACTCGATGGACATGAGTCTGAGTGAACTCCGGGAGTTGGTGATGGACAGGGAGGCCTGGCGTGCTGCGATTCATGGGGTCGCAAAGAGTCGGACACGACTGAGCAACTGAATTGAACTGAACTGAAGTTAAATATCTTGTCCAAAATCACAAAGCTAGTTGGTAGCAGAGCCATGGTTTAGATCTCTTCTGCCCTAGCCTGGTCTTTACTCTATAACTTCATGAACTTACTTTATTGCATTGTTTAAAAGGTAGGTGAATGTGTATAAATAGCATTCAACCAGTTATTACCATTATGGACATTTAAAGGGATACTTCCTGCTAATAGAAATGTATCTGGAATGTAGAGCAAGAAGGAAAAAAAGCTGGAGCAAATGCAGAGTGTTCTCAGTGAACTGGCCACTCGTTTCCTATGTTGGTTTTAGAATTAGGAAACATTTAAGAGGGATCGTCTTTACTATGCTTATGTACAGAGATGGTTTGTTTACTCATTAATATATACCTACTACTAAGACATCTTAATATTTTTGACAGGATGAGGGTTTAGTGCTTTTCCCCCCGTCTTTGCTTTTAAAGATTTTTGTTTTAATGTACAGGAAGACACTCAGGAAATCCTTCTTTTATTCTGGTTTTAGATTTATGTGAAGAAAAAGATGTAAAAGTCACACCTTTGCATCATGCCCTAGTTGTTTATGTGACTAACAGCTGTTTCTTTGGATTCTTAGGGGATGTTTAGTTGCAAAGTTGAATCACCATCTTATAGAGTCCCTTTGATTTTAAAATTATGAGTAATAAAGACAAGTGTTTTATAAAAACAAAATCAAAATCAAGCATTTTAGGCAACACATATTATTAAAGGTTTTGAAATGAAAACTCTGCTGAATTTTAGACTCCAGAAATGGCAAAGTGTCCAGTACATTATGAAGCAGGGCTGTGTTGTAAAGTTTGCCAAATGCTTTGTAGCAGATTAACCATTAACTATTAAAGGGAAGAGGGTTCCTTTTTCTTACTGGTGCTGTTAGCATATTTAATGAAGTGATTCCATTCCCATACTCACAAATGCTCGTGCTCCAAGGGGTGGAGCCCCTAAACCTTGGATTTGGGCTATGTCTGTGATTTTCAAACCACAGAATGTAGCAGGATGAGGTTAGATCTCAGTAGGCCTTATGGCTTCCTCTTTCACCCTCTGGGACCAGCTGCCATGGGAGGAAGTCCCTGTGAGCCTGCACTTGAGGTACCCAAGCAGATGGCTCTAGTCAACATCTGGACTTTGAGGCCACTCAGGACAAGCTGGTCCATAGCCAACCTCCCAGGTGACAGCGAATGCATGATAGAGTGAAAGGGAACAGAAACCAAACAGAGCAGAAGCAAGGTATCCCAGCTGAGCCTCCTCCAAATTGCCAACCCACAGCATAGTGAGCAAATCATTCATTATTTTAGGCCACTATGTTTTGCCATGCTGGGTTATTCATTAATAGACAACTGACACAGATATTGAAGAATATGTCTTTTAAAATGTGAGCTAAAAATTAAGATTCTATTTCTATTTGAATGAACTCTTATCTATTCAAATGGCCATGTACACAGTGCAAAATTTAAGACACAAAAGAGTATAGATATATAAAAAAATTTCCCTCCTCTACTACTACTACCACTAAGTCACTTCAGTCATGTCCGACTCTGTGCGACCCCATAGATGGCAGCCCACCAGGCTCCCCCGTCCCTGGGATTCTCCAGGCAAGAACACTGGAGTGGGTTGCCATTTCCTTCTCCAATGCATGAAACTGAAAAGTGAAAGTGAAGTCGCTCAGTCGTGTCTGACCCTTAGCGACCCCATGGACTGCAGCCTACCAGGCTCCTCTGTCCATGGGATTATCCAGGCAAGAGTACTGGAGTGGGGTGCCATGGCCTTCTCCTCTGGGGCACTATTAAACCTTTCTCATCTGTTTGGAGCTCTGCAGGATGATGGTTCCGGGAAAAAAGCAACTATTTCAAGATCATACATAGGGAAAATAACCAAGTGGGAGATTAAAACACAGCATATCTAATTCTGAATTGATTTGGTTTGTTCTATTTTATGTTCCCTCCACATGTTCGTCTCTGCTCTTCTCAGTTTTCTTTAGGAAAGAATATAAAAAGTCCCAGATGTCAAAGCAGAAGGATGAGGTTAAAGCTGAGAGTATGGGTGGTCTTTTGGGTGAGTGTTATAAGATGGAAGACTATTATGTGTACTCTGCAGTAGAGACTCTATCACTAATGATTGGTTAACAGACTAAAAAACCACTCAGAGGAACATTTTCTTTGTTTTATATTTGGAGAAAGAAAGGTTCCCTGTACACCTGGTGAACTATGCCAGCCCAGGACTAGAGACCCAGGGAGGTGCTGCCAGCTCACCTGACCTTCCTGAGGTTCTGTTCAAATCCAGAATATGGAATCTACCAGGACATCAGACTCAGGCTGAGAGTTATGTGTCACCTGATGTAACCCCTAGGAAGTCTAGCTGTGCCCTCAAAGTCCAGGCTTATTTACTGGACAAACACCTGTCATGCCCTGAATATGGTCCAAGTGCTGTTGATAAAGGCGGTGGATTCAAGCATAAATATCATACTCCGTGTGTGTGCATGCCAAGTTACTCTGTCGTGTCTGAATCTGTACGATCACATGGACTGTAGCCCGCCAGGCTCCTCTGTCCATGGGGTTTCCCAGATAAGAATACTGGAGTGGGCTGCCATTTCCTTCTCCAGGGGATCTTCCCAACCCAGGGATTAAACCTTTGTCTTACTTGCAGGTGATTGCCACCTGGGAAGCCCCAACACTCTTGCAGGTGATTGCCACCCGGGAAGCCCCCAACACTCTAGTCCATAACCTTTTTAAAATTAAAAAAAGTCATTTCTTTTTGGTTGCTCTGGGTCTTTGTTGCTGGGTACCAGCTTTCCCTAGTTGCAGTGAGTGGGGGCTACTCTTCTTTCTGGTGTGTGGGCTTTTCACTGTGGAGGCTTCTCTTGCTGTGGAGCATGGACTTTAGGTGCAGTAGTTGTGGCATGAAGGCTTAGTTACTCTGAGGCATGTGAAATCTTTCCCGACTAGGGATGCAACCCGTGTCCCTTGCACTGACAGGTGGATTCTCATCCACTGTACCACCAGGGAAGTCCTAGTCCATAACCTTTAAGTTCTTATTTCCGGGTTCCACCCACAGTGCCTTCAGGGGTCCCAAGCCAAATTGGATATTTGATCCTATCTGAATTAAGATCTCCTTAAGATTCTCAGGAATGCGAAATATAATAGAAGCCCCAAACCGTAGACTTAATGAATGAGTATTGACGTCCTATCTTTTAATAAAGCTTTGACTCAAGAAGTGCAAAGTAAATATTTGATCTCCTCTTATTGTTTTTGGTTTAGAAGAAGTAATGGTTCTTGATACAAAGGTAAGGAAGAGGCTGAGAGCTTCTGGACGTTAATACCCCAGTCTAGGGAATAAGCTGCATGTTTCTGTTTCTCTCCAGGGCAGGGAAGAGACTGTACGGTCACTTATCACATCTAGACACTCTGTCCATTGTCCTGGCATCATCAACGTTTGTCCAGGCTGCTTTGAGGGGACGTTATAGACTCACTGGTGGGTCAGTGCTTTTCCAGGGTTAGAGTCTAAAATTTAAGGCATCCTTCTGCTCAGGCTGCCGTAACAATGGTTTAAACCACAGACACATTTCTCACTGTTCTGGAGTCTGAAAGTCCAAGATCAAGGTGCTGGCAGAGTTGGTCTCTGCTGAAGCTCTTTCTGGCTTGCGGATGACTGTCTTCTGGCTGTGTTCTCTCATGGCCTCACACACACACACACACACACAAAGACAGAGACAGAGAGACCTCGGGTATCTCTTCCTTTTCTTAAAAGGTCACCAGTCTTACTGGATTAGGTCCCCACTCTCATGACCTCGTTTAACCTTCCTAAAGGCCCTATCTCCAGACATAGTCACATTAGGGTTTGGGTTTCAACATACGAATTTGGGGAAGACATAATTCAGTCCCTAACATTTCTTATATGCCAGACACTAGGTTAAGCAGGAGGCTATGTATATCTGTGAAGATATGTATATCTATCAAGTATAAACTCTGCTCAAGGAGGGCACATATTTATAATTCGTGCACTAATTATAAGATCATACTAGGTATGGGGGATGCAGAAAAAGTCCATTCAGTTTGAACAAGTTAGGAAGTCTTCTCAGAGGAACCTGGGTTTCAGAGAGGAGAGGAGCTCTTGGGGGTTGGGGTGGGGAGGTGTGCTAGGCAGAGGGGAGGCATGTAGAAAAGCCAGCAGGTGACTGATTCTTTCATGCAGTCCTCATAGTCACAAAATAGGGCCATTTAGCAAATATAGCACTCTGGCTGAGTGGAGCCATGGGTATGTGTTTGGAGGAAGTAGAAAGACCCCAGGAAGGTCATCAAGGTGACATCAAAAAATGTGTTGCTCTATGGGGTACTGTGTGAAGGAACTTGAACTGGGTCATGTAGTAGGAATTGGACATCCTTTAAAGGACTTTTTATTTTATTTATTTTTAATTGGAATGTAATTGTATTACGATATGTTTGTTTCTACAGTACATTGAGGTGAATCAGCTATGTGTGTGTGTGTATATATATATATACATATACCCCCTCCCTCTTGAGCCTTGCTCCTGCCCTCCCCATCTCTCCCCTCTAGGTCATCACAGAGCACGGAGCTGAGCCCCCTGTGCTATATAGTAGCTTCCCACTAGCTAAGGGTTTTAAGAGCAGATTGGAACTTTGAAAGTTCACTGGGGAAGCAATCTGGAGGAAATGCATGTGTGAGATGGGAGGCTGGGGATATTGGGAGGCTACTGCTACAGGGTGGTGACAGAGCCCAAAGGCCAGCTGTGGCAGAACCGGTGGGATGGGGGCAGGGAGAGCCATCAAGGCATCATGGAGAACTGAGTCCCATGTGGGCATGGGGAAAATCTAGGCCAGATCCCAGATTCTGGTTTCGTGACTGGTGGATCCATTGTCAAGAGCAGAGCCAACACAACCTAAGAACGGGAGAGAAGGAAGACTTGTGGGGAATAGAGTGGATAAAGTTCACACAGGTGAATTTTTGGGCTTGGAAGACACTGTCTCTCTAAATCCTGTGGCAGGTGATCCCCCGCCGCCCCCCCCCCTCCCGCCCCCAGCCGGCTTCAGAGCCTAGGGATGACCAAACTCTAAAGTGTTGTGACTTCAGAGCATCTTTGGAGGAAGTTATTGGTTCGTGTGCTCAGTTGCTAAATTATGTACGAGACTCTTTGCAACCCCATGGACTGTAGCCTGCCAGGCTCCTCTGTCCACGGGATTATCCCAACGAAGAATACTGGAGGGGGTTGCCATTTCCTTCTCCAGGAGATCTTCCCAACCCAGGGATGGAAGCAGAGTCTCCTGCACTGGCAGGTAAATTCTTTACCCCTGAGCCACCGGGGAAGTCCCAACTGGTTTACCAAAACCCATAATTGATATGACTTTTTTGTGTGATCATGACCCAAGCTGTTTTGGTCAGAAAGGTTTGCCCATAAATAAGTGCTTATTCATCTGCGGCCAAGAAAATTAAAATCTTTTGATCTAAAAGCCATTACCTGTTGTCTTTATTGTTTGTTACCCTGAAACAGATACCTCCCCCAACTTTTTATTTTTTTTAACCTGCTGTGATTCAGGTAGATTGTAATCTAAGAGTCTTAGGGTTGGTCAGAAAAGCAATTCGCTCTAAGAGAGCTGAGAAAAATGAAAACTTGAGAGGAAAAAAGAAAAGAGGCAAAACAAACCTTTTTCTCCTTTCCTATAAATTTAAATACCCTTTCATGAATGAGGAGGAGGAGTCTGAACAAATTACCCGGTCTCTGGATTTCAGGCCCTGGTTGGCCAGTAAATTTGTACAGTTACAAAACAAATCTGATTCCCTGTCCCTTTGAATTTTCTCTGGAGACGTGTTGGCAGGACTTTAACGGGGAAGCTTGAATCCAGACAGCAGCAGCCAAACACTCCACAGTGCTTGTGCTTGCGGGGGTGGTGGTAGTGGTGGCGGGCTGTGTGTGTGTAATTTAATTTCCCATTTCCCTCATCTGGTGATACTCAGTTTTTTGTTCCAATACAGTATTCTCTCTCCTTCGAGAGTTCCCAAAGCGAACCAAACTAAAACCACAGAAGGAAAACCTCCGGAACCAAACCCGCTGACTTTTTCCCGGTATAGCCCTAGTGGGCCCCGGTCCGGAGCGCGGAGCTCCAGCCAGCGCGGCGGGGCGTGTCCGAGGGCGTGGCCTCGGCAACCTCGCCCCGCCCCCGCCCCGCCCCGCCGCTTAATTCGGACGCTCCGGGCCGCGGGGTGTGAAAGAGCCGCCCAGCGCCGGACGGGTAGCAGCCGCCGTCAGAACCGCCGCCCGGGCCGCTCTCAGCTGTTGGGCCGCTGGGTGCCGCCGCGGCCGCCCGGAGCGAGCGCCGGGGAGGGAGCCGCGCGCCTTTGTGCGCGCGCCGAGGTGGGTTCGCCTCCAGCACTTACTTTGCACACAAAGACTGGGAGCTGAGGGGAGGCGGGGTGCCCGCCAGGGCTACGGCGCGGCCGCCCACCTTGCTCTGACCCCCGGCGCGAGGCTTTCCCGGGGTGGGAAGGGCCGCCAGGCTTCCCCTCCCGGCGGCTGGCGCTGGGGTGGGGGTCCTGGCGTGCGGGGGTTGGGGGGTTACGGTGCGCAGGGCGGTGGGCTTGCGGGGAGCCCCGGCCACCCCGCGCGGTGCAGGGGACAGGTCCGGGGTGCGGGGTCGGGGCGTGGCAGGGCCCGCGTGCGAGGAGTCCCCAGTGCCCGGGGGTGCAGGGGATACGGGGGGCGCCGCCAGGGAGGCGAGCCTGGGCGGCCGCTCCGCTCGGCTTATTGTTGCTTCCTCGGCCCTGAAAATGGAGAGACCCTGCTTGGAGGGATGCGCTGCCCACCGGCTGCGCCGCGCGCGGCCAGATGCCGAGCCCGGGGCGCCCGGCTCGCCCCTCGCAGCCCTGGCCGCCGCGGAGCCTCTGCCTGGACAAACAAAGGAGGGGCCGCGGGGGGTGAGGGGGGGTGTTGCGCCGCTGGTTGAAAGGTGATCGGGGCACTGTTTCCCAAACAGCCTGCAAGTAACTTTTCCATTTCTGTCTCCTCTCCGCTCCGCTCCTACTGCTCCAGTGAACCCAGTATGGTGGGTGGCGTCTGTACCCAAGGAGTCCTAAAATTTTGATTCTCATAACTCCTTCCCCGAGCATCTTCGGGTCCTCTCTGGGATAGCGTGGATGCCTCTGGCCAAGTTTTGACGAGCTTTATAGGGAATGGTAACAGTCAGTCCTTCTGAAATATGAAGAGGAATCCCATAGAGGATAAATGGCAGATCTTCTCTGTAGTAAGATACCATAGCCTGCCTTTTGCGGGAAGACTTGAGTCAGTGACAGTAGAGCAAAGTTCTTTGATGAGAATGAGTGTGATATTCAAGACGAATATAGAAAATTGGAATAAGGCCTGTTAGGCTTTATATTTTTAACTTGCCAACAGGTACTTAGTTTCTGTTCGGACCGTGTCCCCCTTTCATCACGTTGGAGATTTCAGCTGTACAAATTGCTTTAAGTTGAGATAGTATCTGAGGTGCATGTCTAGAGATTTCTTAATGCTAGTAGTTTCCAGTTTAAAGCTTTTAGGTGTAAAATTATATATGTTTATTAACAAATTGAAAAGAAACATAGGGAAAAAAGAGTCACTCGTACCCAACCACCCAGACATACCCTAGAATAAAGGCTTGTTTGCTTCATTTATGGCTTGGCAGCCCTGGTGTGAAGTGTGTGTGTGTGTGTGTGTGTGTGGGGAGATGAATGTGAATGAATGAAGGAGTTACTGATTATTAATCTTGACCACTGCCATTGGTCTAAAATATGATCTCTAATAACCTTAGTCTACAATAGTGTTTTGCCAACAAATTGTTTGAAATATATTTCCTTATAGCCTTGCAAATAACCACCTGTGCAGAAGAGGGAGGGAAGAAGTAGGAAAAAACAATGCAAGTTCCACTGAAATAGGAAAGAATGGACTGATGAAAGTGTTTAATGTACTCTGTTCCTTGGATTTCAGGAGTAGCTTTGGGTTGACTTTTTTAAAAAATAAAAGCAACCTTTCATTTTAAAAAATGTTAAAAAAATAAAATTGTGTTCTAAGATCCATGAAAAATTGTAACAGAAAAGAACTCGTTGTAGAATCAGGAATAGTTATGGTTTTGTAGCTGGTGACATGCTTGCTTCTAAAAGACCTTACATTGGGAAAGTAAAACAAGAAGGATTTTCCTGTGAGTGTAGAGAGTAGTTTTTAAGTGCCTGTGTTCTGGGAAAAAACAAACAAAAAACGCGTTCAACCACACATTTGGCCGCTGAATGTTTTTGTCATTATATACTTTTATTTTCCACTTGTAAAATTTTCCCACATTTAATTTCTCCAGTATGAAAATTTTAAAAGAGGTCTTGGAATTGACTGTTCAGAAGTGCTTGATTGATGATTAGGATGATGCAATGTTTTTTGAAGTTAGAAAAATTTACGAGAAGGAAGTTGTGGTTACGTGCTGTCAGGTGCAGTCTGTGTTCCTGTTTCTAACATGGGGCTCGTTACTCTGCATATGTGTTTGGGGGGTTTACAATGCAGTACAGTTGACTCTCCAAACCCCTGAGTTTCACATCCCCATGGTCAACCAATCAAGTATTGAATCTGCAGGTGCCAAACCCCAAGATGCAGAGGGCCAACTGTATTCATCATACTGCACTGTTTTATATAGGGACGTGAGCATCTGTGGATTTTCGTGTCCTCAGGGGTCCTACAACCAATACCCATAGACACAAGGTCAACAACAGTGACCTGTGAGTGTCAAGTTTGTGACCTGTTGTGATAACGGTACCTTTCTCCATCCAGAAGTCAAAAGAAACTAAAATAGGGACTATCAGAATCTCTCAGTCTTATTTTTCAACCCTCCTGTGACCTGGAACAGTCTGAGCAGCACAGCCAAGCTGGACGTGAGATCAGAGTTGAGTCGTTTTGCTCTGAAAAGTTCTTTTGCCTCACAGGGAGGAGAGAAAAGTTTGGAAGTGGTCCAGGGTTACAGACTTGTATGGCTGTTTGTGGTGGTCTGTCCCTGTGGCCTGGAGATTCCATTCCTGACGTGTTTAAAAGTAGGCTTGGTTTGAGTTTGAGAGAAGTGCTCTGAGAAGTCTGGTTCCTGAGCTGTATGTGGTAGGATGCATGTGGTCATTTGTTCATTCATTCCTTTGATTTCTTCATTGTTTAAAATCTCACAGAGATGGAAAAGAGTTTTTACTGATTTAGAGGGGAGTAGTTAAGGTGTGGAAGACTTCTTTAAAAAGAGGGAACATAGTAAGTTAATAATATGGCTTCATATTTTTTTTAAGATTTTTTTTTAATGTGGACCATTTTTAAAGTCTTTGTTGAATTTGTTATAGTATTGCTTCTGTTTATGTTTTGGTTTTTTGGCCATGAGGCATGTTGGATCTTAGTTCTCTGGCCAGGAACCCAGTCTGTACCCCTTGCATTGGAAGGCAAAGTCTTAACCATTGGACTGCCAGGGAAGTCTCATAGGGCTTCATCTTCTTAATGTCCTGTCTGCCCTTTCCTTCCAGAATTCTCTGTGAAAATGTTTGGAGAAGAGGGGCCAGGAGGTTTGGTTGGGTGAGGTCTAGATTTGAGGCATTTTTGAAGTCCCCGAATATCTTGAGAGATAGGAACTTGTCAGCCTTTTTTAAGTCTGGAGAAAGTAGCTGTGAGCACTGACCCGTTTTTGCATCTCACTTTGGGCTCCCGTTGTGCAGGGAGAGAACTGTGCAACAGAGGAGTCTGTGTGCACAGCCTGGGGCCACTTAGTGCTGGAATGGCCTGAGGAGACTTCATTGCATTTCCTCACACAATTTCCTTGTCCAAGCTTGGCCTAGTTTTGCTCTTCGTTTGCGAAGCAAACCACTTTCTCCCTTTCTCCTTCTCGTGCAAGAAGTGCTGGGCCCCATCCATCTGAACTGTAAACCTTTCCTTATGCAATGTACCCAGGGAACTCTGCTGAAAAGGATTCACGCTTTTATCGCATCTGATGCTACTGATTCCAGGACCCTATCAGTAAAAGAGAGAAAATCATTGGTCCGCTGCCACTTTGTCCTAGTGAATGGACGAGAGGCTATTTCTAAGGCTGATTTGGGGATGCTTTGTTTTCTATTCATTCCTTCATTGAACAAACATTTTCTTTGCTCTTCCCATGTGCTGGCACTGCCCTTGCATTGGGCATACTGCAGTTGACAAGTCCCATTGCGCCCCTGTCCACCTGGCAGGGTAGGAGAGGGAAATATTTAAAGAATTGCGTAAAATCACGCAAACATTGACTTTAATGACCATGATGTTAAGAGAAGGGAAGGGAAGCTTTGTGAATTAAGGTGTCTCAGAAAGAATGGTGTAAATCTCAGCTCAGACTGTGGGATTGAGTTTCTGAACTGTGGGTGAAGTGTTTGGGGTGAGAGGCCTGGTGGGAACTGAGTGTGATTTACCCTAGGCTGAGAGCTTGGTGATAGGAGCTTGGTGGAATAGATTTGGAAGACTGTTCAATTGTGTCTAGAATTTGGCTGAGGGTTTCGGACACTTTTCTGGTATAAAATTGAGGAGGGACTGGGAAACCAAGGTCTTGTTCTTAATGTTCTCGCTGAAGGTGAACCTGCAGGCCAGTTGGGGACAAGGTGTCCCAGCAGGTCCGAGGGATTCCCAGGACCTGAGGGCTAGTGTTACGTGGTGGGGGGAGGCAGGACCAACTACATCTGTGCCCACCCCAGGTTCTGTTACTATTGAAAACATAAGAGAGGGGTTTGTGCGGAAATTGTGGGAAGACTTACTTAAGAAGACCTTTCAGACTCGGGTGAACTGTAGGAAGGAAAATGGGGAGCGATGCAGAAAAAGAAGGACCGTTGCTTTGACATGAGTGAACTCTGTGAACTCTGCTGTTCTACCAAGGGTTGCATTTAAGGTCCAGCAGCTGATCAGAGCAACTGTAAAGCAGTAGCTGTAGTCTGTGCCTCGCGTGCTTGGGGAGATGGGAAGGAGGCATAGTTTGGTGACAGTGATGTTTCATATAGACAGCACAATCTTGGAGTTCTTCAGTGTGAAAAAAAAGCTCCCTCAACCCTCAGAGCCTTGAAAACAGCATGACCTGTGTATGGGCTGTCTGCAGTTCTATTCCTGGATATGCTACTGAATTATAAACCCTTAGCAATAGTTTCATGAAGAAGTCTTAAATGAAGGATTGTAGAGCCTAGGCAAGACATAGGGAAAAAAAGTGCAGGTAGACCAGCTGTCCAAATCCTGGTGGGTTGTAGGTATGCATTGTTTGGAGGATTTTCGCACCTTGTTCTCTGTTCTCTTTTCTGTTGTCAATGCCAAGGGTATTATAGTGAAGCATCTATGGGGTACAGCCCTGCTTGGTACCAGTCCTGGGCAAGAGGAGTGAAATTGGGGAACGGGGCCTGTTAATGAATGTGCTGTAGGGGAATGGTTTGGAGCTTTGAAGTCAGACACATCTGAGTTAGAACCAGCTGCTAAAGAATTCACCTGCAATGCAGGAGACCCTGGTTCAATTCCTGGGTCAGGAAGAAAAGCAGGGGAAAGGATAGGCTACCCACTCCAGAATTCTGGGCTTCCCTGATGGTTCAGATGGTAAAGAATCTGCCCTCAATGCAGGAGACCCTGAGTTAGGAAGATCCCCTGGAGGAGGGCATGGCAACCCACTCCAGTATTCTTGCCTGGACAGTCCATAGGGTTGCAAAGAGTCCGACATGACCGAGCAACTAAATACACACACACACACACACACACACACACACACACAGTCCATAGGGTTGCAAAGAGTCCAACATGACTAAGCAACTAAATACACACACACACACACACAGCTTCACACACACGCACACAGAGCTTCATGAGCTCCACAAGTCACGGAGCCCCTGGGAGCTCTAGTGCTCTTGTCTGTGAGATGCACTTGGTAAGATCTACCTCAAGGGCCTGAAGCCTTAAAACGCAGTCCGTGAGACATGGCTGGCCATGGGTGTTTAGGCTCTTGTGTCATCGCGCACAGATATTTGGTGATAGCAGTGGCGCCAAGATGCTGATGAGGGACGCCAGTGAGAGGAGGTGATGCGTGAAAGACTTTATCACTTTTCATCTGACCTTTCAGGATGCCTTCACATGCCTTCAGGAGTGTTTTAAAGATAACCTGGCTTTGCTATTAGAAACGGTGTGTTTTATTCTATTCTTGGACGCAGATTCTGGCACCCTTTGTAAAGTGTCATATTCACATATCTAGGAGAGAGGCTGTGATCCCATGCTGTCAGCTTTTCTGTGTCATTGTTAGTATATGTAACACAGAGTGCACTCGGTGAACATTCAAGTTAAACTCACATTTCATCCTGGTTTTTCAGGCATCTGGGCGTGATCCATGCTCATCAGTTTACAAAACCATGCAGTCACGTTATGAACTCCTGCAGTATAAGTCATCAGTTGTTTTGGAGTGTCTCATAGAGAGGTATGAACATGTCCTTGTGCTGGAGGAAGTTAATGCCATTGTGGATATGTATAGAAGGAGGCTTTCTAGGTGTCTCAGTGGTAAAGAATCTGCCTGTCAATGCAGGAGATCCAGGAGACGCGAGTTGGATCCTTGAGTCAGCAAGATTCCCTGGAGAAGGAAATGGCAACCCACTCAAGTGTTCTTGCCTCCAGAACCCCATAGACAGAAGAGCCTGGTGGGCTATAGTCCATGGGGTCACAAAGAGTCAGACACACACACACATGTATAGAAGCACTTTCTTTTGAATGTTCTGTTCCCATACATTGTCATGTCATTTAAAATAGGTAAAGCTGTGGTCAAGGTTCTTTGTCTTCCTTTCATTTTTTCCCAGATGCCCAGAGTAGTGCAGTGTGTTGGAAAGAGAGAGGCCTAGTGTCTTAAAACGTTTGGAATCCTGGGCCCATGTTCACCATTAATGGTTTCCTAGCAGGTCATTTATTTGTCTTTTTTCTACTTCCTTATCTATATGAAGATAATCAGCCTTACCTACTACTTAGAGTGGTCTTGAGGGAGAGGTGGAAGCCTGTCTTCAGTTTCCCTACGGGTACATGCAGGATGATCAGTCGTCATTCCTGGGGCTGCTCTGGGGTTCAGTATCGTGCTGGCCACCCCCTAGGATCAGGTGACTCTTTGAAGGTGAGGGGGGCAGGGCACAGAAGGGAGAGCAGGACTGGCCGAATCACCCTTTGTTTTCCTGCTGTGGGATGGGAGTGAGGGAGCATCAGTTACTCTGTGCTTGTGGCGGGAGTTACCATGGGCGTGTACTACCCTGTCAGACTTAGCATCCGACTGGCCGAGACAGTTAACCTAGGAGGGCTTCCATATTCTCATCTGTGAAATGTAATTATAATAAATATTTTCATTATTACCAACTAACAGTTCTTGAACACTTCCTTCCTGGCAGGTGTTGTGCTAAGTGCTTTATGAGAGCTCTTTATTCCTTCAGCAAATGCTTAGTGAATTTTTCTCCATGCCAGACCCTGTGCCAGACTCTGGAGAGTGTGGATGGGAGGGGCAAAATTCTGCCTGCATGGGGCTTCTCTTCTAGCGGGAAGACAGAGTGTAAGGCAGACACAGAAATGATGTCCTTCAGAGCCCTGTTGGTGCTGTAAAGAAATCAGGTCAAGGGGTAGGAGCAGAGGTAGGCCTGCATCTGTCTGTGCAAAAGCAAGTACAGATAACAACCCAGGGGCCAGAGGCAGTCATCATGTGGACCTGCAGGCCACTGGGGACTAAAGGAGGGTCCTGAGCAGGAAGTGGTGGAGATCAGCCTTGTGTTTTGTAAATATATGCCTGTAGCCATGATTGCAGAGGCCAGAGTGGAGGCAGGAGGACCCATGGGAGGTTTCTGTGAGCCCTGGGGACTGGGATAGAGCTGGTGAAAAGTGGTTGGATGGATCCTGAAATATTTTGAAGATGGAGCCATCAGGACTTGATCATGGTTTGGAGCTGATAACAGGACAGGAGAGAAGTCATGAGTGACATGTATGTGTTTGGCCTCAGCCCCTGGGTGAAAGTTGATACTGTTTATTGATCTGGGAGACCTGGAAGAGGATTATCAATGTGCACAAACAGCCTCTGAAATGAATGCCATTCTAGGCTTCCCATTTCACAGATGTGGAAACTGAGGGTTAGAGAAGTAACAAGTTGGCTGTAAGATGAAGCCGAGTCAGGATTAGGATCCAGGTCTGGTCCTTGCCCCAGCCTTGTATTCTCAGCTGTTTTGCTGTGCTCAGCAAAGTATCTGAATTTACTATCAGAGTAGATTGGTGAGAGAGGAGCTGTGCAAACATTGAAAACGTGTCTTTCTCTTTTTTTTTCATTACAGCCTTACTGAGCTGTCACTTATATACCATTCAGTTCCCTCATGATAAGTGTACAGTTCTGTAATTTAGTAAGTTTGTACAATTGAGCAGCCATCACTCCATCCAGTTTTTGACTTTGTAGTCACTTCCTGTTTCCACCCCTAGTTTCAGGCGACCATTGATCTTCTGTCTGTAACGTTATGCCTTTTCTAGAAATTTCCTACACAGAGAATCATAATACAACGTGGCCTTTTGTGTCCAGTTTTGTTCATTTAGCCAAGAGTTTCTGAGGCTCATCCATCGTGGCACAACACATCTGGTCTTAAGGAACATTCTTTGCCTTGGTTAGAAAGAGGTGCTCAGTGCTAATGAGAATGATTTCCGTGGAGATGGGCCTTCAGATGAGAAACGTAATAATGGCACGCCTTTCTGATTGTGCCAGGTGTGGTTTTGTTCATTATATTCTGTGGTCTTCCAAGAAATGCCACGAGGGAGGTACCATTAGTGTTGGTGTTTTACAAAGGAGGAGAAGTAAGCCTAGAGAGATGAAAAAACTCGCCCCAGGTTCTAAGAGCTGGGATCAGACTTCGGCCTTGCCTCCTGTTGGCCACGACTCCACAGTCACTTAGCTGTGTTGATAAAACTTCTGACTTCTCAGCCTTAGGAAGGGCTTGGAATCCCAGGGGGAATAATGCATTTGCCAGGTCAATCTAAAACTGTAGTTTTAAGGAGGACATTTATTCTGCATTTTAATTTGGGCATCCTTGCATGGAAATGATGATGTCTTAAATTGATCCATTTTTGAAGGAACTTTCTTAGGTATGATGTGAGGATGGCACCAAATTAAAAACACATAATCATGTCATTAGGCAGAGTTTGTATGTTTGAGTTGTGTCTTCAATATTATGTTTACCAGAAGGGCAATTTTTTGGGTATGAAGTTTCCCAAGGCTGTTACCTTCGTATTAATGAGTGTAATTTAATTAGGCATCATGCATTTTTCAAAATGTTTATATCATTATATGTTTATATTGATGTATTTTCCCCTCGGGGTAACAATTCTGTATTTAAACAGTATTTTCTCCAATTCACATATAGTTCATACTGGAGGATTTTGTCTTCCCCATTGCAGAGGAGTTCTTTGTACATCACAGATGGCTGAAAGTTTTGAGAAGAGTTTTAAACACTTCATATCTTTTTGTCTGTACTTATTTTTTAAAAGGTTATCAAGTTGCTTGTTAAGAGCTAGTTATATAATTTATCATGATAAGTGATAACCTCATTGGACTAAGGACCAACTTTGCATGAGATTCTGCCCTTGGTTTCTGGTAAGGCACTTTTTACTGGTGTCACAGCTTACTAACTTTTTAAAATGGAATTATAGCATCTTTAAACTAACTCTGTAAGTATAGTATAGCTTTCATTTTTAGGGATTTTAAGTTATAGTTCCAGTTTACTAGCTCAAAATAGCAAACAAAGGTGACTTTTTATTTCAGAAAACCTGATCTAAGTAAAAATTCAACAGGATTAAATTTTGATCTAAAAAGATTGTCTTTGAATCTGTGTTACTCTGATATCTTCCTGCCATTAAAACCAGAGGGACTGTATTCTTTTTGAAGACGATTAACCAGTGAAATGCCAGATCTTGAAAACTTAGCAGATGGGGACAGACATTGTTGCAGACTCATTGGGCCATTCCAAGGAGTTAAAAAAAACTCTCACTTCAGCTAGAAGAGAGTGCTAGGATTCGGGAGCAGAGGGAGAGACTTTAAAAAATGCAGTGAAGAAGCCTGGTCTTTAGTTGCCATCACACTGTTTAACTTCACTCTGCCCTGGCTAGACAGCTTGCTTCAGCTGTGCAGGCTACCAGCACACAGAGCTCAGAAGCTGGAAACAGGCTCCCACTTGTTTGTGTTTGCATTCCAGGCTGCTTCCGACTGGCAGTATCCTTGAGAGGGGATGTGGTACTGGGCAGCCAAACCAAATAAAATTTAGATTGCAGGAGGTATAAATGGTTGGAGCGGTTTATGTACGTTCCACCTCAATAATAATAATAAAATAATTATTATTTGGCCACACAGTGTGGCTTGCAGAATCTTAGTGTGCTGACCCAGGATTGAACTTGTGCCCTCTGCAGTGGAAACACAGAGCCCTAACCACTGGACCGCTAGGGAAGTCCCATGTATCTCAATTATTTGGAAAAAAAAAAAAAAAAAAAAGACCTGCAAACTACACAAAACCAAAACTCTCCAGGGACTAACTGCTAGGGTGGAGTCTTGTTCAAGAATGCAAAATCTGCATTACCACTTGGCTGTTCATCTTGTTTCCTTCTCTCTCATTTCATAGGTACCCTGCTTGCTTCAAATGCTGACCTCTCTGCTCAGAGCATTGATTTTACCCTTTTCACATGAATGGGTTTCAAATGAAGCTCACAACTGCTAGAATCCTGTCAGCAGAAATGGTGCTCAGGAACCTGTAAATTTCTCTCTAGATTACTATACATACTGCCTCTTGTTCTACCAACCAAGATCTTCTGAGCCTTCTTACCAAAAGTTTCCTTTCCTGTGCAGAGTGGGGTATGGCCCCGCCATCTGTGGCTCAGTTTCTGCTCATGGGCCCTGCCCTTTCAGTTGGGGAGTGGCTGAATTGCAGTTTCAGAGAATTAGAAGGCAAGGGGTGGGGCAGCCCAGGAATTTGTAGGACCCTCCATCTTCCCCACATTGATTTCACCCCTCTGGCTTAAGAATGCCTTTTAGTAGTTGATTTCCTCACACCAGGGTCTGAACAAAGCCCGCACATTGCATTTGATATGCCTCGTGTAGTTCCAACTCTAGAACAGCTCTTCTTCCCCCCATCCTGTTCTCCCTAAGTTATTGCTTTGTTGAAGAAGCAAGTCAGTTGTCTTATAGAATGTCCCACATTCTGGATTTGACTGAGACTTTTCTCTTTAAACATTTTCCACTAGTCTCTGTATTTCTGTAACCTGGAAATTAGCACTAAAGCTTGAGTTAGTTTGTTGATATAAAACAATAAAACAACCACTTAATTTTACAGCAGAATGGGTTTATTTGGGAACAGTAAAGAATTGCTATTTGGGATGTGCAACTTACGGTGAACCATAGGTAAGTCCAGAGAACAAAGGAGAGAAACATTCTTTTGTAGATGAGAAGAGTTGGGGTGGGGGAGCATTATAAACAAAGAGTCCATTGGCAGAAACTGGGAGTTCGAAGTGTTGTGGCTTTTCATTGGCTGACATGTGACAGTCTCTCATTGGCTGTGCTGTTACTGGGCAAAGAGAAATCCTTCCTTCCTCCGGCTGGGTGATACAGTAATAACCTTCTTTCTGTTGGAGATACAAAGGTATCTCTTTTCCTTTTGGGTCTGCAGTTGACCTAGAGTGATGAGGCCTGAGAACTTCCCCTTCTGGCCTCCAGATACCATTTTAAATGAGGTTTCCTTTTATTAATTTTCTTTTCTTTTTTTTTTTTTTTTGCTGATATTCTGTAAAGTTATTTTTTTAATTTAATTTATTTTATTTTTTTTAATTTTAAAATCTTTAATTCTTACATGCGTTCCCCAACATGAATCCCCCTCCCACCTCCCTCCCCATAACATCTCTCTGGGTCATCCCCATGCACCAGCCCCCAGCATGCTGTATCCTGCGTCAGACCTTTTATTAATTTTCATAGACTCATGTTCAGCTTTGGTGGGGGAGGGCAAAATTAGTTTGTTGACGGTGTTGTACACTTTATGTCCCATAATCTCAGGACAATGTCTGGTTTTCTCCCTTGCAGTGATGCTGAGGTTAATCATTGGGTTCATGTAGTGGCAGCTTGATCCTTTCATTGTAAATTTTCTCATCAGTCTTTCTCCAAAGGTCTGTTAGCATCCACTGGGAACTGTTGCCTGAATTGATTATTTCATGAGAGGTTGCTGATTCTTTTTGTCTTAATGAACATATCAGTGAGTGTGAGATGAAACTTAAACTAGCCAGGGTGTCCACTTGAGGATGGCTAGATAATCAGTAGAGAAGCAGTGATTGGCTTGGCTTTATCCAAGCATAGCAAATACTTCCAGACATTAGAGGTAATTGCCATTTGCACAATCTTTTATGAATGTTACTGTGAAAGTGAAAAAGTGAAAGTGAAAGTCACTCAGTGGTGTCCGACTCTGTGACCCCGTGGACTATACAGTCAGTGGAATTCTCCAGGCCAGAATACTGGAGTGTGTAGCCCTTCCCTTCTCCAGAGGATCTTCCCAACCCAGGGATTGAACCCAGGTCTCCCACATTGCAGGTGGATTCTTTACCAGCTGAGCCACCAGGGAAGCCCAAGAATACTGTAGTGGGTAGCCTATGCCTTCTCCAGTGGGTCTTCCCAACCCAGGAGTCAAACTGGGGTCTCCTGCATTGCAGGCAGATTCTTTACCAGTTGAGCTGCCAAGGAAGCCCATGTTACTGTGCCAGGTTGATTTTATTGTAAGTCTTGTTTAGCAGCAACATAAGAAATTCTGTCTGTATTAGCTAACTTGGGTGCTTGACCATCACCTAAAAACTAAGAGATTATGACATGGTTTTATAAATTAGAATTCCACATGATGGTGTAGACCATGGTAGGTTAACTTCTTCAATAATCATCTAAAATTTCCTGACACATAAGGACATTTATGCCTCATCTTTCCTTATAAGAGGTGTAAGCCATTGATGAGTTTAAAAATACAGGAGGCAAATGACAAGTCTGAAATAGTTGAGTTTCTGTTCTGCCTAGATGGAAGAAAAATGGACCTCTGCTGGCAACTTTCAACTTCATTGTTAAGATCGGAAAGGATGGATTATTGCAACGTGTGTAGCAGGAAGTAATTGGGAGTTCCTTTTAAAGGAGGGTGGTTACAGCAAGTGAATTTAATATATGTGTGCTCCGTCACTGCCAGGGGCCACTGGAACAACAACAGTATGATCTGGGGACATACCCAACATTTGAAGACCCCTGGGATGGAAATACATTGTTTCCTCCTGCCCTAGGCAGGCTCGCCTTTTGCCAGCATGTAAGTAAGTAAGTGTGTTAGTCAGTTGTGTCTGACTCTTTGCAACCCCGTGGACTGTAGCCTGTAAAACTTCTTTGTCCATGGCATTCTCCAGGCAAGCATATTGAAGTGGGTTGCCACTTCCTTTTCCGGGGGATCTTCCCAACCCAGGGATCAAACCTAGGTCTCCTGCATTGCAGACAAATTCTTTACCCTATGAGCCATATGGTAAAGCCATAGTTCTTGGAAACTATAGCATGAAAAAGATATTCATAAAGCAGGTTCTAGGATCCCCATAGGCACAGTCAAGGTTAGGAGCTGTGCCTGTGACCTGACACTTGGTATTAAATAAATTGTAGCTGTGATCAGTATATCATAAAGGTGTGACAATTAGAAACCTAAAAGAATTTGAAATTAGAAACTACCCTGCGTTGTCACAAAGGATTTGAGCTTGAGGAAGCCTTAGAGATCAAGAGATCATCTCTTTTAGACTCGTTTTCTTTGGTGTATAAACCAACACTCAGATGTGTTAACTACCTTACCTGAGACCACATAGCTCATTAGTGGTTGACTTGGAACTGGAACTCACCCCACACTAACAGTCACTAACACGTGGGTGTTTCTTACGCACGTGATAAATGCTCTCTGTGTGTCGTTTATGGGATCCTCATCCCAGGATGGAGGACTTTAATTGACTGTATTTTATTGCAGAGGACACTGAGGCTTAGAGACCATCAATAATTTATCCAAGATCACACAGAACTCAGATAGAGTTGGCCCTCTGTATCTGCAGGTTCTGTGTCTGTGGATTCAACCAATTTTTGATAAATTCCAGAAGGTTCCAAAATGCTTGAATTTGTGGCATTCTGATAATTATTTGCAAAACATCTATATTGTGTGTACAACTATTTACACGGTATTTGCAGTGTACTAAGTATTATAAGTAATCTGGAGATGATTTTACAGTGTATAGGAGGATGGATGCTCTTAGGTTATATGCAAATATTTCATCTAAGGATCTTGCACATCTTGGTATCAAATAAATCGTAGCTGTGACCAGTATATCATAACTTTGTGACAGCTGGAAACCTAGAATAATTTGAAATTAGAAACTACCCCGCATTGTCACAAAGGGTTTGAGCTTGAGGAAGCCTTAGAGATCAAGAGATCATCTTGTCTAGACTTTGGTGTCTGTTGTGGTCCTAGAACCCTTCTGTGCTGATACTGGGGGATGACTGTATATTTATTAGAGAAAAGGTATGTTTATTCACCCTCTGGTTCTGCCTTTTACTTTAGCCCTTTCTTCTTTTCTTTCTTCCTTTCCCCTCCCCCTTATCACTATTATTATTTTAACTTTATTATTCCATATTAAAGGAATTATTCCTGACAGCCCATAAACATTGCCTTTCCATCCATGGCTTTCCATTTACTCTCAAGATTTATATTAAACCCTAATGTGTAAACTCTAATGTGTAAATGTGGTCAATGGAAAACAATAAGTAACTTGACTACTCAGCATTTAAAAGAGTCTGGGAAGGTGAAAAAGTTCCTTTGAGCATTTTTAAAAGCAAACCAACCAATCACCTAAGCTTTAAGTTCTAGAAAACCTCACCAAGGCATTTCCTTGCAGCAGGCCTGGAAAGCAGAAGCTTCTTCCTTGAAAGCCTCCTCATCTCTTGCTTCTCCCCCTCCTCTTCCTGCTCTCTCTCCCCTTCCTCATCCTGTCACATTCCAGGCTGTCCTGTGGCAGAGATTTCATCAGGAGCAGGTCTGCTTTTGGGAGCAAGGGTGTGTAGGATGGTGGAGAGGGAGCAGTGGAGGGGAGACGTTGCTTCTGGAAACGGGAGAGGGTGGCTGGTGTTGAGTGCGAGCTTCTCCTTTCTGAAGCCTGCAAGACTCACCATGTTTCTGTTCGTGTTGCCCTCGCAGAGCCCGGTGTGGGTGCTGCAGGTGTGTTGTTTTGACGAGATGGTCTGTGTCGTCCTCAGTATATGAGGGAGGAGGGAAGTGTGGAGACCCTGGTAACGTCCAGGGAAATCTCCACTTGGGAATGTTTTGCATCCTGGTCCATGGTGACTTGAAACAGTTTGTGATAGAACAAACACCCAGTTGGCTTTGCAGCTATCTGTGTAGGTGCCCAGAGTAGAATTTTTTTTTTCTAAATTGCAGTTCTTCGTGAGCTTCCTGTGTCAGACATAGAGCTGAATCTGCAATGATGGGCTCAGCCAACACTGGTTTTTCTCCTCCCTCTCCATTTGTGCTCGAAACAAAGCCGCCTGCAGATACAGCCTGGGAGATGCTGAAGCATGGGCTTCTCGGTGGACTGTGGCACAGCGCTGACTCATTTCAAATGCTGCCTTTTTATAGCCTCTTCACAGTAATTGTAAGACGTTAGATGTTCTCTCTACCACCGCCATGTAGATTAATATGACTTTTTAATTGGAGATAAGTTACGTTTTACTCACAGATGACTCATTTCATAGCTCTCTTTAAACACACATCCCACCGTTTCTCTCAAGTGTGTCGCTCTCTGTTCCCTGTAAGCCTTAGGCTCTGAAGGGGGTTGAGGCCTTCCGGAATATGGAGTTCTGTATGGAAAACTGGTGCTCAGAGAAGCTAGGACCCCAACATCTTACAAGTCTCCTTAATGCAGACCTAGGACCAGACCTCTCTTCCCTTGATTGCTAATCCAACACAGCTTCCTTTGCTCTGACATCCTTGCCTACCCCCATCAGCCCCATGGACTGGCACTTGCCACCACAAAAGAGCACAAGCAAAAACAAAAGAGAAAACATCCTAGTTTCTGGCATCCTAGGATGTTAGCAATGATTTTATTGCAGAAAAAGAGTAATGTGTGTTGTGTGTGCGCTGAGTCTTCATTGCTTTGCCCAGGCTTTTCTCTGGTTGTGGCAAGTGGAAGCTACTCTTCATTGTGGTGCCTGGGCTTTCTCATTGCAGTGGTTTCTCTTGTTGTGGGCCATGGACTCTAGGTGTGTGGGCTTCGGTAGTTGTGGTTCTCGGGCTCTAGAGCACCGGCTTAGTAGCTGTGGTACACAGGCTTAGTTGCCCTGCATGCGGGGTCTTCCAGGACCAGCGATCAAACCCGTGTCCCCTGCACTGGCAGAACGTTTTAAAGAAAAACCTCACATGGTTCTGTCATCCTAGTCTTTCTTTCTTTTCTTTTCTTTTCTTTTTTTTGATGCGTATGTTCTTATTCATTCTAATATGAAGTCTTTAAAATGTTCAACATTAAAAAAGTTACTTATACCATAAGCAGAAACTACGGTGTTTATTTAAATACCTGAGAACTGTCTTTGCTAATGTTGTCTGGTGTCCACATTTCGACTTCTAGGGCTAAGCTACTTCCTATGGGTTGAATAAACATATGATGTCTTTCAATGTAAATAAATGAGACTATGTAAGAGTAAATATATGAGTTCTTTCCATGATTTTGAAAGAGTGCTTCTCACATCACCATTCCCTGCAAGTCTTTTTTTTCAAGGGTTGGTTGTCATCAATTGGTTCTAACATTGTCATTAGAGAAAGAGATGAACCTTCTGTCAGACAGACCTTGGGAGGTAAGTTCTTTTCTCTTTGTGAGCCCCGTGTCTTTGATTCTATAAGGTGAGTCTTAGGCAGGTATTACAGGTAAAGCGCCTGGCATGGTGCCTGCAGGTAGGTGCTAACCAACGTCAGCATCCTCCCTGTGTCTGCTCCCCTTACGCTGAGGTCTGGATGTGACATCACACCTGGTTATTTTCACCCACCTGATGGAACAAAACAGTTTAGTTCCATTAGGACCCAGTTCGAGTTTGCCACAGGTTCAGAGTGCCTGCATCAGCCCTACCACTCTCATGGACCTTCTGTACCTGAAGTGCTGTGCTGGTTGTATAAGCAGAGGTAGCTGGAAAGATGGGTTTGGAAGCCAAGGATGAAGGGCCAGAGAGACCACTGGGCTCAAGGATATGGATGTGGCTGTGAGCCAGCTCGGGTGTGGTAACAAACACCACAGACCAGGCAGCTTAACAGCAGACATGTATTTCACAGTTCTGGAGGCTGGAAGTCCAGGATCAAGTTGCTGGCAGATTTGATGTCTCATTGAGGGCCCTTTTCCTAGTTTGCAGATGGCTGTCTTGCTGTATCCCCACATGGTGAACAGAGATCCCCTTTGTGTCTTTTCTTGTAAGGGCACTAATCTCATTTGTGAGGGCTCCACCCTCATGGTCTCATGACCTCCAAAGGCCCTATCTCCAAATACCATCATTTTGGGAGTTAAGGTTTCAGCAGTGATTCTTGGGGAGATGCAGACATTCAGCCTGTGTGAGCTGAGGTTTAGGACCTGTAGGCAAGCATCTTGGAAACAAAGATGAGCTTTGTAGAGAAGGAAGGTTTTCAGTGGTTCAGGATGGAAGTGAAGTAGGGGGGATATGATGAGAAGTGAGAGTGAAGCTCTGGGTCAGGAATCTGAGCCAGCCAGCAGAGCAGAGAATCGGGTCAGTAGGTCACCCATAGCTGGAGAATCCCAGGGACGGGGGAGCCTGGTGGGCTGCTGTCTATGGGGTCACACAGAGTTGGACATGACTGAAGTGACAGCAGCAGCAATAGCAGCAGCCGCCAGGGGTCCATGGATGCTGGATAAAGGTTCTCACTCTGTTTCTTTGTTGGTTTGTGGGCTCCTGTAAGCACAGGAACTGATTGCTGAATGAGGGGAGCCTTACAAGTAAAGAGGGACCCAGGGTCAGCAGTGAGTGGCAAGAGAGCAGCCCATCTGGGACCTCCTAGGTTGTCTGCAGGCAGCTTGATCCACGTCATCTTTGCGCAGTGTAACTTAAGTAGAGCCTTCATCCACGCTCAAAGTGACCTGGTCTGGTTGATAGATCATGTCATCATTCTTTGTATATTTCCTCAGTTGCAGGTAAGTATTTGCTGTGTGCATAAAAAAAATCCCCATCAGAATTTTTTCTGACATGAGGTTCCTCTGTAAGCCTGAGGTTTATTACCTGCCTCATCGAGGGAGCTTGGCTGCTATCTCTTTGCTCCTTGTTTGAACTCTGAAGAATGTTCTGTGTTAGCATTATGTTTTGTTTTTCAGCATTCTTTTCTCTTGGTTTTCCTTCTGTTTGAGCAGCAATCCACTAATACTGTAAACTGTCACTCGGTTGCACCAGCAGCATATCTAATTGCACCTCTTCACCTGGAGCTCCTCAGGAGACCCTGCTGTCTCCCTGGGGCTTCCTGGGTGCTGGCGCCCCACCCCCAGTAGCACCCTGGTGGCAGGGACTGGTGAAGAAAGGAGGAGGAGAGAAGGTGGAGGATGCTTTGTGTCCTTTTACTGGTCATCCTGATGAGAATGATTTTGGGAAGTCTTGTTTGAGGTCTGGCCATTGGGGTGTGGGGGAGGGCAGGTAGGTGGGGTGGGGAACAGAGCCCAGGGTGCCATCTGGGGCTGTTGATAACACACCCTGCATGTTTCTTGTTCCCTTTGCCCTGGGTTCTCTGTGCTTCTGATAAGAGCGGTATTCCACAGAAGGAGAGGTGACAAGCTATTAATATCTGATAGGGTCTTGCATTGTTTGGGATGAATTGGGAGCAAGGCTCAGAGGGCTTGTGTGCCCCCCCCGCCCCCGCCCTGGGCTGAGAGAGCAGACCCCAACTGCACCTCACCCCTGCGGGAGAGACTTCTGCATCTTTGGGTTTCTCTGTGGTCACTTGATCGTGGACTGCGTTTTTCCATCTCTGATTGGAAACTCCCAGGGCAGGACCTTGTCATCCTAATCTCATCTTACTCAGGGTCAGGGCTTCTTCCTAAGTAACCACTGCTGCTCTGGGTTGGGCTCAGATGCTGAATTCAGACCCTGAGTGTGGCTGGGCCAGCTTTATAACGTTCATAAGACACGGGAGGAAGGCTGGGCCTCTGCTTTCAGACTTTGTTTCAGACTCAGTGTGGGTGAGCATCGGAGATGTGCAGGAGGAGCCTGGAGTTTCTTTTAAAAGCAATGTTTACTTGGTCCCACATTTCCTGAGCTTGAAACCTCTCTGCAAAGGACTTGCCCTGAAACACACACAGACAAACACATGCACATACACAACAGCAACAACAGCAGCAACAACAGAACAGATCCTTTAAGGGGAAAGTATTGTCCTGTACTGTAGTTTGTATCCCCAGGCCCTGGAACCTGAGAAGAATCAGCCTTGTGATACACTGCAGAGGGTCCCACTGCAGTGTGGAAATACCCTTCCAGTGAGTGGAAGGGTCTTGTGTGTCTGTGTGTTTTCCTTTCCTCGGCTTCTGTTGGTTAATTACTTCCTCTACGAACTTCTCCCCATCCTTCCCACAGCTGATGTTGGCGAGTAAATATGCCGGTTGGTTGGGTGGGGCCTTGTCTTCTTCCTGCATCTCCACCCACCCTATCTTTACAAGTTGGGTGGGGTGCCGTGTCAGGCCACGAAATTCTGTGACCCCTTTTTAAAAAAATAAACAGAGAGCTGTGCTGCCGGCTTGTGATCGCCCCTAGATGAAAGATTATTAAAATGGAAAAGGGCCATGGGCCGGTGGGTGGTTGCTTGCCCAGGAAGGTGAGCTTGCTTCCTGTTGTCTGAGCTCTCTGGTGCATTCCATGGTTCTGCATTTCATGTCACTTGTGGTTAATAAATAGCAGGTCCTTTCTATATAGTCTGTTTGGTTCTGGGTTACATACATTTCTCCAAAGAGTCCTAACTCTGGATCTTAAATAAGACCTAGATCGTCTTATTAGTTAAGTGGAAAAGGACGTGTCCTCGTCTCTCTGCCTGGATGACTGACGGCTAATGTATATTTTCCTCTGTCCGGTTTCTTTAAATAGAGAAGTCGTGTGAGTTCGGAGGCTCTCAATCACGCTGCTTGGTTCCACCTTCTGGGCCTGCAGTTTATTATTTAATAGCTTTAACAGTAAAATGAGGATAATAATAGTACACACTTCATGGAGTTTTATAAGAATACAGCGAGTACACTTGCAGAGTGCCTGCATATAGTACAGTCAGCATTCAGTTCAGTGTTAAAAAGTGTGGGCATTGATAATAACATAAACCTGAGGACTCTGGTGCTGGTTTTGGAACTGTTATCCATCTCCTAGAGGTATGGTCACCGTCTTTCCTCTGATCATGAGCAGAGGGAGTTGTGTGAGAACTGTGCATGCATTTCTGGGGTTGACAAAGAAGAATATTTAAAATCGGGAGTGGCTTAGAAAACCAGAATCTTTTGGGTTACAGGATGTTGAAAATAGGTTCTTTGGTTGGAGATGGGTTTATTTTAATGTGTCTAGAGTTTTATCTGCTGTCACCAAGACTACAGCAGCAGAATGCCTGAACTGAAGCTGTCAGCCCTGGAAAGCATCCTGCACAATCCTGATCAGTCAGCCTCAACTCCCCACAGCCTGTCTCCTTACCTGGGCTTTGATTTAAAGACTCCTGTGGTGGGACTTCCCTGGTGGTCCAGTGGCTAAGTCTGTGTGCTCCCAATGCAGGGGGCCTGAGTTCAGTCCCTGGTCAGGGAACTAGATCCAGCAACTAAAGACGCCACATGCCACAATGAAGACATGCACAGCCAAAATAAATAAAACAGGAGACAAACAAAAGTCCCGTGGCTGTGGGCCCCTGTGGATGAAGCCCAAGTTAGATGTCCTCTGGGACCTCTTAATGACTTTATCAGGCTGGGGGCAGGGGGAGGCGGCTTTTAGCATCTTCCAGGCCAGTTGAGTCCCACCGTATTCAGGGATGTGGAACTCTGAGACCTGCATCAGCCGCTCCTACAAGTGAGAGAGTCGACCAGAAGCTGGCCTCGCCTTGCCGCCTCCCTGACCTAGTTTCAGCCACTTTCCTCTTCTGTGGGCTCCAGCCACACTGGCTTCTTTTCTGTTTTTCCTACACAAGCCAAGCTCACGCTTGCCCAGGGCTCGACGGGCTCCCCAGGGCTGCCGTCTGGAAAGCTCATCCCAGGTCCTGAGCCTCTCCATCACCCTTTCCAGAGCCAGCCCCTGACCTGCAGCCTCTTACCTGCCCACTTGCCCTCCTTCCCAGGCACGTTGCAGATACCTTGTCTGGTCACTGGTTTCTTGCTCGTCTTCTTCCTGCCCTCGCCCCACCACTGGATCAGAAAGTCCATGAAACCAGGGTTTCCAGCACAGAGACACTGCTTTGTTCTCACATGCAGGCCTTTGCTGGGCTGCCAGGTGTCCTTCTGATAGGGGAGATGGCTTCTCCTACTTGCAGAGCAGCAGGGGATGAGGGCGCTAGGTAGTAATTACCAAGGATAACCGAATGGTCTGTCTGCTCCGTAAGCTGCAGAGAGAAATGTTTGGGAAACGTGTTCTGCAGAATACATGATTTGAGCTTCCATCTTGGCATGTAAAGAAGGCTGAGCACCAAAGAACTGATGTGTTGAAACTGTGGTGCTGGAGGAGACCCCTGAGAGTCCCTTGGACAGCAAGATCAAACCAGTCAGTCTTATGGGAAGTCAACTCTGAATACTCATTGGAAGGACTGATGCTAAAGCTGAAGCTCCGGTATTTTGGTCATCTGATGAGAACAACTGACTCATTAGGAAAGTCCCTGATGCTGGGAAAGATTGAGGGAAGAAGGAGAACAGGGCGTCAGAGGTTGAGATGGCTGGATGGCATCACTGAAGCAATGGACATGAACTTGGGCAAACTTTGGGAGATGGTGAGGGACAGGGAAGCCTGGTGTGCTGCAGTCCATGGAGTCGCAAAGAATTGGACATGACTGGGCGACTGAAGAACAACTTGGCATGAAGTCGGGATCTTGGGAGGCCAAATAGGAGGCTCAGGTTAGTGTTTCCTTCTAGTGAATTAACATGAATGAAAGGCCAGTGACTTCAAGGCCAGGCCTAATCCTATGCCCTTGGCCTTTAACTGTTTTCTGACACTGTGTACCTGGAGCTCAGTCCCAGGTGACTACCCCCTCCCGTCTTCATAGGCCCATCTCGAATTATTGGTCCCCAGGTGACCCACTCCTGTTTCTTACTGTGAGAAAATATACATATGAAATTTACCATTTTAACCATTTTTGAGTGTATAACTAGTTCAGTGGCCTTCAGCACATTCACATTGTTGTACAAGCATCACTGTCATTCATCTCCAGAACTGTCTTCATCTTCCCCAAATGGAAACCCTGTCCTCATTAAACACTAACTCCCTGTTCCCCCTCCACCTGCCTTGGTACCCGCCCTCTCTTTTCTGTCCTCGTGAAAATGATGACTCTAGGTATTTCGTATACTGCGTGGGATCACACAGTATTCGTCATCTTGTGGCTTGTTTTTACTTCACTTAACATAACATTTTCAAGGTTCATCCATGTTGTAGCATGAGTCAGAATTTCATTCCTTTTTAAAGCTAAATAGTATTCCATTGTATGTGTCCGCTATATTTTGTTAACACATCTGTCTGTTGACAGATCTGTCTTTTATACTGTGGGTTATAGTCAGCATTTTAAAACATAGTAGGAAACGTTTGCCTGTATTAAGGATCAGTAGTGTTTTGTGAAATGTGTGTGTGATGTGTGTGTGTGTATGTGTGTGTGTTGTACTAAACCATACTCTTTTTTGTATGGACATTGTAGAGCAGAACCCTTCGGCATCTCCCAGGTCTGTGGCACTCATCACATAGAGAACTCTGCGGTGCTTCCTGTGTTTTGGGAGGGATGGGCTAGGAAAGTAGGAGTTTGAAGAGCAGGCTAACTCTGCCTCCTTGTTTGTTTTAAGCATCACGTGTCCAGAGTGATAATACTTAGAAGGAATTCAGGTGGGCCCAGTGGGAGTCAAACAGCTTTGTTTGTAAATAGTTTTCAGGGTTTTCCCTGGAACTTGTCTCTCCTGTCTCTCTGGGGTCCTTCCCTGCAATAGGGCGTGGAATGAGATGGGGCTGTGTGCCCGGGAGAGTCTGCAGCTCCCGGGGGGCAGGCTTGGTGTAGGAGTTGACGTGGACCGTGGATCAGAGCTGAGGTCAGCTCATGGGATGTTATGTCTTGATCACGCCTTTGCGGTTGTTGTGTCACACTCTTTGTCTTGATCTGGACTTGGTATTTCCTACTAATTTAGTATCGGTAATCTAGCCCTAGGAGGAAACTTCCTTGGTTTTAGAGGGACAGACCCTTCAGCCCAGAGGTCACTCAGGTATTTGTATGAAATGCGGACTAGTGCTCAAGACCCTCCTCCCCTGATGCTTTTTTCCCCTACTGTATTAAACGCTTCCCTCCAAAATAGAAACATCCCAGCATATTTCACGAGTGGACTGTAATGTCATGAATTAAGATCATTAAAAGTATACGTTTGCATTATCTCAAAGCCTGGATGCTAGGGAGGTTGTGGGGGTTACAGAGAATATTAGAATTCCACCTCCTTTAGTTGGGGTGTTGTTGTTTAGTCACTAAGTTGTGTCTGACTCTCTGCGACCTCCGGGACTGTAGCCCGCCAGCCTCCTCTCCCTGTGGGATTTCCCAGGCAAGGCAAGAATACTGGAGTGGGTTGCCATTTCCTTCTCCAGGGGATCTTCCCAACCCAAGGGTCAAACAGGAGTCTCCTGCATTGGTAGGTGGATTCTTCACCACTGAGCCACCAGGGAATCCCCCTTTAGTTGGGAAGGGGATTATAAGTAGTTGGAAAGGTCAATCAAGGGTGATCAAGGGGTGTGAATGTCAGGCTGGGGATGGTGCACATGCAGACCTGGGGAGATCACAGTGCATTTGTGGGTGTGAGTGTGTGTGTGTGTGATCCTGGTGCATTTGCGGCTGTATATGTGTGTGATCCCGGTGCATTTGTGGGTGTGTGTGAGATCCCAGTGCATTTGCGGGGTGTGTGTGTGTGAGATCCTGGTGCATTTGCGGGTGTGTGTGATCCCTGTGCATTTGCGGGGTGTGTGTGTGTGTGTGTGTGTGTGTGTGAGATCCCAGTGCATTTGCAGGTGTGTGTGTATGATCCCAGTGCATTTACAGGGTGTGTGTGAGATCCCAGTGCATTTGTGGGGTGTGTGTGTGTGAGATCCCCGTGCATTTGCGGGGTGTGTGTGTGAGATCCCCGTGCATTTGCAGGTGTATGTGTGTGTGTGATCCTGGTGCATTTGCGGTGTGTGTGTGTGATCCCCATGCATTTGTGGGGAGTGTGTGTGTGAGTGTGTGAGATCCCAGTGCATTTGCGGGTGTGTGTGTGTGATCCCAGTGCATTTGCAGGGAGTGTCTATGTGTGTGTGTGTGAGAGATCCCAGTGCATTTGCGGGTGTGTGTGTGTGGTGATCCCAGTGCATTTGCGGGGTGTGTGTGTGTGTGAGATCCTCGTGCATTTGCGGGTGTATGTGTGTATGTGATCCTGGTGCATTTGCGGATGTGTGTGTGTGATCCCTGTGCATTTGCGGGGAGTGTGTGAGTGTGTGCGATCCCCGTGCATTTGTGGTGTGTGTGTGTGTTTATACCACTTATTGAGGGAGCTGATTCTTAGGGGGAAATGTTTGCTTTCATCGATAGGTTTCAATTCGCCTGTATAGAGGGTATTTACTTGTAAGCTCTGTGCATGTTTTTCTGCACATGTGCTGCTGGAGACAGTGTGTTCCATCTGGAAGGTCGGTAACCGGTACCAGGGTCCAGCGTGGGACGGTTTGTTTTTCATTGTTTGCTCTCGTTTCTATGCCAGATGAAGTCATGCAGTTGCACACAGAGATGGGTATGCAAACTTTCCTGCTTTTTGAAGTTGCTGCAGTGACTCCCTTTGAACTTTAGTTCTTATTTTTAAAATTTCCAGCAGGAGAGCTCCTTGGTGGGGGAGAGGTGGTGGTGGTGGTAAATTCTTGTTCTGGGTGCCTTGCTTTTATCGCTAGAAAAAAAAGCATTACTGTTGGGAGGCGCATTCCTACTGTGGTCTCTTCATCTGTTGCCTTGAACGAGGAGCCTGAATGATTCTGAAGAGATTAGCATATATCCTCTTTAACGTGTGGTCACTTATGACTTGAATAGGTAACATGTGTGGGGTGATTTTCTGGGCAAACTTTATCTTCCTGAAGGATGGCTGTTAAAATGTTGAATGTTCATGATGAAAGCATAAATATGTGAATATCTGAGGTCATCGTAAACCTTGAGATCTTCCCCTGGGTCATTGAATAGTCCTTCAAATGTGTGAACTTGAACTAGTGGGTTTAAGAAAACATCAGACATATACAAGACTAAATAAAAAGTCACGTCTTGTTATAGTTCGGGATGTCATGTCTTTGCCAGGGAGAGAGCTCTGTAAGAGGCTATCTTGCAATTGTAAACTAATTTTTTTCCCCCAACAATTTCTTCAAATGCCCAAGCATCTGTTATCAAACTCTGGATGAATTGCCCTTCGCTCACCTTTTAAAAATATCTTTCAACATTCAGTAAGTTTTGTCTCCATTATTTTATCCATGTTTCATTCAGTGCCTGGGCTCCTGGTGATTAAATTGTGTTTCTTCTTTGAAGATATCCACTTCCGGTACAATGTGACTCTCCAGTGAAAATTACAGGACTGATGTGTGTGTTGAAGTGCTTCATTTTAGCAAAATTTCATTTCCTTTGTAATTGTTTCGCTTCTTATCTTGACTTTCTCCCTGATGGTTGTGGTTATAAGATGCACAGACTTGTGAGAACAGCAGCAAGACAGTCTGATAGGCCTTGGTTTTAATTTGCTGCCTGTTCCTTGGTCGGGGTGCTTTACTTGGGTGTCCATCGTGGAAACAGGATTTTCAGTCTCTGTTCATACCCGTCTGATGACCCAAGGGGATTTAAATGCCGTCCTTCATTGTGGTGTCATAATTTCCACAGTGTTTTTGACTTGTTTTGCTACCTACTACCTCACACTCCTGTCTTGCCTAGATGTGCACAGATATTTGGTGACAGGGTAATGTTGATGTAGACAAACAGATCACACACACACACCACACCAACACCAGTGCATGGGGGCATGGGATCCATTCCCGGTCAGGGAACTAAGATCTTTCCGGCCACATGGTGTGGCCAAAATGCTAATCATACATTTAAAAATAAAAATAAAAATGTACAAAACCGAAAATTTTCAATAGCAATCAATACATGCCATCTTAAGTAGTAATGGCTTAGCTTTTGAAAGCTTTCATTCATGGACGAATTCTCTTTCTGTAACTGAGGAAGGTGGTTTAGAAGTTCGTGTGTCTTGGTAGCCACATTAGTGGCCACCCCTAAGAACATCCTGCTTTCTGAAACACTTTCACACCCCTGAACCGCTGAGAGCTTGCTCTCTCCCGCCTTCTCTTCTCTTTCTGTATCCTCCCCTTGGGTCTCCTTTGCAGCCTCCTCTTCTTTGTCCTCCCTTTGGTATTTGGGGGTTTTGGAGGGCACCTTTGCCACCCTATGAGTAATATGAGCGGTTTCCTTAGCCTCAGTCGCTTGTGGATTTGGGGCTCTCAGATCCACACACCCAGCCCTTATCTTGACTCCCGAGCTCAAGTACCGTGTCCAGTGCTTCTTTGATTATGTATGTTCACGTGTGTGCTTTACGGGCCTCTAAGCACCGTGTGTCTCATGGGGATCTCGCTGTTCTTTCTCATCAACCTTGTTTATCTTAGAGCATCCATTGTGGCGAACGGCTCCACTGTGCCCCCAGGTGAATTTGGATCTCTGGTTTTGCTATGCTCCTGCCTTGAGCTCCCTCTCTCTTCTTCTGATGCATCTTGTATTTGAGGTCTGTGCCTCCACGTGGCTGTGAAGGGGCCTCCCTGGGGCTGTATTTCATCGGGATGATCTTCCTGTTCTCAGGGCCTCCTGGGCTTTGCTTGTTCAAACCCAGCGCCTGTCATGTCTTCTCCTCTGTTAAAGGTCTGCTTTCCGTCTTAGAACGAGAGCCTCATGAGAGCAGGACTTGGTTTTGTTCACTGCTTTGTCCTCAGTATTGGGGAGCTGGGCACCTGCTACACCTGCAATACGTGTTTTTTTAATTAATTACTTTTTAAAATTAATTAACATTTTCGCCATGCCATGGGCATGTGGGATCTTCCCCAACCAGGGGTTGAACCTATGCCTCCTGAAGTGGAAGCACAGAGTGTTAGCCACTGGACCGCCAGGGAAGTCCCAGTAAATATGTATTTTAATGAAAGAGTTTTTTATTTTCAACCTGATTTTTTTTTTTTAAACTGTGACTGGTTCCTTTGTAGAAACCATATGTTTTGGAAAAACAGGACAAAGGTAGAGAAGAATTCCTCTTCTGGAGATGCTAGGAATGTCTATAATGATATGACAGTTTTGGACTTTTTGACTGGAGTGTTGTTGATTAGAAAGTAAAGTTGTAACAGGCACTAAGTGGGTGTTTTCTTATTTCCATCAAGTTCTGGGCTTGGTGGTTGGGAGGCAGCATATATCACTGACTGCAGAGTTGACAGAATCGCTTGTATAGTTTGGTAGGAGGAAGTAAAAATGGATGATGGTAGCTGTGAAGATAAGCGTGTATCAGGTACCATCATTGAATCACTCTGCTCTAACCCCAGATGTCTCGATAATTTATTATTTTTGTGTTCTTTAAACAAGTGGAGAGGTAGTTGTGGTCAGAGATCTATATCTGATTTCCCAGTGTCCTGTTTTCCTTGCAATATCTGCTTTAAAAAAGTGGTAACAAAGTGTTGAAATACATTAAGTATTTGGGGACCTGATTATTTAGAAACTAAATGTGGGCCAGAAGAGGAAGGATTCCATTCAACAAAGACACTCCTCATCTATCAAAGGTCTTAGAGAAGTCTCATTTTGAGTAGAAGTTTGTTACAAGCAAACAAAATAATGGATAGGTTTATTTGTTTTAAGGAGACCCTTTATTCTCCAGCTTAGTGGCTGTCAAACTTTCGGATCTCAGGACCTGTTTACAGTGTTACAAAGCAGTGGGTTGGCCAAAAAGACCATGTTTTCCTGTACCATCTTATGAAATTAACACAAACAAACTTTTTGGCCAACCCATTACTTGTGGCCCCTCAAAGACCTTTGCCTGTTGTAATATCTATTGATTATTTATTGTTAGGAATTAAAACTGAGAAAGTTGAAAAATCTCACTTAAAAATGACAAAAATAACTACAAACCCATTCCAGTTTAGGAAAAGATCATTTGTATTGAAAAATGTTTCCAAAACAGAAAAAGAAAGATGAACATGATTTTACTTTTGTGCACATTTCTTCAATCATGTTTAAAAATGGAGCAAAACTGTTCTGCTGAATTGAAACAGTAGTGAGGCTAGTGGCGTTGTTTTACCTTTTTGCAAATCTATTTCATAACCAGCTATAATAGAAAATAACTCAGTTCTCATGTCTGCTTCTGCATTCAGTCTGCTGTAGGTTGTGTCAGTTGAAGTATATGCGGAAAATCCAATCTCATGCAGATACATAGCTGGTTAAGGTGGGAATACTGAAATAACCTTTACAGGGAATTATGGATGGCACAGTGTGGATTCTGACACCATGACAATGGTTTTTTTCTTACTCTGTTAATGTTAAAATTCATCAAATTACCTTTCTTTTTGAATAAGAAGAAGGAAAAGTGAACCAGTTTAATGCCATATTATGCAACCATATTTTAAAAGTATTTTATCACGGATGGAATGCTTACAGATGTAGTAAATTGTCTCCTTAGTATAACCTTCATTTTGCTAAAAATTAATGAAAAGACATATGTATTAAGTGAAAGGAAAATATATCAAAATATGGATGTGTTTAGTGATGCATTCATGGATGATATTTTATTTTCTACATACTATTCTGATTTTCCAAATTTTTTAGGATCACATTGCTTCCAAAACTTGGGTGAGGGGAATTTTTTTTTTTTAATAGGGAAATAAGTGAGTCTGTTAAGCCTTTTCCCTCATCCACAGGTTACCTTGTATGTGAAAAATCCCAGTTTTTATAGTTGGAGTGATAACTAACATCCCTTTCCCTCCTTTAAGTTTTTATTTACTTATCAGATTACTATAACTTTTCTATGTCTGTTTTCAACCTCAGAACTTTCCCTCTTTCTTTGGATAACAGTTAATTGATTTATTAGAGAAACTTTACTCAGGACTTATTCAAGCAAAGTATTGATGGTGGAACTTTATAGCAAGGACACAATTTACTTTTCCTCATTTCTGCTACACCCCAAGCAAACACAGATTCTTATCTAAGTAAAATGGTGAAAGGATTTTGTCCTATGGTGATAGTACAGCTCCTTTAGTAGTTGAGAAATATCCTGGAAATTAGCATATCATTAACCTGTCAGTTATTTTATCTAAGTCCTTTTGTCAGCGGTGTGTTGTATATTTCTCTTTACAGTTGTAGGGCTGGAAGTTGGAGTGTGTACACAGAGCTGCAAAGGGCAGTTCACATCTGGGGATGAGCTCCCTGCTAACACCTGGATTTAGGAAGCCTGTTTACTGGTTGTTGTGTAACTGACACGGTGGTGGCTTTTGTCCTTTATGGACAGGAATCCAAATATGCTGATGGTCTGTTTTCCTAAAAGTGGAGGACTCCATCCTGTTATTTCTTTGTTTTATGTTCCTTGTGATATAATTAAGTGATCATTAAGATGTCTACAGAAGCAGCTAAGCACCCACAAAGCAGGAAATTAGCAATTTTGGATCCACTACTAATCATCTTAAAGATATGAACACTGTTACTTTGACTCTTCCAACTGAACATACAGTTCTGTGGCTTTAGTTAATAAATTAGTGACTGTTAATGTTTGCAGTCTCTCCCAAGACTGTTTACAAAGGCACACCTGACTCTGAAGTATAAACTGTGATAGGAAATCACTTAATTGCTTATCCTAATATTGTTTTACTAAATTAAAAGACTGTTCTATTCTCTGCTTAAAACAATTGAGACTCTTCTACTTGGGGGCATCCTTAAAGCATTCATCATTAAATTTGGAAATATTCTAATTTAATTTTAGTCAGCTTTTATGAGTTGAACATTTTGGAGGCTAAGAAATGTACTCCAAATATACCTACTGATTTCTTCCTTTTATAATTGAAACGAATCTTTGAATTTAATTATTTCTTGTCTCTGTCATTGTCCTTAATGTGGTAGACTGGGCTTGGACGGTATCACAGATTCTAAGTAAGACATAAGAAGTGTTCCTATTGCATCACCATAATCATGAACTGTGGGAGCATTTAGGATATACTCTGAAATCGTTGCCACAATACAGAAGATAGACTTGATGAAGGCAGGAACTTTGATTCTGTTCCTGCTAATTGCATGCTGTTTAGAAAGAACAGTGCGTTTATGCTCAGTTTCTCCGTCGTGTCTGACTCTTTACAACCCATGGACTGTAGCCCACCAGGCTCCTCTGTGCATGGAATTTTTATGTCAAGAATACTGGAGTGAAGGAGAAAAAAAAAGAACACTGGAGTGGGTTGTCATTCCTACTTCAGAGGGTCTTCCCAGCCCAAGGACTGAAACTGTGTCTCCTGCATCTCCTGCATTGGCTGGCAGAGTCTTTACCGCTGGGCTGCCTGGGAAGCTTGAATACCTACACGGGTGACGGTGTGTTAGTCGCTCAGTTATGTCCGACTCTTTGCAACCCTTAGGACTGTAGCCTACCAGGCTCCTTTATCCATGGAATTTGTTAGGCAAGACTACTGGAGTGGGTTGCCATTCCCTTCTCCAGGGTATCTTCCCAACCCAGGGGTCAAACCCAGGTCTCCCACATTGCAGGCAGATTCTTTACTGTCTGAGCCACGTGGGAAGTCCAGGAATACTGGAGTGGGTAGCCTATCCCTTCTCCAGGGGATCTTCTCAAGCCAGGACTCAAACCAGGGTCTCCTGCACTGCAGACAGATTGTTACTGCTGAACTATCAGGGGGAGCTGAACCTAGATGGGAGATGATCAAAAAACATGTTCCCAGCAGTAAATTGGACAGTTCCAGATGCAGGCTGGGGGGCAGCATGCAAACTTAGGACAGAGACAAATGGTGGAAGGACCCAGGTTAGATAGGGTGATCTGGGCAGATGGTGTATGAGTGGAGATTAAAGGGTGAGCCTTTGGTAGGGAGAGATTTGCAATGGGGATGAGCTGTGGTGGGGGGAACTGGCATGAACACAAACTAGGTAAGAAATGAAAGGAGGCCAGTGGGACTGGAGGGTGGGGAGTAAGGTCTGGAGAGATATGCAGGAGATGAGGTGTGAGAAGTACACCTGGGGAGGGAGTGACAGCCATGGTTGGGGTTTAGAGAAGCTTGTGATGAGTGACCTGACCTTACCTCATTTGCATTTTAAGACAGTCCCATGGGAGGAATATCAATCCTTAGTGCAGGCTACCTGCTTTAACATTTTTTTTCTTTGAAAATGAAGAGAACATTGGGACAGCATTTTTAGCCATGAAACTGTTGCTTTCTGAGTGTGTTTGAGAAGCAGTAATAACAAGGTTGAGCTTCTGAAGTGACTCAAGTGGTAAAGAATCTGCCTGCAAAGTAGGAGACGCAAGTTTGATCCCTGGGTCGGGAAGATTCCCTTGAGAAGGAAATGGCAACCCACTGCAGTATTCTTGCCTGGGAAATCCCATGAACAGAGGAGCCTGGTGGGCTACAGTTTACTGGGTCGAAAAGAGGCAGACATGACTGAGCGACTAAGCACACACAATGGTAAGGTGACCTCCTAAATTTTCACCCTCAAATTAACATTGTGGCTTAACTGTGGGGCCAGGCTGGCGGCCTGGGTCACATTCTACAGGTTCCCAGCAGGAAGAACACTTGGGAAGGGGCTAGTCCAGCCAGTGGTTGGCACAGCTTTGTGGTGTCAAGAGCAGAACCGTCATTCATCGGGACTGTGACCAATGACAATACTGTGACCTGGCTGACGGCTGGCAAGCCAAGCGCTGACTGATGTATTTTCTTTTTCAATCACAGCATCCTGGCTGAGCCAGGAACAATCCAGAAACACCACCATCAGCACTTGGAGATATTCTGTGCTTTGGGGAAGAATGGGCATGGACTAGTTTATTGTAAATTTCTGATGTCAAATTACTGGTGGTGAAATCAATCGTTTCAGATGACAGAGGAGGACTGGATGGAAGGCCTCTTTAGAGCAGTTGTTATTAATTGTTATTAATTCAGTAGTGTTCTTTATTGTAGGGAATGCTGAGAGAGGAGTGCTGTGCTGTCTTACTGGTTTGCTTTCTTACTCTGCCTGGTTGCCTCTAAGCATGGAGAGTCTGGGTGTACAAGCAGTGAGGGGCTGCATTTCAGATACAGAATTTAATCTGGATTTCTTCTGGTCACAGATCTCCTGAAGAGTCACCCTATTATTTTCTATTATACTGAAAAAAATAGAACTTCCTGGTGGCTGAGCAGTAAAGAATCCACCTGCAGTATAGGAACGCAGGAGACATGGGTTCAATCCCTGGGTGGGGAAGATCCCCTGGAGGAGGGCATGGCAACCCACTCCCATATTCTTGCCTGGACAGAGGAGCCTGGCCAGCTACATACAGTCCATGGCCATGCAAAAAGTCAGACTGAAACGATTTAGCATGCATACCTAAAGATGGGCAAAAATAGTTCACACATTTCCCCTTTGCGGAGTTAGGGAGTGGCTTAGATGGAGTGGCTTAGAAAGGCCTGTCTCTGTTGGGGCGTGACTGTGTTGCCTGGTGCAGTGTGTGTATGTGTGTGTGTGTGTGTGTGTCCAGTGTGTGTCTGTGTTCAGTCTGTGTCGTGTGTGTGTGTGTGTGTGTGTGTGTGTCTGTCTGTCTGTCTGTCTGTCCTGATTGGTGAGAATCACTGCTCTCCTGGTCTGGGGCTCACAGGTGAGGAAACTGACCACTAGGGACATGATCCTTTTCTGAACCACAGAGCCTGGCAGTGGCTGAGCTGGGACCAAGACCTGGCATTTTTGGTGCTTGGACCTGTGGCCTTTGACAGAATGTGTTGTTTGGATTAATTGTAAAGAAAATGGTCAGTAGCAGATGTAATGAGGAAATAAGTAACATCCCGTCATTTCAAGCCACTGAGTTGGATCTTGTAAAACTGGCAGTGAACTATTTTAAGAGAAAACAAAATTTGATTTTAGCTAGTGAGGTGGAAACAGCTTATTTTAAAAAGTGAGAATGAGGCAAAATAAAACTAGATTAGAGGCAAAATAAAACTAGATTAGAGGCAAAATAAAACTAGATTAAATGCAAAGGTGTTCATCTAGGGTACTTTGTATCTTTGTTTTATAATCAGGCATTAAATAAAAATGTCAGTGAGTATGCCACTACTATATATAAGATAAATAACTAATAACCTACTGTATAGCACAGGGACCTCTACTTAATACTCTGTAATGACCTGTATGGGAAAAGAATCTAAGAAAAAGTGGCTGTATGTATATGTATAACTGATTTACTTAACCGTATAGCAGAAACTGACTTGACATTGTAAATCAACTCTAATACAATTTTTTAAAAAGTAGTATGTCAGTGGGAATGACTTTCGATCATATGATTGTATGACTTATGATTGTAAACTCATAATGTTATCAGTACTTAATTTAATTAAAATAATGAATGTATTAGGAAATCTACTTTTGTTAGATAATATTATTTAATCAGGTAGGTTGTTTCATAATTTTTTCCCTAAGGGTAAAAAGCCACTGTATCTCTTCAGATTGTTAAATAGCTATATATCAGCAGTGTCCTGTTTTCTGAACATTCATAAATTCAATGTATGTCCTTTAGATTTATGAGTGTATTTTTCCAAGTCAGCCTTATGGGTTGTATTCCCTTTTGGTTTGGCAAAATAGTGATTCCTTTCTTTAATATGCATTTGTCCATTTTTGGCTGTGTTGGGTCTTTGTTGCTGCACGGGCTTGTCGGTACGGTAGCTTCTCTTGCTGCAGAGCCCAGGCTCTAGGGCTCATGGGCTTCAGTGTGTGGCACGTGGGCCCAGTAGTTGGAGCTCTTGGGCTCCAGAGCAGAAGCTCAGTAGTTGTGGTGCATGGGCTTAGTTGGCCCAAAGCCTGTGGGATCTTCCCGAATCAGGGATTGAACCTGTGTCCCCTGCATTGGTAGGCGGATTCCTTACCACTGAGCCACCAGGGAAACCCAAACTGGGGAATTCTTAATACTTGGAAAGTATATAATATAATTAGTGATAGGATGTATAGTGTAAAACAAAGAGCTAAACTGGCAAATACTGATCTATGCAGGCATTTACTGTCTACTGTTTCTATGAAAACTAATAGTTTAAGTCTAACATATATAGCTAGCTTGTTACACCTTGAGGGCACATGCACAGTTAATTTCTTTGTTTTTAAAACAGACTGGATTCAGTGATTGGGTGATGTTGTATTATTGACATGTCTTTGATCAACTTGGTGAAATTAACTTGTTTGATGTGCTTTGGTTCTGTTCATGGAACCAGCCTGTCAGTGCTTCTGTTTACCCACTTTTTGAGGAGTAAGGAAGTGGAGGAGGTAGCATTTGCCAACTAAGGTGGACAGGAAAGCAAGGGAGAAATGTAACCCCATTTTGAAAAGTTCTGTCGACACTCATTAACCACTCAGTCCCGGTACTTCCTGTTTCCAAAACTGTTTTAATGCCAGCCTACCCTCCACTATGAGATTGTTTATTGCCTTCAGCAGAATTCCTGGCATATTTGAGGCTCTGCCCCTCTAATTCCTGCCGGATCCCCAAGCCACAACTGGCTCAGTCGCTCTCCTGCCTTCATTCTGTCCCTGGTCAGGACCTCACAGGGTAAATACAATTTAACCCTCGTGATTGTTCTGGGGTGCTCCTGCCGTGCCTTCTGAGTCCAGCCTTTGTGCTGTCTGTCTGTCATTGTCTTGGCTCTGAATGAAGCCTGACAACTCAGCCCTGCCTAACAAACGTTAGACACTCACCTCCCTTCCTTTAGTAAACATACTCATGGTAGGTGTTGTGTACCCTTGCCTGCAGTGCTGGTGAAATATTTCCTAAGGTTAATAAAAGGTATTTGTAGGGGAGGTGTGTTTGAAGGGTGGAGCAGTGAGAGGGTAGGAGGAAAACAAAGATAAGGTTTCTATTGCTGAACAAAAGATAAGTTTCTGAGTTTGAATAGGTGAAGCCCACTCACCTGAGATATTTGGTGACCTGCGCAGGTAGCAGCTGAGATGCTGGGTCATGGGAGTGATGAGTCCTTATTAGCAGATGTTAATCTAAACAGCAACCCTGAGAAGGGAAGATAAGGAACCAGGCTCAGAAGGCAGCCCCCACACACGTCTTGAAATGAGTTGACTTATGTTTGAACTCTGGCCTTTCCATGACTAGTTGTGTGAATTTGGATAAGTGCCTTGGCCCAGGGATCCCCAACTGTCAGGATCTGATGCCTGATGATCTGAGATGGAGCTGATGTAATAATAATAGAAATAAAGTGCACAGTAAATGTAATGTCCCTGAATCATCCCAAAACCACTCCTGCCCCCTGTTTACGGAAAAATTGTCTTCCATGAAACTGGTTCCTGGAGCCAGAAAAGTGGAGGACTGCTGCCTCAGCCGCTCTGGCACTCAGAATCTACCTCCAGTGTTGTGAAAATGCACTATGTGGGGACATTTAGGACTGTTCAGCCCACATGCTAATATTTATTGAATAATCATTTTAGGTATTTATATTGTTGAACCAAGGTCATCCAGCTAATACGTGGCAGAGTTGGCTTTGGGCTCCTCAGACTTTAAAGCTTAGCTCTTTCTCCTGTTTCATAACCACCACTACTGCTGCCACGTCTCTTTTTACCAGGAAGAAAAACAGATCAATTCTTAGTTGCCTCCCTTACCATTTTCTGGCCCGGTTCCCATGTGGTCGGTGTAAATGACCTTGAACAGTTGTGTTGCAGGTACCCAGGACTGGAGAACTTCCTTTTACTGTTTTTTTTTTTAATTTTTTTTATTTTTTAAAATAATTTTATTTAGTTATTTATTATTGGCTGTGCTAGGTCTCCATGCTATGTGCAGGCGCTCTCCAGTTGCAGTGAGTGGGGGCTACTCTCTAGTTGTGGTGTGCAGGCTTCTCATTGCGGTAGGTTCTCTTGCTGCAGAGCACTGCCTCAGTACTTGTGCACGGACTTAGTTGCTCCTCGGCATGTACGATCTTCCTCGATCAGGGATCGAACCTGTGTCTCCTTCCTTGGCAGGCAGATTCTTTACCACTGAGCCACCAGGGGAAGCCCCATCTTACTCATCGTTCACTCCAGTTAACTGTGGATTTTGTCCTGTTTCTTAAAAAATATGTAAATAGAATTGTTGTTTTGGTGTTAAGAAGCTGAGTTATACTGTAATTTTTAACAAATAGGCAAATGCCATAAAGTTGGTTTTAAATATTGCTGTACTATGGCTATCATTTTATTTGTGGATAGAGAAACTGTTGAACCTGCTTTTAAAAAACACTTTAGTAAGGGGAGAAAATACCGCCTTGGTGATCTCCATCCCCTATGTTCGTCATCATGGAGAAAAAGGCTTATTGCTGAACTATGAACAAACTTAATTCTCCAAGTAATCTCTAATTTGTATTCCTTTTCTCATTCACACATAGCTAGAAGGATTTGAGGTTATTCTTTAGCGATTGGAATAATGGTATTTTAAAGATTAGACAGAGGAGAAGATGATGGCTTCAGCATTAGTAATAGAAGCCCAAATAAGCTTTTAAAAGGTCGTGGTTCTTAAGTGTTTCCCATCTGGAGGGAATGGTAACAGTTGGCATACATGCTGTCTTCCAGTTTACATTTCTGTTGGAAATTTTCAGGTGTCTTCCCTAGTACCCTGAGTGCTGGCAGCAGCTGGTGGCAAAGTTAAGTAAATGAATTAGGATAAGATTTTCCAAGCTGCATCCATTAGTGGATCACAGAATCAATTTAGTGGGTCACAAGAAGCATTACCTGGAGTAGGAAATGGCAACCCACTCCAGTATTCCTGCCTGGAGAATTCCATGGACAGAGGAGCCTGGAAGGCAACAGTTCATGGGATTGCAGAGAGTCAGACCCAACTGAGCCACTAAGCAAGAAGCATTACCCCCTGCTACCTCCCCCCCCCCAAATAGTGAAAATTATCAGAGTGTATATAGGCTGGTATTGCTTCTGGAAACTTCTACTTCAGTTTGTTTTAGTGTGGGCTTGTTATTGGGTCCCTGTGTATAAAGACAATTACAGACAGAAAAGTTTGAAAGGCACTGATCTGAGGTGTTTTTGAAAGTTTATCAGCTTGAGAGCAAGTCTAAATGTTGCATGGAAGGGAAGTTCTTTAGCTGAGTCCTTGACATTGGTTTTTGTATAGGGTTCACAGAATGAAATTTAGAAACACAGTGTGGTAACTCAGAGATTTTTTTTTCCCCCAAAGCTAACATATATTTTATAAATAGAAAGTAAGGTTTATGATTTTAACGCCAGTGGTTCATGGATGAAATTACCAAATAAAGTTGATAGTGCCTTCCTAATTATCATATCACATGTACCGTTGTGTTTGTAGATTTTGTACTATAGACTGAATTTAAAATTTTTAAATTTGATTCTTAAATACTTGGGTTCATACTCAGTTTGGCATTTGTAAGATTATGAACTAAAGGGTAGTGATTTTTGTTCCTTGAATTACCTTGAAAACTTTTTAAATGAAACATTTTTCATGGCCTTTGGCTATATTTTGCTTTTGAATATTTCATTTAAGTAGGTAAAACTATCCTGTCTTAATTAAGCTTTTTAGATTCTTTGTTTTATTATTTTTTTAAGGCATCAGGGAAGTAGTTAGCTATCATGATACAACTGTAGTTTCTTGTTAAGTTATTTTATAGCTGTTCTTCTGGAAGCTGTGAATGATTTCCTTTATAACCAGCTCTAAGTAGAGGAGAAATTTTCATTATGAATGTGTTGATATGCCCTTTATCCTTGCCCTTTTCATTTGATTAACCAGTAGCTCCTGTTGTGTGTGGATTTTAAAACAGATACAAAGTTCTGAACTTCCGGAGAAGAGCTGTAGAGAAGTCAGAAGCTGATGGGAAGTTTCTGGATGCAAAGTTCTTGAGTAAGGAGTCCTGTTGCAACAAAAGAAATAAGAACATCTCAAAATTGGGTAACTTCAGGGAGAGAGAGAAGCAGAGTTCTCCATTTCCTATGCCACTGGGGTTGAGCAGAGCATTTGCTAGTTACCACCTGTCCTGTTCTTAATCAGTATTGCTGCTGTGGATGTATCAAGACTTGGGGAAAACGTATAATATAACAGTATTGTTGGTAAGCAACAGATTTGATTGAGATGCCAGAGTGAGTAGCCTGATGGAGGATGTGTTAGTACTCATGGAACTTGTCCTAATCCCTCTTGGCTGAGGACCTGGGGCTGTAGACACTGGTAAGTGCATACTTGGATGGAGGGAAGAAGGGGCGATGGGTAAGGCTTTATTTTAAGAGAGCATATCCTTGGTGGAAGCTACCAAATAAATATGAGAGTTTTGAAGTAGTCATAAATTGTACATAAAACATTTTATGTTTGAAAATAAATATCCCTAAACCATCTTGTTGGAATAAAGATGAGTAATATCACCCAGTTTCTGTAGGACCTGGGTTATGATTGATGTGCCTGTTACTTGTCAGTCAAGCTAAGTGCCTATGTCTCTGAGGCCTCTGTATGCTCTCGGAATAGATACATTTTTGAAATCTTGACTATTTTCTAATTAACCTCGAGCCCCCTTCCTTTCCAGTAAGAAGAAAGGCTATGTTATGTTAGGCTTTTCAGAGATGGTGGCACCTGAGACCTGCTGGTTTAAATGCAGGCTCCTTGTTTTCAGGCTTTTGTTTTTCTGTATTCCTTGCCAAGTAGATTGCTGTCATTTTCCCCCCGTTCTTATTTTGAAAGTTTTCCTCTGCCTGTTCCTGTACATGGAGGAAGTCAGAGCTCCAGTGGAGGCCCAAGGGGGGTTGTATCTAGTCTGTAGGTTGGGTGGGCCTGTTAGGTGGCGGGGGTGGGGAGGGGGGTGGAAATCACTGTCTAGATTGCAGAGACAGCCTCTTGGAGCTGGGGCACCTTGTTTTTGTTTTGCTGTGACTGCAAGACAACCTGAGGGAACACGGTAAGGCCTGGCAACCTAGAATGACAAACCTCTGGGGGAGCTGAGTTAATGTGTGGAGTTCAAGCAGAGAAAGTTCACGTCAGTGTGGTTTACTCCCTCGTTCTGGCATCTCCTCCCACGACAAATGTGTTTACGTTTGAACTTTTGCCAAAATCCCCTTCATTAGAAAAGGGGAGGTTTTTGTGGAAGGAGAAGCTGAAGGCTGAAAGGGTTTCCATTAAAAGGAAGGGTTTCCATTAAAAGGACCCCGTCTCTGTTGCTCACTGTAGCTTTCCTTATGAATGTTCTGATGTCAGAACACGTCTGAGAAACGACTGGTACTCTAGTTTCCCCGTCAGCTTTGGAGCGGAGAGCCAGGGTGCCCGCTGACTTCACCCAGAGGGGCCCGGTGAGCCCCTCCTCAGAAGGCCGGAGTGCCTTTGAAGACAATTGAATTGGGTTTGTGTCCTAGTCAGCTCCGGCTGCTATAGGCCGAGTGGACGCAGGAGCCTGGTGGGCCACTGTCCATGGGTTGCAAATAGTCTGACACGACTTGAGTGGGTTAAACAACAGACATTTATTTCTCATGGTTCTGGAGGCTGGAAGTCCAAGATCAGGGTGCAGATGGGATTCCTGGTGAGGACTCTCTGCCTGGCTTACAGATGGCAGGCAGCCTTCTCACCTGAGTCTTTACAAGATGGGGTGGGGGGAGATGCCAGCTGTGTTATCTCATCTTCCTATGAGGACACCAGTCCCATCATGGGAGCCTCACCCTCGTGATTTCATTTAGACCTGATCATCTTACAAAGACCCCACCTCTGCATACTGTCACATTGGGGGTTGGGGCCTCAACATACAAATTTGGGGGAGACCCATTCCACCCATAACTGTCTGTGTGTGGCAGAGTCGATTGTGTACCTAACAGATGTCCCCCCTTCACTGCTGGAATGCCGTGTCCCCATTTTCCCAGGGCCCTTTGTTGCTATGGTCATCACAGGACACAGCTCTGGCCAGTGAGAGGGCTTCTGGGAGCGGCCTCCCTCCCAGATAAAGGGACGCCGGATGGGGGGCACCTTCCTAGTCGGCCTTTCCTCCTGGAGATGCCAGGGCTGCTGAGCAGAACAGAGCAGTGAGAAGATCCCAGTGCCCCCCTGACACCACTGACCTGCGAGGCAGCCTTGCACAGCCTAATGCCACGTCCTTGTGAGAGGTAAAAGCGAGCCCTTGTGGTGCCGCTCCTTTCAGGCAGGTTTTGAGTGTGGTCCAGGGCATCCTCACTGATGGAGTCACAGGGGAGAACCTTCCTCCTTTTGGAGCTGGGAGGAGGTACAGTCTTGGGAAGACCTTATCCCTGACACTGGCCTGGTCTTCCCACCCTCAAGGTGTACATATCATAGTATTGATTGTGAGCCTGTCTCCTCCAGGCCTTGAGCTCTGGACAGCAGGGACCACATCTCACTCCTCCAAGATCTTTAGGGGCTGACTCAAGGCTCGTACAAAAGAGTGGACACTCGTAGTCTGGCCTTGGCTTAATAACCCTATGCTGGTTTTGGTGTCCTCATCACAAGACTGGCTATTTGTTGTTCACAGAAAGTCTACCGGGTAACCAGAAGAGGAGTAAGTGGGAAAACAGACTTTAATTAAAAGTACCTGGGCTGTGCGCACAGCTGCTCTCTGGGGTTTAGTTAGCGCCAGACAGTATTCCAAAGACCCAGATGGAGACGTGCCCCAGTCCTCATGCTAATTTGTCACTGTGGAAGGAGAAATCAAATCAGATATTACATGTGTATAATTATGAAACATATTAACCATCCAGAAAAGCGCATAATTGTAACCACTGTTTCTCACATGAAGATCTCTTTTCTTTAGAGTGAAAAATGAGGTTTTTGCAACTCTGCTGTATTTCGCACGTGAAGTAATTGAGTTTTTGGAAGTCAGAGCATAGTGTATTTGAGATGAAAAGTTGTAAAAGTATAGAATAATTGTCATTTTACCATTAAGGAAACAGACCCAGAGAAGCAATAAGTCAAGATTCAGGTTAGTGGACCTTTAATTTTCAGGTTTTCTCTTGCTGTACCTCATGTTATTAGTAACTTATTAAGATAAAAGAGTGTCAAATCCCCCCAGCCAGCAGCCCCCAGGAATGCACGTGTCATTGTAGAGATTCAGTTCATTTAGCAGCAGGGCGAGTGTGGCCTGGAAGAGCATTGGGATTCTGGAATTCTCTTGGAAAGGCAGAGTTAGGTGTGCGCTTGTGCTGGATGACTTGAAGGTGGGGTTAGAGAAATGGGGCCAGAGCTGGTTTGGATGTGGTAAGGAAGCAGGTACATTTCAGTGACTGGGTATCTTAATTTTTATATAGGATGCAAGAGATTAAAGTGGGGTTAGAGTTGCCACTTGGTAAATAATTAGCAGTCACAGGTTAGTGAGAAAAGTGGGACGGTCATTCATTTTTGTGGAGGTAGGCATGGGCTTGGTGTCTGGGTTCTATGCTAAAGTTTATGTCCTGATGGAATATTGGGGTTGGTTATTAGTTAAGGCCTGTCTTTCCTTGTCCCATTGTTGGTAAGGCAGATTTTTACTTTTCCGGTAATTGATTTGGTTTGATCCTGGATAATGATGCTTGAGGAATGGTTGGCTTTAGTAGGAGAAGAATGAGATGGTGAGTGGAGAGTCCAAAGAGGATGTCTGAAGTCACTCACTGAGTCTGAACAGTCACTGTTCTTCAGTGTTGTAGTTGCTCAATGTTAATATCAGGTTTTTAAAAAAAGGCAAATGAGTTGTTTTCTCCTACCCTAAGAGGCATGGGTTTTTTGTTTGTTTGTTTGTTTTTGTTTTTTTGCCATGCTTCATGTATGTGGGATCTTAGTTCCCTGACCAGGGATTGAACCCATGCCCCCTACTTCGGAAGCGCAGAGTCCCAACCACTGGACCCACCAGGGAAGTAACAAGAGGTGTTTTTGTTTGTTTTGTTGTTTTAATCGTCACAGTGACTTTGTAGTCTTCTGGAATTCGGCAGGATGTGGAAGCAGGTGGAAATGTGGATACTTATAACTGAAGCATATTATTATCTCCAAAGATGCTATCCAGTTACTGATCAAGAGGTACTGTTAATGGTGGTGGTAGTGCTGGTGCCACCCTCCCCCCCAGATCAGTAGGAAATGAATTTAGAAAACTCAATACAGTTCAGTATAGGAGTCAGAAGTGAGTGAGGTGGTGTAGTCCAGCCAAGTGGGAGCCGGGGCAGACACGCACTTTATGGTCCGGGCTTGGCCACCTTCTCTTTGAATCTCTGGGCCTCTGTTTCCTCCTCTCTGGTGCCGGGGAAGTTGAACAGATTGTCTCTGCTCTAAGTTTCTCTGTTAAGTCCTTTTTGAAGATACTCCCCTCTTTGGAAAATACTTGTTCAGTTTCCCGTAAAATGGACCAGGTCATCCATTTTATGAAATTACTATTCGTTTCTAAAAGCAGGAATGCTTGAGGGCTTTGAAAGCTAGTTCAGCAGGAAGTTTGCTTTTTTTTTTTCTGGTCTGTGTAGTTTCCTTCCTCTCAGCGGGGACCAGGCCTAAACCCACATCTTCCCAGGGCATCCCCTTTGTAGTCTCCGAGGTGTTAACACCTTAGAAAGTCATATCCAGTAAATGTGCTAAGGGAGGCGCCTTTATTCAGGAATTTTCAGTTTGTGGGTAAAGGCTGGTGGTGTGTGTTTGCAAATTTGATGACTATAAAATAGCATTATATAAAATTTAAGTACTTTGATGCATGCAAATGTTGAATGCAGGAATCAAAAGAGTAAAAGAAATTGATCAAAAGTTGCCTGATTTCTAAGACAGTAGGCCAGGTGGCTTGTCCCGGGTGTTTATGGAATGGTCAGTGGCAGCCCCACTCTTGCTGGTGACAGGAAAGCTTTGCATGTTCAGTCCATATCATGCTCCATGCTGCCACTCAAGGGCTTTAGGATTTCTGTTGATGGGGGGTGGTATTTAATGTGCACTTATGTCAAAACATCTTTTTAAAGATTTCAGTGATGTTAAGCAGATCTTCACCATGAGGTGTGTCAGTGGTGGTGCCTGTGTTGGGGTAACGCCCCCCGCCTGCCCGCCCCAGCCATAGCTCTGTGACAGAAGCACTGAAACTTTAGGAAGAGTGGGGCGCATCGTGTTGTTGACTGAGGGAAAGGAGCACAGAGCACATTTAGAGGTGCAGAGCTATCCCAGAGAGGCGCTAGAGCAGAGTAGTGTGGAGTGTGGACTCTGGAGCTAGCTGTGCGAGCTTTGCAGCTTTAGGGAATTTACCTCGCTTCTCTGGGCCTCAATCTCCCCATCTGTACAATGGGGCAGATTTTAGTATCTCCCTCAAAAGGTTGCACTGGGCACTCCCCCTGTGCTTCTCAGGGCACGTGCACTGAGCGAGTTCCTGGGCAATGCCAATACAGCTGGTCTTTGGACACTCCAAATACCTTTTGTTCACGCAGATGCACGTATTAGAAAATAAAGGACATACTATTTTGGAACCTGGTGTTTATCTCCCATTCGATCCATCATGAATATTTCCCCTTTCATTACTTATTCTAATAATATGATTTTAAAGGTGGATTGTATTGCATTATTAGATATTTGAGTGGGGTTTCTTTTTTCACTCTCATGAACCACACATAAAATATTCTTATACATATGTTTTGTGTACATGTCTGATTATCTCTTTGGAGTAAATTCCTGGGAGTGGAATTACCAGATTCACAGATGTGTACGTGTTAAAGCCTCTTGTCACAGACTGCCCACAATTCTTCAGACAGGAAGTAGCAAAATTTTATCTTCTTATGAATAGCCTGTGAGAGTAGATAGTGATTTTCTAAATGTAAGGCAGCGAGGAGAAAAAACCGTCGTTGACTGTATGAAATTCACGTGTTTGGGCTTGTTGGGAGTAGGCAGGAAGAAAGTGGATTTATAGAGAAGGCCAAGATATGTCAAGAAGAGCTAAGAAGGAGCAAAAGGCTGAACTGTGGCTTGATTTCAGGGTAGTTTAGGATTCAGACGAATTAATTTAATTTACTTGCTATATAGGTGGTTTCACACAAAGGAGAATAAACAGTGCTTCGTTTTTGTTGATCATATATGATATATGTGTGGTTCTTGACTGGAGTATCTAGGGGCTCCCTGGACTGGGGTTCTGGTTTAATAAAGCCTAGTCCATGCCCCCTCCTGTGTGGACATCTCTAGCCCTGGACCAGGCCACTGAGACTCTTCTCGAGGGACTAGGAGTGAGGGTGGCTGCCTGTGGAGTAACGGCGCATCAGGACCAGAAAGCCTAGATGTCAGACCCTGGGAACAGGGATGAGGAGGAGTGGAGGGCATGGTGGGGTGTGCATGGAACATGAGAAGGGTGCCCTCCCGGGGTCCGTCAGGCCCTGATGATGGGGCCGGTTTCGCAGCCTTGGGTCAGAAGCCCCGTGGTGGGAGCACCAGATAAGCTGAACTCTTCTGTATTCTCAGAATGTTAGAACCAAGAAGGGAGTTCAGGGCCGTCTGGTCTAGCCTTCTCTCGTTACAGATAAGGAAGATAAATAATTTATTGTTTTCAATTAAACTTCACCTCATAAGTTTTTAAAATCAGATAGTCAACCTTGGAACAGAATGGGCTTTCTTTCCTTGTTGTGGGAGAGCCGAACTTTTGAGAATTGAAAGGGCTGAATGGTGGACGGGAAAGCAGATGGCATGAGGGACCGTATTGCTCAGCCCTGGAACACTGAATAGATTTCACATCAAACCTGCACCTCCCCCTGGTCACAGGGGCCTCCCGCATGTCTGGCTTCAGAGGGGCACACATCTGCCTGGCCCCCAAAGGCTTCAAAGTAATTTTGGACTTAGGGGAGTTCTCCTCATGTGACAGCCGCATGTTTTTCTTGAATTTACACATGCTAGTTTTCTTAGAGCAATTCCTCAAAAATGGTCTTCTTTTCCGTTGAGTAAAGAAACACATGTGACAAATACTTCTTTTAAAAAGCGACAGCTGCTCTGAACACAGACGGCGCCTTCTGCCACTGGGTGACACTGTTAGAGCACAGAACACTCTTTGAGAGTAAAATCAAGGGTCTTTGAACTTCAGACCTCATCAGGCTACTTTACCTAGGAGAGAGAGAAGCTCTGAACCCCTTAATGGCCATCTATCAGATGTTATTTGGTAAGTGTAATTTATCAGCCTACGGCAATTTCGAGGCCAGCGGGTTTAGGGTAATCAATTATTGAGGAAATCTGTTAATTGGACAGCATTTCAGTTGCTTAGAGGCTTGTGCAGATTGATGGGCTGCATATTAATGAGGTGCTAATTACTTCATGGGAATATTGGTGCAAGCCTGTGCACTCAGATTTATTTCCCACCAGACAATCTGAGTTATCTTTCTGGGGCAAAAGACACCTGGCTCGTACATAGCAATTCATGTTACAGACTTTGAGTGAGGGTTTTGGGGGTCATCTTAGGCGAGAAGGAGCATCGTCTGCTGGGTTAGAAAAAAATGGGCATTTGGTTCTCTGGACTGATATGTACCAGAAGAACTAGGAACTTTGTCTCTCACTCATTCTGAGCTTTTTCTTAAGATTTTTTTTTTTTGGATGTAGATAATTTTTAAAGTTTTTATTGAATGTGTGACAATATTGCTTCTGTTTTGTGTTTTGGATTTTTGGCCACAAGGCATGGGGGATCTTAGTTCCCCAAGGAGGGATTGAACCTGCTCCCTCTGCATTAGAAGGGGAAGTCTTAACCATGGGACCACCAGAGAAGTCCCCAAGCTTTGTCAAGATCAGATGAGGACAGAGTTTGTTCAAAGCATGAGATGTCCTCTTTCCCCCTCCCCTGCTTTCCACCCCTTGTGTAGGTCTGAGCTCTGCACGTCACTTGTCAGTGAGTCAAATTGAGTTGAACGATACACAGGAGGTATAGATAGCAATGTTTCTGCAGGTAAGAAGTGAGGAAAAGTCAGGCCTTCCCTTTGTGACTTTAAAGTGAGAAACTGTCATTGTCATTTTCATAGCAGCAGCTATAAGCATCATTAGAGAGGGGCTCACAGTGAGTGTCCTGTTGGAACAGAAAGGAGGAAAACCACAAGAGGAATCAGGAGAGGCAGAGGCTTCAGGAGATGAGCTGCCTGGTTTGAATTCTCCATTCCTTCAGTGTCTGCCCCCTTCATTCAGTGCAGTTCTTCCAGGTGCCTGTGGGGTGACTCCCAGCCTGGGAATGCGGGAGGGAATAAAGCTGGGTGTGCCGCTGGCTCCCCTGATGCTTAGCTGTGGGCACGCGGAGCCAGTAGCCCCACCTTCCTGTTGGTTCTTCTTCATCCACTTGTCATGGTGGGGCTGCTTCCACCTTGGATGGCATATGTTTGAGGCATTGTGCTGGGGGGCAGGGTGACTGAAATTGGTCAGGGGTCTTTTCCAGTTGGTCAGGGGTCTTTTCCCCACTGAAGGGATGCACATCTCTCCTGCAGGAGGGACCACCTGGAGATGCAGGAAAAATTGATGGATGATGAGTGTCAGGTTCATGGACGGAGGGAACACCAGGTAACATTGTACTCAGCACTGCAGATGGGAGGGAGACGGCTGGGTCAGTGGCCGGAGGGAGAAATTACTCACAGAACTGGAGGACTAAGGGTGTGGGGGCTGGGAAGGCGAGGCTGAGAGAAAGGTCTGGAGCCTGTTCCTGAGACCTCTCAGCACCAAGAGGTCAGGATGGAAGAGACACGGGGCCATCGGGTGTGGGGAGAACCAGGAGAGAGGGTCATCCAGATGGCTGGCTTTCAGGTTGACAAGGAGATGGACAGTGGCTTTGAATTCTCACAAGAGGCTGGGGAGAAGGTACCCCAAGAAGCCAGGAGTCCCCTGCATGTGGACTGTGACGTGAATGGGACGTTTTCTGTGATCTCTTTCTGTTAGGGATTCGCTGGTGGCTTTTTGTCCCTGGGGCCTCGAAGGTCGCAGCCCTTGTGGACAGACCTGGGGGCCAGAGCACAGGAGCTTGAATCTTAAGGAACATTTGCCCCCCAGCTAGCAGTTGGGCAGAAAGAGGTATGCTACTGTCCTTCCAGGTTGAAATACATGTTGATTTATACTCCGGCCCAGCTGTTTTCTTGGGGGAATGCCCTAGTGCGTGTGCGTGGTTGAGAAGGATGAGCGGTGCAGTGGACCCTGTGATACCCCGTGCGGCGCTGGTGGTCCTCCTGTGGTGATGGGACCCCCCCTCGGTGAGCCCCTTCTTGGGCACCCTCTCTCCTTCTCTCAGATGTGTGCTGACCCCTTATCACTCACTGCTCGCAGAATGAGGTAGCGCCGCCATCCACCAGGGAGTTCCAGACTCTTCTCTGGAGGCAGACAGAGGGCATGTACAGAGTCTGTGTCTCAGCTGAGGTTCTAGGACTTGTTTAGGTATCGGAGAGAAGACGTCACCTGGATGAGCTGCCTGCCCGGACGGTGAACGGCATCGTTGGTTCGGTGCCCTTGAGGGATTTTGTTCATTTCTTTTCTTCCTTCAACTGAGCAACTTAGTAAATCTTTATCAATTTTATATTAGTTTAGTTCTACTTAGAAACATTTTTTTCTCATACCCCCATAGTGTTTTTGTTTTCATTTTCTTTGTGTGTTTTGTCTTCACGCTTCACCAAGGTAGCTTGAATGGCCAACTTACTAGCAAAACGAGGTTATTCAAGAACTTCTTTTTTGATTTTTTCGTTTTAAACTTTTTCTTAGGCTTTGAGCATGACCTCATTGGCGACATAGCAACCTCCTTTTTCTTCCAAAGCATTGGACTTTGGGGAGCTAGAAGGCAGAAAGAATTCAATCATAGGGTTAATTTGCTGGTTTCTGTGGAAAGCAACCCAAACTTGCATCTGTTGACTATCAGCATCACTTTTTTTTTTCCCCCTGATCAGACACCTGCAGACTTGTGGGTGCCCAGCTTAGGTATGAGCATTTTCTGAGGTCCTGATGCAGGCGTGTATTTTCTGGTTACCGCTTGTATGTGTTTGAGCTGTTCTGTGTTAGAGTATTAATACACTGCTTGATTATAAACGTGCAGCAGCAGTACACTTTACCTACAGAGCCAGTGGAGTGACGTGCAGAAGAACAAAGTGCTGTGTTTTTGGACGTTTTTGTCTGTCCTCCACCCACTGCTTTTCTGCCCATCGCTTTCCCATGGGGTTTGACTGAACATTATGCAAAAATGCCTCTAAAAAGATCTTGCCTGTTTTCTGTTCTGACTTTTTTGTAGAGTTGTCCAATGAATCAAAACGTCAGATTCCACCAGGGCTACCTATGAACAGTTGAACTATTTATATTGGACTAGCTTCTGTTTTTATTTGTTGTTATTGTTCTGTCCTCAAGTGGTGTCCGACTGTTTGTGACCCCCATGGACTGTATATAGCCTGACAGGCTCCTTTGTCCTCCACTATCTCCCAGTGTTTGCTCAGATTCATGTCTCTTGAGTCAGTGATGCTATCTAACCATCTCATCCTCTGCCACCTCCTTCTCTTTTTGCCTTCATCTTTCCCAGCATCAGAGTCTTTTTCCCAGTGAGCCAGCTCTTCACATCAAAGTATTGGATGGAGTTTCAGCTTCAGTATAAGTCCTTGACGATTCAGGGTTGATTTCCTTTAGGGTTGATTAGTTTGATCTCCTTGCAGCCCAAGGGACTCTCAAGAGTCTTCTCCAGCACAGTTTGAAATTATGTTTTTATCGATCCCTCATATTTGTATTATTGCTCTGTCTGCAGAAGAGTTATTTACAACAGGAACCAGAGTGACGTGGCAGTTTAGCTGTACAGATAAGAAAACCGAAGCCCAGAGACTGGGACATAATCAGCATTTTCATGGTGCGGGCTGGCTTGGGCTGTGGGCTCCTCTCTCTGCTCTGGCTGTGAAACAAAAGCCCATCAGGGATTCTGTTTTCTCCCATAGACTCTGTCCCTCTCTCCCATCTAAGAACAAATTGGAAAAACGAGCAGAGGCCTATATGGGGTTCACCATTAAGCTCGGTCTAAACTAGTATACTCGTACTGCGTGGTCATCCATTTTTCAGTTTGATAGAACATTGATTCATGGAGAGTTAGATTAATGCATTAATTTGTTTTAACTATTTAACCGTCCAGTTTATTGAACATCTGCCACATGGTCTGGTACCATGTGTAGTGAATGTTCTCCTTAAGTTTTATTCAGTGCTCACAACAATCCTGCAAGTGTGGCTATGAGCGCCCTGATTTACAGATGAGGAAATCAAGACTCAGGTTAAGTCACATGATTGGTACGTGGCATCATAGGCTTCTAATTCAGGATGGAGGTGGTCTTCAAGCTGGCTGGTATTTATTACTTCTCATGACTCAACAAGGTTTAAAATGGATGAAATAACAAAACTGTAATAACACAGCAGCAACTGAGTGATCTCTAGGTTGTAATTTTAATAGCTGTTAGTATTTAATAGGGGCTTTATTTATTGAGGTATAATACACATACAGAGAAGAGCATAAGCCAAAAAAAATAGATGAACTGCTTGTTAAATTTTCAGAGTGAATATGCCTGTGTAACTGGAACCTGTATCGGAAATCAGAACCTTACCAGCACCCCAGGAGCCCTGTTTCTTTCCATCCACTCACTCTGTGCCTCCCGTTAGGCTGGCATCTGACATCAGAGGTGGTTTTGCTCGTTTTGGACACCTGACTGATGGAATGATCTGCGATGGACGCTTGTGTGTCTGGCTTCTTTGGCTGAACATTGTATTTCTGAGACTCAGGCTGTTGCTGTCGTTCTCCTTGCTCTCTGTTCAACGGTATCCTCACGCCCCACAGTCTGCTTCTCCACGCAGCTGTTAATGGACATTGGGGTTGCCTCCCATTCGGGGCTGTTGTGAATAGTACTACTCTGAACATCTTTATGAAAACATTTATGTGTTTGAAAGAAAATGTGTCTCTCTTGCCACCTTTCCCCACTTCAGTATGGTTTTCTGCAAGGTGTTTTCTAGTTGGGATTATAAAGCTATGATGTTAGCTTCTAAAATCTTGTTGAGAAAATCATCCTGTTTAAAGTGAAACCCATTCTCTGCTCTCCTGCCTGCCCCCTTCCATTTTCCCAGCTCAGAAGAGTATGATGTTGAAAGGGGTGAAAGCACCCTTTTGGAATCAGACCCAGGTTCAAATCCTGGTCCTGTACTTTCCGAGCTGTGTAACCTGGGGCAAAATAACAGGGTTTCTGTTTACTGTGCTTAGTTGCTCAGTCCTGTCCAACTCTTTGTGACCCCATGGACTGTAGCCCATCAGGCTCCTCTGTCCATGGGGATTCTCCATGCAAGAATACTAGAGTAGCTTGCCATGTTCTCCTCCACAGGGTCTTCCCAACCCAGGGATCAAACCCAGGTCTCCCACATTGTGGGTAGATTTTTACCTACTGAGGCATCAGGAGATGCCTGGAGTGGGTAGCCTATCCCTTCTCCTGGGGATCTTCCCCACCCAAGATTCGAACCGGGGTCTCCTGCATTGCAGGCAGAGTCTTTACCAGCTGCGCTACCAGAGAAGCCCTAGTTGTTGTTACCTGTGGCCAGCAACAGCACTTGTCACAGGTGACACTTACAGAAGGCTTACTGTTTCCAGGCCCCGAGGTGGGTGTGCCTGTCTCGTCTGTTCTTCATAACCGTAGAAGAGGATCTGCCTTTCCTCTTCCTCTTCCTTCTTCCTCTTCTTCCACTTCTCCTCCGCCTCCTCTTCTCCATCTTATTCCCTTTCCTTTCTTCTTCTTCTTTTTAACTGGTGAGGAAACATACCCCCAAATCACACTTACAGTAAATGAGAGCTGGAATTTAGACCCATTTGGTGTGATAGGAGCCTACATCCTTGAAGCTGTCTGAGCTCAGAGGGAATGGGGAGACTTACAGGGAATAGAAACTCCTGCCTCACTGGGCCATTGTGAGGCTTAAGTGATGGGGAGACACTTATGCAGAACACCGAGAGATGATGCATAGTGACTCCAGAGTGGATTCCTCTCGTGGCTTGTCTCTGATGCTTTTGCTAACAGTGCTGAGAGTCTGGGTGAGGTGGCCCTGCTCCATCAGGTGTCATCCTGGAAACGGACACCATGTTATTTGTGGAGCCATCGCCACCTACTGGTTGGTCCCGTCTCACTTGGTCCAGTTGAGATCTTAAACATGGGCACGTGTTCTGTCTTCCCAAGGTTTCTCTTGCCTTCGTTCCCATCTTCTAAATATAAAATGTGTGCCTTATTTTTTTAATATAAAAATACATTTTTCAGGGATGAGAAAACGAGTTTGGTATTTTCCCAAGCGCGTCACTGTTTGGCAAGCGTGTGGCAGCATCTCTGTGGCCAGTTTATTGCGAGTCTGAAATTCCAGCAGCGGTGGGCCCGGCACAGTTGGAAAAGCCACATTTCTGAGCTCGCGTGGATTGCTCTGGTTCGGCGTCACTTTTCTGCCTTTGTTGAGTTTGTGGCCACGAAGGTCATCTGGGCACTTGTCTGATGCCTTTGGGTCCCAGATAGTGCCATGGTCTCCTGTCAACAAGACTGAATCTTCAGGTTGTTCCCAGGCTCAGGAGTTTTGTAAGTGAAGCCCTTGGGTGTTTGGGAGAAATTCCCATTTTAACTCACTTTCTGCTCTCTCAAGGCCTTCCTCCTCACAACCAGGCTCCCTTCTGGGAACTGTGGGTGCTGAGGGAGACTGCCGTGGCTCCAGGGACAGTCCTTGCTCTTCCAGGTTGACCCGAGCCTGGCCTTGGCTGGCGTGCAAACTTAAGTGACTTGGATTTTTCCAAGTAAATCTCTTAGAGACAGCCTGGGAAACAAATGCTCTTAAAAACTTCCTGGGAATTACTTTCCAGAAGTTGCAGCACTTCAAACATTTAATTGTTTAGCTTCGGTTTGGTTCTGGTATAGCTGTAACCTGCATGCACTGATAGGTTTCAGGTGTTGTTTTCTAAAGGATTCATTTATGAGTGCTTTAGATAGATTTTAAATATTGAGGTGGACATGGAACTTAGCATAATCTGTAAATTTTGATTTTTTTCCTCTCAGAGGATTGTTTTATTTTATAGTATAAATATAACTTTTATATGTACTGAGGTGAAGTGAAGTGAAAGTCGCTCAGTCACGTCTGACTCTTTGTGACCCCATGGGCTATACAGTCTGTGGAATTCTCCAGGCCAGAATACTGGAGTGGGTAGCTTTTCTCTTCTCCAGGGGATCTTTCCAACCCAGGGATCGAATCCAAGTCTCTTGGATTGCAGGTGGATTCTTTACCAGCTGAGCCATGAGGGAAGACCCCAAAATTTGGGTGACTTGTTTTATTTCAATACTCAGTTTATTGTGGTCTAGAAGCAAACCTGCAATATCTCCGAGGACTAAGTTTTAACTTTTATCGTTGTGGGAATTCCCTGGTGGCCCAGGGGCTAGGACTATGAACTAATAATATCTGGGTTCAGTCCCTGGTCAGGGAACTAAGATTCCTTCAAGCCCTACCAAAAAAATAATAAAATTATCTTTGTGATGTAGAAATTTGAAAATGAACTCCTGGAGCCAGGAACAGTCTAATGGGAAACCCAGATGCAGTGAATGTTTATTCATCCAGTTGTGGAATTTTTCTGTGGGGATGGTTATTCACCTCTGAAAAGCAGTCAACACAAAATACCCGGGACTAGCAGAGGCCTGGACCCACGGTTAACCTTTGAAAAGGGGAAAAATGCAAAGAAGGACTCAAGAGGGCATCTATAAGGCTGGAAGTCCCCTCTCTTTTCTGAGACAGTGGAGTTTAGTAATGATTTTGCTCATTCACAGGAATCAAAGGCAGAATTCTCATCAGGTTACATTTTTAGTGTACAGTGTTAGTGTCTGTCTAAAATGCAAATCTGTGTTTTTATTCCTCAGCTTAAAATCTTTCACTGAATCCCCTCGACCTCAAAACAGCATCAGAGTTTCTCAACATCAGCCCTGTCTCCTTGGTACATGCCTTGCACTGCAGCCAGAGCCATTCAGAACTCCATGTGCGTGTGATAGACTTCACATTTTGCAGAAAGGTCTTAATGTTGGTAGCATGAATGGGTCTTAGAACCATTGAAAGTTACCATCGACTGTGGATTACATGAGGGGAGGGGGTGAGTAAACCTAGGAAGACTTCCCAGTGAGTTAGGGGATTGTAAAGAATGCTTTATTATCATTAAAACAAGCAAACACACCAGCAAACAGCAAAGAGATTTAATGGGCTCCATCATTTAAAAGAAGAAAAAGCTTTTAAAAAAAGAAAAAAGTTACCAGAGAGAACATGAAGGGGGCTTCTCTACTGAGCTGACCCTCATTTTCCTTCACTGACTTGATAGTTTTTAAAAAATCCCTTTATGAATCAGTTACTGGTCCAGGCGCGTGTATCTGATAAGAGTGTCTTCATGTTAATTTCTGGAAGAAGGTTTCATGTAGCAATACTGATACCCATTTCAAAGTGCCTTTACTTCCAGACATTTTTCTGTCTCCTCTTTCCTTCTGGGCTGTGGATTACTGGTTGCTCAGGCTTTAAGCCGCGTTGCTTGAGACTCCAGGCAGCTCCGGGGCTCCCTCTCCTGGTGGTCCTTCCTGGATTCTGTTCCTTCATTTAAGGATAAGTCTTCAACTCAGTGCAATGTATCTGGTAACTCAGACTGTAAAGAATCTGCTCGCAGTGCGGGAGACCTGGGTTCGATTCCTGGGTCAGGAAGATCCCTTGGAGAAGAGAATGGCAACTCACTGCAGTATTTTTGCCTGGAGAATTCCACAGACAAGAGCCTGAGACTGGTGGGCTACCGTCCATGGGGTTGCAGACTCAGACGCAGCCGTGCGACTGAGCGGGCACCCACACAGGAGTGGGGAGCAGCTCATGGGTGCAGGGCCTCTGTCGTGTACAGTTTTCAGGGCCGCCTTCCTTCTCGTACATGACCTTTCCCAGACCCCAGTGTGGTCCACTCCCTGCGACCACAGCTTTCCCCTCAGACTAGTTTGCAGTCTCGCTTGAGGTCTGTACACTTGACTCAGGCTGGGGCCCCCTCTCCCGTCTCCACTTGGATGAAGGACAAACCAGGGAGAGAGAAGAAGGAAGAAGTCTGTGCCTTCGTTTATGGGCAGAGCTCCCTCAGCCGCTGCCCACCCGTGGCCTGTCTGCCTCTGTCCAGCAGAGACAGGCCGATCCTGTCTCAGGCCAGTAGAAAAAGAGAGGCTCCTCAGGCCCCCCCAGTCTTAAGAGAAAGTGAAGAAGAATCCAAGCTAGAACTTGTTCTCTAGGCTCAGAACTGAAGTCTGTTCACTGTGTACACAGGAAGCTCAATCTGTCTCTTGCCACCAAGGCCCAAGACAATGTACCCCAGCCCTGACCTCTGGGAACCAGGGGCAGTGGGCATCTGTGTGGCCTCCTGTCATGGGAATAGTGGGAGTGGAGGGTTGGGGGGTTGTGGGAGAGGTGAAGTGAGAGACCCTGGCAGTCACTTAGTAAGACCAGGAAGGAGCCCCCCAGGGTCTGGCCCCTCACTGCCTCAGCTGCTTGCCCTCAGTCACCCGGGTGTCCAGGGACATCTCCAACCCAGCATGTCCCAAAGGGAGCTCCTGACCTCACTCCCGTCTGCTGTGCTCACGGCCCCCACCACAGCAGCTCTGTCCTCGTTGCTCAGGCCAGAGCCCTTGGAGGCACCCTCGACCCCTCTGTGTGTCTCACTCTTGGTGTACAGTCCTTCAGGAAGTCCCAAGGGCTGAAATGAAATGACATCTGGTCTGCTGCACCCATCTCTCACCTGGGTCCCCTGACAGCTGCCTCCTGGAGTCTTTCCTTGGCTGTGCTGGGCCTGTCCTACACTCGGCTAGAATAATCGTCCAGACACATGAGTCAGAGCTCGTCACTTCCTGCTCAGAGCCCTGAATGGTTCTTTGCTGTCACTCAGGGCAAAAGCCAGAGCCCTGGCACTGGCCTTCAAGTCCCCACATCGAATCCCACCCCTCTCTGGTGCCCCCACTGGTCCCCCTCCATCCCCACCTTCACTCATGTCTCTCCTTCCTCAGATGCATCAGGCGTGCTCCTGACTCTTTATTCCCCGAGTCTGGAACACTCTTCTCCCCAGGTCTACAGGCTCCCCTCCCCTGCTGACACCTTGACCTCAGGAGGCAGGAATCTGGATGTGAGGTCGGGGAGATTACCCTTGGTTTAGGACAGAGGGACTAATCCTTTTATGGCAGCTCATTGCCTTCTTGTCTACTGATTAACTAGATGAAACTGCTGTTGGCTTTTAAACAAAATCAAGACTGCCTGCAGGTCTGTCTGGCACTTCTCCAGTCTCCACTAAGGAGTGCATTCTCTGAGGGGCCAGTTCAAATAGTCAGGCTGATGTGATGGGATCGCTGACCTATGACAGGCCCAATTCATGAGTTTTCATTTGGGGGAGGCTGCAGACATACTTGTCTTTTAAAAGATCAATGCAGGTAGCATATAAGGAATATTTGGTTTAATCTGTTAGATGGGGTGGTGGTGGTTTAGTTGCTAAGTCGTTTCTGACTCTTGCAACCCCATGGACTGTAGCCTGCCAGGCTCCTCTATCCATGGGATTCTCCAGGCAAGACTACTGGAGTGGGTTGCCATTTCCTTCTCCAGGGGATCTTCCCAACCCAGGAATCGAACCCGCGTCTCCTGCACTGCAGGCAGACGCTTTACTAACTGAGCTACTAGGGAAGCCCAGTCTGTTAGATACGTGTGTATTATTGCTTGGCCGTGCATTTATACCTAAAATACACAAATGATGCAGCCACAGTGTTTCTGTTTTAGTTGATTTAATTTATTCTTTTTCCCTCTTTATTTCATGTTAATTTTCAAAAGATCTTTCTATTAAAAATAGGAAAAATTGTAATTTGGGAGACAGAACATGAGTTTTCAGATCAGAGAGTGTTAATTTTCTTTTTTTTTTTCAAGTCTGAGATTTACACTATTGGCAAAATTAGCTTAGGCAAGTTATTTTAACTTTTATTCCTCTGTTTATTGTCTGTGAAATAAAGATTCTAGTGCTTCTGTTCATAGGACTGTCACTGGGATCAGGTGTGATCACGTACCCACAGGTGCTGTATCTAAAGTGTTGGGAAATTGTTGGCTGCTGTTGAGGACAGTTCAGAGATTCAGGAAACATCACTGATGACTTTGAGACCCAAGACTCCTACTTGTAGCTACCGGCCTCTGGACCCGTTTTACTTATTTCTAAATTCTACTTGAGATTGCATCTTTATTCTTTTCGATTATACCCCCACTCCCCCACCCCCATGCCAGAGTCCATGGAAGCACATAGCCACGTCTCTCCTGCCTGCAACCCTGCCCCGTGTGTACACACACACACACACTCTCTCTCTCTCTCTCTCTCTCTCTCTCTCTCTCTTTCTTTCACTTGGGTATTTGCTTGGGGCATTGATTTCATGGGCAGAAATAAAGATGGAGTCTGTCTTCCATCCAGGAGCTTGCTCACAGGGGCTCTGTCTTCTTTCTGTTTATTACAGATTTGATTAAGTTCAAAGTTTATTCAGCTTCTGCCATGTGCCAGACACTTGGCTGGACCCTCGGATTTAAAGCTGGAGACAAAGTGTTTCTGGCCCTTTCACAGACTAGACAGACATGTATGGTTACGGCGTGTGCGTGCACGAGTGCTCACTCGCTCAGTCGTGTCTGACTCTTTTGTGGCCCTGTGGACCGCAGTCTGCCAGGCTCCCCTGTCCATGGGATTCTGCAGACAAGAATGCTGGAGTGAGTTGCCATTTCCTTCTCCAGGTGATCTTCCCAGGTCAGGGATTAAACCCGTGTCTCCTGTGATGGTAGGCAGGCTCTTTACCACTGAGCCACTGGGGAAGCCCTCCCAGGTGTACGGATGCTTCTTGTACCGGAAATACATCTGCATGGTGCTGCTGGGGCTCTGAGGATGCAGGGGAGGGGGACCACTCTCTTGACTCACCTGGAGAGGTGGGGACAGGGGGCAGTGCTGGGTGTGAGCCTGCTCAGATGGGATCCTCCCTCCTGCCCTTGCCCTCTTCTCAGATCCCTGTTCCATCCGGGGGCATGGCTCTTGCCAGAGAATTAACACGCATGTACTCTGGACTTTCCAGGGAAGTCCCACTATCAGATGTTCTGCTGTAGTGAGGCCCTGCCTCTGACTTTTGGTTTGGAAAATTTCGTCATCCTGCAGGACAGGGAGGCATAAAATGACGTGTTGGTTATCTTGAAAGGTTTATGTGTTAGGGAGAGGGAGCAGGGGGTGGGTAAGCGCTGAGAGACAGGCCCAGGGGTCTGCAGCAACCGGATACCTGCCAGGTGGATCACAGGGGTTTCAGCCTGCACTCAGCCAGCCATATCCCCCCAGCTCTTGCCCCCATGCCTTTTCTCTTCCGTCTCACAAAATATGACACGTTTTCATATAGTTGTCGCTGGGTATCGAGGCTGCAGAGAACGAAGGAAGGAGACGTGTACCCCACTCTCCAGGGGCCTCTACACACATGGACTTAAATTGAACACAGGACCCAGGGGTCATCACATCATGTGTTCCTGTCACGTGCTGATAACAGAGTCCAAGCCCAGAAATAAGCCACTTGGGTGGTCTGTTCTGTTCTCCAGTGAAGCCTCCTCTTCCTTCTAGACAACAAGTGTGGAGAGCTGGGCTCTGCTGCCTGGTCCCTCCCCCTGCGCCCGGCACTGTTCTGGCAGCTGGAGGGTGGGGTGTGTGCGCGGATGAAATCCTTGCCCTCAGGGGCATCTGCTTTAGGTGGCCAGTGACTAGTCAGTCAACCTGTGGTTTGGAGGAAGCACAGAAGGGCTGGGGTGGGATTGCAGGTTTAAGCAGGGCTGTTAGGAGGTCAGGGCTCTCTGAGAAGGTGCCATCTGAGGAAAGATGCAAAAGGCTCTGAACGGAATGAAGTCTCCAGGGTGCTCACAGGAGTGGGAAGGAGACAGGGTCCAATAGCCTGGCAGGATAAGAAGGCTGATCTGCCCCCAGGGAGCTGCTGGCCTCTTATGTGGGCTCTGGGATCTGTACGTTTTTAGAACGTCTTAATTTGGAGGCTGAAGGGAGTGTGAAGGACCTGGGTCTGGTGTCCAGGTGCTCATTGTGGGTTCAGTGGGTATTTAGACATGGTGGTGGGCAGGACCCGTGTGACCTGAAGCTCACGGTGAGCCTGGTGCGGACCCTTCTGGGGGTGGGCCTCTCCTGTGCTTTAGTTGTCTGCTCCCAGAACCAAGTGGGCTCTTCCCGCTCCTTGTCACCCACCGTGGCTAAAACAGAGAGAGCTTCAGAGGGTTTCCAATGAAGTGGCGGAGGCCCCCTGGAGGATGCGCTCGGCTATCCCAGGCCTCTGCTCTGGGCAGACAGACATCTGAACCGACGCCACAATGACTCTCATTGTTCTGTTTCAGACAGCCCACTGGAGGATCCTGACCCCAAGGACACGTATCTCATCCCAAGTAACATCATGGCCGAGCCAGACTATATAGATGATGACAATCCTGAACTCATTAGGCCTCAGAAACTAGTCAATCCTGTTAAGACGTCCCGGAACCATCAAGACCTTCACAGAGAACTTCTTATGAATCAGAAAAGGTACGATGGCTTTTTGAGCAAAGTTTTCCTTAGGGGACTTTTGAGGTAGCTAGATTTGTTTCTTGACCATATGGAAAGCTTCCTTATTCCTTCACGCATCCTTGAGTCAGAACATCCGTGGTGTAGAGCCGTCTATAGGCTCAGCTGCCGCCTCCAGGATCACTGAGGGTTCTGTGGTCCTGAGTCCCCTTCTCAGATGGACACATATTTTAGAATGTGTACACAAGAGGCTGGATTAAGGATAAAAGAGCTTGTCTTTCATCAAGGAGAAGTACGTTGTTTCCCCATATATTTGGGGAAACGTGAGAACCAGATACTGCCAACCTTAGCATTTGTAGAGTGGCCGAGAGAAGTCTCTAGAACCACATCAGACTTAACAATAGATAAGGACCCCCTTTCTTGTGTTCTCATTTGTTTGTTTTTAGGGGGGCATTTTAGATGATTGCAGTCATTCTTATTATTACTATTTGTTTTTTGGAGAGGAGTAAAGCATTTGCCTTCTGTCTTCCTTGTAAACCATTTGTTGGTTCCATCTGTGTAATAATCCAATTTTGATTGTTGGGTGTGGTGTACTCTGCTTTTTAAATTTTTTAAAAAAATTATTTTATTGAAATGTAGTTGATTTACAACTACATTTGCTGTTCTGGTGAACAGCAAAGTGATTCAGTTATACATGTAAATATATATTATTTTCCATGATGGTTTATCACAGGACACTGAATATAGTTCCCTGTGCTGTACGGTAGGACTCTGTTGTCCATCCATTCTGTATATAAGAGTTTGCATCTGCTAATCCCAAACTCCCAGTCCATCCCTCCCCTGTTCTCCTCTGCCTTGGCAACGATGAGCCTGTTTCGTAGATAAGTTCATTTGTGTCATATTTTAGATTCCACAAGTAAGTGATGTCATATGGTACTTGTCTTTCTCTTTCTGACTTTGCCTTGTATCATAGTCTCTAGGTCCATGCATTTTGTAGCACATGACATTATTTCATTCTTTTTTGTGCCTGGTACTCTGCTCTTTAAGTGATTCTAAGCAAGACCATTGGGCTAGGAGAGCTGAGGATGTAAGACACACATTATTTTCTCTAAGATCTGTTAAGCTTCATTTAGAACTATTTTTGGGTCTTCAGACTAAAATTGTTGATCTGAATTGTGAAACTGTGGATCACTCAACCACTCACTGTTTGCTCTGCTTTGGTGATAAGGTAGCTACTACTCACTGAACTGAAAGATGTGCAGACAAAGCTAAGCACTGGGGTAATGTTATGGAAGGAAGGCTTAATCAAAAATAAAACCTTTCAAACAGGATATGAGGGGGCATTTTTGTGGTAGTTCTCTGTCTGAGTACACCTAGGCCAGAACTCCTAACTCCTGTCCCAGGAACTCTCTGTGATTACATCTCTCCCTCCAAAAGTGGTAATGTGTTTTGCTTTCTGTCCCCAGCATGACAGTGTGCTGCTGGGTTAACCCTTATTCAACAGAATGTGAGTTTGATCCTTTTTGAATAAGTGCTTAACTTCTACCTGTCTTCATCACATAAAAGTTAAAATAACAACAAAACCAAATGGGTATCATCATGCCCAAAGTGAAACAGGACTATGTAAGTTCCTCAGTAGGCCAAAGAATTTGGAAGTTGTCCCTGCAAGAAACCGCACCTGCATTTTGCTGGGAAGATGGAAAGGTTACTATCCTCTAAAAGAGAGTAGCTAAATGGTTTTCTGAACAAAAAGTTTTCTGACTGTCTTTATCTCTTGGATCTTAGATTCCTTGTCTGTCAAACAGCACTAGGACACTTAGTTGATCTCTGCGAAACATTCTAGTTCAAACTGTTGTTGGTTTTTTTGTTTTTTTCTATAACATCTACAAAAAGCCTCCATGTCAGAAATAGAGGCAAAAGTAAACCAAAATTGGCAGCATAGTCGTTGTTTGAGTTAGAGCCTCTAGACTATTCTGCAGAAATGTATGTAGCAGCCTGGGTCATACCTGTACAGGTAGAACATTACTGGTTTGGTTTGTGCAGTGAATCTGTTTCCAGATTTCCTGGAGTAGATACATCCTGTGAGGATGCATCATCCTCCTGTTGGCCTTTCTCCTGTGCTTTTCTCTCTTTGTTTGCACAGCTGACCTCTCAGCTGGGCTCAGCTCAGCTGCTTTTAGAGGGATTTTAGAGAATGCTCATGTTCCCTTGAGCACCAAGGTGAGGAGAGCACATGGGCTTTGAGGTCAGGGAGAAATGGTTTGGATCCGGTTCAACATTTAACTTGCTGTTTGGTTGCTACATCATGTCTGACTCTTTGTGACCCCATGGACAGCTTGCCAGGTTCCTCTGTCCATGGGATTCTCCGTGCAAGAATACTAGCGAGGGTTGCCATTCCCTTCCCCAGGGGATCTTCCCAACCTTTTATGATTTTGGACAAGGTCTTCTTTCCTGAGATCTGTTTCTTTATCTGTTAAGTGAGGGATAAAAATAATCTTTCTTATAAAGATGAAAATGAAGGAGAACGTGTATAAACATCTACTAAAATACCTGACCTATGTAAGACATGCTCAGTTAGCACCATCCATCTTTCCACTTACCCTGACACAGCATCTGAAAAATCCCTGTTGCCTTTTCCTGTTTTTCTCTGAAGAGTTCTGATCTGGTTGTAGAAGTGTATTTAAAAAAATAAAATAGAAGTTGCAAAATCAAGTGAGTATATCTTATCCTGCTTCTTTAGGTTTTTTCCAAAGGTAAGATCTTAGTTTGGTAGAATCCTCTTTATAATACACCTGCTTTTAGAGTAAAGACTTCTAAAGCAGTTTCTTCTCTTACATTTATCTTTTAGCACATAAACTTTTTCACAACTTTGGCTTTTCATTTCTAAGTTTTAGTACCAAATAATAGAAAGTATCACATCAATAGTATGTATGAATGAATGAATAAAAGTTGCTCAGTCATGTCCGACTCTTAGTGACCCCATGGACTATATCATAGGCTGTCAGGCTTCTCTGTCTATGGAATTCTTCAGGCAAGAATACTGGAGTGGGTTGCCATTTCCTTCTCCAGGGGATCTTCCCAATCCAGGAATCAAACCTGGGTCTCATGCATTGTAAGCAGATTCTTTACCATCTGAACCAGCAGGAAAACTCTGCTGCTGCTGCTGCTGCTGCTGCTGCTGCTGCTGCTGCGTCGCTTCAGTCGTGTCCGACTCTGTGTGACCCCATAGACAGCAGCCCACCAGGCTCCCGTCCCTGGGATTCTCCAGGCAAGAACACTGGAGTGGGTTGCCATTTCCTTCTCCAGGGCATGAAAGTGAAAAGTAAAAGTGAAGTTGCTCAGTTGTGTCCGACTCTTCACAACCCCATGGACTGCAGCCTACCAGGCTCCTCCGTCCATGGGATTTTCCAGGCAAGAGTACTGGAGTGGGTTGCCATTGCCTTCTCCAGAAAACCCTGATAGTATGTATATATTCATTTAAAGCATTGTCATACTTGCTGACTAGTTTGTACTGTAATGAAAATCTGTTGACTTTTCTGCAACTTGTAAAGGGCTTTCCCATATTTTATCCAATGATTTTTTCAGAAACCCAGTGTGTGTTGTTTTGGAATTGTTCTAATTTGATATGTGAATGAAGGGAAACTCTTCAGGGTACCAGGCTAAAGAGTCTTCTCAAGGTGACACAGTAGCTTTTTGGAATAAAAACAGGGTTGAAATCAATATAGAATTATGTATGTCTTTAATTATATATATATCTTTAAAGACAGATATGAATCAAATTTAATAAAAATATGAATGAGGGACTTCCCTGGTGTTCCAGTGGTGAAAACTTTGCTCCCAGTGCAGGGGTCCTGGGTTCAATCCCTGGTCAGGGAACTAGATCCTGTGTGCCCCAACTAAAGATCCTGCAAGCCCCAAGCAAAGATTGAGGATCCCAAGTGCCACAACTAAGGCTTGGCACAGCCCAATAAATAAATAAATAATTTTAAAAATAATATATAAATGAGAAGAAGGGGTAGGAATAGGAGAGGAAGACAGAACTGAGATCACAGAACAAGCTTTGTGGAACCTTTGCTCTTTGTGGCTGCGTATTTGGCTCAAATCTCTGTCGCAGTTCAAAGAGTTGTTGGAAGCACCTTCTAGAGATCAGAAGACAAAAGCAGAGTCCGTGCTTAGGAGAGCACATTCTCATAGGTGTTCTCACTCCGCATCCCATACTCCTTCAAGTATTCTGCTCTTCTGTTTGCCAGCTTCTGGACCCAGCTAAGTTTCAGGTTAAAAGTCTTTAAATTTTTTTTGAAAAGATGTTTTTGATGTGGACCATGTTTAAAGACTTTATTGAATTTGTTACAATATTGCTTCTGTTTTATGTTTTGGTTTTTTTGGCTGAGAGGCATGTGGGATCATAGCTCCCTGACTGGAGATTGAACCCGTATCCTCTGCATTGGAAGAAGAAATCTTAACCACTGGACCACCAGGAAAGTCCCTAAACGTCTATATTTTGATCTGGTTATTCCACTTGGTCTGATGATTAAGACCTTGTGTTAGGGTGCTCAGAGTCTTTAGCTATTTCCATAAAATGGCAGATTGCAAGAGGCATTATTTTTGATACTTGAAAGATCAGTGTTCAAGAGTGCTTATTTCTGATATAATTTAGAGAGAATCTGCCTTCTCTAAAAAGAGTATCTGTGCTAAGTCACTTCAGTTGTGTCTGACTCTTGGCGACCCTATGGACTGTAGCCTGCCAGGCTCCTCTGTCCATGGGATACTCCAGGCAAGAATACTCCAGGCAATGCCCTCCTCCAGGGGATCTCCCCGACCCAGGGATTGAACCTGCATCTCTTATGTCTCCTGCATTGGCAGGTGGGTTCTTTACCACTGAACCATCAGGGAAGCCCTTCTAGAAAGAGTCCTTTGGGACAAATATAGAATCCCCAGCTACCCTGCATCCCCACCGCTGGATCTTTGGCTTGTACCTTTCAGGCAGCAGTTTCCAGGACTTTCTGCAGTTGGCGTGCTTTGCCAGACAAACAATTAGTTCCTCAATAAATGCTTATTGCTGTGCAACATGAAAAAAAGTAACGGAAGTTGAGGTAGAAATATTTGCATTTGAATCAATGCAGGTAGAAAGGGCTTAGTTAAACATGTAGAGGTGGGCCGACCAAACCAGAAGATTCCAAGATTCAAGATCAAGGGCTGGAGAACCAAAGGCAACCCTCCTCCTCCCCCATAAAGGAAAATATTAGGCCAAGAGGCTTGACTGGGTAGGCAGCGGAAAGGAGCGTGTTGTGTTAAAGTTTGTGCCAGACCTTCCGCTGCCTGGTGCTGACCCGCACGATGGTTTCCCTGTCACAGGTTTAAGTGTGGCTGCCGTGGAGGTGGGGCGGTCCAGTCGGTCCCCAGATGTGTTCAGTGGTTTCTGTGAAAAGTGAAAGGGACCTTTAAAAGTTGTCTGTACATTTTCATCAGTGACGGTGGGAATATAAATTGTTGCAGCCTAGTTGGAAAGTGATTTGGCCATCCACATCCAAATCCAGAATATGCAGATGCTTAGCCAGCAGTTCTGCTTCTGAGAATGTCACCGACAGAAATACTTGGATAGGACAGATATAAATGGTCAAGGAAGTCTCTCGCCTCCTTGTGTTCCATCGGGGACAACTGGAAACAACCTAAATGTCTCATTATAGGCGTGACAAAATTTTGGCACTTCTGTGCTCTGATAAAGCTATAGCTAGTATAGGGGAGCACAGACGAGATGGGGTGTTATCTGTGGATGCAGTGGTGTGGGGAGGGCTTCCCAGGTGGCTCAGTGGTAAAGAATCCACATGCCAGTGCAAGGGACTCAGGTTCCATCCCTGGGCTGGGAAGATCCCCTGGAGGAGGAAATGGCAACACACTCCAGTATTCTTGGTTGGAAAATTCCATGGACGGAGGATCCTGGTGGACTACAGTCCAAGAGGTCACAAAGAATCGGACACGGTCGACCAACTGAGCACGCATGCACACAGGAGTGGGGAGCAGTCCATGGGTGTAGGGCCTCTATCTTGTACAGTTTTCAGAGCCACCGTTCACCTAGAACACCGTGCGTGTGGTGTGCCCAGTAGATGTCGACCGGGGGGAGTTGAGGTGTGCTTTCACTTTTTGTCTTGCTAATATGTATAAGTCACCTAACTTTTTTCAAAGTGTCAGTCGCTAAGTCATGTCCAACTCCTTGTGACCGCATGGACTGTAGCCTCTGTTCGTGGGATTTGCAGGCAAGATTACTGGAGTGGGTTGCCATTTCCTTCTCCAGAGGGTCTTCCCAACCCAGGAATCGAACCCAGGTCTCCTACATTGCAGGCAGATTCTTTACCATCTGAGCCACCAGGGAAGCCCTATAAAACATTGTTTTTTTTCAAAGAGGACTTACTAATTTGAAAAATCAATTTGGTCCACTATAAAAGTCACAGTAAGCAATTCAGGCGGAGAAGGCAATGGCAACCCACTCCAGTACTCTTGCCTGGAAAATCCCATGGGTGGAGGAGCCTGGTAGGCTGCAGTCCAAGGAGTCGCAAAGTTGGACATGACTGAGCGACTTCACTTTCACGTTTTACTTTCATGCACTGGAGAAGGAAATGGCAACCCACTCCAGTGTTCTTGCCTGGAGAGTCCCAGGGACGGGGGAGCCTGGTGGGCTGCCGTCTATGGGGTCTCACAGAGTCGGACACGACTGAAGTGACTTAGCAGCAGCAGCAGCAAGCAATTCAGGAATAACTGTTGGTCTTGAGTGGTACCATGGCCCCCAGGCCAAGTTGTCAGTCATCAAGTGATTGAAAGTTCTTGTTAATTGTATATGTTAGAATGGATTAAAGATAATCAATGTTGTCATACAGAGGCTTATACTGTTTTAGACTCAGAGAATCAGATAGTGATTGCCTTTTTCCATTTGGCACAAAGTTAAGTGAGCTGCTTAATAAAATATTAATTAAATTTGTATGACTTCTTGACTATTATAAGTGCAGGACATTTATCATATTAGCGCCATTTTCCTGAGTTTTGTGTTACTAAATATTTTATCTTACTGCACTATTGGGTAAAATCTTTGAACAGAAAATGAGTACGTGTATTAGTTAAACCCATTCACATGTTTCTGTAGAGTGCCAGCTTAATGCATCATACATCAGTTTGTTGAACAGCTTTTGCATAATCCAGAAGCACTTAATAACAGTTGAGGTTAATTTCTCCAGTGAATTATAGTTTGAAATTTAAATTGTGCAGGTAGCTAAATTCTTAATTCTATAATTTAAATCCCTTAACTCTGTAAGTGTTATAGTGAGAGTTTTTAATAGTCATGAAGCTCAGTGGGTCTTTCTCAGATTATTTACAAACAGATTTTCCAGTGCTCAGTGACACCTAAGTCTATAGGAGAAGAGTACTGTAAGCAACTTATTTATTGCACTGAGTAAAGATTTGGTTTCTGGACTAGTCTGTCTATACTTCTCTCCTCCTCATACAATGTGAACAACTAGGAAACAAACTGTTAATTAAATCACAAAATAGCCTCTTTTATTTCACTGGAAATATGGCTGAATTTAATATTTTCTTTTCTTTTTTTTTTAAACCAAGGGTTCTGCTAATGAAAATGGGGAAAGGGAAGACATACATGTTATTTTGAGGTCTATGTCCTTTATATTCAGTGATGAATTATACTCATCTTTACTTTATAAAAAGCAGCTTTGAAAAAATCATTTATTTAAAACGTAGGTAGAGAGCAGAGATGCCAGAATTTTAAAAATTCCGATAGATGAGGAAGTGTGATGTTTGCAAGTGTGATTAGTTTGCAAAATATGATAGAGTGAACTTGAAAGAGATTGAAGCAAGGGTGTTGTTGAGATTCTTAAAACCAGAACATGTTTTGGAAATTCTTTAAGTTATTCAGAGGACTCCTAGTTGATTAGTCGCCTTAGCTGATTGGAGTAGTTTGGAGAACAGCCACGGAGATTGATGGGCCTGGTGCACAGACTCCCGGGCATCATCATTGAGGCCGGCCGGTGTGTTGGGAGGCACATAGGCCTCCTTGGTCCTGGGCTGATCCAGCAGAGCTGGTTTCCAGAAAAGCACGAGTTCCTGTTGTGGCTGTGTGTGTGCTCGTGGGCGCGAGTGTGATAGCTCTGTCCCTTACACCCTTGGCTGTCTGACCTTGATAACGCTCTTCCTGTTCTGTAACTTGCTGTGTTTTTGTCATCAGTGTGAATACTGAGTTGAGATACTTTAGGGGGCAGTGGAGACTGGCTCAAGGGAGGGAGGACAGTGAAGAGGAGGTGGGCAGCTAAGCTAGCACGAGGGTCGGGGCACGAGGGGGAGTCCAGACTGGAGAAACCATGAGGAGCAACCTGGCCAACAGCCCTGTCTGAAGAAATGGAGACTGGGCAAATCCCAGCTGACTTTAGCATAGAAATCCCTTCTACGAAAGTGTCCGTGAATGTCCTTCCCCTGACCTGGCTCAAACCTTTCAGATGAGAGTTGCCGGGGAATGGCCTGAGTTTGGGTTTTGTTTTGCCCCATTTGAAGAGCTGGCAGCCTGATCCATCGCTGCCTGAAGCCTGACTTCCAAGCGTCGTCAGCAGTTGAACTGTGTGTCTGAAATGGTTCCAGAGCGTTGGGCTGGGAGTCGGGATCTGGGTTTTCTGTGGCCATGACCCCAGCAGTGATGGAGCCTTGGGTGTGCCTTGGGATGTGTGAGAATCCTCTCCCAAGTCTGAAACAGGGAGGGTTGGAGGAGGTTTCCAAGCCATTTTGTTGTTGAGCTTTCTTCTAGCTTCTCTCCAGGCTGCATTTAATACTTGGGGTCAGGGGCTCCATCTTGGGAAACTTCCCCGGGAATTCTGGGTGGAGGCAACTTCCTCTCCAGTATAGGTGACCATCACGCACTCTGAATGAGTGAGCTATTCCTCAACTTCCCCCACAGACCACAGACACCAGCCTCCCTTGCATGGCCTAGTATCTGGCATGCAGTAGAGATTTTATTGAGCGGCAGGTTTTGCTTACGCTTAAAAAGATGTTCTTGCCCTTTTCTCTCATGCTTGTGAATTTCTGAGGCTCCTCAGTGCTGACTGTTAGCTGGTAGTAGGCGTCACAGTCATGCTAAGTTACTAGACCCTTCTGTGGTTGATGCCTAAATTTCTGATCATGAAAGATGCGTCTGTTAGATTACAACTTTTAAATTTTGTTAATGCTTTAAAATTTTTTCGATTTAATTTTTTTTTACTTTTTTCAACTGAAAAATTTTTTTTTGAGGTCCAGTATTGCATTAGTTTGAGGTGTTCAGCAAAGTGATTTGTTAATGCTTTTTTTGCAGGGGTCTTGCCCCTCAGAATAAACCAGAACTGCAGAAAGTGATGGAAAAGAGAAAACGAGATCAAGTAATAAAGCAGAAGGAAGAAGAAGCACAAAAGAAGAAATCTGACCTGGAAATAGAACTATTAAAACGGCAGCAGAAGTTGGAGCAGGTAAGGGTGATTGCGGATAAAGGTGGGGGTTTTTATTGAGATATTTGACTTAAAATATTGTTTGAGGGAAAATACATTGACTTGATACATTTGTATCACAATTGTCATTGTAGTGTTAGCGCACACCTCTGTCGTATAATTACCCTTTCTTCTAGGGGTGGGGTGGAGAAGGCAATGGCAACCCACTCCAGTACTCTTGCCTGGAAGGTCCCATGGACGGAGGAGCCTGGTAGGCTGCAGTCCATGGGTCGCTAAGAGTCGGACACGACTAAGCGACTTCACTTTCACTTTTCACTTTCATGCACTGGAGAAGGAAATGGCAACCCACTCCAGTGTTCTTGCCTGGAGAATCCCAGGGACGGGGGAGCCTGGTGGGGTGCTGTCTATGGGGTCGCACAGAGTCAGACACAACTGAAGTGATTTAGCAGCAGCAGCAGCAGCTAGTGGTGGGGAGCGTTCTAGTTTCTTCATGTTCATGTTTATAATCACTTTGCTCCCTGTAATCCCTGGACTATGTGTTAGGTCTCCAGGACTTATCTTCTACTTGCGAGTTCAGTTCAATTCAGTCGCTCGCTCAGTCATGTCTGACTCTTTGCGACCCCATGAATCACAGCACGCCAGGCCTCCCTGTCCATCACCAACTCCCAGAGTCCACCCAAACCCATGTCCATTGTGTCGGTGATGCCATCCAACCATCTCATTCTCTGTCGTCCCCTTCTCTTTCCTCCTGCCCTCAATCTTTCCCAGCATCAGGATCTTTTCCAATGAGTCAGCTCTCCACATGAGGTGGCCAAAGTATTGGAGTTTCAGCTTCAACATCAGTCCCTCCAATGAACACCCAGGACTGATCTCCTTTAGGATGGACTGGTTGGATCTCCTTACAGTCCAAGGGACTCTCAAGAGTCTTCTCCAACACCATTCTCCAACACCACAGTTCAAAAGCATCAATTCTTTGGCACTCAGCTTTCTTCACAGTCCAACTCTCACATCCATACACAACCACTAGAAAAACCATAGCCTTGACTAGATGGACCTTTGTTGGCAAAGTAGTGTCTCTGCTTTTTAATATGCTGTCTAGGTTGGTCATAACTTTCCTTCCAAAGAGCAAGTGTCTTTTAATTTCATGGCTGCAATCACCATCCGCAGTGATTTTGGAGCCCCCCAAAATAAAGTCTGTCACTGTTTCCATTGTTTCCCCATCTATTTCCCACGAAGTGATGGAACCAGATGCCATGATCTTAGTTTTCTGAAAGTTGCAAGTGTGTACCCTTAAATGCAGCTTTCCTATTCCTCTAGCCTAAGTCCCTGCTAGTCCCCATTTTACCCTCTGTTTTTCGATTCCACATATAAGAGAGATCATACAGTACTTGTCTTTCCCTGACTTCCCTTGTCCAGAATTTCCCAGACACATCGGATGTAAGTGTTTATGTACAGTGAAAGGAAAAGCTGAGACAGATGTCTGCAGGTGGACTAAAAGACATTCAAGATCAAGAGAAGGATTCTGTTGAGGGTCTAGAAGAGATCAGGGAGGCACAGCCAAAGCCAGGGGCTACCGCTGAATTCACAGCCCCGTGCTGGAGCTCAAGCACATGAGTGAAGTTCAGCTTCACTCACAGCTGGAGAGCATGTGTGTGTTTCCCTCAGCTCTTGTTTTCATCCTTAGCCTTGATCTTCATGTTCTCGTCACCCCCCAGGGTTTCAGCAACAACCAGTGGGCTGCTGCTTCTGTACAGAGTTCTTACTCCAGGACCTAGATCCTACCGCATATCTGAAAATATAAATATATTCAAAGTGGAGACAGGAGAAACTTTTCTTCTGTTGGGAATCGAAGTCATTAGGGCCTTTGCGAAGAGAAAACAGTGTTTTGGAAAGCCTCTCCCTTTGTGAATACTTTGTAAATAATTCTCCTATTTCTGAATTCTGTTTAGCTTGAACTTGAGAAACAGAAATTGCAAGAAGAGCAAGAAAATGCCCCAGAGTTTGTGAAGGTTAAAGGCAATCTCAGAAGAACAGGCCAGGAAGTGGCGCAAGCCCAGGAGTCGTAGGTCCAGGCTGCAGAGACCACGCACCCAGCCCAGCACACAGAAGGCCTGTGCCGGGGCCTCCCCAGCGCTTAAGCTCAGGGCCAAAGCCCCTGGAGCGAATCCCAGCCAGCAGGGATCTGTTACTTTCAAAAGGGTTTGATTTTGGTTTTTCTCTCATCCGGGTGGGTGAGTCACCTGTGACTGTTGCAGTTCCTATTCGCCAAACAAAGGATGTTGACCAGCACTTAAGGTGGGATAGTGGACCTGTGTTCAAAGACTTAAAAGACAACAACAAGAAACGAAGAGGACACTGGAATAAATTCTTGAGAGTTGCACTTCTTGGTTTTTCTTCCAGGCCAAGTTTAGTGGGGCACAGAGCCTTTTCTCTTTTAAAACCTAAAGAAAACACCTTTCATTCTTCCTTTCTTATCTATCCAGTAATTTAGACTGCACAGAAACTCGTTGAATCTGTTACATCCACCGTTTGTAAATTCCGTTTTCTTGTCTCATTTACCCTTTCACCCACTTTAGGCTTCACACTGGAGAATGTTAATATTCATATTGAGCACAGCTCTTACCTTTGTTGACATTTAGATTCAGAAATAGGATGAGGAGGTGTAAAAATACAGAAACAAAAATTTAGAAACAAAACTCTGTAAATGTCCATCTTGATCTTATTTTCATTCCTGCTGGTTTTCTGAGGCGTCACAGTGACCTTCTATTTCAGGGAAGGTATGTCCTACAAATCTGTGTATTGCTTTGATAACTGTTAGGGCTTTTGTTTCATTTTTGTTTTTAATTTCTTACTCATTTAGTCCTTTTATGTGAAATAATCTCCCAGCCCTTTGAGGAATAAAAACTAGTCCAAATCACCCAACTTCAGTGTCGAAGGAGTGGGTTCAAGCCTTTTGCTTTCTTCTGAGAACAGCATGGGGAAAGCTCCCACCGGAAGCTTGGGAAGGAAGAGTTCTTTGGGCTTTTTGATGTGAAACGAATATGAACTGGTCTCTGGAAGAATTATAGCATTTATGCATTTTGAATATTATTTGAATGCAAGCTTTGAAATTCTCTAATGATCACCAGCTCTTTGCCCTTTTCCCTTGTGAAGGAAGACTGTCTCATCCCTACCTTTGTGATGGTGGTACTCTTGGTAAGGATGATGTTGTGACCACTGTTGATCTCTCCGGAACAGCTGAGGGAATGGGGCACACTCAGTCTGTGCTCTCCAACTGGCATACTATCCTCCACATGAACCCCGAGTTACCAACTTTACAGCAGATTCTTAATGCAGAATGCATTCTCTGTCACCAGCATGGGCAGGGGAAACATTTCTATCTGGGGTGGTTTAGAAGAATCTGTGTGGATCCAGTATGTTCTCTGTAGAAACGATTCATCCAGTAATTTCGGCGTTGAAGGCTCTTCTTATAATTCAAGAATCAAAGAAAGCTGGATCCTAAGCTTTTGAATCCTTAATCAGCCTAGTAGAAATTAGCTTTCTCTGGGAATTCTGCAGTTTTCATGGTGGGCCATGAGGCTTCTATTCGTCCCTAATGTGAGCAAGACAAAAGTAAATGCATAGATAATATACTGCTAGTCAGAGAACACGTGGACTACACCTGAAACAGATTATTTCTTTCATCAGCAAGTATTATATGAATAAAATACGAGGAGCTTAGGATAAAATGTTGCTGTATAGTAATTTGCTTTGGAAGGATGGAAGGATAACTATTTTTTCCCATCCTTCTTCTTTTTGCGAGAAGAAAGTGTGTTAACTAAGCATCTTGAAAGTACATTTCTGATTGCACATTGACTAGAGTTCTTTCTCTGTGTATGCGAAATAGTGATGCGATTTATAAAATGAAGATTCAAGACTAGCTCATAGCCTTTAATCCAGCTGGATATGCAAGATCTTTAGATCCTGTATCCTTGAAGCAAAATTCTGCCACTTGATAAAATTTTCAAGGGCCCAGACAGGCTTCTTTAGAAGGACCAATTCTGTTCCTAGAACTTACCTAGAATTCATGCTTCACTGGGAAAAGCTAAATTCCCCAAAAGCATTTCCCTCTCAATCTCACTCACAAATCTGCACAATTAGTAGTGGTTGGTAGTCCGAGGTCTGGCTGAAAGAAGACTTGTAAATAGTGTCAAGTGATGTTTCCTCGCTAAACAGTGGAATGTACAGATAGAAAAGCTCTTTGAAGTTGCCAGGTCAGTTCTGCTCATAAGCTTGAGTTTAAAAAGGCATCATTCTCTCCCTCCCTGCTGCCCCACACTTCAATACTCTAGAGTCCAAACCTCTAGGACTCACGGACATCTGAGCAGTTTTGGGCTTTGAGCCACTTTTTGACAAAAATGGCTCCATTTTTCCACTCTAAGGTTTTCTTAAAATAGCTCATTGTTTTCTAATCTCCAAGTAGGAAGGTAGTGTTGCTTTCTAAGCTACCACAGTTGACTTTATTCTTCTACTCTGAAAAATGTTCACTTGTCTGAGTGTATATAATATATATAAAGGGAGCCTTAATGGATTTGTTTTCATAATTTAATATTTTTTGTATTTGCTCTTGTATAATTGTTTTTAATGGAAAGTATTACAGAATTGAGGGTGGAATTCTTAGAACCAAAGTTATTCTTAATAAAAATCACCACATGCTTGGACCATACAGCTGTGTTTGTCTGATCTGTTTAAGGTGGATATCTGGAACTGATGTGAGGGGGTTGCTGTGTTCAATTCAAGGATTAGAAGGTGGTTCTGGGGTTTCCCTCTGATGGTCTTCCCCCTCCAAATCAGTTATGTCCTCTTGCCTTATGTCATTTAAGGCTGGCAGTTTATTCTGTCAAGCAAATTCATGCTAAGATATTATGTTACACTTAGAATATGTGGTATTTTAGCAGCAGCTGTTAGTTCTTCAGATCAGAGTATTCTGCATTTTAAGTAGCTTGGTAGAACAGTGGGATATATATTTTTGGAAGGGCCACGTTTTAGTGCTTGTGAGCACGTATGGCATAAGTATGACCATGGAATTATTTTGCTTTTTCAGCTAAATTAATTTCATCCTCAAGTCACTTTGGGAAGCTGTACACATGATTACATTATACTATTGGTTGTAATAGCCTTGGAAAGTCAAATTTCTTTATAATTATGCCCTTATTTTTCATTACTACCAAGTTACTACTCAGCTCATTCACCCAACTCCAATATCTTTGGACTGTTTTAAAAAATTATATCTACTCTGGGCAGTGAAGATTTTCTGTGTCTAGTAATATACCATGAGCTCCAAAGGCCAATGCAGAAGGGCTACAAAAATAATTTGAGGAATAACCACATCCTTGGAATAACTAGGCAGTTTTCCAAGGTGACAGTTTTGAGGCCGTTGGTCCATTTCATTAGACCATTGTGTGGTTCTTACAGTATAGTCATAGATTTGAAAGAAGACAGAGGTCAGTTAACACAGTATTGACTGGAGACATATTAACACCTCAGGCTTTAGCTTCTGTAAAACTCCCCTGGTCGATAATGTGTGAATATGTTTGATAAGATTTAAAATGTTATAGTACAGCTAAAAAAAAAAAAGGATTAGAATACTACTACCAGGCTTACATTTACTGATACAATGAAAAATGAAGTGTTTTATTCCAAGGTCTTAGGGTAAATAAAATCTTTATAGCTTCACAGTCTCACAATTATAATTTCTCCTTTTTTTTCTTCTCATGAAAAAATGCAGTCTGATTATTAATTGGAGGTGTTTTGGAACATCTTGCCACTCTCCCAGAAAGATGGTAATGCCAGAGTCTGGTATGCCTTACCAATATCTTGTATAATTAGTAGAATCATATTGAGATTTTTGTCTACCTAAAGTCATCAAGTGGTGCTTCCTCTGAGAAATTTGCCTAGGTATTGTCTTGGATGTACTACTGGGTCCTTCTAAATTTGTTGTTTCTATGCTTATGGCTGCTTTTCTGCTTGGTTATTGTGTGTGACCACTGCTGAGGATCACTCTTCTTGTGCTATGATTTCCAGGGTGGACCAGCAAATCCAGGTGTCTATCAGCTGGTGAATGGATAAGCAAAGGTAGTATATCTATGTGATGAAATATTATTCAGCCACGAAAAGGAACAAAGTACTTATACCTGCTTCAACATGCTGCTGCTAAGTCGCTTCAGTCGTGTCCTACTCTGTGCGACCCCATAGACGGCAGCCCACCAGGCTCCCCCGTCCCCTGGATTCTCCAGGCAAGAGCACTGGAGTGGGTTGCCATTTCCTTCTCCAGTGCATGAAAGTGAAAAGTGAAAGTGAATTCGCTCAGTTGTGTCTGACTCTCAGCAACCCCATGGACTGCAGCCTACCAGGCTCCTCCATCCATGGGATTTTCCAGGCAAGAGTACTGGAGTGGGTTACCATTGCCTTCTCTGCTTCAACATGAACAAACCTCAGAAACATTCTGCTAAGTGAAAGGTGGCTGACAGAAAAGATGACATAGTGTACACTTACATCTGTATGCAATGTTCAGAGTATATAAAACTATAGGGGCAGAAAGCAAAATAGTGGTTCCAGTGGTAGGAATGGGAAATGATTGCAAATGGACATGAGATTTTGGGGATGGGGTGATAGAAATTATTTAACATTGTGACAGTCATACAACTCTTCACCTATACTAGTAACTATAAATATAAATATACTAATACTCTCTTAAAATGGGTAACTTTTATGGTGTGTGAGTTATACCTCAGTCAAGCTTTTTAAAATGCACATATCCTTTGAACGCACAGTTAGATTTCTAGGAGTTCTTCGGAAGTATTTATCTGCACAAAGATTGTTGTTCAAAGATAATGGAGCATTTCTCATAACTTCTCTAGGAAACAACCCAACTGTATTGCAGTAGTTTGCTAGATTAAGTATAATACATCCCTACTCCCTATTATGTACCATAATGCATGTCTTTTAAAATAATGTGTGTGTGCTTAGTCACTCAGTTGTGTCCGACTGTTAGTGACGCCATGGACTATAACCCACCAGGTTCCTCTGTCCATGGGGATTCTCCAGGCAAGCATACTGGAGTGGCTTGCCATGCCTTCCTCCAGGGGATCTTCTCAACCCAGGGACCGAACCCGGGTATCCCACATTGCCGGCAGATTCTTCACCATCTGAGCCACCAGGAAAGCTATTAATATTTTATTTACTTATACAGAAATAAGACTTTGAAGCTATACTGTTACATAAAAAAGTAAATTACAGAACAATACGTGTCATATAATCCCATTTACATGAAAAAAGTCTATTATCCATGCTGCTGCTGCTAAGTTGCTTCAGTCGTGTCCGACCCTATGCGACCCCATAGACGGCAGCCCACCAGGCTCCCCCATCCCTGGGATTCTCTAGGTAAGAATACTGGAGTAGGTTGCCATTTCCTTCTCCAATGCATGAAAGTGAAAAGTGAAAGGGAAGTCGCTCAGTCATGTCTGACTCTTAGGGACCCCATGGACTGCAGCCTACCAGGCTCCTCTGTCCATGGGATTTTCCAGGCAACAGTACACATCTATATAAATGCTTACAAATAAGACAGGACATTTATTTACCATCTCAGTGGTGGTTACTACTGAGGGAGGGAAAGGAATTTGGGTTAGAAATAAAGGGGGGGCTTCCTAGTTTAATTTGTGTAGATTTTTACTAATTTTTCACAGTTAATAGGTGTTCTTGAGTCACCAGTATTTAAAAGGTCATAGGAAGCAAAGAAAAATCTTGAAAAAGTGTTTCACACAAAATTATCTTCAGAACTATATAATACTCATTTCATAATTATTTGCACATAGAGTATGTGGTAAAAAATTACAATGGAATGATTTCAGTGTTTTCACCAGCAAGGTAAAAGTGACTTTTAAGAAACTCAAGAATCCAATTATTTTAAGCACACAGACCTGTAATTGAAGTAGAGTCACAGGAAAAGAGGGTCCAGGGAAGGAATAAAGGGAAGCATTGACTCCAGAATGGCAGTGAGGAATGTTTCAATTCTTTGTTGACCCCCAGGGTTCTTGGCCTCCTTAATCAATAGAAATTGATCAGAGGCCAGACAAGAAACTCAGGAAGGCTTTATTTGGGCCGCTGCTGCAGCAGGGGGCAGCAAGAATCAGAACAGTTAGTTGCCCTTGGTCGCTTCCTGAATTGAGGTGGTGAGCTGGTTCGTCATATGGGGTTAGTGCAGAGGCAGGCCCGGGAGCCAGCCAGAGGGGTGGCTTGGGTGGCTTGCCCACTGCATTGTTGTTGTTGAGTGCAGGGGGCATGTGCAGTCCTCTGCTTTTGTTCCCAGTACCCTGTTTTTGCAGGCATGAAATTAAAAGACGCTTACTCCTTGGAAAAAAAGTTATGACCAACCTAGATAGCATGTTGAAAAGCAAAGACATTACTTTGCCGGCTAAGGTCCGTCTAGTCAAGGCTATGGTTTTTCCTGTGGTCATATATGGATGTAAGTTGGACTGTGAAGAAGGCTGAGCGCCGAAGAATCGATGCTTTTGAACTGTGGTGTTGGAGAAGACTCTTGAGAGTCCCTTGGACTGCAAGGAGATCCAACCAGTCCGTTCTGAAGGAGATCCGCCCTGGGATTTCTTTGGAAGGAATGATGCTGAAGCTGCAACTCCAGTACTTTGGCCACCTCATGCGAAGAGTTGACTCACTGGAAAAGACTTTGATGCTTGGAGGGATTGAGGGCAGGAGGAGAAGGGGATGACAGAGGATGAGATGGCTGGCTGGCATCACTGACTCGATGGACGTGAATCTGAGTGAACTCCGGGAGTCAGTGATGGACAGGGAGGCCTGGCATGCTGTGATTCATGAGGTCGCAAAGAGTCGGACACGACTGAGCGACTGAACTGAACTGAACTGAACCCTGTTTTTGCTCCCGGCTCTTCAGAAGTGCTAATCGGGCTTTTTTGTCTTTTTATATCTTATTCTTCATAACTTGCCCCAACTGTGCATGCAGTTATTTTTAGTCCTCGATAGTTTGTATTTTGTTGAGATGTTTTTCCAGGTATAGGCATTGTAGCAAAGGGTCCTAGGTGCCAGGTCCCAGCCTGTCTCACAATGATGAACCAGAAACCTAAGCTGGGGCTCCTTGTAAGCGGTCCAGTTGCGGGCTTCAGCCTAAAAACAACTCTGCTCTTTACATGTTTCCTCTGCTGTTGGAATTTAAGGTAGTGCGGCTATAGTATTGGTTTTTCCCATGTTTGTTTTTGTTGGCTGAGATCAAGGAGACTGGGAACTTGGGGACATGTAGCTTGGTAATGAATTACTGGTACCCTCTGCACGCAGGGCCTTGGGAGCTTTAGGTTGACCAGTCGCAGTCTTCTTGGCACATCTTCTCTTTTGGATGATGGTGAAAGTTCTGTTCACCTTCTCCCTTGCTTCCAGGTGGAGATTTCATTCTATTACTAATCCTTTTATTTTTTTTTTTTTCTGCTTCTTCTGGATGAAGGCTTAAAATTTAAACTCAGATTCAGCCATAAAAAAGAATGAAATCCTACCATTTGCAGCAACATGGATGGACCTAGAGATTGTCATCCTAAGTGAAGTTAGAGAAGAACAAATATTAGGGGATATCACTGCCATATGGAATCTAAAGCTTAGCACAGATGAACAGCCATGGAAAACATATCTGGTTACCAAAGGGGAATGGGGGGAGGGATGAATTGTGATATTGGATTACCGGATGCATACTACTATATATAAAACAGAGAAACGACAAAGATTTACTGTAGTACACAGGGAGGTATATTAAATAAGTTGTAGTAAACTATAATGGAAAAGTATAGGAAAAAAAGACTATTAATATATAAATGTATACATGTAACTGAATCACTTTGCTGTATACCTGAAATTAACACATTTTTTCACAACAACTATACTTCAATAAAAAAGTAAATAAATTTTTTAACAAAAGATTTCAGCTTAGAAGAGGAGTTAGCCAAGAAATGGAGAAATGCTGGCCCTTTCCAAAGGGCTAATAGGCCTTGGAATGGACGCTGGCTTAGAAGAGAATTCATGCTGGAGAAAATAGACACCAGTGCCAATTGTCCTGACTTCACTGTTGAAGTGGGAGATGTGATCACATGCATACCATCTTGGTCATTTCTCCATGGTCATTTACGTGTTCAAAAGAGTTCAGAAAACCATCACATCTATGTCAGTCAGGTACCAACAAAGAGGGGTCACCATGATCAAAACATCTACTGAACCACTGGGCAAAAATCTTACACAGTGAACTGTGAACCAGAATCGGGTTCATATGTAGCCTCTTTAGAGCTGGAATTCAACCTAGGACTTTCACAAGGAGAAAATTCACGGTGTAAACTCAAATAAGCAAAGGCAATTTTCTGGCTAAAACTCATAAATTGGCTTTAATTTGATGAGCTGGTTATCCCCATTTCTCTCTCCTTCCACAGTGATTTCAGTGTTTCTCAAAGATAAGCCCCTAGATCGATCAACTAAAAGTACTTACTGAAGACATTTACAAGATATTTTGCAACAAGCCAGTTCCAGCCCTAGGGTATTTATAATCTTGTTCAGCCATAAGACATTGCATGGGATGAAACAAATAATAACAAGCATTAAATTAAATAAAAGACCACATGAATACCGAGAAGATAAGGCCTATAGGAGCAAATTAAGAAAAGAAATACACTAAATTAAGTGGTTTTATTGCTACACAGATGCTCTCATAAATGTTCTCGGAGAGAAAGCAGTGGAAAGGAACCGTTCAAGTAAAGTTTTAAATGAAATGCGCATCTTATTTATCCTTGATCTTCCTCTTTGCTTCACTGTCTCTTGAAAAAAATAAAAAGACTGGACAGTTTGAAAACCCAGGTTCTTCTGAATATCAGCGATAAGAGAGTGGAGTGTGGCAAAGAGGGCATAGCAAGTAAACCCTCAGCCCCACCATGCACAACAGTTTGTAGCATTGCCAGGTGATGAATGACATTGTTTATTTCCAAAGAACTTCCTGAGATACTGAAGGTTAGGCTGTGGGTGAGTTTAGATTTGCTTCCTAGCATGAACCCTGAAGAGCTGTGCAGTTTGCGGTGGCATGATTAATATCAAGTAAACAGCAAGCTTTCTCCATGTGCCTGGAGTGGGTACTTAGGAACGAACAGGGTTCCAAGGAAGCATGCATTTCACGTCCAGGTTCTTTGTTTTTAACCACAATGCTCAGCGACGGGCTACAAAATCGTGTTCAGTCTCTGTTGTTTGGGAGCTTAAAATCTAACAAGGAGCCAAATGTTATCCAAAGAATCAGACAATGTGACAGCTGGGGTGTGTGCTGTGATCACTGCCCCCCCGCGCCCCCACCCAGCCCCAAACAATCAGGAGACTAGGCAGTAACAGTGAATCCACAGGGCAAGACACATCAGCGAATCTAGCCAATTAGGAGCTACTGTTGTTGTTGTTCAGCTGCTAAGTCGTATTCAATTCTTTGTGACCCCATGGACTGTAGCACACCAGGCTCCTTTGTCCTCCACTATCTCCTGGAATTTGCTCAAACTCATGTCCATTGAGTCGGTATTGCTATCCAACCATCTCATCCTCAGTCACCCCCTTCTTCTCCTGCCTTCAATCTTTCCCAGCATCAGGGTCTTTTCCAATGAGCTAGCCCTTCACATCAGGTGGCCAAGGTCAGAAAGATCAAAGGCAAGGATGAGGAGAACAAGATTGAATGCATGTAATTACCCTTTCTTTTCCACATTTTATTCTTTAGCCAAGGACATTAACCTATAATCTGAGACTTGGATGATTCCGAATGTAGGCTGTTTACTCATACTGATAAACTGTTCATAAAAATAAGTCCCCTCCTCCCTCATCCTCAGTACAACTCGTTAACTACACCCCCTCCTCCTTCTCACACAGTGAAACAGAAAAGGTATTTATATTGGTTTTTCTTTCTTTCTTTTGGCTGTGCTGCACAGCATGTGGGATCTTAGTTCTCCAACCAGGGATAAAACCCGTGCCCCCTGCACTGGATAAGTGTAGAGTCTTAACCACTGGACTGCCAGGGAAGTCCCTAGGATATTTTAAAGGTTGATCAAACCTTATCCAGTCAGGTGAGTTTTTCTTCACAAACCTGCAACCGTGAGGCTCTCATCAACTTGCTGTGTTGGAGAGGATGACTTTACTGTATTTCCGCGAATGGCCTGCATCTTACTCAAGATCTCGGGGAAGCTGACCATCCAAGCTGCGCTGGCCTTTTCTGTAGTTGCCGCATTGTCTTCCTCCCGTGTTACTGGACCTGTCGTGGCTTTTGGCTCTGGCTCTGCAGTGTCACACCTGTCCTTGTTCTTTGATGGAAGACAGGCATCCAGGGAAGCCCAGCGAGGGAGCCTTCAGGTAGAGGGGTGGCCAGTCCAGAAATTCAGAAGAGACCCCTTCTTTCCTGAGTCCACCCTCTCCTCTCTCAAGGATTCATTTATTGAGTGCCTCCTGTATGCTAGCCAGCATGAAGATTGAATCTGAGTATGATAGAGGTCCCCATTCTGGAGCTTATGCTCCTTGGAGGCCCTTCAAGTAAACAAGTGTCCTCAGCATGCAAGGAACCTTCCGGGTGTTGACCTTAACAGATGTGGATATATATAGTAAGTATTGTAGGAACCACAAAAAAATCAATGTGTTTTTCTAAGAGAGTATGAGGGAAAGTCAAATCCAGGCGTCACAAGAAAATCCCATGGTCTTGTCTGCATCACTATAGGAACACACCTATAGGCTCACACACGAGTCAAACGCAGTGATCCAAAGCCATGGTCAACTCCTGAGCCTCCTTTCCCCAGCTTGAAACTAACTTCGATTCATTCTCTCCAGCTGACAGCATGAACCAGGAGGTATTTGGGGATGTCTACCTTCAGTAGAAGGGCTATGTGTGTGTGAGAGAGAGAGAAAGAGAGAGAAAGAGAGATGGGATTCACATTGGATGTTGGATTGGTGTTTGAGGGAAACATGAGTGAGCAAGAGTAAGGTTAGGAGCCCAGGCTCTTGTTTGAATCTCAGCCCCTCCATTTTCTAGCTTCTCGATCCTGAGTAAATAAAATACCTGGTCTCAGTTTTCTCATCTGAACAGTGGGGATAATGAGCAGATCTGTCACTGAGTCATGTGAGTTTCACAGGAGTCAGCACATGTGAAGCACATAATAAACATTGGTGGCTGTGATGTTCTTTGTGTCTGTGGTCTCTAGCTTGTGTTTATGAACAAGTGCAGGCTTGGTCAGCAGAGACTCCTGTGCCAGATGGCTTCAGGACTGTGTTGCTTACAGAATCAACGCCCAGGGCCAAGGCGATCCCGGTACAAGACTCTGCCTTATGGTGTGATTTAAAGCCATAACATCCACCTGCTCCCGGAGTTACTCTTCTAAAAGCCTATAGTATTCTTTATTATTGTTTTTTATTGGAGTATAATTGCTTTACAATGTTGTGTTAGTTTCTGCTCTACGATGAAGTGAATCAGCTATATGTATACATATATCCCCTCCCTCTTGGACCTCCCTCCCACCCCTCCCTCTTCCCACCCGTCTAGGTCATCACAGAGCACCGAGCTGAGCTCCCTGTGCTGTACGGCAGCTTCCCACTAGCTATCTGTTTTACACATGGTCATGTATATATGTCAGTCCTATTCTCTTAGTCCATCCTGCCCTCCCTTCCCTGTCCTCTGTGTCCACCTGTCTATTCTGTACATCTGCATCTCTATTCCTGCCCTGCAAATAGATTTAATTCCTACCACGGTCTAAATCTGTGAAAATTCCAATGTGCTGTCACCCGGGGAGAGAGAATAGTTACCCTCTCGTGTGTGGCACAGACACCCTGATATACCCTCAAGTCCTAGGAACAGGACAGTTCCTTTTGGGCTGGGGAAGAGAGGAGACAGACTAGGCCATGAGCCGAGGGCTTGTGGAAGCTAAGCAGAAACCCCGAGGAGTCAGGAGCAGGAGGGTGGCTGGTATGGATGGTGCAGAGGCAAAGGCATGTGGGGCTTGGGGACTGGTATTTGGAGCATGTTGCTGGTGCACAATAAAGGAAAGTGAAGTGAAGTTGCTCAGTCGTGTCCGACTCTTTGCGACCCCATGAACTGTAGCCTATCAGGCTCCTCCATCCATGGGATTTTCCAGGCAAGAGTGCTGGAGTGGATTGCCATTTCCTTCTCCAGGGGATCTTCCCGACTCAGGAATCGACCCCGGGTCTCCTGCATTGCAGGCACAATAGGTGCTCAATAAATACTTGCCATTGAAAGACGGGGCCTAGAAAGAGGCACCTTGGGCACTGGCAGGTGTGGGCTGTCGTTAGTGTGCCCTCCGCTGGCCTGGCTCAGCAGAAGTCAGGGAGCCAGTAAGGGAGGTCCCTGGAGGTGCTGCCGGCTCATTCTTAAGGCCCAGGGATGCCTCTGTCCCTACTGCCCCTTCTCACCATGGCAGGACCCTAATTCAGATGCTTCTAGAAATCAAGGCTTCCCTGGGGGTCATCTTCAGTGACAAGGCAAGGCAGTCACATGGAACCTCTGTGCACGTCCACTCTGGCGAGAGGAAGGCTGGCGGCCTCAGGCTTCTAAATTTGATCCTTTCTGCTAGGCTGTTTTAATCTGCAGAACTGAGTGGTCATGAGGCGTAAATGAAATAATAAAAATCAAGCCCTGGCTTAGGGCGCAGTCTCTATAGACCCACCAAGGAGGGGACTGACTGCTGCTATTACTGCCCTCAAAAGTGATGCAACGGACTACCCTGGTGGTCCAGTGGCTGCGACTCTGCGCTTCCAGTGCAGGGGGCATGGGTTCCATCCCTGGTTGGGGAACTAGGGTTCCCACAGGCTCTGTGGCACAGCTTAGAAAGAAAGAAAAAAACAACAAAAAAAAATTTTTAAAGATGCAAGATGCTGCCCTCTACTGTGCATCAGTAGAACTTTAAGTTTTTAGTTAGAATTGAAATTAATTAATGAATTTAGTATTATTTCCCCTGTTGGCCCTAAGATTTTTTTTTCAGGATATCTGTTTTCTGTTCTTGATCTGAGGTGTCTAATGGAAGTCAAGCACGTCCAGCTGACGCGCTAGCCTCCGGCACAGAGAGCAGAGCCTCTCTCTCCTGGTCCCATAGCCCCTTTTCCTGTGGGGCGGTAGGTGAGTCCCTGGGCCTCCGGATGCGCAGTGTTTCTCATCTGTAAACTGATGAGAAGGGCTACCCAACCCTTTTCAGTCTACAGCGAGTCCGAGGAGCACAGTTTCACCCTTTCATTCATTAGTCCGACCAATCCGTGGTGGAGCCTGCTGAGTACCAGCCCTGGATCCCTCGTGAGGAAGGAGGTTGGGGGTGGGGGACTGCCATCCGAGAACCAGGGACCCAGGAGGAAATAGACCGACACGCAAAATGAACAAGCCATAGAACCATTTTTCAAGGGACTCCTTCCTCCATTCTTGGCTTCCAACCTTTTTCCTTTCCTAATACTAAAATTCTTTTCTGAAACACAAATCTGGACATCACTGCCTTGCTCAGAAACCGGCTCCTTGTTCAATATAATAAAGTCCAGTTTCTCTGTTCCGGACGTTTCTCTATTCCGGCCGCTCCATCAAGCTGCTTCCGGTGTTTTGAACTCATAGCAGGTGGCCTTGGCTGGGCATCAGGCGCACTGCCAAGTAAGTGCTTTATCTGTTCATCTTTGCCACAGCCCAAGAGCTCCTGTCACTACCCTCTGCTTATCGATGGGGAAACCAAGGCAGGGAGGAGCCAAGGAACTGGCCTGAGGCTGCACAGCTTGTAAAGAGCAGGTCCCTGGAGCTCAGACCCAGGTCCCACTTATGGCAGAGCCCGTGTCCTTGGCTTCTGTGCCACGCTGCCACCTAGCTTCCAGCTTCTGCACCTCTGCTCACATCTGGTGTGTGGGCCGTCTGGTGAAATCTCATCAATAACTCATGAGGCAGCTCAGAGGTCCTGAGCACCACCAGACTGCCCCTCACATCCATGGCCCTGCTCTGGCCACCCCCAGCCCTGGAAGGGCCCCTGCTTGGGTCAAGCCTTATCACGTGTGGCGGAGTTCGTACTCATTTGCCTCCCTGGACATGTGACCAGGATCTCATCCACACCTGTAGCAGCCTGAACGAAACACAGGTTTGCTGAATGGCAGGAAATGAACAGCTCAGGAGAGAGTGCCCTGCATGCTGGAAAACCTCAGGGAATCAGAAGTCAGCAGATGCTTTTAAAATACCTTTATAAAATGCAAACAGATATAGGAGATGAAATGTTCGCTTGTGCCTGAGCATTTCTTGGTCTTGATTTTAGTATTACAATTCAGGATGGCTTCTGCCATTTTAACCAGGGTTCACTATCTGGGGAAGTGCTTGTGTTACTTACTGAGAAAGAGACTTGAAACTATCCTGACACAGACTTTGCACAAAGGCAACCTTGAGGGAATTCCCTGGTGGTCCACTGGCTGGGACTCTGTGTTGCCAATGCAGGGGACCTGGGTTCAATCCCTGGTCAGGGAACTAGGTCCCACATGCCGCAACTAAGACCCGGTGCAGCAAAATTGTTTGTTTGTTTGTTTTAAAGGCAACCTTGACCCTACTGACAGAGCTCCAAGTAGCTTCATTGTAGTGACTTGGACTGGGAGAAAAGTTTTTTCTTCATCCTTTACCTCACGAGGAAATGGGTAGGACCCTGGTCTCGGATTCATGCACTTGGTTCTGTCTGGGGCTCTGCCCCTCACTGACTGTTCCTTATTAAACTTCTCAGTGGAACAAGGAGTTCCCCAAATGATTTCTGGGATTCCTTCAAATCCTAGGGTTCTTAGATTCAGACCTTGGCTCTGCAGCCTCATTGCTTAGAGTCATTTAATTGATTTTAGAAAGCGGTTTCCTTGGCTATAAATTGGAGCTGGCCTAAATTATCAGAAGTCTGTGGGCATTGTGGAGAAATATGAATGTAAATTGCCCTTGTAATTAAAAATCTAACAAAGAGGGACTTCCTGGTGGTCCAGTGGCTAAGACTTCACACTCCCAATGCCAGGTGGGCCTGAGTTTGATTCCTGGTCAGGGAACTGGCTCCCACATCCTGAAACTAAGGGTTCATACTCCACAACTAAAGATCCCCGCATGCCACAACTGAGACCAGTGCAGAAAAATAAATAGTTATTTTTTTTAAATCTAATAAATGGAAAGTACTAAAGAGTGCAGTGTGTTGTCAAAAGTAAGTTCCAAAGGATGGCTCCCTATGGCAGCAGCCAATTTTCTCTTTTTAGAGGATTAGTTAGATAGGTGAAATCTGGAGTCTTTTTTTGAGGGGGGGGGCTGTGTGACAAAATGTGATTTATATAGTCTGTGACAATAGAAACTACATCCCTTGTTCTCTAAATAGATTGTCTTCCTCTTTCTCTGGTCTTCACTTTCTCTCATTTCATCATATTTATCTGATCTTCCTGAATAATAGTTCTAGACTCAAAAACGAGTAACGTTAATGCCTTTTGTGACTGCAAATGAAAATTGCTTTATATGAAATAATTTGGAATCAGGGAGAAATTATAACATTAAAAAACAACATTTTCTTAAATAATGTTATGCGCTTGGCTATTGTAAATAGTGCTGCTATAAACACTGGGGGGGCATGTATCTTTTTGAATGAACCTGGTCATGGGAGCATGAGTGTTTGCTTTATAATTATTTACAACACAGACATTCTGTACATACTCTTCTTAGTATGAAATATTCCACAGTCCCTTTTTTTTCAATGACAACATTTCGGTTAAACCTAACGATTGGTTCTGTAAGAAAAACCTTGGTCCCCTAGGAAGTGGACACCAGCATATCTGGGAAGAAGAAAGAAGCCAGGAGCTTTCACAATATGATGGTCTTGAAGAAAGGTTCTCTAGTTTCACCTCTGAGCAGGCCTCTCTCCCTCTGCCCTGCAGTACTATCTTGCCTATTAACCAGCTCTCCCTGTGGGTTCTAGCAACTGCCAATACGCAGTGGAGTGAATACAATTTGTTCTGAGGAACAAAGGTAAGATAATTAGGGTGCATTCACATTGCAGCAAAAGGAATTAGATTAGATTTGCTTCACCTGTTACTTGTTTAAATCAATAGCACTGGCAACCATTGTAATAAATCTGTAGGATGTATATTGGCCTTACCACATCTGTCCATGCAAACCCCAGACCCCCTTATCTTCATCTCCTTTTACTGGCCGCTTATTGGGAGGCTGCTCGAGTACAAGCATCTGTTGATAGGAGATTTTATTTGGAATTCACTTAAAAGCCCAGATCCCTATAAAAATGGAACAAACGGAGGTTATAAGGGGAGGAGAGCCCGTGCATAATAAATTACCCTTCACTTTCACTTTGTAATTTCTTTTGGCCCTAATCTCCATTTTTATGTCTGCGTTAAACATGACAGAGATTTGTCTGTCCGTGAGGGCTCTGGGGGCACTGGAGTGTGAGGCCCTTGAAAACCGGACTCTCCGCTGTTCTCAGAGGAAGAAGTACTTTGGGATGCTCCTACTAGAAATTTCGAAGTGGGACCTTCAGTGTATCATTTGGGGAGGTAAAGTCCATGCAACAGCGTCTTATTTCCATCAGCTTCTTCTATAAGGGGTTTTACTGTTATTTTAATAGGATGGATATGTTTCTTCAAAAAGAGCACCATGTAAGGGAATGAATAAATAACTAGTAAGTAAGATTTAAATTCATTCTAATAACAGACTGTCTTAGTTATTTCCCTCCAGACATTGGACATACCCCATGTTATTCTGCAGCACCAGTGCCTAGTGTGGTAGGAGCCACTGGTGGGGACTGAGCCACTGGTGGGGACTCACTGAATCACACTGAATGAATGAATGGATGAGGTGAACGCTGAGTCCAGCATCCACGCTTTCATTAGTGCTCTTTCCTGACCATACTTTCAGGATCCCTGGATCTGGAGGCTTTTCCCCCAGCTTGTTATTCTGTTAATTTTGAGTGGAAAAACAGTAATAGGTTTCCATTGCACCCAGCACTAAGGTCATCAGTAACCTGAGGCTGTGTTTGTGGTATTAGGATCTTAAAGATCAAGATTCTGTTTGTATCTGGAATAAAAAATTGAGTTGTGCTAATTCATGTGGAATAGCACATCACATCTTTTCCCATAAAATGAGATTATTAAATGAATTGTAAATATAATGGATGAGTTTAGATGGCCTCTCAAGGGAATTAAAAGAGATATCCTCTACTTCAGGCTCCAAAGCTTTGGATCTCTTCCTTCAGTTCAGTTCAGTTCAGTCGCTCAGTCGTGTCCGACTCTGCGACCCCATGGAATGCAGCATGCCAGGCCTCCCTGTCAGATCCCTTGGTGGTTGTCAAAACCAATTTCTGGGCCCTGAAAATAAAAGAAAAAAAGCACCTGTCCATAGGGGTCACTCATCATGCCTCCCAAACATAAATTTCTGTGAAATAGAACCATAAGAGTGGGAATTTAAGGCAATGTGTAGTTAGTGAGAAATATTTTTCTTTTTGCTAGGCTGTGTATGAAATTGAATGGTTATGAAAGCAGTCTGCCTTCACTGCAGGCACACAGATTTGGAGGTCAAGCACAGATGCCCTCCACAGAAGCACAGGGCCAGGGCCTGCTGAGGGTTGTAGTGCCCGAGAACCTCCTTGGCCTCTCAAACATCAAAGTGCCCAGGAATCAATACCTGTGCTCTGCCAGTATGTCTACTGAACCAGAGCCAATATCATCAGTGAGTAACTTCCTAGGAAATGTCTCTTTTTCCTTCCTTCTTTCCTCTCTCCTCCGTCCCTCCCTCTTTCTTTGTTCTTGTTTTGATTTATAACAAGAGCACCGTGGCTGAATTTTTTACAAGCATTTGACAAAAACCCCACCACAGCCTAGAACATCAACATTCATCTTCTGGATGACGTGTGCCAGTCAGCCGTTTCCCTGTTGACCAAAAAAGAGGCTTCCAGCTCCCTGGAGGGGCAGGAACACACAGAAACAACAAGACCATAAAAGTGCATTCCAAGCTGGAGTGAAGGGCCATGAGGTGTCGAGGCAGGGGGAGTTCGTGGTTTCCCAGGTAAGCAGATCTAGAGTCAAATCCTGTTTCATTTATGCATTAACTCAGAAAGTATTTGAATATATGAATATCTGTCCTATTGGTCAGATTCTGTTCCAGGCATCCATGGTATATCAGTAGACAGAGAAATCCCTATTTTCATTGAACTTGCAAGCTCATAGAGCATGTGAAAGACAATGCAACCAAATTACCATGTTTTGTTGATCTGGGGGAAGTACAGAGTTTCCCCATTAGCTGCTCTGAATTTGGGGGCCTTTCTGTAATCACAGGGCATCTTACAACTGCTGTTGGCCAGGCAGCTGCCTTTAAGTATGTCATCAACTGCGACTGTGCTGAGCAAGCTGTGAAATAGGAGCGGGGCAGGTGCACAGCCGTTATCGCGAGAGTATTGGCACGAGACCCGGAAAGCGACCGTTAGAGATCCCGCTGTGCCAATGGTCAGCCTGGCAGTGGCGGTCCTCATGGCAGAAAGTGTGGTGAGAGGTGGATTACAGCCTTCTCCCCGGGGGCCTCCAGGTGCTCTGCCCTCAGGCCAGCAGGTGAACTGGGGGGCCGTGGGGACAGGCCAGGGGCTGTGTCTCACACGGCTGCCCGTTGGTCGGGTCCAAGCCTGGAAGTGACCGTGAACCTCTTCTCGGTCCTCGCCTGTGAGACTTGATGGCGACGTTAGTCGTCTCCACGGTTCACCGTCCACAGAAGCCCCAGCAACGGAAGGATACACACACCATTCAGGTAATGCCTTCAACCAGCTTCAGTCTCTCCTTTCAAGTTTCAGAAATCAATCTGGCTTAGATGAGTTGTCTAACTCTGGAAGGTCAGGGTTAAATTGCAGGGACATTGCATGTCATTACTTCGGGTCCACCTCTGTGATCTGGGCTGTTCTAAGAAGAGCAATCATTGTGAATTTGGAATTAACCCAATTGGTATTAGCTACAACATGTATTCCTATTGATCCTCTACAAGGGATTCTCTCCAGTTAAATGAAAAGTCTGGGGGCGGCGGGGTCCTGGGTGCCTGGCTCCCTCATTGATGATAGCTGGGTGGGGACTTGGATCTGAGGGGGCTGCCAGCTGAGATCAACCTCTTCAGCAGGGCCTGGGTGCTAGCAGGAGGACCCAGACTGGGGGCTCGGCCAATGCTCCTGGGACTCTGTCCTCTTAGCCAGGATCTGACCCTCAGAGAGCGAAAGCCGAGCCTTAGGACCTTGCCTTTTCTAATCCGAATGGAGAATAACGTTTGGTGAAGGTTTACAGGAACATCGTGACCTGACCATGACTTCACCTCAAGAACAAAGGACCTAGGACTTCCCTGGTGGTCCAGTGGTTAAGACTTCACCTTCCAATGTAGGGGATGCAGGTTTAATCCCAATCCCTGGTAGCAGAACTAAGATCCTATAAGCCTCATGGGCACAAAACCAAAACATAAAACAGAAGTAATATTATAACAAGTTCATTAAGGACTTTAGAAATGATCCACATCAAAAAAATCTAAAAAAAAAAAAAGAACAAAGGATCTGACACCAAGAAGTCTGCAACAACTAACCATGCCCCTTTCCTAGAAAAGGGCTTTGCTGAAAGCTCTCGGGGAGTTTGGGGTTTTTAAGGCATGAGCCACCTGTCTCCTTGCAGGGGCCCTGCAATAAACCTTTCTCTGCTGCAAATTGTAACATATTGCTATCCTTTGTTCTCACTGTGCATCAGGCACATGGACTTGAGTTTGATAACAGTTGATCATAATGTTGCTGCTCCAATCCAGTTGTGCAGATTGTTGGTACTCTATGCATAGAATTTAATTTGCCACTTAAAGATGTCTCCAAAAAGAGTCCTTGATGATTCGGCATTGAAACAACAAGCTATGTACACTGAAAGACTTGGGAACCAACAAGCAAATACTCATTCTTGGAAGAATGACCACAATTCCATATTTTCTTTTTAAATTAAAAAAAATTTAATGTTTTCTCACTGTTTAAAGCATTATATTCTTTTTGATCAAAATCATGTGGGTATTTAATTTTGAGGACATTAGATTTTAGGTTTTGAATTATATTATTGGATTTATAATTTCTTTATGATGTTGTTAGTTTCTGCTGTACAACCCTAACCATATTTTCATATAAACAACTAACAATGTTTTGACACCTTAAGAAAGGAAGATACCTCCAAGTAGATGTAGCCATATCATATTTTATTAGTGAGCTCTATTTGCAAATGGATTGCTGATCACATGCCAAGGATATCAAGGCTGTAGATGACTCTTAAAACTTCTGACTCACACAAATTACCAAAGAAACTTGAGCAGTGTGACTTGACATTAAGGCATTGACTCAGCTGGCTTGACTTCCCTTTTAGTGACACGTGACCGAATGGTGCATGTGAAAATTCTTGCTGCCTTTAATGAAATGTGGTATTTTGAATATAAGAAGTGTTGTACAGGAGAATAACATAGGAAGGTGCCATTGCAAATGGTGTGGATTTGAAAGTGCTCACTGGGCAAGTGACGTTTGAGCCAACACCTGGAGGAACTCAAGGAAGAGCCATGCTTCCTTCCAGGGGAAGAGTGTTTGGGGAAGAATGACTAAAACAATAATGATTTAAGGGCATACTCCAGCAAAACACAAAATAATTTAAAGCTCTCACTGGGATGTATGGTTCAGGAAGACAGAGACTATGAGCTGGTGGCTGTTAGATCTCCCTGGAGGTCAATATTTGTGGATTACATGAATAAACTCAAAAAATGAAAAGGAATGCTATAGTTAGGGATGAAACCATTAACATTTAAAGTTACATTTATTTTAAAAAGTATTTATTTATTTAGCTGTGCTGGGTCTTCATTGCTGTGCTCAGGCTTTCTCTAGTTTCAGAGAGTGGGGGCTACTCTCTAGTTATGATGTGCAGGCTTCTCATTGTTGTGGCTCCTTTTGTTGCAGAGCACGGGCTCTAGAGCATTTGGGCTTCAGTAGTTGTGGCACATGGGCTCAGGAATCGCAGCTCCTGGGCTCTAGAGCACAGGCTTGATAGTTGTGGTGCACAGGCTTAGTTGCTCTGAGGTATGTGGGAGCTTCCTGGACTAGAAATTGAACCCTCTTCTCCTGTATTGGCTGGTGGATTCTTTACCACTGAGCCACCAGGGAAGCCCTAAAGTTACATTTACATTGTTGCTGTTAATGCTGTCATAAGGTTTAATACTGCTATGGTCTGAATGTTTGTGTTCCCCCCAAACTCATATGTTGGAATCCAAACCCCCAAGGTGATGGTATTAGGAGGTTAGGCTTTTGGAAGATGATCAGGTCATGAGGGTGGAGCCCTCCTAATAGGGATTAGTGCCCTTAGCACAATGGTAGTGCATCTTACTCCATATCAGAAGGTTGTATGTTCAAGTCACATCAGGGTCAAGCTGGCTTTTTTTGAGATATGCAGGTGGCTCTGTGGTCAAGAATCTGCCTGCCAATGCAGGGGATACGGGTTTTATCCCTGGGTTAAGAAGATCCTTTGGAAGAGGAAATGGCAACCCACTCCAGTATTCTTGCCTGAAAAATCCCTTGGACAGAGTTGCCTGGTGGACTGCAGTCCATGGGGTTTCAAAGAGTCTAGCACAACTGGGTGACTGAAAACGCATACATGCATGCCCTTATAAGAGACCCTACAGCTGGGTACGAGAAGTTTGTGACCCAGAAGATGGCCTTCATTTGATCATGCTGGCTTCCTGATCTTGGACTTTCATCTTCCAGAACTTTGAGAAATAAATTTTTGTTGTGTTTTAAGCCACCTAGTCTGTGGCATTTTGTTATAGAAGCCCCAATGGACTAAGACAAGTTTTTTAAAGAATTAAAAAACTAAACAATATATGTCCCTAGAGAATTGCAAATTAAAGCAATGATCAAATATACCATTACAATGGCAAAGATGTCAAACAGTGACAACCTCACATGCTGATGATAATGTGGAACAGAAGAAACTCTCATCCATTGCTGGGGGAATGTAGATTGGTACAGCCACTTTGGCAGTTTCTTACAAGACTAACCATAATGTTATCATGCAGTCTAGCAATTGAACTCCTTGATATTTATCCAAATACAATTATAAGTTGTGTCTACATATCCTCAAAAATCCTGCACATGGATGTTTATGGCAGCCTTATTTATAATTTCCAAAACTTGGAAGTAACCAAGATGTCCTTCAGTGGATGAATGGTTAAATAAATTATGGTATATCCAGATAGTGAAATATTATTCAGCACTAAAAAAAAATGACATGGAGGAAACTTAGATGCATATTACTTAGTGAAGGAAGCAATATGAAAAAGCTACATACTATATGATTCTAACTATGTGACATCCTAGAAAAGACGAAACTATGGAGACAGTAAAGGATCAGTGGCTGCAGGAGTTAGGGAAAAGAGGGTTGAACAGCAGAGTGCCAAGGATTTTGAAGGCAGTGAGACTACCCTGTCTGACATTATAATGGTGGATACATGTCATTACACATTTGTCAAAACTCACTGAATATAAAACACCAACACCAAGAGTGAACCTTAATGTAAACTATGGTTTTGGGTGATAATGATGAATCAGATTAACTGATTGTAACAAATGCACCACTCTGGTTTGGAGTTTGATAGCGGGAGAAACTATGTGTGCATGGGGGCATGGGCAAATGATAATATATGGGAACTCTCTACTTTCTGCTCAAAAGTACAGAAAGTGAGCCTAAAAGTGCTCTAAGAAATAGTCTATTATAAGTTTAAAAAAAGCCCTCATGATAATAATTACAATCCTGGAGCTAAAATTCAACATTACTTCCACAAAGCTTAAGGCAAGGGGTCATTAAGAGAGGCTACAATAAGTTGTCACCATATCATCTGGTTTGATTTGGAGAAGAGGGAGGTTAAAATATTAATTATTGATGTTGCTAGAAAATATAGTTTAATTGATTTAGCTAAAAATGGAAGTAAAACTAGTAGACTAGAAATAGAACATAGAACTTCAGGAAGAGTGTGCTAAGTCACTTCAGTCGTGTCCGACTCTGTGCAACCCTAAGGAATGTAGCCTTCAAGGTTCTTCTGTCCACAGGGATTCTCCAGACAAGAATACTGGAGTGCGTTGCTGTGCCCTCCTCAAGGGGATCTTAGCAACCCAGGGATAGAACCAGCAGCTTCTGCACCTCCTGCACTGCAGGTGGATTCTTTGCTTCTGAGTGACAAGGGAAGTCCTCAAGAAGAGTGTAGGAAAGGAAAAAGAGAGTTTAGTGGATGTAGTCTATATTAGGAAAGGAAAAAATAGAGATAATATAATATATAGAAAGCGTAAGTGGAGTGAGTAAGAATAACATCTTCACCTACCAACAAGACACAACTCCCCCATCTCCTGCTCCAGACTGTTAAGGGATAGTCTGGTGCTGGGTGTGGGCAGGGAGGGAAGGTGACTACAGGGGACTTCTCTCAGGGCTCCCCACAGTGAGGTGGGCGCTGGCAGGGGATGGATGCTCTGCCGCCTTCTCCCAGGGGAGCCTGCAGGCAGCAGAGAAAGGAGTTTCCAAAACCTGAGTCATCCCATGCCAGCCAGCCATCTGCTTGTGAGATTTTTCTGGGCATTGCTATGGTGGGAATCAGGCAGGAATCAACTCAGAAGCAAAGTCATCCCTCTTTTCCAGATGCTGTGGTGCACGAACGTTACTCTGGTCCATGTTCTCTGGCTCACTGCTGCCTTGTTGACATGAGGAGATGGTCAGGCACATCTTCCTGTGACCTGGTGAATAGTCCCCTCTGTGTGGGTCTGAGGGTGTGGACCAGCCAGCCTCTGTGTGGTTACGGTAGTTTTTTTGTTTATCCCTTGTTATGTGTCCCTTTGACTCATTCTTGTCTAAGGCAGCTCTGGGCTCAGGGGTTTTACCAGACTCTGTGGGGGAAGTGCTTCCATATCTCCCTTTGCAGTTGCTTAATCACAGGCCAGTTAGTCTTGATCCATTGAGCTGTCAGTCCTGCCCCATCTGTATCACACTGTCAGCAAAGTTCCCATCATTTCACTTTGCTATTTCCCAGAGCTCTTTCCTTGACTGATTTTTGTGTGTTTTGGTGATATCCATGGAGATTTGAGAAGGAGGGGATACAGATGGCAGTCTGAAGATGCAACTTGCAGTTCTAAAATGGCAGCCTTGTTGTAATAAGCACTATTCTGCTTACTCTGAGGGTGAAACACTCATTTGGGTGTGCCAAGTCTGTGATAATATGTGTGTTAAGAAACAAAGCCCATCCTTATGTGCACACCCAGCATGCTTCCGCAAGGCCTTTGCCTGGCTCTCCTCACCTCTATGCTGGCCTTTCCCTCAGACATTCACATAGTTTATTCCCCCTCACTCAGTTCTCTGCTCCGATGTCCCCTCCTCAAGTCATTTCCCCCATCTCTTCGTTCCTTGCTTTGTTTTTATTTCTTAACATGTATCTGGAGAAGGCAATGGCACCCCACCTGGAAAATCCCATGGGCGGAGGAGCCTGGTAGGCTGTAGTCCATGGGGTCGCTAAGAGTCAGACACGACTGAGTGACTTCACTTTCACTTTTCACTTTCATGCATTGGAGAAGGAAATGGCAACCCATTCTAGTGTTCTTGCCTGGAGAATCCCAGGGACAGGGGAGCCTGGTGGACTGCCATCTATGGGGTCGCACAGAGTCGGACACAACTGAAGCAACTTAGCAGCAGCAGCAGCAGCAGCAGCATGTATTACTCCTTGATAGGCTTTCCTGGTGGCTCAGTGGTAAAGAATCCACCTGCCAATGCAGGAGATGCAGGTTTGATCCCTGGTCTGGGAAGAGCCCCTGGAGAAGGAAATGGCTATCCACTCCAGTATTCTTGCCTGGAAAACCCCATGGACAAAGGAGCTTGGTGGGCTGTAGTCTATGGGATTGCAAAAGAGTCAGACACAACTTAGCAACTGAATAACAGCAACAACAGTCACTCCTTGACATTGTATTATGTATTTATCTGTTTGCTTTCTGCCTTCCCCTTCAGTAGGAATAAACTCCAGAAGAGGGCAGGAACTTTGCCAACTTCTGTATCCCCAGCACCTAGAACAGTGGCACACAGGAGCATCTGTCTGTATTTGTGAACGTGAGGATGTGTGACCATGGGGAAACTGAGATAGCTAAACCACAGTCCTCACTTTTTCCATAATGTCAGATTCACACTACAACTAACCTTATTGCTTCAGAGGTATTTTACTCCTAGATTATATATCTATCTATCTATCTATCTATCTATCTATATATCTTGCATTTCATTGCATGGTAATATGTCAACTTTCTAGTTAACAAATCCACCTCTGTGATATTGAGGTATAAAGCCTGGAGCTATAACCATATCAGAGATCTAAATCTGCTACCTGTCACCTTGGTGTCTGGGGTGTCCCTCTGAGTATAACCTTTTATTTGTGAGCATATAACTTGGATTTGCCAGCTGGACAATCATTCAGAAATAATAAGGCCGTTCCACAGTTCCCAGTAGCTGTGTCTGGTTGGTTCTGTCCTCAGCTGACATCATTTTATTAATACCAGCAATCCCTCCCTGCCTTTCTATTATTTTGCAGTATGAGTAACGGTAAGCCTCTGGATGGAAGGAGCTTTACAACAGTAAACGATCATTTAAGTCATGCTTTGATTACCTCCAGCTGCCTGTTTATGTAGACATTAACTGTTCAAGGTGGGAAGTCATTGCTAGATGTAAGATTTAAGTACCCAGAGCGGTTAGAGTGGAAAGAAGGTTCTGAGGAGAGCTGAGTTTCCGAATATTGTGGGCTGATTTTCTGAAGCAGTGTTTGGGCAAAGGCAAGGGTTAGTCATCTCATTAGTAAAGTTTCAGGGCTTCCCAAGTGGCACTAGTGGTAAAGAATCCAACTGTCAATGCAGGAGACATAAGAGACTTGGGTTCAATCCCTCGATCTGGAAGATCCCCTGGAAAAGGAAGTGGCAACCTACTCCAATATTCTTGCCTGGAAAAGCCTTGGACAAAGGAGCCTGGCGCAGAGTCAGACATGACTGAGCAACTGAGCATGAGCATGAGGTGCTATTCATACTAAAAGTCCTCCAGGAGAGACACGTGAGCCAGGAAGAATAACAGTTCCAAGGAAGGAAGGAGGGAACAGAGGAGGCAGAGACCAGGGGAAGAAAGAAAACTTTTTGTTGGAAAGTAATAGAAGAATTTTGCTTACTGATGTCAGTTTAAATCTTCTATCCAGAACACTTACTAATAGGACCATAGTTGGTTCTCTTTCCCCCTGAATTCTGGAGAAAATAATACAGAAGTCAACAGAAGTGCTTTGGTGTTGCCAAAATTGCCTTGTGCACCATAAATTCAGGAAGCAGCATTTCAGGGCACAGGTATCATCCAGTTGTAAATTGAAGCTGGTACCAATGGACAGATGTAATAAACATACTGATGGCTACTCCCAGAATTCCTCCTTTTATAAATTAGTAATTCAGAGTCTTGAGTTATTGTTAGGAAGCCAGAAGCTGTTCTGGCTCCCAGAATGATTTTCAGCGTTGCTTATTGACCTTATGATGCCACGTAGGACCAGAACGTGGATATGGATTCAGACTAGCTCAAAGGGTACATTTTGGTGAAAGCTTGTTATAGGAAAATCCCATATCTGTTAGGAATGCTCTATAATTCTCTCTTGGTTTAGCACCCCTCTGTGGCACCAAACCCAGATGGGATGTTAAGTGATGGGATATATCAGGGAGTATGGGAAGAATCCCCCTGTGCAAGTTTTGCCTCCAGTTCAGCCTTAAAGGTGCCTTGAAGCAAAGTCATCATCGTATGTACTGGTTCGTGCTTAACACATTCAGATATGTGACACTCTACCATTAGCCCTGGAAACTCTTCAGATGTCACTTAACTCATTATTAACCAGGAAATTTTTGTAGAAATTAATACCTATTGCCAGTGATTTTTCCTTTGGCCAGCCAAAAATTAATTCTGTTATTTCACTAACACTTTGTGGGTTATTACATTTAATAGTTATACTTAATATACCTGTAAAATCTTCTAATTTTCATGAAATGTTGTCTTCAATCCACTCCTCTGTAGAAGCAAAGAAATATTCTCCAGCACTGTGAGTTTTGTGTTCACTTTTCATATCAGAATCAATCACTAAGTCTTTTTGTCTTTTTGTTGATCTAACATTCAGTTCAGTTCAGTTCAGTCACTCAGTTGCGTCCGACTCTTTGCGACCCCATGAATCACAGCACGCCAGGCCTCCTTGTCCATCATCAACTCCCGGAATCCACCCAACCCCCATGTCCATCGAGTCGGTGATGCCATCCAACCATCTCATCCTCTGCCGTCCCCTTCTCTTCCTGCCCTCAATCCTTCCCAGCATCAGGGTCTTTTCCAGTGAGTCAGCTCTTTGCATCAGGTGGCCAAAGTATTGGAGCTTCAGCTTCAACATTAGTCCTTCCAATGAAGAACCAGGACTGATCTCCTTAGGATGGACTGGATCTCCTTGCAGTCCAAGGGACTCTCAAGAGTCTTCTCCAGCACTACAGTTCAAAAGCATCAATTCTTCGGCACTCAACCTTCTTTATAGTCCAACTCTCACATGCATACATGACCACTGGAAAAACCATAGCCTTGACTATATGGACCTTTGTTGGCAAAGTAATATCTCTGCTTTTCAATATGCTATCTATGTTGGTCATAACTTTCTTTCCAAAGAGCAAGCGTCTTTTAATTTCATGGCTGCAATCAACATCTGCAGTGATTTTGGAGCCCAGAAAAATAAAGTCAGCCACTGTTTCCACTGTTTCCCCATCTATTTGCCATGAAGTGATGGGACTGGATGCCATGATCTTAGTTTTCTGAATGTTGAGCTTTATGCCAACTTGTTCACTCTCCTCTTTCACTTTCATCAAGAGGCTCTTTAGTTCTTCTTCACTTTCTGCCATAAGGGTGGTGTCATCTGCATACCTGAGGTTATTGACATTTCTGCTGGCAATCTTGATTCCAGCTTGTGCTTCTTCCAGCCCAGGGTTTCTCATGATGTACTCTGCATATAAGTTAAATATGCAGAGTGACTTTCACCTCATTTGAATCACAACTGTATTACAAAGAACTGTCTTCTGAGACACTAGTATATATGTCTCTTGGACAATCAGAGAAAGCCTCTGCATACAACTCACTGAAAAATTCTCCTTTACTTAAACTTTCACAATGCATCATTTTTGAAAATTTTATGTTTATAATAATCACAAGGCGGGAACAAAAACCTAATGGAGCAAAATGTGAATGATAAAAATTGTAAGTTGTACAATGAAGTGAAAAGTGAAAGTGTTAGTTGCTTAGTCATGTCTGACTCTTTGTGACCCCATGGATTGTAGCCTGCCAGGCTTCTCTGTTCATGGAGTTTGCCATGCAAGAAAACTGGGATTGATAGCCATTCCCTTCTCCAGAGGGTCTTCCAGACCCAGGGATGGAACCTAAGTCTCCTGCATTGCAGGCAATTCTTTACCATCTGAGCCACCAGGGAAGCCCAATGTTCTGATAACAGAATATATATTCATGTCTCTGGTCAATAATGTATTTAATATGTTGACAACAAAGCTACCCCTTAAATCCTCCCAGGTCGAGTTGCAAGATCTCAGGCAAATAACACAATTACATAAATTCTAATAAGAGGACAAGTCATCAGCAAGGGGCCTTGATTCACGGTAAAAAAGTGAAGATGGCATAGCATTAAAAATGTGGGCTTGGGAATCTGAAAAATACACAATCCCCTAACTGGTAGTGAATGAGCTTCAGCTAATTACTCAGCTTCTGGGAGCTTCAGTTTCTCCATCTGTGAGATGGATTCTTAGTAGCAGACCTTGCATATTCTAAATGCATAATAATTGCCATTGTATGATTACTGCTATTATCATTAATTATAGAGAGTAATAGGAAGAAATAGCCAAAACAAAATTGACTCCAGATCTTCTCTGGTCAACCAAATTCCCCAAAATCAAATTCAAGAATCCCTCAACTGTATGTCATTCCCATCAGTGCCAACTGGACAGTCATTTCCCTCCAGAAATACAGCTCCAGTTATTATATAGAAAGTGAAAATCTTACCATGTTACTTCCTTCCCTCGGCTCCAGATTCCTGAGAAAAGGCCTCTATAATCTCCCCATGGGGGCCCCTGAGGACAGCCTACCTTGGCCCTGCTGTAATTCCATGGGAGCTGGTTATGAATTATGATTCTATATCAGAATTCCCCTGGATCCTGATTAGATGAAACCATCTGTAGTAGTACTTGCAGTTGCTAGGGTTCCCTGGGGTGCTCACATCTTCCTCTTTTCCTTCTGTTATCAATTTGGGCACTGCTACTCACACATCTTTAAGACAACCTCGGGGACTTCCCTTATGGTCCAGTGGCTGAAACTCTGCACTCCCAGGGCAGGGGGCCCAGACTCAATCCCTGGTTGAGGAACTGGATCCCACATACCACAGCTAAGACTGGTACAGCCAAATAAATAAATATTTTTTTTAAAAAGAAAAACAAAAAGACTCAACCCAAATGTGGTCTCCTTTGTGAATCCTGGGCTCAGACCCAGGAGGGCACTCCCTCCATTGTGCTGGACCTGGGGCATAGATAGCTTTCTGGTTGTACCTATGTCATGGGGTAGCAGGTGGTTGCTTACCTGCCTCCTTCCTCCACTGGACTGTGAGTTTCTGAGGGGTTCAGACCTTGTCTTGCTCATCTTGGTGGCCTCCATGCAGAACTCAGTACTTGATGGCAGTTGCTCAGTAAGTGAGTAGAATGAATCAGTGAATGATAATCAGTGTTGCATGTAAGAAGCTGGACGCACCTCTAGGTGTCAACTGCTTCCCATTGTGCCTGGTAGGAAACCTAAGTGCAAACAGGCATGGTTGTGCCCCCATGCTTCCCAGCCCCAGCTCCTTGGGCCTTTCATTTCACTAAGTCTGGAGGTGCTTCCCAGTTCCCCCTGCCTGTCCAACAAACCTTTCCTTCTTCGAGGCCCCACTTAGAAATTCTACATTACCAAATACTGTTCAGTGCCAGTTATAAACACTGGATGCAGTGCCAGTGTCTGCATCCTTTGATTATCTATATGCCCTTGAGGAACTGTATCTTTCATCATAGTTTGATGCCCAGTGAAGTGCCTGGATCACGGGATTTATTCCATAAATGCTGAGTGTGTAAATAGTTGATATACACTTAATAGCCTCACATTCATTTGGGACTTGTTTTCTACAGTGTCTTAATCACCTTTTCATATCACAGAATTCTGTTTCTAAAAATATTTATTTATTTGGCTGTGCTGAGTCTTAGTTGTGGCATGTACAGGATCTTTAGTTGTGGCGTGTGGGATCTAGTTCCCTGACCAGGGATAGAGCCTGGGCCCCCCTGCATTGTGAATGTGGAGTCTTAGCCATTGGACTACCAGGGAAGTCCCCATATCATAGAATTCTTGAAATTACTTTAAGTACCTATCCCAGGCCCAAAGATTTAAGTGGCCCTTAATAAATATTTTTTGGTTACTTAAGGCTTTCCTTTACATTTTATAGCTTGTATTTTGCCATTCTTAAATTTCTTAAAGTTATCTCCAAAGTGAAAGACAAATAATTACTTTAAACTTTTTTAAAAAATGTTTTATCTGTTTTGTTTTATTTACATTTTCCTCAAGTTCATACACATCTATAAAAACAGATTGACATTTTCCTGAGTAGATATTCTATTTTTGTCAAAAAAAGCTTACAATTTTCTGTGACTTTCTAATTAATTAATTAATTTATTTTAATTGGAGGATAATTGCTTGAAAATATTGTTATGGTTTTTGCCATGCATCAACAGAAATCGGGTGCCCTGCATCATGCATCAAATTTGCATTCAAATCAAGGTTTTAGCAAAGAAGCACTGTGATAACTATAGATGAAGGAGCACGTGTATGGTTAGTGCTGCTGGGTGGCAGAAAAGTAGCCCAACGCTAGAGGTCCCTCCCTCCACAGGTTCCACTGGCTCTGCCCAGGATCCCTGCCAACTTCCCTGGCTTCTGACTTGGAACAAAAAGTGAGGAGCAAAGGAAATTTGAACCAGGGAATTCTTTGTGGCATCGAAAATTAGATCTTATATATCAGTCCTGCATCACAGAGGCATTGGCAGAGCAACAAGGAAAATATTATTTTCTCCCCCCAAATCCTAGCCCCAGTTTAATTTTATTCTATTTATATCTGGCTCTTGAATTAGCCATGTGCCTTTATTCAAATCCTTTTATCTCAGCCCCATCTGGGAAGCAATCTGGGTTTGGTTGCTAGTTTTTCACTGAAATAACACCATGGAATATAAGCAAGGAATGGGATCCCCTTGTCCCTCACAGGGGCATGTCAAATCTTCAAAGATTTAGTAGCCAGTTTGACGGTCTTTATTTGAGGGAAGGAATCCATGGATTGGGAAGTATGGTGCCTCACACACTGTGGAGCCCTCTTCCCAAGGTTTTTTTTTTTTCTTTTCTTTTTGTTATTTTTGTAATTTTTATTTTTTAATCTTAATGTCTTTTATTTTTTTTAAAACTAGAATACTTTAAGTTAACAATTTCAGTTTATTTATTTTAAAGTATTTGTTTACTTATTTGGCTGCACTGGGACTGTTTAGGTTTATTTTTATCATTTTAAATTTTTATTGGGGGTCTTCTAGAGTGTTAGAAGAGGCAGTGGGGAAACAGGGCATGCTTGGCTAGGAGGCCAGGGAGTTCCTTCCAAGGCCAGCAGGTCCTATTTTCTAGGGCAAGGGGAGCTTGCTAAAGCTGAGTTGGAGGGTTGTGATTGGTGTGTGTTGTTTCCCCCACAGGTGTTTCTGTAAGTACAGGCGGACAGGTTTAAATTTGTGATGTGTGCTGGACCACTGGGGTGGCCTCCATACTGGGGTCCTAGGATAGGAATTAACTTCCTCTGACAATGGTGGGTATGGGAGTAAACTCAAGGGTTACCAGGGTCTTGTAGTTCTGGCTGTTCATTATCCAGGTCAGGGCTCCTTCCAGGCCTGCTGCTGCTGCTAAGTCACTTCAGTTGTGTCCGACTCTGTGCAACCCCATAGACGGCAGCCCACCAGGCTCCCCCGTCCCTAGGATTCTCCAGGCAAGAATACTGGAGTGGGTTGCCATTTCTTTCTCTAATGCATGAAAGTGAAAAGTGAAAGTGAAGTCGCTTCAGTTGTGTCCGACTCTTGGCGACCCTATGGACTGCAGCCTACCAGGCTCCTCCATCCATGGGATTCACCAGGCAAGAGTACTGGAGGGGGGTGCCATTGCCTTCTCCATCCAGGCCTGAAGCACGTTCATTATTCACATGCAACCAGCAAGTGCCAGAGAGGAGAATCTAAGTGGGTACCTTATTCTTTTCCCCAAGGGTCAGTTACTTGTAAGAAATCAATTGAGGTGCATACTTTTACTTTTGAAATGAGAAACATATTTTAACTTAAGTTAGAAAATACATGCACCCTAATGTTCACAGCAGTAGTGTTTACAATAGCCAGGACAAAGAAGCAACCTAAATATCCATCTACAGAAGAATGGATAAAGAAGATATGGTACATAATGTATAATAGAATATTACTCAACAGTGAAAAGGAATGAAATTGGGTCATTTGTAGAGACGAGGATTGACCTGGAGGCTGAATAAACAGTGAAGTTAAGTCAGAAAGAGAAAAAACAAATATCATATATATGTGGTATCCAGAAAAATGGTATCAGTTCAGTTCAGTCACTCAGTCATGTCTGACTCTGCAACCCCATGGACTGCAGCACACCAGGCTTTCCTGTCCATCACCAACTCCCAGAGCTTGCTCAAACTCATGTCCATTGAGTTGGTGACACCATTCAACCATCTCATCTTCTGTCGTCCCCTTCTCCTCCTGCCTTCAATCTTTCCCAGCATCAGGTCTTTCCCAGTGAGTCGGTTCTTCGCATCAGGTGGCCAAAGTATTGGAGTTTCAGCTTCAGCATCAGTCCTTCCAATGGATATTCAGGACTGATTTCCTTTACGATGGACTGGTTGGATCTCCTTGCAGTCCAAGGGACTCTCAAGAGTCTTCCCCAACACCACAGTTCAAAAGCATCAATTCTTCGGCACTCAGCTTTCTTTAAATTGATAATTATGTATAAAATTGAGAACTGATGGGAACCTACTGTATAGCACAGGGAACTCTACTTAATACTCTGTGGTGAACTGAATGGGAAGGAAATCCAGAAAGGAGGGGATATATGTATACCATATAGCTAATTCATTTTGCTATACAATAGAAGCTAACACAACATTGTAAAGCAACTATACTGCAATAAAAATTAATTAATAATAAGGAAAGAAAATACAGACTAGAAAGATGTCTTTCAAGAAAATGAGTTAATAAACTTTCAACTCTGTGCTGTGGTGCTGAGTAGGGAAGAGGAGGTAGCCAGAAGTAGGAGACTGTCTATGGCCTCCTTGTTGCTAAAGCAAATGTAATTTCTCCAGGACTGATCTTCTATGAATTCCCAAAGGCAACATTGCAGGTCACAGGAAAGCCTATCTACTGATAGGCTATCTACTGTAGCCTATCTCTATCTGCACTGCAAGGGGCCTCCAACTCCGTCTACTATAAGCACCCACCTCTTGACATCTTATGTCCCAAAGATGTACTGTTTGTTGATGGCAGAGGGCACCTTATAGAGCACAAAACTGGAGAAGAGGCTGGCAGTGGGTCTGGAACAAACAAGGCTCTCGGCAATTTGATCATAGGGTTCTGGGGTCTAGGAACAGGGCCATGAGCTCTTGTTATTGAAGGAGGAGAGCCTCTCAGCTCTGTGAACCTCTCAGTCCATGTTAGGGGCTCAGCCAGAAAAGGACCAGCTCAGGGCCCAGGGCAAGGACCCTTGTTGTCCAGATGTAAAAGTGGTACTGGGTTGTCTTAAGGTCTCCATCCTGGGTTTCTTGGTCTTCTGGTTCCATGTTCATTGCTCCCTGAACTAGAGCAGTGTGTACTTAGGACTAGGGAATATCCCATATGTAATGTAGCCAAAATTTCTTTTCATGCCCAGTAGCTAAGTTCTTAAGGATTTTTGCCAAATCCAGTGGCTTTGTACTTGGCCGAAAATGTGAATAGCAAAGGAAATTTGAACCAGCAACTGTTTGATTGAGGCAGGCTTTCTTCTTCTTAAGTTTTTGTTTTATGTTGGGCTATAGCCTGTTAACAATGTTGTGATAGTTTCAGGTCGACAGCAGAGGGGTTCAGTCATGTATATCTATATATATCTATATCCATTCTCTACCGAACTCCCCTCCTGTCTAGGCTGCCACATAACATTGAGGAGAGTTCCCTGTGCAATATAGTAGGACATTGTTGGTTATCTGTTTTAAATATAGCAGTGTGTACATGTTGATCCCAAATTCCCTAACTATTCATTTCCCCCATCCTTCCCCCTGGTAACCGTAAGTTCCTTCTCTAAGTCTGTGAGTCTGTTTCTATTTTGTAAATTTGTATTTGTTTCTTTTTAGACTCCACATATAAGGGATGTTGTAAGATATTTTTCCTTTTCTGTTTCACTTACTTCACTCAGTATGACAGTCTCTAGGTCCATCCATATTGCAAGGCAGTCTTTCTTCTGATAGAATTGGGGCCTGTTTGGAAGTAGTAGAAAACGTAAGTTATCAATGTAATTCTGCCTTCATCACTGCTGCCCTGATTTGCTCAAAAGTGATTTTTGACTAGTTTCTAAATGGATGACACCGAGAGATGAGATGAGACACATCTGGGGCCTGTGCAGAGAGTCTCCAAGTGAGTTTTGGAACCATAAGTCCAAACTCCATTTGCTGGGGGTGTGAAGAGTGTAAGAACAAAGAGTGGAGGTGGGGGTGGGGCGCTACAGATATCTCTGATGCCTCAATGTCAAAAGCCCACAGCAGATTATAGACATGTTAGTTTGCCACCCTGTAATTCTGCTTGGGGTTTTGGCAGAGCCACTTAGCTGGCTGTGACCTGGCCACAAGTATGGGGAAAGCTAATGGGTTTCATATGTTATTGGCAACTCTGGGCCCACCTACAGTACTGAAATAACTCAGGAAATGCCTTTGCTGGCTCCTGACTGCTTCTATTTTCCCTACAAAGAGACACAACTCAGAGGCCCCTGTAATTTCCAAATCAACGAGCAGGAACACCTGTGACTTGCTAATGGCTTGAAACGTTGGGGATAAAGATGCTCAAAACCTGACAGTAGCATTCTGGTTAATTTAGGAAGAGGCCACCTTGGACCCTGAGTGAGCTGAGTTTTCCCAGCCTTGTGTCCCTTGTTTGGTTATGAACACGTACAGCCTCCTATGAGGTGCACAGATTCTGAAATGGAATCCAATTAACCTTTAGCAGGGTTTGAGCTGGGAGGCTGGAAAGCACATTTGTTTCACCTAATTCCACAGTTGTCATGATGCTAATAGATGGTAGCACATTGAGGACCTTGTCACCATTGCATTTTTATAGGCTGGCAATTAGCACCTCCGTTTTCCTGCAGCCTGAAAGGCTGGAATCTCCAGGTGGGGTTCCCTCTCACAGCTTCTCTTGTTTCTGAGCTACAGTGTGCGTGTGTGTTCTGCAGGTACCCAGAAAATCCCCCCAATTCTCCCCTCAGTGGGGTCACAGCCAAATAATAATTAAGCTCCAGTAAGTAGAATGTCAATTTTAAAACAGTGTAATCACTTTTCTATATGAAATGCACCTTTGAAAGGTGTAGAACTTCTATTGTGCCAGTAATTTAAAAATATGTATTTGGGGGGAGATTGGGGTATTCTGGTTGTCAATTGCTGTGCACAAATTACCCTACAATTTAGTGACTGAAAACAACTGTATCATTTATCATCATTGTATTGGTTTGCTAGGGAGGGCCTCCATAACAAAGTAGAATGGTTAAGAGGTTTAAACAACACACGCATGTTGTCTCCCAGTTCTGGAGGCTGGAAGTCCAAGGTTAAAGTGTTAGCAGGGTTGGGTTTTCCTGAGGCCCCTCTCCTTGACTTATAGATGCCATCTTCTTCCTGTCTCTCATAGCTGTCCCTCTCTGTGTATCTATATGTGTCCTCATCTCCTTTCTCTTATAAGGACACCAGCTAGATTGGATTAGATCCCATCCTGGTTACCTCATTTTAACTTGTGAGTGAAAGCTGCTCAGTCGTGTCTGACTCTCTATAGTCCATGGAATTCTCCAGGCCAGAATACTGGAGTGGGTAGCCTTTCCCTTATCCAGGGGATCTTCCCAACCCAGGGATCGAACTCAGGCCTCTGTCGTTGCAGGAGGATTCTTTATCAGCTTAGCCACCAGGGAAGCCCCATTTTAACTTAATTACCCCTTGGCATCACCGACTCTATGGACATGAGTTTGAGTAAGCTCTGGAAGTTGGTGATGGACAGGGAAGCCTGGCGTGCTGCAGTCCATGGGGTCACAAAGAGTTGGACATGGCTGAGGGACTGAACTGAACTGAACCCCTTTAAAAGCTCTATCTCTAACTACAGTCACATTCTGAGGTACTGGGACTTTGAACTTGAACATATGAATTTGAGGGTACATAATTCAACCTGTAACAGTCATGAATCTACAGTTTGGACAGAGGTCAGCAGAGATGACCCCCTGGAGGAGGGCATGGCAATCCTGTTCAGTATTCTTGCCTGGAGAATCTCCATGGACAGAGGAGCCTAGTGGGCTACAGTCCATGGGGTCACAGAGTTGGACATGATGGAAGCAACTTAGCATGCAAACAAGCACACAGTAGAGATGACTCATTTCACACCTGGGACCTCAGCAGGGCTAACTACATAGATGGGAGCTGGAGGATCTGGCCCTGGCCTCCCCAACCCTGACATCTCTCTGTCTCCATTGTCTCTCTTCCCATATGCCCTTCCTGGGGTTGACTGCTTCAGAGTAGCTGGACTTCTTACATACCTGCTGAGTCAGAAATCTAAGGAACTTTGGCAGAAGAACTTTTACAACCTAGCCTCAGATTTATCATTGCTAATCTCTCTTTTTTTTTTTTTTTTTCTTTTTGGCTACACCACATGACCTGTGTGATCGTAGTTCCCTGACTAGGGATCGAACTTGGGCCCTCAGCAGTGAAAGCAGAGTCCTAACCACTGGATTGTCAGGGAAGTCCCAATCCCTCTTTACTCAGTGGGCCACTCAAGGCCAGGTCCAGTTCACTATGGAAAAGGTTGAATAAGTATGTGGATACTGGAAGGTTTTTGGTGTTGGAGCCTCACGTTGGAGGCTGGGTACTGCAGGCAAGAACATGAACTTGGCACATAGAGCTGAAAAGACGATGCATTTGTATGGTGCTAATTATAGACATTCTGCAATACAGAATTATAAGGTCATGGTAGTTGCTCGGCTGGTATGTCTCCTCCTCCATCTCTCTTCCTCTGGGAATGCTCTCCTCACCATCAGAATTTCCTGGCTTTAAGAGAAGTATCACAGTAAGGAACATGTACTGCGATAGACTGAATGTTTGTGTCTCTCCCCAGTTCATATGTCAAAATCTAACCCCCAAGGGAATGCTGTTAGGAGGTGGGGCCTCTGGGAGGTGATTAGGTCTTGAAGCTGGAGCCTTCATATATGAGATTAGTGCCCTTACAAAAGGGACCCCAGAGAACTACTTTACCCATTCTGCCACGTGAGGACAGTGAGAAGATAACCGAATGGAAGAGGGTTCTCATCAAACACTGAGTCTGCTGGCACCCTGATCTTGTGCTTCCAGCCTCCAGAACCATGAGAAATAAATTTCTGTTCTTTATAAGCCACCCAGTCTATAGTATTATGTCATAGCATCTGGAACAGATTGACACACGCATCAATATCCTTAAAGCACCATTGACACCAAGGTGACAAGGACGGGAATAGAGAATTTAGAGCAGTGGTACCCAGAGTGTAGGATCCTGCCAATATTTGTGACTAGCCCAGGAGGAGATAAGAGATTAAGAGTTCAGAAATTTTATTGCAATTGAACTGAGTCATTTAAGTCCACTGAATCTAATATTTTTATTTTTATTTATCTTTTAAAGGATTTATTTATTTATTTTATTTTTGGCTGCGCTAGATCTTGGTTGCTACACGCAGGCTTTCTCTAGTTGGGGTGAGGGGTTCGTTGCTGTGACTTCTCTTGTTGCGCAGCACAGGCTCTAGGGCATGTGAGCTTCAGTAGTAGTGGTGCATAGGCTTAGTTGCTCCAAAGCATGTGGATCCCAGACCAGAGGTCAAACCCCTGTCTCCTACACTGACAGGTGGATTCTTCACCACTAGACCACCAGGGAAGCCCTGAATGTAATATTTTAAAATGTGGGTTTATTTTTATATGTATTTGGTTTATTTCATTTTTCACTAATTTGTTTTATTGTCTTGTTGCACCAGCCTGCCATTTGGGCCTCAATTAGAAGCTATGAATCTGTCACAGTTGAGTGCTTGGGAAGCACTGACTTAGGAGTCTGAGTCCAGCTCCAAGAAGCAGAGAGAATGGTGGTTGTAGGGGCTGGGGTTGGCAGGTGCCGGGAGTGCTCAAAAAGGAGATAGAATCTTCTAGGACCAAGGTTTCTGAGTTAAGATGGAGAGCTCTAGAAGAAAGCTCATGTATTGATATTACCAATCTTCTCTGGTTGCGTTCTCCCTGCTTGTACACAGGACATGGGACTGTGTTGGGGTCAGAGTGAAACCATGAAGGGATTATGAAAAGAGAGAGGTGTTTGGTTTTTCACAGACACTTCTTGTCAGAATGTCCCTATGGATGTAAATATCCAAGGTGTGGTTTCCATGATGTCCAGCTGACATCACATCAATCAAATTCTCCCTGGAACATTTTAGGCCAGATTGGTTTCAATCTTTAAAATACCCCAGGCCCTCCAAAGTCTCCAGCTATAGGGAAAAAAGTTCTGATGCTTCAACAGTGATCAGTTGGCATGCTTTTCAGGGGGATTAAATGAGGCTTGAGCAAAGGACATGAGTTTGAGTTAGCTTCGGAAGGTGGTGAAGGACAGGGAATCCTGGCATGCTGCAGTCCATGGGGTCACAAAGAGTCGGACATGACTGATTGACTGAACAACAACAATAACAATAACAAATGAGGCTTATTACATTTCTGTAAAGGGTCTGGTAGCTGATAAGAGATAAACCAAAGTTCTCTTTATGGGCTTATGATAATTTATGGTTTTAAAATAATGTCTTAAAGAATAAAAAAATTAAAGTAGTCATTCCACTTTCCTAGCAATTTCAGAAGGTTTATTTTAGGTTTCAGCAAAGTTTATAATTCTCTATAATAGATGAATCAATAAACTATGGTTTAGCAGAGGGTCAAGCTGACACAAGCATCCCGAAGTTATTTGAAAACTGACTTACAAAAAAGCCTTACCACAATTTCAGCATATTTTTAGTCAGGTGAAGAACAAGTCACAACAAAGTGTGTAAAATGATTCCCGGAGAAGCAATAAAGTCCATAGGGAAGGGCGTAGAGAGGCTATCTTTGTCCTGCCAATGAGCAAAAATAAACACTAGGGTCTTCCCTGAGTCCAAAGCATAGATTTTGGAAAATAAAGATTAATGATGTGGGTATAAATGGTGATGAATCACTCAGTGATACAGGCTTTCTGGCACAGCCTGTCAAAAGTAACGAGCCATAGTCTGTTCCAGAGTTCGTCCAGTTGTAAGTGTTCCCGATAAAATATGGAATAGAGTAGAACACATTTGTCTGAGTCTCTGCACAACCTTCTCCCAATTACTGTGCTTCTGTCCCTGTCACTGGTAGAGATAAATGGACTGATAATTATAGCCCCAGATACACTCTCATAGCCTGAACTTCCCCAGGCTTTGCCAGGCACTATGTCTAATGGGGTCACATTATGAGTCATAACTCAAGATTTTATTGTCTCCTCCGATGCCCCCTTGGCCCTCTGTGCCCCCACTGACCTCCATTTCAGTGCAGAGTTCTTCCCACATCTCAGGGGCTCCCTGGAGGATGCCTCATTGCCCTTAAATGAGTTTGCTCCTCAGAGGACTGTTTCTGCCGTGGGTGTGCAGGGTCCTCCCTGGCACATCTGATGCTCTGCTGTTTTTGTTGGACTTAATGGTCTCCATTGATACCATCACATCTTTCTCTGGACGCTGCCAAATTCACAGGGGCCCTCTGGCTGCCAAAGCTCTGTGGTGGTCTATGCAAGAGTTGGGGAGCCAACACCTGTTTGTTTCTTACTCTCTGTTGTGTGTGTGTGCATGTGTGCACAATCTGTAATGCTTATACCAGGGAGTTTTACAAATATTTTGATAGACCAGACTGTCTAATTTTACTAATTTCTTTTTACTAATTTTACTACTTTTTTACCAATTACTACTTTTTACTAATTTCTCTCTCCCCCAGACCTGCTTAAGAGCAGTGTGCCCTTCCTCCCACGCATACTCTCCATGCCTGACTCCTTCCCTGCACCCCCGCCCCACCTCATCCACCCTGGCCAGAATGAATTCTCTCCCAGGAAACACCTTAGCTCCCATGCAAATAGCAAGTCTATCCCACCAGTTATCTAGACAAGCTCAACAAACATAGGTCCCAGCTGAAGCTCCAGCTGGGACATGCATTATATTTTCTTTTGTCTTTTTGCAAAGGTTTTCATGTTTACAGATGAACCTCTTTCTTGGAAGGTTGGGGAAATGATATTGGCTGTCTAGAAACTGGGGCACTGGGGCGCTTCTCCTGGCTAGCTCCCAGGACGTGTTGATGATACATTGGTGAGACTTTGACCTTGGCTCTGCTGCTTGATCTATCCATTATGTGGCTGACACCATCCATTCCATTCTGTCTCCACCTGGCTGTGTTAGGAGTGCTGTCTGTGTCCTAGGAAAGCCACTGATGTGGCTTACATGGATGTAGTGTTTCAGCAGGCAGTTCTGGGGAAATGTGAGGGCAGAATGCCTCCTTGGCACATTCTGATTTATATTGCTTTTAGATTTACATACCTAACTTCAGGAAGTAGTCTTTTTTTTTTTTTAAGTGATGGATAGGGAAGTTGAGGAAAAAAAAAAATCCAGGAAGTTAAAAACTCTGAGCCATGCCAAAGTATCTTTCTTACAGTCTTCAGTGACCTACCCTGGAAATGAACTTGAAGCAGAGAGAGCAGAAAATACAGAAGACATTAGCACCTGGATAGACTGATGCCTGTTTGCTTCTCAGATCTGGGCAGCATTCCAGGGTATCAGCACATGCTGCCTGTCTCCAGGATGACTTCATGTCATACTGTTGGTTTTCACGAGCCATGAAGGACATGAGTCCAGGTCACAGATGGCTGGTCCCAGCGAGTCATGCTTTCAGTTCCAAGATCTTGCTCCATGAGGATGATTGATGGATGCTTAGGGAAGTCTAAGCTTCACCTTTCCAGAGGTTACCATGGAACTGGCTAAACCAAGCTGAGACTTAAAAAAAAAAAATCACACATACCATGGATAATAGCAATAACAGGTATTTCAGAAAAGAAGCACTTAGAAACCCAAGAGACCAATAAGTAACTATTATTTTTTTTCTTCATTCACTTATAGTGTAAAAGGTGAAATAATATGAAAAAAAGGTATTTGAGACTTTGAGTGAATAAGTGCACTCAATTTACTGGTTAAATATTCATGTAACTAGAGCCACTTTGGGTGAAAAGCTATAGTGGATATTGGATGCCCTTATTTATTCAAAATAATGGGGGGAAAAAAGAATAAAAAAAGTCTATATTATATTAACATATCCTTAGTTCCCTTTTGGGAACTAAGAGGAAGATGTATCAATATCTTAACTCCTTTTATTTTTAAGGGCTTCCCTGGTGACTCCATAGTAAAGAGTCAGATTCTTCTCTGAGCCTGTATACTTTAAACACTAAATTTGGTCATGGTCTACTGACAATGTTTATTTCTGCTTTCTTCAGTTGGTATTATTTCCATAGCATTTCTTCACTGCCATTACATATTATTTGAGGGCATCATTTTATTATTTTTTATATCATTTTTGTGTTTTATTGAGGTATAATTGATGTACAATAATATATGTTTTAAGTGTACAGAATAAAATGAGCCAGAGTTTTTAAAGGTTGTACTTCATTATAGTTATTATAAAATACTGGCTGTATTTCCCTGTGTTGTACAATATATCCTTGAGCTTATTTATTTTGTACATAGTAGCTTGTACCTGTTAATTCCCTACCCTTCTCTTGCTGCTCTCTGCACCTTTCTTCCCTTTCCCCACTGGTAACCGCTAGTTTAGGGCTTCCCTGATATCTCAGTTGGTAAAGAATCTGCCTGTAATGCAGGAGACCCTGGTTTGATTCCTGGGTTGGGAAGATCTACTGGAGAAGGGATAGGCTACCCACTCCCGTATTCTTGGCCTCAGACCTGGGTTCGATCCCTGGGCTGGGAAGATCCCCTGGAGAAGAGAAAGGCTACCCACTCCAGTATTCTGGCCTGGAGAATTCCACTGACTGTGTAGTCCATGGAGTCGCAAAGACTCAGACACGACTGAGCAACTTTCGCTTTTACTTTCTTTTCAAGCACTAGTTTGTTCTGTCTCTGTGAATCTGTTGTTTTCTTGTTATAGAGGGCATAATTTTATTTATTTAAAATATATATATATATATATATATTTATTATTTGGCTGCACCTACAATTGCAGTCATCTCACACGCTAGTAAAGTAATGCTCAAAATTCTCCAAGCCAGGCTTCAGCAATACGTGAAGTGTGAACTCCCAGAATTCAAGCTGGTTTTAGAAAAGGCAGAGGAACCAGAGATCAAATTGCCAACATCTGCTGAATCATGGAAAAAGCAAGAGAGTTCCAGAAAAACATCTATTTCTGCTTTACTGACTATGCCAAAGCCTTTGACTGTGTGGATCACAATAAACTGGGGAAAATTTTCAAAGAGATGGGAATACCAGACCACCTGACCTGCCTCTTGAGAAACCTATATGCGGGTCAGGAAGCAACAGTTAGAACTAGACATGGAACAACAGATTGCTTCCAAATAGGAAAAGGAGTATGTCAAGGCTATATATTGTCACCCTGCTTATTTAACTTGTATGCAGAGTACATCATGAGAAACGCTGGGCTGGAAGAAGCACAAGCTGGAATCAAGATTGCTGGGAGAAATATCAATAACCTCAGATATGCAGATGACACCACCCTTATGGCAGAAAGTGAAGAGGAACTAAAGAGCCTCTTGATGAAAGTGAAAGTGGAAAGTGAAAAAGTTGGCTTAAAGCTCAACATTCAGAAAACAAAGATCATGGCATTTGGGCCCATCACTTCATGGGAAATAGATGGGGAAACAGTGGAAACAGTGTCAGACTTTATTTTTTGGGGCTCCAAAATCACTGCAGATGGTGAGTGCAGCCATGAAATTAAAAGACGCTTACTCCTTGGAAGAAAAGTTATGACCAACCTAGATGGCATATTCAAAAGCAGAGACATTTCTTTGCCAACAAAGGTCCGTCTAGTCAAGGCTATGGTTTTTCCAGTGGTCATGTATGGATGTGAGAGTTGGACTGTGAAGAAGGCTGAGCGCTGAAGAATTGATGCTTTTGAAGTGTGGTGTTGGAGAAGACTCTTGAGAGTCCCTTGGACTGCAAGGAGATCCAACCAGTCCATTCTGAAGGAGATAAGGTCTGGGATTTCTTTGGAGGGAATGATGCTGAAGCTGAAACTCCAGTACTTTGGCCACCTCATGAGAAGAATTGACTCATTGGAAAAGACTCTGATTCTGGGAGGGATTGAGGGCAGGAGGAGAAGGGGACGACAGAGGATGAGATGGCTGGATGGTATCACTGACTCGATGGATGTGGGTCTGAGTGAACTCTGGGAGTTGGTGATGGACAGGGAGGCCTGGCGTGCTGCAATTCATGGGGTCGCAAAGAGTCGGACATGACTGAGCAACTGAACTGAACTGAGGGCTTACCTGGTACCTCAGCTGGTAAGGAATCCTCATGCAAAGAGGGAGACCTAGGTTTTATCCCTGGATTGAGAAGATCCCCTGGAGAAGGGAACAGCTACCCACTCCAGAATTCTGGCCTGGAGAATTCCATGGACTGTATAGCCCATGGGGTCACAGAGAGTCAGACACGACTGAACGACTTTCACTTTCATTTTCACATTCAAATTCTTAGTTGAGGCATGTGACCTAGTTCCCTGACCAGGAATCAAATGGGCCCCCTGCACTAGGAACGTGGAGTCTTAGCCACTGGACAACCAGGGAAGTCCTTGGAGGGCATTATTTTAGATCAGGGGTTCCCAGCCTCTGGGATCTAATGCCTGATGATCTGAGATGTAGCTGATTTAATAATAATAGAAATAAAGTACACAATAAATTTAGTGTACTTGGATCATCCTGAAACCATCCCCACACCCCACAGTGGTCTCTGGAAAAATTGTCTTCCACAAAACCAGTCCCCAGGTGCCAAAAATGTTGGGGACTGTTGTTTTAGAGGGGCTGTATAACATTTTATCACAAAGATGGTCTTATAGCTGAACATTTGATTCCAGTGTTTATCACAACTGTTACTGCAGTGAACAAGTTTACGTTGATCTTTACTTGAGTTTCAGATGAATTCCTTAGGGAAGATACTTGGAAGACATCCTGTTATGAGCTTGAAAGCTGACCTTCTGTGAATTTTAAACTGATACAATTCTTTTCATTATCATTTTGGTTATCGTAGGTTTTACACACAATCCTTGACTTTTCAGAGCTTAATTAATAATTGGTACTTTTAGTTCTTTTTGGATAAAACAGGATCTTTTCTTGTTTTCTAAAATTCATATGCCATCATTGTTGTGTATTTTAATTCTATTTTATTCCTCAGAAAAAAAAATTTTTTTGCTTTTAATTTGTCAAAGCATTCAGATTTACCCTTTCAGTGTACATCATTTCCTCTCACAGCTGTGACTTTGTGTAGGGTAATTTTTCTGATGTCTGAAGAACTCCCTTAGTATTTCTTGCTGGGCATGTCTGCTGGTGATAAATGCTCTGCTTTGGTTTGCTTGAAAATATCTTCATCTCAGCTTAATTCTTGATGGATGCTTTCCCTGTATATAGTTACAGTTACTTCATTTCTTAGTTTTCTATCTTTCATTTTTTCCTATCAGTCACTAATAACGACTGCTCCATTAAAAAAAGAGTTGTCCTTTTTTTCCCAGGCAGATTTTAAGATTTAAATTTTTCTTTCTTTTTTTTAAAAGTAGTTTTAATAATATGTACCCAGGTGAGGATTTCTTCTTGTTTATCCTGTTTGGAATTTGTAGGGCTTGACTTTATGGCTTGATATCTTTTGTTAGTTTTCAGTTCAGTTCAGTTCAGTCGCTCAGTCGTGTCCGACTCTTTGCGACCCCATGAATTGCAGCACGCCAGGCCTCCCTGTCCATTACCAGCTTCCGGAGTTCACTCAAACTCATGTCCACCGAGTCGGTGATGCCATCTAGCCATCTCATCCTCTGTCGTCCCCTTCTCCTCCTGCCCCCAATCCCTCCCAGCATTAGGATCTTTTCCAATGAGTCAACTCTTCGCATGAGGTGGCCAAAGTACTAGAGTTTCAGCTTTAGCATCAGTCCTTCCAATGAACCCCCAGGACTGAGCTCCTCTAGAATGGCCTGGTTGGATCTCCTTGCAGTCCAAGGGACTCTCAAGAGTCTTCTCCAACACCACACTTCAAAAGCATCAATTCTTCAGCACTTAGCTTTCTTCACAGTCCAACTCTCACATCCATACACGAGTGCAGGAAAAACCATAGCCTTGTCTAGATGGACCTTTGTTGGCAAAGTAATGTCTCTGCTTTTGAATATGCTGTCTAGGTTGGTCATAACTTTCCTTCCAAGGAGGAAGCATCTTTTAATTTCATTGCTGCAGTCACCATCTGCAGTGATTTTGGAGCCCCCAAAAATAAAGTCTGACACTGTTTCCACTGTTTCCCCATCTATTTCCCATGAAGTGATGGGACCAGATGCCATGATCTTCGTTTTCTGAATGTTGAGCTTTAAGCCAACTTTTTCACTTTCCACTTTCACTTTCATCAAGAGGCTCTTTAGTTCCTCTTCACTTTCTGCCATAAGGGTGGTGTCATCTGCATATCTGAGTTTATTGATATTTCTCCTGGCAATCTTGTTAGTTTTAGACAATATTTAATCACACGTGTCTTCCCTGTTTTCTTTTGAATCTCATTCTTGGTCTCCAGTTACACTGTGTCATACCATCATCCAGCACCCTTTATGTTTTTTTACATTCTTTTCTATATTTCCTATCCTTTTCTGTGGCTCATTCTGGATCTTTTATTCTTGGCTATATTTTATTCATCAAGTCATCCTTCACCTGTCCAATCTTCTGTTAAATCCATCTTTCAAATTGTTAACTTCAATTGTTGAATTTTTTCCATTCTAGAATTTTAATTTGTTCCTATTTTTATTTCAAATAATTTCACCCTCTCTGCTGAAATTCTCAGTCTTGTTTATTTCCCTGAAAATTTTTATCATAAAGACTATGTCTGATTACTACAATATCTGGAATCCTGTAGGTCTCTTTCTTTTCTCTCCTATTTCTACTGTTTCATTCATGTGACTTTATATATTTCATGTGTGAAGTTATTTTTTATTTTGAAGTTACAGAATTATTTGTAGGAATGATATGAAGCCAAGACTTCTTTTCTTTTTTAAAATTTATTTTATTAAAGTCTAATTGACTTACAATATTGTGTTAATTTCTACCATACAACAAAGTGATTCTCTCTCTATATATATATGTATATACATATATATTCTTTTGAAAAAATACTCTTTTCAGTTATGTTTTATCACATGATATTGAATGTAGTTCCCTGTGTAGGACCTTATTGTTTATCCGTTCTATATATTATAGTAACAACTGCTAATCCCAAACTCCCAGTCCAATCCTCCCCCATCCTACCTTTCCCTTGGCAACCACAGTCTGTTCTCCGTGTCTGTGTGTTTGTTTCTATTTTGTAATAAGTTCTGTTGTGTCATATTTTTGATTCCACATTTAAGTGATATCATATGGTGTTTGTCCTCTGTCTGACTTCACTTAGTATGATAATCTCTAGGTCCGTCCATTTTGCTGCAAATGGCAGGATTTTATTCTTTTTCATTGTCAGATAGTATTCCATTGCATATAAGTACCACCTCTTCTTTACCCATTCATCTGTTGATAAGATATTTGGGTTGTTTCCATGTCTTCGGTATTGTAAATACTGCTTCTATGAACATAGGATTGAATGTATCTATTGTAATTATAGTTTTCTCTGGATTTATGCCCAGGAGTAGATTGCACGATCATATGGCAACGCTATTTTTAGTTTTTTGGGAAACCTCCATGCTGTTCTCCCTAGTGGCTGTACCATTTTATATTCCCACCAACTGTATAGGAAGGTTCCCTTTTCTTCACGCTCTCTGCAGCATTTATTATTTGTAGACTTTTTAATCATGGCCATTCTGACCAGTGTGAGATGGTGTCTTATTGTGATTTTGATTTGCATTCAATAATGATTTTTTTCCCCTTTATCCATAGCTTGGGTGGAACTAACCATTTGAGGCATCCCTGACACAACTTCAGGGATTGAGATAATTCAGGGACCTAGGAGGACTACTATACCTCCTGATCACCCCTCTCCTAATACATAGCTCTGTAAAGTCTCAATCCAAAGAAAGGGCATTCACTGGGACTTCTTTCTGATTGGCATCTGGACCATAAACCTTTTTCTTGGTCAAAAGCAGTAGTTGGTCTCTCAAGTATGGCCTTAAAAGTTGGCAAACACTTCTAGGGGAAATCAGTCCTCATTACCATCTTATCTCTCCTTCCCTAGCTCTTGACCCAGTAACTCTCTTTATCTTATTAGTTGTCTTCTCTCCCATCATGGACAGGGTAGAGCTGGGAGTGCCCTGGTGCAGAGGGGTCCTTCTGCCACCTTGGAGTCCAGGACCTGGGAAAGAAACTGCAGAGAAGCCAACAGTACCATTATCATCCTCTCACCAAGATACCAAATTCATTTCATTGTCTGCCTGAAATAATTAATCAACTAATACTATGAATTTCAATTTTTTCTTTTTTTTTGCTTTGAAATGAAACCTGGTGAAATACCATTCTTGATGGCATCAAGTGAGTGTGTGCTAAGTCGCTTTAGTCGTGTCCGACTCTGTGTGACTCTATGGACTGTAGCCCACCAGGCTCCTCTGTCCAGGGATTCTCCAGGCAGGAATACTGGAGTGGGTTGTTATTTCCTTCTCCAGGGAACGTTCCAGACCCCGGGATCAAACCCTGGGTCTCTTATGTCTCCTGCACTGGCAGATGAGTGAGTGCCACCTGGGAAGCCCCTTGATGCCACTATTTTGATGCTGATGTTTTGTCAGATCTGCTTTAAGTGGGGCGGGGGAATTTCTGATAGGACTCCATCCTTTTCCAGTCTCACATTTATTTAAGAAAGAATGCCAGGTAACAACCCAGGCTAATGAAAAGCAAAAAGTGTGAGGCCAAACTGCAGCTCCCATTCTCAAAGTCAGTCACCACTCTGGCTGATCTCAGATCTGATGTGTTTCAAATCCTCAAAATACCACCTCTTTCTTTTCCTGTGTGCTCCTCAGCCCAGCCAAACCTGGAAATAGACAGGAAATAAGGCTGCTCTCAGGGAAGGAAGGATGTGAACGCAGTCTGGTTGTGGTTTTTTAATCTCTGAGGGCAGTTTAGAACACTTCTCAGGAAACCGTATTGGTGAGAGTTTAACCACCGTTTTACAAAGTTTACAAATGTTAAGGCCCTAGAGACCAGCACTGCCCACAATTTTAGGGTGGGCACAGTGTGCCTACTTGTCTCACTTGTGCTTGATGAAATATCATGCTGTTGATGAGAATGAAAACAAGGAAAGTCAAAACTATTGCACTTTTTTTCTGTTTACTTTTCTTTAACAATGTATACGCAACCCACTCCAGTATTCTTGCCTGGGAAATCCCATGGATGGCGAGCCTGGTGATCTGCAGTCCATGAGGTCGCAAAGGGTTGGACACAACTGAGTGACTAAACAATACACAACAACAATATACTAGCTGGAAAGACAAAGGGAAGTTGAGACTGTGGGGGCTGGACGCAGAGGCTCAGCAATGCTGGGGAAGACTGGTTTGTTACACGTGAAGAGTTCCACGGTTCCAGTCAAAGTTTTGCTTTCTAATTACATATTTGTAAAATATATAAGACCTGGGAAGGACCAAGGAAACGCAAGAGAAGGGGTGTGTATTAGGCAGAGTTTTCCATAGAAACAGAATAGCTGTATATAGATATATGGTTATCTATATGCAGAATATTTGTATATGTATCTCTACATACAGAATATATATTTCTATGTACAGTTAGCTATATATCTATAGATATATATAACCACTAGGAAAGCCCATATGTATCTATATAGATATATTTATATAACCACTAGGGAAGCCCATATATATCTTTAGTGGTAAAAAAATCTGCCTGCAATTCAGGAGCCACAGGAGAGGCGTGTTTGATCCCTGGGTTGGGAAGATCCCCTGGAGGAGGGCACGACAACCACCAGTATTCTTGCCTGGAGAATCTCATGGACAGAGGGGCCTTGCAGGCTACAGTCCATGGGGTCACAAAGAGTTGGACACAACTGAGACAACTTAGCACCCAGGCAAGCATAGATACATCTGAACATCTATGTATAGGTGCACACATGCACACACACACACAAGGAGAGAGAGAGTATCTATTTTGGGGGAACTGGGTCATGTGATTGTGGCAGGGACTGGCAAATTCAAAATCAGGCCAGCAGTCTAGAAGCTTCAGGCAGCATTCCTATGTTATAGTTGGGAGGTCAGATTCCTTCTTTTCTAGAAACTTTGGTCTTGCCCTTAAGGCCTTCAAGTGATTGCATGAAGCCCACCATGTGATGGAGAGTAATGTACTGATTCTGATCTGTGCTTCCTTTGGCAGTACGGAGTTAGGATGGAGATTTAGTTTAGTAGCACAGTTCATGAAGGCTGCATTTTGATGCCACGCATTCATTTGTCACTCTGGGCCAAGTCTTCACACTCAAAAAGCCAGCAATTTTCTTTAACATTTTGTATATATGTGCTGGAGTCATTTCTCTTTCATCATCAGGCTACACAGACCAAATAAATGTGGCCCCAAGGGCAGCAGATCATAATCACATCCAGGCAGTAATCCATTCTGTTAAAAAGACCTGTGCCATAAATAAACCAACATGGCTGCTGTTGCCTTGCAGTTTCTTTTCCCATCTGATACTCACAAGTGCGGTCGGGACCTCAGGCCATGGTGATTTCTTATAATTGTTTGATGAGTGATTTCTATTAAGCCTTCTAAATTTTAAATAGTAATAGGTGAGGGGAATACAGTAATGATGCTCTAAGCCTAGTTCCCATGGATATGATCACTCTGGCATCAGTTCAGTTCAGTTGCTCAGTTGTGTCCGACTCTTTGTGACCCCAGCACGCCAGGCTTCCTTGTCCATCCATTCTGGCATGGATGGGGACATTTTCTGGTGATGTTTTTCTAATGAATGTCTCATTAATTTTCTTTCTTTCTTTTTCCTTTAAAAAAAACACACAAAGCTTATTCTAGTTTAAATGACATGCTCCCTTGGAAAGAGCATGTGCAAATTATCTTTTGTTAGAAATGAAAGGGCACATCATGAATGCTTTTCCTCCGTAGGGTTTCAAAGAATGCATTCATGCCTCTGGACAGAGAAGCAATTGGTTCTGAATTAACTACACAGTGAAGATTAAAATGTAATTTTCATGACGGGGGTCTGTGAGGTCCCTTACCTTTCCAGCCCAGGTGAGGCAGTGCTGCCTGGCTTCCTTCTCTCTGGGGGTGCTGCCTTTTGTCATGGGATGCACATAGAATCCTAAGAAGCTGTCCAATTTGGGGGCACGATAGCAGTTATCAAGTGGACAGTGACCTTATTATAGTAAGTCCCCTACATACAAATGAGTACCATCCTGAGGACATGTTCATAAGACTGATTTGTTCCTAAGTCCAACAAAGTTAGCCTAGGTACCCAGCTAACACAATCAACTATATAGGATTGTACTGTAATAGTTTTATAATATTTTCCACACAAACAATACATAAGAAACAAACACACACAAATTTTTTTTTTATTTTACAGTACAGTACCTTGAAAAGTACAGTAGTAGATCTCAGCAAACTGTAGAAAATTCTTCAAGAGATGGAAATACTAGACCACCTGACCTGCCTCCTGAAAAATCTGTGTTCAGGTCAAGAAGCAACAGTTAGAACTGGACGTGGAATAACAGACTGGTTTGAAATTGAGAAAGGAATACGTCAAGGCTGTATATTGTCACCCTGATTATTTAACTTATATGCACAGTACATCATGTGAAATGCTGGGCTGGATGAATCACAAGCTGGAATCAAGATTGCTGGGAGAAATATCAATAACCTCAGATATGCAGATGACACCACCCTTATGGCAGAAAGCGAAGAACTAAAGAACTTCTTGATGAAAGTGAAAGAGGAAAGTTAAAAAGCTGGCTTCATACTCAACATTCAAAAAATGAAGATCATGGCATCTGGTCCCATCACTTCATGGCAAATAAATGGGGAAACAATGGAAACAATGACAGACTATTTTCTTGGGCTCCTAAATCACTGCAGATGGTGACTGAAGACATGAAATTAAAAGACACCTTGTCCTTGGAAGAAAAGCTATGACCAACCTAGGCAGCATATTAAAAAGCAGAGACATTACTTTCCCAACAAAGGTCTGTCTAATCAAAGCTATGGTTTTTCCAGTCATGTATGGATGTGAGAGTTGGACTATAAAGAAAGCTGAGCACCAAAGAATTGATACTTTTGAACTGTGGTATTAGAGAAGACTCTTGAGAATCCCTTGGACTGTAAGGAGATCCAACTTGTCAATCCTAAAGGAAATCAGTCCAGAATATTCATTGGAAGGAGTGATGTTGAGGCTGAAACTCCAATTCTCTGGCCACCTGATGTGAAGAGCTGACTCATTGGAAAAGACCCTGATGCTGGGAAAGATTGAAGACAGGAGGAGAAGGGGACAACCATCTCTGACTTGATGGACATGAGTTTGAGCAGGCTCTGAGAGTTGATGATGGACAGGGAAGCCTGGAGTGCTGCAATCCATGGGGTCGCAAAGAATTGGACATGACTGAGTGACTGAACTGAACCAGCTATATCACCGCTGCTTTTATGATTGCTTCTGGGTATCCTGGGCTTGAAATAATGATATGGTACTACTGTACTGTAAAATACACAAGAGCACAACCACTGTAGAGGATGCACACTTGACAGTGTACACCAGACACGTGAACTGACTAATGTGATTGCACATGCAAACACTCATCCGCGTCTTTGAAAGCTTGCAACTTAAAGGTTCGTATGGAGGAGATTTACTGTATTTGATTCTTCCACTCATTTGGGATCCAGTTTTGGAACTAATGAATACCCCCAAGTACCAAGTAGAGGAGCTTGTGATGCTAAATGCCTCTTTTTATTACATTCAACAACCATTTGTCACGTGCTCACCATATCCACCCACCTTCCACTCCGTGCTGAGTACTAGGGCTGAGTACTAGGCCTGAAGGTGGAAAAAATGATTTTCTTAAACATCTGTGGATTTAACCTTTTTTGAGTGTTCTATTAGACTATGCCTTTTCAAAAGATCAGATTTAGTTCTTGGTGAGGACTTGCTTCTTAGCTTGTAGACCGTCACCATCTTGCTGTGAGCTCATGTCATTTCTTTGTGTGTGAGAGCAAGAGAGAAATCTCTTTTGTCTCTTCTTCTGCAGATAAGTGCACTCATTCCATCATGGGGACCCCACCCTCATGACCTCATCTAAACCTGTTTTATCCCAAAGGCCCTGCTTCCATGTACCATCACATTATCGGTAGAAGATTCAATATATGAATTTGAGGGGACACAAACATTCAGTCCATTACAGTCCGCCTTGGAGAGGGAACCAGCCCAGGAGATGTCTCTTGAAGAGAGATGTATTTGATTCCTGCATAAACTGGAAGGAAACTGAAGATCATAGGGAGATTGTTCTCTGTGGAAACCCCTTCCTCCTTCTGCCTCAGAGACTCCCCACCCTCGGCAGGCCTGCTGACTACTTCAGTCCAAAGGCGAGGAGATTTATTTAGGGACATGTTACCAAGCTTGGGCCTGCTGATGGCTAAGTTTTCTCTCCTCTTGTTTAATTGGGTGCATTGGGCCATTCTGTATTCCAAGGTCATGCACATCAGCTACTCACTAATTTCTGCTCCATCCCAGCTTACCAATATCTTTGCTGGTAAATCCTTTTACTTCTCCTTTTCCTTTAGTTCTGTTTCCAAAAGTTGAGAGTTATTCTGTTAAATTAGGAGGAAGAAGCCCTTGCAGAAGTGAGCTGCTCCCTGACCCTACAGCAGGTACTCTTGGCTCCTCTCCAGTCCGCAGAGTCCATCCTCAGATGTTGCCTGCCCTGGGTCCTGTCTGTTAGCTGTTGCCTTTCAGCTTCTCCCATGTGTCTCATCCCAAGTGCTGAATGGGACTGTGTCCATGTGACTGGCGTCTTTCAAAGAACATGGGATCTTTGCCATCTCTCAGCCATCATCCTGCTGTTACTTCTTTCCCAGAAGACTTCCAAAGAGCATCTCAGTATGAATGAGAACTGCCAGATGGAGGCATTCCAGGTGTTTGCCTGGAAATGGGAGCTCCAATTTTAAAAGCCCTGTGCCCAGGATTACATTTGTTCTGCTTACCTTTCAAGCCCTCATTGGCAAAAGCAGACTCCATGGCGGGAGGGCTTCCCAGGACTCCTGGTGTTCTAGGGCCCAGCCCGCATCAGTGTTTCTCATCTCTCCCAGTGCAGCCCAGGCATGATCTTTCATACACGAGGTGTCTATGAAGCATGTGCCTTGTCCACAGTCATCAGCAGAGCCTGGTCAGGGGAACTCAGTGCCTTGGGTTTTTTTTTTTTTTTTTAAACCAGTAAGTCTTTTTTTTTTTTTTTTTTGCTAATTTTATTTATTTATATATTATACAATATTTATTTTTGGCTGTGCTGGGTTTTTGTTGCTGTGCAGGCTTTTCTCTAGTTGCAGGGAGCAGGGGCTACTCTTTAGTTGTGGTGCACAGGATTTTCATTGTGGTGGCTTCTCTTGTTTCAGAGCATGTGCTCTAGGGTGCACAGGCTTCAGGAGTTGCGGCATGAAGGCTCAGTATTTGTGGCTTCTGGCTCTAGAGCACAGGCTCAGTAGTTGTGGTGCACAGGCTTAGTTGCTCTGAGACATTTGGAATCTTTCTGGACCAGGGATTGAACCTGTGTCCTGCATTGGCAGGTAGATTCTTTCCCTCTGAGCCATCAGGGAAGCCTAGTACCTTGATTTTAAGTACACTTCTCTTTCACATTGTGACACAGAAAGTAGTTCAGTGTAGTGGGAACCACAGAGGGCTGGTGGCCAAAGACCTGCTGCCTGTTGTAGCTCAGTCACCACTAAGCACTGTGGGGTCTGGGGCAGCTTCTCCAGCCTCTGTTCCTTTGAGAACTGTGATGGTCAACAGGAGCTTTCGTGTCCCCTCCCCCTGCCACTCAAGACCTTGCCCCTTTCCCACTGGCTGCAGAACCTTACAGAAAGCCACTACCAATGACTGGATTTGCTCACAGAGCTGGATCCTATTTGTCCTGCCTCTTTTCATGTAAGACAAGGGATAAAATATATCACTGGTTTTCAACAATTTTTAAGACAGAAATTCTTCCTTCAGATAATATCAGACAGGGCCACCCTGTGTATGAGTACAGTCATTCTCCTTATTCCTGGATTCTGTACTGGCAAAGTCACCCACTTGCAAACATTTATGTGTAACTCTAAAATCAATACCCATGGTCATTCCTGGATATGTGCTTGGTGATGGAATGTTTGAATCAGCCATGTGCCTGGCCCCAGCTGAGGCTGAACAAGGCTCTGCCACTTTGTCTCAGCCCCGTCCAGAGATGACCAGAGGATGGAGATGTAGGGCAGTTTACAGGGCTGTGCAAGGTGCCCCATCTCTGGGGCTAGCAGACAGGGTTTGAATCCTGACTCTGACACATGCTAGTTCCTCAAGGAAATAATCTTCTTTTTTTTAAAAAAATTTTTATTTTTACTTTATTTTACTTTACAATACTGTATTGGTTTTGCCATACATTGACATAAATCCACCACGGGTGTACATGCGTTCCCAAACATGAACCCCGCTCCCACCTCCCTCCCCATAACATCTCTCTGGGTCATCCCCGTGCACCAGCCTCAAGCATGCTGTATCCTGCGTCAGACATAGACTGGCGATTAGATTCTTACATGATAGTATACATGTTTCAATGCCATTCTCCCAAATCATCCCACCCTCTCCCTCTCCCTCTGAGTCCAAAAGTCCGTTATACACATCTGTGTCTTTTTTGCTGTCTTGCATACAGGGTCGTCATTGCCATCTTTCTAAATTCCATATGTATGTGTTAGTATACTGTATTGGTGTTTTTCTTTCTGGCTTACTTCACTCTGTATAATCGGCTCCAGTTTCATCCATCTCATCAGAACTGATTCAAATGTATTCTTTTTAATGGCTGAGTAATACTCCATTGTGTATATGTACCACAGCTCTCTTATCCATTCATCTGCTGATGGACATCTAGGTTGCTTCCACGTCCTGGCTATTATAAACAATGCTGCGATGAACATTGGGGTACATGTGTCTCTTTCAATTCTGGTTTCCTCGGTGTGTATGCCCAGCAGTGGGATTGCTGGGTCATAAGGTAGTTCTATTTGCAATTTTTTAAGGAATCTCCACACTGTTCTCCATAGTGGCTGTACTAGTTTGCATTCCCACCAACAGTGTAGGAGGGTTCCCTTTTCTCCATACCCTCTCCAGCGTTTATTGCTTGCAGATTTTTGGATCGCAGACATTCTGACTGGTGTGACATGGTACCTCATTGTGGTTTTGATTTGCATTTCTCTAATAATGAGTGATGTTGAGCATCTTTTCATGTGTTTGTTAGCCATCCGTATGTCTTCTTTGGAGAAATGTCTGTTTAGTTCTTTGGCCCATTTTTTGATTGGGTCGTTTATTTTTCTGAAATTGAGCTGCATAAGTTGCTTGTATATTTTTGAGATTAGTTGTTTGTCAGTTGCTTCATTTGCTATTATTTTCTTCCATTCAGAAGGCTGTCTTTTCACCTTGCTTATATTTTCCTTTGTTGTGCAGAAGCTTTTAATTTTAATTAGATCCCATTTGTTTATTTTTGCTTTTAGGAAATCATCTTCTACTCTGAACCCTGTTTCTTCTTTTGTAAAACAAAGATAGAGTCTACCAGAGTGTTTGTTTTAGAATTTCAGATTACAATTTACATGTGTGTATAAACACACACACATACACACATACTTCCCCTAGTAGCAACAGTGCAGTATTCACAAATTCAAGTGACTTTATGGAACATAAATAACTTGTGTGGCTAACCAGACTGACTATAAACCAAAGGCCAGACTAGCCTGGAGACGCATCAGCTGGCTTTTCTCCACCTGGAAGTGGGGTGGGGAACCTAACTTGACAAGCCGGTGCAGGGGACCCTAAGGAGCCCCCCTGTGAGTGCTACACCATGTGGTCCAGACTCCCTGGTCTGAGCGGAAACTCCTCCGGTCGAGCCAGGCCAGAGGACGGCTCTTCTTGGAGGGTCACAAAAGGATTTGTTTCTTCCGGAGGAAGATTCCCCACACAGCTCCTCCGGGGAGGTCTCAGCCTCTTAGTCTCATCAAAGGGCCCCTTTCTACTCATGTGGTCAGGATATCAGATCCAGAACTTCCTCTGCCCTTGGCTTTCCTTGTCTTGTTTCCTTTACTGGAATGAGGTGTGATCGTTTGAGCTTTAAATATCACAGTTTGTGTGTCTGTATTTGTATCTGTGCTTGTGTGTGTGTGTGTGTATGCATGCCTGCATGTATATGTGTGCTTATCTGTGTGTATGCATGGGTACATGCATGGGTGCTTCTATGTAGTGTCTGTGCGTGCATGTTAATGTGTGTATGTATACATGCATTTCTCTCTGTGTGTGCATACATGCATGTGCATTTGTGTGTTTGTATCTGTGCCATGTGTATGTGTGTGTGTCTGTGTGTGTCTGTGTCTAGTGTGTTTATTACATATCTGTCTTCTGTGTATGTTTGTGTATGTATGGATGTGTGTAGGTCTGTGTGTGTGTGTACTGGAGGTGGGGTGTCATAAAAAGTGAGGACAGCAACAGCATGAGTAGTGAATTTAAAGGCAGAAGAGGGGGTGGTCCTAAGATGACGGAAGAATAGGACGGGGAAACCACTTTCTCCCCCACAAATTCATCAAAAGAGCATTTAAACACCGAGTAAATGCCACAAAACAACTTCTGAATGCTGGCAGAGGACATCAGGCACCCAGAAAAGCAGCCCAGTGTCTTTGAAAGGAGATGTTTTATCAACGGTGCTGTATAGATGGAGAAGTCTTGAGACTACCATAAAAATAAGACTGAAAACCAGAAGCAGGAGATTTAAATCCAAATCCTGAGAACACCAGAGAACTCCTGACTCCAGGGAACATTAATCGACAGGAGCTCATCAAACACCTCCATACCTACACTAAAACCAAGCACCACCCAAGGGCCAACAAATACCAGAGCAAGACATACCACACAAATTCTCTAGCAACACAGGAACACAGCCCTGAGCTTCAATATATAGGCTGCCCAAAGTTACTCCAAACCCATTGACATCTCATAACTCATTACTGGACACTTCATTGCACTCCAGAGAGAAGAGATCTAGCTCCACCCACCAGAACACTGACACAAGCTTCCCTAAGTAGGAAACCTTGACAAGCCACCCGTACAACCCCACCCACAGTGAGGAAACTCCACAATAAAGAGAACTCCACAAACTGCCAGAATACAGAAAGGCCACCCCAAACACAGCAATATAAACAAGATGAAGAGACAGAGGAATACCCAGCAGGTAAAGGAACAGGATAAATGCCCACCAAACCAAACAAAAGAGGAAGAGATAGGGAATCTACCTGATAAAGAATTCCAAATAATGATAGTGAAAATGAGCCAAAATCTTGAAATAAAAATGGAATCACAGATAAATAGCCTGGAGACAAGGGTTGAGAAGACACAAGAAAGGTTTAACAAGGACCTAGAAGAAATTAAAAAGAGTCAATATATAATGAATAATGCAATAAATGAGATCAAAAACACTCTGGAGGCAACAAATAGTAGAATAACAGAGGCAGAAAATAGGATTAGTGAAATAGAAGATAGAATGGTAGAAATAAATGAATCAGGAAAAAAGAAAAATGAATTAAAAGAAATGAGGACAATCTCAGAGACCTACAGGACAATATTAAATGCTCCAACATTTGAATCATAGGAATCCCAGAAGAAGACAAAAAGAAAGACCGTGAGAAAATACTTGAGGAGATAATAGTTGAAAACTTCTCTAAAATGGGGAAGGAAATAATCACCTGAGTCCAAGAAACCCAGAGAGTCCCAAATAGGATAAACCCAAGGCAAAACACCCCAAGACACATATTGATCAAATTAAAAAGATCAAACACAAAGAACAAATATTAAAAGCAACAAGGGAAAAACAACAAATAACACATAAGGGGATTCCCGTAAGGATAACAGCAGATCTTTCAATACAAACTCTTCAGGCCAGGAGGGAATGGCAGGACCTACTTAAAGTGATGAAAGAAAATAACCTATAGCCCAGATTACTGTACCCAGCAAGGATCTCATTTAAATATGAAGGAGAAATCAAAAGCTTTACAGACAAGCAAAAGCTGAGAGAATTCAGCACCACCAAACCAGCTCTCCAACAAATGCTAAAGGATCTTCTCTAGACAGGAAACACAAAAGGAGCATATAAACCTGAACCCCAAACAATAAAGTAAATGGTAGTGGGATCATACTTATCAATAATTACCTTAAATGTAAATGGGTTGAATGCCCCAATCAAAAGACAAAGACTGCCTGAATGGATACAAAAACAAGACCTCTATATATGTTGTCTTCAAGAGACCCACCTCAAAACAGGGGACACATACAGACTGAAAGTGAAGGACTGGAAAAAGATATTCCATGCAAATAGAGACCAAAAGAAAGCAGGAGTAGAAATACTCATATCAGATAAAATAGACTTTAAAACAAAGGCTGTGAAAAGAGACAAAGAAGGACATGACATAATGATTAAAGGATCAATCCAAGAAGAAGATATAACAATTCATCGCAGCACTGTTTATAATAGCCAGGACATGGAAGCAACCTAGATGTCCATCAGCAGATGAATGGATAAGAAAGCTGTGGTACATATACACAATGGAGTATTACTCAACCATTAAAAAGAATACATTTGAATCAGTTCTAATGAGGTGGATGAAACTGGAGCCTATTATACAGAGTGAAGTAAGCCAGAAAGAAAAAGAAAAACACCAATACAGTATACTAATACATATATATAGAATTTAGAAAGATGGTAACAATAACCCTGTATGTGAGACAGCAAAAGAGACACAGACATATAGAACAGTCTTTTGGACTCTGAGGGAGAGGGAGAGGGTGGGACGATTTGGGGGAATGGCACTGAAACACGTATAATATCATATAAGAAACGAATCGCCAGTCCAGGTTCCATACAGAATGCTTGGGGCTGGTGCACTGGGATGACCCGGAGGGATGGTACGGGAAGGGAGGTGGGAGGGGGTTCAGGATGGGGAACATGTGTACACCTGTGGTGGATTCATGTTGATATGTGGCAGAACCAATAAAATATTGTAAAGTAATTAGCCTCCAATTAAATAAATTTAAATTTAAAAAAAGAAAAACAAATGAAAAAATATTTATAAAAAAATAAAATAAAGGCAGAAGAGAAAGGTGAACTTCCCCAGCGAGGCAGCTTCTGAGGCAGGAACTGACTTAAAAGATGTCAAAATCCTTTCCTATCTCAGCGTTTGAACCTCCGCCCAGATGGTGATGTAAGCCTGATCAAAACCAGTCAGAAGCCCTCCTCTCTCTCATCCTTCCTCTGCTCTCCCCCTTGCACCCTCTCCTTCCTGCCCTGCTTCTCTATCCTGTCCCTCTCCTGCCCAGCTCGCAACTGGATCTCTGTCAGTAGCAGTGGCTTTAAAGCCAACTCCCGCCATGTATCCCTGCCCCTGTGCCCAGCCTCCCTGTCGTAGGGAAGGCAGAGCTTTATTCATCCCCAGCAGCACCGCATCTCCCTCTTGGCTCTGGAGCCCCCACTTAAAGCTCAGGACATGGGAACCAGTGGTCAGCCACAGGGTGGTACAAGAGAATAGCATAGCCACCATCCTCAGAGGAGAGCATCCCGAAATGGCAGGACACCTGCTTCCCCCACAGCACGAAAGGACACAGAGTGTGGTGCTCACGTGATCTTTCCTTATTTTAATGGGAGGACTGGCTCTGAGAGGTCCAGGGCTCAGGTGCCACATTGGGGAGTGGGTTAAACACCACCGCTGCCTCGTCGACACCCATTCACTTTTTGTCTATTGGTGATGGACTGTCACTGACAGTGTCCTGTGTGCCAGGCACTGTTCCAGGTAGTCGGGACCCCGGACTCTCCCCTGACTCGGCCATTGGCTGTGGAGGAAGTGACTGTGTGTTTGGGACCAATGAAACACCGTACTGCTTCGGTTTCACTGTATCCAGGAGAGCCCTTGATTTTCATCTCCGCACCCCTCTCAGATACCTTCAAGGTCGAGAGGATTTCTGGGCTGTCAGGGCTTTGTGTGTCCCTTATCTTCCCTCGTGGCTCAGAGGGTAAAGTGTCTGCCTGCAATGCAGGAGACCTGGGTGCGATCCCTGGGTCAGGATGATCCCCTGGAGAAGGAGATGGCAAGCCCCTCTGGTACTCTTGCCTGGAAAATCTCATGGACAGAGAAGCCTGGTAGGCTACAGTCCATGGGGTCGCAAAGAGTTGGACATGACTGAGCGACTTCACTTCACTTCACTGTCAGGGACAGGACTGAGCTGACTGTCTCCAGGTCCTCAGTTCCAGTCAGAGTCATTGTTCATTTGTTAACAATTTGCTAGACTTTATTGTGCAAAGAGTTTATTTTTTTTTTTCTCTTAAGATTGAAAACCCACTACCCTATTTACTCACCTTCAGGTTTGGAAGGAGGCTTCCAACCCTGAGACAAAGTCTAATCGTGGCAACTCACTTACCCACCTTGTTTCTTTTTTCTTCTTAAACTTACTTTTTTTTTTTTTTTTAATTGAAGTAGAGTTGATTTACAATGTTGTGTTAGTTTCAGGTATATGGCACAGTGATTCAGATGTATCTCTATCTATGTATTTTTTTTCCAGATTCTTTTCCCTTATAGGTTATTAAAAAATATTGGATATAGTTCCTTGTGCTACACAGTAGGTCCTTGTTGATTATCTATTTTATATATAGTAGTGTGTATACCTTAATCCCAAGCCCCTCGTTTCACTTACCTTTTTTCTGCCTCACTTATCTATCAGGAAGGGGTCATAATAACTGGTAGCAGCTTCCATAACTATCCTTTTATGTTTCCAAAACAATTTTATATACAATCTGTCATTAGATTTACATTGCCTCTCTCTCATGGTTGTAGTCACAACGGACAAAGCAACGATTGTATTTTCTGGAAGAAAGAAGCACGGGTGCAGAGAACATCTAAATGGATGGCTTCTGTGTAATGACAGAGTAGGCTGCAAGAACATATTTTTTCTATAGCATAATCACGTTATTCAAAAAGTCCAAATACATTTGGGTCTTCAAGGTATCAATAATTAAACAGGACAATGAAATAAAAATTACAGCTATCTCCCCTTCCCGCCTTTCTTTCCTCACGGGCACTTGGACAGTCCATGCTGTCAGCACAGCTGACAAATCTGTTTACCACTGAGAAATAAACTGCTTTTCTAATATAAAGGGGCACCCAAACAGTGTCCACGCTTATAAGAAGACATAAAATATATACTTTGATTAAAAGAAAATGTCATCCAGGGACTTAGTGGGCTTTTCTCCTGGCTACAGCCAGTAGCCCTGAAGCAAGGGTTCAGACCATGAGAAATGAAAAGTGGTCCACAGAAGCCCCAAGCCTAACAGCAGTTTGTAACAGATATTCTGATGGTATGCTTTGAACAGAAGCAAACTTTTCTGATGCATCTGAATTCTGTGGCTATTTACATCCTCCCTCATTTTAAAGAATATTTTGCTTGTTAGTTGAAAAATCATTATGATATCTTTCAGACATAAAAATGATTTATATCATGTATATGTGTTTAAGATATAAGGATGAGTCAGAGACACATACTCATCATTTCGTTTAAGAAATTGCAAGAACTTTATGATTGTATTCCTTGCCTTTAGCCCTCAGGGATAAACACTATTTGATTTTTGTGTTCATCCTTCCCTCAATTTTTATTATAGGCTTACTACATAAGTGTAAATGGCTTTGTTTTGTGGTTTTTACCATTAAAAAAATAGAATTCTGAGGTTTTTCTGCTTCCATGATGAACTTTTTAGCATTATATGTTTCATAGATGCGTTCTTAGAAAAATCTATTGGTATATGTAATTTTATTAGTTAATTTTAAAATCTTTTTTCTTAAAAATTTAATTTATTTAAGCTAAAACAAAAGCAGAAACAATTTACCCATTTCTTCTACCCCTCACTTTCTGTCTCTGGCAGCCACTATGTGTTCTCCGCTTTAAATCTTTTTTAAAATTGAAGTATAGTTGATTTACAGTGTTGTGTTAATTTCTGCTGTAAAGTGACTCCGTTTTACACATATATACATTCTTTTTCATATACTTTTCCATATGATTTATCACAGGATATTGAATATAGTTCCCTGTGCTATACAGTAGGACTTTGTTCATCCTACATATAAAAGCTTACATCTGCTAACCCCTACCTCCAACTCCATCCCTTCCCTAACCCCCTCCCCCATGGCAACCGCCTGTCTGTTCTCTCTGTCTGTGAGTCTGTTTCTGTTTCATAGATAAGTTCATTTGTGTCATACTTTAGATTCCACATGTAAGTGGTGTCATATGGTATTAGTCTGTCTCTGTCTGACTTACTTCACTTAGTATGATAATCTCTAGGTCTAGCCATGTTGCAAACAGCATTATTTCATTCTTTTTTATAGCTGAGTAGTATAAGGCACAATATTAAATAGAAGTGTTAAGGATAGACATTCTTGCTTTATTCCTAATTGAACATATTCCTTCTTTCATAATTGTGTGTGATGCTAGCGTAGATTTTCAGTAGATCCACTTTATCAAGTTGAGGCATTTTCTTCTGTTATAGCTGGCAGAAAGTTTTTTTTAATTATTATGAATAGCTGTTGAATTTTGTCAAATACTTATTCATATTAATTTGAGGTGATCATATGCTTTTCTTTTTAAATTTGTTCATATAGTTAATTATGTTGACTATCAACTTTGAATTCCTGGGATGCACCTTACTTGCTCATGATGCATTCTCTTTGTATATTGATGAACTTGGTTTGATAAAATTTTGTTAAGGATTCTTACAACTATGCTGTGTTAGTTTCCTGTTGCCACTGTAAAAATTACCATACGTTTCATAGCATAAAACACAAATTTATCTTCTTACAATTTTTGGAGGTCAGAAGCCCAAAAGCCATTTCACTGGGGTAAAGTTAATGTGTTGGTTGGGCTGATTCCTTTTGGAGATTCTGAAGGGAGAATCCATCCATTTCCTTGATTTTTGTTTAGCTTCTTGTGGCCCCTTTTTGCATCTTCAAAGCTTCACTCTCATCTCTGCTTCTGTCATCACATCTCCATGTTCTCTAATTTTGACTTCTCCAACCCGCCTCTATTTCATAAGACCCTTTTGATTGCATCAGGTCCCACTGGGTAATCTGGGATAATCTCCCATCTCAGGATCCTTCATTTAATCACACCTACAAAGTCCTTTTTGCCATTGGAGGTAACATTAAAGGTTCTGGGGACTCGGACATGGACATATTTGTGTGGGGACATTATTCTGTCACATCTCCATGGAAGTATCCAGTTATCTTTAGGGGGAAAGTTTTATATAATTTTGGTATCATGGTAAAGCTGACCACATAAAATCAGTTGAGAAATCTCCTCTCTTCTGTTTTCTGAAAGTGTGTGGATTGATTTGGTATTGTTTATTTCTTGAAGGCTTAGTAGAATTCATCAGGAAAGCCGTGTACTCCTCAGCAAATTCTCTCCTGAAGCTCTAAGCTAAGTCAGGCCCTCCTGTTAAACTTTCTCAAACACCCTATACCTTTTCCTTGGAGGACTCAACACAATTTCTAATGATATATGTAGTTGTGTGATTACTTTGTTTATGTATGCCTCTACCAGAATATAAGCAGGGTATAGGCCTGTCTCTTTCACTGATGAATACCCAGAACATATCACTGAACTTGGCACATATTAGTTACTCAATATGTAGTTTTTGAATTAATAAATGAATGCATTCCTGTTCTGTGAGACTTGCCTGTAATTTTATATTTTCCCTCCCTGCTTTACAAAATAAGGATGCTTTCTTTTACTTATTTATTTTAATAATTGACAATAATTTATTCTGCTTTATTGATATATAATTGGCAAAATTGTAAGCATTTTTGGATTAAGCTAGATCATATTGGTTTCTCTTTCTCCTTACTGAAACTGTCTCAGAAATGGTCAGTCAGGTGAAGGCTAGTATATACTTTGTGAAAGTAGGCTATGTGAGGACACCATGAGAAAGTGGCTGTGTGTAAGCCCGCAAGGGAGTTCTCACTAAGAATGGAATCTGCTGGTACCTTGGCCTGGGACTTCCCAGCCTCCATCTGTGAGAAATAAATGTCTGTTGTTTAAGTCAGGCAGGCTGGGTTCTTTGTTATGGTCACCCTGGGCTAAGACAGCAAGCATATCATATGTTGTCTGCCCAGTTTACTCCACTAAAGCCTGCCCAGTTCTGTGTCCACCCTGGACCTGCTCTGCCTTGCATGCAGATGAGCAAGGCCAAAGATGCCTCCAACATGAAAGAGTGGACCTGCAGTAGTCTGCAGCCTGGCTTCCTTCAGACAGTCCATCTCTTCAAACTTGATTCAGTAGGTCCCTGAATGCTGCACTACCTCAACCTAACTTTTCTCTTTCCTTGCCAAAGAAATGGGTGTGTATGCACACACACACAGACCCAGAAATGAACACCTACATACGTCTCCAACTTCACAAGTGAAAGTGAAAGTTGCTCAGTCATGTCCGACTCTTTGCGACGCCATGGACATGGAATTCTCCAGGCCAGAGTACTGGAGTGGGTAGCCTTTTGCTTTTCCAGACAATCTTCCCAACCCAGGGATTGAACCTAGGTCTCCCACATTGCAGGTGGATTCTTTACCAGCTGAACCACAAGGGAAGCCCAGGAATATGGAATTGGTAGCCTATCCCTTCTCCAGCAGATCTTCCTGACCCAGGAATCGAACTGGGGTCTCCTGCTTTGCAGGCAGATTCTTTACCAACTGAGCTACCAGGGAAGCCCAAAGTGAAAATCGCTCAGTCGCTTTTCTGTTTGGCTCTTTGTGACCACATGGACTATACAGTCCATGGAATTCTCCAGGCCAGAAATACACTTTCAAATGCAGTAAATCCCACGGTGATAAAGTCTCCTTCATTTAGATCACCTAAATGTATTCAAATATGAAGAAATAAGAATCTTTTACTTAGAAATAAGAAGAAATAAGACTGTTACTTCCAACTTATTTTTTCATTTGTGAATATTTGTTGATATCACTAATGTGGCACTAACCACGTCTAACTTAGATGGCTTCACAGGATGACTTCAGCCTAAGTAGAATGTGTCCGCGGTGCCTGCAGCCAGACTTGCCTGATTCATCGCTGTTGCTCCGAGATCAGTCATCAACTACCGAATCTTGAACACTTGCAAGGAATTGAAAAATCTCTGGAGAAGAAAGTCAAGGGAAATAAATGTGTCCTCAGATGGCCTTTGCTCACTCAATCTGACAAGTGTAGATTATGTTGTTTGAAATACTTTCCAGTCTGCTAGGAAATGTCCCCATATGGAGCATATGCAGGGAATTAAGCCCTCGTATTGTTAGACAACACTCTGCTGTGTATGAAATGCCAGAGATTTGAAATGAAAGATGATGACATCATCTGGTTCACTGTGCCAGAAAAGCCTTCTTCTTTCAAGTCCATCATCAGACTGCAGTGTTTGGAGCTTTTATTGCCTACAATTACTTACACATAGCAAAGTCACACAAGGCCAGGATCAAGTTCAATTTATCTTTACATCTGTAGTACCTAGCTTGGTAAAGGTGCCTGGTAGATACTTAATCCATTTAAGTTTCCTGAGAGGAATTCTATTGATTCTTCATGTAAAGCCAAGTCTTTGACATATTGAACATTTTCTAGTTTGCTTATTGAATTAATATTTATCTGAAATATATGAAGCACTGGTTTTTTATTCTTGATATTTATTTATTTTTTGGATCCACTGCAAAGCATGTGGGATCTTAGTTCCCAGGTCAGGGATCAAACCTGTGCCCCCTGCACTGGAAGCTTGGAATCTTAAGCACTGGACTACCAGGGAAGACACCAATACTTTTTTGATAAGCATATAAAAACAGATTCATCCATCTTCACAAGTAAATAAGATAAAACACTAAAAAATTTTTAAAGAAAGAAACAAATGATAATAAAATTCTACCCCCCAAAAGATAAAGCACATGATACAATGGAATGCTTATAACGAACCTCATGCTGATTTACTAAAAAAAAAATAAAATAAACTCTATTTTTAAAATGAGAGAGAACTGTGTGTAAAGAACATAAAACAGACTCTGTCTTGTCTCATTTTTTCCTAAAGGCAAGTCTTAATAGACACCACAGGCAGACAGACAAAAGACTGATGAGAAACTGAAAACTGCAGAACTTATAAAATGCTCGTTGTAATATAATGTGACAAATCTTACAGATAAATTAGAAAAGCTCTAATGTGCTCCTTAAGATAGGAGAGATTGAAATAACCAAGGGATTTTAATTTTGTGCTCCACAAGCTCAGAATTTTATCCCACAGGGGAAGAGTTATTTCTAAAAGATAGATAAATCTGTGCCATGTACAGATTATTCTTAAAGAATTGCTTATCGGCAATGCCTACATTTAGGTACTATGATTCTTTTTTAAAATAATTTTATTCAATTATTTTTGGCTGTGCTGGGTCGTTGTTGCTCTGTGGGCTTTTCTCTAGCTGCAGAGGGTAGGAACTACTCTTTAGGTGCAGTGCATGGCCTTCCCATTGAGGCGGCTTCTCTTGTTCTCTAGGGCACTTGGGCTCAGTAGTTGAGGCTCATGGACTCTAGGGCACAGACTCAATAGTTGTGCATACATGCTTATTTGCTTCAAGGCGTGTAGGATCTTCCTGGACCAAGGATCGAACCCATGTCTCCTGCGTTGGCAGGCGGATTCTTTACCACTGAATCACCAGGGAAGCCGCATTTTACTATGATCCTTGAAGACTAACATCAAACGGGCTTGTTATACGATGACTCTGTACCCAAGCTGTTACTCTGCACGTTTTCCCTGATAACTGTCAGAGAAGAGGTGGAAATCTCTATTAGGCTGCACTGAATAAAGCATATGGTAAACTTAAAGTCTGTAAAGCATGTATTAAACCTCCTGGAGCTATTCCACATTCCTTTAAAATCTTTCTTGGTGTAAGAACACATACAGATGGTCAATAGGCACATGAAAAGATGCTCAGCATTACTAATTATTAGAGAAATGCAAGTCAAAACTATACTGAGGTACCCCCCCATACCAGTCAGAATGACCATCATTAAAAAGTCTGCAGATAAATTCTGGAGAGGATGTGGAGAAAAGGGAACCCTCCTACATTGTTGGTGGGAATACAAGTTGGTGCAACCACTGTGGACAACAGTATGGAGGTTCCTCAAAAAACTAAAAATAGAATTACTGTGATTCAGCAATCCCACACCTGGGCATATATACAGCCAAAACTATAATTCAAAAAGATTCATGACCCCTGTGTTCATAGCAGCACTATTCACAATAGCCAAGACAAAGAAACAACCTAAATGTCCATCAGTAGAAGAATGGATAAGGAAGATATAGTATATATACAATGGAATATTACTCACCCTTAAAAAGAATGAAATAATGCTGTTTTCAGCAACATGGATGCAACTAGAGACCATTATACTAAATGAAGTAAGTCAGGAAGTAAATGAAGTATATCATAAATACCATGTGATATCACTTATATATGGAACCTAAAATGTGACACAAATGACCCTATCTAATAGAGAACAGACTGGTAGTTGCCAAGGGAGAGAGATTTGGGGGATGGATGGAGTTGGAGTTTGGGGTTAGCAGATGAAAGCTTTTATATATAGGATAGATAAGCAACAAAGTCCTATTGTACAGCAGAGAAAGCTATATTCAATATCCTGTGATAAACTATAATGAAAAAGAATGTATATATGTATATAACTGAATCACTTTGCAGTATAGCAGTAATTAACACAACATTATATATGAACTATACTTCAATTAAAAAACTTTTTTTTATTGTTATAAAATGGTGCCATTGGTTTTTAAAGAGAATCATTTCACTGCATCAACAGCTGCATCAGAACCGCCATAGGACACACGACAGGGGCTGCAAGGACCATCACTTCACCTTTCTCCTGGCACCCCTGAACTCTGTTCATTGAAACTCCGCTGGTTCAGTCTAAACATCAGCCTTTTCTCTCTTGCTGTGATACTACTTGAAATTTTGTTGCTATCTGATCCCATCCCTTGATTTTATTAACAATAGTTTTATTTTTATGAATAATGGTTGGGAAATCCAAATCATTAAATCATAATCTCACATCCTAACTGCATTTTAAAGATATTTTTTAAAAATTAATTTAAAAAAATCTTTGGTTCTGTTGCATCTTCATTGCAGCACCAAGTCTTCTCTTGTTATAGAGGTCAGGCAGCATGTGGCTCAGGGCTCAGTTGTGGCATACAGGCTAAGTTGCCCTGAGGCATGTGGAATCCCAGTTCCCTCTCCAGGAAAGGATTGAACCTGAGTCCCTCACATTGCAAGGTGAATTTTTAACAACTGGACCACTAGGGAAGTCCTCTAACTGTATGTTTAATCTGCATTCACACTGATTATTCTACCATCATCTTGTTTTTCTTTACAATAGGAAATGTGAAAGAAGGAAATGCCTCCGGGCATCGCCATGCAGAACTGGCTTCATGACCTGTGCTTTCCTCACTTCTTTAAATGCTGTTTTTGCTGTCTTGATACTCCTAATACTTCCTGGGCAAGGGGCCTACATTTTTATTTTGCACTGAGCTCCTCAAATTATAGAGCTGCTCCGGTGGCCACTGCCCTCATCTGTTTCTCAGATAAGCAGAAAGCTGGAATTGAGTGAAGTTGGATGAAATACTAAAAAGACCACCTTGGTGTGGCTGAGACACAGTGGATTTTTGCTGTGTTTGTTCATATTTGCTGAACATGGCACCTCTGGGGAATCCAGATTCTTCATGAGAAATAGTAGTGGGATCTCTTGAGCTGCAGGCTATTATTCCTTATGCTGTCCTTTAAGTCTAGTACATGTTCCTGGCAGCATGGAAGAAAAAAAATAAAAAGAGAGAGATGCACATGGAAGCAGAACAGTGAGGGAGGCAGCCCAGTGGTGTCCATGTTGTCACACTTTCCCTAGACATTTGGCTACCTCAGAGCATAGGATGTACCCAAGTATTTTAACCCACTTTGTGCTGTCAGGTTCTGATCTATCCAAGTAAGTGCAATCCATGTATTCAGAAATCATTATGTCTAACTCTCCAAAGTATTATTTTTAAAGCCCCTTTGAGGTCTAGAAAAATGTCAGAAGCTCATAGAAGTTTTCTAGACTCCTATGGCTGACTTGCACTTTGCATAAATAAAAATAAACCACAGAATCAGGAAACAAACTATGGTTACCAAAGGGAAAAGGTGTGGGGAGGAGGGATACATTGAGAGTTTGGGATTGACATACACACACTATTTAAAATAGATAACCAACAAGGACCTACTGTATAGCACAGGGAACTCTACTTAATATTCTGTAATAACTTGAATGGGAAAAGAATTTGAAAAAGAATAGATATGTGTATATACAACTGAATCACTTTGCAGTACACCTGAAACCAACACAACATTGCATTTCAACTATATTGCATTATTAAATAAAAATTTGTAAAAAAGATGAACAGTCCCCTCTTTAGAGACTGCCTTCTGTCATAAGGCTAGTCCTCAATGGTGAGAGTATGATACGTGGTCTCTGCTGTTAGATGGCAGGCAGTGAGTGTCCCAGTCCTGCTTCTGCAGTTCTAGTGACTATGGGTGGGTCTTTGTCTTGCCAGGACCATGATTCCCAGGAATGGGTTTAAAGGGTCTTCTTTGCTGCCCAGACTACCATTTGCTCTTTGCTTCTCATTGTGGTCCCTGTGGTGCACCTACCTGAACCACAAGGGACTTTTATTTAGCAAAAGGTAGAGTCACCTATTCGCTAATAGTCACCTATTTAGCAAAAGGTGTAGTTTGTATGCTATTAAACAACAAAGTCAAAGCTATGGTTTTTCCAGGAGTCATGTACAGATGTGAGAGCTGGACAATAAAAAATACTGAGCACAGGAGAATTGATGCCCTTGAATGTGGTGCTGGAGAAGACTCTTGAGAATCTCTTGGATAGCAAGGAGATCAAACCTGTCAATCCTAAAGGAAACCAGTCCTAAATATTCATTGGAAGGACTAATGCTAAAGCTGAAGCTCCAATAGTTTGGCCAGCTGATGCCAAGAGCTGACTCATTGGAAAAGACCCTGATGCTGGGGAAGATTTTTGAGGGCAGGAGAAGAGGCTGACAGAGGATGAGATGGTTGGATGGACAACTCAATGAACTTGAATGTAAGCAAACTCTGGGAGATGGTGAAGGATAGGGAAGCCTGGTATGCTGTAGTCTGTGGGGTTGCAAACAGTCGGACATAACTGAGCAACTGAACACAAGTTAAACAACAAGGTCACTACACTATAATAAAGCATGACAGAAAAGAGTATTTAAAAATACATGTATAACTGAATCATTTTACTTTTGTCACCTTGATCTTGGACTTCCAGGCTTCAGCGCTGTGAGAAATGACTCAGTTTATAAACCACTCAGTCTACAATATTCTGTTTGTTATAGCAGCTCAATGGACAAAGATGATAGCTTTGCACAATATCCGTCTTTTGCCTGCCATGCTGACCTGACTGTACATGAATCTTCAGCTCCAACACCATCTGCCTGATTCAGAGTCCATTTCTTAGTTCCAGATTCCTGCCTGGAAGGCGTGACAATCCAGCCTAGAGCATGTTCTGTCTTCCCCAATCCTAGCAATTGTGGTGGGCAATTGCCCATTCTGAGCAGTAGGTGAGGCAGCTTCTTTAAGAAGAGACTGTTGATGGGGAATAAATGATGGATATCTTTGGTCCAGCAACACAAGGCTGTGTAATTCATGGTGACACTTAATCAATATCAAGAAGCTCCAGCTTTAGGTTAAGACAATACCTTGAGTTCATTAATCCTCTAAAGCAACTACACTAATCCTGCTAGCATATTAGTGCATAGAAACTTACTTGGATATGCCTCGTTTGTTTTTGGCCCTTTATGATCCTAGAGCAAGTTCAAAACTGAGATTCAGTCTTTGAGCTTTCCTAGTTTTCATCCAGCTTGGTCAAAATATGAATGTTTAATTTATAATATCAGGGATTGTCTTATAAAAAATTTTGAGGATGGTGCAGACTCCTAAATGAAGATGAGCTAACTTACTTTGTGGTGGTATGTTAAATCTGGGGAATTGGAGATAATTAGCTTTATGAGCATCAAAGCCATTAATATTTATTGAGGATGAACAGAGTATATTCAATTTGGCACAGTGTAAAAAATGATAAAGTTCTTTGCTTCTAATATTTGTTGAATGTTCATCATATGAGACAATAGTCACTTCTATCATTGAATTGGGAAATGAAAGCAAAACCAATTTTATGTAGATGAAACGTTAAACATAAAAGTCTATTTCTGTAGGTATTCTCTTAAATCAAGTTGAAGACGTCAGAAGTTCTATTTGTACAATAAAACTCATCTTTCATTGAAATATAGAAAGATAGAGTTGATAGTGGCCTTGGACCTAATCATAGTGTCTTGTTTTTAAAGAGTTTTGAAATTGGAGCCTAATGAAGGGTCTGCGTGACCAGTTCAAAGGTCATGTGGCTAATGGTGTCTCTTTCCCTAAGAGCACACTCCCTGGGTGACACTGGTGTGAGGTGATTATATGCTCTATAGGTAATCTAAAGTGTTCATCTGGATGAATTTGTACACACATATATATATACAAATATGTTTACATATATACACATCTTACATTTTATATATATGTATCTTACACATATGTACATATTTTCATATATATATATTATACACATAACATCTGTAGCATTTATAACATCTTGCAGAAAAACCTGAACAACGTTTTTGGCCAATCCAATATTTCCACGTAACTACTATTCAGATGATACCCCCAGCATCGTATGAAATATTCCTTCTCAGTGCATACTTCATCCCTACAAAAGTAACTACTGTCTGCCAGCATCATCAAAGCATTATATTTCTTATCTAAAAGGAATTAAAGTTTCAAACTATGGGAAAGTCCCATAATTTATTTTCCATTAATTTATTTAATAAATATTTGATGATCACTCTCTAATGAATTTGTATAGGTACTGGAGACTCAGTGATGAGTCATTTCTTGTACCATTTCTTGGTATTATAGATAATGCTGGGATAAGTCTAACTATATTTTGAAGGGTTTTTTCCCCTTTAATTTTATTCTAAGTGTGTATCATTTTGAAATGTATTATATATTACATATACCAATTTGTGTTATCCTTTGTAGCTTTAATATTGAGTTTGAACCTTTAAAACAGGGGTCCCCAACCTTTTTGACACCAGGGACTGGTTTCATGGATAATTTTTCCATAGACTGCAAAGGGGGGGAAATAGTTTGGGGATGATTCAAGCCCATTATATTTATTGTGCATTTTATTTCTAATCTAATGCTGTCACTGATATGACAGGAGGTACTGGTCTGAGACCCAGAGGCTGGGAACCCCTGCTTTAAAACATTTGCTTATTTTTGAAGGAGAACAGGTTTGTCACTGAACATAGAAGGAATATGACGACAGCAGAATGAAACCATTTCTTACTTAACCTATTGGGAACTCTGGCCGTCAGGACCAAGCAGCCATAGCTATAGTGCCATTATCTACAAGGGGCAGCACATCCGAGAGAAGACAAAGTGCCCAGTTGGGATAAAGCACATAATCTTGTTGTGTGTTCTGCCCTGAGTCACTGTGGTGCAGAAGGAGAGAGGCCAGTCTGCTGGTAGGAAAATGAAGATAGAACGTCCCAGGAGAACACTGTATGGATGACACCTGTCTATATGTGAAGATAAACTTCCTACCTCATTGTATTTTTGAGATATGTCAGTTTTATTTCTGCAGAAGGCAATGGCACCCCAGTCCAGTACTCTTGCCTGGAAAATCCCATGGACGGAAGAGCCTGGTAGGCTGCAGTCCGTGGGGTCACACAGAGCCGGACACTACTGGAGTGACTTAGCAGCAGCAGCAGTTTTATTCCAAAGGCAAAATGGGCAAGAGACTCGCTTTTAAAAATTACTTAACTTAGTTTCGTTTGTGCTGGGTCTTTGTTGCTATGCGCTTGCTTTCTTTAGTTGCAGTGGAGCGGGGGCTCCTCTCTAGCTGCAATCCTCAGGCTTCTCATTGTGACGGCTTTTCTTGTTTCAGAGCATGGGTTGTAGGGTGCATGGGCTTCAGTAGCTGCACCACATGGGCTTAGTTGCCCCTCAGCATGTGGAATCCTCCCAGAGCAGGGGTCGAACCCATGTCCTCTGCATTGACAAACGAATTCTTAACCACTGGACCACCAGGGGAGTCCGGGCAGGTGAATCTTGACTGTTACATCAGAAGTGTCCCTGCAGTCCGCATATCTAAATGATGACTGAATGCTTGCTGAGTGCATTTCCCCAGAAAGGAAGACACTCCAAAGGAAACTGTTAATTATAGGTACTATTCTGGGTCAGTGCTCTTGGAAGTCTCAGCTCTATCATGCTGCTGCTACTGCTAAGTCACTTCAGTTGTGTCCGACTCTGTGCGACCCCATAGACGGCAGCCCACCAGGCTCCTGCCAGCCAGCCAGCCAGCTCTATCATAAACAGTCAGTTTATCACTGTGTTAGAACTGAATTTAGATGTTTTTAGAAAGGGGAAAATGTATTTTTCAGCTTTTTGTAGTATGAAAAAAGAGAGAGATGTCTACTCTATTCTTTCTGAAAAAAAAGAAAAAAAAAAAACAAATAGTGAGCACAGTTGAAAACAAAACCATCTATCTCCATAGTAAATGGCTTCTGGAAAGTGAGACCTGATCTATAAAGCTGTATAGGATTACCAAACACGATCGACAGACTCACCGTTTATCATTTACTAAAAGGCCTTTCTTGGGAAGGAAATAGTGGAGGAATTCATGACTTGTATCCCTCGGAACTGTTGAGAATTTGCTGTCTCTCTTTTTCTTCTTGGAGCGAATGGGAGGCTGCCCAGATGAACGTTTGTTTCAGACAATTAAATTAAGGGAGTCATGACTGACGTGTTTTCACGTTATTCTTTCTTGGTTTGATAGAGAAAATCTCCTGGAATCAAACTAATTTACAAATGAAGGGGTTTATTTTCCCTTTGCTTTGTGGACATAATTGTCTCCATTAACTTTAATAGGAGTTTTGGGGCCTGGTCTGAAGGGAGAAGGATGGTTTAGCATGGAGAGCTGGTTCTCTGCTGTTAAATCCTCTGGGAGGAAATGCACCCAACTTCTCCACCATGAAGAAAACAGAAGCTGTTTGAAATCATTCACAGTTAGCTCTATTGATGCCTTAAAAAGAAATACAATGAAAGCCTGATGAGTGCAAGAACAATTTTATGTGGTTCTTGAAAAGATTAAGGATCATCTTAAAAACACCACAGACATTTTGTCTTGAGTAATGGGGATGTGTGTAGCAATAAATGCACACCAGCAATGGGGAGCCTGACTTCTGCATCCTGTAACCAATATGTGTTCATATCCAAAAGGTCAGATTGACCAATAAAACTTCCATAAAACTCAGAGAGTGGCAATCCAATCTCCTGAAAAATGAATATGAGATACTATCAGGGAAGTGGTTCACAGTGAGGGTCTTTGTTTTGCTCTTTTGAAGAATATACATCAAAGGTGCTATAGGCATCTGGACAAGCTAATGAAGGTACATTTAATTATGAAATTGGCTTTATTAATGATGTAAAACATCACATGGCATAGTGTACTATGTGTAACTTAAAGAGGGCTCTGGGAGAACAGAACTCTACTTAGGATTTAATTGTAATTTCTGCAAATGTTAATTGTCTTGCTCACTGCCTGGCCATGTTAGACATTGAATAAGTTTTGTTGAATGAAACAATGAGTGACTGGTTGCTTATGATGTGTAGTGCACCATCCTTATCAGAATAGTCAAATGTGGTCCTTGCTTTCAAGGAAACACAGTCTAATAGATAATGCGTATACAACTAGAGTGTCCTTTTTTCCAGCTCTTCTCTTTTAAATCCAGATACAAAGCCTATTATCCTAAGTGCAGTATTACAGAGAAGCACCAATTAAGGATAATGGGAGAACACAGAAGCGAGTGATGAACCCCGTCTGAAGGTGACCTGGGGAGGCTTCACAGAGGAAATACCAGTTGACTTAGACACCTGTAATAGGGAGGGAAAGGAAAACGTGAGCACAGGATCAGATGCAGGATCATGCACATCCTCTTCAGAGAATAGCTAATAGCCTAAGCTTTGTGGCCACAGCTAATTGGGTCTGTGTGGGAAGAAGTGTAGGGAGACACAGGTGGAGGATGGTAAAGGCACAAGTTCCAATCATGCTGCAAAGGACACTGAATATCATATGAAGGACTTTGAGTGTTTTTCCTTTCTTTAAATGATGGAATAATTGATTTTTTTTTTTTAAAGAAAGTAGGGTGATGTCAGGATTTAATCTCAGTTCTAGAATGATGACTGACTGACATCAGTGTAGAGAATATATTGATGCTCGGGGTGCTCGGGGCTGGTGCACTGGGATGACCCAGAGGGATGGGATGAGGAGGGAGATGGGAGGGGGGTTCAGGATGGGGAACACATATACACTCGTGACGGATTCAAGTCAATGTATGGCAAAACCAATACAATATTGTAAAGTAAAATTAATTAATCTAAAAAAACCCATATTAAGTAAATAAAAGCCCATATTAAGTAAAAAAAAAAGAAAATATATTGAGAGGGATAGACAAGACTGTAGACAATAAAGTTTATTATGGTGGCAGTTATAATAAAGTAGATGATAACGATGATGATCTGAACAAGAGTAGGATCATTGGCAGCAGGGATGGGGAGGTATTCTGTCCCATCATCCATCCACCCACCTATCCATCATCCATCCATCTATTCACCCATCCATCCATTTACTCAATCAACAACTAATTGTGAAGTGTTATAGTCAATACCAATGCTTTCCTAACATCTATTTTTTTTCTTTCATTTCCCCAACAAACCTTGCTTTCTTCCTGATACTAGATGACTATGTACTTTTAGAGATGCTGAGCGCACTCAGTTCCAGGCAGCTGATCTCAGTTAGTTTATTCATTCATTCATTCATTCAGTATTTATTGGGTACCTTCTAGGGTTCAGGCACTGTTTTCAGAACTGGGGCTACAGAATTGAGAAGAATAATTATGATTCCTCCCTCCAGTTAAAATGCTCACACTCTATTATTGGAGATATTTACCTTGACTAGACAGACGACATCAAAGTTCACTGCAGTCAGACTTGTCATGTTCATCCATACCTTAAGCTTTTCTCCTGGGTACACATTTGTAGTCAGGCAGGATCAGAGTGACCATTTCTGTCTAATGGGCTGTGGATGAAACTTCACTTCCAGACAAGTGTTTTCCTATTCAGTTATCCTGAATGAATAGATCATATGCTCCTGTTGGAACAGGCAGAAAAAGCACTGTTAGCTGGGGTCACTAAGTCTGCATGGAAGACAAGGATCACCATTACCCGAGCAGATTTTGCTTGAAAGAGAAATACACCCTTGTTTATAAATAATTAGGATTTGGGGAGTTGATTGTTACTGCAATATAACCTAGCCTGTTCTTCCCATGTGGCTCAGTGGTAAAGAATCCACTGGCCAAGCAGGAGATGTGGGTTCAACCCCTGGATTGGGGTGATCCCCTGGAGAAGAAAATGGCAACCCACTCCAGTATTCTTGCCTGGGAAATCACATGGACAAAGGAACTTGGAGGGCTGCAGTCCACGCGGTTGCAAAGAGTTGGGGAAAACTTAGCAACTAAACAACAAAAACAACAGCAATCTAATATGATGATTAATGCTGGCATTCAGGTACGAGCTAAGTGCCATAGGAGCCCAGGGAAGGGAGTAACTCACTGTCTGAGGGGTCAAAAAGGGGACTTTGGAGGTAATAACTTGAGCTGAGTCAGGAAAAATGATTAAGATTTAGCTAGGCAGATAGGCTAGTGAGAAACTTCCATGTAATGGAAACATCCTGGACAAAGGCTTAGGGGCTTGAAACAGCTCGACATATTGGGAGAACCATGCATGGATTTCTTTGGCTGCATGTAGAGTGTGTGGCTGCAGAATGCTCTCTGACAGCCCAGGAGTTCTGCTCATTACTACAGCACACTGAGTGTAGATGGTGGAAGACATCAAGACTCCCAAATAAAAGGAGCAAATCAAATGTCAGAGCTTAATCATGATAGTTAGGGGTAGAATTAAGGCTTGTCCTTCCACTTCAGACTTTCAGTCTTTGCTGTCACTAAATACCATTAAATGAAGTGATACAACTTATGAGGGTCTTTCAGACAATCCCCCCTGGGCTCATGGAGAGCTCTTTAGAGGGAGTAAACTTTGGAGGCAATGGTGTAAACAGATTATCCAGGCAGAATTAACAAAAGTGGGCAGATTCCATTTGAGTTGTATATGTTTATAGTCTAAAAAAGGAAACCTAAAAATACCCTTAGAGCCTTGATATGTTCTGTGGCAGATATAGTACTAAAGAAAGAGACAAAAGAAGTATATGCTGTCATACAAATTGTTAGATGTCTCAAGGAAATGAATTGGCTAGAAAATGCTTTTTAGTCATTTTACAAAACTAGAGTATTTTGCTCTTCCCTCTTTTTTGTATTTTTCATGGTATTGGTTAATTTATTTTTGAGCTGGTCACATGCTAGATATTATCTAAAAAATAATACACAAATGCAACAAATTGGGTTATCCCTCTTTATTTCTTCACATTAAAAAAAAAAAACAAAACAAAACATGGAAACTAAGTGATTTCCTAACATTCAAGACTGTAATCTTTTCTACTTGAAGGCAGGAATGTGCTAGTTATTTTTATATTTCTCTCAGAGCCTAGTGCAAACTGATAACATCAGTTTATTTAATCACAACAAATATTCACCAATGCCTACTCTGAGCCATGTAGTATTCTAAGTGCTGAGGGTGGTCCACAAACTGGATGGAAAAGGTGCCTTAGGAAACTTGCAGTTGAGATGGTGGCCAGGGCTGTGGGGAACAACAGATCAGGGAAGGGTAGGGGTGCTGAGGATTGTCTGCTGTTACTTATGGAATGATTGGGGAGGCTTAGCCTTGATAAGGTGACATTTGTTCAGAGACATGAAGAAAATGAGCTGAAGACCATGTGGATGTCTGGGGAAAGAGACACTCAGGCAGAAGGAGTAGCCTTGAAGAGATCCCAAGATGGGTGTGCTTGGCATGTTGTAGGAACAGCAAGGATGTCAGAGGGGCAAAAAAGGAGTGAGCAAGCAGCAGAATAACAGGTTGTGAGATCAACGTGTTCTTGGGATCAGATCTTATAGGGTGTTTAGGTCTCTCTAGGAATTTTGATTTCTATATTGAGTCTTAGGGGGAGCTTCTGAAGGCTCCAAGAGGAGGGTGTTCTCTGGCTTTTATAGGCTGAAATGTGTTCCCCTCAAAATCCATAAGATAAAGTCCAAACCCCCAGTACCTCAGACTGTGACTGTATTTGGAGGTGGGGACTTTGAGGTCAAATTTAGTTAAAATTGGGTCATATGAACATAAAGGGAAAGTTGCTCAGTCATGTGTGACTCTTTGTGACCCTGTGGACTAAAGCCCACCAGGCTCCTCTGTCCATGAAATTCTCCAGGCAAGAATACTAGAGTGGGTAGCCATTCCCTTCTCCAGGGGATCTTCCTGACACTGAGATTGAGCCCAGGTCTCTTGCATTGCAGGCTTTTTTTTTTTTTTTTCCACCATTTGAGCCACCAGGGAGGCCCACATTTTTTCATTTCACTTTAAAAACAAATTTAGTTAAAATTGGATCATATGGGTAGGAGTAGGGCTTCCCTCAGAGAAGGCAATGGCACCCCACTCCAGTACTCTTGCCTGGAAAATCCCATGGACAGAGGAGCCTGGTGGGCTGCAGTCCATGAGGTCGCGAAGAGTCGGATATGACTGAGCAACTTCACTTTCACTGTTCACTTTCATGCATTGGAGAAGGAAATGGCAACCCACTCCAGTGTTCTTGCCTGGAGAATCCCAGGGACCGGGGAGCCTGGTGGGCTGCCATCTATGGGGTTGCACAGACTCGGACACGACTGAAGCGACTCAGCAGCAGCAGTGCTTCCCTGGTAGCTCTGCTGGTAAAGAATCCGCCTGCAATGCTGGAGACCCTGATTCGATTCCTGGGTCAGGAAGATGTGCTGGAGAAGGGATAGGATACCCACATAAGTATTCTTGGGCTTCCCTGGAGGCTCAGCTGGTAAAGAATCTGCTTGCAATGTGGGAGACCTGGATTTGATCTCTAGGTTGGGAAGATCCCCTGGAGAAGGGGACAACCACCCACTCCAGTATTCTGGCCTGGAGAACTCCACTGACTGTATAGTCCATGGGATCTCAAAGAGTTGGACATGACTGAACATTTACTCACTCAATCATGTGGCTGGACTCTGATCCAATATGACTGGTGCCTTTATAACAGGAGGGGATTAGGACACAGACAGGCACAGAAGGAGGATGATGTGAAGACACAGGAAGAAGACAGCCACTCACAGACTGAGGAGAGAAGGTTCAGGAGGAGCCAACTCTGCCCACACCTCAGTCTTGGACTTGCAGCCTCCAAACCTCTGAGGAAATAAGTGTCTGTGTTTAAGGCCCCCCATACGCTGGTACTTTGTTACGGCAATCTAAGCAGACTAAAACAACACTGATCTTACTTTTCAAACAAGGTCTTTCTATCCTCTGAGTGCAGAACGTTTCAGGAAGGGCAAAAGCTGGAAGAACTGTACATGCTGTTTAGGTAATCCAGGTGAGATTTGCTGGCACTTAGTTCTGAGAAGTCGAAGTGGAGGAGTTATGACATGGTCAGATTTGGGATCTGATTTTTTTGTTTGTTTGTTTAATTTATTTGGACTGCGCCTAGTGTTAGTTGCAGCACATGGGATCTCTAGTTGCGGCATGTTAACTCTTAGTTGTGGCATTTGCACTTAGTTGTGGCATGTGGGAATCCAGTTCCCTGACCAGGGATAGAACTCAGGTCCCCTGCATTATGACTGTGTAGTCTTAGCCACCGGACCACCAGGAAGTCCCCCTGGGATCTATTTTGAAGGTAGAGAGATGGAATTTGCTTTTGGCTTAGATACTGAATGTGAGACCAAGAGCAGACTCATGACTGTCTCTAAGGTTCACTGTGTGAGCAATTAGAAAAGGGACTTTGCCATTTTCTGAGGTGGGAAGACAGGGCGAGGATGGGCTAAAGAGAGGGTTTGGAGGGCAGCGTGGGAATCAGGACCATGATCTGGATGTGTGACTCTGACATGCCTGCTAGAGACCAAGTGTATCGCTAATGCCACATAATGCCAAATAATTTGAAGGGCCTTTGTCTACTAACTACCCCGTAGGTGATTACATGATGCTCCTTGGATTAATTATTGGATGAAACTGAAGATGAGGGTTTTAGCTTTGTTCTTTTGCTTTGGGGAAAAGCTCATTATCTCACTGCTTGCATCTGAAAACAATTTAAATACTACTGCAGAGTTATCTTGCTTCAAGCTATATTTTTACAAATTATGATGTGGTGGCAGCTCAGGGGTTCTTATAAAAAATATGTTGCATTTTGAGGGAATTTTCCAAATGTATTAAAGTAGGACACATAATTCAAATAACAAAATGGATCTTTTATCATTTCTGGAACAGTTCTTGGTCCTTTTCTTCCACTGAGCTTTTAGTCCATCTTGTCCCCTCTAGTCTGTCTACATCAGGGTCTCCCAGGGAGACACCCCTCAAGTGCTACTGGGTGCTGACAAGGCTAACAGTGGCCACTCATGTGATTCTGTCCATACTATCATGAAAATTTGCTTCAAAATGATGCCTGGTATTCTCTAAAGGAGCCAGAACAGGCTAGAAAAATTTCAAAATTCCATCCAGCTGACACACTGTGACATAAATATTTTATGGATGATTTTTTTTCCAGCTGTGATTTTTTTTCCTTGATACTATTTGAATACCATTTAAAACTTATAGAAAACTTTATAGAATTGGACAAGAAACACTGCTATATTTAAAATAGATAACTAATAAGAGCATACTGTATAGGACAGGGAACTCTGGTCAATATTATGTGGCAACCTAGATGGGAGGAGAGTTTAGGGGAGAATGGATACACTTACATATATGGCTGAGTCACTTTGCTGTCCACCTGAAACTACCACAGCATGGTTAATAGGCTATACTCCAATATGAAATAAAAAGCCTTTTTTTTTTTTTTAAGAAAAAAAGAGTACTACAAGGATCTCCTGAATACCCTTTACCTGGAATTATCAATTATTTACATCTTATCTTTCTCTCCTTTTCTTTGTACATGCACACACTTGTTTTCTTCTGAATTATATGGAAGTTGGAGATGTCCCTAAATACATCTAAATGCATTGTTTTGCTCCTAAACACCTTGTCATGGATTTCCTTAAAGCGTTAATATTCTTTTACATAATCTTACTATCATGATCAAAATCAAGATATTTGCCATTAATAAAATGCTAGTATTCAGTCCACAGTCTATATTTAGTATTTCCCTAGATGGCATTTCTTTATCACCATTTCTTTTCTGACTATTTTTAAAAATTGAAGTATAGTTGATTAACAGTGTTGTATTAGTTTTAGGCATAGAGCGAAGTATTTACATAAGGTAAGTAAGTGCTCAGTTGCTCAGTCATGGTCTGAATTTTTGGTTCCATGGACTGTAGTCTGCCAGGCTCCTCTGTCCATGGAATTCTCCAGGCAAGAATACTGGAGGGGGGTGCCATTTCCAACCTACTCCAGGGGATCTTCCTAACCCAGGAATCACACCCAAGTCTCTTTCATCTCCTGCATTATCAGGCAGATTCTTTACCACTATGGCCACCTGAAAAGCCCAATACATACATATATATCTGTTCTTTTCAGATTCTTTTCCCTTATAGGTTATTACAAAATATTGAGTATAGTTCCTTGTGCTATACAGTATGTCATTGGTGGTTATCTGTTTTATGTGTAGTAAGAGAAACCCAAGTAAAATGGTAGGTGTTGCAAGAGGGCATCAGAGGACAGACACACTGAAACCATACTCACAGAAATCTAGTCAATCTAATCACACTAGGACCACAGCCTTGTCTAACTCAATGAAACTAAGCCATGCCCGCTGGGCAACCCAAGACGGGAGGGTCATGGTGGAGAGGTCTGACAGAATGTGGTCCACTGGAGACGGGAATGGCAAACCACTTCAGTATTCTTGCCTTGAGAACCCCATGAACAGTATGAAAAGGCAAAATGATAGGATATTGAAAGAGGTACTCCCCAGGTCAGTAGGTGCCCAATATGCTACTGGAGATCAGTGGAGAAATAACTCCAGAAAGAATGAAGGGATGGAGCAAAAGCAAAAACAATACCCAGCTGTGGATGTGACTGGTGATAGAAGCAAGGTCTGATGCTGTAAAGAGCAATATTGCATAGGAACCTGGAATGTCAGGTCCATGAATCAAGGCAAATTGGAAGTGGTCAAACAAGAGATGGCAAGAGTGAACGTTGACATTCTAGGAATCAGTGAACTAAAATGGACTGGAATGGGTGAATTTAACCCAGATGACCATTATATCTACTACTGCGGGCAGGAATCCCTCAGAAGAAATGGAGTAGCCATCATGGTCAACAGTAGAGTCTGAAATGCAGTACTTGGATGCAATCTCAAAAATGACAGAATGATCTCTGTTCGTTTCCAAGGCAAACCATTCAATATCACAGTAATCCAAGTCTATGCCCCAACCAGTAACGCTGAAGAAGCTGAAGTTGAATGGTTCTATGAAGACAAACCTTTTAGAACTAACACCCCAAAAAGATGTCCTTTTCATTATAGGGGACTGGAATGCCAAAGTAGGAAGTCAAGAAACACCTGGAGTAATAGGCAAATTTGGCCTTGGAATGCGGAATGAAGCAGGACAAAGACTAATAGAGTTTTGCCAAGAAAATGCACTGGTCATAGCAAACACCCTCTTCCAACAACACAAGAGAAGACTCTACACCTGGACATCACCAGATGGTCAACACCAAGATCAGATTGATTATATTCTCTGCAGCCAAAGATGGAGAAGCTCTATACAGTCAACAAAAACAAGACCAGGAGCTGACTGTGTCTCAGATCATGAACTCCTTATTACCAAATTCAGACTTAAATTGAAGAAAGTAGGGAAAACCCCTAGACCATTCAGGGATGACCTAAATCAAATCCCTTATGATAATACAGTGGAAGTGAGAAATAGATTTGAGGGCCCAGATCTGTTAGATAGAGTGCCTGATGAACTATGGAATGAGGTTCATGACATTGTACAGGAGACAGGGATCAAGACCATCCCCATGGAAAAGAAATGCAAAAAAGCAAAATAGCTGTCTGGGGAAGCCTTACAAATAGCTGTGAAAAGAAGACAAGCGAAAAGCCAAGGAAAAAAGAAAAGATATAAGCATCTGAATGCAGAGTTCCAAAGAATAGCAAGAAGAGATAAGAAAGCCTTCTTCAGCAATCAATGCAAAGAAATAGAGGGAAAGAACAGAATGGGAAAGACTAGAGATCTCTTCAAGAAAATTAGAGATATTAAGGGAACATTTCATGCAAAGATGGGCTCCATAAAGGACAGAAATGGTATGGACCTAACAGAAGCAGAAGATATTAAGAAGAGATGGCAAGAATACACAGAAGAACTGTACAAAAAGGATCTTCACGACCCGGATAATCACGATGGTGTGATCACTCATCTAGAACCAGACATCTTGGAATGTGAAATCAAGTGGGCCTTAGAAAGCATCACTACGAACAAAGCTAGTGGAGGTGATGGAATTCCAGTAGAGCTCTTTCAAATCCTAAAAGATGATGCTGTGAAAGTGCTGCACTCAATATGCCAGAAAATTTGGAAAACTCAGCAGTGGCCACAGGACTGAAAAAGGTCAGTTTTCATTCCAATCCCAAAGAAAGGCAATGCCAAAGAATGCTCAAACTACCACACAATTGCTCTAATCTCACATGCTAGTAAAGTAATGCTCAAAATTCTTCAAGCTAGGCTTCAGCAATACATGAACCGTGAACTTCCTGATGTTCAAGCTGGTTTTAGAAAAGGCAGAGGAACCAGAGATCAAATTGCCAACATCTGCTGGATCATGGAAAAAGCAAGAGAGTTCCAGAAAAACATCTATTTCTGCTTTATTGACTATGCCAAAGCCTCTGACTGTGTGGATCACAACGTGAAAATTCTTCAACGTGGAAAATTCTTCAAGAGATGGGAATACCAGACCTCCTGACCTGCCTCTTGAGAAATGTGTATGCAGGTCAGGAAGCAACAGTTAGAACTGGACATGGAACAACAGACTGGTTCCAATAGGAAAAAGAGTACGTCAAGGCTGTATATTGTCACCCTGCTTATTTAACTTATATGCAGAGAACATCATGAGAAACGCTGGGCTGGAAGGAGCACAAGCTGGAATCAAGATTGCTGGGAGAAATATCAATAACCTCAGATATGCAGATGACAGCACCCTTATGGCAGAAAGTGAAGAGGAACTAAAAAGCCTCTTGATCAAAGTAAAAGAGGAGAGTGAATAAGTTGGCTTAAAGCTCAACATTCAGAAAACAAAGATCATGGCATCTGGTCCCATCACTTCATGGGAATTAGATGGGGAAACAGTGGAAACAGTGTCAGACTTTCTTTTTTGGGTCTCCAAAATCACTGCAGATGGTGACTGCAGTCATGAAATTAAAAGATGCTTCCTCCTTGGAAGGAAAGTTATGACCAACCTAGATAGCATATTCAAAAGCAGAGACATTACTTTGCCGACTAAGGTCTGTCTAGTCAAGGCTATGGTTTTTCCATTAGTCATGTATGGATGTGAGAGTTGGACTGTGAAGAAGGCTGAGCGCTGAAGAATTGATGCTTTTGAAGTGTGGTGTTGGAGAAGAGTCTTGAGAGTCCCCTGGACTGCAAGGAGATCCAACCAGTCCATTCTGAAGGAGATCAACCCTGGGATTTCTTTGGAAGGAATGATTCTAAAGCTGAAACTCCAGTACTTTGGCCACCTCATGTGAAGAGTTGACTCATTGGAAAAGACTTTGATGCTGAGAGGGATTGGGGTCAGGAGAAGGGGACGACCGAGGATGAGATGGCTGGATGGCATCACTGACTTGATGGATGTGAGTCTGAGTGAACTCTGGGAGTTGGTGATGGACAGGGAGGCCTGGTGTGGTGCAATTCATGGGGTTGCAGAGAGTCGGACATGACTGAGCGACTGAACTGAACTGAACTGAACTGAATGTATATATGTTAATACCAAACTCCTATGTTATCTCTCTTCTCCTTTTCCCTTTAGTAACCATAAGCTTGTTTTCTATGTCTGTGGGTTTTCTGACCATTTTAAACCTAATCTAAAGTCAAAGATTACCTTTATTTGATAGCCTGTTTTCCTTTAATGTAGTTTCTCAGCCTATTTTTATGATCTTGATCTTGACCTTTAAAAAATATTTACTTTTGTTTGCCCTGGGTCTTCATTGCTTTGTATTGGCTTTCTCTAGTTACAGCAAACAGGGCCTACTGTTCAGTGTGGTGCCTGGGCTTCTCGTTGTGGTGGCTTCTTTTGTTGCATAGCACAGGTGCTAGAGCATGCAGACTTCAGTAGTTGTAGCTCAAGGGCTCAGTTGTTCTGTGGCATGTGGAATCTTCCCAGACCAGGGATTGAACCCATGTCCTCTGGCGAATTCTCATCCACCACACCAGCAGGGAAGTCTGATCTTGATATTGTGTTGAAAAGTAGAGTCCATATATCTTGTAGACTGTTTCTCTGTTTGACTTATCTGCTATTTCCTCATAACTAGATTTGGGTTCTGCCTTTGGCAGGAACAGCAGAAACTATTGTGTCCTTCTTGGTGCATTGCATCAGGAGGCCCATGTCTGTTTGTCTGAATTTGGGTGATGGTGACTTTGCTCACTTGGTAAAGATGGTGCTTCCCATGTCTCTCCCTTGTAAAGTTACCATTGCTTCCTTTGTAGTGATTTGTCAGGAGATACTGTGAGACTTTAAGGGCTTCCCTGGTGGCTCAGACAGTAAAGAATCCACCTGCAATGCAGGAGATCTGGGTTCGATCCCTGGGTCAAGAAATATCCCCCGGAGAAGGGAATGGCAACCCACTCCAGTATTCTTGCCTGGAGAATTCCATGGACAGAGGAGCCTGGTGGGCTACAGTCCATGGGTTCGCAAAGAGTCAGATACGACTGAGTGACTAACACTGTCACTATGAGACTTATATAAACATCCTGTTTCTCATCAAACTTTCTTCTGCTGGTGTATCTGTCCATGAGTTTCTGTCTCTAGGTTGACTGACTTTTATTGGGAATCCATTGATGAATTTCTGTCTCCAGGTTGATTGAATTTTATTGGTTATCCTTTGATGAGTTTCTGTCTCCTGGTTGATGAAAGCATATGATGTCTATTGAACTCAACATTTGCAGGATTCTTTCTTTCTAGATCTGTGTGTGGAGCTCAGTGAATCATAACTGAGGCACATGTATTCACGGCCTTCATTAGTCATGAAGACCATGATTAATTAAAATATCTGGCAAGATGTCATAAAATTAATGGACCTCCTGGGAAGTCAAAGGGGTCTGTTGCAGCCCTTACTTAAAGTTTGAAGACCATCTTATAGCGTTGACAGTTCTGTATATGTAGAATATATATAATCTACATATACTTCTGGATTGTGTGAAGAAGGTATAAAAAAGTTATAAAATAAATCCCTGATATGAGTTTGTTTTGTTTTCTTTGATCTTTTCCATCCAATAGAATGAGCAACATGTTTTAGTAAATTGAAGTGGTGCTTGGCTAAAAGTAAAAATGTCAGTTTCTAAGCAACTTAAAAAATTTTTATTTCTTATGACAACACAGAAATTACATAAATGCTCTCACCACCCACATGTATATATGATGCCCTTTTCTTCCTCTTCCAGTTATATAAGTTTTACAGTATTGGGAGCATGAATTGCACTTTTTTTCATAAATAACTACTATACCATACCATGAAAACCAAACTGAGATGCAAATTATTTATATGTTTACATGATAAACCATGCAAAACAGTGAAGATTATTGACCCAAGTGTATTGGATCAATTCACAAACAATGTCTTATAAGCAATAAAATTACTTTGTAAATATTCAACAAAATGACAAATAAAATTCTCAGCGTTTTTAGTTCTTCTGTGTGTCTTCGTGGCTTTCAGGTTACCAGGTTTTATCATGTGGGTGTAACATTTATGTTAATTCTGCCCAAGCATGGAGCTGACTGATTGGACCTCTTCTGGCCTTGCCCATATAGGATCTGTCACCACAAGCTGGCCCCCTCTTTCCAGCCCTCCTATGTACCCACACAGACTCAGGGGCTTGCAAGAGAGGTCTGAGTAAATGAAAGAACAGATCAGGGACTTGCCTATGTGGATGATGGTACAGAGCCAAAGAATGCTCTCCTTGTGCTGTCCACCCCAGGCTTTCTGCAGGAACACAGGCTGAGGGAGGCAGAACTGGGTTTTTGTTTGCATGCTGTTGTGGGGTTTGTCAGCAAGTCTCAAGCATCACTTACAGTCAGGAACACAGAGACCGAGCATTTAAATTTTTTTTTGTTTACTGGAGGATAATTGCTTTACAATATTGTGTTGGCCTCTGCCATTCATCATCATGATCAGCCACAGGTATACATATGTCCCCTCCCTCCAGAACCCTGCTCCCATCTCCCACCCCGCCCCACCCCTCTGGTTGTCACAGAGCACTGGCTTGAGTTCCCTGTGTCACACAGCAAACTCCTAGTTGTTATCTACTTTACACATGGCAATGTACATATTTCCGTGCTACTCTCTCAATCGTCCCACCCTCTCCTTCCCCTACTGGGTCCACAAGTCTGTTCACTATGAGACTGAGCATTTTTAATGTGCACTTCTGTTGGAAGAACTGAACTCACAGTCTGTTTGCAGGCAGCAAGAGACAAGTTATTAGACTCTCATCTTTCTTGTAGGTGCTTAAAATGAGGACTCCTGGATTACAGTTGGATGACAGTGGGAGGTTTGGGGATGCAGAAACTGACCAGAGTAGGGAAGCATTTAATTATGAGGATAGCTCAGAGTTAAACCCTGTTGTAAGATGTGAGATTCAGCAAATCTTCAAAGGAAGTGGAGGCACACAGACCTTCAGACCTTGTTCTCGAGCTGGGATTATCATTTTAAGGAACCTCTAACTTCCTCAATGTGGACTGAATATTATGGCATCACAAAGGGCTTTCTTTCCCATGTGCTATGAACCTTACCATGGTTTAATGTATAGGAGCAGCAAATCCACATCACACGAATGATATTATTTATTTATCTGCTTTGCGTTTTAGTTGCGTCGTGCAGGATCTTTTATTGTGGTGCATAGGTTCAGTAGTTGCAGCGCTCAAGTTTAGTTGCCCCTGCAGCCTATAGGAGCTTAGTTCCCCAACCAGGGATCAAACCTGCATCCTCTGTGTGGGAAGATAGATTCCTAACCACTGGACCACCAGGGAAGTCCCTGAAATAATTATTTTATACTGGCTGACAAATGGCCAAGATGCTGAATATTCCATAAGATGAGAATGCTCTTTTTACATATCAGTTCAGTTCAGTTCAGTTGCTCAGTCTTGTCCAACTCTTTGTGACCCCATGCACTACAGCACACCAGACCTCCCTGTCCATCACCAACTCCCAGAGTTTACTCAAACTCATGTCCATTGAGTCAGTGATGCCATCCAACCATCTCATCCTCTGTCATCCCCTTCTCCTCCCACCTTCAATCTTTCTCAGCATCAGGGTCTTTTCAAGTGAGTCAGCTCTTCGCATCAGGTGGCCAAAGTATTGGAGTTTCAGCTTCAGCATCAGTCCTTCCAATGAATATTCAGGATTGATTTCCTTTAGGATGGACTGGTTGGGTCTCCTTGCAGTCCAAGGGACTCTCAAGAGTCTTCTCCAACACCACAGTTCAAAAGCGTCATTCTTTGGTGCTCATATTTCTTTAAAGTCTCACATCCATACATGACTACTGGAAAAACGATAGCTTTGACTAGACGGACTTTTGTTGGTAAAGTAATGTCTCTGCTTTTTAAAATGCTGTCTGGGTTGGTCATAACTTTCCTTCCAAGGAATAAGCATCTTTTAATTTCATGGCTGTAGTTACCCTAATTAAGGAGTAGATCCCTAATTAAGGTCTGCCACCATTTCCACTGTTTCCCCATCTATTTGCCATGAAGTGATGGGACCAGATGCCATGATTTTAGTTTTCTGAATGTTGAGTTTTAAGACAACTTTTTCATTCTCCACTTTAATTTCTTCAAGAGGCTCTTTAGTTCTTTTTCACTTTCTGCCATAAGGGTGGTGTCATCTGCATATCTGAGGCTATTGATATTTCTCCCGGCAATCTTTATTCCAGCTTGTGCTTCATCCAGCCCAGCGTTTCTCATTATGTACTCTGCATATAAGTTAAATAAGCTGAGTGACAATATACAGCCTTGACATACTCTTTTCCCAGTTTGGAACCAGTGTGTTGTTCCGTGTCCAGTCCTAACTGTTGCTTCCTCAACTGCATACAGATTTCTCAAGAGGCAGGTCAGGTGATCTGGTATTCCCATCTCTTTAAGAATTTTCCAGAGCTTGTTGCTATCCACCCAGTCAAAGGCTTTGGCATAGTCAATTAAGCGGAAATAGATGTTTTTCTGGAACTCTCTTGCTTTTTCCATGATCCAGCGGATGTTGGCAATTTGATCTCTGTTTCCTCTGCCTTTTCTAAATCCAGCTTGAACATCTGGAAGTTCATGGTTCACATACTGTTGAAGCCTGGCTTGGAGAATTTGGAGCATTACTTTACTAGTGTGTGAGATGAGTGCAATTGTGCAGTAGTTTGAGCATTCTTTGACTTTGCTTTTCTTTGGGATCGGAACGAAAACTGACCTTTTCCAGTCCTGTGGCCACTGGTGAGTTTTCCAAATTTGCTGGCATATTGAGTGCAACACTTTCACAGCATCATCTTTTAGGATTTGAAATAGCTCAACTGGAATTCCATCACCTCCACTAGCGTTGTTTGTAGTGATGCTTCCTAAGGCCCATTTGATTTTGCATTCCAGGATGTCTGGCTCTAGGTAAGTGATCACACCATTGTGATTATCTGGGTCATGAAGATCTTTTTTGTATAGTTCTTCTGTGTATTCTTGCCACCTCTTCTTAATATCTTCTGCTTATGTTAGGTCCATACCATTTCAGTCCTTTATTGTGCCCATCTTTGCATAAAATGTTTCCTTGGTTTCTCTAATTTTCCTGAAGAGCTCTCTAGTCTTCCCCATTCTATTGTTTTCCTCTATTTTTTCACATTGATCGCTGAGGAAGGCTTTCTTATCTCTCCTTGCTATGCTTTGGAGCTCTGCATTCAAATGGCTATATCTTTCCTTTTCTCCTTTACTTTTCGCTTCCCTTCTTTTCACAGCTATATGTAAGGCCTCCTCAGACAGGCACTTTACTTTGCTTTTTTTGCATTTCTTTTTTTTTGGGGGGGGGTGGTCTTGATCACTGCCTCCTGTACAATGTCACAAACCTCCATCCATATTTCTTCAGGCACTCTGTCTGTCATATCTCATCCCTTGAATATATTTCTCACTTCCACTATATAATCATAAGGGATTTGATTTAGGTCATACCTGAATGGTCTAGTGGTTTTCTCTACTTTCTTTAATTGAAGTCTGAATTTGACAATAAGAAATTCATGATCTGAGCCACAGTCAGCTCCTGGTCTTGTTTTTGCTGACTGTATAGAGCTTCTCCATCTTTGGCTGCACGTAATATAATCAGTCTGATTTTGGTATTGACCATCTGGTGATGTCCATGTTTAGAGTAGTCTCTTGTGTTGTTGGAAGAGGGTGCTTGCTATGACCAGTACGTTTTCTTGGCAAGACTCTGTTAGCCTTTGCCCTGCTTTGTTCTGTAGTCCAAGGCCAAATTTGCTGTTATTCCAGGTATTTCTTGACTTCCTACTTTTGCATTCCAGTCCCCTGGCTAGAAAAGGACATCTTTTTTGGGTGTTAGTTCTAGAAGGTCTTGTAGGTCTTCATAGAACTCTTCAACATCAGCTTCTTCAGCATTACGGGTCAGGGCATAGACTTTGATTACTGTGATATTGAATGGTTTGCCTTGGAAACTAACAGAGATCATTCTGTTGTTTTTGAGATTGCATCCAAGTACTGCATTTCAGACTCCTGTTGACTATGATGGCTACTGCATTTCTTCTAAGGGATTCTTGCCTGCCAGTAGTAGATATAGTGGTCATCTGATTTTAATTCACCCATTCCAGTCCATTTTAGTTCACTGATTCCTGAAATGTCAACATTCACTCTTGCCATCTCCTGTTTGACCACTTCCAATTTGCCTTGATTCATGGACCTGACATTCCAAGTTCCTATGCAATATTGCTCTTTACAGCATCGGACCTTGCTTCTATCACCAGTCACATCCATAACTGGGTACTGTTTTTGCTTTGGCTCCATCCCTTCATTCTTTCTGGAGTTATTTCTCCACTGATCTCCAGTAGCATATTGTGCACCTACCGACCTGGGGAGTTCATCTTTCAGTATCCTATCATTTAGCCTTTTCATACTGTTCATGGGGTTCTGTTTTTACATGTGTGTATCTAATCAGTAACATATTCAGCAGTTTTCTTACAACATTCAAATATTTATTGCTATTTAGAAGAACTAAGTTTGAGTTGAATCATGCAATAATTTCTTTATGCAGGCTCAAACAAGGCATCTATAGATCCAAAGTGAATTCTCTGCTGTCTTTGGGAGACTGCTTGTGGAGCCAGGAGTGTCTGGCTACCTTTGTCAGTAGTCCCCATTGGTACTGTTTCCCTCAATGCCTGTTTATTGAACTTGTGGGCTAGTAAGTCATTGTTTTATTAAGTGGAAACATTTATGGGTAGCTGGATGGTCAATAACATTGACCATTCATAAATCAAATAATTGACTCAAATGAAGCCCACACAATGTAGGCTGACAGTTGCATAGAAAGTAACTTCCTATGAGTACTTCTACTGTATAGTGTGTTTTGCTAGATTCCAATCTGTTCTGGGATTAGCTTGGAGAGCTAGCTTTGGATTTTGGAATGTGGAGTAATATTTATCACAGCTGTAACCAGGCACTTGTGTTGGTTCTGCCAGAGTATCATGGGGCTGTCTCATTTAGTGAACCGTTCATTCCCCAAGGGTACTCCACAAGGTACTTCATTTTAAAACTTTTTACTTTGTATTGGGGTATAGCTGATTAACAATGTTGTGATAGTTTCAGGTTGACAGCAAAGTGACTCAGCTATACATATACATGTATCCATTCTTCCCTAAACTCCCCTGCCATCCAGGCTGCCACATAACATCGAGCAGAGTTCCCTGTGCTATACAGAATGTCCTTGTTGGTTATCCATTTAAAATATAGCAGTTTGGACATGTTGAAGCACCAGTGAATCTGCCAAGACTCAGGAAAACCAAGACCACCAGACATCTCATGTTCCTGTAGAGCTTTAGCTGTTTCAAAGGGATATTCCCACTGGCCATTTCTGGTATGGAAGAGCAGGAATGTTCTCAGAGTCTTTTCTTACCCACCAGGCTCCTCTGTCCATGGGATTCTCCAGACGAGAATACTGGAGTGGGTTGCCATTTCCTCCTCCAGGAGATCTTCCCGACCCAGGCATCTAACCCAGGTCTCCTGCATTGCAGGCAGATTCTTTATCATCTGAACCACCAGGGAAGACCGAAGAATACTGGAGTGGGTTGCCATGCCCTCCTCCAGGGGATGTTCCCTACCCAGGGACTGAACCCAGATCTTCTGCGTTGCAGATGGATTCTTTACTTTCTGAGCCACCAGAGAAGCCCTTTTCTTCATGGAAAGACCAAAGACAAGGAAGCAAAAAAAGAAAAGAAAAGAAAAAAACTCCCATTAAACTCAATGATATCTTTAGCTTTTAAAAATCATAATGATAAAATCCTATATTTCCCATTTATGAAGCATCCATAATGTACCAAGTATTGTGCAGTAATCTTCACACACATTGACTTACATGCTCAAGATCCCCTTACAGAACAGAGAGTGCCCTCATTTTACAGATGACCTGGGTTCCGACTATAAAGTGATAAGACTGGGATTCAAACCTGGATCAGATTATCCTCATAAATATCTGGATAGAAGATGGAGTCAAGGTCAGATGATTCTGAGGATGGACTAAACCATCTTATGTGCTACACGTGTTTCTAGGGCTTAAGACTGAGCTGGGAGTATGAAAGGATGTTGATGGACAATTGCACAGCTTCACTGAGTTCCATGGTACCAAGGGGACAGTAGCTAATATGCAGTGTTTAGTAGGTGCTGGTCATCATTCTAAGCTCCTAAGTGCATAATTATGCAATGAATCCCTGCTGTGAATTTATGAGCTATGTACTCTTAATGTCCCCATTACGCCTGCTTAGGTAGCCAGCAGGCTCTTCAGGGCTCCAGATCTTGATGTGAGAGCGGAAGCACACTGAAATGTCAGGAGAGTTAAAACAATAGCCTTTTCTCTTAACTGTCCGTGTAAAATTCCATTTGTTGTAACATTGGTTAATAAAATCTAAGATAACAGTCTGGAATATGTGTTTTGAATTTCACATTTGTTTGTTTTAATTACAAGGGCAATTTTTTTTCAAACTACAATATGTTTTTAAATGAATTTTTGAATCCAAACCTCTTCAATGGAAGGGCATGGAAAGTCAGAAAATCCTTATTCTTTGAGCAAGTCAGGTAAATGAGGAGAAATCTAAGGGAAGGCGCCACTAAACAGAGGGAACTGTTGCTATCAATGGATCTCAGAGAACACAGGCCTTTAATTGCAGTGAAAGGAGCAACACTCCAGGTGCTCTTGATAAAAACTGATTGTGTCTCTGAATTCCACGGTAAAGCTCCCCACAGGCTGTTTGACAGAGACTCAGCAGCCAGTAGCAGTAGATTTAACAATGCCATAAATTTAACAATGAAGTTATCAATTTATACCAAATAACATATGGTTTAGAATAGAACATCACTGAAAAAAATAACCACGAACATCTATCTTCCCCCAAATACAGATAACGTATAACTATTATAAAATTATTTACAGTTTTATTACTAGTCCAGCCATATATGTCCCTTTAGGAAAAATTTAAAAATTGAAACAAGAATAATTTTTTTAATTGTCTGATGATTATTTCTATGACTCAGAAAACAAGCACTGGTTGTTGTTTTTCATGGTTTTATTTCCAAGGACATTTGTGTTCCTCTGATGCAGGCTAGCAGCCATGTGATTCCACTTTGGCTAATTACTCTTGCTAGTAAGGAGCTATCCAAATATGAAGTCACTTCCAGTGATCTCTCTACTGAGAGTGGCTCAATGGATGGTGGGGGCAGGGGGTGATGGTACCATTTTTGCCAAATGGTAAGAAAGAAAATGAGAATAATAAAGGTATTGGTACTTAAAGACATTCTCTTTTATCCAGAGATTAACTGTTGTCTATAAAGTGATGGAACGTGGTCTTCTCTGGTGGTCCAGTGGTTTAGACTCTGCCTTCTAGAGTAGGGGGTGTGAGTTCAGTCCCTGGTTGGGGAGCTAAGGTCCCACATGCCACATGGGCGAACAAATCAAAACATAAAACAGAAGCAAACAAAATTCAAGGAAGCCTTTTAAAATTGTTCCTATTAAAAGCGTTAAAAAAAAATAAAGTGATACAACAAATCTAGGACAAAGCTAGAGCAGAACCAGAGCCCTAGACTTTATATCCTTCCTGTTTGTTCTCCGTCCTCTTGGTCAGGAATTCCAGCCATGGCGGCATATTCTTCACCTTGGCTCAATCTCTCTTTGTCTTCATCTCAACTCAAAGCAGCAACTTTCTTGCTTCCTATTATGGTTCTAGAGGAATGGGTTTTCTGCATGGGAGCATCTCCTCTTAAGTCTTTTGTGTTTTAAGCAGAGTTTTAGTTGAAAACATAGCTTGTGTTTGTATTTTTGGCATTTAGGGTTCAACTTGGCTTAATTTTCATAGTAACAAACGAGGGATGGAGGGGTCATTTGAGAGGACAAGACTAAAGGGGTAGATAAAAAAACAGACTGTCATCTACTGGAGGTCAGATGGCCATGGACACGGTGAGGGGTGGGCAGGTGAGATGCATTTGTAGGGGTGGCATGAAGGTAGAAATCAAGAAAATAGTTGGCATGCAGAAATAAGAGGACTCAAGACCCCCCAAGCAGAGGCCCTGAGCTCCAGAGAACCAGGGTCCAGACATTCCTTCCATCTAATTTTGTAATTTAAAGATAGCGATAGGGTGTCAGATTCCCTGGATGTCCAATGGTTAGAACTCAGTGCTTTCACTGCCCGGGGTTTGATCTCTGATCAGAGAACTAAGATCCCACAGCTGCCAAAAAAAAAAGGTAATAATAGTGGTAGGATATTGATTTTTATTGAAATGTAATTTTTTAAAAGCTGTTTGGACACACTTAGGACTCACTTTTGTCATCATTTCCCTTGTCAATTAACCTTTATAATGAAGAAATCAAAATTTTGTATATTTGTAGTCTTTAAGGTTGTTCTTTGAGGTATAAGTATATTCAATAATATTCTCATTTTATAATAATCCATGGAAATAGGCTGACACTTTAGAATTCAGCATGACTGTGTCAAGAGTGGAAAATATGTTTTCATTTAAGTTAAGAAGAAAAAGGAATTCATGGTCAAATGACTGTTAAAATATAAATAAGAGTTGGAATGAAGAAAAAATCCAGAGAGGGTTGTAAAATGTACTGTGTTGGCAATGATGCTGGTTATGACTTTGATGGCCAGGAAAAATATTATAGTGTTTCTCATGCCATCTAAAGGCTAATATCACAATTTATGGACTATATAGAATGTTGTATTTAAACTCCTGGGAAATTTTAAAGCTGTATATACCAAGATAATACTTGAGAAAATAAAAAATATGAATACTTGTGTTTTAAATCTTCCAGGTGGCATTAAAGTTGTGAATATGAAGTTCACAGCCCCTGATCCCCTTTGTCTCAGCTTCTCCTTCAACTCTCCTTTTTCAGAAGTAAAAAGGACAAAAACCACATGCAAAGATTCTGGTAAAAATATTTCTTAGAGGTGAGAAAATTAGACAATGTGAAAGGAGGATCAAGAGAACTGGGAGCAAATATGGGAGCAGGAAGGAGTGGTTAGGGGGATGTGGTTAGGGCAAAAATGTGAGTGACTCCTTAAAGATTTGGGGAACCAGAGAAGTCTAAAGGGGAGTAAATCCTAGTAGGAGATGCAGGGATTTTCTGACCATCCTTAAATGTTTGAGAGAGAAGTGAGGATGTTAATTCCCATTTGGGCCATTCTTCTGTCACTGGGACCCTGATCCACAGTTGTACAGTAAGGGTCAGAGTCTAGGTTCGATGCAGGATACTCGATGCTTGGGGCTGGTGCACTGGGATGACCCAGGGGGATGGTATGGGGAGGGAGGTGGGAGGGGGGTTCAGGATTGGGAACACGTGTACACCCGTGGCAAATTCATGTTGAAGTATGGCAAAACCAATACAATATTGTAAAGTTAAAAAAAAAAAAAAAGACTGTTAGATCCAAGTGACAGGAGACCACTCCTTCCTGACTAGATCTGTGTTGGAGGACAAAAAACCCACAAGTTCTGGGATTTCCTTGGTGGTCCAGTGGTTACGACTTGGCCTTCCAATTCAAGGGGTACAGGTTTGATCCCTGGTTGGGGAACTAAGATCCCACATGCCTCTTGGCCAAAACACTGAAACATAAAATAGAAGCATTTTTGTTAAAAAAATCCATTAAGACTTTAAAAATTTTCCACATCAAAATATCTTTTAAAAAGCCTGCTGTTTCCAGTGTATGTTATCTTATTTAGTTTACTTAACAGCTGTCTAATACTGATGCTCTTTTGTCTCATGTATGGGTAAGGAGGACCAAGATTTGGAGAGGAGGCTTGGGTTGACCGAGTGCTGACAGTGTATACCCACATGCATTCTCCAATAGGCTGGCCCCGTGCTCTGACCCCTTTCTGCCCTTTTTAAACAACATTTTACGAGTTCAAGATCTATTCTTCTTTTTTCTCTCAATCTGAAGGCCCCATCACAGGTCTTTCTCTTCTGCTCTAGAAGATGTTCAACAGAAAAGATGGGTGATGAAATGCCAGTCCTATGTGTGGCTTTGCTGGCTGGCTCATTTGACCTAGGGAGCCTTAAGATCTCTGTCTCAGATCGTCCCAAGTGAAAAACAGACATAGAAATGTTATTTTCATTCTCACAGAGAGTTAGTGAGGTTAGAAAGGCAGGGCTGCCATACAGATCCTCAGGAGTAGAGCACTTAGTAGAGTCAACGAGAATTGAATTCTTCCCATAATCATCCTGAAGTCTTCCTCACAAGACCTTATTAAATTAATGCCTTGGCAAACCAAGGATTGATTGGGACTCTGGTTCTGTTGCTGAGGTAGAATTCAGAATTTGAGCTGTACTTCTGTACTTATGAGAATTGGGGGTGAGAAGGGATGGGGCCAGAAAGGTTCTTCCAGGTGTCTCTGGAGCAGGCAAAGGTCCTTGAGTGAACATGTACATTTGTTGACTGGAGTGTCAGACCCTATAGAATAAACCCTATCCAAACATAGATGTGTGACTCAATGGGTCACTTGTCATATTACATACACAAGTTATCCTTCATTATCTTCTTTTGTTTGGGATAAATTGTAGTGATAGTAATATGGACTTAAATTCTAGTCCTCTTATCAAACAAATTCAGAATGAACACTCTTGATACTGATTTCATAATAAATGCACATCCAAGCATGTTTGTTGCTTGGATGGAAGAGGGGCACTTCTTCCTTTGCAAGCCTTTCTGAAATTTAGGGAATATTTGGATGAAGGCTAGTGTTTCTTTTGATGCCAGGGGTTACTCATTGCTCTTCTGACATTTCAAACTATTTGGCAATGGGAAGGCCATCAGATCTTGTGCTTTTGTGGTCGGGTCTTCTCTGGTGGTTCAGATGGTAAAGAATCCACCTACAATGTGGGAGACCTGGGTTTGATCCCTGGGTTGGGAAGATCTCCTGGAGGAGGCATGGCAACCCATTCCAGTATCCTTTGGGCTTCCCTGGTGGCTCACATAATAAAGAATCTGCCTGCACAGACTAAGCACAGCACAGCACAGCCTTGTGTTAGCAGATTGCCTAGCTTCCCTACTGCATCTGAGACCAAGAAACCCAGAATAAAGTCGTCCCATCAAGAGACTAATAACAATCGGAAAGAAGCTTCTTTACTTTTTGTTAGAGCCTTTTCATGACTGACTGGATCCAAAAGAAGGGACGTATTGATTCTGTGTTCTTTTGCTGAGTATGGTTGCATGACAAGTGTGACCTACAGGACATACTAGGTAAGATTTTGGTATTGCAATAAAAGCAAACACAGCAAAACAGTAGATCACAGAGTTCAGGTTGACCTCAGGCAGTCAGTAGGTAGTCCTAGGCATTTTGTCCTGGTAAGGAGAACTGTTCATTTCATTCATTTTTCTTCCTCTCCTTCTCCTCTTCTTTCCTCTTTCTCTTCCCTTTCCCTTCCACCTTCTTCTGAAAATGCTTTGGAAACTTTCTCCAAAGGGAAATGTCCTTTCCAAGCCCAGAATTGCTAATCCTTTTGCAGGCCAAGTTTCTGTCTTGTTCCAAAAAGAGGACATTGACAGTAAATTCACTGTTTCCTTAAATTACCCCCTTTATTTAAACCTTTAAATGTGTTTCATTTGTTATTGTTGTTTGCTGTTATTTTTAAGCCACAATCCTTACCCATCCTTACACCATCTATTTTGGGCACCCCGAGACGAAGAACTGAAATCACTGCTGGCTGTTTCTTTCTCAGTTAGTTCAGGGGTTCCAAGAAGCCCTATATGCCCTAAGCATTGTGTGTTAACTTGATAGTAATGACTTACGCACATGTGTAATGTTCACTGATTTTATTGTAAGGAATAAGATACAAACTTGTTTATAAACATTATTAAATTTGTAGTAGTTTTGGCTCTTTCAGTGTGTATTGAGTATAGTGATTATGAAGATATTGTTTTGAAAAGCACAAAGGGATTCTAATGTTGAAAAAAGATGGAAGTCAGTGGGGCAGAAAATGAGATTCAGAAGAGCACCTAACTCTTCAGACCCTCCATCACTTTATCTGGTTCCTCACAGAACTTGTTCCCCTTACAGGAACTGGCCAGAATGGACCAAGAGATCAAATGACTTGGGAATGAATTTTGGTCCTGTTCCTTCTTTCTTAGCTATGTAACTATGGCCAAGTTCCATGGCCTCTGAGTGCCTCAATTTTCTCATCTGTACTATGGGAACAATAGTTGTTGTTCAGTTGCTAAGTCATGTCTGACTTTTTGCAACTCCATAGACTATAGCATGCCAGGCTCATCTGTTCCTTACTGTCTCCTGGAGTTTGTCCATATTCATGTCCACTGAGTTGGTGATGCTATCTAACCATATCATCCTGTGTACCCCACTCCGCCTTCTCCTTTTGCCTTCAACCCTTCCCAGCATCAGGGTATTTTCCAGTGAGTCAGCTCTTTGCTTCAGGTGGCCAAAGTACTAGAGCTTCAGCTTCAGCATCAGTTCTTCCAATGAATATTCACGATTGATTTCCTTTAGGATTGACTGGTTTGATCTCCTTGCTGTCACTAGTAGGTCTCTTTAAACTGTTTACCATAAGGCTTGGAGTACAATTACTATTCAACAAATAATAGCTACTGTTTATTAAAGATAACAATGACTATTCTTTGAGAGGCCAAGACTGAGCAATTTCAGTTTGATTGGACAGAACCCCTGTTTATGGTGAATGTCCTTTGCTTGAGCTGTGTAATGGGGAGAAAGGGCTTCCCAGGTGCTGCTGGAGGTAAAGAACCTGTCTGCTAATTCAGGAGACATAAGAGATGTGTGTTTGATCCCTGGGTCAGGAAGATCCCCTGGAAGAGGGCATGGCAACCTACTCCACTATTCTTGCCTGGGGAATCCCATGGACAGAGGGGCCTGGCGGGCTTCAGTCCATACGTTTGCAAAGAGTTGAATGTGAGTGAAGTAACTTAACATGCATGCATGTGTAGAAAAACCTGCCTTCCCACAAAGGACAAAATGCGAAAATGATCCCCAAGAAACAAGGCTGATGAAAATATTTAGTTTTGTTCTGATTGAACAAACTCAGCACATGTTTATTAGTTCCTTTATTTTTAGATTAAAAGGAAAAAGGAGAAGCCAAGCCTTCCAGATAAACCTGCCTGACAGCATGGGACCACTGACCAGAGAGGACTGCTGATCATCCAGGCTCCCACTGGGCTGCCTGCCTGTGTCCTTCAACCTTGACGACAGGTTCTGGAAGACAACCTGGCAGCCCTCTCACAGTCCATTAAGGCAGCAGATGCAAACAGACTCTGAAGCCAACTGCTGAAATCAGGTTAATTTCAGCCCTGTCCTGGGGCTGCCCACTCATAGCCAACACCAACTCAACCCAGAACTCTCAAGGTTAGGTCATGGTAAAGCTCTCACTAATGGACATTTCTCAGTAGGATCTGTGCTAAATAAATGCAGAACTGGGCGGCTGGATGGCTTCTGTTTGGAATAGAAATTGCCAGCCTATCATTAGGAGATGGGAGGATGGTTGAGCATAGAAAGTAGGAGACAAAGACACAGAAGCAGAGTCGGGTGAATAGGGAGATATCTGGCACTTGATCTATGTTCATTTCCTAGAAGATGAAATTGTTTCAGGAACACTGGACTTAATTGGGTTATGTGATTGAAATTTTATGAAACAATAAGGTTTATTTGTATCTTCCCATTGTGACAGTAGTGTGGACCCATGTGGAGAAGCAGAAAGAAAGAGAAGTAATTCAAGGATCATTTGTTTTTCTCTTTCTCGGCACTCTCTTTGGCTTACTTGTTGACTCAAGTTTGTACTTACACTGAGAAAATCTGCTTCTAGGTTTTTCACTTGTGATTCACAGTCAAAATGATTTGAACTTAAATTTGGGGAAGAGGAAAGAATTTGAAGGTTGCCCTCTTTTTTATAAAAGCTTTTTGTTGACAATATTGTGATAGTTTCATGTAGACAGCAAAGGGACTCAGTCATACATATATATGTATCCATTCTCCCCAGATTCCCCTCCCATCCAGGCTGCCACATTGAACTTTGAGCAGGCTTCCTTGTGCTATGTAGTAGAACCTTGTTGGCTATCCATTTTAAATACAGCAGTGTGTACATGACCATCCCAAGCTCCCTAACCATCCCTTCCTCCCATTCTCACCCTTGGCAACCATAAGTTTGTACTGTAAGTCTGTGAGTCTGTTTCTGTTTCATAAATAGTTCATTTATATCATTTTAGATTACACATATAAAAGATATTGTATGATATTTCTCCTTCTCTGTTTGACATACTTCATTCAATATGACAATTTGTAGGTCCATCCATGTTGCTGCAAATGGCATTATTTCATTCTTTTTAATGACCGAGTAATATTTCATTGTACATATGTACCATATCTTGTTTATCCATTCCTGTCGATGGACATTTATGTTGCTTCCATGTCTTGGCTATTGTAAACAATGCTTCTATGAACACTGGGGTGCATGTATCCTTTTGGACCATGTTTTTCTCTGGAGTAGGATTGGTAACTCTATTTATAGTTTTTAAGAAACCTTCATACTGTTGGAACAGTGTTTATAGTTTTTAAGGAAACCATAGTGACTGTACCAATGTACATTCCTACCGACAGTATAGGAGGATTCCCGAAGGCTGTCATCTTTGTGGTAACAGTTATACTGACCCTTAGGGAAAATACCTTTCTATTAGGTGAAAGGGAAAATAATGTGCTTTTTCTTTCTCACCATTACATTTCTGGTGGCTGTGCTCCTCTGATGGGCTGGTCCTCTATTCACCCTCTGCTGTTTTCCTTGGTGCTGCCCCAACTTCCCTCCTTTCTCTGCCCCAGCACCCAGGTCAACAAGCTTCACAAATGGCCATGTGTGCCTTTTTTAGACTGGGCACCTGGCTGAGCGCTGAGGTATAGGAGATAAGTGTGTCTGATCCTTGTCCACGAAGGGTCCACGGTTGTAGTGGTATAGGACTTGCCTGCCCCTGGGGGGAACAGTCAGGGCAAAATGAGTGGAGGAATCCTAAGAAAACACCATTTTCTCTGCAGTTCTTACCTACAAAATACCCTAGTCTCATTTGGGTTCATGGCTGGTAAATGAAGGTGACCAGAAGCTTGCTTAACTGGCTGTTTTCCAGAGTGACGGTTTAAGTAGCAGTGCTGCCCGTAGTTAAGTGCCTGGGTATTAGAATTAGACAGGACTGGCTTGGAATTCTGGCTTTGCCATGAACCACTCACTGTATGACCTTGAGAAATACACCTAACCTCTCTGAGCATCAACTTCTGCATATGCTAAAATGAGATAATAATAATGAGTTCATAGGGCTGTTGAACAACATATTATAAGAAGTGCAAAGTGGGTAGCACACACTAGGGGCTTAGTAAATGGTAACTGCTTTTATTTTATAGCTGTTTATGTTTGTGGATGAATTCTGAGCCTCTGTGAAGGGTCACACTGTATGTTGGGAGCAGTTGACACATGAGCCGTGGGTACCTGGGAATTCAGGTGGGTCTGAGGAGGTGGGGGGCAATGATGACCTCTTAGCTTTGGCAGCAGTTGAGTCCTCTCCTGTGGAAAGGAAATGGCCCATTTAGCCAGCTGCATAACCAAACTGCTACCATCAGGGTCTTTTAAATGGAGCTTTGTAAATGTGTGCCATGCAACCTACGGTAATGAGATTCATGCTTCTTCAGTGGTAATCTTCCACCAGACAGCATTTTAAATCTTTTCCTATTTGGTGCACAGAACTGAGTCCAGGATATATATATTTCCAACTGTCATTTTTAATTTAATGCATGATTGAACGTATTACCACTGGCACAGCTAAATAGTTAAACTAGAATCTATCAATTTGTCCTGAACTGATGACATGCAGGGTAGTGCTATGGTTAAATTAAATTTAAATATGAGAACGAGAGGCAGCTTGGTTTCCTGGCAGCCCTGGGGCCTGCTTTCTCAGTGAGGCCTGGCTGCAGGATGAAAAGGACATTTTAAAATATGAGGTGCATCGCTCCCCTCCCCTCCGTATGGCTCAGGGAATGTGCTGATTCTCTTGTGTTTCTGGTTGCTTTCCCGGACTGTGTGGCAGAACAGACCAGGTGTCCAGAGTCTGGCAGGAAGACACTGTGCAAATGTAAAAGCAAATCACAGTTAATAGGAAAAACCTGGTTTGCAAATCATAACAGTTCAGAATGGGAACAGATTTGGGAGACCCCGGAATATCACAGTCAAGGAGACCAGCCAGTGCTTCTATCCAGCTCAGAGGGTCTGGGAAACCTGCCCAAGGACGTTTGAGTTGAGAACTGGGCCCTCAACGCTGAGTAAATGTTTTCTTCTCTGCATCTGAATAGGCTTAATGCAAAGACACGGCCAGGTATGCCCCACTGCTCATTTCTGTGAAAACCTGGGCAAACGAGTGAGCCCCTTGGAGCTCAGTATTCTTGTCTGTAAAATGGGGGTAGACTCACTAGCTGTCTCATTGGGTTGTTAAGACTACTAAGCAAGTTCTAGGTGTGGAATGATTACAATAGTGACCCATACTTGAGAAAGGCTCTGTAGATAGAAACTAGTCTTGCAGTTGTTGTTGTACCAATAAATATTACTATACTATTGATTCAAAATTTTCTCTGAACTGTTTTCTAGGAGTGGGGACACTCACACCCCCAAGTGTGTCCTCCATAGCCTCGTCCTCTGGTGTCCTCTTGCAGAAGGATTTGAAATGCCCCATGCATTAGTCAGTCTGCTGGGGAGGCCTGTAAGGAGTCCCTGAAAGTTGGAGAGTTTAAACCGAAGACACACATTGTCTCATTGTTCTGGTGACCAGAAGTCCAAAGTCAAAGGGTTGGCTGGGATGTGCTATCTCTGAAGGTACTAGGGGAGGACCCTTCATCACTTTTTCCAGCTTCAGGTGGTTCCCAAAGCTCTTTGACTTGTGCCCACATCATGCCAATCTCTAGCTTCATTGTCAGCTGGTCTTCTTTTCAATGTGTCTGTCTTTTGTGCATTCCTTATAAGGACATTTGTTATTGGGTTTAGGACCTATCTGGGTAACCCAGGATCTCATTTCATCTCAGATCTCACTGTGAGATCCTTACCTTATCTTCAAAGACCCTGGTAATGTGTCTTCACATGCTAGGTGCTCAACACATAAAAAAAGTGAAAGTGTTAGTCTCTGTCATGTCCGACTCTTTGTGACCCCATGGACTATAGCCTGCCAGGCTCCTCTGTCCATGGGATTCTCTAGGCAAGAACACTGGAGTGGGTAACCATTCCCTTCTCCAGAGGATCTTCCTGACCTACGGATCAAACCCAGGTCTCCCGCAATGCAGGCAGATGCTTTTTCATCTGAGTCACCAGGGAAGCCTACTCAACACATAACTAAAGCTTTTTTCAGAAATTCCCCTTGGATTATTGTAAAATAAGTGATATCCAGGTACAAGGGGCTGCTTCTAGTTTCCCATATAGCTTAGAACACAATGGCTGCTCAAATGTAGTGATAGCCAGAATACACCCACAAATATGGTCTGTTTAAAATTTTTTTAATTTTAATTTTAATTTTTTAATTTTTTTTATTTTTTATTTTTTTAATTTAAAAATCTTTAATTCTTACATGCGTTCCCAAACATGAACCCCCTTCCCACCTCCCTCCCCATAACATCTCTCTGGGTCATCCCCATGCACCAGCCCCAAGCATGCTGTATCCTGCGTCAGACATAGACTGGCGATTCGATTCTTACATGATAGTATACATGTTAGAATGCCATTCTCCTAAATCATCCCACCCTCTCCCTCTCCCTCTGAGTCCAAAAGTCCGTTATACACAGCTGTATCTTTTTTCCTGTCTTGCATACAGGGTCGTCATTGCTATCTTTCTAAATTCCATATATATGTGTTAGTATACTGTATTGGTGTTTTTCTGACTTACTTCACTCTGTATAATCGGCTCCAGTTTCATCCATCTCATCAGAACTGATTCAAATGAATTCTTTTTAACGGCTGAGTAATACTCCATTGTGTATATGTACCACAGCTTTCTTATCCATTCATCTGCTGATGGACATCTAGGTTGTTTCCATGTCCTGGCTGTTATAAACAATGCTGCGATGAACATTGGGGTACATGTGTCTCTTTCAGTTCTGGTTTCCTCGGTGTGTATGCCCAGCAGTGGGATTGCTGGGTCATAAGGTAGTTCTATTTGCAATTTTTTTAAGGAATCTCCACACTGTTCTCCATAGTGGCTGTACTAGTTTGCATTCCCACCAACAGTGTAGGAGGGTTCCCTTTTCTCCACACCCTCTCCAGCATTTATTGCTTGGAGATTTTTGGATCGCAGCCATTCTGACTGGTGTGAAGTGGTACCTCATTGTGGTTTTGATTTGCATTTCTCTAATAATGAGTGATGTTGAGTGTGTTTCATTACTGATAAACAGAGCAACCTCTATGTACATGCCTCACATAGAGAAAGGAAGTTTCAGTCACATGCTTTCATAAAAATGACCTAGGAATTTAATAGGGTCCCTCTAGGATGCTTTAAGTCCAAGTTCCTTATGGACTATTCTTCAGGAAAGTCCAGTATTCAGACTGCATAGGGAACGGTGCTCAGTTCCCTTGTTTCTGCACTGTTTGGATTTGCGTCATTCATTACTTTTGAAGCCCAGATGAAATAGGTGGAGGAAAAAGAAAAGTAAGGTCCATCTATCCATCTACAGTAGTGACATCAGATGCAGCTGGCTGGCCAGCCCTGCCAGCTCCACTCAGCCTGCTGCTAGAGCAAGGGAGGCAGCTGGCTGGCTCCTGGTAAGACTTTGTCAACTGTGCAGCTGTGAGCCCTGATTCATTGGTGCTTCAGCTTGGTGGTAGACTGCCAGCTGCTGAGTCGCTGGTGATTATGCTGAGATGCCCAGCAGATGGGGCACATTGCAGTCATGCTGCTTGTGGTCAGTAGCAGCCATTTTTATCACTGTCCTACTGATGGGGATTTAAGCACTCAGGTGATTTCTTAAGTCCTTTGGCCCCTGACCTTTAAGATGACGATCAGATTTTTATGAGCTCTTGGATGCTTTGTTTTTTTTTTTTAGTCACGATTTGCCCAAGCCTGTGCCATTGATGCCAGCAGTTCTGGGACAGAGCTTGCCATGATTAGAATCCAAGATACTTTTGAAGCTGACTTTCATTTCTTGTCCTTCTCCGATGATGCCAGAACTTGGAGTGTTCTGTATCTTTGAGGGAATTTCAAAACTGAGATACATACTAAAACTCTTGAGTTGGGTTGCTGGGGGATAGGGACACTCAACAAGTTGACAAGAAGGTAGGAGGGGTATAGTGTGTCCCGAAGTGTGATCTCAAGGTCACCAGGATAACCATTCATAGCCACCAGGTCAATGAGTTCTGAAATTTGAGACTAGCCGAGAATCATTCTTTTGATGTCAGCCTGTCCTTTTACTGAAGAGCAAGTGCTCTGGGGAGGGCTAGCCAATTCATCTGTTTTCAGACACATCTATTTGAACATACAGGTGTCTGTTGGATCATCTGCTGAGATTAGGTTTTGTTGGAAGTGTGCAGGAGGGAGAAAGAGGGCACTGGATGTCTGAATGAAGTGAGGAATCAGGAGAGGGTCATGGGTAAGATATGATAGAGCGAGGCTACCTTCATGTATTTTCCTAGGCTTGGCACCATGAAGAATGGAGTGATGGGATATCAGGACATCTTGGATGACAGCGACAGTGAGGAAAAAGGTATGATTAGAATTGCTCTCCTAGAGAGAGACAGGAGAAGGCAATGGCAACCCACTCCAGTACTCTTGACTGGATATTCCTATGGATGGGGGAGTCTGGTAGGCTGCAGTCCATGGGGTCGCTAAGAGTCAGGCATAACTGAGTGATTTCACTTTCACTTTTCACTTCCATGCATTGGAGAAGGAAATGGCAACCCACTTCAGTGTTCTTGCCTGGAAAATCCCAGAGACAGAGGAGCCTGGTGGGCTGCCGTCTATGGGATCACACAGAATCAGACATGACTAAAGTGACTTAGCAGCAGCAGAGAGAGACAGGGTGATCCAGCCGATATCTTAAAATACAGCAGAGTGTTAATTAGGGTCCAGGGCCTTTGTCTTATAATAATTTTTTCTGGAGTAAAACATAGCCTGATACTTTAATATATATTTTGCCTCTCCTACTCCCACCCAACACAGCACTCATAGACCATCACTGGCAGCTTAGTCTCTTTCCTTGGCTCTTCAGATGCCATTTTGGAAGTAGGACAAGGGCTTTCCTGCAAAGTCATGGTACAAGGGCTGATAAGTGGAAAATACAATGTTACACTTATATTTAAAACAACAGGTATGGACTGTTCAATAGCCAGTGGGTTGTAAATATTATCAGCTCTCCTTTATTCCCTAAATTAAAACTAGCCTGTGAAAATTAAAAATGGCAAACCTAAAATTACATTATTACGGTCTTGGTTAAAATTGAAAGAAATAAGATTATGATGGTTTTGATAGGGTCAAACCATGAAATAGAATAAACTTTGTTGATAAATCTGACTTAAGAATTCAGAGTGCAGGTAATTAATTCCATATCTCAGAGAGATAAGAAAGATTACATTAAGCAGGCTCATATTGAGTGATTCATAAACACAGTGAAAAAAAGGCAGGGGGACTTCCTGGTGGTCCAGTGGTTAAGCTCCACGTTTCTACTACAAGGGGTGTGAGTTTGATCCCTGGTCAGGGAACTTAGATCCAGCATTCCATGCAGCTCAGGAAAAAAATTTTTTTTTAATAAAATAAAAAAAATATCCTGAAATCTAGAAAAATGGTACTGATGAACCTATTTGAACATTGACATCTTAAGATCCTATCAGTGAACTAAAATGGACAGGAATGGGTGAATTTAATTCAGATAACCATTATATTTACTACTGTGGGCAAGAATCCCTTAGAAGATATGGAGTAGCCCTCGTAGTCAACAAAAGAGTCTGAAATGTAGTGCTTAGGTGCTGCCTCAAAAACTACAGAATGATCTTGGTTTGTTTCCAAGGCAAACCATTCAATATCACAGTAATCCAAGTCTATGGCCCAGCCACTGATGCCAAAGAAGCTGAAGTTGATCAGTTCTATGAAGACCTAAAACACCTTCTAGAACTAACACTAAAAAACAATGTCCTTTCCATCATAAGGGATTGAAATGCAAAAGTAGGAAGGCAAGAGATAACCAAAATAACAGGCAACTTTGATCTTGGAGTACAAAATGAAACAGGGCAAAGGCTAACAGAGTTTTGTCCAAAGAACATGCTGGTCATAGCAACACCCTTTCCCAACAACCCAGGAGATGACTCTACACACGGACATCACCAGATGGTTAGTACCGAAATCTGATTGATTATGTTCTTTGAAGCCGAAGATGGAGGCATTCTATACAATCAGCAAAAACAAGACTTGGAGCTGACTGTGGCTCAGGTCATGAACTCCTTATTACAAAATTCAGGCCTAAATTGAAGAAAATAGGAAAAACCACTAGGTCATTCAAGTATGACCTAAATTAAATCCCTTATGATTATACAGTGAGGTGTCAAGTAGATTCAAGGGATTAGATCTGGTAGGTAGAGAGCCTGAAGAACTATGGACAGAGGTTCGTGACATTGTACAGGAGGCAGTGACCAAAACCATCCTAAAGAAAAAGAAATGCAAGAAGGGAAAGTGCTTGTCTTGAGGAGCCTTAGGAATTCCTGAGGAAAGAAGAAAAGTCAAAGACAAAGGAGAAAGGGAAAGATATACCGAGCTGAAAGCGGAACTTCAGAGAATAGCAAGGAGAGACAAGAAGACCTTCTTAATGGACGATACTATATATATGTATATATATATATATATATATATATATATATACATACACACACACACACACACAGTAGAATGGGAAAGACCAAGGATCTCTTCAAGAGAATTGTAGATATCAAGGGAAAATTTCATGCAAGGATGGGCATAATAAAGGACAGAAATGGTAAGGACCAAACAGAAGCAGAAGAGATTAAGAAGAGGTGGCAAGAATACTCTGTATCCACACCTGGATAACCATGATGATGTGGTTTACTAACCTAGAGCCAGACATCCTGGAGTGTGAAGTCAAGTGGGCCTTAGGAAGCATTTCCATGAACAAGGCTAGTGGACATGATGGAATTCCAGCTGAGCTATTTCAAATCCGAAAAGATGATGCTATTAAAGTGCAGCACTCAATATATCAGCAAATTTGGAAAACTCAGCAGTGACCACAGGACCAGAAGAGGTTAGTTTTCATTCCAATCCCAAAGAAGGGCGATGCCAAAGAATGCTCAAGCTACTGTGCAGTTGCAGTCATTTCACATGCCAGTAAGGTTATGCTCAAAATCCTTCAAGCTAGGCTTCAACAGTACATGAACTGAGAACATCCAGATGGACACACTAGATTTAGAAAAGGCAGAGAAACAAGAGATCAACTTGTCAACATTTGTTGGATCACAGAGAAAGGTAGGGAATTCCAGAAAAACATCTACTTCTGCTTCATTGATTACACCAAAGCCTTTGACTGTGTGGATCACAAAGAAATGTGGAACATTCTTAAAGAGATGGAAATACCAGACGACCCTACCTGCCTCCTGAGAAATCTGTATACAGATTAAGAAGTAACAGTTAGAACCAGACATGGAACAATGGACTGGTTCAAAACTGGGAAAGGAGTACATCAAGGCTGTATACTGTCACCCTGCTTATTTAGCTTATGTGCATAGTGCATGCATGCTAAGGCGCTTCAGTCACATCTAACTCTTTGTGACTCTATGGACCGTAGCCCACCAGGCTTCTCTGTGCACAGGATTCTCCAGGCAAGAACACTGGAGTGGGTTGCCGTCTCCTCCTCCAGGGCATCTTCCAGCCCCAGGGATCGAACCTGCATCTTTTAAGTCTCATGCATTGGCAGGCAGGCTGTTTACCACTAGCACCACCTGGGAAGCCTCTACATGAAGAGAACATCATGTGAAATGCCAAGGCTGGATGAATCACAAACTGGAATCAAGATTGCTGGGAGAAATATCACCCTCAGATATGCAGATGATACCACTCTTAAGAGCAAAGAGTGAAGAGGAACCAAAAAGCCTCTTGATGAGGGTAGAAGAGGAGAGTGAGAAAGCTGGCTTAAAACTCAACATTCAAAAAAATTAGATCGCGACATCTGGTCCCATCACTTCATGGCAAATAGAAGGGGAGAAAAGATCTGGCTTCTCATTTAGAAGTTATTTATTTTTGGATAATTATCACTCAAGATTGGAACCTGTAATCATTATCCTGTGTTAACCTCTGTGTTTCTTTAAAAGTAGTTATTAAAGAAAATGATGTTTCTTCCTTTAAACTTATAAACCCTGTTATAGGAAATTGAATTTACTCCCTAATAACTAAACTCCTCTGTATGATTTTACTGGCTATAGTCATATAAATCAGGTTAAGTTTCTCTTTTCAGAAAAATATTTCACAATCCACAATTTCCTCCTTGAGAGTTAGCTATACAAGTAAAATAAGGTTTTGTTTATGTCTAAAACCACAAATTCTCATAATTTCGCAGCTCACCCCACTCTCCAAGATAGTAGAATACTCTAGTCTTTCTTGGAGGTCTCTCCTCCAAGAAATAGGATAATAGGAGAACCCTGGAGAGTGTTTAAGGGCTAAAATGGGACCTTATTCTTAAACCTGCATGAGAATCCTATGTTTCCAGGATGCTTTCAGCCCTCAGAACCCAAGACACTGATACCTGGTCCTAAGACTGTCACTGAGGAAATGTGGGAGATTGAGAAAATTCAAATATTTCCTCTTAAATCAAACACAAGAACCTCACTTAACTCAATGAGATTAATATGTGTGGATGATTCCATTGTCCATCTGTATCCAGTGAGGACTCTGATTGATTTTACCTAAATTCAAGTAGAAAGTCAAGGTTATGTAATGAATATAGGGCTCTCACTACAATCACCTTACATGCTCAGGGAATAATGTTCTAGATTTTTAGTAACAGAATAGCTTGGCAAATAGTGTGTATATGCATTGGGGTGGAGTGAAGATTTCTTTTCAGGATTCCTGTGTCCTTAGAATTCTATGTCACTTACACATTCTGAATTCTTGAATAATACCCATTAGGTTTCTTAAAACTACAGGTGAAGTTTGCTAAAGTTGATACCGTAATTCTCCTGAGGTATCCAGTTCTGCAAACCAATTATATTAAGACATTTTTTGCTTATCTTGAGCTGCTGAAGATATACCAAATTGGAGAAATGTGCATTTAACAACCACCAAAGTTGAGTTTTTGACTCATTATCTTCAACGGAGGGCTTCCCAGGTGGTGCTAGCGGTAAAGAACCTGCCTGCCGATGCAGAGGATGGAAGAGACACAGATTCAATCCCTGGATTGGGAAGATCCCCTGGAGGAGGGCATGGCAAACTGCTCCAGGATTCTTGCCTGGAGAATCCCTATGGACAGAGGAGCCTGGTCGGCTAAGTCCATAGGGTTGCAAAGAATTGAATATGGCTGAAGTGACTTAGCACAGCACATGCACATCCTTCGACTGAGGCTTCTTATGGGACTTTTTCAAGGTCAATGTCTCCATCCAGTCCAGCCAAATTCTGTTACATGTTTTGGATCTCATGGTATGTGACTGAGGGTGTGTATCATATTGCTTTACACAAAGTGTTCTCCTATTTGAGAGAATCTCATAATCTCTCCTCTGTCATGAAATGCTGTTGATTAATTGATTCTATCAGTTATTCATTGGGTCCTTTATTTAATAAATAATGCCTGCACTATTCTTGACTATTAGTCCAGAATTAATAGGCATGCAATTTTAATGCTCTAGGGATAAAACAGGAAAATAGACATGCTTTCAACTATCACAGAGCTCAATCTAGCAGGAAAAACAGACATTAAACATATAATTATGACTATTAAATGCATGATTACAGGTATGAGAAATGCTGTAAAGGAAGTCTGGGTGCCATGGGAATGTTTAACAGGCAGACCTCAAAGTTGGGGAAGTCAAGGAAGATTTCTTTGAGGAAGGTGAAGCTGAAATAGGACGGATGCATTTACATATGACTGTGTGGCAGGATGCTATTTTTACTGGGTTTTAGGATGTGCCTGAGTCCCAGTTACTGTGCTCTAGTTGCCACCTGAGTTGGCCGTAAAGCTGTTTCACTTGTCTCTGCATTTCTGGGGGCAGTGATTCAATGGGCCATGCATGAAACTATGAGGCTGTGCCCAGACCAGGGGCTAGAGGGAACCCTAAAGATTTCCTTCAACGATGAGTCATGTCCATTATGGACTTTAATCCCTTGAGTATCCCGAGTTTCTGGATAGTCAGTGAAGAAATTAAGAGCCCTTCCTTCTACTCTAATACTAATGAGTAGGAGAAGGCAATGGCACCCCACTCCGGTACTCTTGCCTGGAAAATCCCATGGACGGAGGAGCCTGGTGGGCTGCAGTTCACGGGGTTGTGAAGAGTAGGACACGACTGAGCAACTTCACTTTCACTTTTCACTTTCATGCACTGGAGAAGGAAATGGCAACCCACTCCAGTGTTCTTGCCTGGAGAATCCCAGGGACGGGGGAGCCTGGTGGGCTGCTGTCTATAGGGTCGCACAGAGTCGGACACGACTGAAGCGACTTAGCAGCAGCAGGGTGATTTAGATTTCTACTGTCATCAGTTCCAAGGGGAAAGTCATATAATGTGGGTCTCACTAATAATGGCTTCTAGTCAAGGGCTCCCTCCATGAACACAGCCCTACATCCTTCCCAGTCCAGCCGAAGATTCTCGGGGTCTTCTCCATCTATTACTACTTCGGAGTGACTCTGAGAATCCTTTCCTGGATGTCTCAGAATGATCCTCCTGTTTTGCTCACTACATGGTTTCTCCACTGTACTGATACTTTCCCTAGAGTGCCAGGTGGTGCCTCTGAATATTTTGACATTAACCTGAGTCTAGGTTCTCTTGTTTTGTTGGAACAAGGTGGCCATGTGCTCTGGCTTACGAAGAGCATCCATGCTTGTAGTCTTTCCCTTGAGTCAAGGTGAGGGTTCCAATTTGTCACAGTCAACCCACTGCTTCTCCAGAAATTGTACAATGCCCCTGGGAGAAAGGGCTTCTCAGGTGGCACTACTGGTAAAGAATCCATCTGCCAATGCAGGAGACGTAAGCGACACAGGTTCCATCTTTGGGTGGGAAAGATCCCTTGGAGGAGAGCATGGCAACCCACTCCAGTATTCTTGCCTGGAGGATCCCACAGACAGACGAGCCTAGCAGGGTACAGTCTGTGGGGTCACATAGAGTCAGACACGCCTGAAGCAACTTAGCATGCAGGCACGTGCGCCTGGGAGAAAAAGAGAGAACCAAGAAGCAATATAAATGACCACACCCAGTGCTGCCCACTTTGGGTTTCCTTTCCACTCCTGTAGCCCCTACCATACTTCTTGACTGGCAGTGTGGACTGTCTAGCCCCTACCACACTTCTTGGGTGGCAGTGTGGACTGTTTAGCCCCTACCACACTTCTTGGGTGGCAGTGTGGACTGTCTAGCCCCTACCACACTTCTTGGGTGGCAGTGTGGACTGTTTAGCCCCTACCACACTTCTTGGGTGGCAGTGTGGACTGTCTAGCCCCTACCATACTTCTTGAGTGGCAGTGTGGACTGTCTAGCCCCTACCACACTTCTTGAGTGGCAGTGTGGACTGTCTAGCCCCTACCACACTTCTTGGGTGGCAGTGTGGACTGTTTAGCTTGGTGAAAGAGGTTTTGACCCAAACGGAAGGACCTCATGTCTCTGAACTCAATGTAGATAGTTTGGGGGAGGGGAAGCCCTATCTTATGACACACAAGTTTAAAATTTCCAAAGCTCTGTGTGGGAGTGGCTGTTATAAATCCTGTTATCTGTTGATGGGATTTGAGCCTGAAACGCCCACATGCTGCTTTGAAATTTTCCTCCATCTGTTCATTTCTACAGAGCTTATTTATTTATTTAGGACAAGAGAAGTGGCCTAGTAATGTCCCCAGCTGAACAAATGGGATGGTAGATCTGAGGAGAAAATAGATAACTGTTTGCTGGGAGGGTTCCTGATGTGTGTCTACCTAGGTCCCTTTCCTCTGGTATCTTCAGATTAAAAGGTTCTGGTGATTCAGATTAAAAGATTCATGGTTTATTAGTGGTAGAAGTCAGCATCGGTGAATGGTCTATTCTCAGCATCAGGAGTCCAACAGAGTGACAGTGGGGGTGTCAACAGAGGCCACTGGAAACTGAAGTGAGTGGCTTTCGGGTCACAACATTTTGATGGGCAAGGACTGTTCACTCAGCTGTGGAAAATAAGATCGAATAAATATTTAGAGACTCAGCTTGGACTTGACCCAACTTATACCTACGATGGCACCCCACTCCAGTACTCTTGCCTGGAAAATCCCATGGACAGAGGAGCCTGGTAGGCTGTGGTCCATGGGGTTGCTAGGAGTCAGACACGACTGAGCGACTTCCCTTTCACTTTTTACTTTCGTGCATTGGAGAAGGAAATGGCAACCCACTCCAGTGTTCTTGCCTGGAGAATCCCAGGGACAGGGGAGCCTGGTGGGCTGCCGTCTATGGGGTCACACAGAGTCGGACACAACTGAAGTGACTTAGCAGCATACCTATTTCAGGAAGGAATTTGATCCTTAATTTGGCTTTGGGAAACGTCCCATACTTTTTTTTTTTTTTTCTAATTCAACTTCTGGAGTTTTCCTCTTATCTCCTTCTTGGTTATGCGTCAAGTACATCCCAGGCTTCCTTTCCCAGAATCTCTTCCTTCCCCTTTGACGACAGATGGGGTTTTGGCCCCAGTTCCCAATCAAGTTTTTTGACCCATGTCTGTTGTGGACAAAATGTTGTGAACAAGAGCTCTCAGAGCCTTGACCCTTCCTCTCACCTCTCTTCTGTCCTTGGCCACAATCCTTCTGCAGACCCAGAAAATATTGGAGCATATCTTGCAGTTATTTCATAGTCATGAAGCACTTCTTGGGTGTTCATGCCTTTAGCAGATATTCACTGAGAGTCCTATATGAACAAAATACAGAACTGAAAATGTACACAAGGTTTTTGTTCTCAAGGACCTGATGGCTGAGTGGAAGAGACCTACATAGAACAAGAAACTATACATACACTCATAATTTTCCATTGTGTAAAGTGTTGTGAGGAGTGAAAGGGAAGTAATCGAAAGTGGGGACCTGACTGGGCTGAGGGCTTCCCAGAGGAGGTGACTTTCTTCCTGAAGTCATGGCTTCTCTATTTGCACTTTCCCCCACTATTTGCACTATGTTTATATTCCATTTCTGTTAAGGGTGTGGTTGAGAATTAAAACAACTCTTGTTCTATTAAAAATGAATTTGCCTGGGTATTTCTCTCCCTCCCTGTTATCTCTGGTGCTTGATTACTGAGACCATGAAAATACAAGACATCCAGGGATAAATTATTTTGTAACATCATGTTTACAGAGTATGAACAACTCATTTGGAAACTGTTAGATCTATAACTTTATGCATCAGCCTTACCTGTGATGTGATGAAGTCCCTGGGGAGGGAATAGAATGGTAGAAAGCTAAAAGGAAGACTTAGCTGACAGTTAAGACACCAAGCAGCCAGAAGAGGTAACCCTCTCCGCAGTTCGTTTTGGTAATCCCAGCTGCCCTGTGGGCTGGGGTTTATGTAAAACAGAATGTGTGACAATAGCTGGCTTGGGGATCTATCACAAAAATATTTGAGACCTGCTCCTTGGAAACCCCAGTCCTAGATGAATGTTTTCCCAAGACTCCATGAAAAGTCGTAGATAGGCGATAAGGGTCCCCATATCAACCACTTGGGATGAGCCCAAGAGTCTGCGTTTCTGTCACATTCCCAGGTGATGCTGCTGTTGCTGATCCTGCAAGCCAACTCCATAATTGCTCTCCTGGTTTCTCTCTCTGGTCCTGCTCCTCTTCCCTCAGATTCCTCATTTCTCATATGAACACTGGTTTTTACCCACACTTCTCATCACTGTTTCTCTTTTCTGTAATTCTACCAGCCCCGCCACCAGCTCACCTCACACTTTGGTCATTTTTGAAATGAGTGAAACAAACAAACAAAAAGATATTCTTTTTGCCTTTCCAGTAACACATCTAAGGCTTAGGGAAGCACCCAGGGCTACCCCATATCCAGAATATAGATCCTTTTTTTTTTCCTTTGTCTTTCATTGTCTCCATTAAGATTGTTTCAGCCTTGTAGCTGTTTCATTGCTGTACCTGCTTTCTTTCTTATAAATAGTTTCAACCTAAAACAAACTGGTTATGAAACGAAATTGCACATCTACATGGGAACACGTCTGTAATGAATTGTCTTTCCAGTTTATTGAACCATTTTTGGATTTATTTGGTAATGAGTTTGGAGATCTCAGAAGAGGATGTAGAATCAGTGATTTATGCATTGTAATTTGGATGGTGTAGAAGGATACAGTTCTAATGATGTCACACATCAAGGCAATGTGTTAATGTTTGCATTTCTAGTAACGTTTTAAAAAGTAAAAAGAAATGGGTAAAGTTAATTTAATTTAATTTTTAAAATTTTTAATTTAAATTTTATTTTTTTACTTTACAATACTGTATTGGTTTTGCCATACATTGACATGAATCCACCACAGGTGTACATGAGTTTCCAACCCTGAACCCCCCCTCCCACCACCCTCCCCATATCATCCCTCTGGGTCATCCCAGTGCACCAGCCCCAAGCATCCTGTATCCTGCATCTAACCGAGACTAGTGATTCGTTTCTTACATGATAGTATACATGTTTCAATGCCATTCTCCCAAATCATCCCAGCCTCTCCCTTTCCCACAGAGTCCAAAAGTCTGTTCTTTACATCTATGTCTCTTTTGCTGTCTCGCATATAGGGTTATCATTACCATCTTTCTAAATTCCATATATATGTGTTAGTACACTGTATTGGTGTTTTTCTTTCTGGCTTACTTCACTCTGTATAATCGGCTCCAGTGTCATCCACCTCATTAGAACTGATTGAAATGTATTCTTTTTAACGGCTGAGTAATAGTCCATTGTGTATATGTACCACAGCTTTCTTATCCATTCATCTGCTGATGGACATCTAGATTGCTTCCATGTCCTGGCTATTATAAACAGTGCTGTGATGAACATTGGGGTACATGTGTCTCTTTCAATTCTGGTTTCCTCAGTGTGTATACCCAGCAGTGGGATTGCTGGGTCATAAGGCAGTTCTATTTGTAGTTTTTAATGGAATCTCCACACTGTTCTTCATAGCGGCTGTACTAGTTTTCATTCCCACCAACAGTGTAAGAGGGTTCCCTTTTCTCCACTCCGTCTCCAGCATTTATTGCTTGTGGACTTTTGGATTGCAGCCATTCTGACTGGTGTGAAATGGTACCTCATTGTGGTCTTGATTTTCATTTCTCTGATAATGAGTGACGTTGAACATCTTTTCATGTGTTTGTTAGCCATCTGTATGTCTTCTTTGGAGAAATATCTATTTAGTTATTTGGCCTATTTTTTGATTGGGTCATTTATTTTTCTGGAATTGAGCTGCATAAGTTGCTTGTATATTTTTGAGATTAGTTGTTTGTCAGTTGCTTCATTTGCTATTATTTTCTCCCATTCTGAAGGCTGTCTTTTCACCTTGCTTATAGTTTCCTTTGTTGTGCAGAAGCTTTTAATTTTAATTAGATCCCATTTGTTTATTTTTACTTTTATTTCCAATATTCTGGGAGGTGGGTCATAGAGAATCCTGCTGTGATTAATGTCGGAGAGTGTTTTGCCCATGTTCTCCTCTAGGAGTTTTATAGTTTCCGGTCTTACATTTAGATCTTTAATCCATTTTGAGTTTATTTTTGTGAGTAGTGTTAGAAAGTGTTCTAGTTTCATTCTTTTACAAGTGGTTGACCAGTTTTCCCAGCACCACTTGTTAAAGAGATTGTCTTTTCTCTATTGTATATTCTTGCCTCCTTTGTCAAAGATAAGGTGTCCATAGGTGTGCAGATTTATCTCTGGGCTTTCTATTTTGTTCCACTGATCTATATTTCTGTCTTTGTGCCAGTACCACACTGTCTTGATGACTGTGGCTTTATAGTAGAGCCTAAAGTCAGGCAGGTTGATTCCTCCAGCTCCATTCTTCTTTCTCAAGATTGCTTTGGCTATTCGAGGTTTTTTGTATTTCCATACAAATTGTGAAATTATTTGTTCTAGCTCTGTGAAAAATACCGTTGGTAACTTGATAGGGATTGCGTTGAGTCTATAGATTTGGGTAGTATACTCATTTTCACTACATTGATTCTTTTGACCCATGAACATGATATAATTTTGTTTTTCTTTTAAAAATAATAACCCTAGTAATGGGTATGAATAGTACCCATAGTAATGGTATCTCACTGTGGTTTCAATTTGCATCTCTCTGATATTTAGTGATTTTGAGCCTCTTCATGTGCTTACTGGCCATTTTTATCAGTCTTATTTGGAGAAATGTCTATTCAAATTTTAGGGCTTTTAAAAATTGGGTTGTTTAGTTTTTAATTGTTGTTGAGGGGGTTAGGATTTTATTCTCAGTGCAATGGAAAGGCATCGTGGCACTCAAGCAAGGAAGTGATGTTTTAGGGAGAGCCTATGCCTTTCTCAAAGGATTGTGTGAAATTCTCCAGCAACACAAGCTGCTGGGTTCAGAAGCAGAGTGGGTGGATATGGATGACATCACTAAGCACAAGAGTCTCTGTTCACTATGAGCTAAAAATGTCACGTAATTAGGGCAGAAGGCTTAGGTTCTGTTTTTCCTCCCACAAACTTCAGCAACGTCCTATATTTCTATGCTGTTCCCATAGTGTCCCAAATTTTCATATACTGAGGCTGAGATGGGGTGGGGGTGGGGCAAAGCTCTGAATCTGTGAAAATGATTCACTCTCCAGGGCCCATTTAATTCTGTGAATTTTTAAAAATTGACTTATAGTTGATTTTAAATGTTTCAGATGTACCTTTCCTGATTATTTTCTATTGTGGCTTATTGCACGATATTTACATTTATTTATTTTTGGCTGTGTTGGGTTCTTCATTGTTGCATGCAGGCTTTCTTTAGTTGTGGTGAGTTGGGGCTACTGTCTAGGTGCAGGGCTCAGGCTTCTTATTGCAGTGACTTCTTTTGTCCTGGAGCACAGGGATCCTCAGTGGCTCCAGCTCATGGGCTCTGTAGCTGTGGTGCCTGGGCTTAGTTGCTCTGCAGCATGTGGGATCTTCTTGTAGCAGGAATCAAATCCATGTCCCCTGCATTGGCAGGCTGATTCTTAGCCACTGGACCACCAGGGAAGTCCTGTTGCAAGGTATTGAATATAATTCCTGTGTTACACAGTAGGTCCTTGTTGTTTATCTATTTTACATATAGTAGTGTATATGTGTTGGAGAAAGCAATGGCAACCCACTCCAGTACTCTTGCCTGGAAGAATCCCATGGACGGAGGAGCCTGGTAGGCTGTAGTCCATGGGGTCGCTAGGAGTTGGACACGACTGAGTGACTTCACTTTCACTTTTTACTTTCATGCATTGGAAAAGGAAATGGCAACCCACTCTAGGGTTCTTGCCTGGAGAATCCCAGGGACAGGGGAGCCTGGAGGGCTGCTGTCTATGGGGTCACACAGAGTCAGACACAACTTAGCAGCAGCAGTGTATATGTGTTAATGCCAAAGTCCTAGTTTATCCTCTCCGCCCCTTGCCTCCACCGTGACCTGTGATTCTTACAGGGCCTGATGAGGGAACTCAATTAGTTCAGGCACTGATCTTGGTTGTTGTGATTACAGCAAAGAAACCTGTTCCTTGAAAAACTGGTGATATTATCAATTTATTTCACACCAGCCCAACAAGAACACCAGAGTCTGAGTAAGAGATCAGTGACGGGGAAGCGATAGGGTTTCTGCAGTCCTGAGAGCTAGTTCCCCTCATTTGGTTTTATACATCCCATTATGTTCAAGTCAGAATTCGATATTAGACTTAACAGAGCACTTGACAATTTTATCAGTTTATTAGAGCTGGACACGAGCAACTGAGCACACATGCGTGCCCTGCGCTATGCCGTAGGTTCTCATTAGTTACCTGCTGTATTTGTAGAGATGTGGATGGACCTCGAGAGTGTCCTGTGTTCCCGTTTACCCACTAAGGCAGTGGTTCTCAAACTTGAGTGTGTTGAAATTGTCTGTGGGTGGTGGTTCAGTCATGTTATGTCCGACTATTGCGACCCCTTGGACTGTAGCCTGACAGGTTCTTCTGTCCACGAGATTTCCCAGGCAAGAACACTGGAGTGGGCTCCACTAAGGGCCTGTTCAAACACATAGTGCTGGGCCCAGTCTCCCCAAACTTCTGACTCAGTAGGACTGGGGTGGGCAAGAATGTACATTCCCAAATTCCCAGGGGTTGCTGCTGCTGTTGGTCTGGGCCTCCCTGTTGAACCGTCACCTGAAGACACTAAGCCTAGCTCTGTGGAGTCAGAGAGCAAGCTGATTTAGAGTTCTTCAAATAGCGGTGATTCAGCTACTGTTCATCATGGCCTGGTGATAGGCAGCTACATCCTCTGGGGAGGTTTTGTTCTGCACTGCAGTATACGTGCAGAAGGTGTGCATGTGGGGGGTGGTGGCTGGGGTGGTGAACACAGACATGCCAGTCCACGACCCCTGGGGATTCTTCAAAGCCCACTGCTTTTCTGTGCAGACATTGTAAGTAGAAAGCCCCAGGCCCTGATGTGGCTGGGAGAAAGTTACCTACTCTTTCTCTCCTGTTTGTTTCATGTGATGAAAAGGAATAATGCTATTGTCTCTATTGCTCAGCAGTACACAGGCATTAATTAACACCCGTGAAAATCTTTGATCTCATTCAGACAGCTCATTAAAAATATATTAATCGAACATCCACCTTATGAAAACTTTGTTCTACATTCTGGAGATACAGCAGTGAACACAAATCAGTCCCTGAACAAATTAAAATTTTTTTCCTAGTGGCAGAGATATGAAATAAACAAATGGAAAGGTAAGTATGTGGTATGTTGGATGGCAGTAGATGCTGTGGGGGAAACAGTGTAGAGTCTGGGAGACAGGATGTGGTGAGAATGGAAAGATTTGCCGTGTGTGTGTGTGCATGTGTACGCACATAGTGGTCAGGCCGGTGTCTCTGAGAAGATGGCACTTGGGCATAGCCTCTGAGGAAGTGAGGAAGTGAGCCAGATGAAAATCTGAAGGAACAGTGTGCCAGGCAGAAGGAACAGCATGTGCAAAGGTCCTAGGATGGGAGCACACTTGGCATTTCAGGGAAGAGCCAAGAAGCTAGGGTGGCTGGTGAGGAACCACATTAAAGAGGAGAGGGTGAGAGAGAAAGTCAGAGAAATAACCAGGACCAGCTTGCATAGGACCTTGTAAACTATTGTAAAGAGATGAAGTGGGCATCACTGGAGGGTTTGGAGCAGAGAAGGGGTACAGTGGGATTTATATATTAAAAGGATTTTCTTAGCTGCTGGTGGCACTGTAAGGGAGTTATGGGGGGCAGGCAGGCAGGAAGACCAGTTAGGATGCAGATTCAATAACCAAGATGAGTCATAATGGTTGAGGGGCTCAGGATGCAAATGGGGTGATGAGTGGTAAGACACTGAAGGATTTACTCATTTAGATTGAGGGGAAGGGGAGAGAGAGGGGATCCAGGATGGCTCCAGGTTCTTTGAGTCCAGCAACTGGAATAACAGAATTGCCAGTAATTAACTGGCAATTATCCCGGGAAACGTGCACAAGAAGCAGGCCCGTGGTCTAGCTGAGCACCCAGGAGAGAGGAAAATAATATAAGACATAAAGGGAAATCACCCAGATCCTACAACCTCAGCAGAGCTGACACTTTTATTTTGTAATTATTTCCATTTCCTAGTCCTATTCATTTGTAGTTTACACAGAGGTGTAGGTAACATTATTAACATATTGAGTTAAAATATGACAGTTAACTGTAATAAGCATTTCTCATGTATTATCACACTGAATCCTCACAAACTGCCCAGAATAAAGACCACAAAAGCTTAGACAGGTTGAGTAACACCTAGCTAGTAAGCAGAATTCAATTTCATCCAGAACTAGAGTTTCACCCAGGACTGTCTGACTTCAAAAAATCCAAGTTATTCCCTATTGCTCTACATTTCTTTATTATGTATGTATATAAAACCCAGAGAACCCCAAGTGTTACAACTTTTGGAGTCATTGTCTCCTTTCTGTGCTACTGATGGAATTTCTCCCCTTCCACAAGATTCCTGCGTCCTTTTCAGGGATCACTTTCCCTGGAATGTCTGAAATAAAGTTTAGACCTCCAGGGCTAAATGTGTAATCCACCATGAGGTTTATTGATTTGTGACAGTGGGGGAGAGCGCTCCAGGGAAATCAGAGTGTCTCATCACACAGAGGAAGTGATGAGGTTGTCAGGACTGGGGGAAACGGTGGGATTTACCTCAAATTCAACTAAATCAATGTGGTGGTTTCTAAGCAAAGTAAGGCTGTGTGTAAAGGAATTAGCATCCTCCTGGGCTAAAGGAGCAGACTCAGATTTTTTTTTTTTTTGCAAACGACAGGGTTAAAAGAAACATGGGTGGTTGTATCCAAAATCCCTTATCTGAGGCTCTGCATCTGGGTTGGAAATTCAGGCTACTTCGTCTGTATCCAAGATGACTGGGCTCTCTCAGCTAGGAGTGGGATGTTCCATTCTTATGAAAATGATTTGGGACAGGAAAGTTTCTGGAAATTTATAGTTTTAGAGAACACAGTTTCTCAGGTCTATGTCTTTTTTTTATTTTTTAGAAATAAAGTCTTTAATCTACAAACATTTTACATTTACAGAAAGATTATAAAAGAGATTTGCCATGATCTGCCTACCATTTTTTATTATGATACGTTTGTTACAATTAATGAACAAATACTGATTTTTAAAAAAATTTTAAATTGGAGGATAATTGCTTTACAATGTTGTATTAGTTTCTGGTGTACAACAAAGTGAATCGGCCATATACATACCTATATCCTTCCTTCCTGTGCCGCCCTCCCACTGCCGCACCCACCTCTCTAGGTCATCCCTGAGCTGAGCTCCCTGTGTTGTCAGCAGGCTCCCGCTAGCCATCTATGTCACACGTGGAGGTATATGTATGTCAGTGCTGCTCTCAGTTCATCCCGCTCTCTCCCTGCTGTGTCTCTATTCCTGCCCTGCAGGTAGGTTCATCTGTGCCATTTTTCTAGATTCCATATATATATATGTGTTAATATACGATATTTGTTTTTCTCTTTCTGACTTATTTCACTCTGTATAACAGGCTCTAGGTTCATCTACCTCAGTAACACTGACTCACACTCGTTCAGGGCTATGTCTTTTTGCTTGTTAACAAAAGTGCTCAGAAGGAAGCTGGCTTCTCTGCTCTGTGCCCTTATTCCTGGGGCTCCTGTTTTTCTTGCAACCCAGGCTCGCTCTGCCATGGTCCTATGTCTCTTCAACCCATAAGTTCCACTCACATCAGCTGCTGGTACTTGTCTGTGCATTTGGGGTCAGGGTGTGGGATTATAGTACCATGAAGGTGACGCTGTGATGTTTCACTGCCAAGATGACAGTCTCAACAGTCTGAGGAGGATTGAAGGGAAGCAGAAAATCACATCCCCAGAAAGGCTGGAGGATGGCTGAGAGTGACTGCAAAGGAACCTCAGGTGAAGTGGCCAGGGCCTCCCTGAGGACAGGAGCTGAGGAGAGGGAGAGACCCAAAGTCTGTAAAGATGGGAGCAAATGCCATGACCCTAGGGGGCTCCTAGGAGACACTCTCTGCTATCAAGGTCATGGCTGGTCCAGGCAGACGAGAGAGACCATTTTAGGGTTGTTTTCTGGTTCGGGGGGGCTTGTGCACCTGACTTGGTAGGTGGGCAGGATGGGTTATTTTACCCTCATTTCACATTTTCACTTCATCTGCAAAGTGGACATGCCCATCAGGGTGTAACTGATGCTTTCCATTGGGCTGCCTTGGGCCATGAGGGGTGTTCAGTGGTGTGTGATTAATAACTGCTAACAGCTCTATTATAATATACACTCAAGAGTAAACTGTCCCATTAATCTTCACTGCATGAGGAAAAAAACATCATCTGATGAGATACTAGAAGAACTTGCTGGAAGAAATGCCCACAATATAGTGTGAGGATGAAGAACAAAAGAAGCTCTGTTGTTTTTTTTTTAAGGTGACATCACTGATTCACTCAACAGATACTAATTGAGGACTTACTATGTGCCAGGAACTGTTCTAGGCACTACGTAGAGTGGTGAATGGAGAAAGCAAGACCCCTTCTTATGGAGCTGATATTTGGTGAGGGAGACAGGCAAATAACAAGTAACAAATAAGCAAGACAATCAAACGGTGGCTAGTGCAATGAAGAGAAAGGATTCATGTTCCTGAACTCAGGTTTGGCTACTTGTCATTCAGGAATCCAATACTGAGAGACAAGTGTTGGGTAAAAGGAAAGACAGCTTTATTGAGGAGGTTCGCAACCCTAGGGAGAAGGTGGGCTCATAAAAGAGCTAACTCCCCCTTGTCCATCAGGGAGCCAGAGTTTTGTTGCTGTTCAGTCGCTCACTCATGTCCAACTGACTCTTTGTAACCCTGTGGACTGCAGCATGCCAGGCTTCCCTGTCCCTCACTATCTCCCAGAGTTTACTTAAACTCATGTCCATTGAGTTGATGATGCCATCCAACCATTTTGTCCTCTGTCACCCCTTTCTCTTCTTGCCCTCAATCTTTTCCAGGGTCTTTTCCGATGAGTTTTTAAAAGAGAGTTTTAGGGGTGCGTGTGTGGGGGAGGGGCTTGTGTGTTGAGCAGCACAGTGAGCTCTGTCAGTCATCGTGAGATTGATTGTGCGGCAGTATGACTAGCACCATCTTGATTGTGTTAAGTACAGTTAATCTTCAGTTCCAAGGGCAGTTTGTTCTCATTTCCTTGAGGCCAGCTCTTGGAATTGTGTAAAACGGAGCAATTCATGTCCTGTCTACAGTCTGCTCTTCACACTGTTAACTTCTCCCGCCTGGTGAGGGTTTCAGTATCTGCAAAACAGATCAAAGGACATGGCTCAGAGTTTATCTGTAGCCTTGAGGAGAAACTAAAGGTCCTTGACTATGTTTAATGGCTATTGTTGTTTTGTGTTATTTGACTGTCTTCCTTTGTTTCTGCATTTTCTCATTTCTCTGATTAAATTTGTTCTTTGACTAAAGTTTTCCTACAGCAGGCAGGTGGAAAACATGGTAGTTGAGGCCAGGGTGGGGAATCTGCCCTGGAAAGGCCCCATAGGATGCTGGTCTGTAACATTAACAGGGCAATATGATGGAGTATGTAAGTTAGGATGGTCAGGGCAGGCCTTTCTGATAAGGTGACAGTGAGGCTTATTCATCTGGCTCAAACCATGAAGTCTCCATGAGGGCAAGTTGAGCACCAGTGAACTAGGCTTCAGGCAACTTTGATTAGGAATACCATCAGAACTCATGTAACCACCTTCTTGCACTGGCCTCTCTCCACATTCCTAATTGCCTAGAAGTACAGGCTGCTTTGAGCTTGATGAGACATGGATGTTTTGAGAAGACACCAGATTGCATCTGGTGTAACACTCTTCTTATCAGCTTAGGAGATGAGAGCACGGAGGGTGCAACCTCCCTGGGTCTCAGGGCTACCATGGGAGGAAGAAGGGCTAGAGTGGAGGGCTTTGGACCCCCAGTGCTGGGTGCTTCCTGCTCCAGCCATGGACCCTGGACTGTTTTTCTTTACTTCCTTTTCTCACATCATCTTATGGACCTCCCAGTCATGTTATCGACTCTTATTATCTTTTCCCTTACCTTCTCTTCACAGCATCATATGTCCTGAAGAGAAGCTGTACCTAAGGCTAAAGAGAGAGTTTATTATGTTATAGCCTACCACTTTCTACAAAGACCAGGGATCAACACCAATCATGCAGAATAAAAGTTATCCATATGTGTGTGTGCATGGACCATATATGTATATATGTACACACATTCATGTTCATGTGTGAATATTACCACTAGCACCTCCTGGGAAGCCCTATAAATATATATATTTAAATATACTTTATATATAAAATTTGAAAATATATTTTATTTCATATCTTACATCTATTTTTTATCTTGTGATAAAGTATCAGCCATGAGGTCCCTATAGAAATGAAACAAAAATGTGCATGTCCTTTGACCTTGAAGTCCAATACAGACTAACTAGGACAGGATGGTTTTGGTGGAAGAGGAACAGTGTCTGTGCTCTTTGTTCATGAAGGTCATAGCACTGGAGCTGGGGTGGCCAGGTGCTTGGGTCACCCTTGGCCAACCTGCCTCTAGCTGCCAAGGTCCGTGGGATCAGAGTCCATCTCTGGCATGTGGTGCCGTTCCAGAGCTGCTACAGCTCACGAAGCCCCATGCTGACTGTGCTGACCCCGGAAGACCTCTGTGAGCTCTTTCATTCTGTTGCTCCCTGAGGCTGGCTGGGAGCAGATGGCGTAGACAGGCCCTAGACATTGGGGGAAGAAGCTGTCTGTCCAAAATCATCCCCCTCACTGTGGCATGAAATACCCTTTGTATTAAAGACCAGCAAGTCAGTTACTTAATGTATTTACACTGAAGTATAGTTGACTTAAAATATGATATTAGTTTCACATGTACAGCAAAGCAATTCAATGTTTTTGTAGATTATACTTCATTTAAAGCTATTATAAAACATTGACTATAATTCCTAATATATGATATCCTTATAGCTTATTTATTGGTAGTTTGTATCTCTTAATCCTGCACCCCTATGTTGTCCCTCCTCCCTTCCCTCTCCCCACTGGTAACCGCTGATCTGTTCTCTGTATCTGTGAGTCTGTTTCTGTTTTGCTTTATTCACTAAGTTTTAAATTTTGTGTATGTGATAACATATAATATTTGCCTTTCTCTATCTGACATATTTCACTAAGCCTTCAAGTTCATCTTTGTTCATCTATGTTGTTGCAAATGGCAAAATTTTATCTTTTATTATGGCTTAGTAATATTCCATTATGTATGTGTTATCTTCTTTATTCATCTGTTGATGGAGACTTAGGTTGCTTGCATTACTTGGCAATGAAAATTGGGGTTCATGTATCTTTCTAAAATATCATTTTTTGTTTATTTTGGATATATAACCAGGAGAGGAATTGCTGGAACATATTATAGTTCTATTTTTAGGTTTTTGTTTTTTATAGTGACTGCATCAATTTACATTCTCACCAACAGTGCATATGTGTTCTCTTTTCTCCACACCCTTGTCAAAACTTGTCTACTGCTGCTACTGCTAAGTCGCTTCAGTAGTGTCCGACTGTGCAACCCCATAGACGGCAGCCCACCAGGCTCCCCCGTCCCTGGGATTCTCCAGGCAAGAACACTGCCATTTCCTTCTCCAATGCATGAAAGTGAAAAGTGAACAAAACTTGTCATTTGTGGTCTTTTTTATGATAACCATTCTGAGAGGTCGGAGGTGGTAATCTCTTTGTGGTCATTTCTAAAGGTGCTGGACAGGGAGGGGGCAGTTTCTAGATAATCTTCTGTGCCCAGGGGAACGAGGTTACTTATGGGGAACCCATCTCCTCTTTCCTGTATTTACTCATTTGACAAATATTAGCGAGAGTGCTGCGTGCGAGGTACTATTTAGATGTGGGGATAGAATGGTGAACAGAAGTCCTCAATCTCACAAAGTTTATATTCTAGCAGCGATGAAGGAAACAGTGAAGAAATAAATAAGTAAAATGAATAGTGTAATAGATGATGATAAGTACTTTGGAGGAAGATATGCAGAGGGAGGTAAGGAATTCCAGTGGGAGGGGGATTCATGATACCCATTTAAGTAGAATGGTCAGGAAAGCCCACAGGAAAAGAAAGAGGTTATGCAGTTCTCAGGGATGGGGTGGGAGGTGTTCCACCAGCAAGGGCAGAAGCTGAAAGGTGGGATTCTGATGGTGACTGGAGACCAATGAGGAGGCTGCGTGGCTGGAGTGGAGGAGATGGGGAGAGTGGAGGGGATGGGTTTAGAGGCTGGAGGGTATCAGCTCAGGTACAGCCCTGTGCTCTGAAAGCACCAGATGTGGACACCATTGGTGAGGACACCATTGCAAGCTTTTGAACTGGGGAGCTACACGGTCACATACCAGAAAGTATTGCATTGGGCACTGTGTTCAGGATAGACAAAAGTGTAAACTGTAGATCAACTGGGAGGCTCTGGCTGTAACCCAAGTGAGATATGACAGAAGGGACCCTGCAAAAGGGGTAGGCCTGTGCAAGGGATGATTCAGGGACCCTGAAGACAGTAGCTATTTCCTGTATAAGTTGGTCTATTGTAGATTTTTCTCTAAATCTCCCTGGCATACGCACTTGCTTCCAGAATCACAGATAAGACCATTGGAGAGGGCATCCACTCATTCTGTTGTCTCAGGCCCTGGAGCTTAGGCCATGTGTCTCTCCTTCCATCCCCCAACCCCCCACTCCCCGCCACCACACATGTCCTGGCCAAGTGGCACCTCATCACCTCCTGCACAAGCAGAATGGGTTGAAGGCTTGTTGATGGAAGGGCTGGAGGTACTAACTCTCTTTACCTCTTCCTCATCCTCGACACCTACTCAGCTCTGGTCTCTGTGACCTTGGACATGCTGCTAAATATATACATTTCCTGAAGACCAGCTTTTATGGGGAGGATGTTTGAGCTGTGATTTCTGTGCTTGTTCAGACCAGAGGCAGGAACTCTGAGCTCATAGAAGGGCATCTGTTGGACGGATGCAGATGAACGTGGCTGTGGCCCGACCCCAGCGCATTTGCTGAAGTCCAGAGAGGCAACTCCTGCCCCTCCCCACCTGTGGACAGGAAACCACAGATGGCTGGGCAATTTCATGTGCTGTGATGTTTTCAAAGCTCCCTGTGTGGTGTGTGCAGCCACACTGCTTGCTTCCAGGAAACTGCCTCCAGTGTGGGGAATTTGTCATTTGTCTCCAGCTCCATTAAAAGCTTTGTAGTAGTATAAACCCCAGGCAGAAATGGCCTTTCTCTAAATGCCAAGAAAATCACTGAGTTCAAATGTACTGTGTTTATAAAGAGAACTCAGGCGGAGTGACTTTTCACACCTGGTGCTTCCCCTGTTCACTGCGAATGTGACAAAACATTCTGGTGGCAATGAGGTCCTTTGCCCTGACTATCTTCATGGTCTGTTTCCTTAGAGAAGATTATTCTTTGTTGCTCTTTTAAAATTTTTATTATGAGATATTTTGAAAAGATGATTTTTTCAATGCACAGGAGATACCCTTCTTCAGATTTGGCTTTTTTGGGGGTTTGTTTTAAGTTTAGGAATGCTATGCCTTAATATCTACAAGATGACAAATGCATTTGCCTTCATGCAGAATTTCCACTTTGGGTATTATTTTGTAAGTTCACGTCCCTGTATATGAAATAACATCTTCAGCATTGTTTGTAGTGACAGAGAGAAAACTTGTTAAAAAAAAAAAACACAATGCCACAATAGCGGGACCCTATGCCATGTAAAGAGGGATCAGGGTGTGCTCTTTTTACCAACATGGTATGATTTCTATGATATGTGATTTAGTGGAAGAGTGAAAGAAGACAAACAGTGCTAATTTTTGCATAAAATAGAGGAAAATAAGCATATATTTGTATTTGCTTGCATATCATAAAGAAACATTAGAAGGGAAAAGAAATTGATAAAAATTATTCCTTTGGGGGTAAGAGAAATGGAGTGGATGAAGATGTGATGCAGTGTATTTATTAAAGTTTTGATGCTACAGTCATCAAATATTTTATCCCCACAATTTTTTTAAAAGTCAGACACAGCCAACTGTGTCCAGGCTCCAGTGGCTTCTGACAGTGGTGCAGGGAAGTGCAAAGAGCTTTGATAGTTAAGTAATTTTTGAACACCAGCCAGTGGAAGGCAAGGGTTGAGAGCAGGCTCTGGGGGAGGGAATAAGACCCAGGCTCTATCCGAAGGCATTTGCAGCCTAGCAGAGGGGCAGGTAAGTAAATCGCTGGTGATAACACATTGCACTGAGACTCACATGAGAGGAAAGTACAGGATGCTTTGGTGCTTGGAGGAGGGCTGGAAAGGAACATGGAACTCCCATAGGAGATGGGGCTGGAAATGGAGTTGGGAAGGAAGGAGG